>NC_073698.1:70537564-71737564 GCF_023634085.1 Falco cherrug | reverse complement strand
AGAAGTGGATAGTACTTAATATTGTAGCTCTTATACTTACCAGCTACGTGCCTGGAGCTCTCAGAGGTATTTCTAGTTGTATTTCTCCAATAAGCATATCTGAAAATGTTGGAGAAGGAAGGAGCCCAAATTATCTGAAAAATACCATGATTCATTATTGCTCCTCCTAGTGAGACCTCCCTGGCCAGACAGCTCTGAAGCTCAGCCATTTTATTTAAATTTTCAGACACTTCATAGAGAACGGCAACAAGAAGGTTGCATTGAAATCCCTTCACACATATATTATAGAGAAAACAAAATAAATAATTCTCCCGCTGTTCAGTATTTTTATAGACAGTTGTAATGTCTGCATGGTATTTTATCAATGGTATAGACAAGGTAGTTTAGTTTCATTACCTGAAACCTGGCTACAATGTGGCGTACTTTGGTTTGAAAACATCTTTTGTTATAATTGAGAGTTTTATTTGCATATGTGCAGTAGGCTTTACAGACAATGAAACCAGATTAAGAACTGATAAATGCCTGTGTCATGCGTATTTATCCTTCAGTAGGCTCTTCCGTGTTTGTCCTCTCAGTGAACTGCTAGTCCTTTAGCTAACTAAATGTGTATTCATTGAACAGATTTGAAACAATACAATAAACAACAAAACTGGGTTGGAAGCTGCAGTCCTACTATATTTGTTAATCACAAAAATTACTCATTTTAGGTTATTTGTATAACAGCTAAAACATGATTAAATTGAATCAAGGTTGCAAGACACGTTTAGGAAAAACTTTGCCGTATAGTGAAAAGTTTAAGGGAACGGAGAACAAATGTGACCTGGGTTGTCTGAGCTTTAGTATAATTTTACTAGGACTACTTCAAACCATTTATTTGATGTCCGTGCCCATTTCTTTGAAAAATAAGGGATGGAATGATAGCTGCTGGAAAGTTGGAAAAGATTGTGCTTGGTGTTTGCAGAGGTTTCAGTCTATGTGGAAAGCTGCTGCCAAACCACTTCACAGCCTGATGAATTCTAGTGTATTTAATTAAGGTAACTGATTGTATTTGGGACAAATTCTTTGATTTGGAGAATGTAGAAAAAATATTCTAAACCTTGTGAGGTTCTACATACTAAGCTGATCAAACTGCTGAAGTTTCTTTCAGCGATCAGAGTACAGGACTAAGGCTGCTTTTGCAGTTTAGAGAAGAGAACTTGAACATAGTTCTTAATTACTGATGCTCCAGTTTTAAAGTAAAATGAACCCTCTTTATTTTTCCTGATCCTATCAATCAGTGCTACTGTGTGCTTTCAAGGGATGAATCACAAATCCCTCTCCAGATTTTCACATGCCGAGGTGAACAAACCCACTTTAGCAAACACTGACCTGAATTACTCTTGCTCACAGCTATGAAACACTGATGTTCTGTAGCACCAATATCTTGAGGAGAAGCTCCTGGTAAACAAACACATGTAAGTCAATATTTGGCACAGAAATATAGGGGAAATGCAAAGTAAATTGTTTACTTTGGTGGTAGTGAATATTGAAGTTAAAGGAACAGAAAGATTATACTGCATACGAAGTTCAAGAACTGTTAATACTGATAAAAATACTATTTTTATTGTCCTGGTTTCCCTAATGGTAATACCTGTCACAAGTTATAATTTTACTAATTTTGTAGTTGGATTAAATGTGGCAAATTTTTCACCTGGGTCTTAAGTACAGGACTCATTCTTCTGCCCCGTGTTATTCTACTGAGATGTATAGTAGGCTTTTATTGAATGACTCTGGAAAGAATGATCTGAGTTACCCTGCTTAGGCCAGGCTGGAATTTTGATCAGTTCAGGTGAAAAAGTCTTCTTTGCCTACTTTGCTTTTGTAGAACAGTGTGTAAAATAATGATTGAGTGCTTTGAGATGTACAGATGATTCAATAATGTTTGTACTCCTTTTAGTAATGTTGGAATATGGTGCCATCATTTGTATCCTCATCAAATGTAATCAGGTAATTATGTTCAGCCTGAGATGCCTTTTTTCAAGAAGTCTGCCAATGGACCATGAAGTGGAACGTGCTCAGTTCTCCTGCTGCATCACATCCCACAATATTTTTGTTTATGTTTATTATCACTTGAAATGTTTAATAATATTTTAAAGTTTAGTTAACAGGTCTTTGCTGCATACAGCAGGTGAGAGGCATCAAACCACTTACCTATGTTCTTAAAAGTATATTTAAGTGCCTCACTATCTGGTTTAGGAAGATGTTGGCTGAAGTGCTATGCTTGCTGAAATGGAGTGAATGATGAAAAAATTGTGATAAAACTTTTAAGTTCTTGGCTGTCAATACTATCTGCAAGCCACTATCTTACAGGACTAGATATCTCAAAACCTTTTTTAAACTCTATATGATTATGAAAAGGTCCAGTAATTTCCTCCACAGCTGAGATATGGCTGCCCAGCTCCATAGGATACAGTTTCCTGTTTTGCACTTGTAATAGCTTTTGGCTTAGGGGACACTCCAAATGAATGGTGCAGTAGTAGTATAGATATGGAAGGTAAGTTTCAAGAGAAATTTCCTCTATTTCTGCTGCGATGAACATAAACTAGGTTAAAAAATGATCCTAGGGCCTCTTGCCCTTTTTCTTCATCTTGGTCTTCATCTTCTTTGCATCCGCCTTCTTGTATCATCCACTTCCGTTCAGCAGAATACTTCTCTGATATTTCTGAAGTGCAGGTTTTTCTAGTTTTTCTGCTTTTTTGTTTCTTCTGTTTCCTCTGTATTTGTGAATGCCAGAATGTTTTCCTACTAGAAGTTTTCTGACTTCACTGTTCTGAACAAGACAATGATGGGACAGTGTTAATGTCCCTTTCCTGCAAATACCCCACATTCAAAAACAAAACTGGGAGGCAAATAGCTTGTGCTCTGTTTGCAGCCATCTACTTCAATATGGTGAACTTCAAGTCATTCAGACCAAAACTGGTTAGAGCAGGCTGTATTACTGTGTGAAGTTTAATCTCAGTGGGCTGGTGCTTCCAAGGTCATATCAGAATATGCAATGGCTGAACTTGTTGAAGTGATGGTATCACTTTCCTGATAGAGCTGTTGTGTTTTGAGGACTCGGCTAGTACTGCTATGCCGTGATGCAGTCCTGCTGTGGGACCTTTTAATTCTCTGTTCTTATTTGTGTGGTGTATTTGCTGCATTTACTGAATCCTCCTGTCTGTCACCTACCATGCAGGAAAACCTGCCATGTCTAAACAACTTCTCCCTTGCAGTCCATCAGATTACTTTTTGAGGCAGACCTACTCCAACATCGCTGATAACTTCAATACACAGGAATGCAGCACTGTCTTACATATAGACACTAAAGTGACCTCATCTGGCAGGTCTTCTTGTGTCAGATTTTAGCTGTCAGCTGTCACTGACTGTCCACCTGGATGTTAAAGACATGCCCCTGGCACACAATCAGAGGATGAATCTGGGGTCATTTTAGTCCTGAAGCTGATCAGGAGGCACCTACCCAAAATATGTCAAACAGTTTGCATTGTATGGGAGATTCTGGAAATAATGGTGGGTTTTTGTCCATTGGCATTCCCATATCAGATGCATTTTAACTGGTATCTAAAATAACTCTCAAAGGCTGCTGATTCCACCCCATGGTAAAAAAAAAAAATAAATCTGAAGTGAGATTCCTTCTTTAAATTTTGGAGAAGGCACTCTTTACTGCACCTGAGCAGCCATTGCTTATATTTATACTACTGCTGAATGTGCCTTCTGCAAGCACTGAAGCAATTTAAGTTTTGCCGATAGAAATGCTCTGGGCATAAGAACATTAGGTTTGCAAACTGGAAGTGCTACCTTTTTCATGATGATTAGTATTACAGTAGGAAAGACAATGTCTCTACCAGTATTTGGCTGATGAACCTTAATTTAAGAGGCTACTTCTGCCTTTCTAATGCCACTGGTTAGTAAATTACTCTTACTTCTCATCGGGGATGGAATGGCGATTCCATCTAATCCTGCCATCGCAAAGGGTGACATTCAGTAATTTTAATGGTACTTTCCCATTCTCTGTTCCTACGCCCATAAAGCTGTAGTGGATTTATTTAAATGCAGCCAGTATTTCACCTGTTTACAGAGAAGAGGACTCCACCATGCCCTGTGTGAAACATGATTAAAATTAGGAGGATGTGGTCAGCAAGGAGTTAAAGAATAATGTTAACCATCAGGGCTAGGTTAGGCTGCACAGAATGGCGTTCAGGCTGAAATTATGACTATTTGCTAATCTTGCTTCGTTGCTGTGTCTTGTGGAAAGTGTTACCTTTCCCCATGAGACTCGGAACTTCAAAATGCTGAAAATACCTTCACAGCAAAATGTCAGCAGGTTAAATTAGCCTAGACAGAGAGTCTTATAACTGCAGCTATAGCCTTGAAGTAATCTTCAAATAACCAGGCTAGGCTTTCTTTAGAGATTGTTTGTTGTTTATCCTCACCCATTATATTGTGCCACAGAGGGAAACCCCAGGTTTTTTTCGAAGCATTCTTCTGATACAAGTCATCATTTTCCATTCCAGGAACAATTCTCCTAAGCTTGTTTGTCTTACCAGGCTAAGCTGTACAACTTGGGAAACAAATCTTTAGTAGCAAAAGCTTCCATTTGTTGTTCTCAGCCAATCTACAGATGGAAAAACACTGGGTGAACTGTAAGCCATTATGTTTGTTTAATGACTGCTTGCCGCCGTTGCAAGTGCCCATGTGGCAATAAATGAGTCAAACTGATGAGACGGACAGATACCTGTACAGGTTTGTGTGTAATAAACAGTTCTTGCAGAACATTTTGTGGCACGTGAGCCAATGTGTGCTCCTGCATCCTTCACCTTGCACACCGTTCTCGCTCAGGAGCATGCTTGTAGCTGGGGAACTTCTCTGGTAACTCAGCAAAGAGGTAAAGTCTGTAAGTCATACTCTTCTGCAGTTTAGGCATCCCATTCCAGCTGGAGTGGTGAGGTTAATGCTAGCTCAGCAGTTACACAAATGAAGACAGATTTTCAAATTAAAAACATCAGTTTAGACAAGGCTGCGTTCCTTTTGTGGGTGTTGGAATTTGTGTTGGGAATTTTGCTGACTAGCACTTGTGATGTTGATGGATCACTCTAACCCATCTTTTTGCTGTTTCCATTACCTTAGCGTTACCACTTTGTGATTTTGATATTTATGGTGGTTCAAGTTGTAGAGGACCTTCTAATGTATGCGTCACGTAACAAAACTGTTGTATCAGAGATTTTGCTTCTCTCAAACTTTGTTGTGCTGTGAAAATCCCAGTTCTTTGTGATACCCAGTGCATGTTTTAAGTAGTCAGGAGCATGATTAGACACATCCCTTGCCATCACCTTCTCTCTGTATTGACTGGAGTCTTTATTACAACTTTTTCGCCTTTCCTTATTTCGCTTTCCCTGACTTTGCTTACCATGGTTAAAATGGTCTTCTTTCTGTTCCGATATCAACAGCTACTGTTCTTTATTCACAGCTTAACACTCGACTTCTTAGGGATCCATAAATCAGGCCAGCAGTGAGTGAATTCTTGTACAGTACTTCTCTCTACGACCTCACTAGGACATTTCACAAACATTTACACAAAAATAATTTGCCCAAAAGAAAAAATTGAAGGGAATTGTTAGTTAACACATAAATAATTGCAAATAGCTTGGGGCTGTGGTTTAAAAGAAAATTTTTTTGGGGGGATTTTCTTAAATTATGTTTCAGTTTTTGTTCAAGTCAGATCTGTGCTTTAGTAAAGAACGCCATGAAATTTCACTTTGGAAAGAGAGAGAGTAGGATCATGTTCTGATATTTCTACCCTTACTGATCAGTCCTTTTACATTTGGGGTTTTAGTGGCTTGTGATAGGCTTACTGTAGAAGAATGAATATACTGAAATCTAGCTTTCCCTACAATTTTATTATGTAACTTTAGTCAGTTTGTGCAATATAAAATAATCCTTATGTGATACAATTTGCATTAAAAGATTCCCCCATCCATTCCCACTCCCACACATACGTTTGCATGCTTTCCTGTTCAGAATGTAAAGAGTGGCCTGGCTGTTGCTCTCTGTGAAGAGGTTTTCCAAATCCCATTAGGAAACTTGTGTTTTGTTTAAAAAAAAAAAAAAAAGTACTGAGATAATTTTTGCCCAGATAGTTTCATTCCTGCTGAAGAAGACTTCTTTGTGGTTTTGGATATTTGCTTAAAACCAGCGTTGGATAGTAAACACTGAAGTGCTGCTTTCTTTATATTCAGCATCTAATGATCCAGAAAGTATCAGTCACTCAGTTATTAAAATTCTTAGTATCTGTAATTTAAGAGACCCAGACTGTCCAGAGGGCAGTAGGCATAGATTGCTTTTAAAAATGCAAGACACATAAACTAATTTTTGCCAGCAGTTAATCGATAGCATAAAAATTAGAAAACTTCCGGCACAGTAATAAGTTTAATTATTGTTCTGTTCATTCTGGTGGATAAAAGTTCCTCTAAATCTGTGTTGAAAGCAACAGAGTTTCATATGTTGCTTATGGAATTTCCTGGGCCTGTCAGATCATGGGTGATCAGATTTTTCTTTTTTGGTTTCGGACTCTTCCCCCCCCCCCCCCCCTTTCAGACAACCTTTTGGTTGTTTAACATATAGCATAGTAAGTATTATACACTTTAAGAAGCATCTGGTGATATAATGGAATTTGTTGCTACTGCTTTTAACATTCATTGCTTATTTTGTTAATACAAGCATGTGTAATAATCCTTTTCATCTTTTTTAGTTTTAAAGGGTAGATTGGGATTGGCTACCTGTGTGGACAAGGGAATTAAGTGGATTGTAAGAATATCCTTTCAGCCTTGGCTATGCTACCTGCCTGTCTGGTTGTTGAATCGTAGGTTGCAGACGAAGCCAGTAGATTTCCAATGAAATTGTGCCAGAAAGCAGAATGCTGCTTACAAAGTGCTTGCACCTTTAAAAATGGGAGTCAAGGAGGCAACTTTGACCCTAGAAGATTGGTTGTGGGCAAAAATGGCTCCTGTCATGATTATAGGGGTGTGGGACTCTGTATGTGTGCTTTAACTTTGCTCAGTGTTCACCAGAAAGAAGAAGTAGTCCAGCTCAGTAGTTGCAGAGAGACTAATTTGCTCCAACACTGAAACTGGGAACTCAAAACAGCAGAATAGCAACAGGCAAGGTTTTCCCATCACAACAGAATGATAATGTCTTAGAACATAAGTCTTCAATACCAGGCTGGGAAACAAACACAAAACCCCACAGTGTGCCTTCATAGTTTACTAAGAACAAAATACCAGAAAATCCTGCATGATAATCTTGCTATGAAAGCTAAAGAAGATTGGCGCTTCAAGGAGAACCTCAGGTAATTGCAGTTTCTGCTGCATACAGATTCTTTGCTTATTTTGTGCTGCTTCAGCACTTTCTCAAAATAAAGTCATTGTCACTTAAGTGAACATATGTAGTACAACAGATTTTGTTGATGAATTGATCCAAAGTCTTCCTCGTGTATATTCACTGGAATTGCACCACAGGTGAAATTGGTGCTTCTTTTTTTTTTTTTTTCTTTTTCTTTGCTCTATCATTGAATTATATTCTGAGTTACTATTTTGCATCAAAAGGCAAATGCTAATAATAGCAATCAGCTTGCTTGGTCCAACATCGTAAGTGTCTTAGTGGCATAATGATTTCAGCTATTGTGCTTTATCAGCAATATACTTGGGGACTGTGCCAGCTGAAGAGTATATAGTATAAAGTAACACCACTGACATACTAACATTGAGAATTTTTAGTATTCCTAATATATACAATGTTTTAAAAACTATTAAATGTAAGATTGTTCTCATTCCGTCCCTGACTTAATTTATTAACACTAACTATAAGATTTGCTTGAAGAAATTGCCAGTAGAAAGATTTGCTTTCTCACTGCTGCATTAATCTAAGATTCTACACATGGCTTAAATTATACGTGATGAAAAAGAGAAAAGAGTAGAGAAATTTAATTAAATTAAATGACCAAGTTGTCTCAGTCCAAACACATTTGGTCAAAAACTGTGCCAACAATTGCTGTAGCAGTGTTCAGGCTGAGCCCAGCTGAAACACAGCTAAAATGTACTATTTGAATTTTAAAAAATAGAATTAAACCAAACAGAAACCCCTTAAGTAAAGACCTGCTGAATAATACTAGCAATCAAAAAAGAATTTACAGCTACCGACTGAAGTTTCGTTTGTGTATAGCATAAGGGGACACACTTCTTAATGGAGTGTCTTGCTATGAATTCTGCAAAAGACTTGCAGGGAAAGGTCCACAAAGATGCATCATATTTTTCTAGGTTCCCAGGCAGCCAGCACATTACTCATTTACTAGTTCCCCTACTACACATTCAGGGGTGTTAGAGCACCAAAAGGTTTTTCCTGAATGCCCTGTTACTCATAAAAACAGATTTCCCCATACACACAGAGTGGTTATTTGGAGTTTTCTGGCTCTTGCTGTCTCAGGTGACAGTCAAGCTATTCTGTATGCAGAGCTATGTATCCTTTGTCAAGCTCATCCTTCATCCCAGACTGATGCCTAAAAATAAGGCTCTGGAGGCAGTACTTTTTAGATGAGATAATGCACGTATTCTACATATTTCATCTATATCTTACATAGTCTTCTAAATACTGTTCTGTAAAATGAAAAAAAAAAAAAAAGAAACCTCAGCCCCCAAAGCCTTAGGCTTTACTCTTTTCTCCTCTACTTTTTCATTAATAGACTTGTATTTTTGTTCATTTTGATGTTTACTTTTTCTTCAAGGTTTATCTATCTTGGATGTTTTATTATGTTGCTATTACAAGTGTGGTGCCGTGGTAGGAATTTTTATTATGAAACACACATGAAACAACGTAAAGGATGATAAAAAAAATCTTCCATTGTGTGTTTGATATCAAAACCATTGAAAATAATAATTTATCTTAGTAATCCATTCAACTGAAGCCAAGGCCTGATTGCTTAACATATACTGACCTTCTGAATTTAGTGTTAGTGAAGCAACACTAAAATTCACAACAGATTAAAAATTAAGGACAATGCATTGACATCTTGTTTCAGGGAAAAGTGGACTTACTGCTGTGAGAACTGAGGATGCTGTATTGTCAGTATTTTCTCCACTTGCAAAGATGGCTTCACTGCTTTCTCCTTCTTGTGGCCTCAAGTACTTCTGTTGCCTTCGCCACAGCAGTGGAAGTCTGATGGTTGTGGCAGTGCAGTGCTTTGTCAATTATTTTTTCAACTAATGTGCTTCAGGAAGAAGCTCTGTATCCACTGCATTAGCACAACCCAGGGAGAGCATGCAGTGATAGAGAAATATAGGTACAGAAAATTGACACATGCTTTTATGGGTGTATTGGGAGTATGATTTCAATTTTTTTTTTTTTTTTTTTTTTTTGTGAGAGACTGAGAGAGCATGCGAGAAGAATCCACTGACTTTGCAAAAGCTTCTGAAAGTTTCCCAGAACTGGGATTCACCACCTTTAGGAGTTCTGTTTTCTGGCTTTCCCTTCTAGAAGTAGTCACTGTTTGGGTTTAAGTTTCCCCTCGGATTTCCCCTTAAAGGTATTTCCATTTTTAAATTACGGTGTTATGAGGGCAATAGATCTCAGTTCCTTGTTCATTACTGTGGTGGTGTCCTTGTTTGAGGGAGTTTTCCTGTGTCACATAAAGATGCTTTGGGAATATGTCAGCTGGCTAACCAGCATTATTTTTCAGTTTGGGCTGTAAACAAAGTGTTTACACTAAATAACTGTTCTTTTTCTCAAGAAAAAGAGTTGCTAGTGCTGAATTGAATTATTACCTTTGAATGTGTATAAACTAAGTCCATGATTTTCCTAACATACACATGCAGAACTGGTCAGAAAGGAAAACCATTAATCTGAACAATCACGGTGGCCATCACTAGGTCTTTTAAAGGCAAGACACAAGTGTACACAGACAAACCTGGGTGATTGTGCCCTCAGCTCAAATAACCAACTGCTCTTGCTGAGGACATAGAGCTGCTCTCAGTAAATGAGAAGCTGGATGGTAGCTCATCGTGAAGGGATTTTACTCACAATCCTGCATTCCTGTTTGTGAAGTAAACTTTATTAGTTATAGCCACTTGCCTGGTGTCCGAGGTGGTTTTACTTCACTGGTGGCTTGGGTTGAGGGTGATTGGTGTTGAGTTGCTGAGTTACAACTGGAATTGCAGGGCTTTAGTTCCTGTCATCATCTGTCCATCCACTAACTGTCTGCCTAAGCCAGGGGTCCTCAAACTACAGCCCGCGGCCGGATACGGCCCCCCAGGGTCCTTAGTCTGGCCCCCGGTATTTACAGACACCACCACCCCCCACACCCCCCCGCCGCCGGGGGTTGGGGGGAGAAACCAAGCAGCCACAGATGACTGCCTGCCACTGCATCCGCGTGCCAGCCCCCTGGTTAAAAAGTTTGAGGACCCCTGATCTAAGCCAATTGCTTTTAATATGTTATTCTTTTCTACCATCTTCTCTCCTGTTGTGCTCCCTCTCCCCTGCCATTTTTGCATTCCCACTTCTTTTGTCATCCTGCCTTATGTGTCTATATATAAAAAGCAAGGCACTCTCTCTCTGTGACAGCAATATGACTTCCGTCACTGTCGTGCTCTCCTCTCTGCTTGTTCATTTTGTTTAAGTTTTCTTGGTGTAGTAAGTACTTTTTGCTTAGGGACTATCTCAGAAACTTCTGGTGTGGCGTCCTGTTTTAAATTAATCCTGTAGTGCAGTCTTAATACAGAACAGTATCATAATTAATGGCGTCTTCTGAATTCTGTAGTTTTTGAGCTGTGTGTGTAAGTGCCATGCATTCAGCATAGCGAAAGAATTTTAAATGGGCAAAGAGAGGTTGTTAAAGGATAATCTGGGAAAAAACCCCAAGCTTTATTATGCTAGAGTACCATCGTGAGAAATTGGTTTACAAGGAAATTACACTGGTGTCTTAAAAAATTACAATTAGTATCACAAACATCACTGGCTTCTGTTCACAGCACACAACAATGCAGTTGTTTTCAAGGAAAACCTTGTGTTTATTCATTTTAATACATAGAACCTACTGGAATAAAATATCCTACTATCAAGGACAAATGATATGTATTTTAATAGATTTTAGCATTTAAGAAATGTATCAGGTAAAATATCTATGCGAAACATGTAAACAGATGAAACACATTATACTTTTGACTGATGAGAAGTAATTTTTGAGTATAGTGAAAGTGATGCTTTCATCTGAAGAAGTAATTTTGCATGAAAACTAAAAATAGCTTCTTATTCAGATAGATTATCTGGCTATGTTGCATGGAAACCATTTTTCTCTATTACTGTACTTATGTAACACTGGCTTCAGGCTGAAAAGCGCAATTATATTTTTGTTAAATTAACAATTTAATGTGAGCCTCTTTCTCCTTCTGCTGCTTTGTAGATACGTGTAAGTCTTATTTCACGTAACCGCTGTGCCTTTGTGTGACATACTGAACTTCTGTAACATAATGGAAGGGTTCACAGTAAAACATTATGGAACATGGACTTCC
This sequence comes from Falco cherrug, assembly GCF_023634085.1. NCBI lineage: Eukaryota > Metazoa > Chordata > Aves > Falconiformes > Falconidae > Falco > Falco cherrug. Next base: position 71,725,970 of record NC_073698.1, on the reverse strand, counting down.
ATCTTCTGCTCTTGTTCAAGCTGAGTTAAATTACAGCTTCTGTTGTGAGCTCTGTGTGGATCCCAGAGGATGATACTGGGCAACAAAGCTGGTGAAGGGTCTGGAGCACAAGTCTGATGAGGAGCAGCTGAGGGAACTGGGGGTGTTTAGCCTGGAGCAAAGGAGGCTCAGGGGGGACCTTACTGCTCCCTACAGCTGCCTGAGAGGAGGTTGTAGCAAGGTGGATGTCGGTCTCTTCTTCCAAGTAACAAGTGATAGGACAAGAAGAAATGGCCTCAAGTTGCACCAGGGGAAGTTTAGATTGGATGTTTGGAAAAATTCCTTCACTGAAAGAGTGGTCAAGCATTGGAACAGGCTGCCCAGGGAGGTGGTTGAGTCACCGTCCCTGGAGGTATTTAAAAGACATGTAGATGTGGTGCTTAGGGACATGGTTTAGTGGTGGACTTAGCAGTGCTAGGTTTATGGTTGGACTTGATGATCTTAAAGGTCCTTTCCAACCTAAATGATTCTATAATTCTATGATTAAACAAAGATTTAAAAGTGAATGTAAATAATTTCGTTTTGCTGTATCACTGATGAAAATGAACCCATTTTGTTCCGAGGAAAAGTGATATCTTTGAGTTACTGAACTCGGTTTTATTTTGGTGTTGGTTTTTGTGTTGTTCCACGTGAATAGCTTTTGGACAGACCCAGAGCTGTGTGGATAACAAGCTTTTCAGTGCTTTTGATTCTTTGAGTTTATAACATTAACATAAAATAAATAAGTATTTAACACTTAATTTCCTCCTTCTCTAATGATTATTTCACTGTGAGTGAAATACTTTTGTATTACCTTTAGTTATTGAAATAAGTTCTGAACTATGATTTTAGTTTAATAAAAACTTTCTCCTCTAGGAATTTCTTTTCTGTATATTTTCTCTGCAAGACAACAGGACAAAACTTTTGAAGAAGAGCTTTTATTGGTCTGTGGATTCTTTATACTTCTTCATGATTTTCCATTTCCCCTGCCTCTCCCCCAGCCTTTGGATTGCTGCGTATGTCCACCTTGGCAGTTACTCGGTGTTCCCACCGTCTGCATGTATTGATTTCTGCTTTCCCTCCTTGCAGCCCTTCAGAGATAGAAAGCTGTAACAAACAAGGCTGTGGTCCTCGGTGTTTATTAACTCAACATCCCTATTTGTAACTGCTGTGATACACCTTTATTATAGATGAAGAGATACTTCAGACTCAGGGTCTGACTGGGTAGGAGCGTCTGCTCTCTGAAGAAAAGAAAAATGAAATCTTTGTGATAGTGATTTGGAAGTGAACCGTTTGACTAAGATGGAGTGTCACAGGAAATGGTGCTTCTCTCCATGAAGCTCACCTTGGCTGGAATGTAAGAACAGGGTGGTTGTATAAAGAAAAGGCTGCACAGAGACTCTCAAAGAGAGCCTAGGTTTGTTCAGAGATTGTAAATGGGTTCTGCTGCTTTGTTTGAAGAGGGAACTCTAATGAGTGAACCTTGAGAGTATGTATTTGTGGTAGCTGTGGTTTGAAATCCTTTTTTACCCTCTTTTTAAATATCCAGTTCCAGCATCCCTATAGACACATTGGGAAGCCTTCTGCTACTGATCATAGTTTTCCAAATAGGAGAAATGTGCACAGGTGCTGCAAGTTCAGATCGATGTGCCTGTTATAAGCCATTTTTTCGCATGTACAACTGACCCTTATCACAGCCTGTGAGCAGAAGCACTGCAATACCTCATTCTCAGAGAAAAGACTCTGAGATGTGCCTTGAATGCTGGTCCCCAGTGTCCTGTTCAGAGGCCTGGATGGTAAACACTGATTATTTTCTGGCCTGGCCTTTGTAGTATCAAATGGAAGAGCTTTCGAGTCCTCTCTGCAGATGTAAGACACAAAGGGCCAGATGTGCTATACCCTGTACAGCAGAGGGCACAAGCCTTGACACGCTAGATCTCTTCCAGTTCAGTGGGGTTACATTTTTCCACTGCAAACCTGAAGGAAGCTTCTCTGATTCAGGCACTAGTGTCATCCTGACAGTGACATCTTACGACACTGCTGGCTGTAAAACCTCCTTGCCAGTTACCTTGAAAAATGTGTGTCTCTCAGTGGGGTGGAAGAGAGCTCAGTTTCACTATTTTAACAATCTTGTTACTCCCTTGTTTCCTCCAAAGGTGTATTTGCCTGTAGGTAAGCATAAGGATTAGAACTCCAAATCTTTAGCCATTTTGCATCCTTTAAAAATCTTACAAAGCTCGTAAGATTCTTCTTACTTTCCTAATTACCCACAAATAATATCCCAGGATACCTTCCTGCTTCTTCTAATGGTCCTTTTCAGCTACATCTCACTTCACGTGAGGTTTATTTGAAATTTCCAGAACAGACAATTTTTGGAGATGCAACATGGCAAAAAATGCTGAGAGACTCTTCAAAACATAATTAACACCTGTTTATCCTGAGTTTTGTATATTACAAGTGGCTTTACCAAGCACTCTCAGGTCTGGGCCAAAGAAAGGTCTGCTAATGAGAATGACTGCAATATCTGAAAAAAGAAATGAGCATTTTGTTGTATTAGGAATTTCTCTTGGTTTTGTATTTTGTTGTGGGGTTTTTGTGAGTATGTGCTTGGGGTTTTTGGTTTTTAGGGTTTTTTGAGGATCTAAAGACTAGAGGTGGAGTTGAAAGGAAAGCAAAGAGCCAAATGGTGAGTGATTACATCTTCCTCTCATTCCTCTCTTCTGTAGCAGAATATGCTCTAAGAAATTGAAAATCACTCTGTTTCTAATTCTTGGAAGGAATAAGGTGTAGGATCGGAGGAACATATCTCACTGAAATGTTTTCCCTTATTAGAAGAAAATCTCAAATGCATAGCTTTTTTCCCGTAAAAAAAAAGAGATTAAAAATACCAAATCAGAAAATCATATTAATTGTGCAATTTCCTTCAGCTACAGAGCTTTTAGTCCCCCAGCATTTTCCATTCACCTATAGAGAGGCAGCCTGACAGGACTGCTGTGCACAGCTATTAGGTTTAATTGCCGTGGCTTTACTTTGCTTTTCTTTAACCAGAACATGTTTGTGGCTAAAAATAGAGCTGTTCTTTTCTGATGTAGATATAACATCTCTAGGAGCTTAACAGGTTACATACTGTTTGCCAGCAGAATAGTGATTTATAAAATATTTCCAAGGGAGCAACTCTATTTGTAGGGAAGCTTAGAGTTCTCAGCTAGGAAATTGTTTTAGATGGTTCAAGCCATATTTGTGTGCTTTTTCTCTTTTTTTTTTTTTTTTTTTTTTACTGTGTAGTCCTTGTCTCTTCAGCCCTCATTTCCTGTTTCTTTTTTTTTCATTGAAGAATTTTTTTTTTTTTTTTTTTTTTTTTGGCAAATGATACATTTCAATGTACAGGAAGGAACAACGTGGACCTCATTAAACATAAATGCTCAGATAAAATTAGATTATTACTGTTTAGCGTTTGATATGCCCTGTGTCTAGAAGACAACCTGCAGAGTACAGGCAAAGACAAATATGAGCAGTGGTGCCCTGTCTCGTGCCCTCAAATGGAAGGCAGACAAGCCTTGCCGACTCACTGCTTTGAAAGTGAGTACTCTAGGCCAGCTGGCTATAGCCAGCTACATCTATTGCAGTTGACAGGCTGTTTCTCCACTGATTTTGGCAAAGTGAACTCAAGGTTACTATGCAGTGAACATGCTCTTACTGAAAGTAAACTAAAATTTGCTAGCAGCAACACTAAGTCCATCACCACCTGCCAAATGCTTTTTCTTTCTATTTGTTATGGTAAATTAATTATCATATCAAACATCTAGACTTCTTTTTTTTCCCTCTGGATTCTTGTTCACACAATGTGCTTGATCTCCTCTTGCAAGCTGGAGTATGCCAGAAAAAGAATGATTTTTGTTTTCTATTATAATATAAACCCAGTAATACAATGTGCAGAAAATAATGTGTAAAATTCCTCAGAGTAGCTCTGTACCCTGGTTCTCAAAGATAATAGAAATATTAATATTGTCATCTTAGATATCAAAGATGCGGGCTGACCTATGGACTCCTTATCAGTAGCATAAAAAGTCATCTTTTCTTTGGATATATGGATATGTATCTTCTATATAGTTTTAACATAAAATTTTCATTATTTATGAAGGGAGCAGAACCAGGCTGGTAGCCCTGAAGGTTGCAGTCTCCTGTTGATGCACAGAATGGGTACCAGCAGTCAGTCCTTTGCCAGGGCGGGAGGCAGCTGAAGGCATAGCAAGATCCTCCTCCTGGAAGCCAAGCCCACCATCCCTGCGGCAGGGGAAGGGTATGACCCGCTGGTGCCATCTCAGCCCCAGCAGCACGAGAGTGGTTCTGCCCCACACATCCACGGATGGACCATGCTCTCCTGGGAATCAGCAGCTTCTCAAGCTGGGAGCCAAACTGAAGCTAGTCATGTCTGAGGAAATGCTTTGGTTTATTCTTTTGCTGCTGCTAATGTGATAGAACACTGTTAGCTGAAAAGACCTTATGGCCAAAACCCATTTATTTGAAGAAGACCTCCATTAGTTTGTTGATCACTATATAATTTCAGTAAGTTTATCACAAGAAACAGCTGGACTGAGAAACAGTAGTGAGTGGCACTGCCATCTCAAGGTACAATTCAGTCATTTCTGCCTGAGAATTGCATCCTTAACTCAGATACTTAGCTGAATGGTACATACTTTCCAAAGATCTTGCTAGCAGAGGTTATCCTGCTCTTCAGAGAGAGTTTTTATCCTCCTACATTACTGCAATTCCAGCAAACAGCCCTTCAAATCCAGATTGAAATTCAAATTCAGCATTTTGTCTGTGGATTTTCAAGTTTTAATTTAATTTAAGACTGCGATGTTACCATCCTGAAAAGCAGCATAATTACACAGGAGGTGGAAGGCCAAGCTGAGATCTGCTCAGGTCATTTCAGAAGCCCAAGTCTCCTGGACTGCCAGCAGAGTTGTTGGAGGAGGTCGCTGTATTATCATTCTCCCTAGGTTGGATAGAAAATCACACCTGTCTTGTCACAAATGCAAAATTCATCCCAGTTCCTGCTGATAGAATTCTGTTTGTGTCTGAGGAAGGCATGTCTGAGGGTGAAAGGGTAATGTGTTCTCTGTGGCTTTGGCTTCCCCACTCAGCTCCCTCACAAGGGTGTAATTTAGGTCTTATGCAGCAGCTCACTTAGGTGTGTCTTCAACCAGGAGCATGTATGTCGTCCCCTTTGCTTCCGTGTGACCTCTGCCCAGGCATAAAGTTAGGAATGTACTGAAATGTACTGAAATATTGGACAGGGTGAATTCATTTAGCAAAGCTTTAAAAAAAAGTTCTTAATCATCTGTCAGCATTGTTGTCTTAACTATGTTTGTGATGTGCTCTATAAGCTTCATGAATGAGAATGAGATACTTCATATTAGCTGTGAATCACACTTCTGTGGGACTGACTGTCTAGGTCTTGTAACCTGCACTGGATTTAGACAAATGACTTGCAGTGCAAAGGATCTTAGCTGTCTGTGTTTTCATGCTCTTTCTGAAACTAAACACATTTAAAAGTCTCTAGAAGGGAGTTCTTCAGCCAGTTAGCACATTGTATCAATAAGAATGCTAATTGTTATTGGTTACTCCATGTTTTCTAGAGTGTTTCTACAGAATTTAATTTTGCAGCTATTGTAATTACACTAATTATACACATAAATACACACTGCACTTGTAGACAGATTTCTTTTTGTTTGAAGAATGTACATACTAATGGAATCTTTTCAGTACAAATTAAGCCAGCTTGAACTATTTAAGTTAATTTATATAATAGATCTTGCCTATGAAGCTTAGCATTTTGGTCTTGATTATAAACAAGGATATCTGGGAGTATAGTCATTAGTCCTGTGAGGCCTCCCTACTGTGAAGAGGGAGCAAAGTTTTGTTTAGGTTTTTTTGAAGTTTACAGTTACATTTAAGCCAATACGAAATATCTGTAGACATACTTGGGTAGAAATGCTATTCAGATCATCTTTTCCCCCCTCCCAGACATTAGTGCCAGTGAGCAGAAAACATTCCAAAAGTTTGTTGCACTGGTACCCATATCTACAAACAGGTAAGAAAAACAGGCACAAGATACCAGTCCAAGTTGTTCCCTCCCTCTCCTCTTGCTTCCAGAAACAGGGACACGTACTGCAAGTTGCAAACAGAGAAGTCCTGTTAGAAGCCTTAAAACTGTCTGCTGAGCTTATAATGGGGAGAAGGAGGGACTTGAAAATAGTTTCCTCTTGCTTCCTTTCATGCTTGGCCTTCAAAATGTCCACCTCTCTGCTGAGGAACGGCGGAGAGGAACAGCAAAAAGAGTGTGCAAAGATCACGGAGATGGAATAGATCAAGGCTGCAAAGAAGCTGTAATTCCAGTGGTTGATCATCTGAAACAGACTAGCATTTCTGTCCCACAGAGCCCTGCACTGAAGAAGAATTAATAATTATGTCAGACACAGCAGTTTAAAACCACAAACCACAAACAAACACACACCCCCCACCACCTTCTAATTGTGCTGAATGTGATTGGAAAGATTTCTTCAGCATTGGCTATTATTAAGAAAAGCTACCATGCTTGAATGTCTCTCTTTCCGTAATTATTACTAAAGAATTCCCTTTGTACGTATATGATGGTTAAACACTCTCATGCGTTCTCTAGCCTAGGTCTGAACCAGCACTAGCTATTGTCAGTGTATTTTTATTTGATCTTTGGTGTCATTTAGATCCAAAGGTTTTGGTTTCCTTGGTGAAGATTCAACAATACTTAGATAAATGCATAAAAGCCCCAAGCTTGCCTTTCCATTCATATTCCATGTTTGTTTAAGGTTACAACTAATTTTATTTCTTCTCTTTCTGCTTATAATTGCTAATGCATCTCTACAGTAAGTTTCTAAAACATGTCCTTGTGTGATCCAGGCTTACTTCAGTGCCCTTTAATGACATTTCCCTTCCTTTTCTGCTTTTCCTCACTTTTTTCCTCATCTTTCCTTCTTAAAGTACAGACATGTAAGCAATTTTTTTTGCTGGTAAGTTTGGATTCAGAGCTCTTGCACTGGGAATCCCTCCACTGCCCCATCTTCTTCCATTGCATTTGCTTTGCGCTTTTCATCTTCTGGAAACATCTGTACTTCTTGTGGCTGTTTTGTTTTTGTATTTTATCAGATTGCTCTCTGCCCCTCCACAAGGGGAGCTATCCTCAACTTCCTCACCCTTCTGCTACTCAAACACAAATGCCCACCCCATTTTTATGCATTTTGCCATCATTAGTAAGGTTTCAGGCTGCTCGTGGCCCATTTATGCTCAAATACCAGTGAAAGACCTCTTAAGTTTTAGTGCTTTTGAGTGCATTGAGGTAGTGATGGCATACGAACAATTGACTGTTATTTTAATAAGAGGTCAGTATATAAGTAGAATTGATTGATTGCATTTGTATTTCTTCCCAAACATCCTTTTACAACTCAGTATGTCTTTTAGAGCATAAACTGGTCAGAACGAAGAATTCATTCGTGCCTGTTCTGTACTGTAGCTACCAAATACAACCTAATCTAAGCCAGTACATTCAGGTGCTGCTTTAATGTTGCTACTTAATAACAAAACAAGACTTTCTGTAGCGCTAAATACTATTTAAATTCACCATTACTGCTTGCTGCTGTTTTGCCTCTCTGGCTTTTTTCCCCACCTATTGCCATTTAAAACCAGGAACACACTGACTGTGGGGATGGACCTTAACATCCAAATTCAAAGAGAAAGTCACTTGCTCTGTTTAACATTATGAACTGATGCTTTAAAAAATTATCTGCTTCAGTGCTAATTTTACCTTGTGATGCAAGTTAGGCTTTAAATATGTAAAACACAGCGAGAGGGCAACAGCCACTATCAATAGCCTGGAAAAGTTGTGGTGTTGGCCTCAGAATAATTGCATGATCTGCCTCTCAAAGCCAGGTGTGTTTAATTACCAAACTACCTAGAAACACAGGAGCATGCTGCAGAAACCAGCCAGTGGTTTAGCTGAGGAGGAGCTGCAGGAACTCCTGAAGCTTGGAGGGACCTGGAAGGAAAGGTAGTGTCCTTTTGGTTCACAAACTTTTTTACCTAGGAACCCAGAAACTATGGTTCTAAGATACTGCTGAAAGAAAACAACTGAGTCCAAAAGACTCAGAAGGCAAAATTGCTATCTTGTGAATAGTGTGTGGCATAATAGGGAACAGTCTGTGGAGGGCTTTACAAGGTATATGCTAACGGTGGTAACATCTTTCATGCCCTCCAACATGTATTAATCAATACTTGTTCTATATTGATTAATAAGAGAAAGGCAACTCCTAAATTCTGCAGAGGAAGGGCAGCTGAGTATTGAGGAGAACCAAACAGCTCCCTCCTTCTCCCCCTCCAGTAGTATTTATGCATAATGGATTTCTTTAAACAGTCTAAATTTCATGGTTCAGAGAATGAAGCCTCCATGGACTGTGCCACTACTACGAGGAAGAGACACTTCAGTATCTTTTCAGATACAGCTGTGGACTTTAGCAAAAAGGCCCTTATTTAAGTAAAAAATAGCAATTATAGCCCATGCTAATTACATTATGCACACTCCAACAACTGATAGCCATTGACCTGTATGGAACATTTCCATTTACAAAGTGATTAAAATGGCTTCAGGCAATCGTTCTGTTTTATGAGGAAGCGCTGATGCCTGCTGTAATGACCTCACCAATGCTAAGTGAATGCAAAGCCCTCTAAGCAGAGTGGTACAAATATAGACAGCCAAAAGGCCATGCACTGTATGCTTATCAGCTGTGCATGCTGAGAGCAGGTTTCACAGCCATGAATAATGCTCGACTGGCTAGTCATCCTCGGCACATTCCTGTGTAGCTGAATGTACAGCAGCTAATTTATTTCTGGCCTGAAATGGTTACATTTTAAAAAATATCTTAGTTCCCTGGGTAGTAGTGCAAGAAGTTACTTTTATGTCTTATTTGAATTAGGTAAGTGGGTGAAAAGCATCGGTGGAAAGACATTGCTCTGTTTATGGCAGCTAAAACGCTTCATCTCTTCCTCCAGCTCTTTGCTAGTCCTGGGTTAAAAAGAGCTGAAAGACTGGTGACCACACTTTCTGGTGTACGCTTACGTATACAAAAGGTGTATACACTTCCCTGCCAGTAGTCCTTAAGGAGTTTTATGTAAAATATAGTATTTACATAATTAGGATACACATTTAAGGGCCACTGAACACAAAAAATGTAACTATGTTTGACATACCGTAGAGCCCTGAAGGCTTTAGAAACTTAGATTTGCTGTATCTGAATAATGCAGTTGTCATAAGTTGATGTTACCCTTCCTACATCTACACTTGACAGCATAAACCAAAGATAGCCATATGCTGCATGCCACGCACCAAGACGTGAACATTTATCCATGTTGCTTTGGTTCTTTATAAGCCAGTCTTCTATACTACATCAAGGTGATGTGTGACTTTCCACGCACCACTGCTGCCATGAATGGGTGGAATGAATGCATTTCTAAGTTATCTTTTTAATTGTCTCTATTATTTTCAAGATGATGAAGCTATTAAAATGCAGATTTTTGATACTTCTTTCCCTGTGGTGCATTGCAAAATAACTTCCCCCCCCCCCCCCCCCCCCCAATTTTCTTACCAAATTAGAACAAAGTAGAACAAATTAGTAACAAACGTAGATGATTTAAATATTAAAAATAGGTCTATAATGAGGACTTACTGCTTGTCAGTGTTTTATATTATGTTAAAAAGAAAAACATTTGCTTGACATTTCCAAACACTTACTATTCTTCTTGGGAAACAGAAATTTGTTACTGATGGTCAGGTTTTGGTAAGTGTTTCAAAATCCAGCAAATCTAAGTCGGAGGGAGGCAGAGGAGCATAACAGTAAACAATGATGAAGAGTCTGACATTGTTTGCAGTTCAGTAGTTTCTATGCTTCCAAGCTCAGTATAAGTCAAATCAGCTCCCTTAGCTCACTAATCCTTTCACACCTCTTACATTATAGGTCACTGCTGTTGTTGGTCACAAAAGCAGTAAAGCAAGGTGAAGGCATGAATAGCAGGAAAGGAAAAGTTAAGGAATTTCAGACCTGTTGGGAAACAGTCAGGACAAAGTTACTATCCCTCTATGCTTTCTGTAATATCCTAATCTGTTTTGCTCTACTTGTCTGGACCAGCTAGGATTTTATTTAGGTTAAGGAGGATGTACACATTTGGTTGTGGAGTCTAATGGATGATAAAAGTCTCAAGCTAAACAAACAGAAATTCATGCCTGTACAGAGGTAGAGGTATTGGAATGGGGCAGCATCTGTTCAATCCAAACAGATGCACAGTGACCCACATGTCATGTAAATTCTGTTGGGGGGGGGGGGGGGTTTGTGTGGTTTTTTTTTTTTCTTTTCTCCCCAAGAGGGTTCTGGCCTGTTGCTATAACAATTCCCTAGCATTGTCAGAGTACCAAACACAAACAGCTAACCCAGACCATGGAGCTTCAGTTCACCCCTTTCACTGTGCCCTGTGCATCCTTTCAACAATAGTTTTACATAACGTGCACCAAATATTCATGCGGGCCTCCATGCAAATCACTTTCCACCGGACAGCACTCAGTGTAACTGTACATCTTTTACATCTTCCCTGTGCTGCTGGTTGATGGCTATGAGAGAGAAAAGGTTAGTGTTTGGCATATGATTTTAAACAAATGAAACAGCATACATCTGCACTGTGAAATTTAATTACATTATTGTGTAAATTGGATTATTTTTTCCTTCTGTATCTTAAGTTATCCTGGCAATAGCTTATCCAGCTATAATTAAATCTACAAACAAGGGAGAATGAGCTGCAGGATTATGCAAGACTCATGCTTGGGATTTACTATGACTGTGTCATTGGAAAACAACCAGTGAAGTAGCATTTTCATGGCTGGCATGAAATTGGTACATCTTTTTCCTTGGAGAATCTATTTCAGATTCCAGAAGTACTCTATTTTACTGCAACAGCTGGGAGATGGCAAGGACTTAGCTTTTCAGAATTACAGAAAATGATGTAACAGTCACTAAGTAAGACAGTTGGCCTGTTATTTTCCTTTCCACAAAGGGTCCCAGTTTGTCTGGGCAAAAATTGCCTTCCCTCCCCTGACACCAGGGATGAACAAGTACAGACCACAAATTAGTACTAGCTCACATGTGGAAATATATGGGTAAACTCACAGGACCTTCCTCTGAAGAAGGATGAGGAAGATGCCACAGTGAGCCTTTATCAGCCATTTCCCTTCTTCAGAGTCATTGTTTTCCCATAGATGTGGAACTTGCTCTTTATGGAATTTGAAACAAAGGCCATTGAAGATCATGGCCTTTCTCTTTGACTTGTAAATGAGTTGATGTCGCAGCACTCTCCAAACTGTCAAGCTGCAACAAGGTCTTTTACCACCACATACCAACACACTCTTCACACCAGTCCCTCTGGTGCCTTCTTGTCTCTTCTCACCCAGGGCATGCTCTCTCTCTTCTCTCTGCTTCTTCCTCTGCTCTCTCTTCATTAGCTGCCAACTGCACCTTGTCTACATCAGCCAACCTACCGCCCCTGAAGCCAGCCCACAGCTGTATATTATCAATGCTAATTAACCCAGCTTCATTCTTCTACAAGTTGGAGTAGTTTTCTTTCTAATTTTCTGTTTGGGACTTTGTGGGTTTCTTTTGGACTGATGATTTTTTCCTTCTCTATGTATATTGAAATTAGAGTCAGATTGATTCAGAAGGCACTCGTTAGTTTCCAAAGGAAAAAAAAAATAATACTAAGAATAATTAAATAGAAGAGGTTTCATTTTACTTTATAGGCCTTAAGTGGTACTCTTATGCATGGACATCTGAGGACCAATTCCTTTCTTCATTGAAGTCCAATTCCCTTTCTTCATTGAAGTGGGATTTGACTCATTTACCATTTGGATGACATAACCACGAGCATCACTCGCATGTGGGGTCCTGCAAGTCACTGCTATTTGACAGTGTTGTACTTGGTGTGTAAGACTTCAGTGTTCACTGGAGCAAGAGAAGAATCTCATTGTACAGTTCAATGTCCTAGCCATCTGGTGACAGATTTAACTTCATGTTCACTTCTTAATGGCTCCTTGAGTATTTTAAACCTAGTGGAAGAACAAGAAGCCTTAAAGATAGGAGTGGCTTAAAGGCATTTCAAAATGACCTACGGAATACCCCTGTCAGGGACACTTGTCTGAGTGTTCTGAATTCAGATCTCCACAACTAAAACCAGCTATCATCCCTGTTAGATGTCCTGGATAAAAAAAAGTAACAGCTCCCTTTTTGCTTTCCTTCTTTCTTGTACTGGGAATAGTTAAAAGTCTAGCTTTCTGCTTCTCTTACTTTGATTGTGTTTAAAGTATTTGAAATGGCTGGTTATATTAATTACTGTCTTAGCATCCTTTCTGATGGTTTATAGTTGATTTGCTTAATCCTGGTTTGAGATTCAAGAGATGTAACTTGTTGGCATAGATGGGCAGTCTCGCATATATTTTGGTACTGGAACAGAGGAAGAGACAGAGCAAGTGTGTGGCTCTCAGTTTCCCACCCAAGTTTTGGTGGGGAAGAGGATGTGGGTGGAAGTTCAGTTCCAGCCTCCCCAGGCATCTGGTTCACGGAGGACAGGAGGAGAAGCAAAAAGCAGATGTCTGCAGCAGAGCACTTGCTGCTGAGACTCACTGTTCTCCTCACTTGGAAGTGGTACATAGGGATGTTTTCAGAGGCATTTTCAGAGTGTTGGCATTTCTTGATTCTCTTGCTGAATTCTTAATAAAAATATTTAATTCTGTTGTCTTTTTTGCACAAGTAACCTATGTTTTCTCACATTTTTCTGAATTAAGAAGTACTGTGTTAAGTTCTGAGTTTTTAAGAAAGAGGAAGTAGGGAGGAAGGACAAAACTACTGCCCATTTAACATGGCTAATCTGAGTAGAAAAATGTTCGCTTAGAATTTTACATACAGTTTTCTGATCATGTCTATAAATCATGCCTGTGTAAAGAAATTTATGTTTTTATTTAAAAGCAGATTGTTTCTGATCGTATCCTGTGTACACATATCAAAATTGTTCTAAGACCTGCTTATCTGTATTAATTTTTCCTTATGTCCCTGCTGGGGTAGCTGACCACAAAGAAATTACAGCAATACACTTCACAGTTAGTGCCTAAAACATAGCAAGTTCTGCCTCCAGTTTTGTTTGCATCTGCTTATTTGGTTGGTTTGGTTTTCTCTGGTACTGTTTATGAGTGGGTGATGGACACTGCCATGTATTTGTCTCCAATTTGCCTGAATCCTTCAGTTTGATCTACAGATGCTTGAAAAAGCCCATCTGGCATCAGTACAACAAGCCTTCTGATGTTAACCTGTTTTCCCAGGGAGGCAAAATTGCGTCCTTGCTGTGAATGTCATCTACTGGTATTTAGGCTGGTTTTAGTTTTCCCTGTGTGTTTGAAAACAAAAGTAGAATTCAGAATCAGTCTTTCTGATTGATGTTCCAGTCCATAGGTGCTCTGATGCAACCCATGCACCTGCCTATTTTACAATAACGTTCCAGATTTGCAGTTGTCTGCCAGCCCACTCTGTGCACTGCTGCCAGCCTGGGAACCCTGTGCAGGGGGGACAGAAGGACAGGAGCAGTCAGGGTGATGTATGGCTTATCCCTGCGGGCTCTTCTAGGACCGCGCTGTACTCTGAAGTATAGATCCCATGCATAGTCATCCACAGTTTGTTTTCAGATGGAGCAACTTCCTTTAAACCCTTCTCTCCAGAGAACCAGTGAAAACTCCCCTTACCTGTGGCAAGATAGGTAGTGTTGTACAGCAGTGGGTAATACTGCAGCTGTAGTGTGAGACAGCACCAAACCAGGCAGCGTTATTTCATCTTGTCACCCAAACCAGTCAGCATCCACAGGAGCTGGATTACTTATGGTCTTCTAAGCTCTCCCGCTGTAATACTCTTTTATGTGGAGCTTCTGATTTCCTTGGCTACAATGGCCTGAATCTTACTGAAGTTCCTGCCTGCCTTCCCTCCCTCCCTCTCCCTCTCTCTCAGTCCCTTAGCAGTCACCAGCAGAAGTCAACTCAGTGCTGAACCTGTTGCAAGCCAGAATCTTTTGCAAGGTCTGTACTGCAGCTTTGCCTATTGAGAGCTGTTTTCGTGCTTGTCTTCAGTAACACAGAGATATCCTCCCAGCACATTTATCCTGAGCAAATCCCCCCAGCTAACATGCTCAGGAATGGCTGGAATGTCTTCTCAGTTTTTCAAGGTCGCTCCCATTGGATGGGCTTCTTTTTATTTCTTCTCACTATATTTCTTCATGAGGATGCACACAGCTGATACAGTATTGGTCACACTTTGCTGCAGAACTAAATCATATTGCCTTTGTTAAGTCCCAAAATTTCATTCAACAGCTCTTCAATAATTATTGTCAAAAATTAATAGTGTGTATAATAGCCTTAGTTGGACAACAATTTGCATAGAGTATGATTTAGCCCTTCTGTTTAAAAGCTTGTATCATGCAGCTCTTGTGATATCCATCCAATATTTCTTACATCAAGTTTTAATGACTCTGTAAAATGAGTGATGTCTGACAGATACATTTCTGCTATTGATTTGCTTAATTAATTCGATGTGGATTTAATGAGAATGACTGAATCTTTTCCTGCTGTTCTTCTTGGCTCTGCTTTGAGTTTTCAAAGATTACTTCTGTACACAAGAGATGGAATAGGATATAAACCCTCCTGTGTTTTCCAGATATACATATGCCTGAATACTTAAACATGTACCTTTTATATGTTTTAGGCCATAAAATAGGTAGCAACTGTAATATCAGTATAATTAAGTTATATTTAGATTCCCTTTTGAACTTGGAAAAAGCAGGAGTGCTTGAACCAGCCAACCACGGTTGCACAAACACAGATGCCAGGGATGTAATTCTAAAAGGTAAATTCTACACCAGCAAGATTAATTCTTCTTGAAGGTACTATTTCTAGCTGGTCATTTGCTGTACATACATAGACACTAGGAACTGATACGATTCAAGGTAGAATCCTGCCCTGCTTGAAGACTTTGGCAATGAGCCATTCAGGAGCGTGCGTGTTTACGATATCAGCGCACAGATTGTCATTGTTTATCTGGAGGTGTTTACAGCTTTGGGAGTTGAAATTCCCATTCTGGTAACTTATTCTGAGGGTGTCTGGGTGGAAAAGTTGGAAATGAACATCACAGATGTGGGCTGAAAAGAAGTGGAATCAGTTCTAAGTATTTTTGGTCATCTTTTATCTCATTTCTCTTTTGACTCATTTATAAAGCAAAAATGCAACCCTGATAGAGAAACAGCAGGGGCTTCTATGACTAAGTTAGAAAAATAGAACAGAAAGTGGGAGAAGTTATAGAGGAGGCATGAAATTTGACGTCAGAATTTGTGGCCTGTGCTTTTCCCTGCTACTTATGACTCGGTCAGCTATTTCAGTCTAATGTCTGCAACTTTTGCTCATTTTTTTTTTCCCTGTGTTAGGGGAAAAGAGTCCTTTGCTTGATTACAGGTATCTAGTGTCCTTTTGGGTGCAGTTATTCCATCTGGCCTCCAGTCCCAGGAAGGGAGCAGGTGGTCATCTGATGGTCATGTGTCCTATCTGCAGTCTTGTGCAGAAATCTTAAGATATCCAAGAGGAGCAGGTTTGTGTGTCTAGGTAACTGAACCCTGCCCACAACTACCAAAGGGACATATGAATCAGCTTCCAGGCCAGCCGAAGGCATTAATACGAGGTGTTGTGAACACAGGACTAGATAACATCAAGATCTGCCAGAGCCACCAGAGTGCAGAAATGCACTAGGCTCCAGAAGAATGAATTCTAGAGATCAATTTACCTCTACATATTTACACCTATTGTAACGAATTTCTTACCATGCAGGTTTTTCCCCCACATTTTGCTTCTAATATGGAAATACTTGCTTGACTTTATGACTAATAAATCCTCGAGACTGAGAGTTAATTTCTCCCTGGAAATAAAAAGAAACCTAGGTTGCGCTTAGGGTCTGATTGTGAGTGGAAATTTGTTTTGTAATGTAAATTATTTTATCATTGTTTGTTCACTTACCTTCTTTTTCCCTGCAGTAAATAAAAAAAGGGTGTCTAAAATATGAAATTACGGCTTTAGATAGTCTAACAAAATTAAGCTAATGATTTGTATTTATTTACCACCTTGGGATGAAAATGTAGAGTGTATTTCTAAGATGACAGCTACATACCAATGCTTGTCCAGTAGTCTCTAAGTCTGTCTGACAAGTGTAACTGCCAGAACCAATTCTAGCTGGAGTAGGTGTGTTATTTCTTGCTTTATTTCTACAAGCAAATGTGTCATGAATTTTTTATAGAAGCATATGGTGTACTAGAAGAGGTTAGTTATCTGTTTACTATCTTGAGTGGTAAGTAGACAGTCCTTCCTATTTACAGAACATTTGGAGGTAGCAGGAAAGTGAAATAGAAAGCTTATTCTAAACCTATTGTAAACAAATATCAGTTCTTCAGCTCTGGAAATATAATGGGGGGCTGAAATGGACAAGAGTTGCTTGCAATTATGTGATGAAAATTGGAATAGTAAGACGAAAACTGCATTTGCAATAGACATTTGATTCAGGTTCTGAGGTGTTTATTTTGGAGGTGCCTTTGTTTCAACCCTAATTAGTCCAGGTTTAATAACTATGAAAACTGAATTGGGGTTCATGTGAGGTACCTAAATTATGAGTGCATTTATCCTAGGTTGCATATCCAGTCAATGGAAGAAGTGCACCTCCAGAGGTTTCAGCTTGCCTAAGATCGAAAAGGCACTCTAGAGGAGCTTGTCTTTCTCCACTGGCCTGGGGCACTTACACATCTCACTCATGTAAGTGCTTAAAATTCCGTGGGATGAGCCTAGGCCTCAGGACTTATGCTCTCTGAAGAAGTAACAGATGTTTTGTTTTTCTTTTTCCTGTCATTTATGAAAAAGAAAATGTGGTCGTCATATAGCCTGTGTCTAGAATAACTGTCCATACAACAAAACAGGAGCCTGAAAGGTTGGCTTTGTTTCAGATGTTTATTATAGCGTGTAGTTTTTCTTTCCTTGGAAGCTTTTTTCTCTTTGATGTCCAGCAATATTTGGTATTGCTGGCTGTGAAGGAGTTTTTCTATGATCACAAGTGTTCAGAATATGGAAGCCGTAACAAATATGCAACTACATCTTTCTGCTGAGAAATGATTGCATGTCCGTGCTTGGGAAGGGTCCAGGGTTGTAGAATGAAGAATGTGATACGCTAGCGCTAAATTACAGCAGGAGTATCCTGGGTGAGCTTCTCATGGAGTACTATTTCTCTTGTCATCCAACATGCACTTGAGTTTCTTTTCATTGCCTTCACTGCATAATGACTCAAATGATGAACTTTGTTATTTTTGGTAAGAAAAGAAAAAAGAGGGAGTGGGAGAGGTGGAGTGAGGCAAGGGGGTATTGGGGAAGAAGAGGGGAGAGGAAAAATGCAAGTGTAAAGGAAGAAGAAGCTATGGTTTAGAGTGGGAAATTTGCATTATTAAGTAGCCAGCAAGCTACTAGAAGGTTCAGAAAATGGTGTTTTAATCTGGTTGCCTGAAGTTGCCAAGCATTCAGTTCATGAGTCATCTTGTGTCAAGTGTCCAGTAGAGTGAAAATGTTCATTTTCTTGAAAGATGTGAGATGGGTTGCTGTATTGCAAGTGCACAAGCTGGTGTTTGGGTGCCAGATTCTGAGAGCTCTGAAAAAACAAAACCTTGAGCACTAAATGAGCTATAAGTAACAAACTGAAAGACACTATACTGTGGTCTAGAATTATTTTGTAAAGAGACATTGAAAAAAAATCTTTAGAGATCCCTGTAAAATAAGTACTGTTTATTTTGTTAGTGCAAGAAAAACCCCCGAATTTATCCACTTTCTAAGTTAATCTCATAATCAATATTTACATTGCTAGATTTGAAGAGGCTTTCTCATATTTGTAATATTTGTATTTCAGAACAAATGTGCTTCCGTGACTATTTTATAGATTACAGAAAAAAACTATTTTGTTTTTATGTATATATTCTTTCAAGTGATGTGTATACACAAACATCAAAGCAACAATGCAAGGATTGTAGATCTAGCTGAACTTATGTTAATTTTTTACAGACTATAAGTAAACAGTGTCTTCTCAATAGAATAATCTTTTTATTTTCATTTGTGATTTGTTGTGCTGTCTCTTCATTAAGAGTCAAAAAGGAAATAAAATCTCCTACTAATCATTGCTACTGATTTTCCAACCTGTTTATACATATTGTAATTTGTTTTATGAAAGACAAAGGGAGAACTTGTACTGGCATCAGTAGTAAGTGATTTACATAATTAACTAGTAGTTTCACTATTCATATCTGTTGTCAGATCAGCTTTGTGTACTGGTGAAATGTATCCTGGTTTCACTATAGTGTTTACTGGTGACCCCAATTCGCCAAAAATTATTTGACATTTGGGTGTTCTTTTTATCCTTGTCCTCTTTTTGATGAGCTCTTGGGCTTTATGTACTGTCAGTGGGAGCAACATCAGCACACCAACTGCTGAGGACAGTGTGATTATTAAAATGTTTCCTAAGACAATAAAAATGTTCTGAAATAGGTTTTCTGCATCTAAAATAGTTTATTTTCTGCAAACTTTCTGAGTGTATTATAAGGCCCAGCACCACAGGCTATCAAAGATGGATGCAAATATGTGTGCGAGTACAGAGGGGAAAATATGAAGCATCTTTTTCATAGGGAGAACTATTTGGCAGGAACCACTCTTTGAATTAGTGCCAGCTAGATTGTATTGGTAGACAGAGATCACATAATAGTCCAAAGCTACCAAAAGAGGACAGATGCAAGAAAGAAATGTGTTTATCTTATGTTTATGGGGATGCAAATGATGTGCACTTTTTTACGTCACATATCCTCAGAAGCATGAGAGTGCCTGCCCATGGAGTGTTGGGTTGCTTCTAGCATCATGGAAATTTGGCAGACATTCTAGTGTGATTAATGTAATTATTTTTTTGATCTAAGTAGAGTTACTTTTTAATCAAGTTTGCTTTACTATTTTCATTGAGCTGATTTAATTTGTTCAATGAAATGTATCTGTGGACAAACAGATACTGGTTAACAAAATCATTACAACCTGTTGCATACCTTTATTCTGCAGCTGCTAATACTGCAAATTTATGTCAGTGACAAAGTAAAAGTGCTGATAGGAAGCTGAACACCAACAAATGCAAAAATACTGTATCTGTAGTGCACAACATAAACTGTGTTACTGTTTTGTTTTTTTCTTTTTACAAGAAATACAATAAAATCTGCATAGCAGGCTGACAGCTCTACTGCCCTCAGCTATCACATACATCTCCCTAGCTTTAGCCAAGTTGTGTCATTGCTTTTGTACAGATATTCATTGTGTCAGCTGACATTTTACTGCTTTCTATTTTTTTCCAGCCTGAAATGGCAGTCACTGATTCTGAAAGAAAGAGGTGTTTTCACCTGCTACCCCCAGCAAATGCATTAAGCTGAAGAGGCTTGCTATTTCTAAGCAGAAAATTCTGTTTTAAATTAATTTCTTTTCTAAAGATATTAATAATAAAATCCAGTATGAGCAAGAAATAAGCAAATCTTGGATTTTAACCACACACTCTAGTTAGTTACAGGCTTATGTTTTCCTTAACTGGAAACACTGAAAGGGTAGCACAGCTCTAGGAATGAGGTGGTTCAGCCCTTGAGTTCAGTACACAGGCAATTGAAAGCTCATTTGCTTACCCTTTTTTTTATAATGTAAGAATAAAGTAACACTGTCTTTCTTTGTTCTGTATCCACAGGATGTCAGTTACTTGTACTTCAACAGTGGCTTAAATCTCAAAAAATGAAGTGAAAAATTAAAGTTGTACTAAAAAATGTCAGGCATATTAAAATACATTAATATCTAAACAGCATTTGAACATGTTTGTTCTTCCATTCTTCTAGTGCTTCATAATATGTATTCCAGACAGAATCAATTTGGTAATTATGAAATAATAACATTGGTTTTATGAATACTAATTATTATTAATAATAATTAATCATTAAACCTGTAACAGCGTGTGCGGATATTATTGTGCTGAGATTTACACATGTTGATAACATACAGGTCTTGTTAGTTTTGGTGAGAAAGGGAAATGAATGAATTGGGTGTTTTTCAGTCCAGTCCTGCTGTTTATTTACAAAGGAAACACACAAAGGCAAAGATATATACAAATTCCTGTTTTGCTGGTCACACTGTGCATAAACAAGAGGAATCTCCCTTGTGTTCAGAAATAAGTTGGTCACTGCTGCAAGCACTCTACCCCAAATCCTGCCTGTGGGTCTTGGCTTTCTACCAGGGCTGCACACTCAGGGTTCTCTTTGATAGTGCAAGTGTTAGCGCAGACCTGGACTTGTGACTTTGATGGATGGACCACTTGTTGGATAAGGAATTGGCTGGATGGTCACACTCAAAGAGTTGTGGTCAACAGCTCGATGTCCCAAGTGGAGACCAGTGACAAGTGGCATTCCTCAGGGGTCAGCACTGGGACTGGCACTGTTTAACATCTTTGTCAGTGACACGAGCACTGGGATCGAGTGCACCCTCAGCAAGTTTTTCAGTGACACCAAGTAGTGTGGTGCGGTTGACATGCTGGAAGGAGGGGATGCCATCCAGAGGGACCTTGACAAGCTTGAGAGGTGGGCCTGTGCAAACCTCATGAAGTTCAACAAGGCCAAGTCCAAAGCCCTGTGCCCGGGTCAGAGCAATCCCAAACATGGATACAGCCTGGGTGACAAGTGGATTGAGAGCAGCCCTGAGGAGAAGGACTTCGGGGTACTGCTGGATGAGAAGCTCAAGATGACCCGGCAATGTGCGTGCACTCGCAGCCCAGAAAGCCAACCTCATCCTGGGCTGCATCCAAAAAAGCATGACCAGCACATTGATGGAGGTGATTCAGCTCTCCTCTGCTCTGGTGAGACCCCACCTGGAGTACCATGTTCAGCTCTGGGGCCCCCAACAGAAGAAGGACATGGACCTACTCAAAAGTGGGTCCAGAGGAGGGCCACAAAGATGGTCACGTGGCTGGAGCACCTCTCCCATGAAGACAGGTTGAGAGAGTTGTGATTGTTCAGCTTGGAGAAGAGAAGGCTCTGGGGAGACCTTATAGCAGCCTTCCAGTATCCACAGGGGGGCTACGAGGATAGACAGGGAGGGACTCTTTATCAGCAAGTGTAGTGCTGGGACAAGGGGGAATGGATTTAAACGGAAAGAGGGCAGATTTAGATATTAGGAAGAAATTTTTTACTGTGCGGGTGGTGAGGCACTGGAACAGGTTGCCCAGAGAAGCTGTGGATGCCCCATCTCTGCAAGTGTTCAAGGCCAGGCTGTACAGGGCTTTGAGCAACCTGGTCTAGTTGGAACTAGATGATCCTTAAGGTCCCATCCTACCCAAACCATTCTATGATTTTTACTCTGATTCTTTCTTCCTTTCACATACATCTTTGTAATGAAATTAAATCTCCAACATCTGCATTTTCAAGTTGTCCTCAGGCACTGGTATGATACGTACCTTTTCTTGCTGAGCTCAATCCTGTGTGAGGTGCTGTCCTCCTAGTGTTTCAGCTATTTCCATTCTTTCATTGGAAGTCAGGGTTCTCTGATAAAAGCATGCCTGCACAAATATTGTATCTCCCCACTTGACTGAAGTACTTGCCAGGCTTCTTAAGGAAAGAGCAGTAGGGTCTGTTTTTTTTTTTTTCCTCCGGCTTCAGTGAAGGCATATGACAGATAAATATTTTTAGTGTCAATCTGTATTGCATATGGATGTCATTCTCTGTTCCTTTTTAAAGTGGTTTAAAATGTATCAGCTAGTGACACTGTATCATGTGATGGTAACAGATAATCAAAATACTTACTTTGATTCCCGCCCCCCCCCCCCCAAACGAGGGACAGCACAACCCCTCAAGCCAGTCTGTCTGACTTCATTTAAACAGAGCATTTGTATTTCCAAATCTTTTCCATGTGTATTGCATGGATTATTTGCATGCTGTAACTAAACAGTACACATACAAAAGGGTAAAACTCAGTTGTGATGTTTTGTGCAAAACTGTTTCTTCTTGTGGAGTGATCGCTACACAAAATGAATGGGGTTTCATCCTTGTGGCTGGAGGCCCTAGTAACAACTGCACTGCATGTTTAAACAAACATTAGGGCGGAAGTTTTATGGTTTTGTGATTGTTCCAGTTCGCTTCTGAGACAGAAAACAGCAAAGAACTTTGGAAGTTACTGAGTAGTTTAAAAACCTACAGAATAAGGACAATATTGCTGGATTAAGATTGTTGAGGATTTTCTGATGAAAATTTTCTGGCAACAGCTTCACAGTTAAAGTGATCAGTGAAGGGAAAGTGTGTGCACTCCAGAATACTTTTTTAAGTATTGTGTTTAAAGAGTATGCTTTGAGTAAAGGGTATCAACTTTTTTTTTCTGCATACGAAGAGTAAAAAATAAAACGTTCAGTAAAGATTCAATATTCAAGAATAGAAATTTCTATAAATTATTTTTAGAAGGGAGTTTTTAAAATTGCTTGGAAATACTTGGCTAATCCATCTGAAGGAAGTTTGAGCATCCTGGGAAGGTTGTGTTATGTGTTGTTTATGAGGGAAACAAATGAGGAAATACAACTGCATCAGATTGGTTTAGTTGCAATCTACTGTGATTCACTCCTTGCTAATGAATATTTTAATTACTTTCAGCAGTCATCCCGAGTTCCTTTTGAGGAACTGATGTGAAATCTATATAATTCAAGGAAAAAATCTTGATAAGTAAGTGTCATTTCCTTAATGCTGTATTTATAACTGTCCAGGTAGACCCGAATGAACTGTCTCTGAACTGTCTCTTCTGTGAGTACCTTTCATTCTGTAATACAACATTAAAACACACAGCAATATCAACCTATGGAAGCTCCCAGGAAGAGAGGGATCAGTAACCAAGTAACCTTTTCTTTACCTGCATGTAAATCTGTGAATAAAATGCAGAATGCTTTTGGCTGAACTTCAGAAGTCTTTCAGCTTTCCTCTTCCATCTCTCTGTTGAGTTTATGGGCCTGGTAAAGTTGAGCCTGGGTGCTTCGATCATGTGTAAAAACCTAAGCATATTGATAAAACCGTTAGTTTTTAGGTGGCTTCTGTGATCTGTATTTTTTCCAAGGGAAGGAGTTATTTGCTGCCTGTGAGGTCTGTAGAGGTTTAGATTACTGAGGCTTAAACTGGTTGCATCTAACTGAATAAACACAGTTGATGCACAGAAGTATGGCAAGAGCCAACACACAACAACCAGCAAAGTTCCCAAGACCAGCCCTGCAGAATTGCATGACTACTTGCTATTCACAGCACTTTTATAAGGAAGAGAAATCCTTATTAAAACACGTTCACATAAATACAAGTGCTGGCTTGTGGGAAAAGATTGATTGCAACACCTTAAAATGTTCTATTTCAGTTTGTGCACTGTTACATCTGTGTGAATTCAGACTAAATCCACAGCAGAGAAATAAGGAGGGATCTATTGCTCTGCTCTGATAATAATGCAACAACAAGTGTAATCTAAAAAGCACATAGTGACAGAAACAAGTATGGGGGAATACATTTAGAGGAAGAAATATGATTTCCGTGGAAGGAGGAATGCATTTAAAAGCACAGACCGAATCAGATATACTCAGAAACAAAAATACAGCAAAGATAAAGCTGCAGTGGCATAGAGCATATAATGGATGACTGTAGGTGGAATACTAAAAAAAAAAATCAATAAATGAAGAATTCACCTGAGCACAAACGCAGTTTACAGAAGGAGAAAAACATCTAGCAGGCAGAAACCAACAGAAAAAGCCAGTGTTTGCCCTGAAAGCAGGGAAGCATACATGTTTAATTCTGGTTGTATTTAGTCTTGCATCATAGCATTCTACATGAATCATTATTTTATTGTTTACTGGGAGAAATGTACATCTCCTTTACAGGAGTACAGCCCCTTCAGAACCTGTAGAGTTTTAACGGCATCACAGGAGCTGAATCTGGCCCATTACTAGTAAACTGTCTGAGCTCAGTCCAGAATCTGAATCGCACAACAGTATTTTAAAATGTGTAGCCTTTCTGCTATAACTCTGTTCTTGAAAATGCTTATTCAGGCAAGGACATGCCATAGGTCTGGTGCAGTAAAGCTATGAATATGCTCTCATCCTGTCTAAATACAATAGTAACTGTAGCTACATGTAAACTACACACTGTCACTGTTGTTGCGGGTTTTCATCAATATCTTATCCTTTTAATGCTTACTTTCAGTAAAAATTGAACATAATCTTTGAATGCAAGAATAAGCATATTTAAAATAAAGTCATGGTAATGCTAACATGTTGTAGAAACTGTCTGAAAGCAGCAGCTGCTTATACCTGGGCTGTAACTTACGCCCTAGTTTTGCCAAGTGTCAGGGTGTCAAAGCAAAACTTTACCCCTGCTTTGTGTCCTCTCTCTTCATCAGCCTGTCTCATGAGCTCTTCCCTGTGCGTCAGTCACACTTGGGTCCTGACATTGGGGCATCAGACTGCCCCTGGGAAACTCCAAAGTCCAGATCACAAAAGCATAGAGGTTTCCCAACTCCTATTTACGATCCTGTCATGCCACTCAAACTACACCCTTGAAGTGGGCTCTTTTCTCACTTTCCCATACTTCTGGGCCTTTACACCACTTTTTGGTGGAACAGTCCATCAGCAGATGGCATCAGGCATCTCCACATGCCACAGAAGTGCAGTTTGTCACTGTCATTGCACCAGTATCAGCAGACCCCATGCACATGTTTTCACATGGTCTTGAGGTCCATGTTTCGGTTTCCAAACACACACTGATGTCTGTGTGCAGTGTGACGTGCACAACTGAATAGGATTGAGATATATAAATAGCTCTGTGGCTTTAGCCCTGAGCGTGCTTAGGCAAGTCCCACAGCTTCAGGTTTAGTTCAAATTTTCTGTTTTTAACACTATAAATCTTCTAAAATAAACACCTTGAATCTTTCATTAGTGACAATCAATGACAGCAACTAACAAATCAGATCAACATTAAGTAGGCAAATGATGCTTCTAAATATAATTAATACTTTTTTCTAATAAATTAGAAAAATTCTGATTAATCTATTCCGATTAATTCCCATTAAAATTTGAACAATTTATTTGATGAGAGCTTTGTTAAGGAGTTCAAGATCATAAGTAATTTAGGAGCCTACATCCTAACCACACCTAGGCACATTTGAAAAAAAAAAAAAAAAGACCTGATGACTATCTTTTTGAGTTGGAGTTTATTTTAGGACTTTCTATGAAATGTTAATGCTAAATGATGGAGAAATGTGGCTGTGGCTCAAGACAATCAGTTGCAAACTGTCTTAGATTGCATCTGAACATGGAGCGTTTCCTTCCCTAGGATCAAGGTAAACAATGTGGAAGCATCGTGATGGCATGTTCTGCTATGATGTAGGTGCACACATTCCTTCCATCTCCTGTTACTCAGTTTGAAAGATATCAGTGTATGTGGTGCAGGGAGAGAGTCATAATACACTCCATTTTTCATGTCACTGAGCTAAACAAGCCAGTGTTTTATTCAGAAGGTAGTCTCTTCCCTTAGACTTTCATTAGCCCTTCACAACATCTTTTCCAGTTTAAGTTTTTGAGGAAAGGTGCCCAGAACTTTACAGCATATTTTAGGTGAAATTTTAACTGATACCTTGTGCAGTGGCACTGCTACTTCCATCATCCGCTGCATGCTAGGATTACAATATCATCTTCCACATATGCATCTTACTGATAACTCGGTACAACTACCCAAAATACACAGCTTCATCTTCTGTGATTCCTAACAACTGACCAGCTAATTTTAACATTCTTAGTTCCTAGGCACGAGACTTTCCACTTCTATGTTCCCCAATTTTAAACCATATCATCCTCTTTGACTGAAAGGAGACCTGAACTAAGTAGGAGTAACTGGAGTATGTCCCAAACATATGATGGTTGAAGAAATTCCAGCCTTACAAAAGGCAGGGGCTAATTTCCTAGAATTTCAATATAATTTGCATTTGTCGTTGCTGGAAACACCCATATGACATTATGTTTTGTAGTCATTTGAAGACTATTCCCGCAAAGGAAGGTCAATCAAATTTGAAAACACAAATTATATGGAATAAATTCTTGTACTCCAAAAAAGGAATAGTAGCTACTGATATTCTTAAAATCAATTTTAATTAAATTAGCCTTCTAGACTTCATAGCCTCAGGTAAAGGTTTTGAAGCAATAGCTCCAAGCAGTGACTGTTTATATATTTCACATGGATTCTGTATGATCAGCATATTACTTTTTGAAATGGTAATGTTAACCATAAACCAGTAGCTTTTTAAAGCCCCAGTAGGGGGGCTGTGTTACTGAAAATACGAGTTAGTGTGATATGAAGACACTGGATGTTTCTGTCATGTACAGTAGCATGGAACCTGCATGCCTGTACATACAAATGCATGTATAATCTGTGTATCGGGTAGAAAAGACAAATCCTTTATATTTGTATTTAGTTACTATATTATCAGCAATCCATTTACGGACCCATTTGGAGTATTTCTACCATGTCATTTTATTGTAATAATAACACATACATCAATAATTCTAGCGAAGGCCTTTTCTAAGCATAAAATAAAACACTCCACTGGGGAAACAGAGTCTGAATTCCAAGAAGGGCAATGCTTTTATTAGTGTAAATGCGTTTGTTACAGTTCGTTGTAAAAGATAACCAATCAACCATGTTTTTCAAATGCATCCATTCCCCTCATTACGACCAGATTTCTAAGAGCTTTTCTCCCAGTTTAGCATCAGATGTTTTAATGTGCTCAGCATCCAGCAGCTTCTACTCTGAAGGCAAGCTGCTGGATTTGGGACCATGTAGAAAAGCTGACCGTATAGGAATGGATTCTTCGTGATATGAACCTGGATAAACGTGAAAGAGATAATGTAAAACCACATGAAGTACAAATTGCACATATGTTTAGTTTCTGAGTTTGAGACACCATTTGCTTTTTGTTGTTTTATATAATTAATGATTTAGTAATTCAGTTTCCACTAGTAGCTGGTAATAGTAATTCTAATTAGAAAAAGATACAAACTTTCCGTCATCATAAAAATAGAAAATCGTGTAGAAGAAGCACCTGTTTGCACAAATACGAACAGAATCAAAATTCACTATAGCACACTAAAATAGATGAATAATTATTTTTAGCTTGTCCACTGCTCTATGTTGGCATGCAATGTGGTTTTAGATACCTCTTTCTCATCTAGCAGAATTTGAACTATTTACGGGTTTTATACCATGCAGAAAATCTGATATTTGGTTATGAGCAGAGCCATTTTGTCTACATACTGTGAATAAAATCAGGTAATTCAATAGTAAACCAAACATGCTTAAAATTTAAACTGCTAAAAGAATTTATCTGGGGGTTGAATAGATATTTTAAAGTCAAGTATTTCCTCTTTACTGGTGATCATTGCTCTGTGTGTGAGGTGATAGCCTAACCAACTTTGCATTTGGTGTGAATAGTGCAACTTCTTGATTTGTTTGAGATTATGTTGCTTGTGCAACAATTATCAAGAGTTCAGCTTTTCCTGATCAAATCACCCTAGAAACCTATCACTCCCTCTTTCTGCAATGCATTTTGTAGCTCCAGAGAGTCCAGAGACTCTCCAGCATGCTGCCACGCAGAGCAGCAGCCTGAGCAGGGACAGGGCAGACAGAGGTCTGCCAGAAATACGGATGTAAAACTGGCAGCTACTCCCTTGCACAGCAGCAAGACCCTGCGTGTCAGGCAAATGGCGCTGCCTGCCTGCAGGCTTGCATTGTGGTAGCCAGCTGGGTGGCCGCAATTTGTCCCTGGGCACGGCAGCAAGTCCAAGAGGTGCCCTGTCAACAACTAATCCAAATTCCAGGGCTACATATGTAGGTGAGAGTGGTGGGGAGGCTGCATGAGGGTCTATGGGATTGGAGGTCCCATTGTGAGGAGACAGGCATAACTGAGCTGAGAAGATCATTCTGCAGGGGATTTATAGTTAAAGTTCTGTCTTCTAACGTAGACCAGAAATCTATGTAATCATTGTGTTGTGTTGTGTTAAAAACGGTAAATGCACTGCTTTAATTGGGGTTTTAACCAATTTAAAAATCTTTCAACATGTAAAAAACATTCAAATAAAATGTTGCAGTTGGAAAGTAAGGTCAACAATATTACCCTTATCAATCAACATAAATTAGAAAGAACACAGTTCTGACTTTGAGCTCCAAAGTAATTTAAATTTCACATAGGCTAAATATATCTATCATCTGCAACCAATATTTTCACTTGGAATAATCTATCACTTGTGTTTATTTGCTAACTTTACAACTACAAAATAGATATTTTAGCTATCTGATTCATTGCAGTGTCATTTGCTTCAAAGGCATTTTACCTCTATTTTACAAAAATCTAATTTTTTCATGTTCTTATTCATGCTATGCATATACAAGTATCGAAAGGTAATAATTAGATGCATCTGCTTACATTTGCCAGGAGCAGATGTTAGACAAATTAAAGTGAACATAACTATCACTCAACATCATTAAAGAAGTGACTCTATAATAATTTCTGAACTTTGACAGGCAGTTAAATATTCTACATTGGCATATTTGTGCTATTTGCAAAAATCTCATGTACAAAATCATCTTCACATGCAGTTGAATCAAAAATGATTTTGTAAGTGTTTCAGGTCACAACTTCAACTTCCTTTCCCCCTGGAACGATAAGTTGTCAGCCCCGACAGCAATGCTTATTAACACCACAGGACAACCACATCAGCTCGTGAACAGCACTGCAGATTCCTAAATGACTTAATAGCGAACTCCAAGAAGATAAGGACATGAGAATGGCATTATGAAGTTAGACCAGAAGTCTGTCTTTCTCAGTATCCAGTTTCCAGCTGTGGGCAATGGTGAAGGCTTAAGAAGACTATAAAAGTTGGATGAGACTGAATTGTGGTATTTCTTTGATATTCTCCCAGCATCAAACTATGAAACTGCTCAGGGGCTTCCCGGGACCTCTGTGTAATTTTTTGTGTCAAACAGTGGGTAAGAACTGCCCAGTTTAAACATGCACATCCATACATGTATGCATGAAAGTAGAGTATCCTTTAGTTTGTTTTGAGACCGACATCTGGTAGTTTCTTTTGCTGCTGTCTGTGTCTTATAAGTGAGAAGCTGTGAAGAGCTGTCGGCCTCCTCCACAACATCATTACAGATATCTGCAATATATCTGTTGCTTCTTTTCCCAGCAGAAAAGTGCTTGCATGTTTAGTCTGTCTTTATATGGGAGATGTGCTGTGCTTCCCATTCCCCTTGCTGCAGTTCCTGGTACCTTGTTATGCTCTTTCCTGTTAGGGACAGGGACGAGAACTGCTTGGCAGTATTTAATATGTAAGTAGGCTGAAATGATGCAGCGCAATGATTTTTCCTTTTTTTTCTATTTCTTTTCCACACAGTCTTAATGTGCTGTTTGCTTATTTTGACTTTACAGAATATTGAACCGATCTCTTCATAAAACTGCTGATTCTTCCTGAGTGGCCATGGTTAGCTCAGAACCTACCATTTAGTGCATAGTTGGGACTGGGTTTTCCCCATCTGCATTACTTCACATCAGTATTGAATTTTACTTATCACTCAGGCATTCAGAATGCTGCTGTCCTTCTGCACCTCCTCACACTCACAACTTTCATTTTTATTATTTGGAGAAATGTAGCAAATATAAACATCATAATGTGCATCCCCTGTCTATGGCATTTATAAGGAAGGAGGATGAGCAAAATGGAGTCCTGTACAGATCTCCATTCAGGTCTACAAGTGACCTCCCACTGTGGTGAAAACGGACTGCTAGGCTCTGTTGTTTGTTTCTTGTCTTTTACATGGTCATTAATCCATGGCAAGAACTGCTTTCTTGTTCTACAAGGCTTTCTTTAAGACCATTTGATGATTTATAAGAACTGTTTATGCCTTTAGCAGATTATTGCCTATGTGATTTTGCCTTGCTTTTCTATGTTTATCTTCTTACCTATTTTTTCTCCTTTGGCTGTGACTTCTTCATCTTTTTAGTTCTAATAACATTATTTACCTGAAATTTTAAACATTCTGGGTTTTGTTTGTTTATTATTCAACAGTTATTTTTGATACGCAGAAGTTCATATTACGATGACTATGAACAATATTTTCTCCAACTTGGAAATGAGCAGCCTCATTTTTATGCATTTTGCTTTTTGAAATTAAATACTATTTTTATGTCATTTTAGACTTTTCACATTTTTTAAAAGTGATTTCCAAATTCCATCGGGGTTATGGAGCAGCTGTTCTGTCACAGCATTTTGACCCGTGACTTGCACACTGCAAGAGTGTCTTGCCTTGTTTCAGCTTTCACTGAAAGCTCCTCCATGAATCAGTCATTTATGGTGTCATTTAATCTCTGCATCACACCCCAACCTGACATTTACCCAGTCTATGTGGGGGTGATTGAAGTTTCTGATTACTAATTTGTTTTTTTCTTTTTTCTATCTTTTAAATCTCTCTTGGCACCTCACTGACACCATTGTCATCCTGATTAGGCAGTGACAACTTATTTCTAATACTTATGTAGGCCGTGTGTCTTAATCCATAGAGATAATGTGTAACATTCAGAACAGTTAACTATCTGATGCAAAGCTTTCTTTAACATACACAAGATCTTTCTTTTGCTTGCCTGCGTAATTTGTTTTACATTACAGGTTTCCAATGACTGCTTTCCTTCCATCAATATTCTCACTTAAAACTGAGTATCCTAGTTTCTTCATCTTATTTTAAAAATTCTGGCATTTCAATAGTAGCATGTATGCATTTGATCTGGTTGCTTATTTTTCTGTGCTGTCTTTACTTGGGTTTTTTGGGTGCAGAATGAGCTTAACTTGTGTCCTAGATGGGTTTTACCAGCTTCTGTCTTATTTTTCCCCCAAGGATATAAAGCTTTTGTAATTTCACTCCTCTATAGTTCATCCCCCAAGCCAGATTTTCTTCTGCACCTGTTGGCTTTTCTGTAGTCTTCAATTCAATCTCCTTCTCTGGTGACCTTTCTGGGTTTTAGTTACAGCAGCTTCAACTGAATCATATTTTTGCTATACAGAATTTGTGAAAAGTTTGTCCGGTTCTTCATGAATCTCGACCCTTTGTTCCTACACTGTAGTCTGGAGGACTGATTCTCCAGCCAGCATGGAAAAGCACTGCTGGAGCAAGAGCAGAGGTAGATGATCAAGGGTTTAATTTTTGTATTTGAGGAGGCCATCTGATTATCATAACTGAGATGCTCTGCAGAATACTAATCTCTGGATGAAAGCCATGGTATCTAATGTGCCTTACTCACATTCCTTTACTGAGCCACGTTTTGTTCGCCCAAAGGTCTCATGGGGAAAGGTATTTCTTGCCTGTTAAATGCACTTTTCTGCTTCTGAGGTATTTGACAATAGTAGATCAATTAGGTAAATAATTGAGCAGTGGTTATAGGCTGTACCTGTGGTGGGGAAGACTCTGGTTCTTTAAATAACTGGTCTGCGTCTTTACTTTTGAATTTGAGGAGCGCCTTTGAAATCAGTGCATCCAGCTAGCACAGATTTATGTGAGTAATTTTGCTGCAGGAGAAGCATTACTTACAGCAGAGTAACTGTCTAGTGAGAGAAAACCACTTTCTGTAAGGGAGGTATAGAAACTGAGTTTTACATTCTTAATGTTTTCACCACTTTTCCAAGGAAATAAAAATATTTGCCTTCTGTTCTTCCAGTTGATACCACACTAGGAGGAATGTTGCAATACACAAGTAGCCCGTCCTACATTCAAATACTTGAAGTGAACACATGGCAGAATGTATTTGCAGTTTTTCATCTTTGCAGGTATCTTGTACTGCACATACGTGTTGAAGCTGAAAAATAGCCTTGAGGAAAGTATTGTCACTGTATGTAGATAATAGAATCATAGAATCACAAAATGGTTTGGGTTGGAAAGTATTTTAAAGATCATCTTTAAAAGTTTAATACAAGTTTTAAAGTTCCACCCCCCCTGTCATGGGCAGGGACATCTTCCACTAGACCAGGTTGCTCAAAGCCCTGTACAGCCTGGCCTTGAACACTTGCAGAGATGGGGCATCCACAGCTTCTCTGGGCAACCTGTTCCAGTGCCTCACCACCCGCACAGTAAAAAATTTCTTCCTAATATCTAAATCTGCCCTCTTTCCGTTTAAATCCATTCCCCCTTGTCCCAGCACTACACTTGCTGATAAAGAGTCCCTCCCTGTCTATCCTCGTAGCCCCCCTGTGGATACTGGAAGGCTGCTATAAGGTCTCCCCAGAGCCTTCTCTTCTCCAAGCTGAACAATCACAACTCTCTCAACCTGTCTTCATGGGAGAGGTGCTCCAGCCACGTGACCATCTTTGTGGCCCTCCTCTGGACCCACTTTTGAGTAGGTCCATGTCCTTCTTCTGTTGGGGGCCCCAGAGCTGAACATGGTACTCCAGGTGGGGTCTCACCAGAGCAGAGGAGAGCTGAATCACCTCCATCAATGTGCTGGTCATGCTTTTTTGGATGCAGCCCAGGATGAGGTTGGCTTTCTGGGCTGCGAGTGCACGCACATTGCCGGGTCATCTTGAGCTTCTCATCCAGCAGTACCCCGAAGTCCTTCTCCTCAGGGCTGCTCTCAATCCACTTGTCACCCAGGCTGTATCCATGTTTGGGATTGCTCTGACCCGGGCACAGGGCTTTGGACTTGGCCTTGTTGAACTTCATGAGGTTCACACCTCATGGTGTTCATGGAGGGAAAGCAACCAACACATTATCCACTAGAGCATCACTTTTTCTCTAAGTATCCTAAATAGATAAAAACCCTGCGGAGTGCCCACTGTCATCAGAGAACTCTGCTTTTAAAAATTCAGCTATTAAAACTGGAAGTTTAAGATTTGTGACTAAATATTGTTTCATGTTGGTGGTTTAGACTGTCGTCTTTGCAGCTTCAGGAGTTAGGCAGTGTTGCGGTTTGGAACTCTCCTAATTTTTCTTGATGCAGTGTCACATTTTGATTCCCTGATTCCAAAAGCTATTAGCAGATTTGTGCAGGGTGTTCAGATCATGTGCAGGACGGGAGATGCTCCCTCAGCAAGACATTTCCCTTTAAAATCGCTCACAACTTATTTTTTTCAAAGGTCACTGGCAGGGCACGTGCTCTTTCCCCCTTCTTTCACAAGTCTCTGTACAGAAAGAGGTTTGGGGAGCGGGGGGTTGCCTTTC
Organism: Falco cherrug; assembly: GCF_023634085.1. Classification (NCBI taxonomy): domain Eukaryota; kingdom Metazoa; phylum Chordata; class Aves; order Falconiformes; family Falconidae; genus Falco; species Falco cherrug. Next base: position 71,692,448 of record NC_073698.1, on the reverse strand, counting down.
ATGTATGCTTGTAGTATTTCCTCTTGGATGCAGCGTTTGGCTTCTTTTACCCATTTATTTATTTTGCGCTTTATCAAGTTTTATGAACATAGCCATGTCACGAGATGGGTTTATCCTACCCGCAGTAATGAGTTTTTAGTAAATTCATTGTTTTCCTTTTGGCTTAGCTTGCATCCCAGTTTTGTTCCTGCAGGATGTAAAGTTGGATATAGCATTACTGATGGTGTGAAAGGGCAAACCAAGGGAAGCTAGCAGCGTAAGAAGTGTGTCTGGAGGGAGCAGGCTGTGCAGGGCAGTGCACTGGTCACCTTTCTGACCATTGGCCATTGTGGAGAAATCTCTTCTGGTTTATTTCCTTATTCAAAAATGAACACATAATATCTTGGTCCAAAATAACTTGATGTTTACATATGAAGAGCCACGGTTGCTGCGGACACAGTGGAGGCTCCCCATGGAGGGCAGCAGGGCAGGGCCTGGTGGGCAGGGCCTGTCCCACCCCCAGCCCAGGGCAGCTGGGGCACTGGGGCAGCCCCAGCCCCGGGCATCGGGCACCTTCCCCGGGGACAGGGATGGAATGGGACATGGGCCTGTGGGTGGGCTTGGCATGGTGGGGCCCACGACCAGGCAGGGCAGGGAGGTGGGGAGCTGGAGGCTGGCCCTGCTGTGGTGGTGCCAGGGCTGATGGCCCCGGGTGCTGGCATGGGGTGCCGGGCCTGGGCAGGGTGGGGGGGAGCCCTGGGGTCTGGCAGGGCCAGCAAGGTCTGGGGGTGCCCTCCAGGCCTGGCACACCTACATGGTGCGTGCTGTGATACTGAAAAATACACAGATCGTGTTTAAGGTTCTGCATTTTAAAAGCATTGGATGGCCAATGTGTTCTCACTCTCTTTCTCAAAGGGCGTTTTGTTCATGGTGTCTGCCTTGAATGGGATTTCCAGTAAGAATATCTGGTGGTTCAGGTAATCACAGACAGCGAGTAGAAATCTGGGTGTCAGCCTTGCTGCTCTAGTGCCAGCGACATTGGCTGGCTCCCAGAGTCAGCAAATTAATAGGTTTGGAGGTGAGAAAATTTTAAAAGTTCTCCCCACAGTGAAGTAAAAATTTCTTTTTCTAACCAAAAAGTGTAGATGTGAACAGATTTCTGTTTTCACCCAAGTGCATGTTTCCCTTAGTTCTCTCTTCCTAAATATAGCTTTATTTTATTTGTTGACTCTGGAGTTATTAAAAAAATATCATACAAGTTCTGGAGTGCCTTTAGGAAGGTCTTCTTACAATTCTATGATGACAAAAAGACTGCAGACTTTCCAGTCTGAAATAGAGGTTTGCCAAAAATTGTTTTGGATTGTTTTCATGTTCAGTCATAGTAAATAAGAGAGGGATGGACCTATATATTTATGGTCACAGTATTTAGAGCATATCTCTGTATGCTCAGCTATGGAGTCTCTGTCTCCGTAACTGCTGCCCTGGAACACCTTGCAGATACTAAAAGAATTATGTATGAGATAGTCTTAAGAAATAGGAAGACCTGAACAAACATGACAAATAATAACAACTTACAGGGATTTCTCTTAAGTTTTGTTTTTCCTTCCAGATATTTACTGATAACTCAACTAATGCCAAAGAGAGATACAAGTTGATACGTTTATGGAAAGATCAAAGTAGAAGTCTGAGAAGTCTTTCATTCTCTACAATGGGTACCTGGTAGATCCCAAATTTTTGGCCTCTGTTCATATCTCACCACTAAAAAAATCAACCCATAAAGTTTCTAGGACAGTAGACTGTTCCTCCAGCTCATTGGTGGTACATCCTGCTACTGTGTAGGAGGCACAATCCATTAGTTGTCAGTTCCCATCTCTCTAAGGTCCGCTGCCTAAACCGTGGGAACCAGCTGACAGCTGATAAAGGTCATTTTTTTTCTTCCCTGTAGGTTGCTATCAGGATTTCAATTAGTGCAATTAAATGTACCTGTTTTCTTGAGGTCCTGTCAGCTCTAAAATAAATAAATTTGTGCTTCATGAAGCAAGTTCAATGCCTCACTGAGCCTAGCATTATTTTTCTTTCTTATAAGTCTTTTTTTGTTTTTTTTTGTTTTTTTGGTTGTTTTTTTTAGGATATTTGGTGGTTTTTTTTCTGACTTTATCTCTTTTAGAGTTTCCAGGTATATAATCTAAACATTTGATATTTCTATTTCTATTCCTCTTTTTTAGGAGGGCTCCATCAACCACTGAATTTTGTGTTCTCTCTGTCCATCTTCAAGTGGATTTTGATTGCAATTTGCTGCAATCTTTGGACAGTTCTTCAGGGGTGTAGTGAAAGACTGTATTTCTTTTAGCTAGCTTTCTGCCACCTGATTAGAGAGTGTGATAACCCTCGATTTGTAAAGGTGTACATTAGTTTTTCTTTGATTAGTCTTTTGGGAATAGACACTCCTGATTACTGAGAAGCCTATGGTGTTGTAATACCTGTGATAGTCTGAATCCGAGAAGGAATTTTTAAGTATTCCCCCCCTACTCCCTTCTATCAGGGATTAAATGGCACAGACTGACTTCTTATTCTTCTGACTTATGTCCCTAACCTGAAATATTTGCAGGAGCTTTGTTCCTTCTTTCTCCGTGTTCATGAGACACCAAAGCTCAGCCCAAGCACTTGCTTCCTTGTCAGCTGGTGTCCTCTGATGTTCAGATGAGATAACACCCCAGGAGCAGGAAGGCATCCCTGTCAGTTTGTTGTGGGTGGAGGAACACAGAGAGAGAAAAGCCAATATTCAGCTTTTGAAGAGCAAGCTCCTGTGGCCATGGCAGGAAGGTGCCACGGGGCAGTGCCCACCAAGGGTGCCCAGCTGTTCCCTTCATTCCTGTTGAGAAGCTTCTCTTCTGTTGCAGTGACCACTGCCTGTCTCCGAAAAGCTGGGGAGAAGCTGCTTTGGCTGGTTGCTATGTCAACCATGCTCACTTTGCCTGCAGAAAACTGAACACTGGTTGGTATGGCAACCCTCCTCAGAGCACCCACAGATGCTCAGTGGGGGACAGGCTCTTTGGACAAGGCACTGTGGTTGCAGTGGAGATGGGGAAACTTGTGCCAAAGGGTATGAGAGGACAGGAAAGACCCATGCAATCATACATTTATTTGGAAAACTGTTTTGTAGCATCAAGTGGGTTCTTGGAGGCTGAATATTTCCTTAGAACTATTTATAACACCATCCTTGTGTGTTTCATGGAAGAGGAAAAAATCATGGTAATTTGGTACAAAGAATACTGAGACAACATGGATCTATGGAGGGTCACACTGAAACCAGTGTAATTGAGCTGCTTTAGCACTGCATTTTCTTAACAGAAGAATATTTTAGCCACATGCTTGGGAAAATATGTGCCATGTTCTCAAACTGTCACAGTTGTAGGGGTTTTGAATAGTGTCGGAGAGAAGCCTGAGTCAGGATCTTATAGGTGGGATGAATCTTTACTATAACATCAGGTAGATCAAGAAAGGTTAGAGAAAGGTGCTTTGGTGGAGTAGAGTGGATGTGTTGTGTCTGTGTGCATGTGCACGTCTCCTTCACTAAGGCTGCTCATGAACTGCATCTAACACCAGAGAGGTTTTGGTCAGGCCGTTTTCTTGTGAAAGACTTTGCAGGACAATAGGCTTTGGTGATTTTCTCCATTTGCTGACAATTAAATAAGTAATAGTATGGTTTAGACATTGGGCAAATCAAAAATTCAACAGGTAAAATATAATGTACATTTTTTCTTTCATATGAAAGTCACTGAAGTTTTTGAAAATTTTGAATAAAAAATGTTTAAGTGATCATCTTGCACAACTGAACAGTATTGCTAGTAAATTCTGTCTTCCTAAGGTGAGCCTTTCTGAATACATCTATTAAATTAGCTATGTGAATTAATGAGTGCATTAATCTGTTTCTCGGGTCTTTTCTGTGTATGGTAGGGGGACAAATTTACAGTTTTTCTGTCAAAGCATAGGATTCTTGAGTTTGGCCTTGCAACTCACTTTGGGCTTATTGGGAAGAATGTAACTCAATCATCATGCTTCAGAAATAGCCCCTTATACTATAGCCATATCTAATTTTTGAAATTGTGTGGAAGGTGAGGGAAAGGACCGTGAAGATATACAGACAAAGGCATGTATCTTCAGTACGTCTTTTTACCCACTGAATGAGTATTTACTTTATTAACTCATCAGAAATAAATAATCCAAAAGCTGGTGGTAATAATCACATTTGTCTGTTGGTTGAGAAAACAAGAATGTAAATTTACATCCAAATGCAAATCTAAAACAGAAGTCTGTGTTTCAAGTAGATGCAAGACTGTCTTCCCAAGCAGTGGAATAGTTCTTTTTGCATATTTTTTCCAATATTTCCAGCAATTTTCAATGTATTTATTTATTTGACTTTTTTTTTTTGCTTAACTGCCATATTAACAGTATTCCATCATAATTATTAATTGTCATGTTCTATCTAGCAGTCATTTTGAAGAATCAAAACATCTTTACAGATAATGGAAAACTTTAACATCCTTGATATATAACACAGTAAGACTGTAAACAATGATAGTTACTTTTACAGCATTATTGCTCCTGTAATATTGTTTATTTTGATAGTCAAACTGTATTTTTAAATTTTTCTTTCCCTTTTATTGAGTGCAGGAGAGAAAAGCTAAAGATAACATAAATAAAGCTATAGAAAACAAATTATTGTTTGCTTTTAGTATTACAGGATATTAATATTTATTGTTCATTAGTCCTATAGTCAGTGTATCAGGTACTGTACAGTAGCATACTATAGTACATTCTTCCTGTCCGGAGTGGATTTGTAGTTACATCATAGTTGTACTTCCTACATGGTATGTTCAGTCTGTGGAGAGACAAATATCTTAGCTTTAATTAGCTTAAAAATGTCATTGTTAGCATATACAGTATTTGTGAGTCTCTATAATTCTTGCTTAAGATGTTTTGAAATCACAGATAATACATAGGAAGAACACAGATGCACTATATTCTATTGAAGTTGTGGTGTGAGGCTCTTTACCACTGTATCTAAATTCCTTCCCAAGTATTATATATTATTTGAGGTTGGGTTTTGGGGGTTTCTCCCTCCTTCTCCCAGGGCAAACTATGTTGAAAAAGTACCAGCACACCTTTCTGTGTGCCTTTCCTATACATTAATGGCATTGTTCAGTGCTAGAAAGTCAAGGATGCTTGTCACCGTTCTTTATCCTTGTAAGATGTTCCATGGTCTTTGAATACACAAAAGAAAGCTTATGTTGCCTGCACAGCCCAGCTATTCCCATTTTGAGGACATTTCTCTTGTACTTCAGAAGCACCATGTTTGTCCTGTCGGGGCTTTGAGTGCTTTTTGTTACTGAGCTTGACCTGAAGTGTCTATTACTGTGAGGAACTGGGGAGGGAAAGGAGGACCTTCAATGTGGCATGGTATTGTAAAGGAATAAAAAAATGTGATTATGGAGGTCTTTGCTGCTGAGAAAATTGTCTGCTGCTCTGTGCAGTTGTTAGAATTTCTAAAAGCTGGCAGATCTGTGTCATCTTTGACACAGAATAGCACCCTAATACAGTAGTTGTAGTGGGATTAATTTCTTCTGGATTTAGACATATACCCTCTTAACCTCTATATCACAGCTAGTCATCATAAGCTCCCTTGGAGCAGGGTAGCCTTTAATAAACTTTGTCGACCGCTTACCTAGGGGTAAAAGTCCATTTTCTCATTTTACCTGACAAAAAATACCTAATACATTTTTTCCAGTCCACACTCAAACCATTTTTGCATTTTTCTCTGGAGTATAGAAAAAGGGAAAACTTCCTTTATGGGTACAAAGCCTAGCAAATTATGTAATCAAAGAGTGAGAGCTGACATCCTTATGGGTTTTAATAAGCTTAACTTCTTCTGGTGGTGACTCTGGTAGAGCCACTGTAAGGAGCTGGCCTTTCCTGCTCTTTTTATCACTCCTTGCACAACCAAGCAGTTTCAGTGTGGTTCTAATATGAGTTTGTTGCTGCTGGTTACTTTGAGGTGATTGGGAAAAAAGTGATGGCGAACAAGCGTGGTTTATATTAATTCTTTCTATCCCATCATCTTCAGTGCAGGTGAGACTGGCAAAGCACAAATGTACAGTGATCCTTCAGGGTGTGTGGTAGCACACACGCTTTCTTGGGCACTCCGTTTCTGCCCTTTCTGTTGTTCAAAGTGCAGAGTGGGGTTGGGCATACGTGTTAGTGCAGCTGGGTAGTATATTGCCATTGCAGATGCTGCTGCTTGTGCATTTTCCTTAGTAGATACCAAGCGAAGAACTGAGAATGAGCTGATGTTTTGCATAAAATAATGTACTTTTAAAAAAAAAACAACAACTTTTTGTGGTATCATTGGTTTCAATACATGCAAATATAGACATATACATTAGCAGACATATAGATGTGTGTGGGGGGGTATTTAAAGTTAAGAGGAAATAAGAAGGTTAATTGGGAAAGCACTAATGACATTGTACCTTAGAGGATGTATTTTTGAAGTTTATCTTTCAGTCAAGACACTGAAAGTTCTTGATAATTTGCTGGATGTTTCTGTGTGTAATTTGTAAACTTTTTTTCACTGTTGTTCCCTGCCATAGTAAATTTTATTATTTAAAAGTAAAATGACAATTACTGCTTGTATTGTTACATATGTTTTATTTAGCTAGTTAATTACTCCATTTATTAGCTGTTAACGTGTTTTATCTAAAACCAAAGGAAGAAGGAGGCTAGCCTAAAGCTCTCTTCTGTTCAAATATACTGCTTCTCTTATATTTTGGTGCTAGCTGGTTCACTTCTTTCAATGCTGTGCAGTGTCACCCCATTTCTTTATTTCTTTTTTTTTGGTTTTTTTTTTCATTTTTTTGTGTATATACTGCATATTTATACATAGTGAGCTTTTGGTTTACTGCTCTTGTGTCCACAGCTTTTATAATCCCTAGTTTCTTGACATGGGTCTGCAAACTATTATAGAAGCCAAGCACAAATTTTGAACATTAATAGAAACAAGCTTTGATTAAGATGAAACAGAGCCAGTAGAGGATATTTGTTCTAATGCATCAGTGTTAGAAAATTGCGGAGAACATGACAAGAGGTGTGGTCTTCCTGATGTGCTAATGGGAGTGAGGCAAGTGCAACCTGTGTAGTATGTACCTCGTTCACTGATGAGCAGGGACCGTTAGTCCCACCAAAGGAAGCCGCTGACAAAAAGGTCGGAGCACATTCTCCTGAGCAGTCATGTTGGATTTGAGTTTTGAGGACTGAGTTTCCTTCCAGGCAGTTCCACATGGGCTCCTTTTTCCTATCACTGGGACCTTTTGTTTTCAGAGGTCTCCTATTAGTTTCCTAAAATGAGAACAGCTTGTCCTTGATATCTCTAATAATTTATTTTTCTAAGCAATTAAACTTGATTTCTTAAAGCTATAGCAGCTTCCTCATTAAAGAGAATGAATCACTGCATAAAAAATGCAAAGGCCTTGAATGTGAAAGGTTTGCTCAAGTTTCATTTGATTTCAAGTAAAGGCTGTAGGGCTTGAGGAAAGCAGGGCAGGATCAGTGCCTGAAATTGCGTTGTCTCCACATGAAACCTATTACAAGAATAGACCATTCCCAACAGCCATACTTAGAGAGCCTGAGCATCCTTTTCCCAAACAAGCAGCCAGCCTGAGGGGTTTTGCATCACCAGCTTGTAGAACCAGATGCAAATGCAGGTATCCTGTGGCTTGTACACCTGCTGCTAAATATTTAAATGTGTATGGAGATCACATAAATTTCTTAGTGTTTTGTGAAGATTTTCATGAGAAGTTTTATCATTTAGAGCACTTCTGTAATTTGAAAATCAGAGTTTTCATGGCCTGTACTTACCGTCCCATTATTTTCATTGTTAAATACAGCAGTATTATCATACCAAAAAATAATGTTTTCCTTAATTGTAAATGTTCATTTCCATATATAAGAAAGTTTTATTTTCAGATGTTCACCTTTTTTATTTCATACATAAAAATAGGCTTTCTAAAAACAAAAATGTCCTTCCCAACCTTGAAAGTTATGAGGGAAAGAAAAGACAAAGGTTTTTCTTTTCTAACTGGAAATCTTGCATTTCATGTGTTGGGGTTTTTTTTGTTTGTTTGTTAAATTTTGCCGACATTTAACTTTAAAATGTTCCCAGACATTTTTTGTTTGTTTTTTAAAACATCATGAAGCTAAAGAATGAGGTCTATTGTGAAAGACTTTGAAAGTGTTTCAATATAGTGTTATTACAACATGATGAAGTCATGTTAGCAAATTCTGAGATTAAAGAATTTTAAAATGGATGTTTTAGGCTTCTGTATCTACTTTTAGGCTTTTATGTTAGTGATCACAGCTCATAGCAGTCATCATGAATCTTAATTGACAAAATCATGGAAACCAAACATTGACTTTAGTGGGACTTTACTACCGTTTACAGTTCTAAGTACCAATGTAGCCGGTTGGTGAGAAAACCTTTATGTCACTGAAAGATACAGTCTCACCCAAAGGCACATGTATAAACACTATCTTTGCAGCTTATTTTTGAGACAGAAATTTGCATACCGCTTCAAAATAGTTTTAATGTTTTTCCATTATCTATAATTTTTAAAAATAGGGAAGATGGCAGTATTTCCCTATTATCTCATTTATAATCCCACAAAAGTTATAATTTCAAGTAGTTTTCAGGGGAACTACATGAAAGAAAAGGAGGAGCAGGACAAAAGATACCAATACTAGCTGAATTTCTTAAGAATTTAGATGTTCCCTTACACTGGAGTGATATGTGAATTATTAAGTAAAAATGTCTAGGTGAACCTGCTTCTGCATGGGGTTGAACTAGATGGCTTCCAGAGGTCCCTCCCAACCCTGTCCATTCTGTGATTAGAATTATTTAATAGGTGATAGGAATATTTAATGTTTTTATTAAGCATTTATTTTCAGAAACATATATACAGTTAAATCAAACCAACAGCAAAATAAGCCAGGAACAGGGGAAAAAATATTGTTCTAGTTAAACCAAATATGATTGACTGTTGTGCTTCTCTTTCTTTCCTTGCCAGGATTACACTTTGACTATGTATTTTCAACAGTACTGGAGAGATAAGAGGCTGGCTTATGCTGGCATACCTCTCAACCTCACGCTTGACAACCGAGTGGCAGATCAACTCTGGGTGCCTGACACTTACTTCTTAAATGACAAGAAATCATTTGTGCATGGCGTTACCGTGAAGAATCGAATGATTCGCCTTCACCCGGATGGAACGGTGCTTTACGGCCTCAGGTCTGTACTGCCATGATGAAGATTTCATCACTGTTGTTATGTATTGTTGATATTAGCTTCCTGGTACAAGGTTATTACAAACATTGGGTAGCGTATTATGTAACCTTCCCTGTAACTCTGAAAGATGCCTGTAGAAAACAAATGACACACTGGATGTTTCTTAATTTTGCCAGAAGCGCCTTCAGTCAGGTTTTATCTGTTTCTGGAGAGTCACCATATCTGGAAAGCCCACTGGCTACAGGAAGCAGAAAGGCAGCATTAACTGTAAACCTGAAAATTTTGTCCAGAATACAGGCGGTAAGATTGAATGTGGATGCTTATGTTGTCTCTTGATGTGTCTGTAGTTAATAAAGGAAAAGCTGCAAGCAGCCCTGGTTGAATGGAGTCAGCCACAGTTAAGACCACGACTGTGGGTACCTTCAGTGATTTCTACAAGCATGAATCAGCACTGCAATGTGTTGTATTTCAAACCAGAGGTACAAAGTGATCTTACATTATCCTACTTTCTACCTATTTTAGGCTTGACCTGTGTTTTCTATGCTTTCTGTCATAGCTTTTATGGTTATGAATGCTGAAAAATCCTTCCCTTAAACTTAACTACACCAGCAAAACTCTTAATGGAAGACTGTAGTATCAAAAAGTTGCTTCCTTTGGACGGGTTACTCCATTTGCTCCAGTGGTTTAAACTGTACCAGTAAAACAAGTCTTTGTCAGTGGAAGCTCCATTTCAAAAAATACAACTTTCTTGTATTTTTAAGCATAGATGGTACTCAAAGCTGCTGCACGTAGGTGGTGCAGGGTAAAGAGTCCCCAGTATAAAAATGGATGAGATCTGAAAGGCGATGCAGGTGGATTATGTGTCTAGTATTATTATTTTACCTGCTCTTATTTTTTATCAACAGTTAACTTTTTGCTTGATTTGGGTCTTGTCCCCTCACCTCTTTAACTCCTATTACATATCATATATGGGCTATAATTGGATGAACCCTTCTAGACAAAATAAAAATAGACTCAGCCTAATATGAAACTTTACAGGAGTTTAGGGCGTTCAGGAAATACTGTCTCATAATTAACTGTTTTTAGCAAAAAGAGGCTTTCACCTCGCATGTTATTGACGGAGTATGGAACACTTCAGGTTTACCGTTCTTTCCACAATTACTTAAATTTCAAAATATGATGCATAATATTTTTGTTTCCTTTATCTCAAGAACCATCCCCACCACCAATGTAATAAAAAAAATGATGGAGGTTAGAACTCTTGTGATCGTAATAATGTATAAAAGTCTTTCTGTTACTCTCAAAACATTTTGAGTCATTCAGGTGAGGAATATCTGTCATAAAATAGTGTATCTGAGTAAGTTAGCTTCCTCTTCTGCAAAATGTAGATGTCCACAAGCAGATTACATTTCACTTGATAATATTTGCTTAGCAGTGGCTCATGTGTGCCATACTTCTTTCCATTCCCTTTCCTCTAAAAGTATGCAGTATCCAGGGTCATATATCCATGCCATGAAGCAGCTGAGTTACTTAATGAAAAATGACTGCCTGAAATTAAATCTTGGCGAGATATAGGACATTGTGATTGGAAGGAAGAAAATATCTGAGCCTTAGCCCCATTGATTTTAGACTTGCGCTTTTTGCAAAGCAGTTCCGCAAAAAATAAATAGCAAAAGTGATCCCGAGGCTGCACTGGCTCTATATTGTCTTCAGAACAATGTAGAATTTATCAGTTTTGAAAGACTTGACCTTCAGTTATCCAAGATTTCTCTCTACTTCAGAGAAAGCTGTTTGCTACTACAAGCAAAAATCTATGAGTTGGGGAATGGAACAGTAGCTTTTTGAAGTTCAACCCATTTCTGAGGAATTTTTTTCTTTGGGCACGACAGTGACTTTGTTCCACCTTGTTCAGAACAATATACGATACATATTATGATACATTTTTTTTTCTTAAAATACAAAAAAGGAAATAACGTCATTATAGACTGCAGATCAAAAATAGTCTTTCCAACTGCTTGTGTGTTTGCCATATATAGACCTCTTGTTCTCAGGCAGTACAATGCTAAATGTTATAAATAAATAGAGTGAAGGAATATATGTACTTCATGTGAAAGGAATCGTGTAGTTATCACCCATATATAAAACGTGATGGATGTTTGCAAGGTAAAAAGGTTAGTGTCTGCGATCATTCAGACAAGGCAACTGCACTTAATGGTGTTCTTTTCTTGTTGGATGTATTTTTGTATCAAGATGAAAAGAGGATCAGATTAGCCATCAGGACTGTGGTGTAGTCACATAAGAAGTATTTGTATTGCTTAGACTGATTTATATTGTAAACGTTATATCCTTTTGTTTGTGCAGCATCTTCCAGTGCATCACAGGTGGGGTTCTATATGATATAGCAATACAATCAAAGGCAGTCAGCCCAGTAATAAAGAAGCAGAGAAGGATAAGAGAATCTATAACCAGAGGAAAGATAACTGGAGTAGGGAATTTTAATCAATTAAAAATATTTCCTTTGTGTATTGCTTTCACCCAAAATGTATCCATATCTGTGTACTACTTTATCTGTGTCTGGCTCATAATTGTTTCTCTGTCACTGCTGTGATGATGAGTTCTTGAAACCTTGTTGTCCTGCTGTGCCAGCCAGCATCCCTTCCCATAAAAAATAAACCTGCTCTTCTTGGGAGTGTGCACAAGCCTGAGCAATGAACATTTGCTTTGGTGAGCATTTGTGCAAGTTAAATTTAATTGCTTGAACATTCATCCAGGAAGGACCCCTGAGCACTCAGCTTACTTCGGTTGAATGGGGTGAATATATTTCTATCTATAGCTATCTGTATCTTGTTTTCTAGTGGATAGTTATGAAATTAAAAACATACATTTTGCTGTAGTGTAAAAAGTTGCTTGAGCAAGAATGTGCAGTTTCTGGTACTGGAATTTGTGACAGAAGTGCTATGGTATATGAACAGGCCAAAATAAAAATACATTCCTTAAAAAGTTGTAAGGCAATTAATATGTTGAATGCAAGTTTGCCAGCTGCGTAATTTTTAATAATTCTGTCAAATTAATAATTTATAAGTGCATGTGTTCTCTATGGCTGGCATTTAAAGCTAGTTATACAACAGAATAGTTAAGATTCTGGTACCACACTCCCTCTTGTATCAGCTTAGCTCATGTGGATTCTGCTGCAGGATATTAAATGAGACCTGGATCAGTACAGAGGAATGTCCTAAAGCATGGGATAGAAACCTCACAGCAGCAATGCTGAAGTGTGCCTGCTTGTTTTACTTCGAGCACAGTTATCAGTTGATTCAGGAGCAAGATCATTTGATTGCACAATCAGTATGGCTTTGTAAAGCTGATCACTGCTAGGACCTTCATCAATGATCACAGATTTAAGACTGTGTTTTCCTGGAAGACCCTGTGCTAGTCCTAGTTTTATATACTTAGCTAGAGCTGCTAGTGGTTGTCATACTGAGGAAACGTTCATCTCCATAATTAATAGCCCTGTGTCTAGCAGCTTGCCTTGAGGGCCCAGAAGGGCATTTGTAAATGTTGATTGCAGAGATGTCCCCCTAAACTGCAGTGCAGCTGAGGAGTTGCTGTTTCTAAACTATCCCAGCCCACTGGGACATGTGTTAACAGAGGAACCAGACCATCTCCCAGCAGGTAGCTGGAGGAAAGTTGACCTAAGTATCCTCCTGTGTTATGATACTTGGTACCTGAAAGCCTGTGGACTAACATAAGGATATTCAGAGGACACTCAGAGTGAAGAGCAGTGGCTCTTCATGCCGTAGATAAGGCTGGGAAGGACAAAGATCAGCTGTGTGCCTTTCTCACTGGCTACTGGTAGGAACACAAGTGAGAAGATAATGCCAAGTAGCAGATCCTTGAGCTTTTTCCTCTCCTAGCTCACACATTGCCTTTGTGCTTATACAACCATCTCTCCCTGTGCAAAGAAATTATAATGTTTTCTTGCAAAAGCACCTTCTCAGTCAGAGAAGGATGACCTCTGAGATACTTGTAATACTCTTAATCCCTTCCTTTGGATATTAGGTGGTTATCCATCTGAAATAACCTGTATGGTAAGGATAAGCATTCTTTCTTTCCTTTTCTGGGAGATTGGATAGGGCATTCGTAATAACAGTATCGGCAGGGTGGGGGGGTGGGGGGGTGGGGTGTAGTGTGGAAGAGGTGAAAAATGCACCTAACTACTTTTCTCCTTTTGATATGTTGTCCCTGAATTTTAAAGTAGTTTAGCAGATGAGAAGACTGTAATTTCAGAAAGTTAAGGGATTAAGGAGGAAGCTTTAAAACAGAGGAAACACATAAACAAAACCCTAACACTGAGAGTTCCAGCTTTTAGAGGTACATTTAAGGCATTTCCCCTCTTGTATTGTTAGCATAAATTATCAGCAGAATGTTATTTGTTCAGGAAATAACTGTGTACAAGATCCATCTCATGTTCGTATCAGAAAAGGATCTGTAAGGAATGGACCTAGTCAGGCCCAGAAGATAATTTACATGTGAAATTTATATGAAGCCATTATAAAGAAAATGATGCATAATACTGTAGATACTCTTGATGAAGGCTGTGATTCAGCAAAATACTGGAATATACTGAAGTTTAATCATGAGCATATGGTTGTAGCTGTCTAAAAGTTACTACAAAAATATAAATCCATTAATTTAAAAATAAAGAGCCAATGCTCTGTGAAGCTGTTAATACAATTGTTTTGGTTGTGCATGTGTATTGTTGATGCTCCTGATATACAAGAGCTTGATGAAAAATGCAGATTCATCAATAGTGAAACGTTCTGCAAATTCATCCTTAGTGTGCTAAATTGTCTTCATTGGCAACAGGGAAGCAAAAATATATTGTTATTTGGGTAGAAAATTTAAAATTCAGTATGGCACTTCTTTGCAAAATCCTCTTTAAATTTGAAAACTAGAGAAGTATACTCAGCTTTGAAACAAAGGGTCTTGCTGGACTTGAAACAATTTTTCAACATTTCAGTTTTTTTCTGGAGCTGCCACAAAACCAAGGAATCAGTTATCCACACAGCTGTAGCCATTTTGACATTTGTAGCAGACTTTTTTGCTTCATATTTTCTGATATGAAGTCATATTTTTTAATCTCAGCAAATGTTTGTGTAATATTTGCATACGCAGATAGGTCCATTGAACCCCAAAGGGACTGGTTGCATAAGGGTAAGTCACAGTGAGTTGTTCCATTGCAGTCAGCGTAACTGCTGTTGTATTAAGCTGCTGCTCAATGTAAAACTATGGACCAGATTCTCAACTATTGGAAGCTATTCTGCAGAGAGTCCTCACTTTGAAAAATAAACAACAACAAAACCTGGATTATTGACTGTACAGTAATTCTATTTGATGTTTGTATTTCAGAATCACAACCACTGCAGCTTGTATGATGGACTTGAGAAGATATCCATTAGATGAACAAAACTGTACTCTGGAAATAGAAAGCTGTATGTACATAAGAAAATGCATGTAAAACCTAGTTCAGATGCGAGGCGGTTTTCTTTTTATAGAACTGTGTAATATTTACACTGGTGTGTATAAACACTATGTGAATCATGTAATTATTACCCTTTGGATTTTTTGTTTGTTTATTTGACTTTTTAAAAAAACATGAGAGGCCATCCATTTCTAGATGGATGGATACATCCTAGAAAAACAGGTTTAGGCAGAATGAAGTGATTTATTGCTCCAGCCTGACTTGGCAGAGGCAGTGACTGGATGCTTATCTGCAACACAAGAGAATGAATGCTCATATTTTAATCAGATTAATTTTCAAGAGAGCAAACAGTGTGATATCATTTTCTTTCAGTATGCTTTATTATGCATGGATGATCTTGCCGCAAGAATCCCCCTGGGCTTTCAGATTGGCCCCATTTATGATTTGCAATGTGTTCCAAACGGAACCAGATTCTCTCTTCCACCTAGTCATGTCCTAGGGTTGCCATATTCAGATACATGTTTGCGGTTCAAGAGTTCCTGCTCCATATCAGCTACTGGCTAGAGATTGTGGGCCATATACAGAAAATACTAGTATACCCGTGTAATATATACCCCTGTGTATATTTAACTGTAGTCTTCCACTGCAGAAGCTAGTGGAAATGGTACAACTCATGCTTTTTAGCTTGAGTGGAAAAGATCTGCCCTAATTATGCTTGTCTATATTAATTGAATAATCTACTTTCTTCTAGTGATTATCAGCATAAATATACACTTGGTTTCAGTGCTAAATGTGTATGATGTCTTAAATCATGCTAATCTGCAATTTTTCAGATTATTGGGTAACATTTTCTGTCCCATTGAGGTCATTAATTCCTATGATAGAAAAAAAAATCAAACAAAAAAGAAACAGTATTTTACCTCAAATTCCTAGGCAGACTGTAATGGCATAGCTCTTCAGGAGACCTTCCCACAGGCATACAGAACAAAATACCATACTCCACGCTAGCTGTTCTGATTCTTTTCATTGTTTCAAATGACAAACAGCAGGTACTGTGTTTGAAGCTACATTTGAGGCTGCTGTTATTTCTGACTTACCCTCCTGCAGATGGCTACACAACAGACGACATAGAGTTCTACTGGAGAGGTGGAGATAATGCAGTCACTGGTGTGGAGAGGATTGAGCTTCCTCAGTTCTCCATTGTGGAATACAGACTGGTGTCAAAGAATGTTGTCTTTGCCACAGGCAAGTATTTTCATTTGCCCATTTAGTCTTTGATTTCCTTATGTATGACAATTCTGTTTTATTAACCATAATTAGTCATTATTAATCATTATAATATATAGTCTGTGTTGTGTGTTTGGCTAAAGAAATTACTTACTTGATAAAGCCTGGAGGTAGGAGCTCATTAAATACCATTTCTTGTTTATTTTTCTTTTTCTTGTGTGTGTGTGTGTGTGAGAGAGATACTTCACTAGACACCTAAATATCTGTGATCTAAATAAATATGAAGTCATTCACCTCTGAATCATGAGTTTAAATGTAGCCTAAAGGGTTACTGATCATACATACGTGTGTTTTGGCATACTAGGTCAAAAAGTTTTATGAACACCTGCCTGCAACTTTGCAGTGTGTGTTTTGTTGTAGTATAGTGAATGTAATGTCTTTTGTATCTTGATTTACACTGACGGGTGTATAGTACTGTACACATAGCCAGTGCTTTTGTCATCATTGTTAAGATGGTAAAATTTAATCCCTGGGTTTCCTCCTCGTTTCCTTAAAGATGTAATAGAAGTTACTGGTAACTCACAGCGATGGATGTCTTCAGGTGATAAAGCACAATGTTGGTTTACACATTTAATGTCAGACACCAGCATAGGAAAACATTGTTACATGTGACAAGGCCAAAGCAACACAGAAGTCCATCAGTAACTGTGGGGCCACTATTTGGTACCTCCAGATTTTCAGTGCTCTTCAGACTGCAGGAGTGTGCTGTTCCATCTGTCCCAGCACACTAGAACAAACGAAGCACAGCTCTATTATGTTTGTAACCATCACTTCACCCACTCTTTGGACGCAGCATCTGTTTCAAAGTACACAGAAACACAAGTTGTATTTCAGAACAAAATGTAAATATTGCTGGGATTGAAATTAATATGAGGGGGTTTGCCAACTGCTGCTGTTCTTGTTTATCATTGTGAATGGAAGGTTTTTTTCTATAGAGAAACAGATACTCTAATCCTATATCCTTCCATTCTGCAGCTGGTGTCACCTTTGGCAGCCAGGGCTTACCTGCCCCTCCAGAGGACTGGATATGCTTTTGTAGGATGGCTCTTTTGGACGATGATGAGAATACAGAAAACTTATTTGGGAAACTTTCATGACGGTCCAAAGCTACCTTTTAGTTCAGTATGAAATATTTCAGTACAGACATGATTAAGTAATTTAGACATGACAGAGATTTATTAAATTCAGGAAAAAAAATAAATCCAGAGATCTGTGAGACAAATATGAGGGAGAATGAAAACTAGGAGTAGACATTTATGTGACTGACCAAATTTTCAGAATCATAACAGTTCTTTCCAAAATAACTTGTAGGAGTAAAAAAGTCTCATGCTTCAGGGTTTAAGACAGCTTGACATTAGCAAGTAGGATGACACAGTCACAGATTACTCCATATTTCTTGTACCAGTTTCTGAAGCAAATAATTTTTGTCACTGATGAAGTCACAATACTGAATTTACTATTATTTTAGTACAAGACATTTTGAAAATGCCTCATTAATTATGAAATTTTGTGACCCAAGTATTTCCATGCAGGCAAAACATCACATTTGTTTTTCTAAACCACACATCCTAAATCTGAAACATGCTAGTGGATCTGATGGATAAAGTCAGCACACTCTTTTCAGATTTCTTACGGTCCTAGTAATTAGGGCCAGTTTCTACATTTTTGTGGAAAATAAGTCAGGCATGGTTGTTTGGCTTTGAGGTTATTGAAGTCTTGAGGGGAGATATTAGTACTTTGAGCGCAGTATCTCAAAGAACATTTCAGAGATTTCAGCACTAGTGTGTTTTGGTTGTATAAGAATAAAAGAAGACTTCAGAGTCATGCCATAAACAGCTTTTGGAGTAGTTATTTCTCCTATCCTTCATGAGGAACAGTGCTGTATCATCTTGTGTAATTTATGCAAATGGAAAAATCTATTCCCATAGTTACTACTAAGAAGCAATGGTAAGCATGGGAAAAAACCCATAGATAATGACAGAAAGCTGTGTGGGGCTGCAAGAATACTGGAGGAACTGCATGAATGTTGAAGTATAGCACTGGAGTTCAAAAATTATCTTGCCAAATTAGAAAAAATTAGTCTGAAAAAAAGTTTAAAAGTGGACAAGTGCAAAATAAACATTTATACAACTAATTATTCCTATCCAAATTCAGGATAGGGAATACCAGGTTAGGTCTGGGTTCTGTGTGTAGAAATCTAGGGGTTGCTGTTGACCTCAAACTGAATATAAGCCAGTAACAACTTTTTTTGGAAAAAAAAAATCAAAACAGATCCTGTAAGGAGTCAGACTTGCATTGCAGAGTCCTAAGCTGAGTATTTGTGGCCATGAGTAGTGATTTTCGAGAGAGTTGTGGAACAAAAGAAGATGATCTAAGGAAGATTAGCATGTATTAGTGGAAGACTAGAAAATGGAATACCTGAAATTACTGGAGAAACAGGATGTGTAGTTTGAAAAAAGAGAACACTTGGGAATTAAGTCTTCTAGAAGGTATCTGCAAAGACATAAGCAGCAGCCTGTTCTCTTTATTAATGATGTAAATAAGAGAAAGTAAAATTTAAATTGCTATGAAGAAGAAAAATCTGGTTTGACTATCCATCTAACACCAACTGAAGACAATACAGGCTACCATAAGGCATCAAAATGGCCCTGGATGCCTATGTGTCGGTAACAGAATTAAGCCCATAGTGAAATGATATCAAATCAGTGCTGTCAATGGAGCCTAAATTCAGCTCTTAAACACCTCTATTCTGTCAAGTGAATAGCTGTTAGGACACTATTCGGTTGCTTAAATGTAAGTATCTGGTGCCTCTTGAGATGCTGTATAGCATCCTGCTTAGCAGTTAGGCTGCTGTTCCAGAGTCTTACAGTCTTGTGTCCTGTGTGACAACCTATTGCTTCAGTATTAATTACTTAACTAGTATTAAATTATACTCTTCAGTAGCCTAATGCATCTCAAATGGCATTAGGCAGCTCTGTATAGGCAGTTAAATCACACCCTTAGAATCAGCTGGATGTAAGTCTAGATCTCCGTGGTTTACTTTGAGAGCTTATGTGCCATCTGTGTGTAAATATCTGCATGGAAACAGCTGAAATTTAGTGCCTAGACCTGTGAGCTGAATCCACCTCCTAAATGTTTGTTATCCAGAAATGGTAAGAAACGGAAAAAGAATGGGCATATGCAAAACACCAGTAAAAATCTTCAAGATGCATAGCATTCAGAGCCAATTAGCAACCTGTTGGTAACAGAGGGGTAGTCTTAAAAGATTTGAAAATTAATTATTTGCTGTATTCTAAAAGATGAATCTGTAAAGTACATTTCTAATTAGCTGAAGAACCTTCCCAGAAGAACAGATTAAAATAAGAATTCTGTAACTGACCAACTCTGTTATCTTGGTTCATATTTGGATAAAACAGCAAGAGACTAATTTAGCCTTGGAGCTAGATATTTCAGCTTGCTAGATGTTAATGAAATTGAAACAGAAACAAGTAATTGCTTTTTACCAAGTGCCCAAATATATGAAAGAGAAGTATTTGAGGCTTAGTTATTGATTATTTTCATGCCTGCATTCTCAATACTGTTGTTATATTTAAATACTTCAGGCCAGATTCTGTTATTCCTGTACTATTTAAATTATCCCATAGACATCAACATGTTATATGAGATGGGAGGAAGGGTAAGAAATCTGGTCCCTGAACAGTAGCACTGTTCTTTAGGCAAAAAACAAATTTTGATGGAAAGTTAACAACTAGAAATTCCTGGTAATTAATCTCTAAATGTACTGAGACTTAATTGACAAATCATTATCCAAGCATAATCAGGCAAGTAACAATGTAATTGTTGAGCTCACCAAGAAATCCATTTTTATTAAATAAGTTACACAAGATGGTTCCTTCTTAGATAAATAAAGATCTGAGCTTACAGTCCTTGTTCCATGCAGGTTAGGACACACCCTTTTCACTAAGCTTTAGCCATCCAGACAAAGAGGGGGAAATAAGTAGGGGAAATAAGGAATAGTCCTTCTTTTAATTCTCCTTTTTTCCACAGATTCCTGTGATCTGTTTGCTGGAGGTGAGATATAGCAGGGTTGGCAGGCTGGAGACAGGGCCAATAGGCCATCTGTGAAGATGTAAAAGCAGTACAGGTGGAAGTACTACAAACTTTTGTAGTTTCAGGGAGAGCTACCACAGGAGAACTCTGGCTGCATAGTATGAAAAAACAAGGGTACCAGTTTGTGTTTCAGTTTCAACCTAAACTATACAAACACCAAATTATTCTGAAATTGCCTGAGATCCAGACCTCCCAATAAAGTTTGAGCTTGGAAAATCACTAAACAGGATGACATTTCATTTACCTCTATGAAACTGAGCAATGTGTCAACTCCGTTAAGCAGCTGTAATGCCAGCAAGCCTTTTGGTTATGTTGCCCAGGAGCTACAGACCCTCAAAACCTACCCTGCGACTTGCAGGGCTAGGATTCATCTTGATCTGATTTAAGGTGAATATAATTTCAGTGAACTAGGTGTCTTAGTTGACGGGAAATCTAGTCAATATAGTTGGAGTCTGGAGAAAAAGTCAGCCCACCCATACGAGTCTATTTTAGGAGGAAATGGATAATTCTTTAGGTTTCATTTACTAGATTGACTAGATGAACTGACTGTCCTGTAGATGTAATCAGAATTTAGACACCTAGCTCAAGTGTATGTAGTTTAAGTGAGTTGCTTAATCAGCTGTTATTTGAGATTAGCCTTCTTAGTCTTCAGCTGCTGGTCAAAAAGATGTAGGGGCTGTATCATGTCTATTAGTTGCATGCTGGTGTCTGAGATGTCATAGGGTATCTCAAAAGGAACAGTGCACCTTCAGATTCACAACTGAATCTCTCTTACAGTCAAGCTCCAACTCTAGAGCAAGAAGACAAACAGCACTGACAGCCCTGGCCCTAGATACGGTTCTTAGGGTTCTGTCTTCTAGCTTCAAGGCAAAAAAACTGGTGCTTGAAACAACTTTATGTTGAATATCTCTGGCCTTGCAACAACCTGTCTGGAGACTCCACCTTTAGGCCAGATCTCACTAGTTTCAGTAATTACCTTATCTCATTAGACAGAGATGGTGATGAGGTGATGAATGATTGTCACGGGTGAAGCATGCAAGATAAATGTCTGAATTTCACTCTGTTACATTGATTCTCAGTTCAGAATTTTACTACTGAACATTACTGACACACATGACACATTACTGATCTCCACTGCTGACACATGCCTCCTTCATCCACACCATTTTCCCTGCTTTATCGATAGCAAAGTGCTATCTTATCTTTCTCTAAGTTTCCCCAGTGCATCCAGGGTCCTTGGCACTGGAACAGCCCACGAACAGGCATTAATTCAGTGGTTCAGTTCCACTGAACCTTCTTGAATGAATCTTTTAGACCATTTATCAAAGAATCAGTATTTTATGGGAGATTTTCCAGTCATCACCTCTATCAATGATATTCCACAGACCCCAGACCTGGACAGCACTTTTGGAAAGGAAGAGATTTATAGAGAATCCTTTGTGTGGGTAGTGTGTTATATGAAATAATTTTCCTCAACAGAGCTGTATAAAGATTTCCGTCTATCTGATGCACTACTCTTAGCAGGTGATCAGTTCTGCTACATGTTTTATGTATTTCATGATGGCAGTGTATGCTTCTGTTTCATTTACATAGTCTGCAGACACACGGCCATGGAAACAGTTTCATAAGAAGCTCAATGAAAATGTTAAGCTTTCTTACCAAAAAAGCAGGCATGGTTTCAAAGAGAGAATTTGTCTTTTGAAAGGAAACGTTGTTCATTGGAAAATTAAGATGTTAAGCAAGCTAAAGTCTAAATGATTCTTTGCTGAAAATTATGTTGACTGCTTTAGATAGCAGAAAACCTGAATCTGATTTTCATGATGAAATAAATTCTTCTGACTCCATCAATATTCTTCTGTTGATAAAACTAGAAGGCATTTCATCCTGGAAAAAATTACAACTGATTGAAGTAATCACAGCAGCCAAATACATCTATCAGATATTTCTCTTTCCAGTGATACTTCTTCTGAGATTGTTTGATAAATCAGTTGAGGAAGTTGCATAAAGTTTGATACTGCCTGGATGCTTCTGCTGCCTGGAAATGGTGTAGCATTTTTTCTGTCATATGACTCAAAGTGTACCGAACTGTCAGGAATGTGATGAAGAGAAATAATAGTTTCTATTCGTTCTTTTGCTTTCTCTCTCAGGAAATCATCATTATTTTGTATATAGGCAAATGTAATTTCTTATGCTCATATGCAAACACATGAACATAATTTAAAGGGTACTTTGCAATTTCTAAATTTGTTTCTGGATGTAATCTTTCATATCTTGCACATATTTGCATTAGAATGGATGGGATGTGATCTCATATCTAGTTGGACCCTTGATATGTTCAGAAATTTTTTTAGTATGTTGACTATTACTAAAGCTTTTAGATGAGCTGTTAGAAGTATCACGTCTAAGACTAGTAATGCAAAGAAAATTGTGGAGCTAATGTGTGAATGACTACCTTTTTCTTGTACAGCTGTACTCAGTTTTAATCCTCTGTGTTTGGTGAAAGCAGTCACAATTTTTTAAACTATTTGAGATTTCTAAATATATAAAATATGTTCAGTAATATTAAAACCAATTTTGAAATACACCAGTTTGAAGTTAAGTAATAAAATATGTTGTTTGAAACATTGACATGAAGATTATTCACTTTTTTCATTATTTATTTGCTCCAATTTTGCCAGTTCATGAATCCTATATACACACTGTGTGTATATACACATATATATAAAATAATATTTTTTTTACCTTAAGATATTTTTGGGAAAAAATTCTGTCTGGCTGTAATTGATATTAGAGGATCTGACCTGAAGGCTTTTCCTCACTGGGATTCATTACAATTTATTTTTAACTCCACAAGTAGCATGTTTCTCATAGTTCAGTTGTAATTAAGAAGTGCCATCCCATGAACAACTCTTCCATGTAAATAAAACCTATGCACATTACTAATCCTTTCAATATAAATGCTATACATAAGACTGTGTATTTGGATAAGCATTTTACTGGGAGACCTAAGAATCTGTTTTTTTAGAATGAACCAGTGCTCACCCATTCATCTGTTCAATAACCTAGAATAACTTTATTTTCTTTCCAAATACAAATTGCTTGGATATATTCACTGCAAAGTTTCTTTTAATACCAACCAGTAATACAGTGAAGGTGTTTTCCCTACTGTTCTGCAGATGTCATACTACCACATAAAATGTGCATGCTTTAGTTTCTGTGCAAACTTAAGACTACTCTCTGCGAGTGTGTTTTCTTCCATATAAATAACTCTACTTTCCCCTGAATTTCCTCAGGTGCCTATCCAAGACTCTCACTGAGCTTCAGGTTGAAGAGAAATATTGGATACTTTATTCTTCAAACCTACATGCCCTCCATACTGATTACCATTTTATCATGGGTGTCATTCTGGATCAATTACGATGCATCAGCAGCAAGAGTTGCCCTTGGTAGGTGCTAAGAGTGAGTGAGACATTAAAATGTCAGACTGACTGTAGCCTTCAGAGGTTGTTAAAACTGCAACGTGATGTCAGTGTTTTGATATTCCAAAATAATTTACGTCAAAATCATGTCATCCAGTACTGCCCCAAGAGTGCTAAGTTCTCCCCTGCATGCAAGAATGTAGCTACCACTAAATCTCTGACGTGAGCTGCTCGTACAGGTCCCAGCCTTGTTCTGATCAAAGTTAATGTTGTTGTCAGTAGCGTCAGTGAGGAGACCAGCTCCAGAATTATGCTCCAAGGGCTGCAGCGTGGGTTTTTATTCCAGCTCCATGTGGCAAGACGAGTGTGGCTCCAAGCCTTCTCCTGAGGTCATGGGTGCTTTAACTGACAATGGCAGGAACAGACCTCAAGAACCATGTGCTAGTTCAGAGCGCAGGGGCACGTCAGCTATGGACCATGACATCCCACCTAACCCTCAGAATGCGTGGTATGCTAAGTGCATTTTTATGACAGATTAGAGTGCCATTAAGTACCTTATGGCAGAAAAACATGGATTTGGCACAGGCTGGTGATCCCTGTCCAAAACCTTTTCAGATCAAAGTATCCTTTAGATAAGGGAAGGCAGCTTCAAAGTATCTTACAGGAAGTATTTCATCTACTACAGAAGCATATTCAGGGATAGCTATAGACAAGGAAGAGTAAATGGATCCATAAATCCTTATGACTACTGCTACCTCTCATCTCATCCCAAATCCCAGCTTCAACCCTGTGCTTCTCAATAACACACATTCCCACCCAAAACATGACACTAAGCCTATGCTGTATAACTTCTTGTTATACTCTCTTTTCTTAAAACACGAACATATTCCCTAGTTCCATTATTTTTCTGATATGTACCACAGTAAACCAGGACTCCAACCCCTGTATATGTGATTCCCCATTTCTGTACCCTGTACCACCCAAGGTCCCACATGCCAAAGCAGGATGAGCAGCCACAGCTATACCTTTGTGCAATATCATATTATGTCCTAGCATCTGAACTTGGGCAACCAAATATATTGTAGATTAACTGCAGTTACTGTACAATAATTCTGCAGATACTGTGGATGAGCTGGTGCATATGGGCATGACAAAATCTGGCATTTCCACTCAGAGTTAGTGCATGTTCAGTAGGATGCAGATAAGTAGTAGCTTAATGGGAGGTAGGACATGGAGTCCAAACAGCTCTCATGCATTCATAAATGAACTACTGGATACCAAAGGTCCACCTTGGAGACACTATGACTGAGTGAGGGGAGCACTTCAAATATGTCAGTCAGTATCTAGGTTTTACAGACTGGCCAGGACTGCAGAGAACAGATGATTAGACAGAAGTTACCAAACCCAGTGCTACTCCACACCCTTCTATAATGGGTTCGCATTTTTTCCTTACTTAAGGAACAGGCCTGTCTCATGTGGCCTATTTCAGTGTAGCACAAGTTCATCAAGTACTGTACTGTAATAACACAAATATTAGAATAAAAGTCGGTGAGTACATTCAAGGCAAGCTCAGGAGCCTAGATGTTCTATTTCTGATTCATATAAAGTCCTTTTGAAAGGACAAAAATCTATCTAACAGGTTCTTCTGAGAAAACAATTAGTGCCTTCATGATTATGCCTGTGATGTTTGTATAAAAAAGTTCAGTACCATGGGCCTCATCCTATATTCCTTTGTATAGCCCCTCTTATGAGTCTGAAGCTGATATGAAATGTTATCAAAGTTTAAAGGCAATATAGCACCTTTGGACATATATAACTGGCTCTGGAAAGTGCAGTACAGAGTAGGGTAAGGCCTGCTGGACTAGGTATTTGTTAGAGGAAGGATTCCCACTGCGATTCTTAGGGACACGGAGGCAAGGTTTTACTCAACCCCTGCAGGAAGACTGTGTTCTCTGCAAGAACCTGATTCTAGTTCCTTCACTTTTGCGTATTGCTCCTGTCCCTGGTTCCTTGCTGCACATGCCGTCTGTGCTCCAGCCTGCTCTAGACCAAGTGGTTGCCTTAACAGAGAAACCCAGACATGGAGCAAAGGCCAGCTCACTCCAGAGACTATGTACTATGGAGACTGGTACAGGGCTGATCTCAAGAGAAATAGCCAAAACCATCAGTTCTGCTCAAAAATGAGTTTTTATTAGTTAGCCCTAGAGGTTCCTAAATTCAGTCCTTTCAACGAAGAGAAAAATAATCTCTAGAGTTCTCACTCTTGGTAAGGTCTGTAATCACAACATTATCCTATATATATATATATGTATATATATAAGTGAGTGTCAGCTGCTTCTCCTCCAGCTGTGTTTTAAAAGAATTTATTGATCTTCAGAGGGGCATTTGCCTGCAGGGTGTCAGGATCTCCCAGGGGATGTATTTCCTTGTGGTGAGTGATAGCCACCTTTCTATTCAATATGCTTAATCTTCTGGATCACCAAGAGAGCCACCAAACTCTCCCTCTGTGGTGTATAAGGACTTGTCTCAGGGATCTAAATACAGCCTTGGGAACAGGCACCAAAATGTGGCATCATATCCACCACTGGGCAGGCTTCTAAGTCCCTTATTGACCTAGGCCTTGGTAAACATCTGTGGGATGCTAGTGAGATGCCTAGGGAATGTGAAAATATATCTGTGGAATTTCTGTTACAAAAGTGAGTTTGATCTTAGGTAATTTTTGGAATCCCTTATGGGAAGCAGCAGCAGGTAATCCTACAAGGAGAGAAATTAACTCAGGCTAGAGAAATCCCTTGGGTGCAAATGTATGATAGTGTTTGCTGCAGTCCTCCAGCCTTCTCACCCTGGTTCCTTGTGCTGGTGTGGAGGTTTTCTAGAGACTTTGTCAAAAGTTTCTTTAGGTAAAAATAATGTGTCAGCTATACTCATTTTATTGCAGAGCTGCGTGAGTTATATGCAGTATAGTTTTCAAATAAGCTTGTGCTGAGTTTGTCTCCACTGTATTTCAAGCCATGAAACATCTGACATCAAAACACACTTGTTTCACAGTTTAGAGGAAAAGTACTGAAAAACGCATGATGCTGAACCTAGTAAATGCACAAAATATCTGTTACAGAACCTCATGAGCTACTGCTACAGTTCCTTGGGGGGACACTGTTTACACCAACAGCTTGATTTTGAGATCTATTGCCTTTATTTCTGTCTCTTCAGGTAAAAGGAGCTGTGCTTTATAATATGGCAGCAATTTTCTTTCATCCTTTATTTTTGTTCTGCCTTCATTTTAGTGACTACTTACAAACTGATTGTATAATTATGGAATCGGAGAAAATAGTGATGGAGGGGACCTATCAGAATGACTTGCCTCTTTTACCGATGTAGTCTTTTTATTTCACAAATCTGTGTTTTCAACCACCTGTGATTTGTGATTCCCATAAAATTGCCAGCAGAGGTACAGACCCTGCAGTTTATTGTGAATTCAAGCAGACTGACAGTAATTTTTCTTTTCTTACCAGCTTTTCAAAACGGTGGTCTGTAATATATTTTCAGGTGCTATGTCTGTCTATCCTTAGGTAAATAAATGAGGGTTTGACGTACCTTATAGTTTTTTCTAGGTACTTTACTAGAGTCCAGTCAATCACTGCAAAAATGCTGCTCTCCTTCCTTGGCTTTTCTATCCACAAAACCTGTCTGCCTCTCACTGCTCATCTCACTTCTACGTACAAACTAGACTACTGCTCTAAACTAGTTGTCTCAGATCCCTCTTCTATATTGTCTTTTATCGAAATAGGTGTCTAAAATGGATGGGATGAACCGCTCCAGAAAGGTGCCTGTCTCTCCATCTTCTACAGGGGAGCCCTACAGGGCTAACTTCAACCAACTGCTTAACTCTTAGAAATTTAAAACTGCATGGGAGAAATCTTTCACCATCTATACAAATACTCTACCTTAGTATGCGCACATGGTTTTATCTCTCTAGACCTCTGATTAGTTTTGTTACTTTTTAAAATCTTTTTGTTGTGTTGAGCAGCGCTGTGCTGGAAGAGCACACCTTTTAATGCTTGGCAGACTATTTGCCTTCCTGTTGCAGATCAGTTTGATCTTTCTGGAAGAGATCCTCAGTACAGCTACATCGGCTTCTGTCAAGCTACTTTAACTCACGGCAGTGATGCAAGGCCCCCTTGTTAGCTGTTCCTCCCTGATCATATGAAGGAAATATTGTAACAGAATAATAATGCATCAAGCTTAATTTTGCTTTCATTTGCAGGGATATCACCTGTGAGATATCTTTCACAAATTTTTAAGCTTCATCACACTGACAAGGCAAATCTGCCAAAAATGAAAATAAAATTGAAGCATGGTATGCTTGGAGTTGTAAGATATGTGCTGTATTTTTCTTTGTTTAGGAATTACAACTGTGCTGACTATGACAACAATCAACACTCATCTGCGAGAGACTTTGCCTAAAATTCCATATGTTAAAGCCATTGACATGTATCTCATGGGCTGCTTTGTATTTGTGTTCTTGGCCTTACTTGAATATGCCTTTGTCAACTACATTTTCTTTGGAAAAGGCCCTCAAAGGCAGAAGAAACTGGCAGAAAAAACAGCAAAGGCAAACAACGATCGCTCAAAGTTTGAAGCCAATCGGGTAGGATTCTTTAATCTATATATAGTGTCTCTTTTATTACAAAACCTAGCTTAATGAAATAAATAAATAAATAAATAGAAAGCTTTCATAAAAACATTACCAACCACATCTTATTTTTGTGGATATACTTTGGCATTTTTATATTCAAGAACCTACATAGAAGAATATATTTAGGCATACGGAAATTGGAGTATGATCTGTATGACAAGTAACTGTAAGAAGAAAACAAAGGGAGTGCAGCTAGCTTGAAAATAAAGGCTCAGATCTACAAAGGCATTTGCTTGTCTAAATCAAATATGATTTAACTGTGATTTTGTTTAAGCACCTATGGAAGGGAACCCAGGATCTAAGCATACTTATTCTCACTTCAGTTAAAGCAGACACATTTAGAATGGGAGAGAACAGATAAAGGCTTAGTTCTGCCATGCTAATTAATTGGCCAGCATAGCTGAATCACTATGTGCATCATTGTCATCTGCTGCTGTTTAGGACCAGGAGAAAATTGTGATTCCTACATAAACTTTCAGATGGATTTCTGAAGCACAGTACTGGCATGGTCTGTGCTGATTACGCTCCAGCCTATTTCCTTGCCTGCAGTAATACTTAACCTAATGAATACCTTTTTTTTTCCCCCTCTGGAATCAAAATTCAAGGTATTCAACACTATATGATGTTAGCAAGTCATGTCAGTTTGAATACAATATCTTTTTTGGCCAAGATGCTCCCAGTGAGGCTTTTTCATTCAGTTCTGTTGAGTAAGACTGTTTTTTCTGTCAGCTTTACATTAGAAGAGTTCACAGTGACAAAACTACTACCTGTGTATTAAATACTAGTATCATAAAAGTAATTTCAAGCTGTAATTTTTGATCCTAATGATTCTGTCTGCTATAGTAAATGTAATGCAGAACTACACCTAATTATCAACACTCATCTGTGAAATAATTTTTGAACCAATAAACTCATTTTTGTCCACTATAATATGAAACCAAATTATCATCACAGTTGGCAGCACTGCTTAGGACTAAGGTAACAGGAAGAATGAATTCCCTTTCCTGGAAAAATAAATAGTCATAATAATAAAAAAAGCAGATGGGATAAAAACAAGTATCAGAAATGTAAGCAGTGGAGAAGATTTTAGCTGCAAGCAGATAATGCAGATGTATGCACTAAGGTTCAGTTCTCCCAATGGAAACCATCTGGTGAATCTCATCCATTTAAATGATTTACATAATTAAGTACAAGTCTTGTTAATGGGCCCAGTAGCACCCCATGCCTGACTGTTCTTCTATCTTGAGATCAATACTGTCAAAAGAAGTGTAAGTACCTTAAGTAATGAAAATGAGGGGTTTTCGTACCCAGATCATGCCATTTTTATGTCCCAGATCTGATCATACAATATATCAAGCTTTTTATTATCACTTTTTACTTACAACCTCTTCTTTGGTTTCTGGGCCATCCTAAGCAAATATCATGGACTGGTCTGACTTTTCAGCTGATTTAATATCAACCATGCATGGAAGAAATTAGGATAGAAATTCAGCACACTAGAAATGAAAGAAAAGTGTGTTACTTTGTCCCTTGGAGTCCCAGCTGTGGAAGGGAACTCTGTATGCTTTGTGGAAATGTATATACTCTTACTGGCTCTGAATATTTGCTGTTCAAATGACATAGGATATATAATGAGGTATGGTCCCATTTTGTGTAGAAAACTTTTTGTCTCCAGGCTTCAACTGGTGAAGTCAACAGAGCTTCATTGCAGTTAGCGGGTTCTGTACCTTCAAAGAAGCAGTGCCAGCACACAACAAGCAAAGACAGAAACGTTAGGTAAAGCGGATCAGAAATCTTCCTTTGAAACAAAGCATAGACAGAAAATGCAGATTCAGTGGATGCAGGATGTCAAATCTGAATTTCTCGTTTGAGAAACACTGGCAAATGCAAAGCAGAAGGAATTAGAGCAGGTAAGATGTCCCATTGCTTTCAGGATGAGCAGCTCAGGGGAAGTACATGTAGCAGATCTACTTTAGACAAAGCTTACCAGGGCTCCCAGACACCACAGCCCTGAAGCTGGAAAATGGTTTCCATGGTTCTGGATCATGCCCACCGTATACCATGCTGTACAGACATCCATGGATATAGCTGGACAGGTGGTCATGTTAGAGTTTTCAACATACTTGCCATGAAAGACAGCACCTGAAAGCTTTGTAACCTTGGCTCAGACCTCTTCATGAGCAGTAAAGAGGCACTAACTACCGACCTCTCTTTTGGTGGCTCTTGAAGATCACTGAATCTGATGGAAATAGTGGCTGATTGGCAGTTGCTTTCCTCTTGCTTTATAGTTGAGACTCAGGGGATGGATGTCCTGGGAGAGGCTCACAAACTGGAGGGTATACTGCACAGTAAGCGAGGCTCAGAGCCATAGATGAAGACTACTTTCCAATGAGATTATTGTTTTTCTGATTTCCTTGAGGCTTCAGGCTTCTGTGGAGTGTATTTCCATTCAGAAAGGGAAGGTTTCTAATCCTGGGAAATATTTCAAATCTCATGTGGTTTGGGGCTAAGCAGCATATTTAAAGAAAGGGAGAGTGCCTAAAACCAGGCAGCCCCTTTTGCAGCTATCACTGTCAAAATGTATGCTGTGCTGGAAAGATTGAAAAGGGTTCAAATATAAATCCAGAAGGCGGCATAATTTTTAGTAAGACTACCATTTTGAGTTGATTTGTGTTGCTGATTGGTTTAGTAATTTAATTTGCTTGTATACGAACAATGTGCGTGAGCTCCCTGTCATTGATTTAGAGTGCTAGCTCAGACCACTAGAAAAAAAACCACACCAAACCAAAACCAAATAAATAAATAAACATTAATTAATTAATTGTCCACATCAGATGCTGTAACTTGTGGGTGTAGTGACAGAACAACTCTGTGCTATATCAGGTCCAGCTTGAGAAAGGAGGGGCTGCGACACTGTGGCAATCACTTGTTTGTGTTGAGAGGCAGCACAACATATTGCCTGGCGGTCAGGCCCTGAGTTTGAGTGTTAGTCTGAGGTAATGTCTCTCTCAGGCAAAGGGAACAAGAGAAGGTGAGAGAAAATGCCACATTATTTTCACTCAGGAGCACTTTAACCCATGGAAACCAGTAAAGCCAGCATGGACACTGGTATTGTAGTTCATTTTATATACATCAAAGGACTGAAGTCAGGATTACAAGCTTGCAGGCTTGGTTATAAACACTCCTCTTACAGTAGAAAAAGGGTATTTTATGCTTTCCTAGTCTTATTTGATTGTAGAGCAGGAGAGTTTTAATAAAAAATGTTCTAGGCCACAAAATCCACAGATGTATGTTTGTGTTTTATTTGATAATTACTTCGCAAGGCAGCCACTGTTCATGCCCAGTAACTCTGCTTCCTAATGCATGCATTTGCACTGCTCTGCATTGGAGGTGATGGGTCCAAAAGGCCCAAACTGGCACAGCCATCTCACGTTGATGCTACTGCTATAGTCATGTGTCTCCAGTGCCAAGCTTTTAGACACTGAGTTATTCCTGATATGCTGCCACTGAGGCTTGCTGTGTTGAGGAGGGCTTCACCAGCTGCTGCCGCTGAGCTGCCTGCTGGCTTCACTGCTCCCGTCATGGCTTTCTGTCTGGCTCTGCCCATTTGTTAAAGCCAACGAGCCCAATAGCTTCAGACCTAAGGGAAAGAAGAGCATGGAAATGGCATAGCCAGTATCCTCATGTTGCTGAGGTGACAAAGAAAAACAGTGGGGAGAGGAAAACTCTGCCCTGTATTCTTCCATGTAGCACTGCCAAAGGTGGCATGGTGACTGAGGTATGTCTGACTAAACTGAATCTCTGGCAATGGTTTCAGAAGATTCAGAACTGGTGATGAGATGAAACCTGAGCGAGCCTTTATGAATGACTCATTTGTGGATCAGCAGCTGACTACAAAGAAAAGTTCACGCTTAGCCATCTCTTCTTTTGACTGCTTTTGCATCACATTTTCAGATAATGCACTGTAAATAGTATTCCTCACTGAACTTTGCCAGCCTATCCCAGTAAACCATAGTTACTGGAGACAAACATAGGATACTCCTTTTTTGGTATCTAGTTTTCATACACGTGTCAGTTTTGGATTGAAAGCTCTCTTTTGAAAACCTTGATACACTGCTTCATATATGTGGACAAGCTCTAGGATAAAGGAAGAACTGAATCTTGATTTTTCATAAAGTATTTCTTCTGCCTATGGTATTGGTGCCTAAATTAGTCCTCTGTTTGTGGAAAAATGGTCAGAAAAGAATAGGTGGCCCATAAAAATGTTTTTCCTTGAAAATTGGTCACCATTGTTATGGATCAGTTCTGTTTCTCCTGTTTGCACTAGCAGATTCAGGCTTTGTTTGTATCTCTCTGTGCACTTTCAGTTTTGCTACATAGATTGTTTCTTTTAAATAAGGCTCAGATACAGCCTAATTTACAACTAAATCAGCATGAGAGTGCTCTAAGGCAATCCTGTTCTCACTTGTTGTTCACTCTTGTGATAGAGGCTACTGGCATAATCAGCTGGTGAGTGTGTGTTTTGGACATTGCTCCTTCTGGGCCAATCCACAGAGGTTATGATTTGTTGCAGTCCCTTGCTAAAAATATTGCTTCGTACTTCAAGCTGTGGCAATTTACGTTTCCAGTTTGGTGGGACCAAAAGTTTAGCCCCAGGGTATCAATCAGGAGGGTAACTATCACAAAAACTCATTCAAGCTTCAACCCCCTGTGGCTGTCAGACATGTGGGAAGAGCTTCCTTTGAACAAAAATAATGCATAACCCTTTATAAAAAGGCCCTTCTCATCAGGCAGTCCCTGCATGTTTTTTTATCTCTGAAGATTCCTGGCTCAAACCCCCACTGTCAGTCAAGACAGCAGCTTCCCACCAGGCATTGCTGAGAATAGGGGCTCAGGCCACTTACATCTACTTAGCGCTTTTAAAGAATTTTTATTTGTCGCAATCCTTCTCACAAGTGGGATTTTATTCTGAGAATGAATATCTTGGCTGCTGTGGCAGAATTATCACTCAGTTTAAATCGGGAAATACGAGAATAGCAAAGCCGGCAGTATTCTCCTGTGCATCTTCATCTTTCCTAGATACTTTTTTCAGTGCTGTTTTGAACAGTGGGATATTTCTGAAACATGAGTGTGATGAGTAGGTGCCAAGTTTTGAAAAATGTCTGTCAAGGGTGATGAGCACAGTTCTTGTGGGAAGAGCTCTTGCCCCATAGAGCTTATGATGGGGACATTCAGTGTGCACTGGGAGATGCATACATGTACTAGTTTTGTTCTGCAGCCGCTTTGCACTAGTGTGAATGGTGCAAATCCAGAGGCAGTAAGAAGGATTGTAAGTGCAATCCATAGTAGAGCCCAGAGATTGTAAGAATCCAGACAATGTGAAATACAGGGCAAGTGAGGACCATGCATTTATTTCCTTTTCTTCTTCTATTCAAATACATCAAGGTTAATTTTCAAACTCCATTCTTTTGGAAAGCAATATTAATATGAAAGTTCCTAATAATTTTTCTTCATACTTTCCTTGTTTTTCAAGACCTTTCCATCTTCCTAATTCTGCTGGTTACCCTGGGATCATCTACTAGCCTGATAAAATTATCTCTTTCATTTTTGTGTGCTTATTTATTAATATAAACATATTAAAATGGTAGTGAGAGAAGTATCAACATTTAGACTCAGGAAGAACACTCAACACTATCATTTATGTTGTGCTTGTAGTTTTAAATTATTTTTTAAATATCCAAGGCATAATGTGGTCAATAAATTTTGCTTTAAGCATGGAAAACACTTAGGGCCTAATCACTAACCATTCTACATGTTGGAAAGCCATTTATATCTAAGTAAAGAAAATGAAAAATGCTGCCAGGCAGTTTACCCCTTGCAAAACCATAGACTCTTGCATCTAGAGCAGATCAGGTGACAATCAGGTGGCTGGAGCCTGGATTACAATTTCAACCAAAAATAATTTTCATTTTATTATAATTTTAAAGTGAGATTTATTTTGTACTTGAATAGTAATTTTGATGTAAAATAATGCAAGACTAACTACAGACACAGCTTTTCATGCTGTTATTTAAGCCTGCTATTTGCATTTATATTGCTTCATATGATGGAAAGTGTTTACATGGTATTTAAAAATTTGGGATTGATGAACTACTAAACATACCTGTGGGGTTTGAGCAAAATGTTTCCTCTTTCTGTGTAGTAGAGTGAAAGACTTATGAGGAAAAAAAGATTTCATTGTAAAGTACTTCTTAAAATTTATGGAATATTAAACAAAGAACTAAATGAACCTAAAATAATTCAGACACTACCTAATAGTGAATCAAGACTTATGGTAGCTTCCTAACCCTAGTAAAAGTGTTTTAAAATTGACATTAAAGCTGAAGTTTTCCAAGAACCTTGACTGGAGAAAGGTAGTCAATAGCAGCTCTTGTCTTTCATTTCTTTAAAAACCTAATACGTAACATCTAAATGAGCCAGTTATCTTGGTTAGAATTAAAAAGGGGATTCAGGATTTCCCAGGTGTAAAAGGGCATTGAAGTTTCATACCTGCAACATACAATCCAAGTTGAGCCCATTGGTGATGTGGTGTTCCTCCAAGAGCAAGGACCAGAGGCTCTTTGTGAGCCTTATCTTAATTCTCCTCCCTCTGGCTTCAGTTAGGTAAGTTATGGTCATTTTTGTGTAATGACATTAGGCTACTTGAGTATTTGGATTTTTTATTTGTACTATAATACGTGCAGTTCAGAAATGGTGAACCTTCAAAAGTGAATCTGTTTTTCCATGTATAAAACATCTCAGCATGTCAAGCTCCTCAGCCTCCAAATGGGGTTATGTGAGATCCAATCACTTCACCTTGGTGCAGGAGCTGTAGTTTTTCAGAGGTGGGAGTAATGGCGTTTGATTAAAACCGATTCTGAAAGAGCATCGGTTTTGTATTGTAGGATCCATGATGATTCAGCAGGGAATTAAATAATGATTTGGTACTCAGCTGTTTCCATCTGTTTTGATGAGCTCACTGGGAAACACTCCATGGAAACAACCAGCCCTGGCTTGTGCTGGGGTGGAGGTGGGAGCATGGGAGCACGGGCAGTGGAGACCACAGCGGGGAAACAGGAATGAATGATTTCAGGTGGAGCCATGGTGGGCAGAAAGGATACCACAAGAAGCATGGAGGTGCAGGGCTGGCTGAGAAGGCAAGAAAGAGAAATATTTAGGTTAAAGAAGGATGGTAAGGGGTGAGGTGAAATTGGCTGAATCCACAATGTCATCTCTCTAGTTTATAACAAGGTTTGAGAGCAAAGCCTGGTGTTAACTTTTTGGGGAGGATTACCAGTGCAGAGACAGTGACATTTTTGAGTCAGGTAATAGAATTATATTCTAAGGGTCACAAGGAGTTAAACAAAATTTTTATTGAAGACATTGGCCTTGTTGGTCATGTGTAGCCATGACTGTGTGTAATCCATTCAGCTACTTAGAATCCTAATTTAGGTTGGAAAAAGCTTTTAAAATCATCAAGTCCAACTGTTAACCCAGGACTGTCAAGTCCATCACTAAATCATGTCCCTAAGCACCGCATCTACGTGTTTTTTAAATACCTCCAGGGATGGTGACTCAACCACCTTCCTGGGCAGCCTGTTCCAATGCTTGACCACCCTCTCAGTGGAGAAATTTTTCCTAATATCCGATCTAAGCCTCCCCTGGCGCAACTTGAAGCTGTTTCCTCTTGTCCTGTTACTAGTTACCTGGGAGATGAGACCCCACCTTGCTACAGCCTCCTCTCAGGCAGCTGTAGGGAGTGATAAGGTCCCCTCGAGCCTCCTTTTCTCCAGGCTAAACAACCCCAGTTCCCTCAGCTGCTCCTCATAAGCCTTTTGCTCCAGACCCTTCACCGGCTTCGTTGCCCTTCTCTGGACACGCTCCAGCACCTCCATGTCCCCCTTGCAGTGAGGGGCCCAACACTGAAACCAGTGTTTGAGACATGGCCTCACCAGTGCCCAGTACAGGGGGACGATCACTCCCCTAGTTCTGCTGGCCACACTATATTTCAGGTACAAGTCAGGATGCTATTGGCCGCCTTGGCCACCTGGGCACATGGCTGGCTCGTGTTCAGCCGGCTGTCAGCCAACGCCCCCAGGTCCTTTTCCAGCTTTCAATCCACTCTTTCCCAAGCCCATAGCATTGCATGGGGTTGTTGTGACCCAAGTGCAGGACCTCAAACTTCTCCTTGTTGAACTTCATACAATTAGCCTTGGCCATTCAGTCCAGCCTGTCCAGATTAGTTTTCTTAATCTATACTTGTAACTGGGATAACATTTTCCCTGGAGTCACCAAGCAACACTGATGTTCACTCATGGAGGATTTTGCTTTTACCTGTATATTCAGGCAAACATGAGTCAGCTTGCATAGGATACCCTGCCATTATTGGTTTGCTTCTTTATTCATTGAATGAGCTTGTGTACGTTTGTCAAAGTAATTTAAAACATTGCTTAAATCATTCAGAAGTCATGCTTTTGTGCAAATACTTTTTAACATGTTGCATGCATTAAATATTCATACTTCACAACGTCACCATAAGATTGTCACAAAGCATTAGCATATATTGCTTTAATGTCGTTGACAGTTTAGGTGGTTTATCCAAAACCTCTGAAGGATTCAACTAAATTTTCAGGAATAGATCTCAAGAGTATCTGTGGATCAGAAGCCTGATTTCAGTTTCTGCAGACCCCTTTTTCTCTCCATCTGCTCCTTCCTTGTATTTGATGTGCAAGTCTGTTGCTCTATTAAGAGATGCATTTCAAAAGTATGTTTCCAAATACGTTTCATTTGACATTTTGAGAAAATATATGCCATCATGCAACCTCATGGGACATAATGGTATCTTCCGACAAAGCTTTTACACAAATGTTGCAACTTTCTCGGCCACCTTTCTAGTTTGATTTATTGATGCAGTGACGAGCAGTGAAAAGTGGCAGCATCATTGGCAGGGCAGGTGTAGAAGCCACATTTGGGTGGCATGCAGTTTTGGCAGATATGGTGAAGGCGGCTATGCAGTATGATGAAATAAGTGGAATAAAATTTAATTCCTTGGGCAGGAGAAGCCTGAATACATAGACGTAACTTCCAGAATACAAGCCATCAGCTGACACCTCACTTCAGAAATCCAGGTTTGGTGTAGAAGGACAAAGTACCCCTGGATGGGTTGATGTCTGTATATATCTAGGTGACAAACAGAATCAGGAGAGATCAGGAAGCCCTGAGGGAAAGAGCAGCTGACATCTGTGGTGGTGGAAGGAAAGGGAGTAGAGACCTGCAAGGGGCAGGTAGTGATGTCAGGGTGGAGTCCAGCAAAATGGTCTCGGCTGGGGCATTTTTAGTAAGCTGAAGGACATTTCTCAAAGCTTGGGAAGAGATGGGGAAGGAGATGACATGTGGTGCTGTGGGGACCTGTATGAGAGATTTAGTTTTAAGCATCATAAGGAAAATGCAGTTTGTGGAGGTACTTCATACAATGCTGTTACAAATCCTGATAATAATTTGTACTTTGTGTGAAAAAAAAACCCAGAGAAAACTGAATCAGTTCTTTTCAGAGACCACCATAAGTAGTAAGATATCCATGGCTGTATTTTACAGCTGTGTGTATTCCCTGGTTACAGATACTGCTCAACAGCATGAATTTGTTTCTACAAACCTCAGGCTCGTACTTTTGTACCCCATGGGTTTCTGCCATGGTGAAAATAAATTCTTCTTAATCACCACTGAGGCTTCTCCACCCCATTATTTTGGTTCACATTGTTTATTTTTATTTATAGGTACTCATCAGCATAATGTGCTGTTGCCTACAACAGCAGGATTTGTTGGATACTGTAGGATATGTTTTTTCTACTTGCCTGTATGTCATTCATAGCATTTTATATTCTTTTTCCATTTCCAAGATGCTTGGCAAAGCATTAATGGTATACTATCATAATTGTTTTCACTGAGAAAAGATAAGCTATAGCATCAATAATTGATGAAAGAAATACCCATTTTACAAAATTTTAGCAAGATTGAACAGAGCTAACTCCATATAGACAGACACATAGCTATGTATACTTTTATCACACAAAGCTTGCAAAAGACATGGTGTCAGATGACTGTACACACTTCAAAAGGCCGTGGCAATAGTGTGTTTTCTCAGCCACTTTTAAACAGACGCTTCTAGAATGAGATGTTCAACTGCTGCACAGATAACACAGCTAGATCATGTGGCAGGTTAGAAAAATGTATTAATTACAGGATGAATTGTGGATGAATAAATTGTATACATAAACCTGGAGATTATCCTGATGCCATGATCCTCTGTCTCTTTCTGACATGGGGACCTGAGTTCACTTTGAACAGAATCACACATGCATTAACTGGCTGAAAATACGCAGCACAGAGCATTTATTTTACCTTCATCCATCGTTTTCCTTTCCCAAAAACTGGCAGGAAAGTTGGAGCTGATCCCTGCATCAGTTGTGTTCTCTGCCCATCCTCCAGCATGCAGGGCATGGGGCACAAGGGGATGCCACCATGAAAGCTACTAATTACTGACTAAGACAGCATAATTTGGGACTTCTCGTCAGTGCTGCTTATGGGAAGTGGAAGTTTTTCTGGATTGAAGAAGCCGTACAGAGCTCTGTGCTGCTCCTCCTCTATCTCTGCTAAAGGGGACTGGAGAATCTGGCCCAGAATTTGTTAAAGACTCTAAATGATCAGAACCTTCCTCTTAATTACTGCAAATTGCATTGCATTGCTCACGTGTACTCAGCACTGGGCTCACTACCTCTTGGATATGAGGGTAGAAGGGAGGAGTGCCACCTGTTTCCTCAGTTCATCAGCTTTCTTCCATGTCTAAGTTCATTGCTCTTTAAGATCACTTACCCAGGTGGAAAAGCCCCGCAGTTAAGCACTTCCATGATTGGAAAACTGTGGAAATTATTTTGGAAGGCAAAGTTTAAGAGAAAAGTTGTAAATAAGCTCTGTGATTGTAAAATGCAAGGAGTTCAGCAGCTCAGAACCATTCTTGTGATTTTAGCAAACTTCAAAGGCATGTTTGTGGGTTTTTTTTACCTGGTTTTAAATCCCAGATAAAAAAAAAATATAGTCCAGTTTAATTTATTTTCCAGCTGTAGCAGAGAGAGAATCCATCCCTTACCCTCACCCCATTGCCAGCAATGTGGAGATTTCACTGAACTACGCCATCCTTTAAAATGCGGTTGGTTTAGAGGGCGAGGGAAATGACTGGTTTTGCCAAATACATTTTTATACTGGATGTTGGTAGTATGATGATAACCCTGTTTGTAAAAGTATTTAAGTACTTGCCTTATTTTAAGCAGCTGAGTATTGCCATGTTTTTCTAAGATTATCACGTGCTTAAAATGAATACATGCTTTCTTAAAATATGTGTGGGTTTGGAGATTTAAATATGCCCACATTCTGCTGATAGATATTAAGCCTTCTGAAAATTTGTATTTCTATTTTTGTCCCCTAGGTGGACACCCATGGAAACATTCTGCTAACATCCCTTGAAATTCACAATGAGGTGGCAAGCAACGAGGTCACCACCAGCGTTACGGATGCCCGAAATTCAACGATATCCTTTGACAACTCAGGAATCCAGTACAGAAAGCAAAGCTCACATCGGGAAAGCCTTGGAAGGCGTTCATCAGAAAGAACAGGCTCCCACAGCAAGAGGGGCCATTTACGAAGAAGGTCTTCACAACTGAAAATAAAAATCCCTGATCTAACAGATGTGAATGCCATCGACAGATGGTCAAGAATGGTGTTTCCATTCACATTTTCTCTTTTCAACTTAATTTACTGGCTATACTATGTTAACTGAGTGACTGAACTTTTTTAAAGGACTTCAATTATAACAAGTGAAGTACTACTTGCCTGCAGTTTATATATATATTTATATATAAAAATATATATATATATGAACTTTTACTATGTAGACCATACTCATGTATGTGTGAATACATGTAGCAAATAATTGTATGTACTTAAAAGCACATACTGCAAAGCAAAAGTATATGTATGCACACACACATGTACACATTCATTCTGAGGTTACGGACACTTTAACATAGAATGCACTTCAGAAAAACTTTTTAAATTGAAAGGCAGGTGTCATCAAAACAACAAGCCTTGAGAAAGTAAGTGTTGTATATTATCACTACAAAACTTTGATTGTCATATACATTTTCGAAGAGCTGTAATCATGTATAAAGTCAGTATTTAGTAACATTCTTTGTAAACGCTGCCATACATACTAATAATAAAGCAGTAGAGTTACACTGGTAAGTTTGAAATAAGTCATTTATATTGCAGATCCATCAACTATGATTTCATCAAGCCAAATTTATTTTTCTTTGCTAAAATTTCTTGGGTTTATATATGTCATAATACATTTTTTCCCAGTACTCAAGAGGCATCATTTTTAATGATCCCTTGCTTTCTCTTCTGCAGTAAGCAAGCTGATCATGGGAGTGTTACTCTAGGTCTTTGGAGACATACATGTTCATAGTATTTCAAGGAAGCATTTTAAGTGTCCATCAACAGTGAAATGAATCTTTTGTAAGTACTGTAAATGTACAGCTCATTTTCCTTCCCTTGGACTGGTTCCAGCTGCCATGTCATTTTGAAAGAGAACAGCACATTTTTAGTGTAATTTAGCTGAGAATTCAACTACTGTCAATGTGTTCTACATCTGCTGTAGATTTAAAGATTGTTATTCCAGTGAAAGCATAGAAGATGTCTCAGGTTATTTGCTACTTGGACATGAAACCACCTAGCTGTAGCCTTTTTTAAACATGCATTCACATTATTTAACATTCTTATAACATTGTATGTTAATGTGAAATATATTTGCATAATATGCATATAAGTATATTTTCTCAATATTTTTCTTCCCTGTGCTTACTATTGTGACCGCATGCTATGTCATATTTTTGTTTCTGTGATGTTACAACTTTTTCCTCTCTAGAATTGAGCAACTAGAGCACTTCCAATACTTTGATTCTGTAATGGAGCATTTTCATATTTTATTTATATACTGAGAGTATATACATGTACACTTACCAAGCTAGTGTGCTGCTATCACAGATCACAAGAAATAGCATACAGTATGTTTTGTTTCAGCATTAACTATGTTCTAACATATCATTCATGCAAATGTAACCACTTTGGTTTTCATCCCAATTCATTCCCTTTACCGTGATTCCAACTTTTTTCAGTCTAGTAGATTGTAGTCATCAAGGTATGCCAATTTCAGCTCTGTAAACTTAGTTATTTATCAGAACCAAACCTTTCTAAAAAAAAGGAGATATATTTTTTGTAAACAGTGTTTCTATCATGTACATTCTCAAATAACAACAAATACAGTAGCATAAATAGATCTAAAAAAAATAAATATAATATTTGGGCTTAGTCCTGCCAGTTCTCTGCATGTAGAATTCCTCTGGGCCTCGGTGGGAGTTTTTGGCAGCTAGAGAGCTTTGTGTGCTAGTTAAAGATGTCTATGGGAGAAAAATGTGTGGATATGCATCTACCAAAAACAACAAAAAGGGGTGAAACTGAAAAGGCTGCCTTGGCTGTGTAATGACCCATGTTCTGACTAGTACTTGGTTTAACTGTGAGTAGAGCAATGATACTTGTGTTGCTGCCGTGTACAGTCTGTTACTGTTCCCACCCCTGACTATTTGCAGCTGAA
Organism: Falco cherrug; assembly: GCF_023634085.1. NCBI lineage: Eukaryota > Metazoa > Chordata > Aves > Falconiformes > Falconidae > Falco > Falco cherrug. The sequence continues at coordinate 71,650,400 of NC_073698.1, read as the reverse complement.
CTGTGAAATTTTGCTCTGGGCTGAAATTCAGCATAGATGAACCTGGGTTGCAAAGTCTGTGTTGCAATCCCACCCTCTGGGCTGCTACTTGAACAGGAATGGGCTCTGCAACCTGCAGTTGCCCTGCAGCATAGCTGCAATGCGATCTCCAGCTGGTAGCGTTCACCATAACCCTGGCTGCTGGCATGTGCAGGATCAGCACCGCAGTCCTGCTGCATCCTTGGCAGGGGTGCAAAGTGGCTGTAACTGCAGTTTTTTAGCACTGTATCTGCAGACAACTATACAGTATGAAGAGCCTCAAAGGAACCCGTATAGGTGGAGCAGAAAAAACTTGGTTTTTAGAAGCTCCTCAGTATTAGCTCTCATTGGTAAATTGCAATGTATTATGAGCTGTCTAGTATCTCTTCAAACTGTGAAGGGATTATAGAGCACATTGTCATCATTATAATCGAAGTAGTTAAACAATTAACACCCTCCCAAATTACGTATTTGGTAGAAATTTTGAAGAGCCCTCCCAAGCTTTTATCCTAATAACAGAATATAATTAAAACAAAAAAAAATATTCTGATTTTAATAAAACTTAAAAATGGGAGTCTTTGCTTTAGAAAAATTACCCTAATGAAATGATCTTCGAGCAAGTCTTTCAGTAACTGCCCTAAAGAACCACCCTGAAAAATGGGATTCAGGAAAAGAGTCATCCCATCCACATGATTTAATCACAGTTCTCTCTTCTCTTCAAGCCCCAGCTTCTAGAAATCATGTGGTCGGGCAGATATCTTCAAGAAGAAGAGGATAATTTTTAGTGGTGATAGAAATGTGTGCTCCCAATCCCATTGAAATTAATTCTTCTGTGGCTTTGGCCAGGATTTCCAAGCAAATGTATAATTACTGTCTGGCCAGAGCAAAGAAGCAGCGATCATTTTTAGACCCCTGCAATGGGCAAGAGAACTGAGTCTCTGAGGACTCCCCCTCTCTCACCCTTTGCACAACTGGAGGGCAGTGAGTTATTGCAGCCCCTTTCATGAAACTACTCCCCACCTGCAGAAAGTGGGCAGTTGCAAGTTTCAGCTTTTTCACAAGATTTCATATTCAGTGGTCTACTTGAGCTCCACAGGGCACAAACAGTTTGAACCTTGAACAGATCCAAGTCTTGGTTTGACTTGAAAAAAGCCAGGAAAATATCACTTAAGGTCAACACTTCATCTTTAACACACATTTTTGTGCCTTTTTTTGCCAATTCCCTTCTTCCAGTCCCAGCACCACTTCTTACACACACATACACACACAACCATGTGTTAAGAACAGTGTTTGCCTTGACCTCCCATTTTCTGGCTCTTGTCCCTGTGTGCTAGCTGCAGTATATGATTTTAACCATAGATGTCTTTAAGACTAAAAATGGTAATTTCAACTAAATTGTACCGATGTATTTCATAGCTAATTAACTCCTTTCTAACTCAACACTACTATAAATAACATTTACACATAATTTGTTTGTAAATGACATTAAAAAAAAGAAAACTGGAACTATCTTGTGTTACAACCCGAAGAGTCAATAAACAATAGAAATATTGTGGCGATTTAACTCTTTAAGTTGATTACATCCCATTGTAAAGATAAATGAAAACCCAGTCTTTTTTGCTTAAGGCACATCTATGTATTTTTGGTATTCTTCAGCAGTGAAAAAAAAAGAATAGAAAAATGGAATGATGAAGAGATGCTTTATGAAAATATTGATGAATGAATATTCATTTATTAAAAAGGATTTAAAGATTAATTGCTTGCTTTTTTTTTCTGGGGATGGAGGGAGTGTGATGACTCTGTGTTTGGTTAAATTTTAATGTTTAATTACATGTTACTTGTTAGTCTTAATTAATTTTTAAGAAGAAAACCCATGAAAGTGTTTTCTTATCAACACAGAAGTAGCAAAAGGGAGTCCTAATCATTAAGCTACTTTATTTCCTAGTGTTTAAGGGAGAGGGTAAAACTACATCCACTGACTATAGCAAGATTCTTAACGTCAAACCAACCTCTCTTCAAGCTGGGGCACTGTGGTTAAGAGCACAAAGTTTGTCCTCTGCTTTATATGAAAGCTCTGTCTGCCCAGGAGTCAAAAGAGCTTTTGATACCAAAACAGGACAGCGTGTCCTGTTTGCTTCATTAATCAAGTCATGAATATTTCAAAACCAAACCAAAAGATCTTTCTCCTGGTTATGTTAATTGTATCAGGAATCCTAATTGTGTTCATTACACTTTTTATTGCTAAATATTAGTAATTTATTTTAGAGGAGTCAGGATGTGGACAGATTCCAAGAGGGGTTTTTAAAGTCCTCTTGAGAGTAGTTCACCAACCCCTTCCCCCCAAACCAAAAAATACCTTGAAGATTTGGAAAGCAGACCATCCTTAAACCCAGTTGCTGTGCCCTGCATGGGAACAAGCTGCCACATGCTTGCTTAAATCTCATCATAGCTAATGATACAACTTTTAGGAGCAGATAAAATACTCGGCACCACAGATGTGATTGTAAGGCCTTTGAAGTCAACAGAAAGGCTCCCTCTGAGGTCAGCACATTTCTGCTCACTTTTAGCAATGCTTCCCAGATCATAAGTAACAGCTATTATCTCTATATTCCAGTTCAGCCTGGATGTACCAACCTTAGTTTTGTGATTGGGAATATCTTTTAAGAGATGTATTTATTTCTGTATTTTGGAGCTGATGTATGGATAAACGTTATCATTAATTACTTAAGTACTACTCACTATATTAAAGAAGTTCAGGTTCTAGTAGAAATGATTGTTTTCCCCAAATAAATAAATCTCCCCAAATTCCCCAAATATTAGTATCAAGACTATTTCCACAGATGTTGGTTTTATAATCACAGCTGTCACAACAGCAAACTCTACCTGCTAATAGAAGTACGTCAGACAGCTGAAAACCAAGCTAAATGCAGTAGGAATCCCAAAGCTTCTCTGGACTGTTTTTGAACAGTCTCTCATAAGTGCCTTCAAACTCCCCCAAACAGAAGGTCTGAGTTTTTCTAAAATTATTTCACATTTTGGGTGTTTAATTTATGTCGTTCTTACAGCTTGTGAGGGACTGACTTGTTGACTCAAAACTTCTGAAAATCAAACCCTCTGGCAGCTTACCCAACACACAGCATTACTGATCATACTTGAAGACTAAAGCCATATGCATGAGATATGTATTAGTACAAAAAGAAAAACTACTGCCCCTAAAATCAGCAAGAGTTTAAATTATTGCCTAATTAACTGAACTTTAGGTAATGCCTAAGCAAGCACAATACTTGTTTGGACGATGTCCCTTACCTTTGCAATGTGCTATGCTGGATGCCTTTGTCCCAGCATTGCAGCCTAGTTTAGATTACCAGGTTGCAGGTTTTGTTCTCCCCCGGAAAAAAGGTAGAACCCAGAGAGTAGCTGCTCAGGCCAGTTGCCCCTGCACTGGCATATCCCCAGCAAGGTGTAGGGAGGGCACCTCCCTGGGTTTTCCCTAGGCAGAGCTCCGCAAAGCTGCTCAGGTCCCTGCTCTGAAGCCCTCCATGGAGGAACTGATCCCTCTCCTTTGACTCCAGAGCAAGCCTTAGGCTAAAGTCTGAATTATCCCCCAGTTTGCCACCAGCAGTTGGCTGCTTTCCGATGTTATTGCTCCTGCTGCAAAAAAACTGGGGATAAAATAGCTATTGTCCTAGCTGGCAGAAGGCACACTGGCAAACAACATGTGCACTCGGGGCTATGATACAGCATTGTAACCAATAGGTTATTCATTCTAACATTGTATTTAAATGTATCTCAGTTTATGTTCTAGCCTTCAAGAGGTTAGCATACTTGTCTCCAGGTGCTGATGCCTTTTTATGAGTGTTCTTGGAAGTCTGGGACAGAGCATGGGGAGTTTTCTAAAGACTTTGTATCTGTTCAGCAGTACTCCTTTGGGCATTCCCTCCATCCTTCATCCATATCACAGGTGGTCAGAGTTTACATAACCCCTGCACTAGGTTAACCACCTGTCTACAGGTTACCAAGAGCTCAAGCCTCCAGACATGTTCTGCCAAGTGCTGATGCACTCGGCTGTACCATTACATCTTCTGCTTGTTAGAAAGTGTCTCACAGATCAGACGCCGTGTTAGTTTTACAGCTAACTCTGCTTCACACTTCCGCCATTTAAAATGCCAGCGCTGCCACTAGAGAACCCATTTTCCCACCCTTTGAAAATTACTAGAAAAAGGGGAATTTGCAGGCTGTCAGGCAATTAAGAACCTCTCTCTGTACACCCAGGCTCAAATTTTGCTTCAGGTTATACATTTAATCCACAGGGACAGAAGTAATTTGGTACAAAATTCTTCCTGCCTAGGGCTACTTTTAAGAGTTTGTAGTCTAAAATGTCAGTAATGTAGGTAGATGCAAAAGTATTTAAAATTACTTAGCAATGAAGCCTTTCCACCTTTTTTCTTCTAGCAATATTTAATGTGAAAGGCACAAACAATTGCGGGAGCAGGAATCAGCACACAGTAAATCTCCCAGTGCAGGCAGCCCAAGAGCTAGGCTGGAGTCAGGCTCTCATGCTCCTCTTGCTTTCACAAGTCTGTCTTCTTGGCTGAGTAGCTGGAGAGTTTTGATGGAAATTCCAGCTCAGCTGAGAATGGTCCTGGCACGCGACCTAGAGCACCCTTTGGGCAAGTACTATAGGCACTTGCCTCTGATGTAAAAAGCTGACAAAAGCACTGCATCTAACTGCATCCTAGATGGAGGGGACCCTTCTGTCATGAAAATGCTTTGGGTGCCAAGCAGATATCAGTGAGTGCCTTCAAGGCACGGATTCTCCCTGAGCCCTGTATTTCTTGCTGCTGCTTCTGGACAGTTGCACACTGGATGTGCTGCTTTGCCTTTGAGAGCTGTCTAATTCCCCTGCTGCTGCAGATGACACACGGGCTGAATTCATTCCATCTCACATGGCACATTTATCTGAAGCACACAGTTAGTCCCCCAGTCATTGCAGGCCCTATTTATAACCAACAGAAATACATACAATCATCCCAAGGGCTATCTAAAAGCTCACATCTGGAGTTCCAAGACAACATTTTTAGGTTTAATTCTTTGACTAGCTGCAAAACCAACCTCCAGAGAAACTTGTGAGCAATGACAGAGGGAACTGTGTGTGCAGCAGTGCTGCTGCATGGTGCACTGCTGTTGGAGTTGCTGTGCTTGAAGTTTGCACGTGGCAGAGACTGCAAGAGAGAAATAATGCCAGATAAATTGAAATAATTCCTACACTTGCCTAGGTTTATAATGTTTTGGACTAAACTCTTTCAGTTGCAGGTGACAGAAGACATCCTGCAATGCAAGTGATCCCATATCACAATCAGCACTGTCCCACTTGCCTCCCCATCAGTATCAGTCAGAGCCAAGTGTGGGCTTACAACTTTGGCTGGAAACTCATGGCCACATTGGCTGTTGGGAAATAACTTCTGATTGCTTATTGGGATTGGAAGACTGTGACATGAGTTCATTTGCAAACGGGAACAATTTTAAGACACATTTTCCCATGAAATTAGCAGTCCTGACTTTGCATTATTCTAAGCTGGAAGCTACAGCTTCATTAACTCATTTTCGAATTACCATCTCATTTTCCATTATTTAATGTGAAGCATGGTGGTTTTTTGTTGGTTTCACTAAAAATACGATACCCATTTGCAACAGGAAAGTAATTAACCTGTGTAATAAACTCATATACAACTTGCACATAGTGCAACGTATTAATAGTGAAACAATCTAAAGAATATCCATAACCTGCTGCTACTGTTTGGGCATTATTTAAAATACTGTTGACAATTACATTTGCAAAGTATACTTATGACACTGATTAGGTATTCTATATGGGCAGTTAATATAGCATACTTCCATGTATCTCATTTGCTTTAACAAGGCAGTTTGTGGTGAAGCCAATGCTGGAACAATTTCCTAATGACCTCACTGATGTTAAATTTCTCTTGATCATCATTTCTTGCAGATCTGTAACATCCTGAAAGCAGATGACAGTTTTGACATTCACAAAGATGTAGGTTTAATTATCATCTTGATTACTTGAGCTGGAAAGCCAGATGCCTAAATATCATGAAAGGTCGAGTAGAACAAATCCTGATAGTTGGTATCTTTTAGTGTTAGAAACGTTGCTTGGATTGAAAGGTGACTTAAAGAATAACAAGTAATTGGAAAATCAAGGGCTTTTTTCTTTGCATAGTTCTCTTCCTGCTCGAAGAGTTGTTTAAACAGTGTTCAAACAAGAATCTCATCCTAAAAGATGCAGGAATTTGAGCCTGCGTACCAAAGAGATGTAAATTACCTCAAATAAAAGAGAACAGAAATAAGAGATACCCAAGACACCAAGATATATAAAGATCTGATAGTTTTTCCCAGTGTCCCATAATAGGTAACACTTTATTGTTGAGAGACTCTCATAAAGCACAGCAAGCCTCCTCTTTTATAGCAGAGAATTCGTCAATATCCTTTACTTTTATATGCATGATTTATAAATCTATTTTCTAAAGCAATTTGAGGGTTGTAAAATCATACCATTATTTAGTACACAGCTCCTCATGGATTCTTTTTTATCAACTGTTAGGTAAAGAGTGGAAAAAACATCTGCTAATCACTTATTAAACTAGAATAGATTCAAGCAAATGACTGCTATTAAGAGTCCTGATCCAAAGCCCGTTGACAGAAAAGATCTCGGAAGTTTCGAGAGGCTTTGCAGAGCACCTGAAGTTAGTGTTAGCCAGATTGATGGAAAATTTACATCTTAATTGATTATATAAAATTCAAGGCACAAATAAATGGCAGAACTTAAGACATCTGTACAAAATACAGTAGAGGACTGAAACCTGAAATTGCAATAGCTACAAGGGATAGAAATTTGTGTGAACTTAATCTAAAAGAATGTACATTGCTGCTGTGACAAACAGCTATGTCCACAAAACCCAGGCTTGCCCCTTAGCAGCAAAATGCCAAACCAAATAAAAAAACTCCAAACCACACCAAAATAATGGAAGTAGAGCACCTCTGGCAGGACAGCTTTCCCCACCTCTGGAGGCAAGCTGACAACCTACTGCAACAGATAGGTATTTCAATTATTTTTTATTAATACATCAATATAATAATTTTAATATTATTATTGTTATTTAATAATAATACAGACTTATTACATGCTTTGTTGAAAAAGAAACCTTATCTAAGAGCTGACTGTCTTGAAGCAGGTTACTGTAGCCCAAGCTATGGGACAGTTCTGGTTTAGGAATTGAAGAATTTTTGGCCAGAAACTGCGTTATGATATACAAAAGTAAAACCAGGGCCTGATTCTCATGCTGCTTCCTGCCCACTGACGCCAACCCAGAAGTCTGAGGGACTTTAATTTTTTTTAAAAAAAAAGTTTTAACATTTAAAACTAGAGGTTTGAAAGAGGATGGAGAAATCACAGTTGAACAAGGTGAGAATCTCGAAGGTGAGAAGCCAAGGGGGGCTACACTTATGCTGCTGATAATGTAGCAATTTTGGAAGAATTTCTGTTTAATATTTAGGTGGCTCTTTTGGAGTTCAATGCTGGCTGGAATGTCAAATGATCTGGAAAATCATGTTTAGTAGCTTCAGCTGTAATAAGAAAAACTGTTGATAACCGCTGAAGCACTGTCTTCATAGATATACACCTTTTTCCGTTGTAAAGTGATTGTAAAACATGAAGGTAAGAGCTTCAGGGGACTGGCTGGATGAGGATCTGATAGCTAGCTGTGGAAATTTTCAGTGCACTCAGTCCTATCAATAGCTGCTAGCTAGCAGAAAGCCTGTCAGCAAATCCTCCACTCATTTCCATTTTCATGGGCTTTTTCAAGAGCAAGGACTGAACATCAGGAGCATCCTGCCTCGCCAAAGCCAGGTAGCCCTGTCACTCACTCTTTTTCATGCAGTGATCAGGGTCTACCTTTAAGTCCCAGAGATGGCCCCTGTGGCTCCAGACAAGAGGACGCTACAGACTCCCGCTGCTCGGATGGTTAGAAAGCTCTCCCAGCTGAATGTATTTATGGCTGATTTTCCCCCCCTTTTTGTTCTTTTGCCAAAACTGCCCTTTAGCTCAAATAGCCCTCCTCCATCTGGCATTTGCTCTTTTGATATATTTCTAGAAAGAAATCACATCTCTCTCTACCTTCCCTTTGCTGAGCTAAAACAAGTTCAGCTATTTTTAGTCACATCGTGCTCTTTTCTCCCAACCAACACTTCAGTCTTTCTCTCACCTGTTGCAGAAAAAAAGTAGCAAAACCCCTCTTTCTGGATCATAAATGATCAAAATATTATGTACTGTGCCTGCTGTCTTTATTCCTCCTGAAGATGTCCTCACTTGTGTTGTTTGGACACACTCTCCCAACAAGCTTTGTTGGTCTCTTCCCCTGCTCAAGCCTTAGTTCATGGTTTATTTTCAGTCTTCTTTTGTGTCTCTAATTCTCTTTTCCCTGTTATGTCCACTTGCCTTCTGATGTAAGGAAAGGAGTTCATGTTAACACCTATTAATAGGAAGGAGAAAACCTGTATTAAAGGTGAAGGGAAAGCTTGCATTTCATCTCACTGACGAATAACAGACACCAAGTCTTCTGTATCTTCTATGCAGCTCCAACGACAAGGCAAGAACAAGTTTTGAAGCACAGAGAAAACCAGACATCAACAGGTGGTGAATAGTTTCCAAAGTGCCAGATTTCCTCTGTGGAGTCTTGGGGCTCAGACATAATACACCTCTGTTACAACGTGAGCATTGATGCTGGCAGGAAAAGAAACACTGAATTATCTTGGGGTTTGCAACTGAAGCCATCCTCCCCACGTGAAGCAAGGTGCTCAGCACAGGGCTGGGCAGACCGCAGCACCTACTCCTGCCAGCTCAGCTCAGCATAAAAACCACTCACAAATGTGCTTAATAATCACTGAGGGAAAACCTGCAGTAGTGGCAACAACCAAGCACAGACCAGAGCAGTGTACTGTGCTGATAACATATGGCTAGTGTCTCTGGCTGCCCAGTGTGGGCTGTGTCCTGTGGGTGCAGCCAGCAGCCGGCTGGAGCAGGGCTGTTTCAGAAGCCAAAGGAGCTCTGCTGATGCAGAGATGTGTTTTAAACCCCACTACTGAATAAAAGCTGACATTTTCTAAAATGACTAAAACTGCCTGTCCTTTTTCTTTTTGGTACTCCACTTGCAGGGCTGCATGGACACCTGATTTCCAAAATGCCCCTGCCAAAAGTAAGATGCCATGAAGCCCCAAGCAAATAGTGATCCCACAGCCAGTTGTGACCTGCTGGCTCTGGAGCAAAGTGGGGAGATGCGTTGTTTGACAGGACAGAAAGAACCTGAAGACAAAACTTAGGACAAAGGTCATGTAATACAGAGACCTGTTCCATGAGCAGCTGTTGAACAATTACATTCTTAGCATCAGTCCTCTCTACGCTGAATATGTTACTCCCCAAAGTAGTCATGGACTGACTGCTATGCCTGGGTTTGGGTGCACCAATGCTCAGGATGAGCTGGAGGCACCTCTGCAAGGAAGGTGCTGGTTTTGGTACTGAGGGTGGAGGATGCTGGGGAAAGAGGTGGTATTTATTTGCAGTCACATTCTTCTGAATGTCTTTTTGCCAAAGCCTCAAAGTCTCTGTCTTTGTCAACAAGACAGGTGGGGAAGATGGTTAAGAAGCATATGGACTCGTCTCCCCTTCCTAAGGAGGTCATGTGCCTCTAGCTCCAGGGAAACTGATAGATGTCCATCCCCAGAGACCTTCATCTCCCCTTCATCTGAAGGCTGATGGAACCTAATAGGATTCCATCCTACCCTGTGTGTCAGGAAAAGCCTCTCTGTGGTTCTGATCCTAATGGCACCTGAAAAAACGTTCTGTAAAGGGTCAAGTGCAATACCAAGAACAATTTGTAGTACTAAATACTAATCTTGTTTGGACTGTAATTCTTTTAGGGTTTCCAGTTATACTGTATCAAAGATGAAAACAATGGTGAAGAAGCAAAAGTTGAGTGCTATGCTAAAATTCATTCTCATCAGAGTTGTTACTGGAGGACAAGAGGATTATTTATGTTTTATCACATAACAGAGTACTTGTCACAGCTGCAGTTGTGGGCTTTTTTAATCTAATTGCTGACTTGAAATGCAAATGACTAAAATTTCACAGACACAATTTAAAAATGCAAATTGCATGTGATGGCAAAGAAATTTTCACATAGTATTTTTTGTTGCCTATGAGTAGCATTTTTTGTTTGTCTGGAGATATTTTTTTTGAAACTTCCCAGGCAGTTAAAACATCCAGCTTGCTTAAACTCTGGAGGTACATCCATGTATTGACAAATAAAAATGCATATAATATTAGGGACACACTTTGTACATATTGGAGAACAAGTACATTACAGATAAGCATGCTTTCTGCAATCTGAATTCCCATTGCTGTAGATTAACTAATGCAGGTCCTTATCTGCATGATTTTTCCTGCAGTATCTACATACCAGTGTGGGCCAAAGTTTTAAAAACTATCCACCTAAAAAGTCTAAATATTTGAAGCTGGTGGGGATGCTCGGATGCTAAAAAACTTCAGTCAGAAGTCAGAAAATGTAAATTTGCTCTCAGGAGCAAGGCTCTGTGATGGTAGGGTCAGGTGTGGGTGTACAGTTTGGACTAGGCAGCTACTCTATAGCTGCCTGCAGCTGTTGAGCTGGATGCAGTGATGCTGGTGGTCCCTCCCTTTCTATTTTTAAAGACCTTGGCCTTTAATGTTTGTGCTAGAGTGTAGCTGTGTACTCGCTAGAAAAGTGGGACGAATCCCAGTTGTTGGAACAAATTGCTCTCGCTGAGTACAAAACCAATCAGTTATTAACATAACGTGCCAGTAGGAGGCTTGCCAAAGTTGACTTTGGCCTCCAGGCGATAATGCTGTGCAAATAGCATTAGATTGCAACTAAAAGTCTGACACTGAGCAACAGGAGAATTGCAGAGCAGATGTGTAGCAAGCAGAAATCTGAAAGAAGAGGAAGACGTAAGAAAGATCAGTAGCAATGTAGGAAGTTTGCAGCTTCTCTGCAAAAATACTATGAAAAATGAGCTGGCATGTGGCACTGCTACAATTTTTGTATGCACGTCCACTATACCCAAGAGGAACTAACTTGTTTTCAGAGATAGCTGCTCTGCAGTTTTGCCAAAAATCAGATTACTGGTGTTGTCTCAGGTTGGGATATCCAATAACAGGCCTCTCAAATTGCTTACTACCTTAGCTGAGATCATAAAACAAAAACTAGAAATCATTTGCAGACAAATGTAAACCCGAGGTGGATCAAACTACAGCCTTGTCATTGGCAGCTTACAGAGTTTTGCACCTCAAAATTTCTGTTCCTCCAGTTTGATGGGAGCTGATTTTCAAAGAAACTTTATTTCTGGATTTTGTTCAGTGGTTTCTTTAAAAGACAGCAGTGCTTAGTCAGTGGATTTAGGATATTCTAAAGATATTTTTAGGAGGCTTAAAGAAGGATTTAGCTTCTGGTTGCTGAAATCTGATATGTGATATATATGTACACACGTACAGGCAGGAACACTCAAAGGGAGTTCCTGAGAAATACCTGCATGGAGCTGCCTGTGATTTTTCACCAACTGGAGACAGCATGAGCTTAACTGAAAGCAGAAAAACCACGACTCCACAGCTCTTCATTGAGTCTAACAAATCCTTCTGAGAGGCAGAGCTTATAGGCTTGGTGTGGCCTCATTGTGGCTCTGAGACAGAGACCCAGACGAGTAAGTATCTCTAGCGCTGTAAAGCTCTGTGCTGTGCCAGCACACAGCTTGGGTCACCGCTGGTTTGGGCATATCTACAACACGCTCCATTGCATCATGTAAACATAACCTTCGTGTCCCTTCTGTTACTCTCTGAATGGTGCAAATGTACAGTATAATCAGTTGCGTAAAGGCAGAGGTATAAATAACAACAACTGATTAGGAGAACATTGCAATTAATCACAAGAATGCAGGCTCAATGAACTCCGTTGTCATTTTTAATGAACCATGCATTATAATTAGAGACACCTAAGGGGAATTGTAAGTGCTTGCCAGTGCAGAGATGTTGAGTACAAGAATACTGCATCAAAGGCTTGTTCTCACGCCATTTGTTAGGATGTTTGAGATTTCTCCATAAACCGTGAGCTGTGTCTCAGTGATGGCTGGAAAACTGAGCATGGAAGAAAAGAAAGTGAAAAAAGAAAGGAAGAAAAATAGGTCCAAGCTATTCCTTTATATTTCTGTAGAGCTGCATGTGGTTCCATAGAGTGTGCAAGAACCGTGAAAGTAATGCAGAAGAAATGCCTCTGTGACATCTAAATTACAGACACATCTCAAGGGTGGGATCCCAAACCAAACACCAGCAATAGAAGTGTATTTCCTTTTAATATTACAAAACTAATACTGACATACCTAGGTTTACAGTGGGGGATATCAGAATGAACAATTCTGCACACCCAGCTCTGAAGAAAACCTGTGTCTGCACAATTGTGTGTGAGGAAGTGCGATACACACAACCTAAAATATTAGTTATGGTCAACTTTGATGGTTCTTCATGTGACTAACTTCTGTGATCCACATACAAGGTTAATTGTTTTCCCCTAGAAGGTTCCTATTTTCTTCAATTTGATAACATATCTGTTCTGTGTAGAGTACACCAACATATACTTTTTCAGACAGCCTATTCTTCTGTGGATCATTTTTCCCCAGATAATCTGCTTGGCCGTGAAATACCCATCAAACCATGTTTTACTTCAGGTGTAGATTAACAATATTTTAAGACATAGTGACTTCCTGGTATTTTTCTAAATGTGAGTCAGAATAGATTTAACCTGTTCTTGGTCACACATAGATTCTTTCTTTAGGGTTCCCAGATTTCTCAGGCTCCTAGAAATTAGCTTTACAAAGCAATAGAAAATCAGGCACAGTCAACATGGGTTCACAAAGGAAAAGTCTTTTGTGATATCTTTCCATGATAAGGTCACCCACCTCGTGGATGAAGGGAAAGCGATGGATGTAGTTTTTCTGGATTTTAATAAGGTTTTTGATACTGTCTCTTATAGCATCCTTCTGGACAAGTTGTCCAACTGTAGGATGAGCAGGTTCACTGTGCGCTGGGTGAAGAACCGTCTGAAGGGCAGAGCCCAAGGGGTTGTGGTGAATGGTGCTACCTCTGGCTGACAACCATTCACCAGAGGTGTTCCCCAGGGTTCAGCTCTAGGGCCAGTCCTGTTTATGTATTTATCAATGATCTGGATGAGTTGAGTGCACCATTTTCAAGTTTGCTGATGACAGCAGAGTGGGAAGTGCTGCTGAGTCTCTCAAGGGACAAGAGGCTTGAAGAAGTTTCTAGACAGATTGGAGTATTGGGCATGATCACGCCCAGTGATTACACCATCAATGGCATTTAACAAGAACAAATGCCAGATTCTGCATCTGGGACAGAATAATGCCAGGCACAAGAATAAACTGGGAGAGGAGTGGCTGGAGAGCAGCCCTGCCGAAAGGGATCTGGGGGTGCTGGTCAGCAGCAGGCTCAATGCAGGTCAGCAGTGGCCCTGGCAGCCACCAGGGCAACCCGCACCCTGGGGTGCCCCGAACACGGCACAACCAGCCGGCCAGAAGAGGTGATGGTACCGCTGTGTTCAGCCCTGGTGCGGCCTCACCTGGAGCGCTGTGGGCGGTTCTGGGCCCCACGAGTTAAGAAGGACGTGAAGGTCCTTGAATGTGTCCAAAGGAGGGAAAGAAAGCTGGTGAAAGGGCTGGAAGGCATGTCCTGTGAGGAGTGGCTAGGGACTCTGGGCTGGTCTAGTCTGGAGAGAAGGCGGCTGAGGCTTTTTGCTCTCTACAGCTTCCTGAGAAGGGGACGTGGAGAGGGAGGTGCTGAGCTCCTCTCCCTGGGATCCAGTGACAGGACACGTGGGAATGGCTCAAAGCTGTGCCAGGGGAGGTTCAGACTTGACAGCAGGGAGCATTTCTTTACCAAGAGGGTGGTCAAACACTGGAACAGGCTTCCTGGAGAGGTGGTCGATGCCCCAAGCCTGTCAGTGTTTAAGAGGCATTTGAACAATACCCTTAACGACGTGCTTAACTTTTGGTCAGCCCTGAAGTGGTCAGGCAGTTGGACTAGGTGATCATTGTAGGTCCCTTCCAACTGAAATAGTCTATTGTAACAATGTATACGATATTACGTTACATTGCTATACTATTTATATACATATTTTTATATACACAATATAAAAATGTATGTGTGTATTTATTATTTCACAAATTTATATATATATACCTTTATAACATGTTATTATTAATATCTATCTAATTAGGTCAAAGTTATCAAACTTGTTTACCTACATCCATGTGATTGTTTTCAAGTTACTACACCTTGGATGGCATTTCTAGCAGAGTTTTGATCATATTTAAAAGACATTCCAACATTTTGAAGAGTAGAGGAGTACAGCTACCTGAGGAATTCCCATGAGATAGCTGGTGGTTTGATTTGTTTAGTCAGACAATATCTATAAGTCTCATACATATACACCAGTGTTCAGAGGAAGCAGAATGTTGAGAGCCTGAAGTAAGAGCCTGACAGCATGGTTAAGTGCTTTTTTCCCTTTGGAGATTACAACTTGCATGAAATGTGACACAGAGCTAGGAGGGAAATTCAAGAAGGCTGGATAATAGAAAAACAACATTTTCAAGAGCTTTCCTGAATATTTATCATGTTTGGGTTATATCTGAGATCATCCTTAGGGTCAAAGACTCCTGTGCATCTAATTCAAAAAGTTAAACATGGTTAAGTGCTTTTTTCCCTCAGAGATTCCCTTTCTTCAATTATGTATCTGAGAAGAGCCATCACAGCATTGCCCAGAGATATTTTTTTGTAAGCAGATGCTGGGAATAGGAGCAGCACAGCGGTAAGCTTTTGTTTGTGATTGAAAGGCAAATAAAGATCATAGGTGCACACAGCACTACTTGAGAAGCACGATACAAAAGACCACCTACCATTATTGTCCCTCTCTGAATTTTAAGAACTTTAGGCACATTCATTTTCTATCTGATGGACAGCCCAAACTGAATTTAAGCAGAAGGGTCTCATACCTTTACCTTTTGCCATCCACAGGTACTCCAGATTGTAATTAGGGAGAAATCAAATCTAAAAGAGGGAAAGGAGGAAGATGGGATATGCCATAAAGAGAAAGGTGATACAGGTAGGCCTCTTGGTCACAGTACGTCATCATGCCTATCCACACAGTGTAAGGAGATACTGCCTGGCTGTACTGACTTCTATAAAGACAGAAACTTGTCTTCATAGCAGAGGTGGTCCAGCCAACTGATCATCTTCATGGCCCTCCTCTGGACTTGCTCCACCAAGTCCGTGTCTTTCCTATGTTTGGGGTCCCAGAGCTGAATGCAGTACCTCAGGTGGGGTCTCACCAGAGCAGAGCAGAGGGACCGAATCACCTCCCTCGACCTGATGGCCACAATTCTTTAGATACAGCCCAGGATGAAGTTGACTTTCTGGGCTGCAAGCACACATCGCTGGGTCATGTTGAGTTTCTTGCCCACCAGCATCCCCAAGTCTTTGTCCTCAAGGCTGCTCCCAATCCATTCTCTTCCCAGCTTGTATTTGTGTTTGGGATTGCCCTGACCCAGGTGCAGGCCCTTGCACTTGGCCTTGTTGAACTTCATGAGGCTCACACTGGCCCACCTCTCAAGCCTATTGGATGGCATCCCTTCCCTCCAGCGTGTCAACCACACCAAAACAGCTTGGTGTCATCAGCAAACTTGCTGAGGGTGCAAATGCATACTCAATCCCAGTGTCCATGTCACTGGAAAAGATGTTAAACAGTGCAGAACCCAGTAACAGCCCCTGAGGAACACTGGTCTCCACTTGGACATCGAGTCATTGACTACAACTCTTTGAGTGCAACGATCCAGCCAATTCCTTATCCACCAGGTGGTCCATCCATCCAGTCCGTGTCTCTCCAGTTTAGAGACAAGGATGTCATGTGGAACAATGTCAAATGCTTTGCACAAGTCCAGGTAGATGACATCAGTTGCTCTTCCCTTATCCACCAGTGCTGTAACCTCATTATAGAAGACCACCAGATTTGTCAGTCAGAATTTTCTCTTAGTGAAACCATGTTGGCTGTCACCAATTACCTCCTTATTTTCCATGTGTCTGAACATAGTTTCCAAAAGGATCTGCTCCATGATCTTGCAGGGCACAGAGATGAGGGAAACCAACTGGTCTGTACGTCTGTACTTTCCCGGGTCTTCTTTTTTTTCCCTTTTTAAAAATAGGGGGTATGTTTCCCCTTTTCCAGTCAGCAGGAACTTCACTGGGCTGCCACAGCTTCTCAAGTGTGATGGATAGTGGCTTATCAACCTCATCCACCAGTTCCCTCAGGACCGATGGATGCATCTCATCAGGTCTCATGGGCTTGTACATGTTCAGGTTCCTTAGATGGTCTCAAACCTGATCTTCTCCTACAGCAGGGAGTTCCTCGTTCTCCCATTTCCTGCCTTTGCCTTCTGTGATTTGGGTGGTGTGACTGGAGCACTTGCTAGTGAAGACTGAGGCAAAAAGGCCATTGAGTACCTCAGCCTTCTCCATATCCTGAATAACCAGCTCTCCTGTTACCTGGCCAGATGTAATTGTCAGGGCTTTGGTTTTCTTAACCTGATTCCTGGCTGCTCAGACGATTTCCCTGTATTCCTACCAGGCTACCCATCGCTTCCACCCTCTGTAGTCTTCCTTTTTATTTCCTTTCATTTTGTCCAGGAGCTCCTTGTTCATCCATGCAGGCCTCCTGGCATTTTCGCCTGACTTCCTCTTTTTTGGAGATGCGTTGCTCCTGATTGTGGACAAGGTGACCCTTGAATATTAACTAGCTTTTCAGGGCCCCTTTTCCCTCCAGAGCTTTATTCCATGAGAGTCAACCAAGCAGATCCCTGAAGTGGCCAAAGTCTGCTCTTCTGAACACCAGGGTAACGAGCTTGCTGCACAGCTGCATTGCTGCCTAAGGATGTTGAACATCAGCATTTCATGGTCACTGCAGCCAAGGCTGCCCTCGAGCTTCACATTCCCTACCAGTCCCTCCTTTTTTTGTGAGAATAATGTCTAGCATAGGGCCTCTCCTTGTTGGCAATTATGACATTACCATTGATGCATTCCAGGAACCTCCTGGATTGCTTATGCCCTTCTGTGTTTGTCCCTCCAACAGGTATCAGGGTGGTTGATGTCCCCCATGAGGATCGGGGCTGGTGAATGTGATGCTGCTCCTATCTGTCTATAGAGGGCCTCATCCACTTGGTCTTTCTGGTCAGGTGGCCTGTAGCAGACCCCCACTATAATGTCACCTGTCCCTGCCCTCCCTTTAATACCACAGGGTGACACTCCCTCCTTGTGTCCCCTGCCTGTCCTCCCTAAAGGGCCTGTATCCTTCCATTCTAACACTCCAGACATAAGAACATCCCATCATGTGTCTGTGATGCCAATAAGATCAATGTCCTGCAGGTGTGCATGTCTCTAACTTCTCTTTTTTATTGCCCATACTATGTGCTTTTGCATAGAGACATTTAATTTGGGCCCCCAATGAAGTTAACTTTCTGGATGGAGCGGCTGGAATGTCTCTGTGCTGCTTTTCAGGTGCTCTCCTGCTGACTTGCAATCCCTCACCAGGCTCTAGGCATCTATTGCTGGCACTGGCATCAAACTGGTAGGAGTGGGATGGATTAAAGTTCCTCTTCCCCTGCAACTTTATTTTAAAGCCTTCTTCACCAGGTAATTTTCCAAACGCATTTCCAGTTAATATATTTTTTACAAAGGCACTGCACATAATTTTCCCTCTCTGCATGTTTGTTTCCTTTTTGCACGCAATCTTTTCTTATATAACTTGAAAATTATAAATATCCCAACAAGTGGAAGATCCCAACAGTACCATGGGAATGGTATGAATCTGCTCCCACCCAGCTGAAGTGCGTGTTGCTACTGCTATTGTCGTCTTCTGTCCCCAAAGTACTCTTCATCTGTGGTGGCCCTGGAGAGGAAGAATGCAAATATATATGGACCCTTAGGACTGAGAGACAAATGACCATATGGCTACATTTTGTAACTAGATATTAAAACTACTGGCTCAGAAAATCACTAGCTTCCACAGCTCACGCACAGTTAGAGAAGAGTGTGTGACAGCATCAGGAAGTCGTGTCTAAAGACTTCTCCACTGAGAAAATGCTGTCTCCATGTCAGCACAGCACTACTGACTTCATTGTGCTTGCTGTTGATTTATACCCCTATAAAGAAAGAAAAATTAGACCTAGTGGGGCAAGAATATAGTAATAAAAAATAAAAACAGCAAACAAAACCCAATGAAAAATCACAGAGGAGAAAAAAATGTTCATCACCTATATAAAAGAAACAGCTGTTCAGGTTATCCTTAAACTACAGATGGCCTGAGCTTCCTTTTCATCTAGATTTGGAAAACTATAGAAAAAAATGATTCCACTGCAAAAACAGCAGTGTGAATTCCTCGTGTCCTTTTCCAACATTTTAAAAATTGCCCAACTGTGTTATGCCTTTGTTACACTACTGCAAAAGAAAGAAATTATTCTTCCTTATCAGAAAGACTGATCGAGCAGTCAGAGTTAACATTTGATGCCTTCATCCAAGGATACTCTAGACACTGGTTAGGGCTGAAGTTGGTTGGGCCATACACAATGCAAGTCGCAATGCAGAACACTTGTGCTTTCAGTCATTTGTCCTTCTGGAGTAAATAACTTTATTCCACAGCAAAATCAGTGCCCAAAGGAGAGGCTGTACAAGACTTCTCTAATGAGGGTCCTCTGCTTTCTGTGGAGCAGGGCTTTGTAATGGTGACTTCAATTTCTCCTTGCTCAGTTAGGGGACCAGTAATCTCCATCCTTTATTTTCTTGCTAGTGTTGTAATTGACACACGCACGCACGCATGCACACACATACACACACACCTCCACACCCCCAAACCCCCACACCCCCACACACACCCCACCCCCACCACCCAATAGTCTGGAGAATGGCTACTTGACCACAACTGGTCACCCAAGATTTGAAAAACATGATGTGTCCCTCTCAGTTTCGGTTCACATGTGCTGTCTCTCACCAAAACATCTCTCTGCCTGAGGTGGGGGTAAGGAATCACTTCTCTGCCTTTACTGACTCACATAGCAGCTTAGGTAAATAGCTCATAGCAGATCATTAACTTCTATCTGGAAAGGCGACCACCTTACCTTCCTCACATTGCCCCAGTGCTTGGCACAGAGTGGGGAAACGGCCAGTAAACAGCCTGGCTTTGCCTTGTCTTCAGGCACAAGAGCTTTCCTGTAGATACATTTCCAACAGTCTACTAAAAAATGGCTTTCTAGTTATATCACATAATCAGCAGGTAATATACTGCCTCTGAGATGAAGACAGAAGGTGGAGCATGTGCTTGGATGCTCCTAAGCTACCTCAGCTGGGAGGAGGTGCACAGGACCCCTTTGGGGCTTAAGATATTTTATAACCAAAGTACTTGCCAAGATAGTCTCTCCTCTGAGTCCCTCTTTGGAGAAGAGGGAAGAGGGCAGGGTTCAACTGGTATTTGTTGAGACTCTAACGTTATTTAGGTGCTCACACTGTTTTCCTAGGCACCGTACCTAACCTGCAGAGGTAGACATCCTCTCAAAGAACAATTTAAAGCATATTAGTAACTTTCTTCCTCTTACCTTCCCTCTGGACATTCCTTACTACCCTGTTTTCCTCATAGGAAGGTAGGCTTCATAGTCAGACACCTGATGGCAGCTATTTATATCTCTGAAGGTCACTTCAGGAACCAACTGATTAAAGATGATCTATCAGTTTCATAAACACACTCCAGTCCCATCTGTATCTATAGTATATCTGTGCCTTCAGTGATAGATGGAAATTCAGTAATTATTTATCTAATAAGTTGTGAGGCCATAAAGGCTAGAATGTATCTTATTGCAGAGGAGACATAAGATTTTACTGAATAAAAGCAATTGCAAGATTTGACTGTGTGCAATATTAAAAATGTAAGGAAGCCATCTGTCTTTTCTTCATGGAGACCAATTTTGTGTGCTATGCAGTCATTAATGATGCATACTGGAAGAGTTTGCTATATTTGTTCTAAGTGAAGCTAGCACTGTGCCTAATGGAACACCAATTAGTGTTCCTAGAAGTCAAAATGCTGTGAAAATAGATAAATGAGTTACCTAGTTACAAAAAAATGTTACCACAGTCATCCATTCTCTGTATAGAGCAGCACAAGCAGGAGAATGTGAAAGCAGTATTTTTTTACAAAATCTTCTATATCCTCTGTCTTCATACGCATGTTTTTAGCATAGGTATACATATGTCATTAAAAATATATCCTAAACAAACCAGTAAGTAGCATTCCATTTATTGTTCACTTGACGAAGCTGATGGAACAATGTTTTATTATACATATCTATATAGGCTTACATACACACACACACAAACTGTGTATGTAGACCTTGTAGAGGTTAAATTCAAACATATGAAAGACTGACCAATAAACACCCAGTTTAAGCAAAATCTATAACCTGTTTAAAGGGCATTAATGCTCCAAACTCTTACAGTAATAATAGATGTCATTATACAGCTCAGTGTATACTGCCTCTCATTAACTTCAGCAAAAGCTTACGTGGAACTCGTGAAGCTAAAATAACACTACTATCATTGCCAAAAAAAGCACTCATGAGCTGGGAAAAGTCAAATTTTGGTTGTGTAATTTGTATGTAACACCTTTCCTCTACTGTGTATGCATCATGAGAGAGTCTTTACATATTCAGACACCACTTTTCCAAAATGACACTGGCAACATTTAATATACATGTCATCAAAGACTGATTTGTACCTGCTTCTGTCACTGCTTATCTTTGAAATCATTAAATCTGAAACCTACATTCTTTCAATATTTTTTGTAGTAGCTTTGCATGAAGCCTTTGTAGCTTTTTAAAAAACACAAATAGAAGGGATACCCAAGGCTTCTGTAGGTACCATCCTTTTGACATGGGGTTGGGCAATCCACAGTGCTGTCACTTTTAGCTGTTTTGCCTGGGGCTGGTGGAGGCCACCACAGCAGCAAGGATGCCACATCCCCACCTGCAGAGACCTCCACCAGACCTAGTAAGGCACACCTTCTGTTGTTGCATTTCACAGCTGTATGTTGACAGCTGGAGAAGACTGAAGTTCAGGGTTTGGGGACATAATTCTCCATCTCCTTCCATATGTCAGCCCCAAACCTAAAACTATCAACATGCTTTTACCTTGAGTCTGCTCTATATCACTGACCTCTTCCCCTCTACCTCCTCTTCCCCATCCCTGCAGCAGCCACAGCCCATGCAGCAGCCACATTGCTGAATTGATCTCCGTTTCTGTGAGCTCCCCATCCCTCTCCCCACTTCCTCACCCTAAGACACTTTGACTCCTGCTTTGGGCTGTCAGCCTGCTCTTCCCCAGACCCTTTCCCAACTCTGGGGGTTACTACTAGGGTTCAGACCCCAACTGCCTCATAAGTCTTAATAACCCTGACTCAATATCCTTTGAGTTTATATATGCACCCAGAGGGCTCCAAGGCTTGTGCTTTCTGAAAGAGAAAGGGTAAAAAAACAGGGTATATAATCTTTTCTCAGAAAAACTCACAAATAATGTGATAAACTCATGAGTTGGCAGTGTTGAACACTATACATTTCTGAAAGCCTCTGAAAGTCACTAATACTCAGTCAAATACTGCATGTTATGCTGCAGTAGAACAGACCACACTGAAGCTTTGTGTGAGCTGGCAAATACACTCCCCCTCCACCAGAGGAAATAACTCCCTTTGCAGACAGGACAGCAGGACCTTCCCCCACACCTCACTCACCCCTTGGCCTGAGTTTTGGAGACCATCTAACCAGCCATCTGAGATAAAGAAAAAGAAAGGATATGGTATGAGAAGACAAGAGCTACAGTAACTCTAGAGGATTAAGTATGATGTGAGGAAGGGCTTACATTTGATTTTTTTTTTCTGGTGGTGTTTGCAAAGCTTCAGAGGAGTCTGTTGTGCCTCCAGCAGCTATTTGTCCCAGTAATGCAGTGCTGGGATCTCGTTCCTTTGAAGCACATGAAGTCTTTACAAAACAGAGCTATAACTGCTTATTCTGTTGCTTGTTTCTCCATTACTTTCTGAAGAAGATATAGGTTCCAGTTTAATTTATGATTGGGGTAAATAAAGAAAAAATTAGGAGGACAACAATAAGAAATGGTGTCACAGCATTTCAGAAAGAGCTGTGGACTGAACAAAAAAGTTTTTTAAATTCCCTTCTTTTCTTTAAAAATATGTTCTGGTGCCCTGCTGATGTATACCTGTTGAAGTACTGCTCTATCATTGTTGGTAGTTGAGAAAGGCTCAAAGGAAAACAGGAATTTGAAGTAGGAGAAGGCAAAGAAGTGCATAAATAAGGCTGACACCAGCAGGGGCTCAGAGTAGGGCTGAGCAGTAGAATCATGATTCTTGGTGCTAACCGATGAGCCAGGAAGAACTAGCAGCCTGGGAAAGGGTTTAGCTTCCTATGCTTGCCTCAAAAACTTGGAAACATGCAAGAAACTCTCTTTCAGACACAAGGAGAGACAGATTTTGAATTTCAGGACAGACAGAGTATGTGTTCAGGACTAATCTAGTTACAATCGACCTCCATGGATAAGACAAGAGTCCTGAGGCTGAACAGAGAGAGGCAGCAAAGGAGATGGCATCTGCTCGGGTTTTTAACCTCTTCTTTAAACTGTATACTCCCTTAGATTGTTCCAGGAAAAACATAATCTTCTCCTTAACCAGGAGAAATAAACCTTGACTGGCATGTATCCATTTCCAATGATTTTGCCTAAAGGCTGTCTCTTGGGAATGGTGCAACACTGACTTTTATGCTTACCTGAGCTCACCAATGTGGCTGTGTCCCGCTGTCCAGTGCTATGACTTATTTGAGAGTACCCAGCTATGCTGCACCTCTTATTACACAAAATATCAGAGTAAGAATGGTTTGGAGGTCATGTTAAAACTCATCAAATATGCTGTGGGCTGCCATCTCCTGCTAGGACTGATTGGCCCAAGGAGGAGTCATTCCATGGTAGTGTGGTAAAGGCTGGACTGTTTGGAGAACCTGAGTTTGGAGAACCTGAGGGGAAGACACAGAGGAGCAACATGCGCTCCTGAGTGCGTCTCTGTGGCTGGGATGTGCAATGGCTGGGAATTATTTTTGTCTTTTTCTCAAATATTTGCCTTCTGTTCAAACACGACAGATCTTTAGATCTTCCTTTTTTTTTTTTTTTTTTTTTTTTTTTGAGTCAATCTTCTCTTTCCTGCTTTTTTTTCTGCTCTTTTCTCATGTCATTGAGACCATGGTACCAATTTCAGCTTCAAGTCACAAGAAACATAGTCTTCAACTTCTGTCATTTTGATGTATGGCTTTTCAGGGAGATTAAATTTAAGATTTTCTAAGGACTTTGAAGAAATTCTACAGATTCAGCAGAAACCTAATGCAACTCCATATTGCAGCCTCCCTGCTGGTAATTTACGGACATTGGAAGAGTTTGTTTCAAGACTTTCCTCTTCCATGCTACACCATTCAGTGTGCTTCTACTTTAGCCCAAAATGCTTTCTGTTAATATGAAATACAGCTAATCTTTTACAGCATGTGATATACCTCATTTGGTGATACCTTATCAGCATTACTGTAGAGGATGGGTTTCCACTGAATGCCCAGAAATAGACAATCAACCTACAGTATCAGACTCAGTCCCCAGCAGCAGAAAACATGTGGCAATCCTGGGACCCAGACCAATATAATGTGGTCTCGTCTGAAATCTGATTAATAAGCTTGATGTCCCTATGAGCTGGAGGCTTCCACTTAACAATGACTGGGGGAGGCAGCTAGAAGTGAAGGGAAGCACAGTCTGACCCTGAAGGGCACTATTAAGTATTTTGTTTTGCTTCCATGAACATCAGAGTAACAGAATGAAACGTTTTAATTAACCTAGCTTTTGGCTTTGCAATCTTCATCCAAACTTTTTCTCTCTTTTAGAAGCAAGCTTGCTCTATATCCATACCATTCCACCAGATGTCTCTCCCCTGGCCTTTCCCAGGCTAAAGTAACTTTAGAAAAGGTAGAAAAATCTACCTTGGCAGACAATTTGCACTACTAAAAATAATCTCCCCTATGCACTGAGCAGACGGGGCAGAGACTATTCAGAATGTGTACATATTGATCCTATCATTCACATGCCAGAAGTAATTGCTCCCTCTGAGCGTGTTTATAGAACTATATTAACTCCTGTTTTCCTTTCAGCATGTCAGGAATGAGCAAAAACTTTCATAAATCTGCGTGGTTTCTGGAGCACGTAGAGAGCCACAGAACTTTCTGTGGCAGGTCTGGCAGAAGCCAGCTGCCTGGGACAGACTCTTCTGATGGCCAGTGCTACCACAAAGCTTCACAAAGAGCTGGAGGGGCAGCAGTGACCCTGTCAATGTGCCTCTCTGAGGTCTCACAGGACCACTGACATGCTAACCATAGCAGCTTGCTCTGCAGAGCTTGTTTGAAGCAAGTTTTTGCCCCCTGTGTTTTTTTTCTTCAGGGATCTGTAATCCTAACCTCTCTTACCTCAGTTATGCTCCAGGTTCAACCGTGGTTTCCTGTGATGTTTAGAAATAGTTGGAAATCTGGAAATAGATTTCTTTTTTTCAAAATTTGTGGAGACTTTACAATTAATTGGACTTTATTCTCATCCTGGTTGACTTCTGTGAAAGTCCCCTGGTCTCTCCATTCCCCACATCGGACTGAAACAGTTTTCTAACATTTCTTATTGCAGTTGGCAAGATCAGTCCATGACCTATTTCAATTCACTAGCAGCGTTATAATACACAAAAGGCCAGCTGCTCTCAGAAGTGCAATGTGAAGTGTTGTTTCTCAGCTTTTTTACCTCTACAACTTCTTCCATTCCTTTCTCACTGACTCCACAAGCTTGAACCCCCCAAGCCTGTTACTGGCAGAAATGTGGAACAATTAAGCCTCAAAGCCCAGCTCACTCTGACTATGTATGCAGAGCTAGATGAAAGCACAGTGCCATAGCCAAATGGAAGATTTATTAGTACCCTTGCTGAAAACTTATCTTGAAGACAGCCAGCCTGAGAAGGTCAAAACAGGGTTAGGGAACAAGCTAATAGTTAAATAAAAAGCTTCAGAAAATACTAATTTGACTCCCTCCTCCCTGTATGCATGTTTGCATGGTCATGTACCTGTGACCAAAAGAATCAGGTGTTGTTTTGGCATTAAGATAAGAAGTTTTCCTACCCTTACTCTTCTCTTCCTTTGGAAAAAACACCTAGTTCTCTTAGGTATTTCAAGACTCTTATCCCCTTTCCCGCAAAATGCCTAAACTCACCGTAACAAAACCTTTTGTGAACTAACTGAAAACATATCCCTTGGTGTGTTTGTTCTAACTCACTGAATCAACATTTCTCAATAGGGAACACAGGGCATAGTACCTGGCATGTTGATGTGACAGGTGGCAATTAGGCAACACTAGGATAACTGCTGAAAAAGTGGCCCACAACCATGTGACCACTGAGGATACGTACTCTTTAATCGGTAATGACAAAGCAGGAGTACCTTGAACACTTCATATCTTCATAAATATCTCCTGCCTGCCAGAAATATTTATATGCCATGATCTAACTTCAAGTAAGCTCCTGAGAGAGTTTTTGCTGCAGCTTGTAAGGTAGGATTGAGAGTAAAGAATTTACTCCCTAAATGCTTGTAATGGTTTTTAAAATAAAAAACATTAATTGTTGAATTCATAGCTGCCATGGCTTCCTGGGGGCACTGACAAGTGGGGAACCACAAGAGGCAAGGAGATGACAGATGACACTTAGGTTTGGTTGCAGCCAGTGCACTTTCTGCCATTGTTTTTAACATGTTGTCTGTAGGAAAGCCAAGGAGCCAGAAAGGCACAAAATAAATATCAAGAGGCAGCAAGAGAGTGAGGTTTAGGGGCAGATAACCCAAGCAATTACCTCTGGCCAGGTCTGTTGGGGAACTAATTAACCTCAAACAATTCTAGTCACTGAGTGTGGGAGGAAGAAGGGGTTTGCACTTTATGCTTGAAGCTCTGTAAGCATAGCATAAAGGTAAGTGAAGGGTTATTAAGAAGTATTAACTGAGAAATTAGATGAGAGAGGCTTAGAGGGGTTTCCACCATTGCTGTTTCCAGACCCAAAGTGATTCTGGCACTTGTCCAAAAAGAAAGACCTGATGACCCCAAGCCCAGCAGACTTTCCTCTTACCAAAAAGATCAGTGATAAATAATTCATTCCTCAAGAAATGCAGCCTTGGTGTTATGAGTTAGTATCAAAATACCTGTTAAGCATCTTGTAGTAAGGTTTTGCTAAATTTTTTTATGAAGAATTATATCAAATTATTTATTGCCAACCATTCAGGAATAGTAGAAGGGCAAAATAATGTCATGCTTCTATGTCTTACCTTAAATTACCTTTCTCTGTTTTCCTGTTTAGACAATTGCGGCATGCTAATGGTGTGATAAGGGTGAATGTGGGTCTATTCACAGAAGCCAGGGACAGACACATGGAGAAAAGGAGGAAAAATGCAGAAAGAGGCTGAAGTAGTTCAGGTAAACATGTCATCTCTGAAGATGCTCAGATATCCCACAGTTTCAGTCACGGTGTCACTACAAGCCAGAACAGCCCCTCGTATGGCAAGGACGTTCATGTGAAATACATGGTCAGGAGACAAACCGGCGAGTGTATGTGTGCCAAGTACATAACTGCACTTGGAAGCTGCTTAGTAAGGAGTTAAAGCAGTGGGGCAGTGTATGCATTTTATGCAAAGGATACAGGGTTGGGAGACCTGGAAGCCTAGCAGCTGCCCACTTAGGTTGTAACAGTAATTGCTTGGGCAACCATCTGTCAAATGTGGTGCTGTCTTGCTGCTCACTACATTGCCCAAACAGAGCAAAAGTGAGTGACAGTTCTGGTGGTGTGTTTGTGCTAGGGGAACTTAGGCAGACACTGAAGGGCAGGACAAAGTTTTGGCCTAGAAAACCACTGAATTGGAGTGCAGAATGAGACCTACACACAGCAACATGTGATGTCCTGAGAAGGAGATAACATGGGGAATGGAAATGGTTTGCTCACAAACATCAAGAAAGACACAGCGTAAATATAGAAGGATTAGGAGCCATCATGGCTCATACTGAAGTCCAGCAAGCCCAGAATGTTTACTCCACAGGTAGTCAAGAGCAGAAGAACAACACATGGAAATGAGTATCTCCCCAGAAAAGTCTCCCAGCTCCAGCAGCCTGAGACGTGGGGGCATCCTGAGGAAGATGTGCTGCATGTATGTGTTACAGACTTTAAGGACTTTTCTCTCATTAATTTTTCCAGCTGCTTCTGGGCTCAAACTAATTTATCATAGAATCATAAAATAGCTTGAGTTCGAAGGGACCTTTAAAGGTCATCTAGTCCAACCCCCTTGCAATGAGCAGGGACACCTTCAACTAGATCAGGTTGATCAAATCCCTGTCCAGTCTGACCTTGAATGTTTCCAGGGATGGGGCATCTACCACCTCTCTGGGCAATCTGTGCCAGTGTTGCACCACCCTCATTGTAAATAATTTCTTCCTGATATCTAGTCTGAATCTACCTGCTTTTTTTTTTTTAAAAAAAAAAAATCATTACCCTTTGTTCTATTGCAACAGACCCTGCTAAAACATCTGAAATCATCTTTTTTATAAGCCCCTTTCAAGTACTGAAAGGCCACAATCAGGTCTCCCCAGAGCCTCCTCTTCAGGCTGAACAACACCAACTCTTTCAGTCTTTCCTCATAGGAGAGGTGTTCCAGCGCTCTGATCATCTTTGTGGTCTTCCTCTGGACCTGCACCAAGATGTCCATGTCTTTCCTGTGCTGAGAACTCCAGAGCTGGATGCAGCACTGCAGGTGAGGTCTCACCAGAGCAGAGTAGAGGGACAGAATCACCTCCATCAATGTGTTGGACACATTTCTTTTGGTGCAGCCCAGGATGCGGTTGGCTTTCTGGGCTGTGAGTGCACATTGCCAGCTCATGTCCAGATTTTCATCCACCAGTATACTCAAGTTGTTCTCTGCAGGGCTACTCTGAATCTCTTCATCCCCCCAGGCTGTATTGATACTAAGGGTTGCCCTGACCCAGGTGCAGGACTTTGCACTTGTATTGAGTGTTAAGTCTTCCCAGTAGTATTTTTTTTCCAGGATGGTCATGCTTAACCTGCTTGCAGCACAAGACAGAGCTAACTGATACAATGGTGTACCGTACTGCCTTTGTGACTATGTCAGACCATGTAAAAACATTTGAAGAGGTTGAACTTCGAGATCAGAACATCCTGAAACACTGCACATTCAGATTTATTTTTAACTTGTGCATATTGGTAGTATAAATGTGGGACTACATGAAAGAGCTGAGGTAAGCAGAGGTATTTTCTGTATCTGTCTCCCAAAGAAAGCCTTGTATACCTCTTTGTACATGATTAATTGTTGTTGCCTGAACTCTCATAGAAGACCTATAGCTGAAGAACTGTGAGGTTATTATATATCCATTTAATGCTACTTCAAAGCCTACACTTCCATTTAAAGTACCACACAACTTATCTGAAGGTCCACAAGTCTGGATTTCCTGTGGCTTTACTTACTCACTGGTGAGTATAAATTTGAAACTTTAACAAAAAAGTGTTTGAGCTTTTTGGGAGAACAAAGAAACAAGGTAAATAAAGCATGGTATTTATGGCTTTACAGAGCACAGAAAGAGTCACTTTATTTTATGGTGCAAATGGGAACTTGTTCTGCCTCAGTTGTGCTGAGGACCAGATCGCTAATTTGTGAATCAAATGTGTCTTCGTTATACTGAGGAGTGCTATCTTCCCAGGCCAGCACAATGCACCCCATTGTCACATTATTTGCTGCTACAAAAGTAACTGCAAGTACTTTTAACAAGCCTCCTGGCCACAGGATAATGTGTAATATTTATGGTCACAACAGAAGCCTGGTAGTTTTCTGATGCCTGCTCCCCTCTGGTCTCACTGGTCAGATCAACTCAGCTTGTAAGTCTCAGGGACCTACTTGTGTTATTGTTGATACATAGCTGACAGAGCTGATTCCAGGCATTTCCCCTTTCCTACTGCCCTTTCTCAGTCTGTTATCAGGAACTAGAATCTCGGTTTTCCTGACTTTGCAATGATCTGCTCCAAGGTTTTCTCAGACAGAAAGCAGTATCTTAAACTTGACAGCCAGGCACAGAGGTGCTGTGGAAGCAGGCACCGTGGAAATATACCCAAGCCAGCATGGAGCCTCTCCTTTGCTGATAACTCTGCTCCCACACAACACCAGAACAGGACCCTTCCTATGCACAGTGTGAAGACCCCACACATGGATCCCCCCGCTAAGAAAATTGGTTACTGGGTTATGAAATGTGCTTTTAGTTAGTTTTCATCATGTGACGGCATTTCAAGTCAACTACAAGACGGCAGGAATTTACTTACTAATTTACATACAGGTATTCATCTTTTCCATGTCTGTTACCCAGGAGGAAAACTGGAATACTGTGTTGATAGAACAGCCCCGGGTATTCTCTGTTTCTCAATAAAATTTGTCAATTTTTACATGTCCCTTCTGGTTTGATGGGGAGAAGAAAAGAAGGGGATCCTTCCAGCTGGTTGTGACTGCTTTATTTTTAATTGCCATGGATTTAAGAGTGAAATGAGTGCTGTAATATGCTATATTGATTGTTTAGATTGTAGGCTTGAACTAAATACGTAAAAGGTACTGCCTGTGTGAGGAAGGGACACAAATTTAATAACTGGTTTTCTGAGAAAGCTTATGCTGTTCCGTACTCTACACTGATCTGGTCCTGCAAGGGATATTTCTGGAATTCAATGCCACTTGAAATGGTAATTTATTTCATAAATCAGTCTTCTAGGGTTTGTTTGGGGTTTTGTGGGGTGTTTTGTTTGGGGTTTGTGTTTTGTTTTGGTTTTGTTTTGTTTTGTTTTGTTTTGTGTTTTGTTTTGTTTTGTTTTGTTTTGGTTTGGTTTTGTTTTGTTTTGTTTTGTTTTGTTTTGTTTTGTTTTGTTTTGTTTTGTTTTGTTTTGTTTTGTTTTGTTTTGTTTTGTTTTGTTTTGTTTTGTTTTGTTTTGTTTTGTTTTGTTTTGTTTTGTTTTGTTTTGTTTTGTTTTGTTTTGTTTTGTTTTGTTTTGTTTTGTTTTGTTTTGTTTTGTTTTGTTTTTAAAGCAGGCTCTCTTCCAGAAAGCATACAATCCTCAAATGCCCAAAACAGGGAACACTTAGAGTGGGACCTTCTGTGACTAACCTTCTAAAGAACCCTGGATTCCTGCTATAATGCAGCTCAAATCTCATTCTGCCAGGCCTGGAGGCTCCTGATGTTTATGCTTAGGAAAGCTAGTTCAAGTCATTGGTGGAGATCTTTATGTAAGGTTGTGCTTATAACTGACACATTTTCCTTCAGAAGTGAAAGGCTGGAGAAAGTTTTTGTCATTTTGAGGACAGCTCAAAGTTACCTGAAACCTGCAGTTCCAATGAAGATGCAGCATTACATTTATATGACAGTAAGTGGTAAATTTCTTTATAATCATACTTGATTAATTTTGCTGTTCTTACTGAATGATATAATTAAATACAGTATCTGATGCTGTTGAGATAACTTGTTTTGCCCATGGATGAAGTAGTTTTGTGATCTGCACACAGGACAACTTTCAAAATATGTTTACTAACCAGCTTTTCTGGGTTGTGGCTTGAAGATATACATGCTTTACAATAAACTGAGGGTAATTTAAAGAGAATGCAAAAGCAGATGTAATCACCCTCTTCTTCTGGGAAATTAAGAATAGATGTTTTATCTTCTTTTAAAATATTTCAGGTAGAATCCAATCATACCACATAATAATAAACTGCATACTCAGTGTTGGTTGGCTTAAAAGAATAGCATTTGTTAAAATGTCATGATTTTATTAGGAAAAATATTTTTGGATGAGTTGCTGATTTGTTAAGATATTGTGTAAGAATGTACATGTCCTGAAGGTCAGACTGCATTATATATGTTCTAAATAGGCTGAATCCACCCTGACAATAATACAATCAGGAGACTTCACTGAATTAAGTTTGAGAGTTCACTGAATTAAACTTGCAGATACTGCTAGATTCTAAATTTAAGTTAGGAAAAGTTACTACAGAAACACAAAACAAACTTTTTGGGATTAAAGCCACTTGTGAAACAGTCTAAGAGGGCCAGCTAAAAGTCACTGTGATAAATAGAATGTGTAGTCCTTACAAAATCCAAATTGTCCTTATTATCCCTAAATAATTAACATATGAGATTTTCATTCCCATAGGCTATTTCCTAAGAATTGTGAGCTCTCACTTTCAGATCAGTGAAGCTGACTTCATTCAGTGAAATACCATCACACTCATACTTGGGATAAATTCTGCTCAGGTAATGAACAAAATGTATTAGGCTGCTGCTGTACTGATTCCCCAGAGAACGCTCACAGCTAAACCAGTGTCTAATTCACGACTCTAAACTTGCAGCAGCTTGTAGCTTTTACTAGTCAGAAAAAAAGGCACAATTAAATTGATATTTTTAACTTTAATTTTTGAGTCTTTTGGGATTCAGATGCTGCCCCCCACATTATTCATGTAAGAGATGATTTGAGTCTTTTGGGATTCAGATGCTGTCCCCCAAATTATGTATGTAAGAGATGATTCAAACAGGGACGTGACATTGTTATCCTGGCTTCTGGTACCATCGTGCCAGCATCACTGTGCCCCTTGACACAGTCTTACAAGGATGATTCAGCCATTTGCATGCAGACGCCAATCCATTTAGGGTGATAGATGCAACTAGGCAGGAGTGGGGTGGGAGAAGGGATTTAGCGTCACATACATTTGAATTTCTGTTCTTGCTAAAACTTACGGAAGGATCTTTATTTGTCCCCAAAGTCCACTCAGCAGTCAGAGATTATTATAGAAATACAGTATTACAGGGACAAATGTAGTAATGTCCTACATAACCAGGGGAACACTGTAAGCTTGGCTTGATACCATGTGATTGACATGACCTCAGAAAGTCTGCTTAACCCACTGTCCTGGTTTCAACTGGGGTGGAGTTAATTATCTTCTTAGGAGCTGGTGTGGAGCTGTGTTTTAGCTTTGATGTGAGACTTCTCAACTCCTCAGGCCCTGTTAGTGAGAGGGCTGGAGGGGCACAAGGAACTGGGAGGGGACACAGCCAGGGCAGCTGACCCGAACTAGCCAAAGAGGTGTTCCATACCATGGGATGCCATACCTGGTATGTACACCTGGGAGGCTGGCCGGGGCAGGCAGATTGTTTCTGGGGGACTGGCTGGGCACCGGTAGGCAGGTGGTTGCATTGTGCACCATGTGTTTCTTTCTTCTTTTGCCTCTGGATTTTATTCTTTCTCTTCCCCTTTTCATTATAATTGTAATTGTTATTATTGTTCTTTCATTTTTATTCTATTTCAATTATTAAACTTTTCTTATTTCAACTCTTGCGTTTTACATTCCTTTCCAACTCTCCTTCCCATCCCTTGTGGTGAGGTGGGAGTGAGTGAGCGGCTGCGTGGTACTTAATTACTGGCCAGAGTTAAACCATGACACCCACGTGGGCAGTAAACTCCTGGCACTAAAGGCAGCCTAAGTGATCAACCAGTCTGCTGGCTTGGTGAGCTGCAAGACTTGTCCACATGCTCTTTTCTCAGTTTTTTTACAGACACTCCAGTTAAAGGGTGGAGAAGACTTGAGCCAGCATTTTATTTCATTCATCTCTTACTCCTTTTGGATAGCTGCAAACAGACTTTAATCCCCCTCATGTGTTGGGCTCACCAGTGAAGCCAGAACCGTGCTCAATCTAGTTATTAGTAGCTGCAAAGGCAGGGCTGAAGTAATATGGCTAATGTCTGCGTATCCCTGTCCTATTCAGCAGAACTGCAAGCTCACAAAATACGGTGCAGCAGTTTCTGGGATATCCAATTCCATTGGAAGGGCTTTGGACAGTGTTGGAGGAGATGAATGGGGGTCACAACATCAAATAGGGATGCAACTGTGGTGACAAAACCATATCTGTGTGTCCTTGGGCTGGGGCTGGTGCAAAATGCAGGTTTTTTTTAACACAAGCAGCAACCTGTGCTGTTGTATCCTATATGTCACTGTATTGAAAATGCAATATTTCACAGCCCTACAAATATTGCTTCAGAAGGACAGAGGCAGTTTGTGACTCACCAAACTTTATTTGCAAGCTGATCACGATTTTCATGTAAATGGCATTCTCTTAGCATTTGCCAGTTTGGTTAAAGCTGAGAGAAAATTGTCTTGCCAAGATTTCTCAGCATGCCGTCTCCCCACTTACCTCACTTGTCTGCCTTCTGCTCCCCTTTACCACAGCACCTGATTCACTGTGCAAAC
Organism: Falco cherrug; assembly: GCF_023634085.1. NCBI lineage: Eukaryota > Metazoa > Chordata > Aves > Falconiformes > Falconidae > Falco > Falco cherrug. Next base: position 71,616,749 of record NC_073698.1, on the reverse strand, counting down.
TGGATGGAAATGACAAGGCCTCAGCCACAGCCATAAGCTTGCTTGGTTGAAGTGACATTTCTTGTGAATGACTGTAATGCAAGAGGCATTTGCATGACAGCATTTTGAAAACACAACTATGTAGTGCTGTCAAACAACCTTTTTTCCCTCATTAAAGAAGGGTGAACAGTTGCCATACACTATCTGACTATGAAAATACTTCTATTTAGAGTCAAAAATCAGCTGCCTTTATATTGCTTGATTTTGCAATCTGCTTAGCCCTACTTGATTAAGTGCTTGTCAGAAGCTGATGTTGAAGGTAATGTGTTTTTTTATCACATCATCCCCCCTCTCAGATTTAGAGACATGATTTTCCTGTTTTCTAGTAGGAAGAGGGAATGAAGTATGGTGATCTGATCTGGGTTCAAGATTGAACCCAACCTAAATGTATAGGAGCACTTGTACTCATAGACCACAGTCAAGAATAAACTGAGATGGCTTCTCTGGCTCAGACCACAGACCAAGCAAATAGTGTCTGCCTGTGCTTGTCCATATAGAGGGGAGGCTACAAATAATGAGCCAGGAGAAATCGTGAACTCTTTCATGGAGTTGTGCTTGTCCTGGATTCACTGCAAGCGTGACTTGGCCTGCATCAGTCCTTGTGCCCAACTTCTTGTCAATTTTCCATGGAAAGGAAATCCAAATACTTACTCAGGCTGGAAAAAATAAAAATAAAAATGCCATGCTCCAAACATATGTTGTTCTAAAGGTTTGGGATCCAGGACCAGTCTACCTCAGGGCATAAGCATATGGGGGAAAAATGGTATTCTAGTATCAGACTAAACTCTGGATCCACCTCTGTAGGCTTAATTCTTTCTCCAGTGATTTAGCCAAGTTTCATAGCAAACATGCCACTATTAGAACTGGAATATTTAGAGGGCTTGGAGCTGCTGTAAATGGAATTATAATCCAGTCATTTTTCAACATTACACTGTCAGAGGTAACCCCTGCAGAAGGTTTTATCAATCATTTCCTATGACAGTCTCTAATTCTCAGCTTCCTTAACCACTGCCCTATATCATTTCTTGTCATGTAGCTAATTAGGACATGACATGAGAAAGGCGGAGGCCTTTAACTTGAACATAGCGGAGCAGAGGATTTGCTCAATTAGGGCCTTAGCTTCTTGATTACTTTATATCATTTAGGAGTGTTACCCCAACTATATTTCTGTGGAGGGATGTGTGGTAGGACTTCTCCCTATGAAAAGAAAGACTTACAAGTTCAGCTTTATCTGAGCTCTTCCTAAATCTTATTGCTGCATCAGTTCTGCTCCCTGGACTGACATATGGTGAAAGGATTTATTTTCAGATATATCAAGTCTTCACTCTTTACTACTAGGGCATTTAGAAGAGATCAAAGTGTTACACCTCCTACTGCTAACATGCTATTTACAACTCTTAATCCAGTTCTTCAAACAGATCTGACTGATTGGGTTATCCCATTTCATTAAACTTAAGGGATGTGCATATGATCAAGCAGACTTTGTTCCTGGCAGTCTAAACCTACTGGAAGTGTGAGAAAACATGCCTTAGGATTTTACTGTCATAGCAAAGAAGCTGTGAGCACCTGCAGTGTTGCCTTAAGGAATTGGTGTTGGATATGCTTTTTTAGAAAAAAATCCAGTGGGAGAGAGAATTGATGAAGAACAATTAGAAGCCTCAATAATAATTAAAACATAAAAGAAGGCAAAGTCATATCTCTAAAGATTCACTTTCTTTGCAACAAATATCATTCTCTGAGGACATCAATCCATGCATGTGCTGGGGAACGGGGGAGCAAGATTTCATAGACATGACAACTGATGAAGACTGGTCACTGAGGGTCATCTTGTCCCCCTGAAAAACATTCTTAGTCTTACCAGCTAATTTGACATCCGTGTTGCCTGTATAATCTCTTATACTAAATATCTACATATATATTTTCTAGCCCTCATTGTCATTATATTGATGCGTCCCATAGCAGTATATTCCCATCTCCACCCTTACAGTGTCTGACGGTGAAATGAGTCAGACCTACAGGTTTCCCAAATAAGGATGTTTTGCAGCTTTGACTATTTAACTATCATAAAAGCTTCAATTTCATCTTTCCCAAGCACTTATGCCAGCATTGCTTATACCGTTCTAGGAAGTATATCAATATAGTTGTATTCTCATTCAGGCTTATGTGAGCATATCTATATGTTGCTTTAGAAAAGTCCCACAGCCATCTGGCAGTAAGCCAGAGTGGTTAGGAAGTCCAGTCATGGAAGAGGACTAAGTCTACCAAGACTGGAAAATAGAAGCACAGAACAAAAGATCTAATCCTTTCTCCAGACAGTTTGCACACTACATACAGGAAAAACAGCTAACACATCAGGTAAATGAAATCCCTGTACTGCAAAGGCACTGGAGGTATAGGCTCCAGCCCATCAGCAGGCTAGATGTTGTTGAGGTCTTTGCTATCTTCATCGAGAAAGAGATTGTGAAGGAGGGACTGAAGGACACTCCTGATTGTAACTTTGCAAAGGTTTACAGACGCCTGTGGAAAATGTGGGTGATGCCACAGCCTGAAAAGAGTGGCCAGAATCATTTTATATAGTGAACAGAGCTGAAATTAAAAGGCAAAGATACTAAGATCCTTGAAAGAGATGACAAGTAGCCTGCATCTGATAAATTGGAAAAGAAAAAAAGACAGTGAAAAGCTTCCAAGACAAGAGTAATATGATCAAAATTAATGACTCATAGAACAGCACTTTGCAGCAGCAGTCTGAATGGATATGCAAAGAGAGGGATTTGCCAAAGCAGATGAAAACAATTTTGTACTAATAAAATGAAAGCCTTGGTGAGAGTCATACTGTGTAAAGGAACTTTTGCAGAAGGAAAAAATGATATCAAGCCATGGCCAGAATGTGAAAAGCTAGAAAACAGAACCGCTACAACTGAATGACAAGCTAGTGAGATAGTAAGGGTGGCCACAATGAGACAGAGAAACATTGTCATGGAGGAAAGAGTGTGGAACAGCAGCTTGGGTCTAGCCCTAATAAACTTACCCTAATGGCTGGAGCTTCCAGATACAAGCCTTAGTCTTCAAACAACATGCTAGCTACATGCGGTCTAGCGGATAAGCTGTAAAGGCATTTATTTCAGGTACTGTGGAAAAGACAACAGCACAAGAAACATCAGGTTCTGTTAAAATTTATGCATATTCTTTATACTGTGTTTGTGCCTGGAATATTATCAGGATGTCGACATAGTCTATTAGACCTTATTCACAAAGAAGCAGGCTGTGACATCTAATTATCTTAATGCGTGACGAAGGGTAAATTTGTACTTCCCTGTGCAGAAATACTGCAAACAGGCCAGCCACAGAAATGAAAGGAAAAATGAAAGCAGGGTAATTGCCTCGGAGTTCATACTAGCACTGCTGCAGTAGTATGGAGGGAGGGAGGTAGAAGAAGTGTAGTTAGCAGAGCAAGAAGTAATTCAGCATAGGGTGGAGTCACTGCAGAGTACCAGTCTCAGCTGAGCCCATATTGCTCACCCAAGGGAATTCTGCTGCGGGGAGCAAACTGTCTGGCTGGTGCTGGACTGGGAAATTTGTTAGTAAGTAGGAATGGAGAGAGAGCAAAGTGAGTGCAACAGACATCAAGGGGAAGAGAACGAGGGAGCTTGGGCATGCAAATATCAGAATAGCAGACAGCCGTAACAATCAAAATATGACCTAAGGAGCAGCCTGAAATACATGGCTGGGAAATCCGCCAGCCCATGAACAGGAGCAAAAAGCTGTGACAAAGCCTCTTTCTCTGACAGTGTTATTGGTGGTTACTGATACAATTACCACTAACAGCAAATTGATCAGTTGTAAAACCCCCTCTTCTGGTTGCTGAGAATCAAAGGCCTTTTGACCAAGTCTTCTCAACACTTATGATTGAGGTGCCAAGGGTAGAAGGGTTATATTTGCCGTCTTTTCTCCTTTCCCCTCCTCACCAAGTTTGAAGACTGGGCACACATCATGCTCACCAGATATGTTAGTGGAAGGAAGGTCTGCAAAGTTATGTAATCTTGTTTCTTGGGGTTGAGCCTAAATGTCCTGATCTTCCTTAGTACCTAAACAGTGACTCAATTATTGAGACATGCGCAATCCACATGCTGTACAAGGCTTGTGCACAGGGTTGGACTTTACCTCGGATTACACTCTACAGGCACTGTTGACTTAAATTCACATTGAGTTATGGCTAACAGAGACCATACAGGTAGGGACAGAGTGCCCTGCTTGCTCCTGGAAGGAGGCTGTGCTAGAGTAAAAGCTCTCCTATTAAATGGCAGTGATATAACTGAAGAGATCATGGGGTCACCAGGGGAGTCTCTGCACCAATAAGGCCTTAGGACATGTAGCTCTTCAGCCTTGAAGCTTTCCTAACTCACCTGAGAAGGTAAGCAGTAGGCGGAGAGAAAAACAAATATTCTCGTTTACAGATTACATATGTAGATGGGAAAAAGAACTGCTATGCTCAGATGAATCCACATTTATGAGATTATCTGTTCTGCTCTCACCCTGAAGAAGTGAAAATAACTATTTTCTTCTATTTTATTTTTCTTTTGATAGAACAACATTTTAAATAGATTGCATTGAACCTCCAAAATCTTTTCTGAAGAATGATGGTGAACTCAGTGGCCGGGCTTTTCTTCCCTGTCTAGCTTTCAAGTATTCCCATAAAGAAGCAAGGAAAAGAGAGAAGAAAAAAAAAGCTCATAGTATTTGCTAAACACTGATGGGAATCAAAGCACTTGAATTTTAATTTAATCAGATTGTAGACTGTAGTTTAGGGAAATAACTCAGTTTTATTTTCTTGATAGACTTTGCAAGTAAAACCTGTAATTTAGCAAATATTAAACAAATTTATTTAAAATATCAATTATACTAATCCCAAACTTATACACACAAACCCATAATTAACACAATTAGCGTTGCGGAAACTGTAAACATTACCATTTAACATCATATTCCTAACAATCAAGAGATGGAAACATAAAAATTAGCTGCCAAGTTGTTCACTCACAGAGCTACCTTTAATTCAGTCTTTTCTAGACACCTTAAATCGTATTTCAGTATTGATTGTAAAATACATAAAACCTTATTGAGACAGCCTTCTAAGCGTTCCTTCCTAATGTGTATATAAACTGCTTCCAGCCTAAGCCATCTTTTGATACCCATAAGAGCAGTTCTAGGGTACTCTTGCAGGTGTAGTTTAAATAAATCAAAGATCTGTTTGATACCATGCCATCTCCAAGCTGCAGAAAGTCACTATAAAACAGCCACTTCTCCATAGCTTCTCCTACATTCTTTCCTCTTTAGTAGAGTACCTGTCTTACACCAGGAGACACAGAGACTCAGCTTTTGTCCACCCTTGCAGTGTTTGCTCCCTCTGCATGGTCTCTGAAGGCAGCAAACATTGCGGAGAGGATTTGGCCCCTTCTGCACAGCTGTGGTGAGTCCTCAGAGCAGCGCAACCTTCTGCAAAGGGAAGCCAGATATGGAGATCCTGAAATGTGGGTACCTTCTCTTCAACTCCACCCTGCCTCTTCAGCCCCACAGAGATCTCCTTCCAGTGGGTACATAGCTGGGCTAAAGGCTGAATATAACCTGATATGTGAATCTGAAAATGCTTGCTCTGAAAACCCCTGGTTGTCTAGGTACAACATATGGATTTACTATTAAATTAATGTTTCATAGGATCAGACTCTCTGCTGAGTCTCTGTAATTTGGCATGGGATTCTTACTGAACCAGACTGTCACTTCAGTGATGGTATTTGTTTTTACATCATTTGAAAGGAATAATAACCTGTGGAATTGTGCCAAAATCATATGATGTTTTTCTCCTAATATGCTTCATTGATTTAGACATTTCACTGAAAAAGTTACAGCTTCCTTCTTATTTACAATAAATCGTATTTGTTTTTGTAAACAAAGCAGATTCTGGGAATGTGAATACCTCATACAGACAAAACCAATATAGATCATAACTGAGAAACGTAAAAAAGATGCTTACGCAAACTTGGCTTTCCACATAGTTGTCTCTGCCCTGCCATACTTCCCTGATCTATAGCTTTTGGGGTGGAGTCAGGTCACCACTGCTTTTGCAGTTTTTCTGCTGAAAAACTAAACCGGCAAATCAACCTTCTGTACCTTGTGGGAACTGGAAGGTAAGCAACACCGTTTTTGAGAATGATCCAAGGCATGAGTATCTTCTGTCTGGCCTGTTTAAAGGTTGGAACACCAGAGCTAAATCCCCAGAGTTAAAAAAGCGCAAGAGCTACTTTTTCTTCAGGACTCCAAAGCAAGAAGCTGAGGATCAATACTGCCCTGTGGATGAAGTGTATGTGCTGTCTGGGAATAAGACACAACCCAAACTGAAGTCTCGGCAGTGATTACCTCTCCTTTCACAATGCTGTAAATCTGAAGCGTTAAGGATACGTCTGTGTGAGACACCTAAAGATCTGAGGAAGAAAAAAGAAACGTGGAAATTAATGACATTTCACTGAAACTCTGCTTTCAAAACAGAAATACCTCCAACAAAAAAACCAAACACCTGTAAGCCTGTGGTATTGTTCAGAATTCTGACAACCAGGATGAGGGATCCAAACCTGGCATTTCTTTTTCCTTGGCAACTTGATTTCTCCAGAATTGTCTCTTTGATGTTCATTGACACCATTAGAGGCCACAAAGTCAGTGAGGGCAAACACATCTCATCTATCCCAGAGGTGTCAAAGTTGGATGGTTAAGCTTGGGCCAGTCACAGCAGGCTTCTTTTACAGTTATTAGAGAAAAACGGGTACCTCCAGTGATAGTTTGCTTGATGTGTCTTGGACAAGTATTTTAAGACAAGATGAGTCATTTCTGGAGGCACTTTTTTCTTTGAACCAACTTCAAAGGTATTGCAGGTGTCCAGCTCAGATCTTTAGCTGCCAAAGCTGAGGTAGACTAACTTTTTCAGTAATTCAGCCAATTGACATGATTGAGTATTTGACCCACTTAAACCAAATTTCCTAGTATGAAATAGGGATATTATATCAGGGTAAGGATGGTGCGTTGTAACCAGGAGCAATTCTCTCTTAAGCTAAGGTGTTGGGAACACCAGTGAACCAGAACCCTTACTTTAAAGTGTGGAAAGGGAATGGAAGGGCCCTTTGGAGCTACAATCCTTTCAGTAATACTGAATAGGTTTTACCTCTTCCCCAGAGTAATTTGCATACCAAATGAAATTATATTGCTGTTTCTAACACCATAAGGCCCTTACTGTATCTTAGGTCTTACATTATTTTGACTTTTTGTCTTATGCTATTTCAAACCAGAGTAAACCCACTGTCTTCCCTTTAACCTTGCTAGGAAGTTTCTTCCCAAACTCAGCAAGTGTAAGCATTGACTTCAGGGAAAGCTGAATAAATCTCTGAACTCCACTGCCTGTGTTGAATTGGCTTGGTGCTGTCATCTAACCATAAAGGAATCAAGTGACAATTGGGAAAGAAATCCTTATGGGCTGTCAGATATGACATAATGCTTTCCTAGGTTATCTGCCCTAGAAGAGATTCATGGCACTCTGGAGTGGCAGCCAGATAACTTTGAACATTTCAACAGCCCCTGGACACCTATTTTTAGGGAACCATACTCCACCCCTGTACTCTGTCACTGCCGTCTCTTTTGTTTCCACATACTAAGCAGTTTTCAGATGCCATTTCCTTGTTTCTGAGAAAAATGTGTGAAGCAGCCAGGAGAAACCCAGCAGAGAATGACATGTGGAAGGACGTTGAAGCACAAAAAGGGAACAAGGGGAGCAAGACCTTACTTCAGGCAATCCTGAAGTTTTCCCTGCTCGTAAAGAGGTGTTGTATCTTGGCACAGGAGCACAGCAACATACACTTTTCTACCTGTCCTAGTACATGACAGACCGCATTGATGGTCATAAGACACAGCTTACATTTGTTCTGGTGCAGATATTGATCCTGAATGTATAGCTCAATGATTATTATTTAAATACATGCCATAAATTAAATAGCTTCAATCCAATTCAATTTACACCAAGATGAGTGTTTTTTTTCCCATTACCAGGAGGCTCTGTCATGTTCTCTTCACCTTTGTATTCACATTGTCAAGGAAATCTTATGAAACAAATTATATTTATCTGAGAGGGAGGCTCAGTACTGTATTCAGCCTTTCTTGGTACTTCTTTTCCTATACACATCTTTAATATATGAAATGCCTGCCTTATGCTTTCTCTTTATATGCTCTATTATGCCTTCATGTTGACAGATTTTTCATTCCTTCTCTGCTTTCATGAAGCTTCTTGGAGCAGGAGATTGGCCTCAAGGAAGAGTCCCCACTTCTTTTCAGACTCTTTTCCTGTTAATCCCCTTTCCCACATGTATTCATCAGACACAGCATCTTCTGTGAACAGAGCAAGGCAATACTGAGCACAGCCCCCCTCGGTTAGCTGGTGGGGTGTATTTTCCACTGAGGCTGCAGGTCTAAAAGAGTTAGGAAATCCCTTCAGATTTGGTAACAAAGAGGAAGACTGCCAAATTCTGTTTCCATGACATTGCTAATTCTTAAGCTCAGGGGCACAAGACCAGTGAAGCTGACAAGAGGATAAAGCCAAGAGAGTCCTATTTCTTGATGGTTTTATCCATAATTTAAGCTGAATGGCCGAGGTTTTCTGAAGGCAGATTTTGAATCAAGAGATGCCCTTAGAACATCTTTTGATTTTTTTGATTATGGGAATACAAGTTATAAGATTAGATGCTTCTAATCAGGCACACGCATACTAATCAGGCACATGGCACAAAGAATCAATTAAAATATATTTGAAAATAAATGTGGCATTTTGAGGGTAAGACAAGGGTTCTAATATCCCTAGGTGGTTTTTTCTTTGTCTTTTAAATACCTGTTATCTATGAATGCAATAGAAAATTACTATGTTGGCAAGTAGCAACTTCAGCTGTTTTCTTAACAGGATTTTTCTGTCTTTCAGAATATATTTCCTTTTTGTATCTCATTCACCAGCATATCCTCAGATTGTATAAATCAATAGAGCTTGAATTACATTCCTGGAGCTATGCTGACTTCTATCTCTTGGGGATATGGTCTACAGCCTCTAAAACTTTAAATGCATAGAGTACAGGGACTTCTGGATTATTAAATTAATGGGAGATATAGATTCACTTTGGAAGAAATACAAATTCAAAACAAGAGGCAGAAACCAGAATTTAAAAAACTCATGACTTTCTGAAATGATTCATAACTCAAAGAACATGATCTGTTTTCTTCAGCTTTTTCTGAATATAGCTGGCTGAATATGAGCACAACAAAGATACTCATTTCATTTTTTAATGGAGACATCTAGCACTCTAAATGTGTTGAGTCCAAATGTCATTTTGACATAGTTATTCTGGTATGTTGTAATTCAGCACCCAACAGGGTAGGGATCAATAGCTGCCCTTATTTGCTGTTTGTCTGACAACACAGAACACATCCCTTAGGGGCGTACACTTAAAGTGAGTGATGTTGCTAAGAAACCCATTAAAATATGTTGTTAATTGAGGATGAATAGCCTCCTAGTTATTTGGAACATTTCTTACCAGCTCGTTTCATGTGGTGTGCAAATGAGACAACATGTACTGGTAGCTGCTGATGTCAATGCCACTGGTTATTTCAGAAGCACACACAGCAGGGAATGAGAAAGGTCACAATTATCAGATAAGGAAATTGCCTTTGTTTGCTTTGATATTGGTAACCTTATTTGGGTGACATCACAGAGCTCTGCCTGACTGAAAGGAAGCGAGAGAGAAAACAGAAAGTGCAGTGAGATGGCCTGACTTCTCACGGTGAACATTTGTTTCCTTGTCACAGTCTCAGGAGCAGAAGCTGTTCTCTCCCCAGTTGCTATTTATTCTTGGAGCAAGGTTCTGAACATAACTGAACACTCTGGCTAATGTTAATTTTTAAAAAATATTTTCAGCCATATCACCGATGTAAAATGCACTCAGAACAGATTTAAGTAGGCTGTGCTGCCATGATTGTCCTCTTCTTGATAGAAATACATAATGAAATGTACTCCATTAGAAATAAATAAAACATAATGGTTGGTGCTCTCCTGCTCATTTGAATGGGTATCCCAAGGCTTTTCCATGTGTTACTTTTAGAATCATGGTCAAAGGTGTCCTCCATGCTCTTCAATAGGATGCAAGCACTGAGAAAAGATGAGGGTTGATCAGCAAAACAAAGAGCAGCATACAGAAGAATGAAAGTATTGAATGTTGCTTTACTTAACAGTGTTTCTAAGAAATGCTGGAAAAGAAAGGGCTTTATGGAAAATGTATTGCATCTAAAAAGGGAGCAGCAGTGTATTTCATCCTTTTTCTGAACGTTTTCTTTGCTGAAATGCTATGAGCTGTAGAAGAGCTTTCATAAAGACTAACAGATTGTACCTTGGGAGCTCTTGCAACATGTCCCCTCCCTAAACTGTTTCTTGCTGAAAGCTGGGCATAAGTAACAGGAAAAGAACATTTAATTTCAATTTTAAGCATTTTACACCAACCAAAGCCGAGACAGGACAACAGGTAGACAGACATTTACTCTGCTTTGCTGTGGTGCAGATTCTTATGCTGGCCAAACATCCCCTTCAATACTGTTTCTAAAAAGAACAAAAAAGCTGCAAGAGGTGTTCCCTTGAAAGACCAGCTGTTGTGGGGATAAGTGTGTGACCACAGGTGCTCCAGCAGAAAACACTGTTGTACTCAGGCCTTTGCCTGACAGTAATGGGCAAATCTGGAAGGAAAACAGCTGCCATCAACAGGGGGTTCTGAGCCATGTGAATGAGACCACGTAAAGCATCTGTATTTGCACACTTATTTTCCCTCTTCCTGAGTTCTGCTTTTCACAAGCTCCCTCCTACAGTTCAGTTTTCTTTCAAGAGTTGATCATATACATTTAAATATGAACTGAATCATGACATAAATCTTATAGACACCTGTACCAAAGTTTTCTACATAGAATATTCTGACAACTCTAAGAATACCATGTGTCTGTCTCAGGATGTGTGGGCCAATTATTTGTAAAAAAAATGAGACAAGTTTTAAGAAATTATCAGAAACTCATTTTATCTTTTCTGCATATCTTTATGCCTAGTTTTAATTTACATGAATTGTTTATTGCAATCTCATCTGTAGGCAAGTGCATTGAAAAGGTTTAATGATATAACATTTCATGTGAATCTCTTCAGAAAGCAAATATTGTGTTGAGGAACACAGGAGAACAGAGCTGTAAAGTAAAATAAGAAAGTTTATTTCTGAAATAAAAAGAAAGAAAGGACAATGATGCAACTTATTACAATCTTTTTGGAAAGAACTTAATTTTTTTAGATGTTTCTTTAAGTTTACAAAGATTGATAAATTTATTAATCTAATCTTAATAAAATACTTTTAATCATTCTTCTTTCAGAAATTATGGGAATTTTTGAGATTTGTGAAAAGCCTTGATAGATCTTTCCTATGACAGATCTATTGGATGAATGTGTCTGACAAGCCAACACTGCCCGTCTATTCAAACTGAAGGTTTCTGCATTCAGTGACTCCTTCCAAAACAGCAGAGGAAAGAGTCACCTAGATCTCTGCACTCAATCACTTCAGTTAACAAGAACGTTCAGGGTAAGCTCTGGGGTAACTGCTGCTACTGAGTTTGTACACGATGCCCTGCTTAGTACTTCAGATGTATAGGGATTTTTTTGTATATATAGAGAAGTAAAATGATCCTAGTTACTAATGTGTTTTTTTATCATCCAAAGGACATTTTTCAGATTTAGAACACATCAAAAATTTGTGTCCAGTGGCTATTGCTTTTGTTTCTGTTTCAGACATAGCAGAATTCAAATCACTTTCAAACTTAGCACCTGGAAATCTCAAAATAGAAACTGCACATAGAAGACAATGGTCTTGTAATTTCATGAAGTTCCTTACACTAGGTTGTATTAGCTCCAGAAAACTACTAAAATCTATTTGTGAGGACTAATTGCAATTTACTTCTTTCATGAAGTAGTTTATTGATTAAACATGGCCCTGGAGCTAACATTCAGTTTAGATCAAGAGCCTGTGGAAACCACTTACCACGATGAGAAATTTGTTTCACTGTGAACACACAAGGAAAACCTTTGTAACTGAAAGATATTCCATTCTTCCCCATGGCCTCTTCCCTTGAAACAGGTCTTATAATGTGTGTTTCAATCCAAGTAAGTCATTGCCGTGTTTAATCAAAGATTAAAAGAAAAACTAATTTCATCATCTATCTCCTCTCAAAGATATCTCTGGGTCAACAGTGTAGGAAACTAAAGTTATTAACTAGATGATGAAGGAATTCTGTCAAGAACTGTACATGACTGCTCCCACAAGATCTCTAAACACCACTAATACTTTCTTCAGTAAAATTAATCCCTGTTCATTAATGCAAAACACTGGGCAAAATCTGCATGCTTTAACCTGGCAGCACAGCCAGTTCTGGACACACAACCTTTACTGCATGCCAGACTGAGAAATTTGGCTGTTAGGAAACTCGGGTTCTTATGAAGGTTTTTGCATTCCTTCCAGTTACTGCCTCCTGGTTCCTGATCATGAAAAAAAGCCTCATTTTCTAGGAGCTATAGAGGTATGGACAATTGCATACAGACAGGGCCTGTCTGGAGAGACGGGTGCAGTGGTTGTATGTTTGATGAGAAGCTGTGAAGAAGGCCTTCTTCATCAGGAGACAAAAGTGTTCAATGGTTGTGGCTGGCCAGCAAGATGCAGTGTGAAAAGCTCAGACTGCCAGCCCAGGTTTCTGGATTTCCTTCACTCCTTCTGAGGACCTCTCGCCAACTATGAATTTTTGCTGTTCTTTTCTTTTCTAAATGGAAATTAAAGGGCACCTGAAGCCCATTAAAATTAGCTCTGACACTTCAAGTGGAAATGCACCTAAGATGACACAGTGAAGTGATGTTGTTCTAAAGACATTTCTTTGCAATGAAAACTTTAATTTTTCTCTGGGCCTGGCAATATCAGCTTGCCTATAAAAAGTCAGTGAGGAGACCTTAACTGCCTGAGTTCATATTCAACGTTCAGGTATAGCTGTGAGAAGCTGATGAACAGAAAAAGATCCAAAGAGTGCCATTGCAGTGTAAAAATAATAAAATTATACTTGTTTAACAGCTGCTGCAAATAAGATTTCTGTTATTTTTCTTCTTAGGGAAGTATAAAGTAAAATAGTACAAGGGAGACAGTATAAAACAAGAATCCAGTGAATGCTTGTGTTTCTGGTTTAATTTTTGACCTGTGTTGGTTTTGCAACTTCTGTTGACTTTAATAGAGACATTTGACAGTAACATTTTCAAGGGCATCTAAACAACTTAGACTTCTAAGTTCTCGGTTTAAAACTGTCTACAATCCATTAGGATCAGAAGTTCCTTTGTAAGTCAATCACACTTAAACCCCTAAGGTCTGACCCTAAAAAAGGGATTTACGTGCCACAGTAAGAGCTGTAATATCATTATGTACTTGGGTACATGGCCCTTGAGACTATACATGAACAATGTGTTCAGAGAAGCGGCTCCTCCACCTGGCATAGCTAATCCTGGGGACAGCTCAGCAATGTGTCTGTACGGCACCTTATCCAGGCTACCAGGCTGTGGTTTGGATTTGGTGTGAGGAAAATGTTGTTAACACACAGATGTTTGTAGTTGTTGCTGGGTAATGTTTATACTAAGTCATGGGCTTTTCAGTTTCTCAGGCCCTGCTGGTAAGACGGCTGGAGGGGCACAAGAAATTGTGAGGGGACACAGCCAGGACAGCTGACCTGAACTTAGCCAAAGGAATATCCCATACCATGGGATGTCATGCTTAGTATATAAGCTGGGGGTGGTTGGCCAGGGCCTGCCAATTGCTGCTCGGGGACTAGTGGGACATTGGTCAGCGGGCGGTGAGCAGCTGTGTTGTGCATCACTTGTTTTCTTTCCTCCCTTCCCTTTGGATTTCAGTCCTCTCCCCTTCTCCCTCCTTTTCTTTATATTTTTTACAATTGGAATTATTATTATTGTTTTTATTTTATTTCAATGATTAAATTGTTCTTATCTGAGCCCTTGAGTTTTACATTCCTTCCCAGTTCTCCTCCCCATACCTCCGTGCCGGTGGGAGGTGAGTGAGCAGCTGTGTGGTACTTAGTTACCAGCTGGGGGTAAATCACGACAGCATGGAACAACTTCTGATACCTTACTTAGACACTGAAACACTTCTAGGAAGGGGGAGATGTTAGCAAAGCATGATCTTGCATGCACATGTCCAGTGAATGAGCACTTATATGACCTCTATGGAAAACTGCTCATACACCATGACAAAAAAGTCAAAACTTGTAGCAAATAAAATGTGTGGGCCACTGGCTATTGGCCTTGCTTCCCCACACGATACCTTGTCTAAGGCAGCCAAAGCACTGCAATGGGAGCCATACGGAAAAGTTGGCGGGCTGATACTGAGAAGCCGGCTGTTTGCTTTGTATCCCTCAGTTTCTCTTTTTTATTCTTTTTTCCTTTGTTAGTAGCAGAGCTTTCATGCCACTTGCAATTTTTCTCGCATTTTCTCCACAGCTGCTATAGAAAAGCCTATAGAGTTGAGAACTTCCTATGAGCAAGCTAGCAAGCCACGCACCAACATTTCCACTTCCATCATCCCTTCTAATGGCCTGTGCTTCACCGTCTGACACATTGCAGCTCTTACTTTCCATCTGTACCTCAACAGAGACACTGAAAAGTCAAAGCACGTAACTTACATGGCTATGACACTGCATCGGTCAAGTACACACAGATCCCTTGCAGGCTTGTGACTTGAATGAAAGGGTAATACTTGTTCTTAAATCAGCTATTCCATTCATATTTTAGGGAAGGGGTCCATACTTGAAAATGCAGTGACCTACTTCTTCCACAGCTAGGGTTTAACTGTTGACAGTATGCAGTTATGTTCTGCTCCATTCAGCAAAGTTTACACGTGCGGGGGAATGATGAATTTAAAACAATTCCTTTTAACTATTTCCTTTTTTATTTTATAAATATTTCCTTTCAGAATATCATCTACCCTTGACTACCGCAGTTCAACAAAATCCTTGCTTGTCCTGCCACCTGCTACCATTTGGCTTACCACATCTGTAGAACTGTACCTTAAATATCATCCAATAAATATTCTTCTATGCTACTTCAAATTCCACCACCCTGCTAATAAAACTTACCTTCCAGGTTATAAGCTCATTCTAGCAGTAATTCTCATTTTCTAAGTGTAGCAGCTAACACCAAAAGCCATACCTGACTTTACTGATGCTCACTTCAATGCTCTGCTGATTCCACAACCCAGGAACCTCCTGGAGCATCCCATTGCATCTGCTCAGCCCCAATGCTAGGCTTTTCTCCTTGTAAGAACCAACATCAGGAGGCAAGTGGGTGTACATGTGCCTGATTTTGTCCTGTCACCTAGCTGGATGACCCTAACCTGGAGCAGAAAACAGTAATGATAATAATAATACCATGGATGTAATCCAAGGAATGTTATCCATGCAGATTCACTAGACACTGCTAATGACAAGTCATTAATTTCCAGTGTAGAATCCTTCACCCTTATTTACTTTTCCCTTCTGTTTAGAGAATTTCTCGTCTCAGAAAATGGACATTTCGGGGGGTAATGATGTTAAAATAAGTATGTGTAAAAAGGATATATAAACAATCTTTTTCCAGCCCCCAGATAAGTTTGGGGGTTTTTTTTCCTACATAATGTTTGCAATGGGCATCACTGCATCTAATGATAACTTCAATAGCTACTTCAAGGCAAAATTGGCTGGATAAATGTAACTATTGTTGGATAAGCATTTTAACATTATTCTATTATTTCTCTTTTCTTAATCATGAGGAGAAAAACAGAGCTGAAATTAAGTGCAAAAAGCTATCAGCTTTTGAATCTGGTAGTGGTGTAAGATAGGAGTCGGGCCCCACTGTTGGTTACACCGAAGCAAAGCAATGTATTTTTCATTAGCCTACAAGGTGAAATAATTCACCAGGAGGAAAAGCAACCATGAGAACAACTTCAGCTCAGCCAAAAATTTCCAACCTTCCCTGCACTAATCTTCCTTTCTCCTGAACTCACACCCCATGTAAACAGCTTTACGCTCAGACAGCTTGGTGTATAGGATGGAGTGCGCTCTTCACTTCTGCTGAAGCCTTTCAGCTATGCACAAAATGTGTAACTCTTCAGGGGCACTGAGACTGAAACCCAGGTGGTCTGTGTCCCTGATGCTGCCCTAAGCAGCCAGCTGGAGGGCTGCCATGGTGCAAGCAGATGGTCCTGGGTGTATCAAGTGCTTTGAACAGAGTGGAAAGGCTGCAAGCAGAGGATGAGAGGAAGGTGTTGTGGAAAACTGCACCATGGTGTTGAGCCTGCTTTCCTGGGAGGTCAGCGAGCAGAATCTGAGACATCCAGCGGGGATCTGCAGGCCTCTGAGGACATTTGAAAAGCAACCTCAAATCAAATGGTGAAACCCGGATTATACAGTTCAGCAAATGCAGCACCAGCCTGGCATTAGAACAGTAAAAGCACACATTTTGGCAAAAACCCCTACATGTTAAGAAAAAGAAAAATGCTTTCACTGTAAATCTGTGGGGAAGTATCTTGGTAATATCTTGCCTCTATTTAAGTCAGCACTGGAATACCTCTCAGGCCATTGGGTATGGAATAAGGAAAATTAGCACAGACTTCAATTATGCAAGACTTGTAGACACTCAGACCCCATTATAAGAAACTTGCAAATGTGTCTCAAGGGGAAACCTTCTGCAAGCATTTGTTGGACAGCCACTGTGATAATCGAGGCAGTGCTGTGACTCCTTTCATGTGTACCAGGCATTACACACTTTCTCCCACTCCAGATACAGCTATTTTACCTTACAGACTTAGAAAGGGTTATTGATTTAGAACCTTTACTAGGGCTCACAAGTGGTTAATATGATTAACCTCATTCGAGAGAATGTTGTCATAAACACTTATTAAAATTCCTGCTTTTTGTGCATGCATTTGTCGACCGGAAATTGGCAAAAATATAAAAGGTGATGATGAAAATTAATTTCCCTGAAGGAATCATTAAATCTTCCTCCTCCCTTTTCTCCCTGCATGTGCACCTTCCTCTTACTTCATGGGCTTCAACACTGGAAATTTTAATTGTCTATATTGTCAGTTTTTGACATCTTAATCTCCCCTGATGAGCCTGGCATCTTAGAAGTACAGCATCTGAATACTAAACATTGCACCTCTTGTATAGCTGTTATGCACAAAGCAGCTGCAGCTGGGCCCCAGTTTGCATCAGTGCTCCAGTTTACATGTCCTAGCCCCTCTCCTGCTCTCCATAGTGTAGATACGTACCTCCACCAGCTTCCCCAAAGTCATTCTCTTCACTATGATTTGAAAGTCAGGGTTTCATCATCTGCAAAATTCACCTGCAACAGAAAACCCAGGCAGCCACATCAGCAAATATTGCTACAGATTGTGCACTGGTATTAATATATTTCTGGTCAGATCAGTTTGCACCACTGGTGTCAACAGAGTTTGCTGGTTTTCACCAGAACAGAGACTAGTGTGCTGTGCTTGTACAGACTATGTATTGCCCAGACCTGGCAGGCTCCTTTTCCCACTTGGAGTCAAAGCCATAAATTTCTACTGTGGATGACACCAATCAAATCTAGGTAACACAGGTGCCATTGCATTATAATGAAAGCTAGACGGGTTGAAATGAACCTGGGAATCTGCAGGACCAGGGAGGCCGGAAACAGCATAGCTATATGTACGAAAGGAAGCAGGCAGCCTTGGTCTTGCAACTGCTTCCATGAAAATACTTATGGGAGAAGAATGAAGAAAAATCCTCAGAACAGAGAAGCAAGCAACTGCCTATATTTGGTTGACTAAATGTAGGGCTCACTTACTAATTACCCTGCTTGTTTGACAGGTAATGTGTATGCAGGGACTGTGCACCAGCTGCACCACTACAAAAGTTTGCACTTGGAGAAGAGGGCCCTTGTGTGAGGCCATTGCACTGGCTGACTCAAGGAGAGTCTGTTTAAACAGTTTCTGCACAGTCTTGGAGGTTAGATCTACCACAATAGTGCCAGTCAAGACACAAGGCTTTCCCTCTACAAGTTACAGAATTACAAAGGACTGAGTTGCTTCTTTGCTATAATTTTCCTGTATTTCCACAGATACTTCCTTTTTCATTAGTGATAGCATAACTGTTTCCTGGAAAAGGCTGTTACTTGTTAATGTAGCTGTGAGGTGCTAGACTAGCTGTGCACTTACGTCCATTATAAAGACACCTGGAGGGCAAGGTGAGTCCTGCTGACATTATGGTTTTTTTCTTTCAAAATCAATTACAGTCACAAAAGTAATGAAGAAATGAAAGAATGTAAAAAAATGTTAAAGCAATGGCTGTTAATGGTGCTTTACTAAAGTGAGAGAGATTCTGCTTGTAATTGAATCAGTCCCAGAGGGTGCTGCAGCTGTACAGGGGCACCAGAAATGCTCCATGCCTAGGTCTTCCCTACCCCAAATACGCGTGCCTCCTCCTAACCAGGCTTTCCTGCTGTCAGCCCCTTTCGGTTGCTTATATAGAACATTTCATGACAAAGTCACATTCTGGGCAGCCATAAGGACCCTGTGGTAGCAGTCCAGGTTTGGTGGCAGGAGTCATTCAAAGTGATGCCAAGTGTGTCTGGCTAGGGACAAATACCCTTGGGAATCTGGGCAATGCTGGGTTGTACCAGCCGCTCCCTAGCAAATCAACAGAGAAGCACAAAGCAGCAAGATAGAGAGCTACTTTCCTCCCACCATTTGTAAATATGCCCCTGCCTGTTTGCACTTCCAGGAGCTGCAGCCCACTGTCTCCCTCTGTGGACAGTGTCTGCTGCAGGGTTGATGAGTTTGCAATTCCAATGTGGTTTTTTTTGAAAAAAGGACCTCATTTACTGTGGAGCCAAGAATGTTATTTTGGACCTTCTCACAAAGACATTGTAAGGATGGCAGTATAGACTGAAATGTTTATTTGCAGACCTTTCTGATGCTACAGGGAGAAACTGTTCAGTTTGCATGGTTTGAATTAGATCAGAATTGGAAGAGTTTATTGATTTATTAACAACAGAGCATTGACTAACTATCCATGAACGAAACATGCAGAATCAATATTGCTAATGAACAGATAAACCACAATAAACAGATAAACTAGACAGTTACAAAATGTTAATAAACACCTACACATTTCTAAATGCCCTTCTGGTAGCTGACCCCGGGAAGTTCTGATCTTACATGAGAGATTCTGCTGCTCTGGCTGCATGCCACCTCCATTGCTCCCCACACCCCAGTGACCTCCATGACATTGAGGAAGCCCCTGCAGGTGCACAGGCACACCCCAATGTGTGAGTCCCTCTGCACTGCACCCACACAGTCACCCTCTCTGCTGACTTGCATCCCTATCCCCTGTCCCCTGGGGAGGCTGCCTGGGCAGGGGCTGTGGAGCTGAGGAGCCACCAAAGTTTTCACTGATGCTCATTCCCACTGCAAGCACTCTCTCCCCTGATACAATTATTTTATGCTCCTTTTATTCTTATTTTCAGGACAACTTCTTTCTTTCAAAAGTGTGCAACTCCCTGGTTATCATTTAATCCAGAAGACAGTCATTTTCTTCTTTAGCATGATGCCTTCCATACAATTAGAGTGCTAGACCCACACACAGCTGTGTGCACACATGCATCATTCATTGTCACATTTCTGTCTTACCTGCTGTTGTTGTCAAGGCCATTTGCCATGGGAAACATGAGCCATGTGAGCACAATCATGCCTGATGGCATAACTTATCTTTTTGTTCTGAGCAATACAAATATTGAAGATTCAATGATTATGCAATAATAAATGCTGGCAATGTGCTTTTTTTCACTCTGATATCTATAGTTTTACAAATATTTTTCACCTAGAACCAAACTGAATAATTCACACTTGAACAGCCTGTTTTAGCTGTGTCACTGCTTTCTGTATTTTTTCAGTTCCATTTTTCAGAGACATTTTGGAAATACATAAAATTAATTGTGTATAGTTAGAGCATTTGGATTAAAAATGGTAACATTTAAATAAATCAGTTGAAAACTTTTCTTATTCTGAACAGAAAATGACCCCAGACTTTTACCTGAATCAAAACTTGCAGCTGAAAATGTTGCTTCTAAATTAAATCCTAAAACTGAACAGGCTTTGCCTTCAGTAGTGGAGAGGACTTTTGCTATGGCCTAAAATAGTTTTCATTTTCCACAGAGAATGTGTTTGTACTGGTTTGTTTTGACTCACTGCTGTATTTAGTTAGTATTTCAAAGCAAAGCAACCTCTTCTGCATTTTTCTTCCTGTCAACCCTGTTACCACCAAGGGCAGGGGACTGACAGAAACCCAATTACAGTCAGACATGCCGTGTGGGACTCACCTGACCAGATGTTCAGATTTACATTGTGGACTTTCATGTCCTGGACTTATCATCAGCAGAGAGAAGCAGTCTTTTCTATGTGTGATTTAATTCATCTTTAATGTGAATGTTTAAAATAAATCAGAAGAACCAAGTGCCAGGGACTCAAAACTGAGCCTGGGAAGACATGGTCACTTGTGGACTTCGACACCACAGGCTTTAAAAAGTTAGGTAAGATGACTCCAGCCCACAATGTCAACCCACTGCAGCTCACATAAATTAGTGCCATAATGGAAGGAAGGAAGGAATGGAGGGGTTAACAGATAAAAAGAAAATCTCGGTGGTGCTCCAGAGGTGAGCAAGGTCAACTTGAACACCAAAGGAATGTAAGCAACGTTCAGACTAATCCATCCACTGCTATTCCTTGATATCACATAAATAAGAGTGTAAGTCACAGAAGTCTCAGTGACTTTACCAGGAAAAATGCAGTCTGTTCTCCTAGCACTAAATTTACTACTGTAGATTTCTTTATCTCTGTCTTTTAGAAGATATGTGTCTTACACCAATCGCTAGGTTAAACATTTAAAAAGTCATCACCTTTTAAAACAGAGCTAGTTGTTTTTGTTGACCAAACAGGAATGGGGAGCTTATAAATTGCTAGGCTCTTGTTTCATAGTTTGAGTGTACTGCAGCACAGCAAAGTTGTGTAAATCAGAGATGAGATTGAATGCTTCTTTGTAATTCATGGAAAAAACATCACATGGACTTCATCAGGTCCTTCAGTTTGGAAATGGTTACTGACAACTGTATATAGTCAGTAGTTCATATCAATTTCTAAAAGACAAGGATTACATTTCATGTCCAAAATACATTGCACACAACCTAAGTAACTCTTCCAGACCTTCTTGTGAAGGGTAAAGGTAAATTCACTACTGCATTAGGGATTGGTGGCTCTCTGGTTCTTGTGGTCATGATCTGATGACATGGGGTGGGAACAGAGGGCAGTCCCAGCTTCTCAGTGATTCTTCTGGCATTACTGCTAAACATCACATACTCAAATTTTCATGCTTCATGTGGAAGCAAGTATAACATCACTGCCAATGCATTTTGTGGGTGTTGCAGACTGCTGAGGAAATAAGTATCATTTGGCATATATTTATTCTATATATATTATATATATATTTAAGCAGGAGAATGGGGAGTATAATAAAAACTAAGGTGTTTCATTAGTGAGGTGGGTGCAAGAAAGCATGATGGGTGATGCTTACCTCATTTTAGACGCCTCCTAGTTGTCTACATCAGAGCTAGCTGTCTCAGCTGCCTTTACCATCACCACAGGGAATACATCACTCAGGGCATAATTTCACCTAGCCTGCTTTAAACACCTTCCTCAGGGTAAGAGTGGTAAGGCCTTAGAAATGTCTGTACCTTTATCTTGTAAGTGATAGTCTGTGTGTGGACATCTACATTGTAAATATAGATTTGATCAGGAGAATACCTTTGGTCAGGTGAATACCCCCTGAGAGTGTGCATTTAGGAAGAAAGAAGATAAATCAATATAAAGAAGGGGATACGCTACTGTAGAAAGTAAGTATTCTTAGTAGGCTTTGGGAGAAGTAAAGGCAGTATCACTGTGTAACATCATGAGTAAAGGGTTGATGTAATCTTCACATCAATACATACGAAGAAATGAAGAAGAATATGGCAGCAGTCTCCTCATCATCAAATGTAAGACCCCTCCCACCCCCTGAAAATTTCTACTTCTGGTATCAAATACAATGAGGAATTGGAGAAGGTTGAGCAAAAAATCGTTCAGAAGACTGAAGCAAAGGCCTGCTAGGATGACATTTTTTAAAAAAAGATGTGCACAGTAATATGGCATATGACAAAATATTTGTCATGGAGGAGATCAAAAAGTGTCTTGATTGCAATATTTAAGACCCACCCCAGGAAGAAAAAATATTCTGCATTAAAATATTCTCATAGAGAGTAACAAGTACTAGTATCTGAAAGCTGGTATGAGACACATTAAGTCAGATGCAAACTTTTAATTGTGAGGTTAAATTACCAAAAGAGATGGTACGCCCTTTCAGACTAGCAGATTCAGCCATTTCTGTTTAAAAAAAATAGTTTAGTTAAAAACAGAGTGTAGTATTTGCTTTGGGGACAAAGGGCTGGGATATAATAGCCTTCTTTCTAAGACAGAGCAAGCCTAGTGGCACCTCCTGGTTCTAAAATGTCTGAAGGTCCTTGGAGAATAAAGTCAAATTATATTAATTTACAAACAGTTTTCAACTTTTCTTGGGAAGCCTGAGTGGAGAAGAAAAGATTTTGGCAGTAAAAAAAACATTACTATTCTTAAAGTAAGAATGGCTACAATTCATTTACACATCTGCAAGAGAGAAAGAAGCAGGAAAATGAGGCATATACAGACTGCAGATCATGACATTCAGCAGGCAAATGGTTCACAGCTAAAAAATTTACTCTTGAATTTCAATTTTGATGGTGTATTACGCAAATGAATATTAAAAATACAATGATCATTTAGAAAGATTAAGATATTTATGGTAGTGACTTTACAAGCTATAATTTAAGGAACAAAAAACGCTCCAGGTTTTCCATGTCACATTTATTTTAAGCTATATTGAAATGTACAATTAAAGGAGCCCTCATTTTTTAGATTGTTTCTGCTGTTCACTAAAAAATTATTGTTCCTTTTCTGGGGAATAAGAACACACTCTCTATTTGCCAGCCTGCTTTTGTGGGTGCCATTCAGAACTCATCACCATAATGATATCTGCGTTTCTTCTTACTTGCCTTATCCTGCTGTATGCAAGCCTCTCTCTGTTTGCAGTTTATTTGGGTCTCACCACCCAAAAAATGGGGTGAGAGACACCTAAAACTGAAAAATGTACTTTGGTAAACCCATTTGTTCTTATGGAGGTGCAAAAGTGTAGGTACGCAGAGAAAATGAGATAAAACAAAGTGAAAAAACTAATGCTAGAAGCACAGAAGCACTGTAACCACTTTTCATTGCAAGACACTTGTTCACCAGTGAACCTCAATTGTCAACAGAAGGGGATACCTACTAAAAAGAGAGGAAATTAGCAGGGCTATAACGCAATAACTCAGCTGCAAGTTGTGCCCCATTCCTAAGCACAAGAGTTTACCCTATCCAGCGCTGTCCTCAGGGGAAGAGTATGCTGCAGCCCTTTCCACTTTTCTGCCCTCTTCTGATAGCACCACAGAATCACAGAATAATTAAGGTTGGAGGGAATCATTGGTGGTCAGCTAGACTAACACCTCACTCAAAGCAGGTCCAGTCAGACCATATTGCTCAGGGTAGCGTCTGGCTAGTTTGTCACCAGGGATGGAAATTCAACAACCTTTCTGGGCAACTTCTTTCAAAATTTAGCTACCTTTTGCTTTAAAATTTCCCCCTACATCTGGAATTCCCTATATTTCAGTTTGTGTCCATGGCCTTGTGTTCTATCTCTGTGTATCTCTGAGAAGAATCTGGCTCAGCCTTTAAATCTTCCCATTAGGTGAGTAAGAACAGTAGGAAGTTTCCCCAAAACATTTTCTTTTCCAGGATGAACAGGACTCTCTCTCTCAGCCTCTTCTCATTTGTTGGGTGCTCCAGCCTCTGACCACCTTGGTGGCCTCCATTGCATTTGGCCCAGTATGCCAAAGTCTTTCTCGCACAGGGGAGCCCAAAACCACAGTTCTCCGGATGTGGTCTTACAAGTGCTGAGGAGAGGTGAAGGATCACTTGCCTCATCCTGCTGGCTAATTGTATTGCTGGCCCAGCCCAATATGTGGCTAGCCTTCATACAGCACAGCTGGCTGGCACAGCATAGCTGGCTTGTCAGGGAGGTGATTTGGCCACTCTACCCTGCACTGGTACAGCCCCAGCCTCCAGTACTGTGTGTAGTTTTAGGTGCCTGGACATAAGAAGGACCTCAGACTATTTCCAGAGGAGAGTGACCAAATGGTGAAAGGTCTCAGGGGCAAGATTTATGAGGAGTGGCTGAGATAACTTGGTTTGTTCAACTTGGAGAAGGGTGACCTTGTTGCAGTTCACAACTTTCTCAAGAGAGGTAGCAGAGAAGGAGGTGCTGATCTCCTCTCTCTGGTGATCAGTGATAGGACATATGGTAATAGTAAGAAGTTGGGTCAGGAGAAGTTCAGATTGGATATTACGAAAAGGTTCTTCACTGAGAGGGTTGTCGGTCACTGGAACAGGCTTCCTGAAGAAATGGTCATGGCACCAAGCCTGTCTGAGTTCAAGGAATGACTAGACAACACTCTTGATCATATGGTTTAGTTTTAGTAGTCCTGTGAGGAGCCTGGAGTTGGATTTCATGATCCTTATGGGTCCCTTCCACCTTGACATATCCTATGATTCCATAATTCTGTGATCTCTGCACACAGCTAAATTGTGGTCAATTTCTTGTCCAGCATGACCAAGTCCTTTTTTCAAAACTACCTTCTGGCCAGTTGCCCCAAGTCTATGCTAATACATGGGACTACTCATCCCCAGGTGCAAGACTTTACATTTCCCTTTGCTAAACACAATGGTCAACATCTGTGCAAGCTTCCTATCAACCCATGTCTCCAGCATGTCAATCTGCCTGTAAATAGCAGCCCTACCCTCCAGCCTGCTAATCACTCCACCCAATTTAGCGTTGTCCACAAACATGCTGAGAGGACATGCTGTCCCACTATGTGCATCTTAAATAAAGACAAAAGGGCATTAGACAAATGCTGATTCCTGAAAGATATCACTAGTAGCTAGTGACCAGTTGGATTTGCTATTGCTGATCATAATCCTCTGAGCTCAGTGGTCCAGTCTTCTATATATCTTCTAGTCCACTGATCCAAATGATGTCTCACCAATTTGGCTGTAGAAGTACTACATCAAAGACCTTGCCATGGTCACCATAAACATTATCTACTACTTTCATGTTGCCTATGGCCCAGAAGGCAACCAGGTTGGTCAGACATGGTTTGCCCTGGCTCTTCCAGGTCACCTTCTTGCCTTCCATGTGCTTGGAAATGGCTTCCAGGAAGGTTTGCTCTACCACCTTCCCAGGAACTAAGGTGAGGCTGACGTAGTTCTTCTTGCAAATGACTGTGACCATTACCTTTTTCCAGTCATAAGGAATCTTCCCACACAGGTGATGAGCTTTAACTTAGTTTAGGAAAAGAGACAGTGAAAGTCTTGGCTTATTTTTTTTAGAGTGTTATGCTTCGTTTTCAAAAGTGTCTGTTTGTTCTTAGTTCTTTCAGTTTGGTTTTATCAATTCACTGAAGTTACTTCTTGCTAGTCCAGCTACCAAAACATTGAGAAAAGCTCATTTCAGGGATGCTCATTCCACTTTAAAGAAGTTGACATTCTGGGGACATGCATACAAAAAAAATCTGAAGATTCAACCTTAAAACCAGTGGACAAGTCATTTTAAATATGAAATATTAAAAAATCAAGTAGAAAAAATGCAAAATCTGGAGATAACTGTAGATTCCTTCTCTTTTTTTTTCAATTTCCTTCTCTTTTTTTCATCTTACAAAATATCAGTCACAAAATTTCTGACAGCTACAGGAGAAGAAAAAGCTTATTTTATGTCCTCAGAAACTGTCCTATTCCCTTCATTTCTTTTAGCAGCATATAAAGTTACTGGTGCTTTAACATCAAGGTACATAAAGGCAAATACCTTTCTGAGTAAAATCCTTTCATTATTTTTCTTTGTATAAATGATTCATGCTACCCATGACTGTAGAACTTTGGTTATTTCAAAACTTTTTTATAGACTTGACTCCAAGGCACGAAGACTGTGTTAGTGAGACTCATAACCAGCACTAGCATGTTTATCATCATGATTTGTCACTGCATCAGGTGAAAACTTTGAAGTTAATTGGTTCACATTTAAACCATACTTTGAAAATGCAAAGCTCAATGCCATTTTTTTCCATAATGAGGTCCATTTCTTACACTGACTGATAAGCAGTCAGTAGAAAATGATGGGCTCTTAAATCTATGGGAATTGTACTTAATGAGAATGACTCTGATTCTCATTATATTGATTTCAGTGGGAAAACTTTCACTCATTTTAATGGGAACAAGACTGACCCTTGCTGAGGGTTTGGAGCCAGTC
The DNA here is from genome assembly GCF_023634085.1 of Falco cherrug. Taxonomy (NCBI): domain Eukaryota; kingdom Metazoa; phylum Chordata; class Aves; order Falconiformes; family Falconidae; genus Falco; species Falco cherrug. Next base: position 71,590,046 of record NC_073698.1, on the reverse strand, counting down.
CAGTAAGGATCATAAGTCTATGAAAGGGAGGTACAACTGCACATTAGCTTCACTGCTTGGGACCCCTTAATCAGACTGTGCTGTCAGCAAGCGGTCCTGCCTAGGCACACAGGAGGAGCTGGGTACCTGAAACTGCCAAACATCTAGAAAGCCTTCAAGCACAAATATTTGCCTAAACTCCACATTTCAGACCCTAGGTAAGGATTGTTAAGCTCTGTTCATGTAGAGTCCAGAGCCCAGACTTCTTCCTAAAAGTAGGCTGCTACCAGTAGTTGTCTAAACAACTGTGCAAGACACACCTTTTTCAGCGGCAGGGGTTACAGATCCCCCCTTTTTTAGCATAGCCAAATATTTAGGGCAATTAATTATGTAGTGGAAAACCCAAGTTCAGTGCCTTGCTCAATCATGTCCTGTCCACTGGGCCACAGGCCAAAACATACAATGAGATTTCTCAAATCTCCTACAGATTACTTGTAACTATGAAGCGAACAGTACAAGATTAATGAGGTAAGGGTGGCAAAAGAAAACACAAATCATTGTTAAGACAGTCTTTATTAATACTGTTTTTCTGTTCCCCAATATTTTAAAATAAAACCCATTGTGTAGTTAAGAAGACAAGTTTAAAAGGACAAAACAACATGTTCTTAAAAGTTGTCATTTCCCAGAATTATGACAATGACAGAAGTACAAAATTGCAAGATAAAAAGTGCACCCTAATAGTGCTTTTATTTCTCCAACTCTCCTGCTAGTTCTTAGATATATTTCAAAGCAAGTCAGTGCTCTGAAGCACTGACACTTTGGGAAGGATTCCACGACCCAGTCATGGTTCTTTAATGCCACTTAGGTCCCATGGGTTACCCCTTGTCCTCCAGCTGCCACTCCAAAGGCAAAGCATCTCCTGTGTTATTTGCCAATCCTGCACAGATGTCACAGCTACAACTGGGTGTCTAAAGTGGCCTGCTGGACACCAGGCATGATAAGGCAGGTAGGCAACTGAATCCCACCCTCTACTGCTGTCAGTTTGTCAAAGCGTGTTCAAAGGTCCATCAGGAATCATAGCTATGACTGCGTGGTAAGCTGTCAAAGTTATGGTCCTGCATCTCCTTGCAAGTTTTTGAGCTTCTCCAAGGAAAGGAGCATACATAGCTCAGTGCTGTGCAGAGATGTCAGCTCAGGTCCCAAACCCAGCGTGGCTGCTATAGCATACTGCTACTCTTCAAAGCCAGATGGCAGGGCTTTGTCAAGCCACGTGTATCCAGATGGATTTCCCCATGCTTCCCTCAAATCTTCCTTCACATAACCTATGACTTGGCCTCAAATGTGACTACTTACAAAGCTTGTGAGGTATTATAAAATCATTTTTTGAAGTGCATTTCCGTGCATTATTTCCATCAAAGTAATTTGCTGCTAAGATTGTCAGTGCCTTTCTATCATGAGAAAAACAAAATTTATGAGCTGTAAAGACAACGTGCAAATTGTTCATGACTCAATGAAGCTTCTGCTTTAAATGAAATACCCAAATAAGCTTTGAAAAACCTTGTTTTGGATGCAGGTCTGACTTACCTTTCCTCTATTTTGCATCTGTCCCGCATTTCTCTGAACACTGAGTTTCTTTTTATGGGTTTCCTTCTCTGACTCGTATAATTGCACTTACCTGGAACATCTGTGTTTTTCAGGAGAGAAGGATAATAAGAGAACAAAGACTTTCAGCAGCAAGTAGCTGAAATGGTTAGGAACATAATCTATTCACAAGGTACGACTCCCCCCCGGCTCCCCAGGTGACTATAACTAGTCAATGTAACTCACTAGCATTTACTTTAGGTGCCAATTGACATTTGCTAATACACGCCCAGTTATAACCAGTTTTTATCATACTGGTAGGTCTCAAGAGTTCTACATTTCTGCAATGAGAATACATGAAGAGATATTTGCTGCCTTACTGTAAGCACTCACAATAACGGGATCAAAAGAAATCCAAATACCTGCCTACATATTTGTTAGGAGACCTTCAGAGAAAGAAGTGGTTTGCATTGTTTCTTGTCAGTCTGAAGCTGTCTTTGCTGGAGCCTCAAGAAATATACTCGACAGTGGAGCACCCTAACCTGCGTGCTTGTGAATAGCTTGGTAATTCCCTGCGTGCTGGTGTACTTTTTAAATTTAATTTAATTCTCCATGACATCATTTGAATAAATTACTAGGAATCAATTTTGAAGAGTATTTATTTTCATATTCTTTTTTTATTTTATTTTTTTCTTTTTCTTGGAGTGAAACACAAGGAAAAGTTCTTTCTCAGACCTGTTGATTATTTTCAAATATGGAATCTCTGAGTAAAAGTACTGAAGAAGTGTGACTGAATTAGTCTGCACAAAATCTTTAAATAACCCTGCTTAAGGAGACGAGGAGGACAGAGAAGTTTTTTGATAATGAAGTCCCACTCTTGCAAAGGTATTTGGTTTTGCATTTATTTCATACAGGTTATGTGCTGTGAAGATATGGTACTTGATTTGGTCACATCCAGTTGCAGATCATAGTACTCATTACTCATCCAAATGACAGTGTGATGATCTTTTCAAGACCTAGGGTTGATGATGCTTGGTTTTCTCATTAATACCATAGTCAAGCTGACTCAGACTGAAGAAGCTGTAAGTCAAGCACTAGGAAATCTGACAAAGACGGAATAGATGACTTATCATTGAGGGATTTTTTTTTTTAACTTAATCACCTACAGTTAAAAATGAACACACAAAGGTACACCTGTAGTGCCAGTAAACGAGAGCAGTTGCAGTACAAATTATGAAGAATAGAGTGTTGCCAAAAATTCATGCAGAGAAATGAATCTCTTCCTGATGGGCATCATTTTCCAAATGGGCTCTTGCATGCTGTTGTGGTTTGAATTATGAGTTTCATGCAGATACAATCTGCAGTTCAAGTGCACGGGCTGGTGAACAGTAGCTGCTTGTCTAGAAAAATGAAAACAAGTGATAGCCTAGCAAATGAGTATTGTAAATTTAAATTAACAGAGAGGTTGTCTGATTTAATCTCTGAGTGAAGGGCACATTGCTTGCAAAAATATCTCAGTGAAAGAAATAACTCCAGAAGAATTAAGTTTTTGACTTGTAACATCTGTGAATGTAACTTCGAGAACTCAAGGAATTAAATACTGCTTGTTGTCGATATATCAGCTGCAAACAAACTCTTTCAAATCTCTCATTATTCACAGAATCTGTAAAGTAATGTCTAGGTAGGAGTCTCGGTCACTAGTTCCTATGTGAGCTGTTCAAACTGTGGTAATGGTTAGCTAAGGCCTGATGGTATTCTGTATCAGGCAAGATGAATCAGTCAGTTGAGAGAAGGTGAATTTTAAATTTGTTTTCCACAAATTAAACCTTACTGAAATTGTTCAGCCTTTTCAAAAGAAAGCACACTCCTTGCAATGTGTAAGTAAACAGTTTTCTGCACTATGGCCTCATGTCTTCCTCAGTGGGGAATCACCAATATGTGTATGTGGGACTTTCAGAGCTACCAAGAGCACAGTCACCTCAGGAGGCAAAGCAGAGCAGTAACGCTGCCTCATCTGCCCGCGCTGCCCAAGGCCCCTCCCCGGTGCTGCTAGTGCTGCTGATGGAGATCACAGTTCGTCCCTGAGCTCTGCAACACAGCAGACCTTCCTCTGCTTCCTTGTGTATTGCTTCCCGCCTGCGTAACTTACATTTTTGGTCGTTTTTTCTAGTTTATTAGTACTGGAGTGTTTTAATGGACAACCTTTTAAAAATAACTAATAAAACATTTTCTATACTGTTGTAAGAGAGTGTCTAACTTTATTTTTCATCACCATAGCATTTGGAGTAATTCACAGTCTTTTTCCTCAACTTCACAGTCTTCCTTTGACAGGGAGATGTGCCATAATTCCCACTTCACACCTGAGGAACAAAAGCCCAGAAGGGTTCAGCTCCTTGCTCTGCTGAAATACTGAGGTACAAAAAACAGAATCTGACAACATGTAGATGTCTGAGCTTAAAACTGTGGCCTATAAAGTCCCACCTAACCTCTCTGGGATCTGCAGAGGCTGAGGAGCTTGCTGGCCAAGTTTGCCCTTGGTGTAACACTCTTCTTCTGCAGGTATGTCTATATTAGCATGTTAGGTTAGACAGGGGTGCACTTTTGAAGTTGATCTCCTGATTGTCCCTGTCACCGTGCTTCATGGACGAGTCTCAGGCACTCAAGGGCTCAGATGAATTAAACTATATTTATTCCCAAAATGTACCAAATGCTTTTCAGCTGGTAATGGTGACTGAGTCCATGGGCTGAGGCTAGAGCTAGTGTAAGAAAGAACGTATATATAGTGTGGATATCAGGTGCTCCATACCACCTAAGTCACCATACAAATCGGGGTTTTTGGATCACGCTGTTTGCTAGTGTAGACACAGTTTGTAATGGTGATGGGTGCTGAGGTCTTTACAAGGCAGATCTGACCTCATCTGAAGTCATCCTGTGACACAGTTTGATATACACACACACACAATTCACTGTGACAGCAGTGAGGACAGCACAAAAATGAAATACAGTGCTATAACACAATTTTCAAAAGTATGTGATCTTTTCTCTAACAGTGAATCTATACTGATGAGATGACCCGGAAAATGGTGTACGTGGGTTCAGTGACCCCTTAGTCTCAGAAAGTTCAAATCTTCTTTTCCCAGACAAAACTCTCTTATTGATTTCACGACATACTGAGCTGGAAGTTGGTAGCTGTGGTACCAATAGTACCCAGTCTTGCCATCAAAAATACTCAACTATTCATGAAAGCACATTTGTATATTTGATTGTAGCTAGGACTGGGAGCACATCCTTTCTGAGCCTTCATGAAGGAACTGAATTTTTCTTTTTTCCTGTTTTTGGCCCTAGTGACAAACATGAAAATGCTTTAGGTGGTCAAATGCCAGAGAAGGTTCTGCCAGGCAGCAGCCCTCACCACCTGCTTGTGGAGCCATCTTCACTTTTTTAGTAGAGTCAGGTTTTAATTTGTTTCGTGCAGAACTGGATGGCGGCTGAAATACTCCTCATACATGCTTTTTCACATCCAGGGCTTCTGGCTGATACACTTCCCTGGGGAGTGAAAAAAGCAGGTTTGAACCAGTTGAGCCATGCTTTCCATCAGCAGAATAACACCTTGCTTGGGATATGTGTGTGAGAGTACCCCTTGTGTACAAACCCCACAGAGCAGACTCACTGCCAATACACTTCCTCGTAACACCTTCCAAGGGAAAAGGTGTTCCTTCAGAATTACTGACCAGATCATAAAATATATTCTCTTACTCCTTCTTGGTTTGGCACAACGCAAAAGAAGCCTGTTTTTAATCTTAACCATCCTTAGAATTCACAAGAATAGTTATGGGTCATCAACCAGCCACCTGAGGAGGTCTGAATTTGGTTTTTGAAATCTCAAGCCATACCAAGCAAACATTATCTTTAGAAGATGTTACCTTTATAAGACTCATGTACTTTGCAGCCTAATGGCATAATTATGATTGATTTAATCTTATGAAGTCATCAAAGATTCTATTTCCTTTCTGAATAGCTACAAAAAATGCATAAGGTCTTAATGTGTTGGGGTACAAAAAAAGCAAATCAAAGCAAAGCACAGTTCCTGAGATTTATGAAGCTGAGGTACTACTTCAATTTTAATAAAACATAGCCGATGACAAAAAAGAAATATAAAAGTATCTAATTATAATTATATAAAATGTAACTGTGCACATTATATAAATGTAAAATTGTATAAAAAAATTGATGGCTAAGCTAGTCATATAATCACATCTCCATTGAAATAACCTTGACGGATAAAATAGAGTTGACATTCCAGGCAGGTGTCAAAAGGAAAGGAATATTTATTTTTCATCAGCATAGTTAACTTCAAGTGTTTTTTTCATATTTTGATCCTCTCACCCTATTTTCATAATTTAATAATATCAGCCTTTGCCTTTCCCTTTCATTTATTTTGCATTCATTCAACAATAAGGTAGAATACGCCTCAAATTAGGGACTGAATTCATCTCGTCTTAAGCTAGTCAGCTACAAGGTGAATGTCTACACATGAGCAATTGGCTTGACTCCACTACAGTCAATAGCAACCTAATCAACACCAGTCAATGGAGGCTAGAGAGCAACTCATTGCAGTCTAAAATTTCCACAAGGTAAACCATCCTTTATATGCCATTGCTTACATTTAATAGATCTCTGTTGGCACTAATAGCAACTAAAGAAGCTCAAAATTAGCCTTCACAGTTAAGTAGGGTAAATCCTATCCCAGGCCATCTATTCTCTTGGTCCTTTACATTCATCAGCATCTATGTGCATATGATGCTGGGAAATGCCTTTCTATAACAAGTTTTTTCTTGTTACCAGTGCAATTTATCAATCCTGCATTAGCAATACTTTTATTCTCTGGTCATATGTTTTATGTGACTTTGTGTCATGGCTTATCATAAACCATGCAATGTGTGATATTTACATAAATTAGTGCATTATGACTTCGGTAATTCTTTACGCTAATAATCCTATTTAAGTCTAGGCACGTCTTCCTAGTCGCTTAGGTCTTAAATGCTTATATAGACACTCCATTTGCTGTATTGGGAAAAAGGTCAATGACTTCAGATTGCTGATGCATACCCATTTTTGTAAATATTTTCAGCCTGTGTTTCTGGCTTCCTTACAGTATTTTATACTGGTGCTGTTTGGGAAATATTTATGTTCTGTAGCAACATGCAAGAGACTGTTCTTAGAAACTTGACTTTTAGTTCCAGAGGCATTGTTTATTCTTCTCTTCCCTTCTGTTAGTACTTACCAACCTCATCCTATTGTCAATCCCAGGTTTTAGGTCTGGAGGACACTCCAGCTTCTTCAACTCTAGGGGAAAAAAGGATAAAAAATACAATATTAATACAATATTGTTGGTGTTAATTCATTCACAAAAACAAGGGTTTCAAATTAGTCTAATGAGTATACACTGCATTGACCTCAGCTCACTAAGTTATGCAGTTTATCCTAAAGTTATTCAAGGTTTCTGGTCTTCATTAGAAAAAAAATCTGGCAACACCCAAAATCTTCCCCCTGCCTATTATAGTTCAAAATGCATTTGTGGCTTATAGGCAAAAGTATTATTTTAATCATACCAATGTTAAAAGATGAAGGTGTGCTACTTATTTTCTAGCAAGCCAGGAGCTAGCCAGCTGCTGATGCGTGTGTCACATAGGTACAGAGTCTGGAGAAACAAACTGGGCAGAAAGCCCAGTCATTCCACTGGAGTAAACAAGCAAGCCATAAAGCTACCTCACTGACAGGAAGAAATCACATTAGACAGTAGATAGCAGAGCAGTAGCCTGTAGCCCAGACAGAGATTTGAGTTGTCCTGTTGCTTTCCTTTTATTGCCTGTTCATGTTAATTTTCAGGAGTGGAATGCCCCAGGGAGAAACATGTTTGATAGGACACTTAGTGCTAGACCAGATGGATCTATCATACAGCTTACAACTCCTTTTTCCTTAGATCGCTACTATTGTCTTCTCTCTGGTTTTTTTTCCACACTGCATTTCACTCCTTAACACCCTTTCTAGCCCTTTTTCTCTGAAACCCCTCCAGTTTGTCAACATTTTTCTGGCAATTTGGTATTTGGTTAGAAAGCAGTCAAGGTGCATTAGATGAAAGGTCTGCTTCTTCCCTGCTTCATGAGTCCTCTGGGTATCCATCTCCAAAACTACACTGGATTTTTAACCCATCATATTGCATTAGAGACATTGGTGTAAATCTTTGCTCACTATTGCCTTCCATCTTTCAGCATTAGAGCACTCCAATGTCTTTGCTCACACAGAGCGTATTTATGATGAAACTTATGGTTATACTGCTCACTGTATTTCAGAATTACATTTTAAAGTATGGGTGAATAAGAGGACGTGAAGTAAGGAGGAAAAGTAATGTTATGCCGTTATGCTTATAACCAAGTAGACCTCTGCAGTAAGTAACAATCACTTCATATTTAGTAAAGCTTGCATATTTGTCACACAGTATAAAACTGTTAATTTGAACACACAAGTTTTATAAATGTAGAAGTCCTGAGAAAAAGACAAAGAAACTCTTATATTCTTTCTAAAAAAGCTATAGAGGAACAAAAGAATGTATCCACCTTCCCTAGGAGTCATCTCACCTCATTTTAGCAATCTAAAAGGTACGCACACATTTTAAACCTGGTTTTGTGTCCCTGTTTTAGCATTTAGAGAAATTACAACTATCTTTCTAGGATGTGGGGTGATTTACCTTCTGGAGGTGCCTGTTTTTTTCCTCATTGACAATAGAAACAGGCTGTTGAGATAAAACACCTGTCCTAATTCAAGCATCAGAAGACTGATCTACATCTGACCTGCTTGCCCTCTGCTCCTTTTGTGGTCACTGTCAAGAAGCAGATCTCCTCCACAGTATAGTTCACCTTATCCTTAGTGTTTGAAGTAGATGAGATGAACTACTTTCTCCAGATGTCTTCTTCTTTCCACTTATAAGAAAGAGTTACTTATCCTGAAACAGACATCTAGAGTTTAGACATCTCAAATCTAGTCAGATGAATTTGTTTGTTTGGGTTAGGTAACCTCAGACCCTTCCCCAGTGCTTACAATCTGGATGGGAGACATCTGTGCCTGCCGGTTTGTATAAGCATGGAACCTTGCAGTCCCTCAAGGAAGTGGGCTTCAGAATCCAAGCACACAGTGCTGCTGGGAAGCTGAATTAAGCAGGACACCATCTAGAAGCACAAATACACAGCTTCCAGCCAGTGCCTGACTGGCATTGTGGCACAGGACAGTGTAGGCACACCAGCTTCTTCTGAAACAGCTTAGGTACTTACATCATGGAGCAAGACTAGGGACAGAGACAACTTCTAAATCTGCTGCTGAAAGTGAGAAGTGCATGTGGGATAACAGGTGAACTGTAGTCATTGTAATGTTACTGCCCTTTCAGATGAGGGTAAGCAGTAATCCATGAGGTGAACTCTGCGAGAATATCCTACTATTAAACTGCACACTTTATAGTGCTCAAATTCTAAGATAAAGCACATCAAAGACCTCTAAATTATTTTGCAAAATTTTCCATGTGGCTGTAGAAGTTCTTTAAAGTACGGTTCATTTCTATCCTCTCTGTGGTCATTCTCTAACTAAGACATCTTTTTCAAGAAGCTCATTTCATTTTCAATCTTTTGTGACTCAGTTCTATTATAATTCTGCTCCACCATATACCTTTTCCTAGAGACTTTTTTTTTTAATAGATCTCTCTTTTTCTTTCTTTTTTTTAAGCTGCATGATGTCCTTCCCTTTCCAGTCTTTTCCCATCTGATTAAAATTACACAGCTTGTGTCAAAGGCTGGCTTCAGTAATTGGCTTTCTAGTGTCACCTGAATCCTTCTCTGCTCCTCCATACAGTCTGACCCTCCTGCAGAATGGGCATCCTTGTTTCATTGCTTCTCTTTTATGGTCTCTTCCCTGTAATGGTTTGGTCTGACTTTCACCCTTGTGCATGTTCTGAAGCTTAAATCTTATTTTGTTTTTTTGTGATGGGAACTTCGTAAGCCGATCTTTGCAGTAAGAACAGGCACCTAGCTGCTGCTCTGCAGGTTTCGGCAAAGGTGGAGAATGGGAGGCAAGTAATGTCTCACTCCCAAATCTACCTCTAGGCCTCAATAATGTAAGAAAAAAGAAATGTTGCTGCCTCAGAGATGGGGAGATGTGCTACCTGTGACCATGGGCAGAGACAGCCTGGCCAAAGTGGTGTAATTGGAAGAGAGATGGACAGCCCACCGAGAAGAGGCTCAGGAGTCTTGTTACGATGAAGAGCTGCCATACATTTATTCTGTATCTGTATTAACACTTGTTTAAAAAGGTTGCCTTTTATTCTTCTAGGCAAACCAATGAAATGGCACAAATAAAAGTAGTGACATCCATTCAAATAAGCTATCTCTTAAAACTGTCAGGAGGGAAAAAAAAGAAAATCTCATCGTTTTTACAAACCCAAGGATAATTGTTAAGTCTTGCAATAGACTTTAAAGCTTCAATCTTTCTAAAGAGGGGAAAGAAAAAAAGCTAGAAAGCACTGTACTGATAGCAGTATCATTTGGTCATGCCAGAACACAGTTTTACTTAGTGAAAGATGCAAAACTCTATAAATACCACCTATATAGAATATAATAAGTTCAAGCATTAATTTCCCATGTTGGAAACAAAAGCACTTACATAATATTGTCTCAGTATCAAGTGTGAATATTTTTCGGGTGTTTGTTACTTTATATGACACAGACCTCATTAATCTCTTAAAGCTCTTATCTTTGGGTCTCCTTATTTGACAATAAATTTATCATAGCATTATTCACTAGCAGCCAAAAATACTGTAGTAAGCCTATTGTATGTTTTTATAGCTACAATAATTATTCTACAACATCTTATCCCTGATAATATAAGTAGCTGTAGTTTTTAACAATTAAAAGCAGCACTGGATGCATGCTTTCCATGTACAGTGATATTAAGTTCACTGTGTCACTGGTAGTTCTGCCTACCATCTCTCCTCCAGTTTATCTTTTTTCTGTCATCTTGCTCTACCTGACATCTGCACCAACCCGATGCTGTCTTCTCCAGTGCAACTCTGGAATAGTTTGCATCTGCCAACAACAGGGCCAAGCTTCATGGGTGCATTAGGATCTGACCTAAGAAACTCCTTGCTTTTTAAGCATCTTTTTGGGGAGGTAGCAAAATCCTTTCCCCCTTTAAACTGCCCACATAGACTTACTTATTAAGTAATGGTCTGGTTTTAGAAAATTAATTATGAAGGAACATTTTGTACACTGTATATTATGAGTGCAGCCACCAATGAGAGAAAACAGTCTTTTGCTTCTGTAGATCAGGTCTCCGATCGTTCTCATGTAAGCTGTGGGCAAACCCTCTTTCTGCTGTGCCCCAGAGGACAATGTTCCCTTCTTTATGTCCTTGCTTAGAGTTTACCATGTGACTTTACCCCTGCATTGCCTGGGTTACATGTTTCTGCAGGGCAGGAGCAGTTAGGAGCCTTCCAAGCACAGTTCTATGTGACAACTTGTTGTTGACTCCTCCTACCGCTTTCCAAGACTGAAGATAAGAGACCAAGTTGGTTTTGATATCTTTACACAGTTCTTGCTAATCAAGAGAACTGTCTTTTTTACTTACGCTTTTGGCTACTGCTGTTGTAGCATGTTTTTACTCTTACATGTGTCTGCTTGCCTTCCTTATCCAAGATAACAATTCCTGACTGAATTCATTACCATAGCCATTTACGTTGTCTTGAAATAAAAATTATTGACAAGCCTCCATGACATTTGTGAAAAGCAGTATTTTTAAGTGAACTTTAGAGGTTTAAACCCTAGAAATGCAAAATACACCATTTGATGAAATAACATTTTTAGTCTTTTGCACTTCTAGTGTCACTTTCAATGGTGATTTATTTCTACAGTCTTCTCTTCATATAGCAACTCTGTGGTAAACAAAATAAACTTGTCTCCCACAAACCTTATAGCTCCCGTTCCTTTATATTCTTTTTTTGGGAGATGGAGAAGGTTGGAGGGAATGCTACAGTGGCACAGATCTGCCAGAAGCTTAAGAATTAGTTACAAATATTTTATACTTTCCAGTAGTCATCTGTTCCATTTTTGAGTCCCTCAGACTGTGTCAACAGTCATAATGTTTGTAAGGGAACCATATGGCATAACAAGAAACAGAGAGGTAAACATGCATCGTCTGTGTACAAATAACCTGAACTTCTTTCTAGACAGTCCAGTAATAAAAAGAATTCACCTGAATCTTTAACCCAGGGGTCCTCAAACTATGGCCCATGGCCGGATACAGCCCCCCAGGGTCCTCAATCCGGCCCCCGGTATTTACAGAACCCCCCGCCCTGCCGGGGGTTGGAGGGGGAACCAAGCAGCCGCAGATGGCTGCCTGCCACTTCATCCATGTGCCGGCCTCCTGGTTAAAAAGTTTGAGGACCCCTGCTTTAACCAAAATGCTGTTTTCCTATTTATTATCCTCTTTTCTGATTTTGCTAATTCTAAAGAGGGATTATTGTTCCTTTACTCAGGGGAAGAATCTCTTACTTCCCAGCAGAGAATGAAATCTAAATTTAACTTTAAATTTTAAAAATAATTTAGCTTAATACTGGAAGTTTAACATTTCTCTAGTTGCAGAGAACAATGTAAGTGTTGCTGGACCCTTTAAACTTACATATATTGTGTGTATTAGGTCACTTTGCAGCCCCGTCTTATTGCACACTAGAATTCAGTTCTATTACTTTTAAAATAAGAGAACAGCATATTGTATGAAGTTCCATAATGATTAATGATGCATTTCTTCCATCATGATTAATGATGGAGGAAAGTAATTCTATTTAGTCAAGTGTAATTCTTATCTTATATTTAAATACCCTTAAAATCAGAAATACAAAGACGAGTCACCCATCTTCTTGTCTCTTACAAACTCCAGGAAAAGAAACTGATCTAGCTGATGAAATTCCAAGTGCAGCTTTTATTTTCAGAGGAGATGAAGAAGGTCTTCTGGCAGTGATCGTATCTCAGCACTGCTGCTTGAGCTTTTGTTCATGGGAATGGAAAGAACATCAAGCGCACTTGGTTTCTGGCTGATCCTGATACTTATATTAAGTTCTGCTGCAGTTCCCTTAGTTGAATGAAATGCAAAGATTTTTTGCCCCAGCTAACTACTGTACTGTGCTGTCAAGAGGGTCCTATCATAATAAAAGAAAGTTTCTGGTGTATCTAGGATACAATTTATGGATAAACTACTAGTTTGAAACTCAGCCTGCTTTAACAATTATGTATAAAATTGACTTTCTGTTTACCTGATTTGTAACTTCCAAGAGCATTTTCCAACTTGAACACCATTTTGAAGTGGCACAATGGCACTATGTACAGTCATGTATACTAATGGCTCCTGACTCCAACATTGCAAGGTTTTCCATAATTTTCACATATTTCTTATGAAATATAGTAAAGATTTTTTATGATAAAGACATTAAAAGAGATTTGATAGAAAAGATCCCTTTCCTGATAAAGACTGTGTAGCTTTTACAGAAGGGTGTGGGGGAGAGGAAGGAAAAATGCTAAGATTCAAACTGGGAAGTTGTTGCTCACTCAGCCTGCCACTCCTCTTACACTGATGTAACTGAGGTAGGAAGTAAGAGTTTTGCAAAGAAGCTAAGTGTCAAATCTATAATAGAATATTGGGATTGGGATACAATTTGTAATGTAAGCACACTGCTTGCCTCCCTAGCATTCTGCAAAGATGTTAGCATATACTTGTGCCAACAGCAGGACTAGTCCAGCCATCCACTCAGGACTGGGGCACTACCTAAACGCAATTAAAATCTGCACTGTATGCCTTTATTTTCCAGCATGTCTTCTTTTTAGAAAACTTAATGTTACAATACATATGAAAAAACAAATCATAAGGAAAGTGGCACATTTCCTGAAGGTACCTAATTCTTCATTATTGAGTAACCATCAATCCCAAATGCACAAAGAAGTTGGAGGCAAGAGGAGGGGGAGAAATGATAGCCAGAACAGTGAAAAGAAAGAGAAAAGCCTCTTCAATGGACTGAATAAGCTGTTTCATGGCTTTCCCTTCACTACAGTTATGAATTCACAGGGCCGATTGTCGGATACATACTCTGGGTTTAAAAGTTCAGATTTCCGGTAACAGTTTGTGTGTGTATGGTGCAGCAGAACACTTCCAGAAAAACCTGAACCCATAAAAACAAATCCAGATTGAAGGCCTCAGTGGAGTGTGATGGTGAAGCACAAGAGCAGACGAGGGACTTTAGCAATCACATGGAGATTTTTAGGCAGTCATAAAGCTCAACTTGTAGGGCATGAGGTGGGGTGGGTGCAACACACTAGTTAAGGACTCTTGCAAAAATCATCTTTTGCAGCCACAGGCACAGCATAGTCCAGAAATTTCTGAGGAGAAGGATACAGACTTATTACATCCAAATATCTGAGCCATTTTAAGAACAAAAGCAAACATCCTGCAATAAGTACCCAGAAAAACCCTGGGACACTTTCTGATCCCTAATATTTTCACCTAGAACAAAATGGATTTATATTAAATATTATATGGAGAATCTTTGCATTGCCTTCAGTGTGCCTTCAGGCTTTTCTGTTGGACCAAGATTGATTGTCTGTTTACAAGTGAGTTATAAGACAAGTAAATATACTGCAGATCACATCTGGGTTAAGATTATAGAGGTGGCTACAGAAGCTGGTATATATATTGGAGAGCAATACACAATGCAATCCAGAAGCATAATTCATAATGTATTCATATGTAACTCTTAAAAGTGAGCTAGCAAGAGATTTACAGGCTGAAGCTGCTTGTCTGCTACAGTATGAAACAGCTTCCAAAGCAGCTTTTCTAAACACGATAAATGGTAGGGGAGTCGATATTGACTGATGGGTTCAACACATACCGTTTCAAAAGGGTGTGGAACCCTGAAAAAATTGTTTGGCTTAACAAATAAGTGGTGGAAGCTTTCCTAGACACACAGCAAATAACTTAATTGCCAACCTGGTTGTATATAGAGAGAGTGCTGCTCTTCAAATTTTATCAAGTAATGCTCTAGGAGCATGCCTATGTTTTAAAAGGCACATCATGTTCTTTCTTTCACTGGTTTTATTTAGTTACTGGGCAGATCTGACATTGCTGGCTTTAATTTCTGAACACAGTGTTCCTCTGTTTTCAGAGGTTATATAAAATTTTATGTATATGCATTTCAAGACAAATAGTATTAATTAAAATGACAATTTCATCTGTAGGTTAGCACTGGGTCATATTAAATTAATATGCAGGGATGGTACAAACTTAATAAGAATATTAAGAGTGAAAAATTCTTTAACATGTCTTACTGAAATCGAAGAGGATCTTTCAGTGAGTGATTTCTCAACATCACGGTCTATCTTTGGTCAGTTCTTATTTTTAAATAAGATTGGTTTATGCTCTAAGCACTGGATGACTTGTACAATTCTGATAGTAAGCCAAGGAAAATTTAAAGGAAAGAATTAGGTAAGCAGTTTAGAAACCAGTGGTGTAACAACAGGTTGCAAGCTCTTACTCAGTTTTGGTTAACTGGTCAACCAGCCAGGCTAAGGAAAAGGAACTGGTGCTATTCAATCCATTGATTACATCTCATTTAGACTGTGTCTGTACTAGTAAATACATATGCTAAGGACCACCCTCAGGCACTGAGGCCAAATGGCAGGGAAGAGCCAAGTGCACATTAATAACACTCTTACTTCCCAAAATACTGTGGCTGCATGCAAACTGCCCTTCAGGAATGGTTGCTTGGCCATGCTGTGATCTGAGCTGTGCCCAGGAATTTGGTCCAGACTGTCAGTACGAGCCTTGTTCAGGGCCTGCAATGCTTTCTGGCACCGATTAATTTGATAATGTCGAACCAGCTTTGTAGACCAGAGATAGTAAAGAAGGAAGTATACTGTTTGGAAGGCTCCTCTCTCCATTCTCAACTCTGTGACTCCATCACTGATGGTCAAGACCTCCAGTTTCAGCCCTTCACCAAATTAGGCACCAGGAAGGCTATCCCCCAGCCTGTATCTAGACATCTCATTTTTCTGAAGTTGAAGTGGGTTGAAGCCTGCCTAGAAATAGACGCCTAAATGTCTTGGAAGTACTGAACCAAGTTCATTAATGTGGCTGGTTGCACAACAAAACTAATGAAGCAGGAGGATTGTGATAAGCACAATTCCTGAGCAATGCAGAAACCAAAATAAACATGTTTAGGCCAGACGAGATCATGAGAACATTCATTTTGTCATCCTGAAATGGTTTTGCCTGCCATGCTTTTTGCTGAAGACCTTCAAACAGGTAATGCGTACAACTCTAATAGTGCTCATAACTAGAAAAGTCACCAAATATCTAGTTCACACATAAATACTATTTTTTTGTGTGAGGACTGCAGAGGGGTTTTCCAGGTCTCCTATGATATGCTCAAACATATTTTTGGAAACAGAAAAAAAAAAAAAAAAAAAGAAAAAAAAGGTTCCAACTGTGAGTTTCATAATGAAGTGTAGAGCCTCTTCTGGTTTCATTCAGCTGTATAATCAGATGATCCTGTGGCTAGTCACAGAAGAAGGAATGAAATGTACCTACATTCTGTTATGTAAGATGCTTTATCAGATATGTGAAAACAGCAAGACTTGCTTTCATCTACTAGAATAAGCCATTTCTCATGTATGTTTGAAGTTATCTCTCACTATTTTGTATAATGATGAAAGTTTAATTATTAGACAGATGTTATTGTGTTCTGCTTTTGTACAAAATCATCCTGAAGGGCTAAAAAAATTCATACTTCAACTTTCGATAATTTTTCTTCAAGCTTTGCAAATAGTTCTGTGAAGACTGCCAGTTTATTTGAGTAGTAAACAGACTTACTTATGATTTCAAGCCTATTTTCTATGTATATATATTACAGACCACTCAATTTTCTCAATTATACAGGAACCAACTCATGAAGTCCAATGAAATTACACGTATGAAGTCAAAAACATATTTCTGTAAGTATACTCCCACAAGTAAATGCTTCCAGAAACTTAGGGGCACCCTGCTATCTCCCAGTGAATTATGAAAAAACAAACACCAACAAAAAAATTTTGTTAAGTGCAAAAAAAATGGATAATATTTTTTCACCTTTTCTTTTTTTTGAACCATTGTGAACAAAAACCTTTCAAAGAGAAAACAGATAAGTCCTGAATCAGCAGGCAACGCTATTAAGCTAATGCAGTTAACTGCAGGCATTCATGAGACACCACAATATGAGAGCTACAGCAGACACAGTATAAATCACTATTTTAACAGTATGAAACTGGTTATAAACTGACAATATGTCACTTAATGTGCTTTTGCATATCTAACATTTTTGCAGATTGATTACCTATATGAGTGAAAATAATGATAATAAATGAAATTCATACCCACTTGAAATTCTATGTTTTTGACAGGAAGTCAAGAAAAACATTTCATTTTCTTAGTCTTTAAAAATTGAGTTCTTGACACAGTAAGTATGACAGCTACAGAAGAAGTCATTAGCCTCATTATTATTTTTGCTGGATGACACCATGATATCCTATGACACTTTACAGAGATTTTAAGATGTAGCAGAAGCTGCCTCAATTTATTTCCTGTCTAAACAGAGTTTAAAGGAAACACACGAAAGAAAGGCAAAGGAATGGGGTAGAAATAACATCTTTGATAGCAGTGGCTGGTATACCTAGAAAGGTTTGAAAGAATGGGGTGGCATCAAGGTGGACTTAATGCTACTAGAACAAAAAGTGACCTCATCCCTGGTATACAGTGAAATAAAAGGGTGAAGAAGGAAGACCAGAAAAAGGCCAAGAACTGAGGAAGAATAGCTTGACACAAGGGCAAAGCAGGGAGGGAGCATCCACATGTATGTACCACTGGCTTGAAGATCACGTGGAAGACCCTGTAAACAACTGTTGTCTGCAATGCCTGCGCTGATGTGGAAACCAGCACTGCTCTGAGTGGACACTGGACCAGGTGACCTTTCGGGATCCCTCCTAGCCCAGCTTTACCCTGTGATTCTGGGTGTCTGCCTGGTAAGGTCTGCCAGCCTGGTGTGTCATACAGCAAAGGCTTGGGAAGGCAATGTGATGTTGAGGTATGATGACGTTGATCTGCATTCCGTATCTAGAAGATCCCATGTAGCTGACTCTTTTGCTACAATATATGTTTGATATTTCTGAAAAGCTTCCAAACATGTGAGAGCAACTAAACATAGACAATCTGATGATGAGTAGACCTCAAAGGGCTGGCAGTTTGATGTGATTTTTACACTTCCCTAAAAATGCTGTTGGATACTGTGGATAAGTGGAGGAAACAATATTTGTTCATCTATTGACACATGTCGGGAAGGAGAGAGAAGGAGACAAGAGGGAGAAAAAAAGAGAGCAAGCACATCTTAACCAGTTTTGTAAAAGGAGCTGTAACTTCAAAGGCTATATAAATGATTCTTAATCATTAATAATCTCAGCCTCTCAAATAATATGCAAAAGCCTCATGCATAATTGTAAGACTACAAATCTGACACAGAAATCTCATTTCACCATCTCTGCACTGCAATGTGTCTGTAGGCCTGTGAGGTTTTTAATAGCTGTGCCTTATAACAAAGCAAATTAATCTCCATTTTGCAGCTAAAGAGAGTTGAATTTTAGCAACAATTTGCTCATTAGTTCTGCACTGCAGCCTGCCTCTGCCTGACGCTGCCCTCCCTGTGAATTTTTATTGTTGTGGTGTTTATTTGGTCATAATTATCTCATCTCTGCCTACACCAACCTGTCAGAAAGAGTGCTAGCTTTTCTTTACTGATTTACTGATTTGTAATGCTATTACACAGCCCATCAGCAGCTTGTTTCTGATTATTGCAAGCAGTGCGCTCTTCTGGTAGCAGCTGTTAATATTTGCCCCTGCTTTATTAAGCAACAAGTACTTGTTGCTCGCCTATAATAATGTGAGCTAATAATGTCATCCCAGGCTGTTTCCTGGGAAATTACATTTTCTCTGTTCCATTTCTTTATTTGTATAATATCGGCCAGGTAATTGCCCAGTTATTTAATATATTAATCACCTTGACAAGTCACAGAAACAGAGAAGGCCCAGCAGACATGGCAAGAGGGATGCCAAGAAGCCAAGACTGCATTAGAAACTCCCTGACAGGGTTCAGAGCCTGTAGCCAGCAGGGAGATCAGAGTATCTGGGTGAAGTCATGGCTTATGCTACGGAGGGAGGATGTTGTCATCACGGTACAGCCAAGACCATGAGCATGCAGGACACCTTTTAGTCTAGTAGATCCCAAGAGCTATCTAACAGGGAGAATGTTTTGAGAGGGGCAGTGCCAAGTAAAGAACTTTTTATTTTCTTTTAGAATTGCAAAATGTGCTGAGAGGGAAAGTTTTACAAACACTTATCAAATACTGGCAAGTTACCAGCTCCTTTTTAAGACTTGGAGGTGGTTTTCTTTTTTCCTCTTTCTTGATTAATGCCATTCTTTGGACTTTTGGAGGATCTCACCCTCAGTTGCAGAGAAAAATTTAAGTTTTCTTTGAGATAGCAGTGACTGTCAAAGGAGTAGTGCTAGTGGCTGCAGACAGGATTTCATCTCTATGTATTCATTCACAGTTGCTGTTATCACCTTTGAAGAGTATTTTTGCCAGAAGTTTCATGTTCCTGACTTTTTAAAAATATCTGTTCACACTCCAGATGTCTGCAGATGAGGGATTTCATGCTAAACTACTGAGATTGTTTCTAAATATCTTTCTTCCTAGGATGCAGAAAACTTTCAAGTTACATTCTTCAACCCTTGTTTTTAAAGTTATGCTGTAATAGTATTCAAATCAATGGAATTGTTGCAAGCATTAATTTGAAAATACTCAGTGCTGGGAATTGCACAGCTGTCTTCTGGGTGAGTGTCCCATTTCTTTCTCTTCCTCGCCTTGTCTGCTCTGCAGTGTGGGAGTAGCTTGTCCAGATAGTGAGTGACACAGAGGTCAAAATCCATTTGCAATAAGATTTACCTTTTAATTTTACACATCTTTTTTACACATTTTTAACTTCTAGGTGTTCAAATGTCAAGATTTTAAAGAAGAAAATTGTTTGTTGAAACTGTACCCTCTTTCTTTCATGAAGGAGTTAAAGTATGAATAAATCCATTACATTAATCTTAGCGTGTATTTCTGAAGTTGCCTTAAGCACCTCTCACATCACAACTTCACGTACTCTCCCTTTTGGACTGTGGCAGAAAACCCTCAGAAGCAGGACAACGATGAAGGCTATGAAACTGAAGTTCATCAGAACTTAGAAATAGAAAAGTGAATGGAAAGTGCCTTTTTGTACTTGCCTTCTTGTTATGAATGATGTGTGTTGGAAGGAAAGTATTAGTTCTGGAAAGAAAAGAGCAAACCAGGTCAAGAGACATTTTCCCAAATATAAGTAAGTAATAATTTCAAATTGAGTTGCTTTCTTCCATAGAGAGCTGAAAGTTTGGGATACGTAAAGAAACTGAAGAAAATGCATGAAAAATTACAGTGGCATTCACCCTCACTTTCACCTGGTAGAAGATTTCCCTCTGATGTCCACTTTTGTAGTGTCAGTCCCTAGAGATGTGATTGAGGGAAAGCTGAAAGCAACGTGGATGCCCCAAAAGAATTACTAACCAAAGGCTCACTGCTGAGTTTATTAAAGTGTTGAGATCCAAGCAATGCCTGCAGTCATACTCAGCACTTAGGGACAACACCAGCTTCCTACCTCAAAATCCTATCTTAATGTATCCTGTTCAGAAAATTTTGTCATAAATATAAAGAGCCTTGGTCAAGTAGAAATCAACACGGTGTTTTGAACAGTAGCAGTGTAAAGATTGTAAGTCTGAAGAAAAATTCTTTAAATCTGTGGAGGTTTATAGCCAGAAGCAGTGGGATGGAATTAGTCTGAGGAAAGTTAAGCTGCACATCACAGAAGTTGTATTAGGCTGAGACGTGGATTCCTATGGGAAATGGTGGAAGATCTACTCTCTGGCACACTTGGTGCTGGAGTGAACTAAACCTGAATCCTCTAGGAAATGCCTTTTATTGTAAAGAATGCAGAATTAGCAAGGCTTTGGACTAGATGACTGAATACACAATGTCTAATTGCAATACTTATGTGAAATAGTCCATAGAAGGCATGAGGAAAGGAAAAGAAAGAAAGGACAAAGGAGAAAATGCATGGCTAAAAAGTGGAATGTCTCATCTAACATTTCCAGACTTCGTGTAAAGATGTGTCAGTGGGTTATTTACCTTTTTTCTAGATACACTAAAGTTTTCTTTATTGCAGGCTAGCAAGGGACGGGCACCTATAAATGAGTTTGTCTCTTCAACATCATACAAGGAAAATAAGGAATTTAATGTTTTGCTGCTCCACTTCCTTTTGTTGTATTACATGTTCTCCAGGACTGTAGCATACCTTGAGGTACCTCTAACACTCATTAATAAGAGTTCTTAAAATAGGGTCTAGAGCTAGCACTTTCATCACATTCTTTCAAGTGTCACACTAAATATTCACTAAATAATTAATTCAGTCGTCGGCATCATGTCATAAGCTGTTATGAATATGCAACAAAATGTTGGCAAAGCAGTAATCTAGATTTTAAAATCTCACTAAACATTTCTGAAAAGAGAAGTCTTTATAAAGTAAATAGGAGTACAAAAAAGTGAAAGGTTTGTAATTGTGAATGTGTGTCTATTACACCACTATGACAGAGGTGGGTGTCACTCAAAATGAAAGTTCTTAATGAACTTCAAATGCAGGAAAGGCTATTTGCATAATTTTGTGTTACAGCTGTCTATAGATCTACAGGCTCAACTAACCAGCCTTTCCAAAACAGGCATTTGTTAACAACACTGCAAAGTTTTCCTGGGAGTGTTTGGTAGAAGGAGATTTACAGAAAATCTACAACCCAGACCCCAAAATATTTGATCCTCAAATTGTGCTGGGTCTTATTTCAGGGCCTAAGGCCTCGTATTCTGTCCACACACCCTATGAAACCATCAAACTTTGAAATATATATGCATAATTTGAGCCCTAGGCACAGCAACTTCTAGGGGCTGGGAGGCAAGAGAGATTAAAGGCACATGAAAGCCTTATCAGAAAGACAACTGGTTTAAACAGACAAGCTGCCATCTCTACAGCCTAACTTTATAGTCCCTGAACCCATTTTTAAGAGCAGCTTTTTACAAAAGCCTCATGTGATTTTTTTTTTTTTCTCCCTCAGCATTTGATAAAGCTTTGGTCCTTGGGCTCCTTGTCTCAGATTCCCCACCCCACTGTTGTGGTTTAACTCCAGCCGGCAACCCAGAACCACGCAGCCGCTCACTCACTCCCCCTCACCCAGAGGGATGGGGAGGAGGATCAGAAAGGAGTGTAAAACTCAAGGGTTGAGATAAGAACAATTTAATAGGTAAAGCAAAAGTCGCGCACACAAGCAAAGCAAAACAAGGAATTCATTCGCTGCTTCCCATGAGCAGGCAGCTGTTCGGCCATCCTCAGGGAAGCCGGGCTCCATCACATGTAATGGTTACTTGGGAAGACAAACACCATAATGCCAAATGTCCCCACCTTCCTTCCATGACATCTTATGGTATGGAACATCACTTTGGCTAGTTCGGGTCACCTGTCCTGGCTGTGTCCCCTCCCAGTTTTCTGTGCTCCCCCAGCCCTCTGGCTTGCAGGGCCCAAGGAAACAAAAAGTCCTTGATTTACTATAAACGTCACCCAGCAACAACTAACAACATCCGTGTGCTATCAACATTGCTCTCACATCATAGCCAAAACACAACACTGTACTAACTACTAAGAAGAAAATCAACTCCATCTCAGCTGAAAGCAGGACACCAACTTATCTTTGGGCATCTAATTTGTCCCCTCTGTGAGAGGCCTAGGCTTCCAGTATTGCCAATTAAAAGAAATAAGGTCCTTCAGATGCTATTCAGCACTTGGGAACTGATTCACTCTCTGGTGAGCTTGTGTGAATGCCCATCTCACTTTGGGCATGCCAAAAGCCCAAATTAACTCAGAGGTGAATTTAGTTCTTTTCCCTCTCTCTGCTCTTGGTCTGTATGCACCGTGTGAAATTTGGAGTACCCTTGTATCTGCTCCAAATGTGTCCTCTTAACTAAGAACAGAAAGACTGTGAAGACAATTTATAAGATGCTGCATTTCCCCTGGAAATATCCTCATGTCTCTAGGGAGTGTCTGAGATGTGAAGCAAATCTGAAGTAAAGCAGATAGAAAGTCCCACGGAGTTCTGAGCCATCGCTTCCCATGAATATTGCAATACCTGGTATGGCTTGGTTCATTCTAAATAAATATTTTGATGAGACTCAGGTAAGCGTGTCGGAAGGTGATGTCATCTAAGTAGCATCCAGAGAGAGAAACAGCAAGTGCCTCAGGTGGAGAGGGAACACACTGGTGACAAGGATTCCAAATCGGTTCTAAGAAATTTGCAAGACCTGTTTAACCAGCTATGAAATGGTACAACCTGGTGCTGGAAAGCTAGCAAAGATTTCCCAGGAGATGTGTGCGGTCAAGTGCACTTTGTATTTCTAATAAGCTAAAATCTTGCAGTACTCTCTTCTATTAGCTGACCAAAACAGTTTCACAGAAACCCTTTTCCTTGTCGTTTTTCCTCCAGGTTAAACTGCCATCACGGGGTGGGAAGTTGCTAAGGGAGAGAGTGCACTGATGGGATTTCATGACTGTCCAGCCAAGAGGTAGAAGTCAACCCTCTCCCATTTCTTAGGCTAATAACTAAGTTTGGAAGTAGCCTGTGGCTACAAATAGCAATAATCAAATGAAATGGTCTGCAGTAGGAAATGGTTTTATTGCAGGGAGGAAATACAAGGGGGCAGCAAGGTGGGCAGGTAGGAGGGTGCCTCAGCAATTTGAGGGCAAGGTAGCCCCCATAGAAGGCTCGTGCAGTTGGCCTAAGTTTTAAGATGTCATGACACTGTGACACGAAGGGAGGACACCTATCAGTGGTAATATCTGCTTGACACACCATCTCACCGAGACAGACAGCAGTAATGTTGAGCCCAAGCCTTTTCTGTGACTTTTCACTCACCTTCTAGAACTGTGTCTAGAGAAAGAAGTAATATATATGAACCCTAATTCCCTGCTCATTTTCTAAATAGTATAAAGACAATATAAGGTCCTTAGAGAGACAGCGTGAGAGGGAAAACAGTGAAAAATAAATTAGGCCTACAATTCTCTTATTCCATCTCCTTCTCACTAGGGAAATAGGTGTTGTTTTGAAAAGTCAGATAAATGGTGCAGTAATTTATCTCTTTTTCTAATCTACTCTGCAAGGCAGCTATGAAATAGGTGTAGAATATTTAGCTATATATAGACCAGGTGTGAATGCTTGTTCTAAAATGACTCTCCCTCTTTTTTTGGTACATAGCAATCAGAAAAAATGATACATTTTACCAATATGAAATTCTAATTAAAGGAAGTAGGAAAGGGGTCAGTTAACAAATACATCAAAGTGCTTCATGCAAATTTGTTTTCTCTGCCTGACAAGAGCGTTAGATATTATTTTATGACTATGGTAAATTATTTGTATAAAAATCTTTCTTCATGCATTATGGACAAACAAAAGATGCTATTGAGGTTGGTTTTTTTTCAAAATTCATCCTGTTTTAGTCAACTTTCCATGACATTTACTGTTTGCAGCATATAATTCCCAAATCCAAGCCACAGACCACAACCTGCCATGCTGGGTGCTATCAGACAAAGTTAAGAGGGCTCCTGACCCATTACTTTATGCTTTGCAATTTGAATTGGCAGTTTCCTTGACTGTTTAGACAGAGAACAATGAAAATCCTGGGGGGAAAAATGCTTCCATTTTGTTCAGCACAACAGGCTGTGTAGTGGAATGAAGCTGGGTTAATTAGCATTGATAATATACAGCTGTGAGCTGGCTTCAGGGGCGGCGGGTTGGTCAATGTAGATAAGGTGCAGCTGTGGCTGGTTCTGTTAAGTGGTTGAGAGACAGTGAAGGGAGAGCAGCTGATGAAGAAGGGGAGGGAGGAAGAAGCAAGAGAAGAAGTAAGAGAAGAGAGAACATAAGCCCTGGATGAGGTGAGGCGAAGGCAGCAGAGGGACTGTATGAAAAGTATGCTGGTATGAGATGGTAAAAGACCTTGTTGCAGCTTGATAGTTTGGAGAGTGCTGTGACAGGCTGATGTCTTGATTCATACTTACTCTCTGGCAGGAGGAAAGGCTCCAGGAAGTGAAAGACGCAAAAATGACAGAGGAGATGACTAGAAGCACTTCCTTGCTTTTTCCAGAAGAAAGCAAGTAACCATTTTCCAGAAGTACCAAGAGCGAGACTCTCTTCCCACAGGGCTGAATCTGTAGGATGGACACTTGGAGGGCTGAAATCCAGCTCGATGGAACCCGCTTATGCTTTCAGACACAGAAGCTTTCATTTCATGCTGCAGCAGGGATCTCCGTCAGGCCACAGAGGATCACAGCGCGTCAATGCATTCATTAGTTCCACTGTACTAGCACTCACGGATTTGCTCAATAAAAACAGACTGCTTAATCAATGCCCGAGTGTCTTTGGTACTTCCTTTGTAACTTTTAATGTTTTCCCATTTCTTTTCAAGCTTTCTTCATAGAAATATTTTTCCATTTAAGGCAAGCTTTTTCAGGGCCACTAACACACTGGGTATTAAGATGCAGAACTTCTCTCATTCCTTGGCAAGTCCAGATCCTCCCTGTTTTTAGGGCAATATTAACCCAACAGGGTGTGGTTAGTGCAACTAGAAGCTAAGCTGGATAGAAGGGCTGTGCATTTCAGTAGTGACTGACATATGTTTTAAACCCTGAATACGAGCTCCATCCTGGTTAACAACAAGATTTCCAGTGATTTGAGAGAGGTCATGATTTCAGATCCAGTGTTCATACCTGGTACCTGGAAAAAATGGAATGTTGACTCTTCCTAGGAACATAGGAAGGTTTGGAGAAGTACAGTACTTTTCCTTCCCCTCCTACCTAACTTTTATACAGCAAACCTTTGCACAGTACCTCCAGCAGCATTATAACCCAAGTAAGGTTCACTCTGACACATTTTCTGGTTGTCTATGATAAGCAAACCTGTTGTGATTGCTTATTTTGTGAATGTCTATAAATTCAGGGCTTCTACAAAGAATTAAAAGTTAAAAATTGTACCGGTTTACCTAAACTACTGTTTCAAAGCCCTGTGATTTGTGGACCATGGTGCTTGATGGAAGTACCCACACTTCTGGAGATTATGTAGTAAAAATAGATGGTTCAATTATATTGTGTTTTTTTGAAAGAACTGAAGTTACAAAACACCTGCTTCTCCCTGTTTCCAGATGGTTTTGCAGATGTCTAAAGTGTCTTCAAAAAAGTGGAAATAGCTGCAGCTTGGAATTTTTCAAAAACAAGATACTTTTTCAACCAGCAAATGTTGATTCAGTTAAAGATTCTAGAGAAATGTGACATACTGGACAAAAATATGTCAGAGAGCATTCCTAGGAGTAAACACTGGATGATTTTGATAGAAAAAGTAGAAGCCCCAATGCAGAAACTGAAATATTTTGTTCCATAACATAGTGCTGCAGAGAAAGTTAGATATAATTATTTAATATATAATATACTAGGAAAAGCCCTAATGACCAGACCATTGGCAATTGCCTCTACCCATCAAAAAAAAAGTTCCTGGAACAAAACCCCATGACAGACTCCTGACATATTATGTAAGCAAAATACGTCCAGTGCTAGCTAGCTTGGAACAAGGAGTTGATTATGATTCCTTTGGACAAGACAGGAAAGAAAAACCTCTGTTAAGGATAGCAGTCGAGAAAGGAGCTGGAAATACCCAGGAAATGCCAGAAAGGGGTCCAGCTTGGCTGTACTTAAGGCAAAAGAAAACAAAACTTACTACCAACTCAAACAAATTAAATAATAATAATAATAATAATAATTTATCCAACACATATAATTTGTCACAGTGTAGGCTACAAGCCTCCAATGTAAAATTCAGATTTCTTGCTCTGCCATATTATGATGTCTATGTTCTCTGAGAACTGGACCTGAACTCCCAAGCAGCTCAGATGATCTTTCCAAGTACCCAATCTGTCAGGCAATTCTCTGCATTATCTTCAGAAAAGGTGTGAATTTCTCTAACCTTTTTCTGCTGACCCTTATACCTTTCTTTCCTGGGAATAGTGACCTCCAGCACTTCACAGTCTCACTTAGCCACATTATATGCCAGGTATAGTTCCTCAGTCATTTCTACCTTGTCACTCAGACTAAAGTCAAAGCAGCCTTTTTTGCTGGCAGCTTCTTCCCCCCAGGTTTTGGACATGAAAGTTCTTCAGTACTTCTCTATTATTACTTTTTTCAACTAATAAGCTTACCACAGAAGTGTTTCATAACAGAGGCAGGATTGTATTTGAGAGCTCTGCTGGAAAAACTCTTGTTGGATGTTGTCCATACTATATAAAATTGAAAATGCAGGATAATAAAATGAAGCAGAGATAAACAAAGTTCTTCTAAATGAAGAATTGTTCAAATGATAAGTAACGATGACTTATCCTCATGACTCAAGTCAGAATATTTACAGAAATATGAAGACTTTTGAAACGTACATTGTAAAAAATTCCAGCATACTGAAAGGCAAGTGTAATAGAAAATTGATTTGATTAGACTAGTTCTGCTTAATGACTGCATGCCCTTCAAATCAGCCCTCCATATATTGCATTTCATGAAGACCAGCTGAAGAAAAGGAATACAGATATTAATGGAATAAGTTTTAAGCAATTACAGTCATCTCATTTCTGCAGCATTATCTTTTAATTATTTTTAATCTATACAACAAACAGAGAAAGGATACCTTGAAAGACTGATTAAAAGAGAGAAACTGTGCTGCAGATAGAATGATTGATTGTTCAGGTCCACAGTGTATTGAAAATATTGATGCCCTGGTATGGGTATCTTTGCATAAGTGCAAGCAATTGGATTAGTACTTCTGAAAAAGTTGCTTTCCTTACAAGAAGTTTGTTTTACTTCATCTGGGGTGTGGAAACCAACTATCTTCCTCAGCTGTAGCACTGTGAAGTAAAATGGTTTGCTGTTGACTATCTAGTGTTACAACATTTATTTCCCTTACCACATAATTTTAATGTGATTCAAAATGCAAAATGTTGCATGTCACAGATGGCTGAAACCTGATATTCCACTAACAGTTCCACTAACGCTCCTGTTGATTTAAATAATCAATTCCACTTTATGTTTGAATGGGCTTTGAAAGCCAACACGGTCAGTTGCTACATCTCGGTTAGGGAACAGTGCCTTTCAGCCGTGGAACTGTATCTTGGTTAGTTTTGAGACTATGTACTGACACTTCAGTTACTCTTCCAAATGGGGAAAGCTCAGCCAGTGATGCAATGGAATTGCAAAATTAATCCCTGGCAGAAACCCCCTTGGAATCAATCCAAAGGCTTGCTAACCTCAGAGAGCATAATTTTGGTCCTAGCTACACACAGAAACATGTTTATCACTCAAAAAAAAAAAAAAAAAAAGGTGGAGCAGAACACTAATCTACTAAAATTTAAGTAATTCTTTCATTTGCACCATGATTCAGCATTATCCTCCTAGCTTCCAAAGACAGAAAGAAGCAGGATGTCATCAGGAAAAGGATCATCTCAGACAGATGTGTAGGTTTTCTTCAAAAATTAAAACATTGTTTTCTTTCCCTAATCAGTCCTATGTATTTCATGCATTATTATTTGGTTAGTTTAGTTGAACATCACTGTTAATTAAACAAGGAAATACCCTTCTGTGGCTGGATACAATGCTTCTTAATTTTGTGTATTACTGGCTAATTACTGTAAAGCTATCGTGAGTCTTAAAACCTGTATATGAAATTACTTGCAGACCAAAAGCATGCAAACTGTACTGTGTAAGTGCAATGCACCTTCATTTAATGTTACTTACACTTTTGCTTCATGAAAACTGACTGAAAAATGTGGGCTTACAAGCTACTGCACTGGATATGTCATTGTTGTGAAACTCTCCAAAATAAAAGAGACTGGAAACTCTTAAACCAGGCTGCTGTTGAATTAAGTTCTTCTTACTTTGGGGATTCTTTTTTTTCCCCTGTAATTTATGTATCTACTTCCACTGCATTTGCTAAAGCCATTAAATATTTAATTTGTATTTTATTCTTTTCTCATGGCTGGAGTTCATCAGCTACCCTTACTTGGAGTAGGGGACTAATGCTCACACACGACATGCATTTAAAGGAACACTCCCGTAGCCTCATTACTGGAACGTGAATAATTATTAGCAAACGGTAAGGCCAGTTTTTTTCTGCTTAAATATCATTTGGGCTCAATTACATGATACTAAGATGAACAGGTCATTAAGTTTGCTACTCTATTGATTCTAGTTTTAGCTGAGCTCTGTTCATTTTTTATTTGAGCTCATTTTCTTCGGCTTGAACTTTGCCTGTGTTACTTGATTGAAAGTTAGCTTCCATGGAACATATTGAGGACAAGGCCTTGTACTCCTGCATAAATCCCTGAATTCAATTTGATGTTAATTTTTTCAGGGCATTTTTTCTCTTTCAGGATACTGTGCCATGGCTGCAGTGTTCAGAAAGCCCCGGGAGTCTCTAGGACCCTACTCTTCTAAACTATGCATATGCTTATGACCTGAAAAGGAGCTGCTGTTAGGAGGAAAGACTCAAAAAGAAATGACATAATCAAGATGATGGGAATGGGAAGCCTGAGCCCCTTTTCAGCCAGGGGTCCCATGAGGGGAAGGACCCCGTGGACTGACAGCTGGTGGGGCAGGGTCTGGCACACAGCAGCTGGCCAGTCTGAGGGCAACTTCCCTGATGCTGGAGTGGGGCTCTGCCCCAGAGTTTCAGAGACTGTGGGGATGCTTTGACATGAGGTACCTATGGGAAGAACGACCACAACTTCCAGTACAGCTCCAAAGCTTTTGGCAGGAGTAGGGAGACAAGAGTTAATGAGGGAGGCAGAGCCCTGGTGCTGTTCCTATCCCCAGCCTGCTAGATCTAACTTGCTAGAAAGGATCCTGAGGTCACCAAGTCCAGTCTCTGGGTCAGTGTGTGACATTGCTGAGAAGTTAAATGGGATGGATAAAAAACTAGGCATCTCTAAAAAGGTACAAAAATATCACCTTATATTGCCTGGAACTGCCACCATCTCATGCTGGAGTGTTTGACAATTGTTTGTGTTTGGCAAAAAATATTGCAGTCCAAACACATTTTTCAGCTAGCTTTCTCGACATGAAGATTTTCATTAACTACATAAATTTTTACTATTGAAAGGAGTAGTGCTTCTGGGAAGAAGGCCTGCCATGCTTTTGACTTCAGAACTCTTCATCTTTTCTCTAAAAGGAGGAAATGACTGCCTGGTTGAGATAATTACACAGTGTCTTTCCCATCACCATGAAATATGACTGTCGATGATGTATGTGCCAGATAGAAATGTATAAATAAACACTTCCTAAATAAATCACTCAGTGGCCATCTGAAGTTCCCTCTTTATCACTGCGATGACAGGCTGGGTATGAGCCTGCAACCCTGAAGGGAATATTCTGGTTGTGTGAATCTTTTCAGCACTTTGCAGTCAACTTATCGTACCCCTGGACCTGTTCAGGAAGTGCTAGCATCCTCTGGTAGAGACCAGAAGACCTAAGCTGTTCTTCTGATCGTCTTTACTTGTCTAACTTACAAGGTACCGGAATTCAACCAAACTTTAGCCTTCAAAACATCACAGAGCCTAGTGATATTGCAAGAAGAGGTAAGGACCACGTGTATTATTCTTGGTTGGTTCCAGAGGTGGAGACAGAAAGAAATGCCATTCCCCATTTCTCTGGCAGCACCATAGTGGTGTCACTTGCAAGAAAATTTTCAAGACTGGAGGCAGAAAGGACACAGAGGAATGTGATGCTGTCACTGTTGGTTGGCCATGCTGCTGGGGCATGAAGCTGAAGTCTTTCAGGCAGGGAGGGAAGGGAACTGATTGCTCCCAATTTCTTGCTGAGCACTTTATTAGTCTGCTATATAGATTGCTAGTTCAGCTATTAAGATCACATATGAAAAGAGGTTCTCACTTTTTAAACTGTGAAAAACTGAGGGTATCAGCCACACACTCTCCCATCACCTCATTTGATACTTTCAACAAAAGAATGCAGCTACTGCATTTGGGGGTCTGTGCTTTCCATCCAGGGCTGGCAAAGCTACCTAACTCCCAGAGACAACCAGGATTTCTTCTTTTCCCTTAGTGTTTCCTACTGGCTACTTCCCACTGATCATGCTGACTGCAGGCCTTGCTGCCTGGATTTTTTTCTGGTATCTCCATGTCTCCCCTTGCATGCCACAGGCATGTGTGGCATGCAACACAGGGGGCTGGGCTGCACTGCAGTTTGTGAGCATCATCACACCCCTCTTTCAAGGTGCCTTTTTGTGTCTAACTCTAAAGCTTCATGCCAGGAGGCAATATCTACCGGACAATATCCAGAAGCAATTCTGTATAAAAGTGATGCTTATGTGGGTACCACCAAAGATTATAGGATTGCACAGAGACTTGCCTTTGTAGAGAAAACTTGGCTTTTGTATGTTTGGCAGCTTAAATAAATAGAGAGGGAAAGAGACAAGGGAAAGCGATCCAACACTGACAATAACAGCCAAAAAAAGATCTTCCAGTCAAGGAGTGCAACTCAGTCAGATATAGAAAGGAACCTCTCCCAGTTTTCTGTCACTCTTTAAGAGAGTTGTTGCTTTAGGTGACTCACTGGAGCAAGCCAAAAGTACCTACCTGATTTTCAGGGCTCCACAGTTTCTAAGTCCCTTTTCTCTTACCCTACTGCATGTTTTCCCTCTTTCCCATGGAGAACTAGAGCAGCATGTAATGAGCCACGTTTCTCATCTACTCCTAGCTCTAGGAACCCTATTGATCTCATCAGTGTTAAATTAGCCTTGATAGTGATATGGTATTTTGGACACTACTAGGCTGCAATGCTGCCATTTCCTAAACAAGCCGTGGGCTTTCTTTCAGATGAACACAGTAACAGATTAATCAATACTGAAAGGTTATCAAAACCTGACTCCTGATAGCCAGCTTTCACAGTGCCTAAGGACCTTTTTGTTTCTCTCAGTTATACAAAATAACATGGGCTGGTTTAGTGCGTTTACTGCCGCCTTCTGGAGCCTTGTTTTCTCCCTCTGGCAATTCACTCTGTTATCACACAGCCTAGTGGCTGTGGTGGAACTTGCCCCATTCCTGCCCCCAGAGGGATCTCAAAGTGGTCTAGACCCTCCAGGGAAACCACAGCAGGCTAACCGCTTTCTAGGGTCTGACTCAGACATCTACACACAACTGGCATGCACAAAATGTTCCCCATTTCTCAAAGGGGTCTCAGTCTCCAGGTTCCTGCTTGCCTGCTTCCAGCGAGCAGACTAATGAGGCGTAAAGCTCCTTGAGGACCTCCAAAATAAACATGGCCATGGCATGCTTTCACCATCTACCGGGTCTACCCAAAAGTTTGTTAGGTTGTGTGATAAAAAAAAAAGACTTGTGAAAGGAGCAGGGTGACCCAAAGGTGTGGGTGTGAGCCTCATTAAGCCCAGGGGGGCCAGTGGTGTCCCCTGCCCTGGCCCCTCCTGGGTATCACTGGGAGCAGCCATCCCATGGACTGATGACATCCATCAAGATGAGCCCATGAGAGAGGCTCTGCCCTGGTCACTTGACAGATGTGTTACCTCACAGGGAGGTGAATGCCTGCAAGCACAAGACTCTGTATTGGGGAACAGTATTTTGGATGAGATGTTTAGAGGAGGCAACAAAGGTGGTGAAAAGGAGGGGTCAAGGGGTATTGGAGAGGAACAAGCATGGGGAAACAGAAGGAAAATGGGATAAAAGGGGCTGGTGGTGTGTAAGCAAATGCTAGTCTGTCCATTGTCTGGCCATGTCTGTGCTGGCCAGCACAGCCTCTCCTGTCTCCTCATTTAACTCTTTTTCAGATGGTTTCCCTGGGCAAGGGCTCCCCACACCCTGCACCCATGTGAAGGAGGGCTGAGCACCCACCCTGCCATGGGGCTGGGACCACAGGGCCAGCACCAGAGAGATGGGGCTGTGCGAGCTGTGGGTGCGTGAGCAGGGATGCAGCCACGGGTGACTACAGGCTGGTGAGGAGGCAAGGGGCTTGGGGAATGGCTGTTGGGGTGGACCCTGGAGAGAGATGGGGCTCTGCCAGCTGGGGGCACCCAGTTGTGTGTGAGGGGCCGTGGGTGTCCATCCTGCACCTGGTAGCCCCTCCACTACCTTACAAAATGAATCAATCACTGACATGCTAAAGTGAGAACGGGTGGATGCCTCTACAAGTTAATTGTTAAAGCAACCCAGTATGGGGGAGGACTTGTGTCCTGGGCTTCACTCTAATGAGTGTGTAAGTATGTGGCATAAATCAGAGTCTTCAAAAATAAAAAAGAATAGTCCCTCTAGCTTACACAGCACTAGTAGATAGAAGCTGGTGCACTCCCTGAAACACCCATCTTCCTTTAAGAGCAGATTGAATTTAGACTGAGCTCTCCAAAATCCAGTAAATGTTGATTTTAAAAGGAATTGGTAAAAATGAAATCTTACCTCTAAAAAGGTAGGAAGGAGATACTAACATTCTGCAGCATTGCCAGGGCTTTGAAACAAAGGTCTGACCACTCTTGTACTTTATAAGGAAAGGCATTATGTACCTAACTGCAGAAGAGGTTTGACATTCTGCACCCCAAGCAGCACAAGGTTATATCTATCTATCTATCTATCTATCTATCTATCTATCTATCTATCTATCTATATCACAATAACTCAGAGGGTCTGGTAAGTTTCCTACCTCTTTTCAGCACCCTGGACATGGTCTCTACGTTGTATTTTCTACGAATCCCCTGTTGTTATGAGGGGGGTTTTGTTCACTTGTTTCTTCAAGATTACTAATCCTTTCTACAAGGTTTTCTTTGAGAACAAAATCAGCTCTTCCTTGCACTTCTCACTTAAAAGAAATATTAGAGAAAAACATTTCAGCTCCTCTTGTTTGCACATTGGGCTGAATTTTAGCTTGTTCTTTCCTGGTTGAGTCAGCTCCTAAAATGTGCTGAATGATTCCTGCCATCATGTAGAAATGTAATATATAAAATACAATATCTTTTATTAACATATTAAATACCATATAAGAGGTATGGCATGTGATAAATTATACAATCATATATCATATAGCAGAACACACAATGTACGGTATATATTTTATGCTATATATCATGTTATATTGCATATTATTCGATACATATTGTATATCTATGTGCTATTTTTATTTCTTAAACTGCAAGTTGTGGAGATTTGCACTTTGAGTTTCTCTCCGTTTTTTGCTATTTGAAAAAGTACCCTCTTTGGAAACAAAGTCATGAAGTCAATTGGAGGCAAGAATCACAGAGCTGCTTTCACACAGAATGAAGCCAAACTTTGTTAGATGGGGGGAGAATCGATCTGTTAAGCCATCCTGTGTCTGCTGCTGCTCTGCTGGCACCCTACGCAAGTTACATTCCTCATTATACCACCATCATCAGTTTCCCTGCTTGCACAAGCTAGCAAGTACCTGGCCCTCTGCGCATAAGTTTCACAGCCTGCCCCTATCTATTGACACTGGCTTTAAGGTAATACCACACATTTCTGTAGAAGCTTTAAGCACTCTTCTGCCGATAAGCCCTCTTGCAGGGCTGATCTGTCAAACCAGCAAATCTGTATTGTGGCCAGAGGGTGTCCTGGGTTTGTTGTAATGTCAGGGTCTAAAGTGAAACCTTGCTGGACCAGGTCCTGTTCCCTCTGTTAGCCAGCAGTATCCCTCACTAGTTACTTCCCACAAAACATTGGTTGTAATCAAGGTGAAGTTAGATTTGGATTCTAGAAAAAACAGGCTTAAAAATTTCCCAAACATTGTGCCAACTTCATACTCCACCTAATCACATTTTACGATGAAACTTTATTTCAAACTGTGGAGGTGAACTCTTGGTATGAAGTTTCCCAAGGGAGAAGAAAATGCTCTTCTCCATCTATACTTGCACCTCTGGCCTTCTGAAAGCTAAAAAAAAGGCTTAGCTGGATTCTCTTATTTTGACTTAATTATAGATTTTGGAAGCACTTTTTTTCTGTAGTTATATAAAAAGTTAAGCTTAGCATTATCTTGTTACAAAAGTGAGGGAACTGTAAAGCTGAATCAATATGATTTTAAAAGCTGCTATTTAATTAGTTTTGGTTGATTAGACAGACATTTGATTATACAGCAGTGCAGCCTGTTAGAACTGAAGGGCAATAGTATCTAGGTATATTTTCTGAACAGTTTTGTCCACACAGGAGTTATAAGCACACCTACAGACAGCAGGCAAGAAAATGAAGCTATGGGAGGATGGTGAATTTACCTGCTAAAATGAAGACACAGCGATTCTCCATCTTAGCTGAGAAGTGGTTCGATCACTCAGTGTTCCTATCCTCGTTGTACAGCAAGTACTGCTTGCTTGGTCCAAGCAGCAGTGAGGTGAGTCATAAAAAGGGTAGTTCTAACCCTTTCTGTATTACAGCCTTGTGATCCATGAAACAGATTCAACTTCTACTGTTACTCCAATGCAGCTTTTTACAATAAACACTACTTACAAATAGTGGTGAGATTAGCAAATGTATTATGCTTGAGAAGACCACCAAGATCTTCAGATGTGGCTGTGATGTTCAGTAAGGCAATGACAGAATGCGAAAGAAGATTTAGCCTTGAATAAATGAGAGGGTGAAAAGATTGTTTAGCACGTTTTCCTTAAAACACACACTTTAGATTTGCTATCTAATGCTCTTAGGAAGAAAAACTCACTGTTGTCATTTGTGCCGGAGGCTTTTCAAATATAATACGTGGCAGCAGCTGGACAAATCCAAAAATGCAGCCACTACAGTTTATAAATCAGTGCAGTCCCCAGTGAAATGATTTAGTAGCAAACTACTATTTGATGAGTTACTTTACAAAAAACTAAAACATTGTGAGAAGAGTGTCATCCAGTACAGCCTTGTTGCATCCCACATGAGGCAGGGGCTTGGGGACTTGATCTTTAATCCCATTCAGACAGATCTCCTTTTTAAACCGGCAGCCTGCTAATAATGCCATTTTGCCAGAGCCTGAGCATACACTGTAGTCCTTACAGAGGTAAAACTCCATGTCAGCAGGAATTTTACCTGAGTATGAGACAGTGTCATCTTTGGCCCTGCTTTAGAAAAGTAATTTTTATAGTCTACTAAATCCCTTTTAGGTTAAAATAACTCGATTGCAATTCCAATAAATGGTTGATTATAGAGGCTGGACATTTAACATCCATGTCCAGTAGACAAAACTGAACTGAATTTGCACAGAGTAAATGCTTTCTGTTAAAAGTTAGCTTTTAAAACAGAAGCTGTATTCTAGGCAATCCAGATTATCATTGGCACATAGTAAGTGCCTCAGAGGTGGAATTATCCCTAGTATACCGTTACCATGAGGGTATTCAGAGCACAATTTAGGGCACTATTCCTGAAATCATCTAAAGGTCCTCTCTAACAGGTTTTGGAAAAGGGAAATTTTAATTCATTTGGGCATCAGGGCACAAAATCAATAACAAATCTGAGGAACACATACTTGCAATTGCAAAGTCCTAAATCAAGCCTGGGACTGCAGTCTCAAACCTTCCCTTTCTCCAAGAAAGAGTTGTGTGCACTGTTCTCATTCCTCCCACTCTTTGAGATGAGCTTTTGGGACCAAAAGGCCTTCAGAGCAGTTACTGTGGTTGCTAAAGGCAGGTTAGAAGCTCGATGCAATTTCATACAGAAGTCTCAAAACCGGTTCAAGAGAAAGCCCGAAGGGACCCAGGACAAAGTTCTGCCTTAGGAGGTAGACAGGATGGAGACGCCATCTTTGTGCCTGGCACAAGGGCTGTGGCCGCAGAAGGGGCATTGCTAATTTAAAGCTGACCAGTCTGCAGGAATAAAAAGACATCTACAGCAAAAGTAAAGATGGAAATAATTGTAGTAGGATTTTCCTTTCACACTGGTCTTAGCTTTAAAACTGTGGTAGAGGCAATCAAGATATTAATTCCATAATATTTGAAGAATGTCTGATATGGTTGGCCCCCTTTCTACTTTTTTTTGCTGGTGGAACTGTAAGGCAAAGGCAGGCTGTCACAAATGCACTTCTGTTGCAAAGCTTTTGCATCTGAGCTCCCCATCTTCTGTTGTACAATGACTTAGAAGAATTTTTATGGAGGAGGAAATGTAAGTAGTATATAAGATTCCTAGCTAAGGTAATAAAGCAGGTTTGAGGTGAGCCACAGTCGTTCCTTGCTCCTGTCTGACAGCTGTTTCACATATCCCCAGACAAGTTTTGAGCAGTGCAGATTTATTATGCACATTATGGGGAGGAGGAGGCTTTGGATACTGGAAGATTACAGACATAGAAGGCTACAGAATAAAAGAGACTGTCCTGAGAAATGGCAGAGAGCAGAAAGGGGAAAGAGAAGGTTTCTTCAAGATGGAAATCCCCCACAAATTTTCAGCCAAAGGAAAAGAATGAAAATTAGGGAGAAAAGGAGCGAGAAAGACAGGGAAAGAAAGAAACCTGCACTAATCCTCTCTCCCTCCCTTTCTCCCTCTCCCTCTCTCAAAAAGACAGTGGTCCTTCTCTGAAAATTTTAATATAATGAAATTTGCTGGCATAATCACCTGTGATTTGAACCTGTCTTTCAGCGGATTCAAATGAAACATTATCACTGTCCTTATGTGACTCTCATCCACCTTGCCACATATAAGCAACATTGGTGGGAAAGGAGCTAGTCAATGCACCATGGAAACAAGAGTGCTCCTGGGTGAAAATGTTATGGGTTTTCTCTATTCAAATGCAGCCATCGGAGAAAGAGAATGTGAGAATGTGTACAGCAACAGTGCAAGTCCAGGACAGAAACTGCCTTGTTATCCGGGGTGCAGCCTCCTTTCAGATGTCATCTTGTTAGTTACCTGCACCAGCGTTAGGAAATCAGTAGAAATATCAGTCTACTCCAGACTAAAACTCTTGAAGTGTTTAGCTTTACCTGTAATGAGAGCATCATTGAACAGACTGACATTCAAAGAGGTGTGTAAGCAGTAATATCTTGTTACTCTTCCAGCTAAACTCCATCCAACACCACTCTGCAACTGTTAAATTAAATTGCAACTGTTAAATTAAACTGTTAAATACCGCTGCGTTGGTAGCTAAACTGTCTCGCCAGCTACCCCCCCCCCCCCCACCAAATGCTTGATGAGGCCAAATGAAAGACTGGTGGGCAGGCACCCCACTGGCTGTCTGTGGAAGTCGGTAGAAGGAAAGCCTCAGGTCGCTCACACGGCAAAGATTGCATCATGAGATGGTAAAACAGATCCATATTACAATGAAGTCTGTTAACTCCCTTCTTTGATGGATCAAGGCTTAATTAATGAGGGTAAATATGTCTAGCTGACATATCTATAGCTTGGGCTCTCAAATCAAATGTCACAGTGATAGCCCCAGCAGAATGCTGGAGCACTGTTTGCTGTTATTCTGGAAACCCTAACGCTGCCTGTGGTAAAATGACAACATGCCTGATTGACCACCTTATATTATCCATCACTGACAGCTGATTTGCTGGAGTCAGATAGCAATGCTAAACTTTTTGGTTGGTTGGTTTGTTGGCTGGATTTTCCCCCGCTGATAGGACCACTTATCTGCCTGATCTGGAAACAAAGGGAGAGAACTAAGCCCAAGAAGATATCAAAGCTGTTTGTTTCAGGTCCAGACGGCTATGCAGACCCAACACACAATGACAGGAGAGCTGAGCGCTCACTGAGTAGGTGCAAGATCCACAGTGTCATGGTTTAACCCCACTGAACCCTAGCCCAGCTGGAACCAGGACACACAGATACAGAGATATTTACAGCTTAGACCTACAGCTGCATGACCTCCTCAGTAGGGCAGGTAACCATCTTGTTCAGAGAATATCCTTTTGAAATGCTCTCCACCATGTATCCAGCAGGACTATGGCTACAAAGCATGACGGGAACGTATGTTAGCTTATACTTGGATGCCCACATCCAAGACAGTCCTAGGGGCAATAAATAGATAGGCATGAATTTCCACAGGATTTAGCCAGGAAGTGGCTAAACCCAGTGAAAATCCCAGCTAGAAAAAGTAAGCCAAGAAGAGGGTTAATAACTAAGGAAATGTCAATAATGTAGGGAGTCTCCAACGCATAAACACTTATACTGTATGATTTAAAAATAAAAAAAGCATATTGTTAATGTGAAAATATAAGCGCAACAATCCACTATCTAAATTCTTAGCTATGCCCTGACAAAAAAAAAAAAAAAACAACAAAACAAACAAAACCAACATTGTACATAATAGTACCTTGTACGTAATAGTAAGCCATACTATACATCACCATTGCAGGCAAAGCCTTTTCCTCCAGGACAAGGGTAAGGATGGGATCTGTACAGAAACACAGTACAATATATTTCTGTCCATCAGTGTAGCTTACCAAAGGGGTTAAACAAGCCCAAGCCTGTTTTACTGGAAAACAACAGCTGTAACACTACAACAGCACAAGACTGTAGTTATAGCACTAAAAGGGAGCTCAACATAGGCAAGGCAAAGCCCCTTGCCTGGTAATCCCTGAGAAGTGCTGAGATGCTCACGCTACACTTGCAAGAATGAGGCGGCACAAAGGTCTAGTGGATCCTTCGGGGTCTGCAGTGCTGGTGTTCAAGACCCCTGTCTGTTTTATACAGATGACAGTTGGAACAGTAGCTTCCAGATGAGACAGTCTGTGAAGTGTCAGAAAGCATGGTGCAATAATTACCCTCCCACCCACCCGTCCACCCCCTGGATTTTCTTTACAGAGAACCATCATTCAGGACATTCAACCTAATAATCAGTAGCAACAATTTTACTTTTGCCATGTCCTTGAGAAGTAATACAATAAACCGCAAACAAAGTAAACATCGTTCTTTAAGAAAACACAATTTGGACATCATATCCAAATGAATAAATCATTCCTGAAAGGCAGAAGCAATATTACTGTTGAATTAGTGCTGGATGTTCTTTTGTTAAATTGTATACAATCAAAGCAAGGTGCCAAATTGCCAACTAACTGTCTGGAGGTCGATTTTTAAATTCACGGATGAGCTAATGCATTTGTGGCAGTGATCATAAAGGGAGGAGTTCACCTTGCATTAGCCTTGACTCATAACTATAAATCTACAATGTTACCAGAAATAGATGTCCTATTTCTTGTCATTGATCTGCAAGCCATAATTTAAACATTTGCATGTCCTAATGTTGAGTCTTCCAATTGCCCGAAACATCTCTCTCCAGGGAATGCTCTCCACAAGGACAGGGACTGTAAAAATAAGAACATCTTCAGTAAAAACTGGGAAACTTTGGCATCTTGAAGTTTATCAGAAGTCTCCTAAGTCAATGAGAATCAAAACTGAATGACAAAAGCATATTGATATAGGTCAAGTGAGGACATATCAGAAGTCAAACGAGTGTGGACTAGATAGCTTATGGTGTTGGTGGGCAAAAGAAATTAGAAGTGAAGGAATTCTGCACAATTATTAAGCACAAAAGCTGAAGAAATTGCTATAATGTTAACTAATGTATTGTGTTATCTTTCAGTAGGACTAACATTGTTACTATAGAGTCATTCATTAATAGAAAATTCTGAGAGATGTTGTTTGGCTTGACATAATGATATGTTTCCCTGAAACGGACATTTTAAAAACAATATGTATGGGAAATGAGTGAGTTACCAGTTATGAAAAGAAGTATTCATTCAGGTGAAGTGAAGTATGTGGCAATTTAAAGGAAGTGGTTTCAAGGCTGTGGTATGAACAGACATCATTTGTAGAGCAGATGGGAGAGCACGTAAGTTATTCCAGACATGTTTACAATACTTCATAAGTGCACATGCAAACTTCTTGCCTGTTTCTTGTGAAGTGCTCCCCTTCTTATTTCCAATTTCCTGTGAAAATTGCTGTTAGATAGCTAATTAAACTGGTGCAGTATGTCCAAGAATCAGAGCAAAAATGTGAGTCTTGAGGCATTTTGAATTCTATAAATTTTAATTTAACTATTTCAGACATCAGTTCAGAGAGCTGTTGAAACAAGAAGCAGGAGAAATCCTGAAAGCAGTTTATTGCAGTATTTTAGTGAGTTTTAAATCTCATAGTTTTTATATCAACTTGAATATTTACTGCTTCTTATAATTTCCTTGTAATTTTTAATAGAACCTGCAGTAGAAGTGTGCAGAGTTCTGCAGAGACCTTTAACTGAGGCCAATAAACAGATAATGAAAGAATTTTTGAAAGCATCATGCATGAAATTCAATAACATTTTGTGGTCTTTCATCATCAGACTGGTTATGAACATCAGTGCTACAGGTCTAATGCCTACCCAACTTCATTTTTTTTAGTTTGCCTTTTGTAGCAGTATCAAATAGGTAGAAAAAAACCTCTCTGCCTTCTTGTTCAGATATACCTGGAATCTAACACTTTGATCTGTAAGCTTTTAATAGCCTGTAATTTTAAATCAAATTACTTGTTAATGGTTTCTGGTTTGCTACTTCTTTCATACAGTTCTTTGCGGTGTATGAAAGCTTTGCACTTTGAAGAAAAGTCCATGTATGCAATGATGCATCAATTGTCCAAATGGCCCTAGTCTAGATTTAAATAGTTTATGCTCTCTTCAGATGTATGTGCATCCATAAATTTGTTGTGCTGAAATTCTTTGCTAAACTGAGTAATTGCACTATTTTTATATTGGAGGAAGGAATACCTCATAGTGGCTTCTCTTACCTTCTAGGCAAACGTGGTCCAGGGGACACACCCTTGGGTGGTGGTCTTGGGGAGCCCTGCAGACTGGGGCACCTGCAGGATCATGCTCCTGTCCTTCCTTGTCCCCACACCTGGCCTCCACCTAATGAAAACTCAAGCTCAAGAAACCTGGGGACCTTCAAGGACTCAGATCTTAGCCACATGTGGTGGGGCCAGGAAACCCCATCCAGGACTAGGAAGCACTCCTGAGCCTCAGGGCTCGGGTGGAGTCAGCAAAAGCATTTCTCAGAGGAGAAGGTACTCGGTTCATTTTGGGAAAGGCAAAGCTTGTGCTGACGTAGACTCAGGCGTCACTGCTGGCCATGTTTGCAAGTAGTACGTGACATTTTCATGTAATTCAGCAACACCTCTGTTCATATTCCCTAGCAACGGTTTATGATCTCAGCGTGGCTTTTAAAGAAACAGAAGGATTTCAGTCCTTTCAGATTAATCAATTATTTAATGGAAAAAGGAAAGTTTCTGAACATGGCTGTTAGCTGTAAGGAAAGAAAACTTTGGTTGTTATTTGATGTCTTTTATTAGTAGTTTTAGGGTTTTAATATATGGTCTAGATTTGAATATCATGTCTTTCTGCAGGAAAAGCTCGGTCCTGTTTTATAAAAACCTGTGCGCACTTTTGTATTGCTTTGGAAGGGATTGTTTTGGATTTTCTAAAACAAATTCCTGTCTGTAACTTCTAAAAAAATTCTGCAGCAGAGAACTGAGGACTAAGTTACCCTGACATAGACTTCATGTGAGTTGCAGACATTTAGAACTTCTTTTAAATGAAAATGTAGAATTCTATCTCTCTTCTGATCTCCCTTTTCTGGCACTGTAACTAATAAAACCTTTCTTATTCTACTTTTCCCTGTAACTCTGCAGACACCTGTATCAATGCTTTAAAACTGTAACTTCAGTGTTTTAGCTAATAATTCATAATGCAGGAAAAACTCTGCTTTTATCAGTCTTGAGTTTGCCACTTTTTATTTCATTGACAGTCTTTGGGGTTTTTATGAGACCAAGAGGAGAAAAGCTACTTATCCATCTTCCTTAGACTATCAGTATTTCAAACATATTTATAATTTCTTCTCTTGACTCGTTTCAAAATTAGGTGAGGTGGCTCAGTGTCTTCTCCCACCAGGTGCTGCAAGTCTCCAAGCTGTTCAATGGCATCCTGAGACAACCTTGTGTAGTACTGAATCACACTCACAGGAAGAATTTTTTTCTCTATATCCAAGTGAAGTTTCCCTTACGGCAGTTTGTGACCACCACCTCTTGTCCTTGCACCTTTGGAAAGTATCCACCTCTCTTTTCCTACAAGCCCCCTTTACAAAGTAAAGGAAAGCAGTTAAACTCCTCTTTTTGCATTCTTTTTTCCAGCCTGACCAAGCCAAGGCCCCTCAGTGTCCCACCACTCATCGTGTGCTCCCCAACCATCACAGTGGTCCTCCACACACTCACTTCTGCTTATTGATGTCCTTCTTGCATTGGGAAGCCAAAAGCTGGACACAGTATCCCCCCCTCCCCCCAAAAAAAAGCCAGGTAGAAAGGAATAAACACTTGCTGTCTATATTCTTGCTAATACAGCCCAGTCCATGGTAGTCTTCACCGTCACAGTGCTGACTCATGTTCAGCCTGCCGTATACCAGGTCCCTCTGGGTCTTTTTGGGCAAAGCTGCTCCTTAGTCCCTTGCACCCTACCTGTGCTTTTACATGGAGTCTTCTTGTGCATAATTTTGTCTTTTAATTTGTTGAATTTTGTGGCTTTTTTCAGCCCATTCTTCCATGCTGTTGAGGTTCTTGTGAATGGCAACCCTACCCACTAACACATCAAGCTCTCCCTCCAGTGTGCTGTCATATGCTAACTCAGTGAGTGCCCACTCCTTCTCAGAGCCCCAGTTTTTAGTGGCAATCATCACTCAGTCTCAGTATCAACTGCCATTAATTGGTCAATAACAGCTTCCAGTTCCTGCCAGAAATATCTTCCAGTTTTGCCATCAGAGGTCTAATATTCAGACAATTAA
The DNA here is from genome assembly GCF_023634085.1 of Falco cherrug. Taxonomy (NCBI): domain Eukaryota; kingdom Metazoa; phylum Chordata; class Aves; order Falconiformes; family Falconidae; genus Falco; species Falco cherrug. Next base: position 71,546,392 of record NC_073698.1, on the reverse strand, counting down.
TTCTTTGTAAATTGCCCCTGTGCACAGAAAAGAACTATCTTGACTGCTTATTCAGGTTCAATTGATATTGGCATTGATTTGCACAGGTCCAGCCTAGCTTCGGATGCCTTCAGCAGTTGCTGTCCTCCCAGGTTCACTTGGGAGAAAATCTTGTGGTTTAGGAGAACTCACTGTTGACATTTTTGTTTTGTCTTGCGTCTTCTTTTGCTTCATGTTAGGTTCACCTTATGTCACCCCAAACATTTAATTTTCCCCTTTGTTTGCACCTTCACGTTTACATTCAGATACCTAGATACTCAAAGCCCAATGTATTCAAAATACAGCTCTGTACCTGAGGAATGCAAGAATATACTAAGAATAAAGAATTAAACTTCCAATAGCTTCTGATATATTTTTTGGCCCAATGCTGACAAGGTCTGCAACAAAGCTCAAGGATCTTTCAAATGTGCCAGCTGAATACTCAAAGTTCTGCTATAACCACACAGCAGCTCTTTTTTCTCTACAAAATCCTGCTTGGAAAGGGAGGCATGAATCAGACCATTTTGGCTTGTGAAGTTTTCCTTCAAATCAAGTAGTTCATGTTACTGCCACTGACTTTGTAGCTCCGAGCATGCAGTTACACACAGTTCAGAGGCAGGGAAATACCTGTATTACACTACCCCTTTTGCTGCAGCTGTATTTCACAAACATAAACAATTTCCACTTTTAGCCAGACATGAATATAAATTTAAGGCATCTTTCTATAAATCTTTCTATAAATAACAGCTATGAAATTCATGCTCCACTTTGGAAACAGAGGCTCCCTTCCTTAAAGGCTACTCAGTGCCTCGTATTCAATGACAGTACATTGCAAAGACAGAACACACCCTACTTGCGCACATTTAGCTAAATTTCACCAGCTTTGAGTTTTCTTCTGAAAACATGTTTCATAATTCCACTATGACCAATTAGGATGACAACTTCCAGCTTGGCTTTGCCATTCAATAAAAAAATCCAATATTTAAGTGTTCCCAGACTTCAACATTCCCTGAAACTAGCCATGTCCAGCAGCAGTTATTATTGAAAAATGTAGAGTCCAAACCCACCAAAAAGAATTACTTTTGGAAAAATAATGCAGAAGCAAGGTTTCAGTTTTTATCTTTTTCAGGCGTAGTAGTTTTCTAAGTACAACAAATATTACTCTCTGGGGTGATGTAAGGACTACCTTGCCCATGACAATTAAATCCAATTCTTTAAAGAGATTACAAGAAAAACAGAAGCAGGCTCAGTTCTTAAAGCATACAATACTGCTGGTAAAACCAACACTGGGATTCCTAAGGCACTCACTTTTGTACAGTTGTCAGTAAGACAGAGATATGCTACGATACGGCTATCCATGAAGGCTCATAATGTGATAGGAAGGTTTGGGGATGGTGCTATGTCTGGGATAAAGTATCATATAGATGTTCCTGTTAACAGCAGGAGATGCTAACACAGGAAGCCAAACATGAAATTAAGGTCAAGAGCAATACTGAATTCAAAGGACCAAAGGACCAAACCCCTAGTAAGAAAAATGGCCCAGAAATCCAGGCAGCAAAAATTATAATCAAGATGATTACTGTAGTATTTAATCTCAGACAAAACTACCTGGGCCAGGTGCATGCCTCACACATATCTATGTCAACTTGACAAAGGCTGCTGCAAGTGAAAAATCTACAGCAAATGTTCTTATTTCTCCTACTGGCACCATCCATGCTGTTGCAGAGAGTTGTTTCCTCCTAAGGAGCTTTGAAAAGGAGTTTTCAGGAGCTGCCTGAAGTGAGCTGTTCCCCTTTCTCTACAAAATCCTTCTTGGAAAGGGAGGCATCAATCAGACCATTCTGGCTTGTGAAGTTTTCCTTCAAATCAGGTAGTTCATGTTACTGCCACTGACTTTGTACCTCAGAGCATGCAGCTACACACAGTCCGGAGGCAGGGAAACACTTGTACCACCTCTTTTTCTGCAGCTGATGGATGAACCTGGGAAGTGCTGGAGGAAAACTGAACAGCCTAAAACAGGAGCTCATGGTCAGCTGCTAAGGGGCTTGCACAAAACTGTTCTAAAAGGGCTACAACACAGCACCCAAGTGCTTGATGCTCTCTCTGGTCTTTTGTGTCCCTTGTCCTTCCATGTCCTCTAGCAAAACTGTATGGAATTGCACTGTTTATTTCCAGGGTAGGTTTTGTTTGTTGGGTTGGGGTTTTTTTCCAGACAGACAAGAGAAAAATGGACAAAATTAATCACACCAATGATTCTTCTCATCACTCCTGGCTGCCCACAGAAGGCTCTGCTTCACCTGAGGATGTTAATCATACTTCTACCCTCTCAACACATTCATTTTAGGTAAAATATTTTTTTTGCTACCTGGCAATAAATTATCTCTGTTTTTACTTTTACACTGTTGGCCTCCTTCATAGTTTACGATATGACTTGATTTACAGTATTCATAATGTCACTAAATAGACCTGCAGCTCTGACCTATAAATACTGAGGTATGTGGCTTCTTCATTTATAAAGGGGGGTGGTAATGAAAGCAAATTGGATAAAGTGTTGTGCGCTGCAACAGGTGTAAACTGAAGCACTATCAGTCTGCCTCCCTAGCCTAATCTTAATATTTATTGCTCTGCTAAAGAGAAGTCCTCTCCTCAATATCTGCATTACAAAACTTTTAAATTGTTAACATTTCCCCTGAACAGCTATATTGTCCCTTTTTTTTACTACGGGAGGTGATGGGGGGTGTGTGTATGAAGAATGTAAAAGTTGAAAAATGTCAATAAACTTACCATTCATTTGAACATGGAAAGAAAGCCACACATAAAAAGGTACTTTCCATGACTTATTTCAAATTCTGTCCAGAAAAAGAAAAGCTCTTATTTTAGTCAAGATTTACTTATGTTATAGTGTATGTTCCCATTAAAAGCACAGGGAACACCTTTATTTCCCAGAAAATGGCCATTGTATTCATCACTTTGAGAAGTAACTTCACGCTACATTGGTGACTATCCCTTGCCTGGTATTAGTAAGGGCTCCAAAATATTTAGGAAATGAATGAGAGAAAAGACTGACAAAGATTCTGGCCTTACTGGATTTTAATGCCTCTTTTGAAAACCTGTTGGGACAGCCATTATATGATGATGTGAAGGGCTGTAAAAGTTTTCCTGCTTCTAGCCTAAGAAATATCGCTAATGAGTAATGCAACCATCTCAAACTTGTAATAAATTTTTTACAGCAACTCATACCATTATAGGTTCTTTTCAGCTACATATTATCTGTAGTTCTTCAAATGGTCCGCCAACACTGAGGCTTTAGAAAAAGTGGGCTTATAGAAATTTGGTACCATTTAGCAATCCTGTGTCAGCAGCTACTGACTGGAATAAATCGTTGCCCACAGTGGGAAGGCAGCTCAGAAACATCCCTTTTGGATATGTGCTTTCCTCTCTTAAAAAACACTGGAACTTGAGAGGCTTGACTCAAACCGCCACCGCTCCTGGCAGACCTCTCCACTTCTCTCTTCTCCATCTCCACCATGCAGCAAGAGTAGCAGGATCATTAGATGCCAGATGGAAGTTATCGATCCATTGAAATGGAAACCTGCCAGAATGAAAGTTCATCTTTGACTGAGGTTGGAAAGCACACTTGAGGATGGTTCTCACCACAGAGCTAACAGAGCCCATGTGTGTCAAATAGCCTGCAGAGCATTTGTTGTAGCACAGACATAAGCCAGGCCAGAGCTAAGAAATACGTGGGCAAGAACATGCTAAGTAATTTGGGAACTAACCTTCCCTGTCTCCTTTCCCATAGTTTTATTCCTTTTTGGAGAGTCCATTAAAACTTCAGAGAAAGTGAGGAAGGAACAAGATGTTACAAGCCTCTTTGAATTGTTTTGGTCTGTTCTCTAGTAAAAATTAAGTTAGACAGATGTGTGGAAAGCAATTCTTAGGGCTGGCTTTCCAAAGAAGTTCAGTAGATACTGTTTTTCATCTGAAAGACACTTCAGAATCTACACTGTTTCGGTTTTTTGGGTACCATGTCAATCAAGGGCTGCATTTTCTGGTTGCATGCTGAGCTACAGCTGCCCAGCATTCCCAGGCTGTGCTCAGGACTCTCCCAGTTCTTGTCCCAGTATTTTTCCCCCCCGAGTAATTTCTTCCAGAAGAAGTAATTTCTTCCCCCAAGTTTCTTCCAGAATTCTTGTGCCAACCGAGAGAAACTTAATGCTTTTCTAAAAGTGAAAGCATAAAGTGAAGTAAAAGAAGGCTCTTAGAATTTGAGAGAGGGAGGGGAAAGAAGTAAAATAATAACTGAGATAAAGTACAACCAGGGAGACTGTTATCAATTATCATTTACAATATAGCTATTAAATGGGACCTGGTCAGCTAGCCTAGCTGAGGCTAACAAAGTTTTCTTCTCGCTCTAGGGCAATGCTTGGAGTCAGAGGGTCACTAATCTACTGCATTTTCTGGTCCAGTAAAAAAGACCAGTCTGCGGGCAGCAGCATTCAGAGATGTCACTGATAGAGAGACATTGATGTACAGCTCCAGGGTTTTCCTACCTCTGCATAGCTGGGGTTAGGGAACTTGGATTTGAACTGAGCAGAACTCCCTGAATTGCAAAAGAAATAACAAAAGCGACACTGCTGAACACCCTCCCTCTGCCATGGAATCAATAATGCACTGTTCTGAAATAAGTTTCTTTGACTTCCTGTGATGAGATCTTAGATCTGTCAAGCCCAGGTGAGCCCACAGGGCTAAGGCAGACGAGACGCAGGAACTTTGGCAGTGGCAAAGTTCCCCATCAAGGGGCAGAAATAACAAGATCTTCCACGAAAGACTGTTTCTGGAATGAAAGGGTCAGAGCCATAGTTCAGACTTTTCCTGTCCCCATCTTAAATAACATTGTCAAGTATCTCTGACTACAAATGCTTATCTAAAATAGCTTTATTTTAGTAACAAATGAAATCATATCCATAAATAAAGGAGAGATTGGCCTATCTCACTCAACAGTATAAGGTTTGTCCAAAATGAACACCACAGTATTTCAAATATGGACTATATTTAGACTGGTTTAATGAAACTGAAATAAGATATTTGCACTGTCTAGAGAGTTATTTACTTCGGTGATGCTTAAATAACTCATAAACAGGTTAAGTAAGGAAAGGGAAATCACCATTAAATGGAAAGATTATACACACACACTACTTAAACCAGACCAAATTTGTGTGTACAGATAGCAATTTAATAATTTAGATTTCTAACACATTTTAACACTTAACACCACAAAAAGTCTTTGCTATGCCAATTACCTTCATTGCATTTTTACAGTTAGTTAATGTGTAGAGCTAACAGTGGGGTCCATATCTGTAAAGGTTTTGTTTTCCCTTCTGGCGAGAAAGCTGTGATAGAAACAGAATTTATCCCCGTATTGTTACGTGTGTGTTGTGACACTACCTAAGCAACCTGTGAAGAAAAGCGTTACTTAAAATTGATGTTTGCTCTGCTATATTTACAAAGAGCCTTGTCTACACCCTGTTATGTCTGCATAGGCGGTCAACCTTTCACAGCACCCTAAAGGAATACACCTCCTCAGCTTTTATAGGCATGAAATCAACCAAAAAAAAATGCCTTTCCAGTTAAAAAAAAAAAAGAATCACCAGTGGAGCACAATTAGAATTTCATGCCTTGTGGAATATAATTACAAATGTCAGGAGCCTCCTGCCGTGTTCATAGGATTTTAATGTTTATTATATAATATCGCTACTTAAAAACTGAGGGACGCTGCAGTAGTGCAGTGATGAGTAGAAACATGTTGCATGGCATGCATGCATTTACAGCAAAAAAAGCAAATTCAGATGCAAGGAAGGGTGGGGTGGGGCGGTAGAAGTCTGGCAAGTCATAAAATCGGATAGTTTAGTGGGACAGCTTGTACTAATCACAACTGCCCCTTCATCTCCCTGGGAAAGCCTGAACACTGGTGGGCAAGGGATGAGAGTGGCCATGGACGTCCTTCAAGGAAGGACCTGAAGGGTCTTGTCAGGAGGTACCGAGCTGTATGTGACCTGGCAGTTTTAGGCCACCTGCCTTCCCCAAGCAAGATATTTTGGTGCACCTGAGATCTGTCCCAGGGGCTGCCAGAACAAGAATAGCTTTATATGAACATGGCCTGCTCATCTTGCGTAAGAATTAGAGCTGGCACAGAGGCAGGGTTACAGCTGGGACCCCTTGTCAGATGCACCTACACTAGAAAAATTGTTTGCTCTCAGAAATGATCTTCAGCTCCTGCCAAGTGGTGTGGAGCGACTAGAGCAGAGTGCCTTTGAGTCCCCGCTAGAGAAAAGCAGCCAAGTCTGTGTTGCAAAGCACACAGCCCAGGGTCATTCCAGGGATGCGTGAGCTATCATCATAGCCATCAGGCATAGGGTATTTTTAAATATAGAGTTTATTGCAGATGCAAATTTCTGAAATGTTGCGGGCTGTGTTTCAGCCGTCCAGGATGATGTTTTTATAGCATGGAATATTGGGAATGCAATCTATGCCTTGGGGCATGGTATGAAGGCAGGTGTGTATTTGGAGGTCAAAAATTGCTCTGATAGCACTGAAGTATATTGGGCAGAGGGACCCAAACCTGGGACTGACTCTTCCACACTGCCCACTGGGAGTAGTCCCTGGGCTGGACTTCCCTCAAAAGCAAACCCAGAGTTTTGGGTTTTTTTCATTTGTTTTTATTAATGGGAACATATTGGCTCATTCCAAATGCAAGTTCCCATAAGCAAATTAACACCTCTGCAGTATGAGCAATTATGGGATCAGTTCACCCAGGGGTGAATTGGGGAACTAAATTATCAGACAGTGTAGAGGTACCAGTGATTCTGATGTAGCTCCAATAATATATTTACTACATCTTTCAATTATATTTGAAAATATTAAAACATTCTCAGTTAACTGTTTCTTGCCCAGTAATATTGTTGAAGTAGGACACCAAGGATTTTCACATACCTATGTAGAGTCTCCTTCAGAAAAGGACAATAAGAAAAAGCCCCTGTAAAATCAGATGGCAGCTAGCTGCACCCTCCCTGTCTGGGCTCGCCAGTGGCTTTCTGATTGTCCAGACCAGAACACAACACAGATCTCATCCAACTCTCAGCAAAAAGTCTCTGGTTCATTGTTTAATTGAGATCCTTTAATAACAAACCAGGACAGAGCAGGTGCAAGGACTGAGACTAGGGAAGAAGGACTCTGATGCAGTAACGATGGCATTTTCTACCAGAGGGAAGTTCTTGAAACAGTTTCCCATTAATCAAGCCATGCAATCATTCCTATGAAATTTGTGATGTAAGGATATTTTCCCTCTTTAGTGTGTTTTCGGCAAAAGTAATCTTCACTACTATCTATTTTTCTAAGCCTAAATATTGATTACTCTGAAACCAGGAAATGTTGGGTCAATTTAAGAAGCAGAAAAGCATTACTCCTTTCTTCTCTGGTGTTACATACCATGCTTTACCATGCCTAGCTTGGTTCACCCTCCTAATCTCTTGAACCGCATGCAACTTGTTCTGTTGTTGTCTAATAGTATAATTACCTTAGGTTAGTTGTCAGGTGAAGTGAGTTAATAAAGACAGAATAGACAGAAAAAAGTTAATAAGCTAGTTAATAAAAAGACATAAAATATCTGCATAAAGAACGAACTTCCTAATGCATCTATCTAAAAACAGTAAAAAATTGTTCTGTGAAATGTAGGCTGAGAGACGTGCCAACCATTTGATGGTTTCCAGGCTGCTCTGTCTGTGTTATAAACCTTGCTAAAAAGGCTGCACTGAAAGAAGAACTGCACTGAAGAACAGTATAAGAAAGAAGAGGGTGTTCAGGAGCAACATACAGCCGTACCTGTCCCCTGAAGGAGTCTATGCATAACAATTGCTGTGCAGCAGCCTCCTGAGAAATCTTCAAAGATCCCACACACAAAGCTCTTCTGCTTGTCTGTGGCACAGGCAACATCTTCAGCTGGATAATTAAAGGGCAACATGCTGGCAAAGAGTCTGTGTAATCTATATAACAATAACATTAAGAAAAAAAGTCAACATTCTCGGGACTATGCCAATGATCAGAGCCCTATAATTGCTATAATTAAAAGCAAGGCAAATATTGCAGAGAAAGTAGGTCACTCTTCAGGCTGGTGTATCCCTGATGCAAATGGAAACACGATAAAGAAGATTGTGTAATGTGATCTAAAGGAGACAAAAACTCTGTTGTTCCAAGGTTGCTAGAGACCCTTCATTAAATGCCTTTGGTTTTCACATGCCCTCCCAGCAGACGACATTTTTGTAAACAGAGTGAAGCTGTTGCAGTCTAGTGCAAGGACTATTGGAGACATCCGTTGTAAAATCCAGTGAGTGCATAATTAAGACCTATTTTGTATAAGGATGGTTTTAAGGAGGCTATGATACTGATTATTTCAGAGGCAGTGAGCTTAAGCGCTGGTGTTTTCTGACAGTAGCCTCAGCCACAGAAGTTTAACACATGTTACATTTTTGAGTTTAAGAGACATTAAGGCTCCAGCCAGTATGTAACACCTGTACAGACCACTTAACTGGTTTCTGAGGAAAGGACAAGGCACTGGAACAAGAAAACAGAATGACGTTTCCTTGCATCACCTCCGGCACCCCCCCAGCGGCATGCTGGAGATGCCCCTGCCTTGCCTGCCATCAGTGCTTCCCCTTCTCTGTTCACCTCCCTCCCTCCAGCTTCTCCCCTTGCATGGGACTTGCCCACTTTTACAAAAAATACTCAATGAAAGGAGTGGTTTATTCACATGAAGACTTATCAGAGATTGCTATGACCCTGCTGCTCAGCCCTTGCAGTTTCCATCTTCTTTTGCCCCCTCTGTCTTCCCCAAAAACTCTCACCACCTGACTTCTCCCCCATGTAAATTTACTTTTTGCCTGATCTCTACAGGTGAAGCCCCTTGCACTGGGAGTCTCATTCTCCTTCCAGGCTTTTGCCCTCCTCCCCCCCCCCCTTCCCCACCGCCTTATCCTGGGCTCAGGGTTGCACACTGAGTGCTAAGCAGGCACTCTGCCCTGACAGACATTTTAGCCTCCCACTGTGACAGACTTCACCAAACAGTGTGTGGGAGAAGTCTACATGTCTTTCAATGAAAAAAAAAAAATCATAAAGACATTTGAAATATTTTTTTTAACTTTTCAGTAAAAAGATCTCAACATGTTATAAATCCTTACATTTACCTGCTTTCCCATGACACTGCAAAATTAATTCTACACTGAATTCAGGGTTACAAGAATTTTGCAATGAAAGGGGCCGTAAACTTAAGTCTAAACTGAACTAATTTGAAGGAATTAGCTAACTGGGATCTCTGTTCCTCTTAATTGTAAAGATTAATTTATATTCTTGCACTCTCTCTCTGCATGCACCTTTCTGTTTAGTATGTGGTACATTTATAATTTACATAACAAAGTGACAGGAGTCACAAGCAAGTTTCAAAATGTACGGATGTTTTACCTTCATAAACAGAGCAGCAAAGTAATTTCTCTGGGCCGCTGTGAAAGAACTGGCTTGATTTAGTTAGCATCCTGTAATGAAACTATTTAGGTGATCAATTCAAATTAGGGTACAGAGCTTCTTTGGTAAACTACTGGGTTGTTAACCGTAACGGTGTCAGTGTTTGGGGTTTTCCTTTTTCCTACTATCAGACCTAACTTATATAGTGTCAAAAGTAAAAGTCACAAGTAAGTTTCATACTGAGAAATGTATTAATGCCTGTAATTAAACACAGTGAACATGTAGCACAATGTGAGGGAATTGAGGAGTTGGCTAAAATTTAGAGATGTACTGCAAGGACAAATTGATCCTGATAAGCTTCTTCCTAAAGGTCTCTTTGCTGTGATTTGGCTTAATACACAGAACTGACAGGAACATGTAAAGGTATGGAAAGAATTGATGATTGCAGTTATTTTGACTATAGCTGTGGAAATTATGTATGTTGCAATGCCCTACAGTAAAAGGCGTCCATAGGTGGAACTGGAAAGTGCTAGCTATATATGTTGGGTTAACCTTGCCTGACTGCCAGATGAGCACCCGGCTGCTCTCTCGACAGGACAAGGTCAAGATAAAGGGGACATCCACCTGCTGCAGCATGGGGTTGTCCACAGGCTGCTGCGTGGATATCTCAGCATAGCTCTCCATGAGCTACAGGGGAGTCTGCACTGTGCTTGGAGGATCTCCTCCTCCTTCTTCTTTTACTCTGTGTCATGCAGGGCTATTTTATTGCTAGTAGCTACAGTGCAATGGCTTACATTTGCATCCATGATTCCTCTGGCAGTCATACACCACCTGTCTATCTTCTGCTTATGACTTAGAAGTCAAAAATACATCATCTTCTGCTGTTTTTCATAATCATTCCTGACTCTAGTGGGCATTTTAGAACAAATTGGTTTCACTGTGGGAATAGCTCTCCTTATAAATCATCTTCCTTATTAAATCCCATAAATCTTGGTGTGAAACGGACACTGATAGAACAACAGTCTCTGCAAGAATGAATATTCAGAAATGTTACTACTCTAGACTTGAAAACTTAGTTATTTTCACTGCTTACACTTGTACTGACTGACTAAAGCCAGGAAAAAATAAAGACCAATGAATTAAAATGGGACCTCGGAAAAGGACAGTTACAGGGCACTAGACCTGACATCCTTCGTTGTTCTGCCGGCAGAATCCCACATGGTTCATGCAGACTCCGAGAACTTGTGCTGGAACTAGAAGGTACCTCTAAAAGACTAAGAATATATCTATATCCCTTGGCAAATCATTTGATGGTAATTGTACCCCACCTTTCTAATCACATCCATTTGCATTCCATGAGCTGCAAAAAGTCTTTGTTTCTCAGTATGTCTTTTCCATTAGTGTATTATGTTCCAGTGCAGGTATTTATAGCAGGTGATTAAGCTGCCTCATAGTGTCCTTTTCAGTGTCTAAGTGCATATCATTTGTCCATATTTTGATTCATTCTTGTAACTTACCTCTGAACATGATACTATTTTTCAGTGTCTTTGTTAACTTTGGGACACAAAGAATGACAAGACAAAAGAATTTGTTTAGGGACTTTCAATTGATAGTCATGACAATAAATTCATCATTAACATTTTTGGGGACCAGTTGTTATGAGCAATTCAGAGCACAGCAGTGAATCATTGAAGAGTTTTTTCTAAGGCAGTTTATGGAGGATATTTTTAGCACAAGACCAATGAGAATGTCTTTATGATACAAGGTGGTAGAAAGGCATATTGGTGTTCCTTCCAAATTCAGGTGCAAAGGCATTAGCCTGCTGGTAAAGGCTCAGGTCGGTTTAGCAGTTTCTGAAGATCACCAGTTGATTTTATGGCACATAGATTTGGCACCATACAAACGAATTTGCTACTTGAGGAGACAGCAGGGAGTGCGACTGAGGAGGAAGAACTCACAAGGGAAAGTAAATGAGGAATCATTTAGAAGGCATGAGGAGATACCTGAGGCCTTGAGACAGAGCTTTAAGGACTAATCTATCTATTTGCTAAAATGGAATGGTAAGTGCTGTGTTAAGTGTACCCATCCCACATTGCAGTAAGCATTTAGCAGGCCAGGACAGCCTAGGAATGGGAAGAAAAATATGAACAAGCATTGTCAAAGTGCATACCTTTCTAAGGCTGATGCTCACAAACTTTAAAATTACACATCTGAGGTAGCTTGTCAGATACAAAATCCTATTCACTTGACTGGTCCAACAGGAACATCAGACCATTTGGCTAAATGGATTTGTGTTTCCTAAATAATAATCTCAAAGGGCTGACTCCTGTTTAATGCGCTTTCGATGTCATTTTAGTCATCTGTCAGCAGTCCTGGTTAACAAGGGAGGCCCCAGCTGACTGAAGGTTAGCAAATGTGACACCCATCTACAAGAAGGGCTAGAAGGAGGATCCAGGCAAATACAGGCCTGTCACCCTGACCTAGGTGCTGGGGAAGGTTATGGAGCAGATCACCCTGAGTTCCATCACACAGCACATACAGGACAACCAGGGAATCAGGCCCAGTCATTAGGGGTTCATGAAAGGAAGGTCCTGCTTGATGAACCTGGTCTACTTCTGTGACAAGGTGACCTACCTAGCGGATGAGGGAAATGCTGTTGGATGTTGTCTACTTAGACTCCAGTAAAGCCTTTGACACCATTTCCCACAGCATTTTCCTGGAGGTATTGGCTGTTCATAGCTTGGATGGGCATACTCTTCGCTGTATGAAAACCTGGCTGGTTGGTTGGGCCCAAAGCGTTGTGAATGGAGTTACATCCAGCAGGTGGTTGGTCACAAGTGGTGTTCCCCAGGGCTCAGTACTGGGGCCGGTTCTCTTTAATATCTTCATCAATGATCTGGATGAGGAGATCGAGTACACCCTCAGTAAGCTGGCAGGGGACACCAGGCTGGGCGAGAGTCTTGATCTTCTGGAGGGCAGGAAGGCTTTCCAGGGGGATCTGGGCAGGCTGGATTGATGGGCCAAGGCCAGCTGTGTGAGGTTCAACGAGCAGAAGTGCCAGGTCCTGCACTTGGGTCACAACAACTCCACACAATGCTACAGGCTTGGGGAAGGGGGGCTGGGAAGTGGCTGGTGGGAAAGGGCCTGGGGGTGCTGGTCAGCAGCCGGCTGGACAGGAGCCAGCAGTGTGCCCAGGTGGCCAAGAAGGCCAACAGCGTCCTGGCTTGTATCTGAAACAGTGTGGCCAGCAGGGCTAGGGGAGTGATTGTCCCCCTGTACTCGGCACTGCTGAGGCCACAGCTGGAATGCTGTGTTCATTGTTGGGCCCCTCACTGCAAAACAGACATGGAGATGCTGGAGCGTGTCCAGAGAAGGGCAATGGAGCTGGTGAAGGGTCTGGAGCACAAGTCTTATGAGGAGCAGCTGAGGGAACTGGGGTTGTTTAGTCTGGAGAAAAGGAGGTTCAGGAGGGATCTTATTTCTCTCTACAACTACTTGGCAAGGGGTTGTAGACAGGTGGGTGTCGATGTATTCTCTCAAGTAACAAGTGGCTGGACAAGAGGAAACAGCCTCAAGTTGTGCTAGGGGAGGTTTAGATTGGATATTAGAGCAAATTTCTTCACTGAAAGGGTTGTCAAGCATTAGAAGAGGCCGCCCTGGGAAGTGGTTGAGTCACCATTCCTGGAGGTATTTAAAAGACATTTAGATGTGGCCCTTAGGGACACGGTGTAGCAATGGACTTGGCAGTTCTAGTTTAACAGTTGGACTCAATGATCTTAAGGGTCCTTTCCAACAAATCATTTAGATTCTGTGATTCTACGATATATGAGCATTTTCTTCTGGAGGGAAGCTGGAGTGAGGAGATGAGGTCTTGAATGATTGTATGGAAGCATATGTATAATCATTGCATTTGAGAAATGGACTTGAAGATTTTCAGTTTAAGTCAAATAGTTTTCCTATTCTAAGGTTAAATGAGAACATTTCTTTCTCTAATGGCGCTCTCTAAAAATCAGCCATTGGAACAAAGTATGCTATTTTTGCATGAATATGTGTTCTATTCTGGTGATAACAAACACCTTCTACAAAAGGATAACAGAAAAAGCAGAATCAGTAGACATATTGCATATTGCAATAAGCTCTGTGGCATCCATGCCTATGCCTTGCCAAGTTCCCTCATGATCCTGACATGCAGGCTTAAATTCCCAGCTTGAACTGGGACCTGCCTCATCACTATGATTTGTTTGGCGACCTGACCTTTATTAGTGTTGTCAGACCTGCTCTGCTCCCCCTGCTTGTGACAGAGGCTGTCTAGCTCCTGCCTCCTCTTCTCTTGAGGAGCAGCTGTTCTTACTGCTCCCTGGCTTTGAGCAGCTGATGTCTATCTGCTGTATTTTCTGTTGGAAATACTTCAACAGTAAAGTATCCAGTTTCTATAGGCATTCTTAAAGAATAAGACAGATCAAATGGAAAGAATCTAGAAAGGTGTTACAAAATGATCTTAGGTCAAGAGAACAATGCTGGCAGGAAGAATTGGAAGAAACAAGAGTTGTTTAGCCTAAGGATGAGGAGAGTTGGAGGAGCAGTCTAAGTATGTTTAAAGGACTGTGGAAACAGGAGAGAATATTCCACATATACATGTGATAGATAGGATAAGAAGCAAGAGACCTTAGTAGCAATAAGAAAAATACAATTTAGACTTACTAAAAAGGTATCTAGTGATAACGAGAGCAATGGAGTAGAAAAAGTGGCCTGAGGAGACGGTCGAGTTCCCATTTCTGTAGCTTAGACAAACGCTCATCAGAAACAATGTACACATAATTCGGTCTTGCTTTGGGATGGAGATGGATTATGTTGTTCTCCAAGGTCCATCCTCAGATGTAAAAACCTTCAGTCCTATCACTGAGGTCCGTTGTTCCGAATCCCAGTCATCTCTTGTAGACCAAGCTCAGTGCTCCTCTTCTGCAACATCCCACCCCTCAACAAGCTTTCTTTTACATGGTTCTGCTCCTCACCAGTTGTTCCTTACTGAAACCCTGACTTTCTGAAGACCACTTGTGTACAAGCGATCTTTTACTCTTTCAGTTACACCTGACATGAATTTATTGAGCTAGATTACTCTGACCTTCTTAAGATAGGGGAAAAGCAAGGTGAAAATATCCAGGACGAGAAGAGTACTGAACAATTTCATAAGAATTACACTGCTTCTCAACTGAAAAGTAACATGTTAGATGAAATAGGCCTGGGAACTTCTGTATTTTTGAAGGCACAGTCCCTGCATCTCCCATTTTCTGTCAGCTCCGAATACAGTAGTAGCTGCATCTATCAAAATACTTTCAGTGCATACTGAGATGTGTGACAAACTGATTAATAGTATATACAAGCTGTTATGGCTGTCAATGACTGCAACGTAATCCAGGTTGTCTTATGGCCTCTTTTAGCTGATTAGCTCTGTAGAAGCAGACATAGCAAAGAAAAATCCTCCTCAGTGAGCAGCCTTCTGCCTACCAAAAAGAAAATGCTGCTTTTTACCACCACACTCCAAAACACTTACTGAAGGATGCAGATTTCTCTGTACCAATGTTTAACTAGGTAGCCCTATCTAGAGTCTGATCTTTGATTTTTGTGGTTGAAGGAAGCAAAGACTCCAGGAAAAGTCTCCAGTGAACAAAGAAGAACGTTTCATTCTAACAGCTAAAGATCTAAGTTTGCTCCACTTTAACCAGGATTTACTGTGGAAAAAAAGAATTAACATTACATAGTGCTCTAGAGAGCTATAATTCAAAACCAAAAATGTACAGGCAAAAACCTACTTCACACAAATGCGGCAGGACAAGCAGTACCTTCAGTGGTTTTTCTGCATAAAAAGAAACCTTTCAATAATTTCTTGTCTGGTTAAAAATCATTTTCAGCACAGATTGGCAACAATGTTTCTTTTCTGTGCTCTACCGCTAAGGCTATTCTCCAGAATGGAAGCATTCAGAAAAGTGATAAATTCTTGCCCTGATCTCCAGTTTAGAAATCTGAAGAAACCAAAGTAAAATGTAATGGAAGATGTATGTCTTCTGAAGTTCAAGCGTCAGTGCTGCTTCCTCTTTTCTTTCTCTTCTTTCAGAACACAAGTCAAACCCACTTTTATTTAGCATCTTTTAATTTATGTTGGAGGGTGTTTTTTTTCCAAGTCTATTACAAAATAGATGTTCTGTCTTCTACAATTAGCAGAGAGCACTGGCCAGTTGCCCAAGCAACTTATCAACATGAAACTTTTATCAAGACATACTGCAAAGGATATACACTGTTATGTGCCAGATTCTGTCATTATTTTTAAGGTGATAAGGTGAAATTTCAGCCACAAATTAGTTCCTTGCTGTTAAGATTTGCCTTATTTCAGAAGATGGTAACTAACATCAAATTATATTTTGAGAGTCCAGCAAGGAAATGTTTTGCAAATGCTAACATCCTCATAGAAGTACTGTACAGTTAACTTCACTTATTGCTACCCTATCCTTCAGGTGAGCAAAAATGAGTTCTAGTTTAATTGCACAGCAACATAGCCAGAAATAGACACAAAAGTAATATATGCACCAGCATTTCTCAGCTAGCCTGAAAATTTCCAACAAGTGCATAGTACTGTAAGTGGTACCCTGCTTGGTAACTGGATACTAGACCACTTTTGATTGAAAATAATTTCAAGTGCTTAATAGATCTAATTCATCTCCTTCATTGTACTTTCTGTGTTTCCTTAGCAATCCAGGCTACTAAGGACCCTTTTATCACCCTCCACAGGAGCATTCAGTTTCTTGATCTAATTTCAGTATATTTTCAGTATATGGAAAAAAGGGAACACGTGCTCTTTCTCTGGTTTTGTTTTGTTTTGTTGGCTTTTTTTTTTTTTTGTGTGGTGATCCCTCAACTTAGAACCACACAAATTTCCTGTCACCCTCTCAAAACTGGGAGCAAGTAGATGCAGTACTTGCCAGGCACACACAGTGAACAGCCTGAATGTGGTCTTTTCTAGACCACAGTTTTGATTTTTGTTTTTGTGTCTTACTCAAGAAATAAGGTTTCCAACAGATCCTTCTTTCTTGGATGCTTCTTTTGTATGATAGGCCTTATCATAGAGCTAGGGGAATTCATTAATGCCATTAGCTGCATCCTGTAAAGCTCCCTGACAAGCTATATGTACACAGCCCAAAGATGCATGGTTATGCAGTCCCTAGAAAGGATGCCAGGTGCTCCCTTTAGCTTTGGGTGTCTTCTCAGTTCTCCATCTGCTCCAAAACAACTGTTGTATCTGAGAGGCACACAGAGGACTTAGATGCATGGGTAGTCTAGTTATTTGTTGGCTCTTTGGATTTATAACAAGCTTTGAACAGTTATTGCATATAACTCATTGCTATTTTCTCCCAGAAAATAAGTTGTTATAATTTTTGAGCAGGCAGTACTCTGCATCAGAGCATGCCAGCACATCTGTGCCGATAGTCAGGCAAAAAAAAAAAAAACCAAACCCCAAAGAAAAATACCTGAACACTTAATTCCCCTCTGCAAATCTTCTTGTGGCAGTCTGCAGTCAGATCCTGCTCCTCCTCCAAGCCACTGCTCTACTCCCTGATGAGAAAACTTATTTTGTTTGGGTAGGAGACTTTTTTCCTCAAGGTGCACCAAAGTCACTGACTTACACATCAGTAGCTGGTGACAGCAGTGTGCCCACTGGCCTCTGAGGATTGCAGCTGTTTGTACTCCTCACTGCTCAGACTTGGTTATACCTGCGGGACCTCAAGCAAAAATGTTCATCTGAATATCTGAGGCTGTGTTGTACAATATGTTGTCTAATTTCAACACTGTGGTACGCTGCCTTCCCTAGGAGGCTTTCTTAATGTAGTCTTATTGCTTGATATACTTGGGTGGCTGCAATGCACTTAGCTTGCTGAGAATGTGGAAAAGCAAACCCACTTGAAAACAAACACTGCTCATCATTGACAGGGAGAGAGGAAGGAGCAAGTAAACACAGACCGTGCTGGTGATACAACAGGACGGGTCAGGCAGCCTATTCTGTTTCAAAGGCATTGGCAGCCCCCCACTAACCAGGCTGCAAATGCTACCTGGTCCACCCAGCTGTCAAGTAGGTGGTGGCCAGAGCCTGCCTTCACCATTCGGTTGCCCTCAGTGGGGACAGCATCAAACACCTTTGGTGCACCAGCTGGAGGGGGCAGCTGGTGCAAGAGTGACTCTCAAAGAAATGAGGATCTTTTCTTTTTGAGGAGACCAGCAATGCCATAATGGTATCACTCTGAATGTTTTCATCTGCCAGACATTAAAAAGAAAGAAAAAAGGTAGACAGGGCTATTCTGTAATGCTGCTGCTGGTTACAACCATGTTTTGAATCAATATTTCACTGCAGGATATTGCCTCCATAATATATTGCATCAATACATCAACAAAGCAGTGTAAGCCTGATACTGCACTAGGCTGTAAATCATCCTCCTGTCACCAACTGCAGAATTATCAATTAGCAGGATGAATGTCTGGGAGGAGAAACATACAGCTCTCAGGATGTTTTCATCTCAGGTTTAAGGGATAGGTGGAAACCAAACTTTTAATTTCCTTTTAGACAAGCATGTGCTGTGTCTGGGAAAGAGGAGCAGGCTCCAATCTTTCTTCCCCCTGGTCCCCAGTGTGCTGCTGTCTCTGCAGAGCAGCATTTCTCATCCCCATGGCAACAGGAGGACACAATTTGGCTCTCAGCAGAGGACCCTCTCTATAAAGCTGCCCAGAGGTTTTAGCTTCCCACAACCCAGGCAGCAGCACCATGTCTCCCCTTGGGAACTAGCACCCCACAGCAGTTTTCCTTGCCAGCACCCCACGTTTTCTCAAAATTACTAAAAGTAATAAAAAGCATTTTGGCGGCACATTTGAAGGAGCCCGTCCCTCCTCCCAAGGCAGCAGTGACAGATGGAGAGGGTAGGGCAGGGGGAGCCTGGCTTACAGCAGGTGCGTGGGCGAAATATGTGCTGGGACAGCTGGGCTGGCTGCAAGGAAGCTCCTAGCGGTGGCAATTGGCTGAATCAGTGCTGGGGCATGTATTGCAAAGCTTCTTTACACTTTTTTATACTCTTTTTTTGTCCCGTTACTTCCAGACACAAAGTCTTATTGCCACTCTTTCCATAACTTTCCTTCCACCTTTCCTCAAGTCCTACTGCAAGACATAAAGCAACTATTATTTTTCCTGTGAAGCCATGAGGATATGTGCCTGCAGCCTCTTCTGCCAGTCCACCTAACAACATTTCCTCCCTGGATATTTCACGCTTTCAGTCTGATCCAGAGCCTGGGGGAGGATAATGTTTCCCATCAGGTCCTGAAGGAAATAGCACAAACCTGTAAATCTGGGATAGTACTTTCTAACTATGTCTCAGAATAAATTAAATTAAACAAACATGTTGAATCCTGAATGGCAGGAGATGATGGATCCAATGGTCAGTCTCTGGCATATGTGGACCATAAAATCAGTTCTGTGGGAGAAAATGAAGAGATGCCTTGTGGTGCAGGAAGAAACAAGGTGATGCAGATTTCAGACTGCTGCTATGGTACAGGGAGATGGACCTTCCTGGTGCAAGTGTTGGAATCTGGTACTACAAGATTGTTCTCTTAAATGTACAAGTAAATCTTTAAAACGAAAACCCCAAGGAAGAAGCCTTAACTATTACCTGGTAATCAGCACATTATTCAGAGATTCTTTTAACTTTTCCTGTGGCCACAGATACTTTTAATACAGAGTACTCCCTTTCAGGACTACTAGTGTCTACACAACTGTTCGCAGAGATGCTGTGCTCTTTCTTTCAAGAAGAAAGGATGTATGCAGCTATCAGGTGGATAACTTTCTCATCCTGATACCTGGGGCCAAACAGCTTGTGGTTGAAATCTTTCAGAAACATGAGTTCTGAATGAAGAAGAGTCAGTCATGATTGCTCCAAAACTCCACTTTTGTCCAGGTGAAGCCAAATCTTAAGACTACTTGTCATAAGAATTGAAGAAGATTGGGATAGGATATCCTTTCAGATTAGTAAATCAGCCATTAGGTGGAATAAGAAAATTAATAGAAGGAGGCAGTTAGTGTGGAATAAAAAGATAGCTAAGGGAAATTTACACAAAATATCTATTCTGAAGTAGCTTCAGATGCAAGAAACCCTTTACCATAAATTAAGAGAACACCATCAGAACAAATCTAAAGAGTCCATGAATAAAATGAGACTAAAAAGTACAGTCAACAGTCAACAATGGAGTAATCAAATTCCTGACAAGTTTGTGATTATTATGTCATTGAGAAACAACAAACAGCAAAATTCATTGAATTATTAGATTAAATGTTTTCATTGAAATAATTGAAAGTATCATCTTACTACTTCCTAATTTGTGCATCTATCTTTATTTTAAGAAGTATCAATCTCAGGCTTTAATGTAGTTTGACATTTGTAATATTTAATGCTTATAGTATTTCCATTGACCACAGACCACAATTTACTGGAGTCGACATAACTTAGTAAGTTATACAAATTTCCAACTATTTTAGTAACACTTGATATCTTCTTTATTTTTGGCAGCAAAATACTTGGTCACATTATGTCCTCTTGAAATTTAAATCTAATTTGAAATGACACAAATTTAATATATTTCATTGTTTGCTTTTATGTATTTTAATACTTGCAATGATTAACTTTGCTAAATGGCCATAATATACTTCTTTATGGAAAGTACCTTTTTCATGTGCTCTTAATTCCCTGATCTCTGTATCACAATACATGTTCTCAGCAAGAAAGAGAAAGTTACATCAGCTTCTGCCATCATGCTGCTTTGTTCTTACTCAACTATTTTCATTCCAGAGACACAAAATCCATCAGTAGGTTTAAGTGGACATCCTTTGAGGGTCTCAGTAATCACCTAGCTCTATTTCCTATTTGCGTGTCTCTGCAGACGACAGAGAAAGAACAACAAGTATGTGTACCCCATCTCTCATCCTCAACCCCCCAGTCTGGTCTGTGGCTCCAACCCAACCTGTGATGCCACAGGTCAGCTATAACCTGATCTTTGTTGACAAGATCTCTTAGGGGACAGCAAGGGTTTTTAAAAAGACTCTTCTGTTTGCTTAATCTTCACATATATTTCCAAGGAAGTGGATGCAGCATTATAGTGTGCTGGCCACACCAAAGTCAGTTTTAGTTCATGAGTTATGACCACTTTTCAATTCCACTTCAATATACACGTGCAATGTAAAACACGCTTTTCAGTTCATTCAGTTCATGCCTGATTAATTTTTTTGGAGAATGGGGCAATGAATTTTTAACAGCTCTGCAAACATAAAAGCAAAGAATGTATATTCTTTTTATTCTTTTATACACAATTTGATGGATGAAGTTGTCCCTGTGCTCCCAACAGAGGGACCTTCACCAGCTCAGGTGCTTGCTCTGTGTGCCAAGGCAGTATTTCATGCTGCTGCCTCAATCAACATCTCCCATTATGGGGAGAACAGAAGAAATGCTGATGTCTGCTCCCCATTCCAGGTGCATTTTTCCCCTCTGACTGTTCTCCAGTGAAGAAGGAAACATTATGACTCTTCTAACTACTCCAGACTACCTGGAATCGATGTTGCCTTCAGAGAAAAGATCCTTGAAAAACAAAACTTCAGCTAAACAGCTGCTGCTGAGAGGCTCACGTTACTATTTTAGCTCAGTCCAGTCTTGCTCATTTTTGTCTCTCCTCTCTTGAGCTAAAACTGCAGCTTCCCAATAACACATCAGATGGTAAATAAGCTACCTCTGATTTTATCAGAAGGTGTGCAATTGAGTGTGAGAACAGGAGGAAAGTGCAGGAGCTGGTTCTGTTGCTTTATGTACACTCTCTGAGATTTGTTTAATATCATCCTATTTTGGAGTTTCATGGGTTAAAAATAAGCTAAGCCATCACCTGTTCTGCAAATCTGAAAGCAGCTTTAGTGTAGTCAAGGCCAGTGCTAGCTTCCTGTGAGATACAACTTTTTAAATCTGCATCCTATATTTGACCAGACTAAACAAAAAAGACACTGTAAGTGTTTTTCTGACTGCAACCAACTCCACATTTTCTTTTCATTAAAGCTGCGGATTTATGTATTTTCTTCCCAGCTATTTAATCTGAGCAGCACTTACATGTTACCTTCACTATTTTACAGCACAGAATGTACTGTCACTGTTTAAGAGCTAAAAATGATAATCCTACGGCAGCCCCCAGCCATTATTACTTTCACTGGAATGTAGTTTTCAACTTCGTTGCCTTCTAAAACATGAGTTATTCCTCTGAATATGTGTGCATGCACACATCTCAGGCAAAAGAAACCAAACACTTGCTCAGATCAAACAGTTTAACTCAAAAGTGTTGGCTGATTTATTAACATGTTTCTGGTGCTCCGTTCCCACGTGCTGGTCATGCTCACATTCCTGCCTGCGCTGCTGTGGTTTTCCAGGCCATTTTGCACCAGCTGGGCTGACTGTACAGACCATGGTAGGATGGAAGCAGGTGGTGTGCAGGCTACTTTCCCATGAGTGTACTGAGGAACTGCATGAGCTGAGGAGTTGGGACATGCTGGTTTCTGTAGCTCCTCCAGCAGGGCAGTAATTTCTGGCAATGAGCAAGTGCACAAGCAACGTGGCAGCTTCACCCATGAACCCCCAGAGCTTGGCCACAGGCATGACACCCTTTTGAGGGATGTTCAAACCCTGGCTTCTGAGAAGAAACTTTCTCCAAGACAGTGCTTGAGCTGCACTGAGCATAACTCTTGTAAGAGTTAACTTTCCTTTTTTTCTCAGCAATGCTTTGCTATGACCTCCAGGTAAGTAGAACAATTGAAAAACAGAACAACATTGTGGGTAATGCTGCAGATTATAGTTTGTAGCAACCTAGGCTCTGATTAGCAAATGCCTAATCTTTAGCACAGGAAAAATTCCAGTAAAAAACAATCTGTGTGCTCAAGTGTCTTGCTGAATTTGAGTTTTGGTGACTATTTTTTCCTGTTGATTGATATGTATCCTGAAATTTGCTGATCACACTCACTGCAGGACACCAACACAGAAGCCAAACCAGCCTCAGGAAAGGTTCATGTCCCTTTTCTAATCATCAATATTTATCAGAACCACAACAATGATTTTATCTGAAAACTTAATTTATCAATTAATTGGCAGATTTATCTACCTGTCCTAAAAGCTCTCAATAGAAATTCCTGTGAATATTTTAGATTTGTTTCTCCAGGTGTAAGCATGGAGCTGTTCTTGTCTGCTCACACTTACCTATGAACTTGGTGTTAATGGGGCACCCAAATAGCTATTGTACCAGTTCTTTGCAATCATTCAGGGCAATTAATCTCACCTAACTCTGGTCACCCAGAAGCTGTTCTGGACATAAACAATGTCTCATGAGTCTCATGAGTCAGGCTCACTAGTTAATAATGGCAAAGAGACCCTGTGCAGGTCTCCCTCTCCCTCCAATGACAATGGAAAGAGTGTAGATATTACTTTAGATACTTTATGTTTAAACAGCTTAAACAAAACAAGCTTAAGAAGACTGGGAACCACAGTTATCATTAATGAGCTATATATCTAAATCACATGCATTCTGTCTTCCTCCTCCCTGAAATCAGTAGAAATTTTATTCTGATTTCAGTTGAGCTGATGGGAAATGACACTAATTAAAAGCAAAACCCCCCCCCAGTACTAAAACCCTTGCTTTCTCTTGTTTCATTTGGTGTTAGGGTTACAGCTGGAAAACTGTAATTGAGTACAAAATTCAGCACCAGTTCTTGGGCAGTAAGTTGTCTACAGTACAGGTATCTACGTTGTGAGTTGGGGTTTAAACTCTCATTACTCAATGAAAAACAGAGTAAGACATCTTAAGCAAAACAAGACTAACATTGGTCTCAGCTGAATGTCTGAGCTGTATAATTGTCCAGTCTAGGTAACGGGAAGAAGATTCAGTTCCCTAAATATTGTTGCCATGTTAGGTGCGGCTGCCTTTAGCCTCCCAGTGTTTCATTTCCACACTTGCTGCTTAATCAGTGCCACCCATAAATCTCCAGGAGGATGTGATTCAGGTCTCTCCACCCATGGACATGACTGCTGGCAGGCTAACCTGTCAGGGAGGGGCTAGTGCAGCCAATTAAGCAAATCCAACCCAATGATTTCTAAACTCGGAGGGCTGCCTGGGATGGATTCCAGACCTCAAAGTTCAGCCCAGCACAGACCAGACAGATGTGTTATATCTCCAGGCAAGGATGTTAAAAGAAACAGGTAAAGGAACTCACAGAAACTTTCCCCCCTGCCCCCCACAAGCCTGTTTCAGAATATAGAATGCTTCAGATGTTGAAAACTTGGTTTCCTTCTTGTCACTGTGATAACATCAGCTTTAGGTTGATTTCTGCTGCTGCATGACAGCTGGTGCAGACATCAGTTGGAATGCACAGAACATAAGTTTGTCATATAAGTTTAAGCTAAGCAATCACTCATCTTTCTCTAAAATCTAACCTGGTCATCTCTCATGTGATATCTGGCCACTGGAATATTAAAGCCTTAATAGAAGCATCTTGGCTAAATGTGTCCATCAACAAAAATGGATTCCACACAAAAAGGCATCAATTAAAACTATGAAACTACAAAAAAGCAGTCACTTTTAATGCATCATTTATCAAAACAACCTGGTGTTCTTTTCTTCCACAATTTTTAGAACTCCTGTTGCCATAACAACTGGATGCAGCCTTTACACAGTGTGGGCCAAATCCTGCCCTTGGCAACACAGATGTAAATTCAGAATAACTTTGCTGAAATTCCTGGAATAACAGCGGTGCAAATACAGCATAACAGAGGCAGAATTGGACCCACTATCTCCTTTGTGTAATCATTTTCTTCTTCTCCTTTGCCTTGTCAGGAAGACAAGATGTTTTTCTCTTCTACTCTGGGTAAGCTCATAATGTAGTGGAATAATCAGAAATAATAACAGGTTAAACCACAAAGGAGTGTTACATCCTAAATACCATATTATCTTTAATTTTGAATTTGTATATTAACGGTTTTTTAAAATGCCCAAGGAAAGAGCAAGTCTGAGACAGGAATACATTCTCTCTATTCAGAGGCTGTATCTAAATCATATAATATAATGAATATCTTGCCTAATAAGAAGACACAATGAAGCATAAATCCAGATTTGTTTGGCTCAACAGAAGATACATTCTCACAGAAAGAAATGCAGAGGAGGGTCCTGCATCTCATTACCTAGAGCAGGACCCCATGCAGACAAACCCTGTCTATTTGCACAGAACTTATTTCAAAGATGTCTTCATCATAATATATTCTCAGACTTGCTACTCTTCCCAAGGAAATCAGCAGGAATTTGCTGCCACATCAAGGTCTATGTATGGATCACTACACCCAAAGAAAGCAGAGTCCAGGAGGAAAGTGTAGATCTGTTCTGTCTGATTTGTTCTATAGAAGCATTTTCTAGACTGCCAACCAACTACCATTTTAATTAATTATAACAGCAATCAGAAACCTGGTTGAACAAGTGCTTTGGAAATGGGTAAAATTAAATCTGGTAGAGTCATACTCTAACGATAGTTTTAACCTTCATTCCTGTAACAAAACTACATGAAGTCACCAGGAAAATTCTGTAGGTAGGCTGGAGAGAGGGGTATACAGAATTTAAAGGGCAAGGAATTCTTTACATGAAGTCTGCACACTCATCCAGCCTGCAAAATTTTATACATTTGTCCTAGTTTTGGCTAGGATAGAGTTAATTTTCTTCTTAGTAGCTGGTACAGTGCTGTTTTTGAATTTAGTATAAGAATAATGTTTGTGACACACTGATGTTTTAGTTGTTGCTAAGTAGTGCTTACCCTAAGTCAAGGACTTTTCAGTTTCCCATAGTCTGCCAGTGAGGAGGGGCACAAGAAGCTGGGAGGGAGCAGAGCCAGGACAGCTGACCTGAACTAGCCAAAGGACTATTCCATACCACAGAATATCATGTTCATTACATAAACTAGGGGGGGGTTGGCCAGGAGCAGCTGATCACTGCTCAGGGACTAGCTGAGCATTGGCCAGCGGGTGGTGAGCAATTGTATTGTGCATCACTTGTCCTTCTTGGGTTTTATTTCTCTCTCTTTGTTGTCTCCCTTTCCATTACAACAACAAAACAACAACAGCAACAACAATAATAATAATGTTATTATTATACTTTATTTCATTAATTAAACTGTTCTTATCTAAACCCACAGGTTTTACCTTTTTTCCAATTCTCTTGCCCATCCCACCAGGGGCAGGGGGTATGAACAAGACGCTGCATTGGTCCTTGGTTGCTGGCTGGAGTTAAACCACGGCAACAGTAGAGATATATTTCCCCCGTTGAATTCAAAAAGTATGGACCTGCCATCCTTGACAATAGCTCTTTACATTTTAAGGCTTTCTCTGGATGAAAAGATAGCCAAAGATCTACAAAATCTGGCAGCAAGACGAGGTGACTTGCTACATTCAGAGCGATCTTAGAATAATGTCATTTTAGAAATTAATTTTGCAAGCAAACTTAATAGGAGGCATTACTAGTGCTCAGATGTCAGTCTGAAGATTGATGCATCAACATTGCACTGAGGCAGTATGAGAGTCTCAGAAAAACAGATTAGCAAGGTTTGTTACCCAATGAAAATGCAAGGTTATAAAGTCAAAAAAATGTGCCTGGCCAGGACATCAAGAGGTCAATTACTTTATCTATCTGCCCAAAGGCAAGATCATCTGTAACTACATCATTCCAGATAGCTCTTTATTCAGCTTCCATTTAAAGGCCTTCAACAAAAGAGGCTTCACAATTTCCAGCCACTCAATTTTGATGGCTCATTATCTTTATCATTAGAAGGCTCTATGGTGCATTTGAGGGTGTGATTTCAGCATGGATAGGTATTACCACATTATCTTTACTGCAAGCTCAGGCATTAAGAGCAGTGAAACCATATCAAAGTAGGCTGCATTGGCCAAGCTTTGACTGGGTGTCCATTAGTAGCAACAGAAGCCCACTACAGCTTTACTGGTATTTATTAAAAGCAACTGATCTGCCGTGAGTATTTTGTTCCCACTGTCTCTCTTCCAGTAGAGGCCTGATTTTATTTTCTGTGAGGCTGTGATGTTTCACAGCTCTCTCTCAATTGCTGTGGCAAATGATGAACATCGTGGTTTCCAAGCACGTCAGATTTTTTCAGATTGGTTCGGAATCAACTTGTAGGTGGCTGACCACTGCTGTACTGCACGGTGTGTGTACTGGTAAGAAGTAGGCAAAATAATAAGATGAACTAGTTCTCTCATGTTTCATGGCAGGCTAATTTCTGTGAGTCTGTGCAATGAGCTTCACCATATGGTACCACAGGAGGGAAAACAGCTAATTTCAGAAAAGGTGAACCTAGCCTGCGAACCCTCCTTCAAAACATGAGAGGAGGGATGTTAAAAGGAAACAGCCAAGCACAGAATCACATCTGATAGAGGTACTGGGCTAGATGTGAACCATCTCCCACAGACAGCCCAGTCCTTCAAAGCAAATTCTGATTTTCAATACAATAGTGGAAGATCAACACAATTCTTTTATGGTCTAAGAAAATGCCTAATTGATGGCACATTGCTGACATTAACATGGGGATAAGGTCCCACTGGCAACAAAATCTCTTCTTGGCACCTTATACCTGTATGGTGGGAGAGTATGCATGCTCCTGCCTGCTGGGTAATTTCACCAGACCCAAAAAGGCTGTGCGAAGAATGAATGTAAATGGCAATGAGTAGAAAGATGATGATGCAAGACAATTGCTGCAGAAGTGTTTGTCAATAGGGTCTTCATGACAGGCATGGAAAAAACAAGGTCTGCACTTGACATTGTTGATAAAAGATTGAGAATAGAAACCTCACCTGTGAAGAAAGAAGCCACAAAGCCTGTTGAAGAAATTGAGAAAACTTCTTACAGAGGCGATTTGAACACTAAATCCATCTAAAAACCTAACACCAGGTTAGAATTCCTAAGTCAGGGGGTCTGACATCTGAATTTCCCTTCATACTCTGTGGGGGCAGGGGTAGGGGAATCGCCTCTGCAAGGCAACACAGACCTCACAAGACTTAAACCATCTCCTGAATCTCCTCCTTTTCTTTCATCTACAGAAGAGGTAAGGAACCTCTCAACATAGGCATCTCAGCTCCAATGGGATATGCTCAGTGAACAGTCAAACCTGCACCACTGACCAAAAGCACTGATTTTATTACACTGTAAGTACTTTCAGAGGAAGAAAATAGGAAGTGCAACAGAGTTCTCCAAATGGAGCAGAAAGACATCGCATGAACTATGCAGCATGAGGGTGATTCACCGCTTGCACAAACTACCAAATGCTTTTTAGTCCAAAAGCCTGAGAGGTGCTGATCCTCTAATGTTTGCTGAGTATAACACTTAGTGCAGTGGCACCATTCTTTGTTGGTCATTAGGCACTTCAGTAATAAATGTGATTAAGAGAATCTTTATTTTATAATGCTTTTAAAACCAAATCAGAAGCCAAATAAGAGCCATTACACTCTGTACAGCAGCAGTGAGTAAAATTATGTGACCAATAGATGAGAGAAAATCATCTGCCTGAAAAAATAAAATAAAAATGAAAGATTCATAGAAAAGATGTCTGGAAGGGAATTCAAGAGATTCTTGAGTCTGTCTTCCCATCCCATGTCAGGATCTACTTCTTCTTTTGACAGGCCTGAAAAATGTTTGCCTAACACATTCTCTTAAAGACTGCTACTAACAAAGATTTCACAGCCTCTGGAGACAAACTATTACCCAATTTAACTTGAAATTCCCCTGCAGCAATTTAAATTGGTTCCTTCTAACCCTAAGATCTACACAATTTTCTATCTTTTTATTTCCCTTCTTTTGAACCCAGCTCCCTATTTCAAGGAACACAAATCTGAATAAGTCAGTAATATACTAATATATACTCTTCACAGCCCAACTGAAATCAGTTGCTTCCAACAGTGCAAAACTCACCATGTAATTAAACCTGTAAGATTCTATCTTAATACCAAAATAGAGGTATAATTTCCAACAGACTTGTTCTTCATGCCCATGTTGATACATTATGTAATTCTGCTACAATTTGTCCACCACGCTTTATAATGTCAAATGATTTCTCACCTTATGTCCGTGAAATCTAAGCCCTCAGTAATTTCCTATTACAACAGAATTTCTCTTCCATATTTATCTTTTCCTTTGTATTTTTAACACAAAATTACTTCCAACTAAACTTCTTTATATGGCCATCTGCGTAATTACTATGACTCTTACTGAACCAGCAGCTTGCAGATTATTAACCAGATTCTGCTCCTCCTGGTATCATTGGGAGTTCTGCCATTGACTTCAATGAGAGCAAGACTAGACCCCATGAAAAAGGCTTATTATTGGATAACTCAAAGCTCTGGTGAGAATTGACATTGGTATATTGATAACAGCTTGTTTCTTTTTTTTTTTTTTTTTTTAATTTAGAATCTCTTAATTGGCTTAACCAGCCACTTTGTTTTGTATGATTATTTTATATCTCTGAATGCAATTTTCTATAATGAAATAGGAAATGTTTCCTTTCTCAACTGACATACATCAAGTATGATAAGCAGCTTTTTAGCAGAAGGACAAATTCCAACTTGCATGTTGCAAAAGCATTTTTTCATGTGCCAGGAATCCCTGGGTGAGGAAGGAAACATGGTAGGTGGGGGACTGGATGGAGGGAAGTGTGAGGAAGAAGAAATTCAATCTGAGAACTAGTTGTTCAAGAAGAATTATCCCAATCTATTTCTCTTCCAGGTTTGTAGCTCAGGAGGAAACAAAAAGGATTCAAAAGGCTGCACCTACGCTCCCTGCCCTGGGCAGATGCCAGCTTCACAGGTGTGTAATCTGGAAGCCTATGTGACTCAATGTAATGCTGCTGTTTTACACCAGCCAGGAATGGACAAAGGCTGGTGGAGAGAAGGTATTTGCTACCTGAGCTGAAGTTCAGGTCCTTCATAGGCAGCAGGTGAGGAACTCCTACTCACAATTTGCTGGGATAGCCCTTGGCTCAGCTCCCACATGCCTTGAGCTGCTCTGGCTGATCTCCTCATTGAATTAATCATATTTAGGTCCTCTGCCCTAAAAGACAAGCCAGCTTTCATCTCTCTTCAAAACAGAGAAGCATGCAGGAGAGTGCCCTTGCCACAATACAGCTGCAACTCCCTGAGGAATAGAGATGCCATGGTCCTCTTGGAAAGAGGGGATCTAGCAGGCTGGCTTCACAGAAGCAGGCTGTGGATTTCCAGGTGAGATTCAATGGCAGGCATTAATGCCCAATTTGTCTTTTAAAATCCAAAGCATTTTTTTTTCTTTGGACTGGGCTCCTGGGCTCAGGTTCCTCCCTGTGCCTGGCACTGAACTACTTTAATAAGAGAAATTACAATTGCTGGTCTAAAGGCTCTAGGGTGCCTAGTCAATTTTATTTATTTTTTCTTTTTTTAATGTTACTTTATTTTTAAATTGATTCATACCAGGGAAAAAACATGCTCCAGAGTAATGCCAGATCCACTCTGCATTGTTTCAGCCAGCCACATAATGGCCAAATAGTTTCTAAATCATCCATATGCTATCTCACTTTTTATCCATAATTTACTCTGAACTGATTCAGGAATACTTGCCCCAGTCATTTCCCAGGCAGTGATCTGGCAAGTGATTCAAAAGCATCCACTGTCATCATTTATTCAGATTACACACAGGGAAGCAATTTAACAGTTGCTTAGATTTGGGAATTCTTCAGTCCAACTTCTTGTTTTTTGCTCTTACTTCGTTCTTCTTTGAAATAGATCTACTCTGGTGTTCGTGACACAGGAAAATAAGTGTCCCACCAGTCCTGCACCCCATAAAAACCTGGAATTCTACATCCCCCTGCTGGAAAGATATTTTGAGTGTGCATAAGGCATTAGACCATCACCTGATCCTTGCTAACCTGGCAGTTTGGAAAGCAAAGCAGACTGATATGTATAGAGTTCCTCCACTTTCTCAGCTGTTACTGGGGAGTCCACCTACAGGAATGCCTTTTAAAGAAACAGATCAATTTTACTTACAAAATATACTTGTCATGCAACAGAGCACAGGATTGCTACAGATTCTGTTTGGTAGAATCTGACAAATTAATGCCTTTAAAGCATTAAAAAAAAAATAATCAGATCTACCGAATTAGGGTGATAAAATTGCCTTCAAACTCTTTGTAATGGATAAAAAATCCTGTTAAGTGAATCCTGTATGCTTAATTTTACAAAGAAGTATTTTTAAATGGCTGTCTGTTAAATGAATAAGAAAACTGGGTGGCTGGGTTTTTTTTCCCCAGAGATACTGCTGCTGTAAGGCATTGTGTTATTGGTTGTGTTAGTCAAGTTGTGACATCCATCAAGATGAATGTGTTTACACGCATACCTGGTGACATAGTTTGAAGTAGTATGTTGTAGGTATAACATCCTGATCAGACTTACATGCAGTAAATCTTTGTGCAGCAATTGTATTCCTTTGCTCCTTATGAAAATTGGAGCTGCTGCCTGGAAGCATGCAAGCATTTAATTTTGTCACATAATTCCCTCAATTTCAGGCCATGGTAAGTAACACTTTAGGTACATGTCAGCTGTCAATTCCTGTTGGAGCATCTAGCTATTACATGATTTAGATGTAGCTGCCTGGCGATTAATGCTGTATGTTGTGAATTTATCACTCCAAAAATGGCAGAAGAAATTGAATGGTAAAGATTCTGTATGAATTAACTCAACCTGCAAAACAGTATTTCAGAAAGCTTTACCACTGTGCTTGCTTTTGCTGGAGAGAAGCACAGAGCCTACTCTCCAGGCAAGTGCCTTGGAGGAGCAGAGATAAATCTCTCACCAAAGTGAAGAGAGACCTCTACAGGTGTTTGTTTTTTCAGTCCAAAGACCTTTGAAAGTTGTTCCCTGAAACTCTTAAGCAGAATATGTTGCTAAGTGTTCAGCTGCCAAGTCAGAGGAGATGGGAGCAGACCCTGCCCATGCTCCCGAGAGCAGCCGTGCTACCCTCCTCAGTGCCACCTACGGTGCAGTCCCCCTTGGGCAGCCTGGTGGTGCCCTGGGGACCCCAGCCGCATCAGCAACATGTCTGTGGGGGGGGCACATGTAAGCAAGTGGACCCCAGATCTGCAGCCAGAGGGGTGGGAAGTCACGTTCTCCAAACATGTACAGGGCTGTTCCTTCCTGCGGCAGGGTATGCTTGGCTCTGCAGCAGAGCTAATTAAAGGCCAGACAAGCTTTTAAACAGCCAGCTTCATTATGCTTCTCTATGAGGCGTACTGGGACTCAAGTTACTTATTATAACTGTTTTGGAGTGTGCACAGAGGCCCCAGAGACAGCAAAAATAGAAGGAAGCACGCATTCCTACGGTTTTGCAGCATGTAATTTCTCCTTCTGAGGAGCACAATCCATTTCCATAGGTAGCAGCCCCTACTGACAATACTCTTCGCTGCTTGAACAGCACAGTAGGGTGTAACCTCGATGCAGCTCTTTTTGTATATTTTGGAAAGCGTGCTTTCTAAACATCTCCATAACTGATGTTTATTGACAGAACTAAAGGCAGCCTAATGGAAAGCATGAACATCATTTACAACTGTACTTTCTGCACCAGTCGTCCGATTGTTCTCCTCTCGCAGGTATCAACAAGACTTGCATCGCTAAAAACGTTGGCAAATAAATGAGACATGTAAGAGAAGAGAAATACTAAATGGTATTTCTCTGACAGGAATACTAAACACAACGATGGAAAGCAGAGCTAAAAGCTGATGATTCTTTACAGTGTTTCTGCTGTCTGAGTGCCAGAATAAAGCCGGTAAGAATCTTGTCAGCCTCCTTTCTAAATTTCCCCAAGATCATTACGTTTTAATCTACAGATGCCAACATTTTTCCAGAAATTGTAACTGGGCACAGATGCTACAAAAAGTTAAGGCTCAATTAGGAGCAGTATTTACTTTTCATAATAACTACTTGTGCCCTGAAAAATCAGTATTCTGAAGTTTCTCTTGCACAAACATGATCGATGGGTTGCTGTTGGACACTTTTCAGTCATCAAGAGTAGAAACATCTATTGATGGAATCATGTAACGAGACTACTGAGAACTAAATGTTCTGTTGCAGAGAGAAAAGATGAAAAGAAAGTACTCCAGGGAAAACACAAACTAAGAAAAAAAGGAAACAAATAAACTCTGACTTATAAAAATGAAGAATACAAAAAGCAAAGGGTTTTCTTTTTTCTAAATCTGGTTTTCTCATCAGTATCTCCACAGGCCTCACAGTGTTGCTATTCCTGTACACACATGCTGCCCTGGATGATATTTGGAATTGCCATACACATTTGTGCGCTATTGCTGACTGTGTAGGATATGGCTGCATTGGACAGGAATTCATAAGACCTCTGTTACAACACCTCACAGTCACAGCATTGATGTCTGGCCTCGACCAAGCTGCCCAACCAACCTTCTGCTCAGCTGCTCAGCTGTAAAATAGAGGGAACAATTCTGCCCTGGCAATAGCTGGTTTCTCTTTTCTTTTGTCATCTGAAGCTTTTAGGAAGAGTAGTATAAGCACTTAAAGGTCCTCATAAACTTCCCACAGATACTCCCCATTCATGGTGCATATTCACAGGTATGCTATATTATGTAGTAGCATGTTCTCATAGGCTGTTTTGGTTTTTAATGAGTTTGCCTAAGTAAATCACTCTGCCATACCATCATTAATCACAAAATCAACTGGAGAAAGCCAGATCTGCTACTGTGTAGGGTCAGGTCTAAAGAAAATATGGAGGCTTATGTGTGTGGACCCAAATGGCTGACCTCAAGGACCTGCAGGCACAGGCACCCCCTGGAGCACCCCCAAACACAGTACTAGGGGAGATATGCTACACAGAGGAACCCTATGGACTGTCTGTAATTATGTGTCATATGTCATTGGAAAAGGTATGATAGGATCTTTTTGTTTCATATCATTCAGAAAATGCCAGCTTCCAGTGTACTTAGGCTTGCTGCTTCCTTGTTGTGCTGCATCTGGGTTTCCTACCTTTCTCTCTCAGGCTTTTTTTTTTCAAGTGAGAGCATGCACTAAGCCAGTGTCAGTGTGAAGTGCCAAAATATGCTGTTTCCCTACTCATGAAATTTGCATGGCTGTGCACCACCAGGTGCTGCCTGTGTTTTCAGGACTGGGAAAGCTCAATCAAAATAGTCACTGTGGTGCAGCGTGCTAAGCGCAGATATAGCACATTTCACAGTAAGTTTAGCTGACTGACTGCCTTCGAAAGAGTGCTGCAATTGTCATTTTTAGCCAGTAACAGCTGATTTGGGTCTGTTAGCCAGACCAACAGTTGCTCTGCCCTGCAGTGCTGCTTCAGAGATGCTTGGGAACAGGTGTCATGTGGAGGATAGGTACTGTGAGGTGGCAGCGAAGGAGCTGAGCATCCATTCAGTGCTGCCCCTTTTACAGCACAGCATAGGTGACAACCACGTTGTCTTTCAGGCTTTTGTTTCCACCAGTCTAACAACAGTCTGCTGGAGGGCTTGAAACTGCTCCATCATGACAAAGAAAACTGTATTCTGTGTCCCCATCTATCTACTATCTATGCAAGATCTCCCTGAAAGCATCAGGGTTTCAGTCCCCTTGCATATTTCATCATGCAGCAACACTTCAAGCCAATGCGTTGGGCAATGGGTATTTGTAATGGTATAATTATTCATCATTCAGATAGCTCAGTAATTAATTGTACACTTCTTGAAATTCCATTACTTGATACACATGATTTCAATGAAATGCTTGAATTCATACTCCACACCTTTATATCCTTGTACTTTGTGATAGAGTTGCTAAAGGTCAGCAACAAAGTTTTTAGCATCAATAATGATCTAAAGATAAGCTCCTACATTTAAGAGTGGCATTCACAAAAATCCTACTTAAGTGCTTAGGTACTTGAAAGGCCAGGGATGTCAAAGTTTTGCATAGCTTGAGACATCATTATTGTGGTTGTGCTGAGCATCAGTCTCAACACCTGCTTGAAACCAAAGCCTACGTGGGATACACGCCTTGGCCTCCTAGTGTCTGTATGGCCCAAGAGACCCACTCCAGCAGGCACATAAAGTATGTCCCACCATTCTAATAATGTGACTATTCAGTCACTTGCACTAACCAGTGAGCACCCCAGCTAACAAGTCAGGAGTTACTCTGAATCTGTTTCTTTATAATTCAACTTTATCATCAGCTATCAGCTAGCTGACTGATTGTTTAAATGAATTATACTATAATATCCTAATATTTATTTAGGCACTTAAAATCTCCTCCTTCAGAGGAGTTCAGCAATGATATGAAAACTGTCATAATCAGCTAGGGGAGACAACAGCATGTCATGGCATACCCCACCCCAGAAAGCCATTTCGTCTGAAGTGCAAACACACTCAGTGCCCATTGCTTCTATTTCCTATAGGGATTTAGTGGTGTGTTGCATGTACAGATATCCCTTATATGGTTGTATACAACTATAACTTGCAAAGTTTATGCTTTTCAAAAGTTTTACGGTTTAAACCTCTCTAGCCAGTTTTCAGAGAAAATGCCATCTACTGTGGCTGAATGACATTTTTAAAATCCCATTAAATATCAGCCTGGCCGTACCGTCTTGTTCAAACCACAGTGAGGAGCAGAATTAATGCTCAACCAGATACCATATTATTATGTAGAGGATCAGGGTCTGTACCTGTTAAAGCCCACAAGTATAAAAGTGTTCATAGTAGTCAGAAGTGTTGTGTGTTTACATTCTAACTAAAGACCTAAAACTACTTCAACTGCAACGTGGTTAACCTCTGTTATACTATTACACAAAGTATATGGAAAAGCTGTGCCATCCAAATAGCCCATGCTCATATCTGTCATCCTTTATGTTTATTGCCATATGTAGAGTCATGACTATAACAAGATTTTTTTCTAATTTATTTCTATTTATAAATTTTATACATTTCTAATTATAAATTTTGTACATTTCATATCTCATGACAAAATGGATCGATCTGTGTATCTGTCTATTGATTGCTGTATCTATCTGTCATATTTCTAGGACTCAGTGAAGAGAAGAAAACAGCCTGATACCTAAAGACGGATCTCTGCTGCTTAAAGTTTACAATAGAAATGTGAATCAGAACTGCAGTCCTAAGAAAGGGGGAGAACACGAACTCAGTATTATGCCTGGTCATAAGAAAAGATAAAAAGCCCTGCAGGGACAGGATATTCTAGCCTAATCTCTCAGCCTCGGCCAGGAGCAGGACAGACCCAGCTCCGGGAGCTCCCCAGCACATGCCGAGCCCAGGGCAGGTTGCAGAGGCTGGCTTGGGCTGATCTGGAAAGCCACAGCAATGTTGGAGCTGCACAGGAAGTTTCTTATATTAAGCATAAACTCAATAACTTTGCTATATCTTTTGTAACTTTACTCCATAGTGGCAAACTCGTGTTTTCAAACAAACACATCATTTTATCACTCAGTCTTGCTTAATGCTAAATCTGACTGTGACTTTTATAGCACGGGCTTGACACGACACTTTCTCCTAGTTGTTGAAATCACTATTCCAAAGCAGAGAAGGGTATCTCTGTCCCACTAAACTCTGAGATTCTCAATAATGTCTGGCATCACCAACCTCTGAAATGCAGATGCCAGAAAATTTTGAAAAATTGTCTTTCTCAGCAGGAATCAGCTTGAGTCTCTTAAGAAAGCAGCAAGATAATGAAAGTAGGAGATATCTGAGTCACAGTGAGATGCACCTGTTAAAGTCTGGACCCTCACAACTGTTACTTTCCTAACTATGGATTTTTTATAAACCTCATAGAAACAACTATATTTGAGACCCAGATCCCTCCCTCAAATGAGGAAAATGTGCACGGGCACACAGATCTGCATAACTTTTATTTCCTGAGGAAACTGCAATGTAAAACAGAGGAGGGGAGAAACAAAAAAAAAAAAGCAGCAAAGTAGTGCCTTGTTTTTGCATAAATGTGTAGCCATTCCTGAAATGTATTGGAAGACGGCCACATTCAACACCTTCATCAGCAAACTGGGGACAGGATCCATTCAATTCTCCAGGCTTTGGAGAAGAGAAACTGTGCTCGTCCTTTCCCCTTAAAACTTACCCAAGACTGAGAAGCTCAAAGAACCACAGAGCACAAAAGAAAAACAGCTTTTAAATGAAATTCTTCCTTGGGGCATTAATTTTTCGGCTGCATTCCTAAGGTAATTAGATATATTTGATCACTGCCTGTATGCCTGTGTCTCTCCTGCCTCCCAAACATTGTCTGAACCTTTTGGTCGATTTCAAACAGATCAAAATTGATTAAAAATTCACAGAAACTCCATGGAAGCAGGTGGCCAAGGGGGATGCCCTGTGGTTCTTCCTGAAAAATAGCAGCAGGTGGCAAGGTGGGGGACAAGCCACCCTGGCTCAGCTTCAGGGGATTCCTTCATGGGAGCACCATGCTGTGACCTGCTGCAGCTCACGCTTCTCAGGCATCTCCTTGACCAGCCAGGGGACCGGGGGCTGCAGAAAAGCAGCCAGCCTTTGGTGTTGCCACTTACAACTCTTTCCTATCCTGATGTTTCATATTTCCTTATTGCCATAATCTTTTACCTGGACTATATTTATCTCCAGCTGTAACCGTTTGTTTCCAACCCCCTGGATCTTTAAATAAAGCTGTCAAAATGTATTACTGTCATTTTTGCTAGTATTACTTAATTTTTTTAATGTGATGTAAGTTGCAGGCATAGCTCTAGTCACTATATGACTGCTTAATTTGAAGTAAAAATGTACCTAAAATAGTTTCTCTTGGGTCTTGTGAATTTCTTCTAAGTTATGAATGTTTACAGCTTGTTTTT
This sequence comes from Falco cherrug, assembly GCF_023634085.1. NCBI lineage: Eukaryota > Metazoa > Chordata > Aves > Falconiformes > Falconidae > Falco > Falco cherrug. The sequence continues at coordinate 71,508,868 of NC_073698.1, read as the reverse complement.
CATTTAAGATGTAATTTACTATCTGAATAACCTATCAATTTTCTGCCGGTTGTGTTATACGGGAATTCTAAAGTCTTGCAAAGAGTATCCAAGGCTTCGTTTACCAAGCTGTTTTGGCTATTCTTATACAAAGGTCAAAGGAAAAATTCCTTGTTCGCTGGCCTCTATATTCAGACAGAATTTTATGCTTTTGGGCAAGGGGATTTTTTTTACCCTGAATGTTATGGCACATGTAAATCATGTTTTTAATAGGCTTAGAAACTCATGCGATTTTCCTTTAGGAACATGAAAATGTTTCTGCAGTGGAAGTATGCATCATGTTTCAGGCGAGGGGACCCACAACATTTCAGATGAGAATTTGTAGAGAAGCCTTGGCAGAGGGCTCACAGGTATGGATGTGTTATTGTCTCTCTGCTGTAAAGAGGAAAGGAAAGATTTAGGAAGGTGACAAAATCCAGGGGTATCCCTAAGACAGAGTTCCAATCCAGTTGTTTCATGGCAGGGCAAGGGACTGTCCTCCCTGCGCACATAGGCATGTCTCTCACGCTGGATGTTACCGAGAGGAAATGCCCCAACTGAATGAAGCCAAACCTGAATTTTCCTCATGGATGTGCTTCTCCTAAATCTCCTGTGCTTAACTGTGCAACTACTTCTTAGTAAAATGCAGTAGTTAAAGAGAATAATTTGATTTATATCTGTCCTACTTCATAGTCAAATACGCAATTCATTATTCAAATATCCCCCGCTCAAGTGGAGGTATAACTGGGAAGGAATAAATGCTGACTAAATGGCTCGACAAATGCATCTATTTTTTGTGAGCAGCTGGTGGCAATGAACTGTTATTAATTTTATTATGTATTTTTTAGTTGCCAGAAGCAAGTTGGATGCAAAGCTCTAAATACCAAGGTGTGTAGAATAGAAATAGCTTCCCTGTTGTTGGCTGCATCTTCTCAGTAAAGGTTCTTTTTCTTCCTCTCCCTTTTTAATCTGTGTTAACAGCCAGTGAGTATTCCTGGCATTCTCAGGATGCCAAAATAGTCCCAACTCTGGAATCCTCTCCCATAATCCTACATGGCTGGGCCTCCAAGACTGAAACATTAAGTGCTGCAGAAGAGACTACCTACTGCTCTTCCTTCCTGTTCTTGCTTTTCTCACATAAAAATCCAGTCTTTCCCGTGCTCTTTTTTACCATCAAGAGCAAGAAGTACATACGGCAGAGACAACCTCTATGGCACTAGAGTCTTTGTGTAAAGCCTTCAGTGATTTCGTGCCTGTGATGAATGTCCTTGTAACGCTTTACTGGGTCTTCTGAGATATTTAGGATACCCCATTGAAACCTGAAGATAAAAGGTGACAGTAAATGCCAATTTTCTTCTGGTTTTATTTCATACCAAATGGACTATGAACTGGATTGGATTCAATGAAGCATGCCGGCGTATTGTACAAATCAAGCTGCCTATGCAGAAGTAGGACACACACAAGTTTCTCCTCCTAACAAATTTATAAGCCAAAAACTTTTGGGTTTGTAACTTGTTTGTGTGGAGCCAATGATGCACTGAAATGAAAAGGCGGAAGATAGCCAGTTTATTCAATAACAGTTTGGAAGCACAGGTTCATACTTGGATTTGAAAGCTGGTGTATTAATCCAGAGTCACATAACTGAAGACATTAACAGATGTCCAGTATGTTACCAAATACCTACAAAGCACACAGGATTGAATCTTTCTTTTCCCCCTCCATTTTTCTTGTGATTGCAAATGCTTACAGACTCACAAAGATACTCAGTTAACCACATTCCTTTACTCTGTTCTGCATTGAACTCTTACACCTTGTGAGTGAATGTATACAAGCAAGAAGTATGCTGAGCCAATGTTTTGACAATTTCATCATTTCAATGGAATGAAGCTGCTGGAGTGAAATAATCATGGTACCCTCATCACATTTTGAAAACATCTATCTTCCCTTTAAGTTTTGAACAGGAAAACATGTTCCCACAAGAGCCCATAATCACCACCAACATCACAATGTCACTTTTTTTTTTTTTTTTTTAAACAACAGCAAGCAGCAAGAGAAAGAACTTCAAATAAATTCATTAGTAGAGTCCAGGTATGTGTCTCACCATGGAGCCTGGATTAGCTCAGTTTGTCCTCCACCTCAAGCAAGCGGTTTAGAGCTATGGCAAGCGAGATGGAAGAAATGAAAGCACCAAGTGCAACAGTAGTTTTAGGTCAGCAACAGTGAAGGCCATTAACACAGCATCGGAAAGCACAATGGTTCTGCAATGACACTCCGGGGGAGTGGGGGGATGGCAAATAAGTGAGGGTAAAGCAATACCCTACCCCATTCCTGGAAAACTGTTTGCATTAGGGACCAGAAGGTATGAGAGCAGACAGTTCCTACTGCACAATACTTCATGACAAAGACTGAAAAAGTAATTTTGCAATGAATAGTGCACTTGATTAATTTAGCTCTTTTTCCTGTTCACAGAGTATCCAGCAACAGCTCACAATTACCTCTGATTTATTCATTGTTGGAATTTACATGGCACATCTTGTTGCAAGCCTTTTCAGACCTCTTTGGATTGATTCAATCTGGAATTGAAACCGCTTTGGTTAGCTGAGACTAACTAGATAGTCCCAAATCATATAGAATTGCTGTTGTCCCCTGAGTAGATTAGCATGACGCATAATCAAAAGAAGGCTTTACTGAAAATCTTGAAGGAGTTCAAGCTTTCAAAGAGCTGTGTAACAAATGCTGTGTCCTAAGCTGCCTTTTTACCTGCTTCCCCGGAGGGGCACTGCCTAGTGCCTGTCAAACAGACATATCTCTGTAGCCCACATCTAACAGCATCAGTCCCAAAAGGATCTTCGTCCCTCACTGGAAAAAAACTCTTTTTCAGGAAGTCCCCAGCTTCTTTTACACAGCAGACACCATGTAAGTATGCTTGTGCACTTGCAGAGCAGTTTTCCATCCTCTAATTGCAATGGCTGCACCCTACCTAGAGCATCAGAGTGTTTCCAAGCTCCTAGGTCCTTGCTAGCCAGCTAAAGTGAAGTGGTGTGAAAAGAAATGGACTTTGATTGGGATGAATGGCAGATAGGATTTGGGAGGGATGCTGCTGTAAGCACCTACAGCTAAGTCTAGGTGCAATCTGTAGAGCTTCTTCATTACAAATCAGTATTTAAGGATAGAATATTAAGCTTAATGTAGCCTGTCAAGGCATAGAAATTCCACTGAAAAATAATAAAAAAAAGAAAGTTAGGAAAGGGAAAAGCATCTAATACATTTTAAAGCTCATGTTTGATTATCAAGTTCCTTCTGAGTGTGCAGTTTAAATGTAATTATTATCATGTGAGATGAAAAAATGAAATGGAGTTACAGTCCTATGGTAGGAGGTATTGTCTGAGCATGAGTGGCTCATTTAGTTGTCTACTTGCCTTCATCATGGCCACAAAATCTGACAAAGTTAGAGCATAATGTTGAGAACTATATCTATTTGCATTTCACAGTTATTAGACAACCTGGATTCTATCACGTCCATTTGTGTTTTGGCACAACCATGGCCAGAAATTCCCGTTTCTTTCCATTTGGAACTTGTTTAGTTTCAGCCTCTTGCTGTTAGTTCAGAGGATGAATGATCTATACAGCACCAGCAATCGCTTCCTCATGGAAGTACTTAGCACACTCGATCAAATAATCTCTCAAACTACTCTTTAACAAATAAACAAACTGAACTTCTTAATTCCCTTGCTGTGGAAAGCAGGCTTTCTAGATTTCTGGATTATTTTTAGTGCTTTTTCCTAAACCCTCTCTAAACTCCTCCTTTCTTCTTTGCTAAAAGATAAACACCAAACTTGTTTACATGAGACCATTTTTCCTCAGTACTATAGAGACAACACCATCTTTTCAGTGAGAAGAAATCCAGTTGAGTCAAGTTTTCCTTCTTTTTGAAATTCCATAGATTAAAAGTCAGCAGTGTATCAAGGTTTAAATGATGAAAAATGTGAGAAATTAATAAATAATAATAATAAAAAATAGAAGGTTGCTGTAATTCTAAAACTGGGGTTTATATTTACTAAAAGAAGAAAATGAAAAAGCAGGAAATCTTGCAAGCTAATGCTGATTCCAGCTTCTGCAACAGATTTTAGGCAGCAAAGAACTGATATTTTTCATCTCACTCAATAAGCAAGTCTGCTTCCTCCAGAGGGACCTCTTTCTGTCCTAAGAAAAACTGTGTCAGTTCCCAAATGTTCTCCAAATGTTTGACACAAAAGGGTAAACTAAGGACAGAGATCTTGCTGTAAATTACTTTTTTCTCTCTTTAGTGGATTTAAATGAGATGTTTATTATCGCCTTAACATTCTTGCAGTGGTTTAGTTCTGTATAATAGCAAAGCCAGTGCTAAGTTAATTAAAAGAGCTATAATGTCTGAAAGAAGTCAGCAGGTTTCTATGGGTTGCTGATCAAAGGGAAAGTGGTTCTTTTTTAATGGTGTTTTTTTCTTGGTCTTTTAGATACGGTATGTCTCTGTAATCACCTACAATGTTTGCCATGATGACAAAATTAGATAAAACCAATCATTTGAAATAAAATAAGGTTGGAAAGAGAATTCACAAAAAAAAAAAAAAAAAAAAAAAGCCAAACTAGCAACTTAAGAAAATCAGACCAGTTATTTATAAGAGCTACCACAGATCAGTCTAGAACCATAATATTCTGTAATCATGCCACCTCAATGACCTAGGTTAAGAATGAGTAATGAAGGACAGAAATTATGTGGATCAGTAATGTTCCGTCACTTGACTGGTAGTGATATATTCATGCTGTTGGAGTCAGTGAGATGAAGCTATTGTTATATAGTACTTGAAATGCAGGGAGTTGTGTGCCAATATCGCCCGATCAGTTGTCAAGCTTATGTGCACATAGATATTTTTAATGTCCAGATCAGTGAGCTACTTGACTCTGACCATACACTTACTTTACTTTCACATAATTGCTTTTTGTTTGTGTCTTTCGAGAATGGCAACATTCAATATGATCTATATTCCAAAGGAAAATGAATGAAAATTTTTATTATTCTCCATAATGCCTTAGCAAACTTTTTAAAAAATATATATATTCTGGAAATACCTTTATACTCTGAAAGTTTCAGATCACCTAATTGGTTTTCTTCTGTGCTTTAAACTACTCTTCCTTTTGAAGTGAGAATGGATTTCTGAAATCGGGGGAATTTTTATGGGGTGGAGGTGGGGGAAAGAGAAGGTTGTAATTGATAAATAATGCATATTAACGATGGACACAAAGAAGAGGGAGATATGGCTAACACAAAGACAGAAGAGAGATTTTCTTAGCTTCCTGTAATCCTTCCTGTGAAGAAATTTATTGTATTTTAAAAATGCCATTAATGCATATCCCATGGTAGGTTATAGAAAAAAAAAATCACAGACTTCTGAATTTTCATTTTCATCTCCTAAACATAGATACATCATTGTGTCTATCTCATCTACAAACTATAGGATATTACCCCTTGTACATCGGTGTTTCAGTGAACACCTAGGACGTTTCTGACAAAGAACTTTTTGCTGTTTCAGGTAAACTAAAACTTCTGTAGAGAGATCTTAAATTGAAAAGTTTTCAGTGGGAAGATTCTGAGGTCAAACTGGGAAAAGAAAGAAAGAAAAGACAACATTGTTTCAAATCTATGAATCTGACTTCTTTGATCTAAACCAAAAGACATTTCAGCACAAATCATGTTTTGAGAACAGTCCGGATGTTTACCGGTTTTCTGATAAGAAATTAAGATAAATATGGAAATCTGAAAGGTCAGAGCAAGAAAGAATTAGCAGCTTCCAATCACTTTTTGTTTTGGAGTCACTAGGAGTTATGAGATGTTTTGCTGCTAAAACCCCTCAGTGATAAGCATTTTTGATATGTCATACTGGTTGGACAGGAAAGCCAAAAGGTGATGAATTTGACACATATATTACATGAGCCTTTTGTGTTTTCTGCAAAGAACCTGAGGCAACTTGGTTTCCAGCACTGTCATTTTCAAATGTAAACCTATTTTCACTTAGAGTGTGAAAAATAGAACTTAGGCAATAAGAAATTTTGAGAAAAATTTCCCCTAGTAAATGTAGCCCTATTTTGCAGTGATAGAACCTAGCAAATTAGGCTGAGTTTTGTTAATCAACTCCACTTCCACAAATATTCACTGAATATTTTTGTAAAAACAATCAACCCATGGCATTTTTTCACTGTTCACTTTATTCGTTACTCATACCTTGAGATGGGCACTACATGATATAAACACCTCTTTGACTCTACTTTGGGATGCTTCTTAAAAAGCTAAAAAAGTATGACTAGCAATAAAAGGGAGTAAAAAATTATGATTAGGGGCAGTCCTTGGTTAACAGTTGGACATGATGATCTTAAAGGTCTTTTCCAACCTAAATGATCCTATAATTCTATGATTATCCATGATGGCAAGTGAAAATGAGTTTCATACTGAAAACAAACCAAATACCTGTGCCAAAGATGATTTTAGAACGCATGTGCGAATAACAAATATTTAACCTGGAGGAAAGAAGGTTTTAAGATTTCATAAATATTCTTAATGTTTGTACTGGTGTCTTTAATGAGTTTAGATTGGTTAATTTATTTCAGACTTTGCACTGATTAGGAACACTGACTGAAATAATACCTTGTGGCTAGAATGTGCTGGCTGAATAATAAGCCAGGCTCCTGCCATGAACAACAGAGTCTTGAGTATTTCTTACATCTTTGGCTGCATCAGGCAGGAAAAAAACCCCACATACAGAAATGGAGCTTTTCTGGAGTAATTTATGAATACTACATTTTGATCTACATAAGAGAGCCTTCAGTGCAAGAGTACACAAGGTTGTCAGGAGAATCAGGCAGTGAGATACAGAGAATGGCTAGAAGTAAGGCATAACTCCAGCAAATGTTTGTGGGCTTGTAAAAAATTTTTACTTCCTCAACATGCAGCCTACACTAACAATTTGTCTAGAAAGACCAAATTTTGTGAATTCACTGCAAGGGGAATATATATATATATATATATATATATATATATATATACACACTTTAATCACTATAAACAGTAAAGGAACTTGTTCAGAGAAACTAGGTGAAAAAAGATACCTGCTTGTGCTTCAGAAAATAAGTTGATATTTGTAAAATCTCTGGATATTTATCAGTTCCCTAGAATCATATACACAAAATCATATACCTAGTAACCATCTAAAATCCTTCTCTTTCTTGTTGCTTGCCTTCTGGGCAAGCATGGTAATGTACATACAGCTTTGCAGCTCAGAGTAACGTCATGTGAATATCCCAGGTACAATAAAGGCATACTTCCTGGTCTTGAGATGCCTCCGAGGAGGCAGAAAAGCAGTTTCCCTGGGTCAGTAGTCACACTAGACTATCAAGATGAATGTGGTATTTCTGCAAAATCATAAAATTCCTGCGTAAGAACTAAGATCTGTGAAATGCATATATGTCCTTGAGATTAGAAATGAGCCTTACAACTTCATTTATTTGAAGACTTGCAAAGACATTAGAAGTGGCATTATTAGAAAAAAAAGGAACTTTCTATCCAAAGCTGCTGAATTCCTCTCCTCTGCATGCAAGCAACTAACTCTCCTCTCTAGCTAAGAGAGGTGGCATTTTGCTATAGCATCTTGTGCCAGTAGTGGGAACATAGCCAGGGGCAGCATGAAAAACAGTTGCCTAATTTAAAGTTCCCAATAGCTAATAATAAATAAGTGCACCACATATTATACCAATACACTTTCTGGAAAGTGTCCACCCATTTCAGTCAAACTGCACACAAAGACCCATGCAACAAATATCATGGGCTCTAAGGAAAATCCCCTCCCTGAGTCTGTCCATGGAGCTTTCTTCAGGAGTGAGACTTGTGTCATTGTATAGGCCATATGATACCCAGAGTTTCCAGCAATGACAGGAATAGGTAATTCTTTTTAGACCCTCCTGATTAGAGCCAGGGAAACAATATGTGATTAACATCCCACAAGAGTCGGTAGCAGTGTGGAAGGCAGAGATTGTGGAAGCTGGGTCATGCAGAGGTCTTGGTGACAGAGAGGTAAAGCAGACCTAAAATCTTCATCATATGCCACTGCAGTCCAATTACTGTGCATTTTGCTACTAAGTTCAAAACAAAAATTGTAGGCTGTGACAGGAGAACATGGCTAGGAAAAAAACCCTCAGGAAATGTAAACTTTGTGAAGTGTACTGAGGAAAGTGCAGAAGAGGGCATGCATGCCTTGGTACCCAAAATAATAAATAGAAAGGTGCCACCACACAAGAAAACATACACCGAAACATTTCCCAGCCTGTTACCTGCAATCTGAAACACCGCATTCCCTAGTTATGACAATGTTGAGTACTGCTGCACTTAAGATTTCATTTTACTTTATGGAGACTTTAATGGGACTGCTCATATGTGGAACCAAAATTAAAGCATTATATTGCTTAAGAGAAATTGCTGGATCAAAGACCTCTGCAGGTTCATCTCAAATTTGTGGACCAAGCAGGGCATGCTTACAAAAAGAGCAGAATGTTTTCCATCCTGCAGAAAGGAAGTATGGATTTTCTGTAAGTTAAGCAAGTTAAATGCCTCTTACAACAGCTTATGATCAGCTTTCAGAAGCAATTGTTTTTTCCAACAAGGTGTGTTGGGAACTTGGCTCCTTCTTTATTTCTCTTCTACACACCCATGATTTGAAGCTTTTGCACAAGAAATTACTTGTGCCGTATGCTGTCCATAGGACACTTAGAAGCAGCTTTTGTGGGGAAGCAGCTTTTGTTGCGAACCACTGCAGTTAGATGCATAAGCTCTGGAACATACTGTCTGTCATTAATTTGAGTATAGCAATAGGCAAAGCTAGAAATCAGGCTGCTGAATATTGCAGTTCGCCAGGGTATAATCTAGATAGCCTCAGCACTATATCCAGGAGCTACTGGGAGCCTTTGGGTTGGATGACAAACCTCTTCTTCCACTTTCTTGCATTTTTAGACATTTCTAAGTTGTTCCTTATGGTGGAACCTGTTGCTCTCTTTTGAGTTTTTCTAGAAGCCACCAGTATAATTTTAGTGCCCACCACATACAATCTCATACCCAGAGTAGCCTGCCTGCATTCAAAGGAGTAGAGAGGGCTGTAGCGGTTGATGGATAAAGAATCTAAAAATAAACCCTTTCTCTATACAGAGGAGTGAGTGCCGTAGCTCCCTTGCCCTCCCTTTCACCAGCGTTTGCTGCTGAAATGCTGCATTTATGTCACTGAGATTCAGTGCCAAGCTGAGCATTTGCCACCTATATAGGAGCTTAAAATAGCACAGAGGCTGACAGAAATACCTTGAAGGCTGACAGAGGAGCGGTTTTCTGATATATTATACTCTGTTGTGGGAAGTTTTTTATTTATTTAGAATGATATAAGCACCCTGGGGAGGGATATGGTTTAGATTTACTCTGGTCTGACCCAAACACAGTGTGTCTGAAATGTAAAGTAGCACTGAGCTCTCCCCAAGGGTCTGGAAACGGTGCGGCTCTATTAAATGATAGTTTTTTAGCAGTTGTCCTGCATGGATCCCACTTGGTTGATGTAATGCTGATTAAAGCAAGCACATTTCCTCTACAGCACTCCCATTCTTTCCTCCATAGCTACTTACTGCAGAGATCATGCAGGCTTTTAATTATTTTACTAAACAGAGAACATTTTTCTTGGAAGAGCATCATGAAATTTTAATGACCATGCTTTTAATTCCAACCGAAAAGCTTCAAATAACAGCAAAGCCCATGTGAAATTCCACCTAAGTTTCAGCTTTCCTTCCACAGAACTAAGTAGAAGGTGGGAGCCCCAAAGTTATACGATGCACTGTTATTCTCCTCTAGTCATAAATTCTAAGGCTTTATTTTCCATACAGGGAGACAAAGCCTATTTTCTGGTGCTGCCATTGCCATGGATGCCCCATCGTACTGCCTCCAGCTCAAGCAAAGCTGGAAAAGAAACATGCCTGTATAATGAGATTTATGTCTCAGACTCATAGTCAAGATTACAAGTGGGAAGATCTCTGCTCATGCCCTGACAACATGCTAACCCTCCTCCTCCTTCTCAAAAAAAAAAAAAAAAAAAAAAAAAAAGGTGCATTAAGAAGGGCAACAATTGATTTATTTTTTTTTTGCCACAATTGATTTTTTTTTTTTTTTTGCCACATACAGAAATGTCAGACATGGTGCTCCAAAGTGTGTTGGTGAACTACATTGTACCCAGTGTAGGAAATTGTAACTATTAATTTATGTTCTCACTGTCAAAGTGTCGCTGGCAGGCAGGTGATTATAGAGCCAACTGGGCAGTCATGGTCTGCAAATAGGCTTCACAGTCATACCACTACTATTCTTTACAATGCACTTCACTTTTTCTATAAGAAAAGGCCTAAATATTTAGATTTTAATTCTAATATAGATTATTAGTTATCATTCACTGTCCAATCCTGGCTAAGATATGCCTATATTTAATTGTCATAGAATCATACAAGTCACTTTCTTTACCTCTTCCATAAGCCAGAAAAATCTTAGAATTTATTTAAGTTCTCTCTGCTTTCAGAAGCTTTTCTGTAGCCTTGAACATTCTTTACTTTTCCTCTTTCTCTTCCAAATATTTTCCTTCCCCTTATGCTCTCTGAAACAAGCTGCACCATAATAACTATCTGTTCCAGCTCTGGAAATGGTTGCACTTCAGTGCACAACTGAGGAGCAACTTGCATTGCTCAGAAAATGGAATAGAAAGACAAAAAGAGGAAGGAAGGGAGGAAGGGAGGAAGGGAGGAAGGGAGGAAGGGAGGAAGGGAGGAAGGGAGGAAGGGAGGAAGGAAGGAACTCAGTGACTCAGTAGAAGTCCCTTTCCTTCCTCAGTCTGACCATTTTCAGTTAAACTCCTTGAGAAGTGGAAGAGGGGAGAAAAGGAAGGAAATGGACCTTTTTCTGCCATCAAAAAGAATGAAGCTCATCTTGTACCTGGACTTCATTCTCAGAGGTAAAATATATCTCCAGTCAACGGCAGCTATCTGGCAAAAAAAAACCCAAACAGGTCCTATCAATTTCTTTACTAATGCAAAAGATTCCCTGGGTAAATTAATCTCAAAGCTGGAATCGTTTTCTGTCAGCAAATTTTGCTTCAATAAATCAAGAAATCATCAAACTCAGAAAGGTTTTTGCAAAGATGACCCAGCATATTAAGTTTTTGCAGTGTTTGGTGGGAGGATGCACTTGTGAAGATGCAATAACGAGGTGAATTAGCTACCAGCTGAAGTGAATTATAGAGAGACCTTGATAGAAATTCAAGAATAAAAAACAAGGTGAAAAATAGAAACTGAGAATTAACACTTTGCTTTATTAGGCAATGAAAATTAAGATGTCCTTGCATCATTCCTAAGTGTCTTAATCCTTTATTACTAATAAATGATCTTTTATAAAGGATTTTGAAGTGGACAAAGATAACAGTTTAATCATTTTGATGAAAAGCCAAGATTTTTCATTTTCAAAGCGCTAAAATATCAGCATACACCACTAATAATGAACCTTGTTAATCATTAGCATCCCTCAGATAAAATGGGAATAACGCTTTTCCTAAGAGCTTGCAAAAGAATTGAAAAAAAAAGCGGGTGTTTTTTTTTTAGGTTAGACCTTTTATAACTAACTTTATTCATATTTTAATGAGTAATGTATGAATAAGTAGATTTTTAAGTTAACAAATGAATATTTAAAGAAAGAGAACAGAATAAATTTGTCAATCAAAAGCCCTCCAATCCCAAGTACATGCTCCAGGCGTGATCTTTAAAACATTTATGCACATGACTAACTCGTGACACATGAGTCATCCCAGTACAGTCAAGGGTACTAAATTAACCTTTTGTGAGGAACACATGTTAGGATGACAGTTTCTATTCCACCGAAGACAGTGGAAAAGACAAACATCTGCAAGGCAGGAGCCTGATATCAGGTCATCATTAGGCTTTTTCTCCAGAAAAAGGTGGAGGGTCTGGGGATCAGGTCTGTTGGGAAAGGCCCTGGGATGGTGGCAGGCAGCAAGCCAAACATGAGCCCATGGTGTGCCCTGGCAGCAAAGGTGGCTGACAGCACCTGTGTTTATGAACAGAGGCATGGCACACAGACTAAGGGAAAGGATATGGCACTCACCAAGCCATATCTAGATACTGCATTGAGTTTTGGGCCTTGCCGTGCAGGAAATACATGGACAAACTGGAGGGAGCTTTCAGAAGCCCCCAAGGCAGTGTGGGCTTGGAATTCTTGGAGACTGAAAAGAGGTAAGGGCAGCTGGGTTGGTTCATCCTGGAGAAGAGGTGGTTTCAGGGGTACCTAGCAGTCCCCCCTGTGCCTACAAGGGGTCATTGAGGAGATGGAGTCCTCACAGTGGTGCAGGGTGGGAGAATGAGATACAAATGTGCACAAGTGAAATGAGAAAGTTTCAGACTGGGTGTAAGGAAAAGCTCTTCCCCCATGACGACAGTCATACAGTGGAGCAGGTTGCCCAAAGAGGTTGTGCAGTCTCCCTCCCAGGGGGTTTTCAAGATCCAGCTGGACAAATCCCTGAGCAGCCTGGTCTGATCCCATAGCATACCCTGCTTTGAGCAGGAGTTTGGACCAGGTCACCTCCCCTAGCTCATTTTCAACCTACAATCCCACAAATTACCTACTGCTACTGAAATCATGTGATGTAGAATTCCCTCATTTTTTATGCTTGGCTGTTACTAGTGAAGAAATGGTTCCTTTTTTCCTATCTTTCACCATAAATTGTTATGTTCTATCCTCCTAATGAAGTTCCCCAAATGTACTGACTACCAGACAGCCTTGTCTTGATCTTCCATAACAATAAGCACTTACCATGAGTTACTGCTATTACTTTTTAAGTCAAGGATGCTGCTATCCTGGCATATCGCATCAACTGCTGAACAACATAAACTAAATCAACATATTATTCAGTCTAAGAATCGATTACGCTTCATCAGCCATCTCACTTTTGTAATTTTCCCAGTAAAATACCGTGATGAAAGGATTACACACATCACCATGTGAAGCTCTGTGTGTGTGACCTCTAATATAATACTTCTGTATTGATGACTAATTTGGCCAGAAAATGCACCAGCACATTTGTAGAGAGTGAAGGAGATCGGGATATATGATTCAGGAATCCCTTTTCTTTGCATTTTGTATGGTCCCCCTTACACAGGCTGCCCAAACACAGGCTATTTTCAGTTATCTAAGGAATTTATGTATCAGTCTCGTTCCTGTGGGCTAAACACAGAGTTCCATTATAATTCTAAGAAAATCCCACCTTAGAGTCCCTTAGATATCCGAACTGTCTGCAGGCATGAGCATCTCTGCAAGGGTCTAACTAGAAACAAGGTTTTGAAACCTTACAGCCAGCCTGGTTGGGGCACCATGTCAGGAATTGGACTCCTTTAAGCTGGGAAAGGGGTTTTATCAGAAACGGGTTTATCTTATATACAAGATAAGCAATGACTCCTCTTCCTCTGATGACTTTTTAAAAGTATAGTAGCCACTGAGGCTTTGTGTGGAGGGCCACATTTTGTGTGTGCATGTGTGGCACCATGAGAAGTCCCTCAGAGGACTTGTGCTCTGCCTAGTGCCTGGCTCCTAGTAGGGTTTAGGCAGGAAAGATGAACATATGCACTCTAGCTAGGAAAGCATATTCAAACCTGAAATGCTCAGACCTGGGGAACTTTGGCTTTTAAGTCAAAGAGGGAGAGGTCCAATGAGTTTCAGCAGCTCTGAGGTGGCCATGGAGCAAGCTATTCTTACTTATAAGGATTCTGGGGTTTTATATCCTCCTTAAATACTCATGCTTTCTAGATCTGGCCCTAAGTCCATTTAAAATGTTTGTAGCAGATCTTGGGGAGAGAAGAAAAATTTTTGCAAAAATAAAACAATCGTTAAAAATAAAAAAGATAATTTTCTGAAAGAAGTTCTAGACAAAGATCTTCTTCAGCTATTTTCCTGCAAAATGGTCAAGCTCAAGATCTAGATAGTAAAAAGAGAAAGGAACTCTCTGAAGGAATTCTCAGCAGGTATCTTAATAGTTATAAATCCTCTTATTTCTCTTGCAAGATGATAACAACTGTTGCAAACTGCTTCTTCCAAATCAGAAGGGTGAGAAGAATTACAAAAGAGGACAGATTTAAACAGGTTTCACTCATCCTGGACCAAGAAAATTCCAGTGCATCTCTGTTTTGGACACCATCAGAAGTGGTGAGAGGGACTGGTAAGTAAGGAGAGAGGAACAGAGGGATATGCTAGGGCTATTTCTTCCTACAGTATTGGGTTCTTCTGTGCTTTCCAGCTTACTTTTGTGGTCAGGTTCAGAAAGAAAGAGCTCCAGAATCAGATGTTCCAACATCAGCAAGTCAGCCAAAATAGATTGCTTTCCCACTGCAAATCTTCTTATATACAGAGTAATTTACTATCTACCGAAGTTAAAGCAATCTGAAGTAGAATTTGATATGTTTTTAAAATCAAGCTGAGGGAATATCTTGCTGACCAAGTCTATGTTATAAGTTAACTGCCCATGACTATCCTTTGGAGACCATTCAAGAAACTTCTGTGTCGCCTCCCAGTACAGACCCATAGTAAATGAAGGATTATAAACCTGTCTCAGTAGATGATAAGAAATAGCCATATTTGTTGGCTGGCCAGGTATCTCTCTGGTCATTCTTGAACACTTAAAAGCAACCATAGTAATACTATGGACTTGTCTCCCTCTAATATGATCATGACTCAGTGGTTTATCTTTACCAAAGGGTACAAATACAACTGTCCTATGTTAATTATTAGCTGAACAATGTGAAGGATGGATAAAGGGTAGCTGCCTGAGCCAAACCTGAGTAAGTCAGGTGAGTGGAAGAACATATTTTTAAGAATTTCCAAGCCCAGTGTAGACGCCCCTTCCTAAGTGCACACCACACGTAGGCAGGTCAGGTTGTACTCATTCAGTGTCCTGCGTGGTCCCCCATTGCTGTATGCTCACACAGCAGCGCCCACTCAGTCACTTGCCAAGGCCTACAGCGCTCCTCTAATTCCTGCTCCATGATGATGTGACCTTACCTATCATCAGATGTTAACTGACAGATGCACAGTGGTGCTCTGCCCTTTCCTAGCAACGCAACATGTTTAGGTCTACAACCTTATTCATTAGGAAGTTTGACGTACAACAAACATGTCTCCTCAGCCACCTTAAGTACCTCAGAACTTCTCCAAGGGCATGGAATCATATTTAAAATGACTAGCACTGCCTTTGACATAACCCTTGGCTTAGGCCTAAGTTATGTTTAAGGCTGGTTAAAGCCTAAGAATGACATCCTTAGCTATTTTTGTGCTATGGTGGAACTCCACAATAACAATGAAGGCCATACAGAAGATAATACTTTAGCAGGGCTCAAAACAGTGGAAACAAACAGTCTGGGGAGCTAGGGAATATGGCCTTTCTTACCAGCTTCTGTCTGAAAGATTGAAAATATGTTCTCCAGATTGCTTGTAGCATCTCTTTGATTATTAAGGAATAATGAGGCATGTGTTACCCCTAAACAGCACAAAAAATCCTCAGTGGGCTTTCTGCTACGGAAACTCA
Source organism: Falco cherrug (assembly GCF_023634085.1). NCBI lineage: Eukaryota > Metazoa > Chordata > Aves > Falconiformes > Falconidae > Falco > Falco cherrug. The sequence goes on along the minus strand of NC_073698.1, from coordinate 71,493,170 downwards.
TCCTTTTCAACATTGCCACTAGTCTACAGCCAAAAATGAGTCTAAGTCATAAGTCTCTTGCAAAGGCAAGGTCTTCTGAGCACATTAAGGAAGCATAAGGGCAAGGTTTTCTTTAAGCTCACTCAGGAGCTGGTTTAATATCTTCATTAAGAAATACCTTTCCTCTGGAGAAATTTTAATATTGTAAGTTAGTGCAACCCAAAGCTAAATGTTTGCCCTGGCATCAGATGCAGAGCTAAGAATGATGAACAATATAAATACACATTAAGGTTTTTTGCTTTACCCTCCTGGATATGTTCCTTAGGTGCTTCATGCTGTGGCATCTTTAATCTATTAAAGATATGTCCTAACACTTGCAAATGAACAAATATAGCTGAAATATGACTTCTTGAATAACTTTGGAAGCTGTAGAATATAGTACCTGACTGAAGATGCACAAAAGCTTTAAAATTTCATGTGTTGTACTTCCTTTTCTGTCTCTATTCTTTAGCCAAAAAGCTTGATAGAGTTAATCCACATGGCACTTCTGATGTTCATAAGCATCTTCTTTCAATACTGTTACCTCATTGTCTTCTTTCTTGTGTCATTTTTTTCCAGAAGTGAACCAACCCCTATTCTAGTTTTTGATTTTGGTTTTATTTTCTCTTTCATGTTATATATGTAAAGGAAGGAATATTTTTCCCCTGCAATATAAAATAACTAAAGTCACACTGATAACTGAGAATCCATAAACTGACACTAACCAATAAGTCCACCTTCACCCCAGGATAATGCTGTTTAGCAATGAAGTGTAATGTTGTTTGTGAGCTGATTTGTGGCTTCTACATTTCAGTTTAGCCTCACCAGAAATTCATCTCAAACAGACAAGGAAACAGATTCTTCCTGTCTAGTTCTATCACATCTTCAGCAACATCTGGTCTCCAGGATTATCTGTTGGGGCCATACTTTGCACAGGGCTGCCTGAAATGGAGCCTGGGTGGAGACACTGTGGAACAAAGCCCTTGGAATGGTCATTCTTTAAGAATTTCTCATGTATGTAAACCTGCCCTGTTCTTTTTCTCCTCCCCAACTTTACAGCAAGTATACTTTTTAATGAAAATATAAAGAAAAGCAACAGGCTGAAGTTCCAGAAGACAAACCTATAGAAAACTGTCACAGCACTCTCCAAACTATCAAGCTGCAACAAGGTCTTTTACTATCTCATACCAGCATACTCTTGTATGCTAGTCCCTCTACTGCCTTCTCCTCACCTCATCTAGAGCACACTCTCTCTTCTCTCTGCTTCCTCCTCCTCTCTCTTCATTGGCTCTCAACCTCTTAACAGAACCAGCCACAGCTGCACCTTTTCTACATCAGCCAGCCCACCGTCCCTGAAGCCAGCTCACAGCTGTATATTATCAATGATATTTAACCCAGCTTCATTCCACTACACTTCCCTCTTTTTTTTTTGGTTGTTTTTTTGGTTTTTGTTTTTTGTTTTGTTTTTAACAATCATTACAACCTTTTTACAAATAATTTTTTCATACAGTCCCCTATAACTCCTCTACAGAAAACCATTGACTCTGAGAGCCCGAAAGAGCAATCCATAATACACAAAGAATTAAAAGATCGTAATGTCACAAACTTGGCATAGCTAAGAGCAGCCTCCAGCCTTGATCAGAACATGCAGGCTTCTTGGTTCCCAGTAACTGCAGGGAACAAGTGCAGCAGTTGGAATTTATTGAAGCATGGAGGGAGGCTGACTGCATCTGAGTTCTCTGGTTGTGTGTCCCTGCAAAGGCCAGACCATCATGGGAGGCTTCCCATCCACGTTGATGTTAGATGATCCTTCTCTTGGTGGCTGATCCTATTCTAGAGCTACATTTTAGTGGTAAAAAAGCACAAAGCCACCACTTTATCCTTCAGAATCAGGCAGAAGCACGAAAAAGGGAGAAAAGTCTCCACCACTCATTGTCCTTGTAGCATACATTTTGGAGACTGAAGAAAGAGGTTGGTCTAGATAAGAAATAAAGATGCCACAACTAAATAATGTTTTTAAGCTGAAAATCTCTTCCTCCCCAGATAGTTATAATACTCTTACCAGAAAGCAGAATAAAATTATATCAAGGTCAACTTCACAGAGTGGGTTTAAATGGTAATTCCTACTTCTCACTCAAGTTTTTTGAAGTTTGAATGTGTCATTTATGCTTGTGTCATAATGAGCAATATAGAAGGATTGAAATGATTGAAAATTACTAAATTATCACTGTAATTTAGTACTCAGTTAATGAAGGCTTGAACTGTTGTCTATATTGCCATGGTGTAGTTAGCAGGTATCCATACCGAATACAGTTTACATTTGCAAGAAACAGAGTTAGTAGTAAAGGTTAATCCATTGCAGTATAAACATTTGATCTTGCAATGATCCCATTAACCTTTTTCATATGCAAAGATTAGGAATAAGCAGCTAGAAAAATACTAACCTTATTTAAAATAGCAGAGCTGCAAGTACCCAACATTTTTTTTAGTCTTCCATGTAGGGGCAGAGGTTTAAAGGCTTCCTCCACTTCCTCTGCAAAGTGATCAAGCCCAAAGTCTCACAGGTCTATTAATGTATTAAAACAATGTTACAATCAGCAGTTCTATGAAGTAAACTTAATAAAATAAAATAATAATAAAAAAGGAAAGCTTTCATCTCTGTTGACTTGGTTTGAATCCTATCCTAACTGCAAGAGTGAAGAGGTTGGAGGTTCCTCTCAGTGGGCTCTTCAGCACACCCTTTCACCAAGAACTTCTGTGGGACTCATCTCACAGTCAATAACTGAACCTCCAAGCAGTGCAGTCATGAGAAAGATCCACCCCTTGCTGTTCCTAAGCCTGTTCCTGTCATGCCAGGTTTTACTATGTTAATAGCTGGAAGTTTCTAATACTCATGTCTTCTTGTTACCGAGACCTATCTGCTTTCCAGTGGATGGACCCTGGATAGTTGCATTGTTGCAAGCTTTTTAACTCTGCAAGATCTCAGTGAAAAATAAATGCAGTCAACGGGTGCAGCTGCAAAACCCAACTTCAGGGCTGAGTGCAGCAGCTTAGATGTCAGCACGTGCAATTGCAGACTTACTGTCTCCCGACAGAGGGGAGGCCATTAAACACAAGACCATAGAATAATTTAGGTTAGAAGGGGCTTCTAGAGGTCATCTGATCCAACCCCTGCTTGAATCAGGGAGAAGTTCAAAGTCAGAGCAGGTTGCCCAGTACCTGATGCTTCTGTGATAGCTTTCCATGGCAGGGAATAGTACATAGGGGTGAGCAGTGTGACAGCAGAGTTGTGACACTGAGAATTATAGTGGATGATGGCTATGAAGGATAGTCCTACATTTCTATACCCTACATGGTCTGGCAGTCTGTCTCCATCTTCAAACCCTAGAAAGAAGCTAGCACTAACCTCTTTGTGTTTTCTTAAATACAAACAAACCTTTTTGGCATGTTGCCCTAGGAGGTCATCTTCTTTATTTCAGGAGCAGAGCATCCCAGGTAAAACCAGTGACAACAGCTGCTAAAGGATGAATTTAAAAATTACTAATAATTTCAACCCTGTTAATGGATTAACCTGTAAACCAATACCACGAGTTTTTTTCTGAATAATGGATCTAATATTTTAGCCAGGAAAGAAAAAAATATTAGAAAATATGTACCTGTGTTTTACAGATTACCTGAATCAACTTTTATAGTATGAAAATAGAGGCTGTTTGCAAAAGAGGCCTTATGACTTCGATGAGTTTGTGCAGCACCTAGCACAACAGAGCTACTCCCAAAATCAAAAGCTAGAAATAAAGAAACTGGAGGTTTTGCAGATCTTTTGCCCCATGTATTCTCTCACCTTTGTGTTTCAGTAAAAAATAGCTACCGTAGGCTGCTTTGGAACCATTTAACTGCCTTTGAAGCCAGCTCAGACCCTTAGGGAGATGGTGCGTTGAGTTGCCAGGGCACTGCTGAGTCCCTGAGCACTTCCAGAAAGCAGCTGCAATAAATGAGACCAGCCCTGTGGCTCCTGCTGTTCAGGTCCTGCTTGGTGCAATGCCCCCAGAGGTGTACAAATCCAGTGCTGGAGAAACCGACTCCAGGAACGCCAATGCCACTGGCTGAAGGCAGCTTGTGCAGTTGCTGTGGTGGGAGGGCACTCATGGCTGGTGGCAGAGAGGTGGTGGAGACCACTGCTGCAGTGGTCCAGCACCACCACCTTGTAGCCCCCTGGGCAGCTGTGTCTGGCAGGCCTTGCTGCCACAGAGGGACTTGTCAGTGCTGCCCATCTTGCTGCGTGAAAGGAGATGTCCCTCTGTATGGGCAGTCCATTTTGGTCATGCTCTGCCACCATTTATAATGTTAGCTGGAACGTGTTTAAGATGCCATGGTTGCTCAAAGATGGAAATTGGCAATTAAGTTTGTTTAATAACAATTATTACCATAGATCATGGTGACAGTGTGGATAGAAGTCCTTACCATTGCTATGGCTTCTACCAAATGGTTCATGTTTATTTCTCTGTTATGGCAGCAGCAATGGCAAAAAAAGGGAATGTCTGTACATTTTAATGGGCTTGGCATAGATAGCAAGATATTTGCACTTGCATCTAGCTAATATGCACTTGCTAGACTGCACACTTTATAATCTGCAACAGAAGCTGGCAGGCTCTCCCCACCTCTCAGCTAAGATTTAATGGAAGGTACTGCAGTCTTCTATTAATAGCATCATTTCTCCTAGCTACAGCGCATGGGCTAGCTAGCATACCATGAAGAATTGTCTTAGTACAACAGATAGAAAGATAGCATTGTCATAAATAGCAAATCAGGGATGACAACATAAATAAGCTGATCACACCTTTTGACTGATTGCACATTTCCATTTGCTTATCTACTTGTTAATTTGCAAATGTAATTATTTTCAAAAGAGTTTGTAATCATTACTGCAAATTAGTGAGCTACTGATGCACTACACATTGTTAGACCAATCTGACTAGTAGGAGCAGAATTAAATAAAAGAGAATAGTAGATTAAAATGGAAGAAATAGAAGTTCTTATAACAAATCTAAGATTACTGAACATTTTCTGATCACTTAAAACCAACAATTAACAGGAACAGCCTACACTGTAAGATGTCTTCTGTAGGAACTGATGACCATTTGATAAATATTTGTCACCCAACCTTGCCTTTGCCCCCACAAAAAGCAGGGAATAAAATATACTATGATGAATGTTAACGCTGACATAATCTGTAGCACGTCTTAAGTTAGTGACCACCTCTGGGATCCTGTTTTCCTTGGTTATCTATCCTGTGGTCATCTGTTGGTGCCATCATGCCAGGTTTTTAAGGAAACACTGGTCATATCAAACCTTTGTCAAGAGCAAGTGGCTCTTGGTAATACATCATCTAGGCTGTAAATGGTCTGATAGTATTTTGCAACAGAAATAATGTCACAAGGGAAGGGCTGGCTCCGTAACATGAGTTAAGCCCCAAGCCCCCTTGGCCAAACCAGGAGACAAGCACTCCACTATGTTTAAGTGGAGGTGAGGAAGGCAGGCAGCTGCCATCCCATGCATGTTGCCTTGTGGCTCACCACAGTGCCCATGACACCCCATAATCCTGGTGCGCTGGTTTGGGTGTGCCAGGTCCCAAGTCAGGATCATCACAGACCAAAGGTAAACCAGCCAGCCACCCCGAATCGCCCACGTAAACCATGCTGCTGTGCACACTTCATGGTGCCATCGCGGCCGGTCCCCTGTGACAGGAACTTTTTTCAAAGGGTCTTATAAAATGCCCCAAGAAAAATCAGTACATTTTCTCTTCTCTTCTCATGTTAAACTGAGTTTTCAGGCAAGCATAGGTCAAAGAAAGGAGAACAAGTTTATACACCAAATTCAGCAGGTGATTCATAAAATTAATTTTGAAAGTTACAAAAATAGACTTAAAGCATCTTAAAAACAGAAGCACTGCATGTCCTTTCACTCTGTTTTATCTCTTCTGTTTGACTGGATCAATAGTGAAAGCACCTGAAGAAACACTTTCCAGGAAGGAAACTTTTAAATTAAAATGCTTGTTCTTATGGTGAGTGCTGACAGGGCTGAGGTGGGCATCGCTGAAGTTAGCAGCTACATCCTGTAGAGTGGAGAGAAACTGCTGAGGCAGACGAGAGACAGCCATGCACAGGGACAAGCTGAGCTGAACACACCTGGAGCTCCATCCACAGTCCATCCCGCATTATATTTGAAATGCATTCCCACCACAACCTACTTTGGCCGTGTCCTGACTTGGTCATAAGACAAGTTCATAAAAACAAATGTGGTCTTTGAACCAGGGGATCATGCTCTGTCCTCACAAGGGTTTTATCAGAGAAGAGTTTGGGAAAACCTGATCTACACTGCTGCATTTTCTTCCTGCCAGGCAAGGAGGAAGGAGCCCCATCAAGGCAAAATGCTGATTTACTCATCTACCACCAGGTTTCTGTTGATGAGGCTCCACTAGCAGCCCAAAGCTGCTGGAGTTGAGGGGGATCGCTTTGGAAGAAAATGCTTTGATGACTAAATATCAGTAAAAGGCTTGTCTAGAACCAAAAATCATGTCTCCATTTGGCAGAAAATTCAGTTAAACTGAATTTAATTCAATCTGCGAGAAAAGGATTGAGCATCAGGGTTTACAGGTGACTGGGTTCTCAGAGGCAGCAGACATGCTGCAGGGGAAATATTTCTTGGTGGGTTCAGTTAAGTTTGATCTGATTCATCTACTAAATTCCTTGGGATTATCTTGGATTCCCTCTTTCGGAGGAAGTGGCAGGTCAGCCTGGCTCCATGTGCAGGTCGCTTCCCAGCCCCAGAGCCCTTTCCAGCTTGGGAACTCTGATTTGCATTCCCTTTCCCGCACATTACTCTTTCACATTTCTTCTGCTTATTACACCAGATTAAAGAAACAGGCTAATGCTGCAGGCTTTCCTGATGCAGTCACTCCAGCCAAGGCACAAACAGTTCTGAGTCTGGAGCATATACAAAAAGTGCCTGAAGACTTCACTTGCTTTTATGCTATTGTTGGGGGCACTCCGGTACCTAAATTTAAGCACATAATAGAAGTGACTGAGAAAGGAGACCAGTCTCACCTAGTTCATTATATAGTTGATACAGGGCTATAGGTACAAATTAGATGTCCTGACTAACCTGTATCTTCCTGCAGACCATACAAATGGAATTTGATGACCTAGTTGCTCACATCTAATGTGTTAACATTAACATTGTCCTAATCTCATGCTGAGACCCCATATCATTCCTGACAGACTTTTATATAATCTGGTGTTTAAGGCATCCTTTGATGGACAATCTGTATGTCCCTAAAAAGCATACTCTTTAGCATGACTATTACAATACTTTTTTTTTTTTTAGATCAATCTCCTCTGCTGATGTTTAACCTAATTATCGTTTGCCCAGTCTACAGGTGGTTTTGGGGGGTTTTGGTTTTTGTTTGTTTGTTTGCTTTTTGGGTTTTTTTGGGTTTTTTTTCAGTGACATTCAGATGATTGGAGGCTGTTTCAACATCCCCATTCAGGCTTCCTTTGACAAACACTCAGCTTTCTTCAGTCTTTCTTCACATACCGCATACATCATTTCTTTGACCTGATCACTCTTGTCTTCCTTTAAATTATTTTTAATTTTTACCCTCATTTTTCTTGAAAAGCCATACAGAAAGTCTTTCTGAAACAGCTCTTTTGATGGGGAAAAAAGGAAAAATCACCTCACTCGTTTTACATACAGCATCATCTGCTTATATGCCCAGATTTGCATTTTCCACAGCAGTGTGATGCTGGTGAGAAGCACACCCAGGTAGCAGCATTTCATTGAAATCTCATTTCCTTTCCTGTAGCCAGCTGTGCTTTGTCTCCTGTTTTGGCACTCAGTTGATTCTGCCTATGGAGGTGCAGAACTTTTCACTTTTCCCTTATCAAGTAGCATACCTTATCTGCTTCAGCACTGGCTCGTAACAAGTCAGTACTGCTATTAGGTAACTGTGTCTAACGAATCTCAAAAGCCTAAAAAGGCTCATACAGAGGACTTGGATTGATAACTCTTCTGGAAAAACAAGATTTTTGGGAAAAGGGGCTCTGTCAAAGTTACTTTACAACTTATTTGCTTTTTAAAGAAAAATAAGCTTTAAGTAAACTCGTAAGTTGACACAGTGTGCTGCTTTCAGAGTTGGGTTTTTTTTCTTAATGTTATTATGAAGAAGGGAAAATTGCTGGTCTTTTCCCCAGCAACAGAGGTTGATTTTGCTAAAAGTGTAGATGTATTCTTCCACCAAGACATAATTTCCAGTCTAAAAAATATATGTACTGACAAGAAATTAAAAATAGAAATCACAATGCAAGGAAAAACAAGAGATTAATTATTTCTGTAATCCACATTTCTGATGAATACGATGCATACCTTTCTGAGCTACTATAGCTGTCTTTTTCCCTAGTAATCATGGCATAATGCAAACCTCTCCATCTAATAACAATTTAATAGAACAGTTCTTTCAATTAGACATATGAAAAATGCATTTCCAAATGAAGCCACCACATGGAGTGCAGATTTTAGAGCCAGAGAGCATGTGATCTTGATTCTCCTCGCCTTTGCTCATTCAGTTTGCATAAATTCAATTGAAATGCCACTTAATCCTGGCCACTCCGCTGATCCTCCCTGCAAGGACTTTCAGCAGAATTGCCACACACAGCAGAAGAGGAGGAAGGAGCATGAAGTAACATGGGCTTCCCAACAAGGGTAGATTTGCAGTGCTGTGCTGTGTATGAATCTCTGGGTCTTGTTCCTGCTTTGGGCAGCCTTTCCTATCAAAAACAGGAACTTTCTGCAGCCTCACCTCAACAGACGGATGAGGTGCAGCAAGCTGGTTTTGTCCACATTGTAGCTGAGCAGTGAAACCGCCAAGGATGCATAACACAAGGAGGTGGGACAAATATTTTCCCCATTCAGTCCTTCTCCCAACAAACATTTAAAAAGAATACCACTAAACATGGAAATTTACCTGCTTTCTTGATGGAGATCTGCCAGCAGATATGTGCTTTGAAACGGGCTTTCCTGGCTTCAGGAAATAACCTGGTAACAGTGCTCCACTCATTCCTAAAAGAAATAGGGTCCCGTTTCCATAAACAAGACGAGCAACTGTCTGTGGGCTTGCCTCTGATTTCCATGAAAGCAGGATCGTTCTCCGCCTAAAGTACCTCAGCTTGGAGGTTATTAGAGATATAGTACTAATGAAGATTACAATGCAGTGATTTTGCTGTTGCTGATGTTAGTAATGATTTATTTTGATTATTTTGTGAAAGTACTGAGGTACAGAAGACAACACACAGACACAAAAGCTAATCTAAGAACTCAGCGGGAGGTTAAATGACCACTGATAATTACCTGCCCTCTTTAGAAAGGCCAGAGTGTTGAGAATAAGACTTGGGGAGAAGAAGCAGGGCTTTGTTTTAATAAATTATAAGGGGATGACAAAAAACCAAGTGTAATCATTGCTGGTTTCCTACAGTGTAAGCATTCAAGGGTCTCTAGAGATCCCTGTGTCATCATGAAGGATCAGCCTTGAAGTTTAGTCTGAGTTAATCTATCTAAAGGAACTGGTGAATACTCTCTTGATCAGTAATGTTTACAGGCTTTGGAGAGGGAACAGCACAGGGGAGAGATTTAAAGCCTTAGACAAAACCTTGCAGGTATATGCTTAACTTTCAGCACCCTCTTCCCTTCAGGAAAGCAGCTGAGCATTTCCTTTTAATCTTACCGACTTTTTCTAAACCCTGTTGTCTCCCATGGAACCCACAGGTATTACCTGAGGGTTTTGCTGAAGAGGTTTTGTCCTTCCACAACACTGCTGATCCTTGAGTTTCTGCTAGTTCCACCAGCTCCTGTTGCCATTCCCTTTTCAATATTTCTATTTATAGTTTTTTAGGTAAGAGGACACCGCTAAATCATATACTGAATGCTTTCTTTTCAGATTATTTTTCTTTGAAATCTTACATGCACTCTGTATAATTTTTCTAATACATACAGCAAACTATCCTTTCCACCACAGATTTATTTTATATGATGTCATTAATGTGTCTCTAATATATGCCTCCTCAGCTGCATTATTCCACCTTCGTCTGAAGAGCAGCTCAGGGCTGACCTCACTTAGCTGAAGGAAACCTAGACTCCTTCCAGTGAGCAGGGCATAACTGAGGCTCCTAAAACACCCAAAGGCATTTCAAGATGGCTGAAGTCCAAGACAGTCCAGCAAGGACTCTGCTGACACATTCCTTGCCAGGCAGAAAGGCACAGTGCTGAGTCCTGCCAGCTTTATTTGTTTGTCCCTCTGTCTCCTGTCCACCTTGCCAAGACAAGGAACTGGAGGTCCCCAGTTGGGTCACCTGCCCGGGTGCTTGCCCATGAGGACCTCCCCAGTTTCCAGCTCCCCTTCAGCCTATGTGGCAGAGCTATTGTAGATCAGCTGTATTTTGTATCTCTTTCTGTTTCACACAAAAGCAGTAGCATCATCAGCTAAAACCAAGACAAAGCAGAAGGAAAGCCCCATGTTTTGGAGCTCTGAAACTGTCCTTGAAAATACAGTTTCTCCAGCTTCACAAGTAATAAAGAGTTATGCTTTCACATCTATATCCTAAGCCAACACTACTGAAACATTCACCAAAAGCCAAGTAAGGCAGGCCTTTTCAGCCCACCAGGATATTCCCCCTGTCTACGTGCTCAAATTACAGATGCATACTATAGCACGCACAGGGTATGTTCATGGAGTATCATTCAATTTAAAGAGAATGATGATGAGGGAGAAGCTGGCAAGAGAAAAGGATGAGGGCAGTACATTAATGAACTCTCCTAAATCAGAGTGTGTAACCATCTAGCCTCTTCAAGAAGACAGCAATCGGCAGCCAGAAAAATAACTCATTGCAAGAGATGTCTCTTTTTACAGCTGTGGTTATCGCTCTGGCTGCATGGGCATTGTGTGCAATGTATTTAAAGATAATATCTGACACATTTTTTCTTTTCTGATAAATAAAGTGTATTTTAGTCAATGGTATTGATTTATTCCTTTCCTTGCTTAAATAGGAAAATATCATTTAATCAAGATTTCCCTGTCAGCTCAGAGGTAATGAACTACTTTATTGACATGTTTTTCCTTGTAATAGTTATTATCAAGCCCTCCATTTCATTGTCCACAATGCACTTCCTTGTACTACTCTCTTTTTTTATTACATTTGTTTTATTTTGCAGCAGTAAGCTAGTTATAGTTTTATTAAAAAACAACAACAAAAGCCAGCACATTCCCAAATACGTACGAGTCTGTGGTGAATGTAGGAATTGGTTTTCTTCTTTCATTTAGAGCAGAAAAATTATGCTGCTACAAAAATTTCAGTAATTAATTGGTATGAGTGATTTTCGCAAACATGCTCCTGCTGTGAGACCTTTTGCCGCAGATTAACTTTTACATCCACTTCAGCCAAAAAAATAAAAACTAACAAGCAGTTCAAAAATCTCTCTCCCCACTCCACCAAGCTGTTCCTGCAATCAACCTTTTTATTTTTGTATACCCAGCCATTGTAGAAAAAGGGACCAGCTGTGCAGAGGTAAGACAAAACGTGGTAAAGCATCGGTTCTAATTTTCTGTTTGCATTCTCGGGAAAGGTTTTGGCACGTCCCTGCTGTTTCTGATGTAGATTACTGATTCATAATGGGACTTTGCAGTAAGATACTGGTTCATTTTCCATGTGGTTAAAATTGCTTCCTGATATTTCTCAAAAGAGCTCAATAGGGATTAGAACATCTCATTTCTGGAGATCTGCTGGTTAAGTGTCATTGTTCTGGAGTCAGGCACGCCTCTGCCCAAGAGCCAGATTTTGCATGTTGCATTGAAGAAGCATCCATATGTCTGACGTCCATGCACAAGTGGAGCCTCCCCCTCCCACTTGCCTACGGCTCAGTGGTGTCCTGGCTGCAGGACACTGGGCTCAGTGAACCAGAGGATAACCAGCATCACTCCTGGACCATGTGCTCCAGGGAATGCATATCTACTCCTTCTGAGTCCATGCAGAGCACACAGTGGAGATAAAACTCAGCTTTATCATAAACATTATAATGTTCTCTGCTTATCTTAAGGTCTGATCTGCCTGAGAGAGGTCGAGGCTTTTGGGTGATATTTGGACAGGGTGTCCTTTTCTATGCCTTGGAACCGCAGACTAAAGCTCAAAAACGTGAAGCAAGCAAACCCCCAAAGTCCAGAAAGCACTTGGCTCATGAAAAAAAAACCAAAAGACCAAAACCCATTTTTAAAAATGTATTGAGTCAGTCCTATTACTTTGGAAGAGGCAGATCATGATTTTGGAATGCCTCAAGGGAACGACAGTGACCTCTTGTTAACCATGACAGGGAAGAGATTGTCTCTTGACCTTCCTCCCCCCTCTGCACCAGCCCAGCCTGGACCATTCCCCATGCTTCCAGCAGAGCCAGGATTTCACGCAGTCTCTACCAGCGTTTCCCTGCGCAGTCTTGTCTGTGCCAAGGGCACCAGTGTATATTGCGGGAAATCTTCAGTGTAGCTACTAGTGGCACAGGAACTGATTAGTGATGTGATAAAAAAATAATGAAAAATCAGTTGAAAGATTCAGATAACTCTTCAATACTCCATGTAGACTGTCAACAGGATATGTTTATGTAAATCGTTGTTGCAATACTTTCAACGTAGATTGCTATAGGCTGGTTTTTCCCTTTCCCTTCCTTTTCTCTCCTCTTTTCTTTTCCTTCCTTTACTCTCCTTTCCTTCTCTCTTCCTTTCCTCTCTTTCACCTTATTATGGTTGTACTTTTGTTGTCTGAACCTCAAGAATGTAAAAGCAGTAGAAACAATACATGTTCAGAATTTTCCCTGAATGATGCCTTGCAGAATTACAATATTCTCCTTCCTGTATTCAGAAACAAACCATAGTCTGTCTGAACTATGTAAACAGGAGAAGACACACACCCAGCTCTGAGGTGGCTTCTGCAGCATGCATGCCAGACACCAGAAGATCTCCTGTCCTATCAGCACAGCTGTTATCCCAGCACTGCAGGCAAAACCAGGTTCAAGACAAGCAGAGGCAAATAGCTGGTCACACCAGCTGCGGTTCGGCTACAGAAATCCTTGCCACAGGATGCTGCAGATGCTAAATGCATCAGGACAAATGCACTGAGGACTACCTGGAATAAAAATGCCAGTTCTGGCTCACAATGTTCCTAATTCTTAGATTATTGGGGCCTGGGAGAGTACTGAGGAGACATTTGCTTGGTTCTTATCTTCCTAGGCATCTGCTGTGGACCACAAAAAAGGCAGGATATTGGGCTAGATGGACTATTCTTGTAGGTGTTTTTAATGTTTAAGCAGCCAAGCAAAAAGAGTTGACAGTCCTCAGAACATGCACTCTTGCATCTCCTGACAGCAGCATCATCAGGGTCGATGTTTCCCAAACGGTTCACCGCATGGCCCAGCCAGGACCCTGATCTCCTTCTGGCACTGCATGGAGAATTGCAGGATGTTTAGTTTTGATTCCGAATGTGAAAGAAAGCGAATATCAAACTCCTCCATGAAAAGGAATTACCATTCTCCATCCAGCTGCATTAACTATTCATAACTTCACTGCACACAGAATTTTGTTTCACATTCCTTTAGTGTACTGCTTCCCAAATTGTGCTAAATGTACCAAGAGCGTTACAGAAACAGCCTCAGAGCAGCATGCCTACACTGCCCAAATATTTTAATGGTTCCTCCTCTGCTTGCCAATGTCAACAGCACTGCCAGAACAAGCCCAGCTTCGTATACCTGCCCTAGCATCTGTCATCCCATACGGCTACCTCAGTGAAACATACCTAACCATGAAAGACCCCACACCAAATAAATGGACCTCATCTGGCAGGGTAAATGAGAACGATCTGTGCTTTAAATAACATCTCAAGCATACTTGAGGTCTTGGAGGGTATCAGGATTGTCTCCTGACTCATGAAACGGGGCCAGGAAATGCCTCACACTAAGTGGGTAGGTGCTTGTTTTCCCAGGACCATCTACAAGCAGTAGGTGCAGCAATGCAGGTGGAACCCTCCAAGAAATGAAGGGGAGCTTGAGATCTAGCTGGAATTTGTTTCAATCCGGTTTGAATTTCTGTCATTCAGCTGTTCTGTGAGACGTTTTGCAGTCTGCCTTGTTTAAGGCAGATGTCTGCACCTTAAGAAAATGTTGGTAGAAAAGAACGTTGTGTTTGAGAAATGCAGATTTTCAGTAAATCTCCTGAAACCAAATTTTTCCAAGATACTGAAATCTCCTGTCTAAGGTATGTGTTGCAGAAATCCAAGCTCTGAAGGTGAAACTAAGAGTGTGCCAGAGGTCTGACCGGCAAGTGTCTTACTGTTGGCATAAAACATCCATCTGTAACTCCCAGTCCCTGAATCCCTTGCTGAGAAGAAGAAGCAAGTAAGCTAACGAATCTGTGTTATAATGTTAGAAGATGTTTATAGGAATGATTTCTAAACCACACTGACCTGATGGAAAAGCTTTTTATCAGTACCAACCTGATATCATTTGCTTGGACCTAAAAGGCTTGGCTTTGTGCAATACTCCGCTTATCTGTCTCTCTGCATCCCATTCAGCATCTCGGAAGGAGGACAGCTGAGATCCAAAACAGACTCTGCTTTCAAGACCAAATTTCCTTTCCTTCTGTATGTGACACTGGCTCTGGTGTTTTATTATGGACTTCTCATTTGTCTTTGGAGGATGTATCCTCCTCCCCTTTCTTCACTTTAAAGCCTTCCCCTCTAATCCTGCTAGCAGAAGGTTATTTCCCCTCTGGATAAATTGGAGTGTATCCAGCCCATACCAGCTCCTCTTTCAGAGAAGCCTCGCATCACATGAATCTAACATTTCTTCTGCCAAAAGTTTGTTTTCAAAATCCAGATTGTTCTTTCTTCGCATTTATTATTCACAGGACTCATAAGAAAGTCTGCTGCAGCCCTCTCCTCGAGTCTTATTCTTCCCATGAGGCTGCTACTTGTGTCACCAGTAGCAGCTAATGAAAAGCAGCCTTCCCTCGGCAGGACTCAAACCGTCCATCCTGATAGCCATATCTTTTTTTTTTAATGTCTTTTTTTGTTTGTTTGTCATACAGGCAGTCTTGCCTAATTTGGAGTCGCCTTTCAGAAGCAGCCGCTGTTTTGCTGTTTTGCTGGCTTCCAGACAGTGTCTCTCAGACACTGGTACCCTTACCCACTTGCTGTCCATCATCCTCATCTCCAGTGTTTCTTCAGGGAGCAGCTAGAAACACACAGCAGCATCTGTCCTTTTCCAAAATGGTGTATCTCTCTGTACAGGCCGTGCTCATATCTCAAGCCTTTTCATGCAAGAACCTTTCAAGTCCAATACCTCCATTTTGCTCTTCTAATGAAGATGTGAATATTTATACCTGAGTTTTTGCAGGCAAGGAAAAGCTGTCCTTAATCACATCAGAGCCACTGTTTTGTCCATGTTGGCAGCAAAAATGCATCTCCCTTTCCATTGCTTTGGTCTTGCTCTGCAGTCAAAGGGGGTAGCATACAGCAACGTGGGCACCAGTGAGGTGTCTGAGCAAAGCTATCATACAGGGAATGGTGGCTCCATGACCTCTTTGCAAACTGCACCTCAGATTGTGATACCTGGACTTCATCTCTCTCAGAGTGCTTTAAACTGCATGCTTTCAGTGGGGTTTCAAACTCATACACTCTCATGTGCGAAGTGTCTATTCTTTCTTCACACTTACACATGGTGCCCAGCCTTTGTATTGCTCAATGGATGTGGATTATGTAGTCCGTGGCTGTGTCCTCAGAAGTAGACAGGTTTCAGCCTTCTGCAAAAAGGGCCCTAAACCTGTTAAAATTAACATTGCCCAAATAGCACTTACAAATTTAAATACCTTAGTGAATCTAGACCTTAAGTATTGCATCCTTTTTGTGACTTACAGGTGGCAGGACAGCAACTTACGTGGTCCCTTCTCCAATACATACATGTCTTACAACAACGGATTTATCACTATTGCCTTTTGTAACCTTAATATCTGCCACTGCAGTTTGCCCTGGTGCCCTGCCTTCTGCTGCTGCTGCTGTCTGGCTTCTTTGCTATCTGTCTGTAACTTAAGTCTCTTTCTTTCTTCTAAATGGGTTTTTCTGTTACCCTGTCATTAATATCCTACCGAGCTTTCCTGTTGTGCAGTGGGCAACATGACTAACTTCAGCTAATTCCCAGTGGATATTCAGGTCTATTTGTCCTAATTCTGCAAGAAAAAAACACCTGATATTCTGACACCATCTAAATATGCCAAATATAGTGAAGAATATGGATGACATTTACTCAGACCATTCAGCTCACATGCCTGAATTTTCCAGTACCTGCCTCCTACATCTGCTGAATTCCTCTTTAAGTATCATTTGTTGTCATTTTAGTTGTCCTGGCCTTTCACAGCTCAGAAGAGGAGCTGAAGGCCAGACCCAGTTAAGACTCCTGCATCCACTAAGCAAGGGCTGTTATTTCTGACTTCTCGGTACCTCATTTCTGGGCTGGCAAGCACTTCAAACCAGCAACTCAAAAAGCCCACTGTGTGTGCAGACCCAGAGTTAGAATCAGCTTTAGACCTTTCCACAGCTGGGCAGCTGCTAAGGGAGGGGAGACTGACCTAGAGCAAACTGACCCTAGTTTAAGTACCTCAATCCTCTCTTTTCTATCTAACTCACAGTTAATAAGAAATTCTGAAGAGTAGCAAAAACAAACAGAGCACTGAAATGGTGCCTCCTCTTAATTTTTCTTTTTTTCTTTTTCCAAAACTCATATTGGGTTTAGGGGATTGAGTCCCTCCTTGTTCCTGTTCCAGCTCCATGAATGAAGAAGTTTGTATTCCTTCAGGTGCAATAGGAAAGAAATGCTAATATTTTCAGCATTCTCTGTCTTTCAAGTCATAGAACATGTAATTCTACCCTCCCGTGATATTGTATTTGGCAAGGTCTAAAGCACTATCACAGCCCATAAACTACAAAGGAAAAGGAATCTGCTATTAGGCATTTCTGAAGGCAGAACCCAACCATACATTTTGGAAATGCCTGAATTTCACAGCTCTGCCTTTTGAATATTCAGCATAAAATGAGGTCCATCTTAGAAAAAATCTCTGCTCTATTGCACTTCTAATCATTTGGCGAGCTGGAACTAAAAGTGAAGTTTGCTGCTTTTCCACAACAGCATATTGCACAATCCTCTCATCTCAGTTTAACCCTCCTGCAACCCAGTGCTGTTTCAATATCTATCACATTCTGGTAATGATATTTTTACTTCAAAATGGGCAAGAATGTTTTCCAGCAACGATTAATGAAGTTGCAAGCAACGAAACATTCCTTTTTGAGTAGTAAATGTTTTCTTCTTCAACTATTTAGGGAACACAGTGGAGGATCCAAACTGAAAAACAGATCAAGCGTTATGCACATTTTTGGTAAACAAAGCATACTTTGTTGACTTGGATTAGAAATGTAGATCAGATTCACTAGCAAGGTTTGTTTCCAGTGTGACACCTTTCCACAACACATGTCATTACAGGGAGGGTGGTGACCCAAGCACTAGACTCTCCATTCACGTAGGTTTGTATTCTGTGTATGGATGCAGAGGGACCGAGGCTGTCTGTGTGGTCTGCAAACTGTCTGAGCCTGAGACAGCTCTGCTCAGAAGATGGAAAGCCAGGTTAAAGTGGAGCTATGTCCAAGCTAGTAAGACCTGACGGGAGCTGTATTCTGCCACTGCCACCACCTTCTGGACCTGAGTTCTCTTGTGTCTGCCTAGCTTGATGCATGAGCAGAAGTGTCCAAGTCTTGGATGTCTCTATCCCTCCAGAAAAAAAATAATCCATTATGGGCCAAAAGAATCTGCTGCTGAGTTCAAGCGATGATTGGTGCTGTGTGTAGAGGGAAAATCCTCATCACTGATGAACAAATAAGGAAACACAAATGGCTTGGGTTTGTACCCAGACTGCGCAGTGGAAACACATCTCTTAACTCCCAGTGCAACCTTTGCAGGTGTGCACTGCCCTGGAAAATGACTTGGAAGTTTTCAGCCCAGCAAGAGAAGGCCAGGTATTCCTGGCAGGATAAGGAGGGAATAGGTCACCATGCTCTGGCTATGTTGAGCCACTGCTTGCAGGCTTCCCGTTAACAATACGAATGCACGGACAGGGTGCTGGCAGGTAATGCCATGCTTTCCCTGAGCAGCAGCACCCAGCAGGAGGGCAGCAGGAGCCACAGCTATTTCCCCAGGGAAACAGCCTTGCCAGCTCAGAGCTTGCTGCAGTGCTCCCCCTCCAGCTCTGCAAAGCTGGTGATGGTCTCCAGGATAGTCTCCGATTAATCCATCCAGGCTTCAAACAATAAAGGCTGGAGAGCTCGATGTGTTGGGGAATATGAGGCTGGAGGAATCCCTGCCTGCCAGTAAGGGCAGACAGCTGCCCAGGGAGGAACGGCAGTTTCTGCAGGAACTGCTGGGTAGTAACTAAGAAGTGTTTGAATCCCTGGTGTAATTGCACCACATCCAGCAGAGTAAAATCCAGGTTATTCCCTCTTGCCTAGCTCATTTAGGCTGTAAAAACCTGTGGAAGAGATTGCTGCCAGGTGACTGCACACAGCATGCTGTTCTACAGCTGCTGTCACACTCACGATCAGAAATGGCAGGCAGCTGGAGGTGTGGGCTGCCCGCAGCTCTGCCGGGCTCAGAACCAGAGTTGCACTCCCACCAGGCAGTCAAGCAAACAGCCATCGCTGGATGAGGGCAAGGCTTCTGTGTCACGGGCAAGCTTCACCACTCTTCATCATTTGTACTCTTGTTGGCCCGCTTTCACCTGGCAAGAAGGAGGCAGTGGCATGCACACAAGGGCACCAGCTCCTTACTTACAGAGCAGTTAGTCCAACCCTTACTGAAAAGCATTTGGCTGCATTACACATTGACCAGTGCAGTGGCTGAACACTGCTGGAAAAGACCAAGCACCAAGTGTCACCCCTGCTCTCTCAGGTACCTGTCATGCAGCTTCTCCCACAACCCGTCTTAGGAGTGATTAGGGGGTTTGTTCCTCTCGCTTCCTTTTTGTATGGCGAAGGCACACAGGCTGCTCTGCTCTTTGAAGCCTCTACTTGCCAGCATGGCAGCATTTCCAGCACCAACGTGGCATGCCTCTTTCTCTTGGAGTTCCTCTTACTTCAACCTTGGTGGCCACGGCTGCATCCTGTACCCCATGATGTCACACCAGAGCCCTTTACAATACATTAATACTTCCTCTGCTCTTCAGCCAAACTGGGAAGCCAATATTGTGTTCAAAGTATTTTTCTGCTTTTGTTACAAATCCTTCATTTAGTTTTCATGCAAGAAGGTCATCAGGGACAGAGCTTGCTCTGAGATAGTTTCATTACTTACATTAATAATTCTGATTTGCCTGACTGTACAAAGTCACAGGCTTGGATGGTAGTGCATCCTCAGAGCATACGACTCCCAGCATACTAGAGAAGGATGATTTTGTGGCTTAGGTATTGATCTGAACAAAAGGACTGCAGTCGCACATAGCTGAGCTGAGAAATCCTGGGAGTGCCTGAAGCCATAGGGCACTCCCAAGACAGCAGCTAATGTTCTGTTGTCTCTCCCGGCAGCAAGATACCCACTATGCAATGCACCACCTATACACCCCTTGAAGCAGGTACTGTTAAAGGTCGTCGCAGGGAAGACCCAGACTGTTGTAACCTTGATCACAAGGTGGTGTCACTGGGACAATGATGGTGTAGAGAGCTGGGTGCAGAGAGCATCAGAGCTGCCCTCACTGCAGGCAGCAGCACTATTGTGTGCCTGTGTCCCTTGTGGGACTCCTGGGTGGCCAGAGCCGGCAGGAGGGCAGGCTGGGTGATGGTGGCCACTGGGCCAGCCTTCAAGGGACAAAGATCCCACTGCCAGCTCTGCTGCAGGACTGCTGTGAAGGTGAGAAGGCTGCTAGCATCAGTGGTGAGCTCCAGCACAGATCAGGTCAAAACACACACCCACTCCCCCAGACATGGGGGAAGGTGGGCGCTGCTTTGGGTGCAAGCCAAGCTGGTGGGAGGGGGCACAGCACAGTGGTGGCCAAGTGCAAAGCATCTTTCACCTTGAGCCGCAGGTGTTTCTCTTCTTCCACAGAGGCTCATTTTATGCAGTTTTTACTAAAGTACTCAACTTCTTTAAAGTGTTTGGTTTTGTCGGGTTTGGTTTTGTGGGTTTTTTTTTTAGGGAGCTATTGGTATTATACCCGGAGGATATACTAAACTCGCCTTCATTCTGCGTG
This sequence comes from Falco cherrug, assembly GCF_023634085.1. NCBI lineage: Eukaryota > Metazoa > Chordata > Aves > Falconiformes > Falconidae > Falco > Falco cherrug. Next base: position 71,472,787 of record NC_073698.1, on the reverse strand, counting down.
TTTGTTGGAAAGATGCAGCTGGGCAGCAGATAAAATTCCCCAGGTGGATTTCAGGCAAATGCTTTATTGAAAATAAAGAGGTAGACCTTCAGCATTAAAAAAAGGAGGGGGAAAAAAATCAGTCATGGTTCTTTTAGCAGGATTCCTATAAGACAGCAGAGATACTATTAGTAAAAGAAAAGTATCAGCAGAAAAATGTTCACAACCTAGTGCTGATGATTTAAGAGTAGTCAGGGATTCAGCAGACATTTTAATGTGCCAGCAGCAGAAGGCTTAAAAATAAAAAAAGTTTGTGATTTAAAGGGAAAGTTATCAATGTTACAACATCAGTTTGTGTCTCATTCACTTTCTCTCTCCTGATGGGTTTGTCTCTCACCCGTGAACTGCAGGAGGAGCGTGGGGGTTTTTAGTTTTTTTGGTTTGGTATTTTTTTTCCTTTTAGTGGAAAAGTAAGCCTAAAAGCAAGCATGTTCACAGTCATGGGGTGAATCCTTCTTCCCACTAGACACATGTTTCCTGGTGGTGGTTTTCCTGGAAAGGGCAGGTCAGACAGCCTCCATGTTGCGACAGCACAAGTGGGTGCTCCTGCTGGCCCTGGACCAGTGGGCAAAGGAAGCTGAAAAAGCCCTTGCTGATGTTTGCCAGTGAGCAGCTATAACCAAAGATGAAGATTTCTCCTGTGAAAACAACACCTCGAACTGTGCTTTGCCTGTCAGGTCCTAGCCAAACACCCTCCTAGCTCAGCCTACCTCAAGGTGACCGCTCCAAGGCCACGTTCACTGCCTGCACAGACCAGTCTCCACCAGTCCTGTCCAAAAGGCACCATGCCTGTGCCTGCAGCCACACATAGCAGCACAGCCACCCGGACTGCCATCAGGAGAGCCAGCGGATCCATGGACATGCTGCAGGTGCCATCATGGGCAGCAGCCAAAGGCAGGGTCCACTGGCATGGAGGACTGAGGTGTTTGCACACTTGCCATGCTGGTGTGGGGGCGTGAGACATGCAGGGCCTGCAGATGGTGCTATTTAATTGTTAAAATGTCTCCACCTCCCCATCACAACCGCCCGCTTTGCATCGCTTGTTTTTTGCAGGAGCAGCGTGGTCACTGCCAAGCTGCAGCCGCTCAGGGGTGCAATCCGAGCGACCCACGGGGTGGATCACTTTTTGGACAGCAGGAGTGGTAAATCACCCTTTGCTGTAACAATGCAGTTTCCTCTTCTGGCTCCCCGAATAGGAAAACAAACAGTAGTATCAACAAAAGGCCAACACCTGCTGACATGGTGGGAGCACAGCTTCCCCTGATTCAGCTGGAGGGGGTTGCACCTTTGCAGACTGTGAGAGACAGTCATATTTCAGAAGCTCTCAGATGGGGTTTTGTGTGCCATCCTGGCTGTAATATGCACACTAAATCCTTAAGTATTCCTCTTGGCAAGAAGTACCAGTAGACCATAGACAGAGTTGGCTACAAAAGCAGAAGAGATAAATTAGTTTAGGTAAAACTTCCAGAGCTATAAAAACTCAGCACAACTAGCAATGCCCATTTCTTCTGCAAATTTCCAAGAGTCTGCCTGACTCCTCATCACCCAAAAGTAACTTTAAAACCTGTTCTAGTTCGATCCCTTCTGTGGGAACATTCCACCAGCCTGAAAATGATCTCTTGAAGAACTCTAACTTGGCTCTTTGTTCTGTCCTTGGGACACAGCCAAGCCGTGCAGCCAATATAAAACACACTTCGCTTACCGAAGGTGCAAAGGGCAGGACATGCAAAGGATTCTCACAAATTTCAGAGCGTGAATTTCCACTTTCTTTCACTGGGGCTCTGTACCTTTAAGCCACACCACCTCCGCTGCAGTGCTTTTCTGCAGTCTTTAGGGAGAGGGGAAAAGGAGGAGAGAGCAGGCAGGATAGGTGGGGAAGGAAAAGGAAAGCAAAAACCCCTGCAACCTTTGGTATCAAAAGCCTGCCAAGCTGAGGTGGGGAGAAAAGAAAGAAGTGGAATGAGGAAGAGGACAGAGAAGTCTTGCAGGCTGAGATAAGGAGACCAGGAGGTGAGCTCTGATGAAGCTGTGTCAGAATTTCAGGGGCTTTCTGGCATTTGTAAACTTATTTGCAGATATGGTTTCATTCTTGCTTTTCAGGATTGTGGAAGAAATAATTTGTTAAGCAGAAAGACATATTTGATATCTATGACAAGGCTTCTCAAATCCAGGTGAGCTCAGGATCTCTCAGACTAGCACCACAGTTGCCCTGCTTTGGAGGTCTTGACATTTCCTACAATGTCCCTGTATCTGCTGCTGCTCAGCAGACCATTCCTCCTCACTGGTCGCAGGTGTAATCCCTCCCCACCCTGGAGGAACGGGGCTTTTTCTGGCAGCAAAATTAATTCAGGGTTCTCTGATCCCCTGTACTGGAGGTGCTGCACCTCTGTCACTTTAACCATCCTCTCTTTAACACTTTGAACCTTCCCCTCTATATGCACCCCAAGTGGTCATGATCCAACACCTGAGAAACAACCGAGTACCACAACCATAGCATTAATGCTATTAATGCAGACATATATATATATATTTTAAAAACCTCACTGAGATTAACACATGACTATTCTTTGAAGCAGACAACAATCCAGATTAGATATGGACTGAGACATTGCGCCAAGATACCTTATGGTATGGTGATAAGTTTGTAATCAATAAATTAGCGTGTCTTTAAAACTTGCCACCTGTCGTGTGACCAAAATCATTAGCTTATTGTAAGTCAACTGTAAAGTAAAAATAGTTTAATTTAAGCTATGAACTTTGTCTCCAAACATACTCCTCTTGATCTTGGTCCCACAGATCGTTCTGTGGTCCAGCATTAGCAGAGACACAGAAACCCATTGCTGAGTTAATTTATTGTTGAGGTGAACAGTTTTTCATTTGTTCAGCCATTAAGATCCTCAGAAGATCCTAACTCCTCACTTAAAACTATCAGGAGATGATGTGAAATAGGCATTGACTTAACCAGTTATGTGATAGTGTTGAAGCTGACACACAAGCACCTTCCGCGTGATGACGAATGATGAAAATGTAGCTGGGATCTTGAAACTGCCAGAGAAAAAAATAGTAGTACTTCAGGCTGGGAATTCAATTTTTCTGCAACTGAGGGAGAGCCCAACATATTTGCATTATCACTAAAAAGGCCTCTCTACAAATGTAGGAGGGTTTTCAATTCACATACTTTTCTCCCAGTGACAGAGAAAGTCTCCAGAGGGCTGAGATCCAGAGCTGGCTGAATTCTGTTTATCTCCATCACCCTTACTTACTGTCCTCTGTGAAAGGTTTTATTTTCTCCTTCCCACTGCCAGACTGACCAAAAAGACTTTCTTGAGGTTTTTATTGAGTAAGTGTACAGCACTCCATTTTAAAACAACACAGATGTGTGAAATCAGTGTAGCCAAAGGAAGGTTTACCAGTAAGGTATCTGAAACAGCACAAAAATTAATGACACAGGGCAAAACATTCCCCAACTGAATTTTTAGGATTTTTAGGAGTTCCCAGAAAGATCTTTTTTTGGCACAATGCTATTCATTTGCCTTTTTTATTAGCACTATTTTCTGGAAGAAATTCTAAAATAATTTCTAGTAAAAATGGTGAAGTGATACACTGTGATGAAATCAGAATGCTTATCTGGGAAAGCTCACCTAAACTTTTAACAGGTGCTCTGACAAATATCATACACAGTCAAATTCAAAAATATGCCTTTAGAAATACAAATTTTATCCCTGTTACCCTCTTATTGTAAAAAAAAAAAAAAAAAAAAAAAGAAGAAGAAGAAGAAGAATCCAATATCCTGGGATCCTTGACAATGGTAATATTTGGGGGAACATGGTAGATAATAACATCACTACAAGCCTCAAGGGCAGCAGAGCAGCAAGGGGTGTAGATCTGGAGGTGTGAAGCATGACAAAAAGGAAAAAGATGGTGTTCCCCTCTCAAAATACAGCATGGAAAAGCCACCCCAGACTACCAACCACCTACGTCTCTGCCAGTAAATTACAAGTGCCCTGTGCTACCCACTAGCACTGAGGCTGGTTGGTATGAAATGGTCCGTACCCATGCCCGTAAACTATCTTAATTTCTAAACCACAATGGCTGCAGATGAGCTGCCCGTTGGGAATGGCTACTGGCTTGTGCTAACCCCAAACAGTGCTCAGACATTGTCTGGCCTGAGCCGATCTGTCCCATTGATCCAGGCCAAAACCACACCAGAGCCTGTGCTAACAATTTAACACCAGGGGCAATCAAGTTCAAGTGCCCAGAAATGTTTCCCGATTAATTTGCTATTCTAGATGTAGCCAGTGTGTCTAGGCTTGATAGATGCATTGGGAGGATGATGTTGAAAAATGGGAAAAGGCTCAGAAGAGGGCCACAAAAGCAATTTGTTGTCTGTAAAAGTTAGTGCAATGCTTAAAGAGCCCTATTTATTAACTTTATTTAAGGGACCAAAAGGCGTTGATCATGATCTCCAAGAACCCATATAGAAAAAAGATTTCCTGTAGACAGCTACCCTATACTCCAGGAGTTAAAAAACGTGCTGATATCCAGAAGCCAGATACAGCTTTACAGCTCTCAAGCTGTAAATAAGGCACGTTTTTAAGCATTAGGAGAATTAACTATGGAACAAATTAACAAGTGCTGTGATAGATTCTTCATCATATGTGATCCTTAATTTAATTTGTTTCTAAGAAATATCTTGAGAATACAACAGATGCTTGGGGGCTCATAAGGAAAAAGTATCTGAGTTTCTTTGACTTGTTATAAAAAAAAAGTCTAGATTATTGTACTGGTACCTTCTGATCTGGAATCTAGGATTTGATGAAAAACACACTGTCAATACCTCTAAAGTATAAGTGGGAAGACCTCCTGCTAAATCTGTTAAAAAAAAAAATAAATACATGTGTAGTTGTAATCCAAGCTATGTAATTAAACAGGAGCAATTTAGGCAAAAATTACTGTGGCTTATCAGTGCCAGCCACTATCTGGAATAAAACTGCTGTGAAAAATAGAAGTCATTCTTGATATAACTGTGCAGAAACTGCCTGGTTGTATCAATATGAGCGTGTTGCATCTGCCCTTTCTAACTGTCTGAAAAAAGCAAGATCCACTCTACCGGCACCTACGTTTCACTGAGAGCACTGGAATTTCTGTGCCAAAGAACTCTGCAGATCTTTTGCCCAAGACTTGATCGCACATCCCAACCCAACCCAAACATAGCATAAGCTAATTGGCGTGCTCTACCTTACACTCAGATATAGAAATATAACCATGATCCATATGATTGCTGTATAAACACAACAATAGCTGAATTTGGAATAAGTTTTCTGCTTGAATAAGAAACTGATGACACAGACAGATGGGTTTCCTTACAACATCAACTTATTCATGAGGCAAAGGTACAGAGGACAATTGACTGGAGGGAATCAGAGGAGCAGAGCTCCTATCCAGTGCTTTACATGCCCCAAAATGAAGGGAAACAACTGGAGAGCCTTTGGGCCCAATGACCACCTCCCATTTTTTTGAATAGTTGTGGGAATAAAGCTACAGGTACCCAGTGTTGTCCTTTCCCAGATCTTCACGCCTGACTCACAAGACAATCCATGGTGATGGCAAAGGGAAAAGCCCACACCCTCACCTCTCCCATGTCTCATGTCAGGCAGTGAGATGTGGGTATATGCTGCACTGCCCAGGTAACTTCTGCTCCCCTTCAGGGACATCACCAAGCAGAAGTATCTGTCAGAGGCACAACAGGGTCCCATCCAGACTCTTTGCAAAGCATAATTTTTCTTACTAGTTCCCCACACAGTGTCTTGAGCCTTGGCTTTGTGGGGCGGGAGATCTCCAGGCTCTCTTGGGTCACTGAGCTGCCAGCACAATTTGCAAACAGTGGAGTTGCAAGGAAGAGGCATTTGCAGCCAATTTTGCCATGCTGGGACATTGGCTGAGTGCTCCAGGGACCTATCATTTTAAAGAGGTCTGTAATCTTGCTTTTCAATTCTTTAATAGCAGACACTGATGTAATGTTACAAACCAGGTTTCAATGGCCAAAGTTATCTGGAGCAGCAAAATGGAAACATGGATGAAAAACAGCTGAAAAGAGGTTAGCAAAAAGTTTGCTGAGGGATTTCCAGATGAAAACCTGGAAGAAATACAATTCATATCCAAAACCCTTAAGATCTAAGCTCAGGTATGGAGTGCAGGAGGCAGCAGCACAAGCATGGAGATCACTCTTCCACCAAGGAAAACCAAGAGAAGAAAGCCTCCCGACAAGATATGGGTGAGAGATTTACACTATACTGCAGTCAGTTGCTTAAAGGAGCACAACTTCAGCTGGGTTCCATTGCAAGAAAAGGTGACCGCATATACAGGGAGAACTGGCCGAACTCCTGCAGGGAAATCACAGTGACATTGAGGCACAGGGAGTATGTACCCAGATGCAGTCAGTCAAAGTGTCGTTCCTTCTGCCCTCACCCGTGGGGCTGATTTCCACTACACATGTTAAATACACCTGCGGTGCCTTGTCCCCCTTTCAGTTATGCAGCAATAAAGCTATCTAGTCAAAAGGTACTTTTCCTCACAGAAAAGAAATTGCCTCTGTGTGAGACTTTACTGAGAAGATAGTTAGCTCATCGCAAGACACACGTCTCTTTACACAGACTAATCATTTACCCTGCTTCCTAGATTACCTCCACACTAGGAATTAGCTGGATACGTAAAGATCCTGCCTGCAAAACTTCAAACATAAAAATGGGGGGGTGAAGAGTGGAGAAATCCCTGCAAATCTGGTGGGTTTGGAATGGTTGGATAATATTAATTTGGTTATTGGGGTTCCTCAGCTTGAAGCAACATCCCTCTGGGAGGAAAGGTACCTGTGATACCGCCTCCTGGCTCTGTGTGCTTCTTGAGCATGTACCCTTTGTCTGGCACTTCATAATGATAACACCACACCTCCCTCCCTGGAGACTGAAAGGGCTTTAATGCTGTAAACAGCATTTTAAAAATGAGATTCCTCTGAACATTTGCATCTTCTATTGGTAGAAGTTGTCAGGTTAATGATTCATTTGGAATAACAAAAAGCCACCTCAGGTGACAAATTTTCATCTTCTTATCTCTGTAGCTGTTATTGCATGGAACTAGTCCAGGATTTATCTCCACAAGTATTTATGCTTTTTGTAGTTCAGTGTAATCTACTCAGTTGGTAATTAAATATCTCAGTTTATGCACAGGGACATTGTACACTTTGTATTGTGTGACTTATACTGTATAGGTTGTCAGTTTTGTTTCTTATTCCTTTTTCTTGTTGCAGTAGGTGTCTCAGGATGTTGCATTATGAGGCAAATGTTCTCTGATATTTTCTAGATAGTTATTTAGATAAAATAAAACATACACTGAACAATAAGGAATTAACGCCTCAGCATTAACTTAGTGTGAAATGGCTGATATTTACCAAAACCAGAACCTGGTTCTAGGGACTTTATGCACTCAGATGAGGTTTCCTAATCTACTTTTGTCCATAAGCAGCCATTAAAGCACCCTAATGCAAAGTCATGCAGTAAAAATAATAGAAGTTTTGTAGCATATTTTTAGCCTAAGTTCCTAATAACCGACAAATCCAACTGAAAAACAATATTAAGTTACTAGCGTGTCAGTCGAGCAACAAGCTCCATCAGCCTGGGCAGCATGAGTCAGCACCGGAGGAACTTTAGCTCTTCCTTGGGGAGCTCCACATTGGTGCAGAACACCAAACTTCACGGCTCCCTCCAAAAGTATTTTATCTACATGCAGTAGCACAAATTTGTGGCCAAACATCTGTACTCCTCCCAAAACCTCATCTTTTTCCAGGATATGTCATATTCATTTCCAGGTGTCAGCCACGTGGCTTCTCCGACACATCTTTCCCACAGCCATGTATCACAAAAGTTGGATGTTTTGCAGCAGGCATGACAATAAGTCCACAGACACCAAGGACACCCTCCTGCTGTCACACTCAGCCAGGCACTGCTGCTGCCCCAGTGTCCCCACCAGCCTGCAGCATCCCCCAGCAGTGTGCCAGTGCTGGGAAAGCTACTGCCTATCTACACAGCCTGAAACTGAGCCTGAAAATATGGGGGTTGCATGTTTATGGCACCTCAGGGAATTCCAAGTCGAGCTCAGCTTAACAGCTATTAAGAACAGGGGTTTAACAACCTCTCGTCTCTGCAAGCTGAGGCAGGCTTGTGAATATCTGTGTGTTTGAGGCTGACAATATTTATCGGCTTAAGCATCCTTCCCAGGAGAACTGGATAAAGAAACTTTGATGGGGCCATACGTTCTTGGACTATGCAACATTTTATTTTATTTGTATATTGTACTCATAAATAAAAATGCCTCATTAACTACACAAATGAATTTCCTCTCCAATTATGTTTATCTTTTATTATAGATTTTAATATAGAAAAACAAGTCACCACTGACATAAAATATTGCACTCTGTTGAACTCTCTGTATTTATTTAAAGCATTTTTTCCAAAGTCCTTCTTTGTGAAGCCTTAAAACATTCACGTTTATTCCTCTTCAGAAACAAATCAGATTTCAAAATCTTCAGCAGACTGGAACATTCATCCTTCTAACTACTAGTAATATAAATTCTGCAAATACAGAACTATTGTTCATCACAGAGCTCTCTTAGCTCTGCAGGAAAAAAGAAAATAATTTATAAAAACACACATATAAAACAAACCCATGCTTCAGAAAGTCTGTGAGTACATGAGATAATATCATAGACTTAGACCCACTGAAGGGGAAGATGCTACTTGCACACACTAATGTTTCTGGCTGGTACCTTGAAAATAACAGAGCAAGAGAGTGGGATGGAGACCAAATTTTCCCCAGATCTCAGGATAATCTCTTTTTAGTATTACTAGTATTGTCGTAGACGTGATCAGTTAAAGATACAAGAGAGGCAACACTTGTAGGGAGAGATAATCTGATCTGTTAGAACGCTTGCTATTAGATCACCCGATTTGCTGTGACAGTGTCCTCAGGAAAGCAAGCCAGTAACTCTGGGTGTTGCTTTCGAAGTGTGAGAGTGTGAATCTCTGTTATGCTCCTTCTACAGACAGGGACTGGGCTGTGGGGGAAGTGACTTGTTAAAGATGCTGCAGTGAGTCACTGGAAGGGCTGTCAGCACCCAGATCTCCCTCCTGCCTGCTGCTTTAGCAGAAGCCTTTAGTGACATCCTTGTGAAATTAAACCTTACAGCCCCATTCCTTCAAGCAGTTACAGACACACTAAACTTCAGGCACGGCAGCGGTCCCATTAGAGCCAATACACATACTTGCATGCATCATGTTGAACAACTTTTTTGCAGAAGCCCCAAACCAGCCCAGACATCAAATCCAAGTTTAAGAGACTATACCCAGAGCAGTGTCACGAACTGTGGACATCTATTGCTGTCCCTCTGCCCTGTGCCAGCTGCCACGTGATCCGCTGACAGGCTCAGAAGCACTGCCTTTAGCCAAAATAACGTTTCCCGAGGGTGCCCCCCTCCTGGCTCTTTGAAAAGCTTTAAAACCTGGAATTGCTGTTATGCAAGGGGCAGCGAGGGCTCCACAGAACAACAGGATGGTGGGATTTGCCCTTCCATCCCTGGGTCTGGCAGAAGCCCCACCTTGCCAGCTCTGGAGCTTGCTGCCAAAGGTATTGGCCACTGAAGTTTTGAGTGAAAGTTGTGGGAGCTGTGGATTTGAGTATGGTGACAGTATATGCTTGAACACATCTCTGTCTGCATTCCTTGTGCTTCTAGGCAACTATTTCCTGCACAAGCTGTTATTTAAAATAACTGATAGAGTTCAAAAGAGCTGTATTTTTTTACTTAAATCTAAAACTATGCAATACACCATTAAATGGTGGTTAATGGAGAAGTAGGAAAGGAAAACACATTTAAAGGCATCTGCTGTGTACCACCAGTGATTATCTTTCAAACATAGGCATTATAAGTCACATTTTTCTCACTGAACCTGACCGGTAGTTAATGAAAATGCAACCATTTTGGTCATGTAGGTCTAAATGCATTCATGAAGATAAAATGTTAAGGTGCAAAGCCTTCTCTGGCTATAAGCTTCCCTGGGGCACACAGAGACACATTTCTTCATATGTGAGTGGGAAGGAATTGATGGATAAAATTCAGATGGACACAAGCTGTGCTGCCTTATTCCCCAAAGTTTACAGGAATTTTTCAGTCACTGTACAACGTAATAGAGGAGAGATTTCTGCTTTCTTTCTTTACAGACTCAGGACAGTAGAGCTAAATTCACAAGCCAAATCCACCTACTCATTTGCACTATTTTGCTTTTCCGGTTATATTTTCTGACAGTTTTAAATTTTGCTACAAATAAACCTCACCTGAAACTGGGAGTTGTATTTATTTTGAACTTTTTTCATGCACAATCCACTGATTTAAAGCACTCTGGGTACAGTTTTATTACCATTCTGTGAATTATTTTGTTGTGTCGCAGACTGCAAGAAGAGCAGTCTGAAGGATTCATTAATAATAATAAAGTTGATGGTGTGATGTGATAGTAAAAGGTGGTTTAAGCAGCATCATTTGGTGCGATTATAATTAGCGGTAGCCATTTAAAGGTCCCAGCGTGCATTTTGTAAGAGTAGAAACGTTAACCCTAGTGTCTTGGCTGGTTTCCAGCATAAGCAATTACATTCTTCCCACAGTAGTTAACAATCCCTTGTTGCTTCAATTAGATATGGTATTCTTTGGTTTCTCTCTGAGAGCTGTTGAGTTGCGTTACCGGCGCTGTTACATGGCTGTTGTGTTCCAGCTGAGAAGTCCCAGTATTTAGTTACAAATGAAGCGTTCCCTGCTTGTAAAAGGCTTCTGTAGGGTAGACTCAGAGCACTGCATAAATCAATAAACAACAGACGTACTTGATATTGTACACTGACTTGAGGGTAGGAAGAAAAAACAAAAGAGAGGAATGGTACGGGCAGAAAGATAACACCAGGATATAAATACAACATACGCACCTATCCCCCTGCACGGTACACAGAGGGGGAAAGGGCAAAGGTAGTAACAGTGGGCTTGGTCCTGGAGGAGGAAAACAAATAAAGTCCAGAAAAACTGATTTAGCATTGGATCAGCCACACAGTGTCCAAAGAGATCTTTCTCCAGATAATTTTAGGAATGGAAATATGATCAGCTAGCCTCCGGATTCCCTCTGCATTGAGTGACAGAGAGTAGAGAGCTTCAAAAATTCTTATGACCAATACCAATTCCTTGTGTTCCTTGAAGTTTCCTTAAACTAGTTGATTTCTTACGTGAGTAGTTACAACTTTGCTATCATGGTTAAAAGTCTTTCATAGCTACAGTTAGATGGGATGTTCCTCAATTCACAAAGAACTGTTTGAAGAAATCTTCCCACAACCTAAGCAGTTCTTGAATACCCAATCAATATTTTATAGCAAAATAATAATGTGACTACATCACAAGAGATCTCTAGACAGATGACTATTAGTCGTAGCCAGGATAAAAATGAGTAGAAAGGACAGGGTGTTACAAATTGTCCAAATTCAAACTCATTAGCTTAACTTCTGTGCAGGAAAATCCCCTTGATCACATTTTGTGTGTTTTGAAGACTTCTATAATTCTATTACTTTTGTCTTCATGAAACTTCTTAGGACTGTTCAGTGAATTACAGAGCAGGATTTGTACACCGACAGGATTATGTACACTGTAAACAGGCTACACCGTATATGGCCATACTTTGTTACTAGGTGATCTCATTTTTAGTTGTGCCTTCTATTTCCTTCTACCTCAGATACTGGGCATGATCCATTAAACATCCTTGACTTATGATCGAGCTGTAAGCCATTGCCCCAACCATCCATTTAGTATTAGAACCTCATTTGAAGGAAAAACTGCTACAGAGGACAAGCAGATCTCAAGAAATGAAAAGTGCCATCCAGAGAAAGGAAGGCAAGTGATGGAGAGCAAAGCTCCAGTTTTATTTGTATCGTTTAGTGATGCAGACAAGATGAAAATAGTTTGCAATAAGGAAAAAATGGGTCTTAGAAACTTTCCCCCCTTTTATTCCTATAATTGTAGAAATGGGAATTTATTCAGGACCTGAGGAAGACGGAGGGGGGCATTAATGCAGAAAGAAGAGGACACTGACTCTAACATATCCCAGTCCATTTGTCTATTTATTCCAATATTTGTAACTTCAATACTCACAGGAAAGACAAACCCTTATGCCCTGATCAATGGAGTGTTGAATGATGTGGAATAAATGATAGATCACCTGTACAACTCCAAAGAAATCTTCTCCAAATGCTACCTAATCTACACCCAGCAGGGAAAGGAGAAAAATTTACTTTAAATTTAGATAACAGTGGCAAAACCAACAACAACAAAGAAGTAGATGAATCAGCTGGCAACAAGCATGGGAAGGGAACATGGAGATGACCAGGAAGAAACTACTTGCCTAACCTTTCTGCAGGACTGTAACAGCCACAGGTGGTTACTGTGCCTGTAACGGCAGTTCCCTCTTTGGAAGAGCACAAACAGGGTCCTGCTGCCCCTTTAGGTGACAGACCTGTCTCGGTGGTGATCCTCAAGAAACAAAGAACCAACAGACATTCCTGGTGTAGTACCTGATGCTGGCGCAAGCAATCCTGCAAAACTAGGATTTTGCATGATATTTTCTTTGAGCTTGCCTGAAAGTTAAAACTCAGGATCAGGGAAGAGTTAGGGATGATAATGAGCCCCTCTGAGGAAACAGGTGAACTGTGTCATGTTCAGGTATGCAGTTGTTCACAATTCTCTGTGCAATTAGGTAATAAATAGGTAGGAAGGGTGTATTTCTACTCCGGAAAACTTGTGTGGATTAGGGATAAATTACAGCAGCATAATCCCATTCAATAATGAATTAGAAGCACATTTAACACTAATGAGACAGCAGAATGGTAAGGAATGAAATTGGGGGAAAAATCTTCTATAGTTGAAAGGAAAAAAAGCAATGTTCATATTATAATTCAGGCATTTCACACACACAAAACTACAGTAAACTGTAGATCTAATTCTGCAGGTTCTGTGACTCAGGCCACAGCAGCCCTAGTGCCAGAGCTGTGTGTTACTGGATCCTTCAGCAGACCTGGCTCAAGCTGCAGCAGTGTGGCTGGTTTGCAAAAGGTCACTGCCAAAGCAGTGAGATCACAGAACCTTGTCATTTTACACCAGCATAAGGCAGAGCTGTGCCACTTGCTGTCCCACACTGCATCTATCTGGCTCCCCTGCAACCTCATACACTGCCACAGCTCATCCGTTACAATGACTTTTGCAGCATCTATGTGGTTCTGAGTGCGTACTTGATCATCAGACAAAATGGAGAGTCAGAGAGGAATTTAATCCTTACTGTCTTACTTGGATCCCCTTAACCTGAACAGTAGTCCTAAACAATATCTGTGACACCAGGAAAAAAGACAGCTGGTGAGACTTGGACAGATGGGACCAGCTGTCTTTGTACCACTGTGCACCACTGAGGTTTAGGAATATCCTGGCTAATTACTTAATGGGACACTCATTGGGGCTGCTGGTTATAACTGAACTGTGCAGAAATGAGAAGGAAGCAGTAACAGTCTTTCTGCGTATCCTGCATTTCTTGCTATGTTCAGATGCACCTTCTTTTGTTCCAGGCTTTCTGCAATCCTTGATATCCCATCCTTAGAAATAATCAACACTGTTTAAGTACAAGCAGAGATTACAAGGATTTAATTAAAAGAAAGTGCAAACCGTGGGGAAAAAAAGAAAGAACTTTGCACCTGGAAAACATGGGAGAGAGCAGTGGGGGAGAAGGGAGGGAGACAGCTTAGCAGCTAGGACTAGAAATCCTTCTGGTTACCTTACAGTGCTTCTCGAATCACCTCAGCTCTGCTACTCCTAGATAGAGTCTGCAGCAGACTTGGTGCTGTATTACAGACTTGCTCTAGAAAATGTGGCTGAAGAGGATGATTAGAGGTGTAAAGGATATCAGGTGCTGAAGAGACAGGCTGACTTTCCTGTACAGAGTGTTATGCCTCCACCACCTGAAGCATCTCCCAGCGCCCATCCCACTTCACAAATATAGCATACAACAGCAAGGGCAGAAACCTCTGCTTCAGGCTGTGAATAGCATTCACCCAGAACACACTCCCCGTGGCCACCCAGGCAGCTTTTGCTTTCCCCAGCAGACATACGGCTGGGCCACCACAGAGCAGCCAGCCTCCAGGGTGAGGTGCACACCTGGACCTTTCTGTCTGGTTTCAGCCACAGGTTTCTATTCTCCTCAAACAAGAAAATGAAACCAGTCACCACCCTCTCCCTATCTGTGTTCCTCGCCTGGGCTATTTTAGGGCAATTGCCACTAGCATTTCTCGGCTGCCTGGGCTAGCTCTGTGGGCAGCTGTCTTTTTGCAAAGGTATCACCAAACTATGCCTGTGATTCACCACCTGAGCATGTGTGAGAGGCAGACAGGGATGGCGCACACCAGCTGCCTCTGGATGCTTTGGGGCAGTCTTTCCCAGCACAGGCAGACCTGGTCTCCAGACTGCCTCTCCTGGGAACAAGATTCTGGACAGCTGGGCATGAGGAGACCTTCGCAGGGAAGCCTGTCTATCTCAGAGCTGGTATGAGAGCAACACAGCACCATGCTGGGCTGCAGTGCAGCTGTGTGACCTGTGATACAAGAACTGAGGTGGATTGGTGAGGATCAGGAAGTGTTAAGTAGAAGCCCAGGTTAGTTTCACTTCATCAAAGCCTTCTTCTGGTCAAACCATCGCTGCTTCTGTGCCTGTATGTGTGTACACACTCATGCACACACACACACACACACACACACACACCCCACCCCCCCCACCCCCTACTTTCAGGTGTTTTAATTGCTGATATGTGACTTTCGCAACACCAGCCAAAGGAACACCTCTGGGACCAGTGAGAAGCTAGATTTCCCCAGAACCTGAGACTAGAGAGCCAGGCAGACTTTCCCACAAGAAGTTGAGATCAGCAGCTGGAATGGGCCCAGGGAAACTCTCCAGACAGGTAAGGAGGCACAGTTATATATGCTTTGGAGCAGAAGACATTGTTGTGAACTTGGCTGTGGTCAGAGATCAGAAGCTGTGTAGACAGGAGCAGGTGAAGAAGTAGCAGAGGTATCAGTGCTTTGCTGTCCTTGAAACAAAATTATTAAAAGAGCATGGAGAAAACATGGGAAATGAGCCTGTTACCTGGGCTGGTAGCTCCATCCTCAGTTTTAGGACCTTCCTGCGGACACCTGGGAACTGAGACACCCGACCATTCTCCTCAAGGGCCTTCTTTCCCTGTGGTCCTTATCCTTGGATTTCACCTTTTTGGGGGATCAGGTGGACTGGCTGTGTTCCTGAACCACCAGTGTGCTCAGGAAATGGTCCCTCCTCACCTTTCATGCTGCAGTCAGGCTTGCTGCAGTACGGGCAAGCTCTCCCTGCCCCGATGCCAGACTTGGCCACTGATAACCTCAGCCCTCTTGTAGGTGCTCTAAGGACAGCTGGCCTTGCCTCTGTGCCATTCCCTCACTGTCCCTGTTGAAGCATTTCTGAAACAAGGGTTCAGAAAGTGGCATCTTGCTGCAAAACAGCCTTCCTACCCAGAGCCCTGGCAGGACTAATACTAATACCTCTATCTCTAACCATTCTGGACTCCACTGGGCAAGACTGGATCAGGAAGATAAGAATGTTATATATATAGCACGGGATGGCTTGCACTGTCATTAAGGTGCTATTGCACTAGGTACTTTGGATAATCCAAAGTCTTTCAGTGGTCCAACACAAGACATGAAGTCTCATTCAAATAAAGGCCACCAAGGCAAAGTGCATTGCAGATGACAGCTGCAGAGCAAGTTTCAGTGCAGACAGATGTATCTAACGGAAGCCTGGTGGAGGAAAACAGCAAAAAGAAAGTGGAAGCACAGGGCTCAAAACCTGCAGCAACTGGAGGGCATGATGCTGGGTGGCAATGAGCAGGAACAAGAAAGAACAGCAAAAGCTTTGAAATAACTGTGAACAGGCAATACTGATCCAATATAAAGTCTACTGACAGAAAGTTAATCCATCAAAATGCTTTGAACACATCTGAAACTGGCAGAAGTTTGTACACAACTGGCATTTCATATTGTAGGTTAAGGGCATTTTTCAGCAAGTACTAGAGGTGTTTGAGTTTTAACACATCATCAAACCACATCCTCACACTGTTGAGCTATGCACATATGCATACATGTGTATGTACACATATATAAAACAGGAGGCATCTCCACCCCAGGGATCAGTGCCCTCTGAAGCCAGACACTGCAGCTGCCTAGTCCAGGCTGGCAATTATCATCAGTAGATGGAAATATCCTCTCCCAGTAAAACAAGCAAATCTACACTCTGCAAGGAAAAAATCCATCTGTGGAAATCAGTTTGAAAGGATGTTTTTTCATAAAAGCATTGTAGGTTGCAATAAAATACCTAGAGGCTTTGTTAAAAGGCTCCAGCTACACGGTTTTCAACTAGTTGCTGTAAGGGAACATGGAGACGGCCAGCAATTACACTTCTGGAGAACCAAAAGCAACTCCTGTAGTTTGGATGTTGACTTTGAATTGCAGAAACACATGCAGCCACCCCAGGAAGTAAGAAAGAATTTGATTTTATCTTTATTGTATGCATCCTATTTTGACAGATTTCTAGAGTGGTGAAGAGATTGATTTGATCTACCTAGACTCTCTGCCTCCATGTAGATGTCATTTATTTTTGCACTGACAAACAGATTTTTTTTTGTCCATTTCTGCTTCTTGCTGTGGTCCTGATGTGTAATGTCTGCACAACACTCTGAGTTTGAGTTCATGCCATTCTAGTTAAAGAAAATAAGGAGCAGGTGGACTTGCTGAGGGGGCTACTAAGGATGACTGAGGGAGTACAAGGGCATAAAGACTGTAATTTCTTAATAATGAAAGTTTTCAAGTTTGATTGCTGGACACTTAAATGTTTTCAGGTGGGAAGTTTCAGAGTCTTGTAAATTGAATATAAGCATACTGACAGTAGGCTGGCTTAGTCTGCTTTGACAGATCTTCTGAGGAGCAGTTTGCAGGTTCATAGACAAACCTTGGCTGCAGATGGAAACCTTCTGCTTTACAATACAGCTTCATTATGTCTCAGTGAGACAACCTAGGACAGATGGGAACATGCACACTACTAAGTCCAGCTCAAACTGCCACATGCCCAACTGCACGGCATCTGGGCTAGCTGCAGGATTGAAAGTTGAGTGTCACTGGCTCCCCCAACAGCCTTGCATGCTGCATAGGTTGAAGCACAACTTAACTCAAGGGAAGATCTTTTGTGTGTAGATAGGATGGAGTTTGGGTCAGATTCACTACTAAAATGGAACATTTGCACAGGGCAAGAACTATTTTTTAAGGCTGGTACTGTCATTACCTACTCTTCTGCTTCACGTTTTCTTTTACCAGAAACATACTGAAAGGTTGGAGTGAAATTTTTCCATATGTCTTTGACACCAGTGATTGTGGTTTCATGCAGCCTGTGTTTCTTTTCTTTTCTGGTGATGGACGGCAATCCAATTTCTATGTCACTTCTTCAATGAAGCTGAGAAAATTATGCATTCAGTTAAATTCATTCATCAAGTAGTCCAGTTGACGGGATCTTGACCCTAAATTTATTCATTAGCTTAAATTGTCAACTATTTTCTGTAGTAATTGATTCCTTGACCCTCAAGTGGTCAGGAACTGTCAACATATGCAATGTGAGGTTGGCACTTACCAAATTACAGTATTTATGCTTCCAGAGAGTTTCTTCTTTCTCCTGAGCAGAAGGTGTCCACTGGTTTGAGAGCCACTTCCTACGGCTTACCATCAACTCCAGCTGTAATAAGATCAATCTGCCTCACAATGGGAAATCCAATGGAACCAGGAGTGTTCCCAAAACAGAAAGATTATTTTCAAGTCTAAGTCACTGATGAAATGACCTTTAGATCATAACAAACCACCACAACAGGAACTGTGAGTCTGAAATCTAAAATTTGGGATTCATATATGGTGACTTAAAATAGAAAGCAAGAAACATGAGTTCACGAAGGCCTCACTGTAAAAGTGTCAGCAGGTGAACAGCTGATGAAGTTATCCCAAAATTTTTCAAGGCATTTGGTAATGACCACCTTATTTAGAAGGGAGAGCTGCTGGACAAAAAATTCCTTTGTTTTGAAACTGATACATCTTCTGCTTTCTAATCTCACCCTCATGTGCATGTCAGAACAGGGAAAACCTGACTGCAATTGTCAGGATCCACAAGAAGACCAGTGGACCACTGTCCAGTCTCCTTTAGAAGGCCTTCAAAATTGAGTGATACATCCAAACATTTTTCCAAAGCCTGAGTTAGTCTGGGCCTGGTTAATCTGACTGGCACTGTTCAACTTGTTTCCACAACTTGCTGGAAAGCTGTGTTCGTCCTCTTCTATCCGCTCTCTGAAATGAGGGTGCATTAGGAGGACCACAGCTAGCACATCAAGGGAGGTGATCCTTCCCCTCTCCTCTGCCCTGGTGGGGCCACATCTGGAGTGCTGGGTCCAGTGCTGGGCTCCCCAGTGCCAGAGGGACAGGGAACTGCTGGAGAGGGTCTAGCAGAGGGCTACAGGGATGATGAGGGGGCTGGAGCATCTCCCTTATGAGGAAAAGCTGAGAGAGCTGGGGCCGTTTAGCCTGGGGAAGAGAAGACTGAGAGGGGTCTTTTAAACATCTACAGATATTTTAAATGTGAGTGTCAAGAGGATGGGGCCAGGCTCTTTCCAGTGGTGCCCAGCGACAGGACAAGGGGCAACAGGCACAAACTGCAACAGAGGAAGTTCCGTCTGAATGGGAGGAAAAACGTCTTGTCTTTGAGGGTGAGAGAGCACTGGGACAGGCTGCCCAGAGCAGTTGTGCGGTCTTCTTCTCTGGAGACATTCAAACTTGCCTGGACATGACTGTGCAACCTGCTCCAGGTGACCTTGCTTTAGCAGGGGTTTGGACTACATGATCTCCGGAGGTCCCATCCAACCCTGACCATTCTGTGATTCTGTGAAATTGCTCTGCTTTCTTAAGTGCAGCGCTGGTGCAGAAAGGGCATGACTACAATCATGGGTGCCTTTTTTGCAGCTCAAGCCTGTTCTTCCTCAGGCTATGGAACCACTTTGTATACGGCAATAATAGGTTGCAAACATTCCATGTACTCCGACAGCTGTAAAACCACATTTCAGAGATACAAAATTTTCATGATTCATATATCTTTTCCCTCCTTCTACATGCACATGTTTTGCCTTTTGATAACAAAATGGGGCCTGCAGTCTATGTAAAAGCACCGCTCACTAATGCTCTGTGGCAGGACAGCATATGACACATATTCAGTAAGTACACACATACCCGCTCCCCTGATGTAGAGCAGATCAGGATTCTTAGGCAGGGATATGGTTAAATTACTCTAATGGCAAAGGGAAAAACATCTAAAAGAGAACTAATCTAAAGTGATGGTTTGTCTCTTGCACAGTGAGAGGGATATTTAATTGCTGCACACAGAACTGCATGCTTTTCTGATCCAATAAAAGGAATAACTTCCTTCTGAACAGAAAAACTCAGAAGCCCTTCCCCAGGCAAGACTCCCACTCAAGCAGACAGTTGCAGAGGGAAGAATTGACCCTCACTGCATGAGGCGAGTAACCCATCTAATTCTTTAAGCAAGGCAAGCACACAGGAAGCAAGCCTCTTCCCAAGACTTTGTTGTTTTCTTAAATTCTAGAAATGTTGATGCTTTGGCATCATGTCTTTGTAGGGCACAAAGATATACAGATTTCAGAGCACTGTTCATGTCTAATGCTGGAAATAAATAAGAGAGCATTATAAAACACACACATGACTGCTAACAGCTCCTCTGTATTTTCAGGGAAAGCATCTACCCATATTGTTTCAGTTCTGACTATATTGTTACTGTATCAGCAGACAATGAGAGAATATACATCATCTCTAAAAAAAACGCAAAAGCTGTTTTGTACATAACATCTTGCACAAAATATCTTTGATTTGTAGATCAAATGGCTCAAGTTGCTTATATCCCTGCCTTAAGGGCAATGCTTGCTTAAGGACATTACTTGAGTAAAGTATTAGAATGCAACCTAGTGCAAAGGTAAATATGTAGGACTACATGGTTCTCTTCAAATTAAGGTTTACGAACAAGTAAATACGTAGTTGATCTCACCCAGTCTCACTATGCTCTTCTATGGATGTAAGAAGCAAACCCTTATAAAAAAGTAAGTTTCCACAGTTACAGCCATGAAAAGAAAAAGGAATGAGCTTCACTAATTCTACATAACAAGAAAGGAACAGCTGAAGATTACCAGGGGTAAGACTGGTAAGTGGGGAACAGTTACCTTAGCTGATATTTATGAATCAATGAGTGTCATCACTCACACAGAGTTCAACATGTAGAAGTGTTTCTCCACAAATATCAGTGAAATACTCAGTTTAACATATTTCTTAAGCACATGAGAACTGACAGGGTGTGGGGACTTACATTGTCCTGGAAGACCTAAGTATTTAACATAATATGGTCAGAGATGGATGGTTCATCTGGGCTATGCTAAGACATAAAATTAGAGTTTAAGAATTAATTTCAGGTTTTCTCCACTTCTACCTGTGACAGGACATTAAAAGGAACACTTTTCTATTACATTCCTGGATGCATTAGAAGTCTGAAATGTAAAAATTTGCACCACTTAGCCTGTAAGTGCCTGATCATTAGAACAGACAGATATCGCAGGGCCAGCCATCTAGATGAAGCTGCTGGCAGAGAAGAAAACGGAGGCTTTTATCAGAAATTCTATCTGACAATTTTTTATCTGAAATCCTACTACTGGAAGGGCGTTTCGAAGTAGGCGGGTGTTTGTCTTTCACCTCAGAGAAAAATGAAGGTCCCTTTATCCTTCACCACAGGTAGGGCTATGTTCCTACCAGTCCCAGGACTCTATCCTTGCTTGTTCATCCCAGATGCTCAGGTCACACTATCACCCAGCCAACAGGTTTCCTGGAAAATCTACCCTTTATAACAACTTGCAGAAATATACAAACCCAGATATCACCCTGGAAGAAATCCTGAATATTCTGCCCTGTAATTGCCACAGGGAACAGAAATTTTATTACAGTGGTGTGGAAATAACATAGCTGCTTTTAGGAGCTCCAAACTTGCCATAAAAATATTACAAGATAAAGATGCACATGACTTGTTAGTTGCCATAAAGATTTAGCACTCCTGTTAAATTATCCACTAATTTAATCCAACCACCTGGAGAGAATGCTAGGACACGTTCTGAACATCTGGGGTGGATCCAGCTATAGGACCTGACTTGCATTCAGACTTGAATAGCTTGAGTTAGCACCACGCAGGAGTATCTAGCTCTGCCCACAGCAGCAAAATGCATGGCTCCCAGTTGTTCGCAATGGGGTTGGGGGGGTGGGGGTGTTGGTGAATGAAAGAGTCATTTTGGAAAGTAAAATCAAAACATCCAGTTACAAAGCTAATAGCCAGAGATGCGAACCAGGAGAGAGCAGCAAGTCCCTCCCTGCAGCAGGCTGGCGCTCCTCCAGGAAGGCTGGGAGCAAGTTCCCCCACAGTCCCTGTCCCCAGGCTGGGCTGGGTCCCATCTCACAGGGCCAGGCAGGAGCCATCCCAGCCCAGGGCTGGGACCCAGGTCTGAGCAGTGCCCCTTGTGCCCAGTCACCACAGGCTCAATTTACAGACAAGGGGCATTGGAGGTTACGGGTTATCAGACTCCACAGGCTGCTGAATCACACCTCAAAGGCATTTTCTGTCACTGTGGGCCTTACAGGGTTCTTGCAATGTGTGTTTGCTCACACAAAAACAACAGTGGAGACCTATTGTGGACTTTCTGTTTTGCACATAAATGACACTAGTCTTGCCAATAAAATCTTGCTAATTGTGCACCAAGTGCTTCTCCCCATCCCCGTCTCCCTTTCCATGCTGTGGATGCTACCTCAGTCTGTCACCAAGCTGCTTTTGTGCATCAACAGACCTCTTGGAAAGGCAAGCAAATCCATACTGCAGGGTCAGCTGAGGACAGCAGGGTTGGAGAGGTTCAGCAAGGGTCAGAGACAGGCTTTGGTCCGGAGGGAGTGCAGCCGAGAATGAAGTGCATGGCTGCCTGTCAGGAGAGAGGGGAGAGTGCTCCTGACTTGCCTTGCCACAGAGGTCTCGTATCTGTGCTGTGCCAGGTCTGCAGGCTGTTTGTAACTCAGATGTGGAATTTGATGAAGAGCAACTTTACCCCTTGGCCCCTGTCACAATCCCCCATAGTACATTAACACATGAAACTAGACCAAGGAAGAGTGGAGGGAAAACCAGTAGAGATTGCTTGAGCGGCTGTGTAGCCTTTCTGAGAGAGCAGGGAGAAACTAATGCATGAAGATTTCCCAGCAGATAACAAAGGCAATGTGGTTATAAAAAGGCCCAGTTCCTACACATTAAAGGTATTTTACAACTGTAAGTAGTTTCACCAGCACTCCACAGATGCAAGAAGTTGCCCACATATATGAATGTGTGCAGAATTGGAGCCCTCCTCCTTCTCACAAACCGAATCATACACAGGCTGGCATATGCTTGTTTTGTCAGGGTTTGCAAGAACTTGGCCAGTACCAAGAAACGTTTGGCAGCAGATTTGCTCTTGTCTTCTGCACTCTGCATTGGGTCCCAGTTTCTCTGTAAGATTCCTTTTCTCTTGCCTTTTACATGGAGCACCATCCTTCATTTAGGCAAAGATGTTTCAGAAGGAAAAAGAAGTTTTGTCTGGAAATCAATAAATTGGTGCCCTTTGAGCAGGGCATATGAAGTGAGGGAAGCAATGGGGCGGGAAGGCAGGGTGGTTCCCTGTGCAGTGAGGGGCAGGGATGACAGGGGATGCTACTTAAAAGCCCTGTCGCTCAATTCATGTGGGAAACTGCTCAGCCACCACATTCATTCCTGAGCACTTTCTGCCCCTTGCTCATGATAAATGGAGGTCTTAGACGGTTTCCTTGCACCAAGGTGTACCATGGCAAAGCACAGGGTGCATACAAGCTGGAGTCTGCCAAAAAAGCTGAAGGCACCAGTTAGCATAGAGGCTGTAAAAGGAATAAGAGCATCCCCAAGCAATTGGCTTCCCCAAAACACAACCCTCCCCTTTAGCCAAGCCCTCGTATGCAGACACCTTGTACTTCCCCTTCAGCATCTATATTAATACATGAAAGCTTTTCACACCTCCTTTTAAATAAAACATCCATGGTTGCATATAAGCAACCCACATCTGGTGCTCGGTAGACGAGAGCAACTCCTTCATTACATTAAAAAAAAAATTAATAAAAGCAGCAGCTCTAAAGGAGATGATTATCACAAATGCTCAGACCCTAAAATCCTAACTAAACTAAAATGCTTGACAATTAAGCAGCTCACACTGTGTCACTCTATGGTCTTATTTTATTGCTGGGTTGTTTCATTTCTAGTGAAACTGGTCTTTGAACTGTAGGTAGTTTTATCCAATCTGTTATTTACTGCAAGTGCCGTCTCTAGACCCAGATAAGGTTCGCCTGATGTTTATTACTGGTTTAATTTGTACTTGTATACTAATACCTTGGGGACTCACTTGAAATTTTTCTTACTAGGATATTTGCATTGATATTGTTCAGCTTAAAATGAAAAAAAAAAAAGGTTTGTGATTAAACAGCCTGCCTTCTGAACCAGTTCCTCTGGACTAAAGTTCAAAGATCCTTAATGAGACAGTAATGCAATAAAAAAAGTTGGAAAATACTCCATTCCAGGGTTATGAATGGAGACTTCTACCAAATCACAGTCTCCATAATTAAAGCCAACAGCTGTGCCTTGTGTTTGCATACCAGCTTAGGATAAATATATCTTTCTGTGGAGAATGACTCTTGTTCTACTTTCCTGTGCCACTGTCCCAGGTGCCAGCTCTTTCCCTCTCCTTTCAGCCAGCCTTGTACCTCCCCTTCTTGCCCTCAGCTGGATGGTTTTTCACGCAGCCACCCAGAGTGAGGAAAGTCTTTGAGCAATCACTCAGAAAGAGTAGGAGAGCTATGTGCTTTTCAGCCAAAGAGGGGAAACGGACATTACTAAAACATAAGGACCAGACAGCTATGTGAGCTTATGCTCTCACTAGAGGATTGGCTTAATCTAAATTTATCCTTCTAGAAGTTGCTGCCTTCTCTAAAGCGGTCAGCTGGCATCCCTCTGCAGCCATCGGAGAGAGACAAGGCACAGCTGGAGAAGGATCACTCTGCAATCGAGGTGTGGGACTGCTGGGAAGATTCCCTGCTCACAAAGATGTTTATCTCTCCCCACCGATGTAGAAGAAGCCTTGTTTTAGGTGGTCTGGGATATGACTGTGGACAGGAAGCTGGGAACATCCCTGTCATCACGCTGGGTAAGGTTCCCTTCCAGCGACTCTGATGTATGAGATTGTGGGACAGGTCCAGCCACCCTCCTTAGAGGGTAGTGAAAGAATGGAGGGAGCAGGAAGGGTGGACATTGAAACAGTATGCAACAGCACTGTGCTTCATACCCATGCAAAAAGTCATTTTGCCTGTAGTCTACTTCAAAAGCTAAGGAAGCCAATGGGTATGCAACCATGGTGCTGTAGTCTTCTCATGCACCCATGAGTTCAGCACAGGGTGTGAAGTAGCTTACAGTTGTTGCTGTAAAGGCCAAAGGGAAAGAAAATTGCCCTTTGTTTCTGCACATAGTTTGCATTTCCCTTGGTCAGGATGGCATTCCTGCAGCTAAAGGAAACAGAGCAAGTGTCTGGAAAGCAATGCTTGTATTTCTTGTGCAAAGTGCTGCCTGCTAAACCCCCAGCTGCCAGAGCAATTTATTACCTGCCTTGTGCTGTGGTCACTGGGCTGCAGAGCTCAGGGTGAACTTTAGCAGTCCCTGGTGAGACAGGTGGAAGGCACCTGTCAGAGGTGGCCATCTCTACTCTGCTCACTGGAGCACGGGCTGAGCATCATTCTGTCAACTCTACATTTTCTGCCCATGTGTTGGAGGACTGTCCAGCTGCAGCTCAGGCCCAAAACATTCACTTAGTAAGTAACAAGTTTCCTCTGCCTCTTCAGCAACCAGCTGCAAGACTCCTGCCAAAGCCACCCCTACCAAACCCACCAGTTAGACGCCTGACAGCCTAAGTAGTGGAGTAGTGCAACAGCAAGGACTTTTGTCTTGAGAAATACTATCAGCCAAGCCGGGGTCCAAAGGCGTAAACAAACGGGGAACAGGCCAAGCTCCCAGGAGGGAAGACAGTGGCTGCTGCCACTGCGGCTGCTGCCAGCATTTCAGCACAAGCTGAAGCACTTTGAACATGCCAGCAACCCTGGCAGCAACCCATGGCTGCACATGCCCAGTGAATATCTCAGGCTCTTCTCCAGTGGAGTGGGAAACCCTTGTCTCAGTGTACTGCTAACAGCCAGAATTGTGCACAGACAACACAACCCAGGGTGAAGGACATTTAAAGCCACCCTGAGTCATCCTAACCATAGTGTCTGTTTGCTTCTGTAGCTCCTTCTCCAGAAGGACACTGCTTGTTGTGCAAATCTTTACATTTAGTATGGGCAGAATGAAAGGCCTGAAATTTCTCTTCCAAACTATTTAAAGGTTGAAACAAGTCACACTTTTCCATCTGACCACGTGGGAGCTAGAGGGCTGGTGGGCAGAGCTATCTCCTCCTATCCAGTTGTTGTGGAGCTGCAGAGGAAGAGTGTTGTGTGACATCCTGACCTGTTGTCCATTAAAAGCAAAGTTCTCCTCAAATTAACTCACTGCCCCTTCATGAAAAGTCAGAGCCATCAGTGTAAACAAAGAAGAAATACGATCTGATTTTTCTCAGCATCAAATTTTCTCAGAGAACAACCTGAGAAAACATCGAGGCTTTTATTCAGTAGTCCTGACAGGCATATGCTGATCAAAATAAGAGTGTAAAACATGCTTCTCCATTGAAAACCTTCTGTGAAAGAGATATTTGTTCATGAAAGGTTGCAGCTCATAAAAAATTGAGGGAAGAAAGGATGTGGTGCTTTGCAACCAAATTGCTCTCAATGTTAGGGGACCTCAGAGCCCCATGGACACCAATGATTTGAAAGTGAGGGTGAGTGCAGAAATAATACAAGTTGACTGAGCAAACTACAGCCTTCCTGCACTGTCTATGGCATCATCACTGGTGCTTCCTTTCCCAGGGAATTACTAAGACTTAAGGAGTTGCATCCCACTTTCCTGCATCAGCTGCAATGCTTTTCCCCAGTGAATTTCCTCTCCTCCTGAGAAAGACTAGATGGGCTCCAAGAGCTGCCTTTGTCTTCACTACAGAGCAAACCACCCAAGCATAAGCAGGGCTTGGACTTCTGCCTGCACTCCCAGAACAAGCCATATAGTCTGGCCACAATGAATGATGATACCTACCTGCAGGTAAGCATGCATGCGTGGACGGGTGCTGCAGGTGTAACAGAAACCACTGGAAGCTCTGTGCACATTTGCGTTGCATGGTGAAGTTCAGTACAGAGATCCTTAGGCACAACACAGCCAGCATGAAGTCAGTAAGGGTTTGTGTGGTGCTGTGCTATGTCACAGACATAATTTGGGGGAATCTTGGCTGCTCTTCTCTGTGTGACACTATACAGGGTACACTTGCTGTCAGGCATGGCTTCATATTTCTGCCTAGCCCAGCTGCTCTCACTACAGGCTTGAACAGATATTTTTATACAGTTCTGGGCTGTAATAAAGTTCCTTTTCTCAGCTCCTTCGCCACCCAGAAGCTAAAAAAGAGGTTGAAGAAGCACAGAGTGTTATGGGGTCAAAATGCAGGTAGTATCAGCTACAGAGCTTACCCTACAGAGCTGTTTTAGCAGGCCACTGCAGAGACAGTATAATGTTACTTTTTTCAGGGAAGAGAAAAATCTGAAAAATGCAGGTGTTTCCCAGTATAATCTGCTCTTCAGTGCTCAGAGTGAGCTACTGCTTCATGGAGACAGTGGGGTCTTCAACAGGTTAAGCACAAGTTTGGGTCTTGAAGGGAGGGATCTGGGTTCTGCCTTCGGCTTTATCAGCATGCAACACATCGGTCAAGGCCTGTCTTCTCTCTGACTCAGTACCTTCTGTCAGGGAAATGTGTGTGATCACTTTTTTAGCAAAACTCTTTCATATGTATTTGTGAACAGCCTTACACAAGACCAAGCTGTTAATGTGCTAGCTCTGCTCTGGGAGAGACATCATTCTGGTGATCCCTCCAGAAAGTGTCTTACTGGTTTTGGGGAAAGACTGCTCAGTTTAGGTTTTGTGTGGCCTATCTGAGGCAATACACAGAGAAGAGCAAGGCAAGGGCTTCTTCTGAGATAACCCACCCATGACCACTTCCCCCTAGGGGCAATGCCACTGCAGTACTGAACAGAGATGGTAGGGAAGGCTTTGGTCCAATGCAGTCTGCTGCTGCTGGATGACGAGTGACAGCCAAGCGAGGACTGCTACCTGGAGCAGCTGGAAAATGGAGGTGGGGAGAACAGTGGTATCAGTTTCCTTTTTCACCCTCCCCTCCCTCGGTTATGCCATTAGTCTATGCCTGGATGTTGATGTTCTAGATCTGCCAGGATTTCTTTTTTTTTGTTTTTTAAAAAAGAAATCTGGGTTTTGGACTTCTGCCCTTTCGTTGGCTGATGAAGGTGGATGAAAGAGCATGGGATTCTTTGCAGCACATTAGACAGTTCTGCAAGCCTTTGCTTGGACAGCTGTCACTTGAGGTTGACAATCTGGCAAGGACAGACTTGCACAAACTTCCATATTGTGGTTAAGGCTGTGATGTATTAGAAAAGCTAGATGTTCTCATCTAGCTGGCTTCAGCTTTGCTTACATCTCTGAGATTACACAGATGGCACTGACTTGCAATCTGCTCCAGGCTGTATCTGTGAATGAGCTCCCAAAGTGGTATCTGTAGAGTTCCCTGATGACTTTGGCATCTTTGATCACCAGGTGCCATCACCTGTCTGCCTTCCCCTGAGCAGGGATGTTAGCAAGGACAGTTGGGTTTGTTCCTTGGAGATCCCAAAAGGCCATCAGGGATACAACCAGGTTTAAAATTTTCAAAGCTGAACGAGATGCTCAGTCAAGCAAACACCACTAATTTCAGCTGGGAGCTGCTATTAAATCCCCAATTCACACTGAAGAGTCAGGGCTGTTTAAGTAACAAATTAATCAGAAATATACTTTAACCTACGAGGCTCCTAAAATGTTATGTGGCTGCTTTTTTATTATAACAGGTCTCTGCATCTTCATATAATTGTGTTGGAAGAAATATACTGAATCCACACTTGCAGTTATATTTCCACTCTCAGAAACTGACAGCTCTGTTTCAAATACACACATGCGTGCACTCACACACACACGCGTATGCATAATGTGTATTTTTAGAATATATATATACACCCTGTCTAAAATGAGTTCATGCTGCCTTGTAACAGGACCCACTCTAAAATGCTGCACCATAAAAAAGCAATCTCTGAGCAGACAGAGCTATAGAAATAAAACATACAGACACTTTGGAGATCAGGTGGCACCAATGTGCACAAGTTAAAACTTTATGTGCTATGCAGTATTAGGAGAAGAGCGGGAATAAAAACATGAGCGACATCTGTAGTTTAAAGATAATGGTGTGTTATTCTTTGATTCTTAACAAAGTAAAGAGCCAATGCCCACACAGACAGAATGGCAGATTGATGCAATAACTTTTGGGTTCCGCAATAATTATTTTCTCAAACAGTACTGAAGACTTAGATATATAAGTACTGGTAATATGTATTTTACATATACACACACATATATATATAAAATGTATATACATATATGCGCCGGGAAGAATTAGTGGGCATTGTTTTTACCATATGCATGGTTAGAATCTATATGGTGAGTCTAGCCAAAACAAGAAAAAAAATAAAACATTACTTTGGAGCACGTTTGCTGTTTTGGTACTTTTTAAGGTAAGGAAAAGAGCATGAACTGAAAGCTGGGGCTCAGCACAATTTTAAATCCTCTGACCCTTTTCTCCATAGCCATGTTGGGCAGGTCAGTAATCCCCCTCCAGGCCCCTAAGAAATGGCACTGGCTATACTCAGCGGCTGCCACCTGAATCGTTGTGGGGATTCAAGAGAGCTGTCCAAACCTCAGAGAAGGTGCCCATTATTGCTTGGCTTTAAGAGGCACCTCATTTCATGTGGTAGTTGTTTCAAACCCCAAGATTCATCCTGCACACTTCTGTAGAGAGCACAGGTATCCAACACGGGAAACCAGACCACATTGCTTTGGCACATTGCTGGATTCCCCCTTCTCCCGTGCAGTCACAGTAAGCAATCACCAGGGAGCCGTAGGTACCTGGTTTGCAGGACCAGTGCTGCTATGCGTGATAAGTAACATATGTTCCACTACGTATTCAAAGATGCTCGAGTCTGCCATTGGAGGTTCTCACACTGATCCCAGAGGATATGCTGTTGCCTTCAGTTGCATCTTTTCTTGCTCGAGTCTGCATGTGGGACACGGCTCGGTCCTGTGACGATGTTCTGGAACTTCTGGACAAGCACAGAACTTGGAATTATTTATAATTTTAAAAAAAGGGACTGAAACACTAACAAAGTATTTTCTGCAGTTTGGCTTCTGACTGCAGACCAACTCAGCAGCAACATTTGTTTCTCATTAAGTTTGTGGTTGTTTTTTTTTTTTTTAGCTCAATGGATAAAAGGCGGAGGAGGGTAGAGAACAGAGCTATGGCCTCTGAATGAATCACAGTCTCAGATATCAAATTGTTATCCTGTACTGCTTCCCTGCTACCCAGACCTCTGCTGTAACAAACTGAAGTCATCGTTTTCAGTCTGCGATCCCCCGGAGTCATGCCTGTGAAGGTGCAGTCCTATTTAGAAATTTCCCGGATGGATCCGATACCGATATATTCATTTATTTTTCTTTGTAACCAGACTCCTCAGCAGTAAATTCACAATGAGGACCGAGGTTTCCAAGCTGTGAACCAGAGCTGGGTGTTTCTGTGGCAGCCAGAGTAAGAGGGCAGTTGGCTCTCCTATCACCAAAGAAGGTGAAAGGCAGGAACCGTTTTTAGCGTTCATAAAAGACAGCTCCTGTAGTTCCTAAGCACACAGGACAAGGAGGCTGAATGACAGAAAATCTTTTAGATGGTGTTTATTTTCAAGACTGTTATTCCTTCACTATACTAGGTGTGGATGGCATTTTACACCAATGGGTATTTCACCCTATTTCCAGAGGTTTTCTACATGCAATCTCAATACACTTTCCTGGAGATTAAAAGTCATCATCTTTTATCACCCACTATGGCCAACTGCATGGATCTGCAGATTTTGCCGTTGAAAGTTTATTGCCAAATGCATTTGCGCCTGTTTGGCCCCAGCCAGGCTGAGCTAGAGTTTACTTCTGGTCTACTTCAGTGCTAGCTTTGTTATCAATATCAGAAACTGCTCTTAGTCATGGAGATGTGTCTTAAAGGAAGGTACAAACACAGTATTGTGTCAGCCAGCCAAAATACTATTGAACTACTGACTTGGTTAGTCTCAAAGATCAGAGTAGCAAATTACATTCTTCCTTTCAGGCCCTGTTCTGGCTAAACCAACACTACATTAAAGCACTTAACATTCCCTTCCACGCTGAAGGGAACCACCCTGTTTGCTGCCTCTCTGTGTGGCTGCACTTCATGCCACGCAGATTTGCTCTTCCTTGTTTGCTTTGGAAACTCGGCAGGAAGCCACCTCCAACTGCACATGGCATCTGGAGCTCAGGCTTTGACTCACTGCTTTTGTCTCACACTACTCTGGATGAAAAGGGCAGCTCAGTCAAGCAGGTACTTTCTTCTCCAATTCCCAGTACCATGACAGCAGCCTCCTCCTCCTTTTGTTCAGAACATCCTTAAATAATGCACTTTCAAATTTCTGTGAGGATCCCAAAGGTGGAGACAGTTAAATTCAGCTTCTTTATCAAACTCCAGAACAAACAACTTACTGCAAAGCATTCAAATTTGATGACACGCAGCAGCTGCACTTTTTTCGGGCAGTACTGTTAATTTTTCATTCAACATCTATTAACAGAATTAAAATGAAAGAGAAAAATGCCAAGAATCTAGAAATAATGTTCTTTCAGAGCTTTTTCCTATCTACTTCAACCTGGTTTCTAAAGGACACAAGACTTCTGCGATCTTGTATCTGAGTGTTTGGTCCCGTGTATCCCCTTGTTCCTTACCAGCACCACCCGACTAATCCTTAAACCACTTAGTTAATTTCAATCAAATTTGACATGAAGATCAAAACCACAGTTATACTAAGACCCAACCAGTTTTATGGAAATAAGCTACCAAGTAAAGGGAGACATCATTAAAAACACACCCATTGAGGGGAGGCCCCTAGAATGAGCTCAACTCATCAATCACAAGAAATCGCACGTGATAGAGAGACATCATGAATAGCCTACCCAAGAGAAAGAAACTCACATCACCGCATCTACTTTTTATTAGACACCTGAGAATCCAGCCATGAGACACAGGTCCCTAGGTGAAGCATGCTTTGCTGCTTGTTCTGACACTAGAGCTGCTCATTTAAAAACAAGCATTAAGAAAATGTCCCATCCCTTTCATCCATGTGACTCCTTTGACCTCGCTGGATTCCAGCATCTGCATCTATCCTTCACTCTTTCAGGCTCATTTCTTTACCTGATGCCAGCTGATAATGGTTAGGCGGGTAGCAAACCAGATAAGGCTCATTTCTTTCTCCAGTGCTTACCATTTAATGAGGGGCAAAGCAGACGAAAAATATGCAACATTATCTATGTTCACAAATTCTGCACTCACATATCCTATGTAAAGAAAAGATGCTATATGTTTATAAAGGGTAGGTGGAGCCTTTCCCATTCAATTTCTTTTAGCAGGATTTTTCTTAAACAGCGCTCCTTTTTGAGGAAAGAAGATATTAAATGTTCAGGAAAATATTTCCTTTGTATTTTGCTTTTCCCCACACATTTTTAATTATTTCTGAGTAACTTACCCCCTTTTCAGCTAAGACTTGTTTTGTTACCATCTTCTGTTTCTTGCACATTCTTTGGCTGCTTTTCATGCCTGTTATTTACATCTTGACTTTATTAAACCAGTGCATCTGTCCCACTCTTAATTCCTGGGAAACTGCAGTGCTACAGCTGAGCTTCCCACGTAAAGATTTAATTTCTGGGGGGCACCTTGTTCACCAGGCCTCAGGGGTGCACCTACATTAGCACTTCAGCTCCAAAGTGTGCTTTTGGAGCTAATCTCCTGTTTGCCACCAACCATGCTTTTCTTGTCATACTGCGATGGCCTCCAATGGGCATTCAGACCACTGGACAAAGCTACAACTAGTCCAAAGTAAAAATTCCCTGCAGTGTGCCCTGTGTGGGTGCCGTTCCTCAGGACCAATTGTTCTGCTCTACAAATGCATTTTAACACCACTTTTTCCAGTGACATCACTGAACGCGAGAGGAGAAATTGCCCCAGAATCTCCAAGGAGTGTTTCTATACTTTCAACTCATCAGTGTTTATAACTCACCCAAGTGCACCCTCAGCATTTTTTCTCTGCTCATTTGACTTGTTTGCTGTACATGAGGGTGAGTTTGCTGCTGCCTGAGCCCATTTTGTGACTAAACTGCTTTCCAAGTTCAAGTTCATTAATAACAGTTAGATTTGAGATTAATCCAGCTGAATGGGATCCAGTCAGGGTGGGAGGGTTAAATGTTGCCTCCAGGGAAATAGAATAAAGAAAGCAAAATACCAGAGAACATTTCCAAAATTTAGGTTAGCTCTGCAGTTTGGGAATGTAAAAATGGAACCCTTGTATATACCAAACTGTCTGGCTGCATAAAAGGCTGGGCTGGCTTCTGTTGTGTGCTTGATCTTGCGGCAGCTTGGGCAATGACACAGGTGGCAAGTTACACAAAATAATTAAAAATGGACTGTCAGAAGGCCCCAAGCTATGTATTGGTACACTACTTTTCAGTTACACTTGTGATACATTGAGACCTAAATTCTCTTGACTTTGCTATTACTGATTCTGACACATGTTGGATTACAGCGATACCTAAGTGAACAAAACCAGTCTCAGTAATCTCTCTGGGTATTCTTGGTTTTGTTTTGGTTTTCATTTGCCAGTGCTGTTATAGTTCTGTGTAATGATATTAATGAAGTTACAAGGCTGAAGACAAGATATGAAGAGACATTAGTATTCTTCAGTGCTATGGCACAGAAAAACAACAAACTCCTAAAAGCACTCACTGTGGTTCCTTCTCTGAGGTTTATTCTGTTTTAGATGGAACTAGAGTCTGTAAATAACAATTCAGCAAATCAAATTAATGACATCAAAAGGAATTACAGAGGCATCTGGGTTACACATTCATCTAACTATATATGAGCTCCCCTCAAATGGCACTTTATGTTTTTGCAAATTGAATTAGACACAATCTCATAGTGTACATTAGCAGGAATTAAATACTGAACTAGTTCCAGAGAAGCTACATCCCCAACATGCCCCCAAAACCATTTTATTGATGAGTATGAAACAGTATATGTAGGCCTAACAATAGTCCATGCATCTTTATTGAGATGAGTGAATTTTATGTGGGAAATAAATCATAATTATAGCAAAATGTGAATGCTTATCATTCTCTGACCTCGTTAGCCTGACCTCCCCAGGGACCCATGATGTTAGTTCTGGTTTGCCTCTGAGATTCACATAATGTAGAAACCAGACAGGAAAGAGATTTTTTTTTTCCTGGCTTCAATCACAACAGCGTACAGTTACAGTCTGTGAGCCAGGGAAATAGCTGTGAGACAGAAACACTCACCACAGGTCCTTCACCCTGAAGCCATGTCTGCTCGCTGTGGGCCTTATGACAGGTTGGCACACAGTTGCTATAATTAGCTTGCACTGACTTGAGAAGCTACTTTCTGTTGCGGCTTTTTTTCTGTTTGGTTGCTTTGGGGGTGGTTTGGTTGTTGGTTGCTTGTTGTTTTTTTTTTTCAGAAACCATCCATGTAGTCTGTGTTTATAAGCCTTAATATCCACCAGCCAAGGAACAAAGAAGGACAAGAAGAACATAGCAGCTGCCCTCCCCTCCCACCTTCCACTCCTGTATGCAGGTGTCATGCTCACTACCACCATGCTCCAAAGTTTAAAAAATCCAACTCGCTTTGTTAAGACTGTGAATGCACTGAAGCAAGAGCCTGCCTCCCAGCAGATGATGGCCACCAAGAGAAGGGGAGTGACCTTTTCTGTTTGGAAAGCCCCTTGGATATAACTAACACCCCCTTACGTCGAAGCCCACTGTACCCCTCTTCCAGTTTATTGATTTTGCATTGGTCTGGATTATGAGCAGACGATCACTATGAGGAAATACTTCAGGTGGGAAAAAAAAGGGCACAAGGGAAATGGTACTTCAGTCAAGATGTACTACTCAGGGTGTTAACTGAAGTGAACTGGAACAGGAAGGTAACAAGAAGCATCTGGGATTTAATGTAGCCATAGTGATTTTGTAATTAAAGGAAAATAGCTACTGTGCTGTAAATATCAAGGCACTCCAGCCTACTTATCGTTCTAAATCGCAGACTATTGCCAAGCTGGCAAAGCTATATGGACTTTAATGATAACAAAATAGCTTGTGTCAGCACCCACTGACTTTGGTAGAGGTGTCTGACAGAAGCAGAGGTGTGTTGCATTTTTACCCTGGGCAAGAGGAATTACAGGCATGGTAGAAGAAAATGCAAACACTGATTTCTTTGCCCTAGCCATGTCCTGCGAGAATATGAGAGTTTGAGGGTTTCCTGAGTGCAACAGTTTGTTCCTTGAATGGCACTTTCCCCCTCTAGTTTTTCAGGTGAGGACATAAAATACTTGAAGGAAGAGGGAATTCTAATAATGTCCTGTCAGATGTATTTTAAACCCAATGTGGTCAACATTCTGCTGTGTATACCAATCTGAAGGAATTCAAAATCAACACAAGGTTATAAGTAGTTATTAGCTGTCTGACAGCTTTTCCTCTCAAACCTCATTACGGGAATCTGCTTCAAATGAGGCCATTCATGCTATACTGCCTCTTACATAGACAGCCTTGAATTTTAAATGTTTCATTATCCTTTGTATGCCCCCACACCACAGCCAACATCTTGCACAAAAATGGCTAAATTCTTGCATTATCAAAGCAGATCCTGGGTGATCTGTTGGACGAATTGTTAGGTCTGTCCACTCTTGTCAGTGGGTTAGATTCATACATGCATGTCTCATGGTGGCATTTCTCTACAAAAGTAGTCTTCTGAATGTTTGGGGTCCCCCGCCCCCCCCCCCCCCCCCCCCGCCCCCCGCCATCTCTGTTTGGATGACCACTGCTGTACATTCCTCTGTTCTCACTGTTGTTCACTAAATCACCATGTCCACTAAATTATTACTAGGACTACTCTGAAGTCAGTGGTCCATGTGCTTGCAAAAGGTGCAAAAGAGGGGAAAAAGGGGAACCCTTTTGCTTGAAGTACTTGTGGTGGTTTCTCTGGACCACTGTGTGAGTTGTGATTCTCTCCAGACTTCTGCTGGGTGCTCAGCTGGCTTCCACGCTCTCCTGTCTGTTTTCCTCTTACGTTTACAGGTAACAAACCATCAGCTTGCGCGCACCAGAAACTCATTTGCTGTTGTAGCTTCCTGAGGCTCTGAAGCTCTGCTGCTCCACAGGCTGCTTCCAGACGATGTGGTACAAACACAGCTGAAAACTATTTCACAGGGCTTAGGTACCAGCTCACATAGCAGCCAGACATAGCTGCCTGGGGTGTTCCCAACCCACCTTGCCCCAGTGCTTGTCACCACTCTTCTGCTGAGGCTGGTTAGCAGAAGAAAGTACCAAGGGATCCCCCGCTGTATCAGGACAAAGGCAGTTGTTCACATGCACTGCTCAGGTGACCTGCAGCAAAGGAACAGGGACAAGAGGCTGTGGAGGGAAGGAGCAGTACAAATGTCACACGAGTGCTATGTATGAGCGTGAGCGCCTACCTGCTCCAACAGTAACTATGTTTTTATATTAACCTCTCAAATCAGTGTAATGTGGTACTGAAATACAAACTCTAAGTACCAAAGAAGTTTAAGTACCCGTTGCGCAACATGCTGCACTTACCCACAGCAAGAGGTGGTCCCCACACCAGGCAACACCTAAGGAGCTAACTGGGAAACGAGATGAAGCAGAAAACTGGGTAGAGTAGGGAGGTGACCCAGCCCTGGGTAGACCCTGTCACTAGTGATAGAGCAAGGACATACATTGTCAGTCATCCATGGTGACAACAAAGAACAAAACTCTAAAAAATTGTTCTACAAAACCTCTTCCACCGTGGTGTGTGGGTGCGGTTAGGTTCAGAGCCTGAAAGACAGAGTCCCCATTTGACCTACAGAGCAGATGCAGGTTAAAAGCAGACTTAGTGGAAACTTCCTTGACTGGAATTATTCAACCATGACCCAGAAGACTCCCTTTCTTGGCAGAGGCCATGCTGTATTCTGCTGTCCTTGAGACAGGCGGGTAGCTTGCAAAGCTTGTTCTTGAAAGTGAGGCAGCCTATAAATTGAGCCAGGATTTAATTTTTTTAATTCTGCATGCATATAACTTACCTGGTCACTAAACTGATTTTCAAAAATCACCTGCATTTTTCCAGGTGACGGAAAAGTTGGAAAAGAAATCTCAGAAAATGAGGTATTTTTGTTATGACATCTGTCACACTGAATGCTAGAAAGGTAAGGAAGGTGCACTTTCACTCTTAGTCTAATGTAATTTTCTAATTTTATTCCAAACACCATTTATGTTCACTTGTAGCCTTGGACAGAAAACTGGAGCAAAACTTTAAATATTCACTCTATATTAATCTCTACATTATTGATTTTCAAAATAACATGTATCTGTACGGATTTATTTCTAGCAGCAAATTCAACTATAACAACAAATATGCATAAGCAGTCTTTCTTTTACTAAAGTAAGAATGCAGTATGCAAGAGCTAATCCTCGAAAACCTATCAAAAGTATGCTGAATTATTTAAACTTGCAAAAAATTACATATTAATAGAAATGGAAACATTTTTTATTACTGAATTCTTTAAGAAGAACACTCTGCCACAACAGGCAATGAGGATGAATGAACTATGTGGCTGGGCAGAGTGCACGTCGTCTATTCTGGATAGTTATTTTAAATGGAAAACAGACAATTTAGACTAATTTTGTCCCTGGTATAAATCTATTAGCATTAATGGTGTTGTGACTACTTGTACCAAACTAAAATTTGCCTCTATTTCTTAAAGACAGAGCCATTTAACTGTGGGTTTCTCAGGCTGTTAGCTGAACTAGGAAGCTTTAGGAAGAAGAGGTGTGTAGGTACAAGCTGTTGAGGGCTTTTTCTTCAGGAGAGAGGGAACAAAGTGAACTCATTGAGTTCAAGAGAAACAAGGACCATGAGAGA
This sequence comes from Falco cherrug, assembly GCF_023634085.1. Classification (NCBI taxonomy): domain Eukaryota; kingdom Metazoa; phylum Chordata; class Aves; order Falconiformes; family Falconidae; genus Falco; species Falco cherrug. The sequence goes on along the minus strand of NC_073698.1, from coordinate 71,435,126 downwards.
CAGAAGGAGGCCAGATCCTTGTGGCTTTCAGGAAGAAGCAAACTGCCTCATGGCTTGGGCTGGATTGATGAGGAGTAGCAAAGTGATTGTGGTATATGCTAAAACAGAGAAACTGGGAGGAAGAAATAGAAGAGAAAAAGAGATTGCTTGGGGAAGGCTGAATATGTTCAGAGTTAGTGGCCATGCCTGAAGCCCTTGGAAGCCAGGATACCAGTGCAGCAGAGCTGGATATCTAGGGAACAGGGAAAGGCCCTTCCGTTTTGGATCAAGGCCAGCAGCTCTTTGACCAGACTGTGTTGGCTGAAATACAAAAAACAGGCCTGTGTCTGGGCATATCCAAGGAAAGTTCTCTAGTGAACAGAATAGGAAGGAAAAAGAAATTTTAATACAAGCTCTTCCTTCCACAAGAAGAGAAAAAAAAAATCAACCCAAAGCCAGATAACCAGTTTCTGAATCTGAAAGTTGCTGAGGCTGCAGAATTGGTGCTGCTTTTGGGGTCCATGCCCAGTTTCCTAAGAGTGCAGGAGAGTGAGGAGGGAGGACTCTCAAATAGGAATGACAGTTTTGAACAGGTATCTTTCAGCGTGACTACAAAGTCCTTCAGATTGCCATATTGTGGCTGGCTGGTTTGGACCTTAACAATTCAGACATTTCCAGGGCTTTCTCCTAAGGTTTGGGAGGCTTTGTCCGGCCTGTGACAAAATTACCCAGATTCGTAATTAATAAAAGCAAAAATGTACGTTAGTATGGATGAATGTTTCATTTTTAATAATGGTAATAGAAGACCTTCAGTTAATGAGCCCTCATGGAATAGCTCTGTAACAGCCCCTTCAGCCACACAGAATCATGGAATAACTTGAGTTGGAAGGAACCCATAAGCTGGAATAAGGATCATCAAGTCCAACTACCTGCTCCTCACAAGACTACCTAAAGCTAAACCATGGTTGTTAGTGGGCAGTATTTGCTCCTTAGCAAAAGACTACTGCAGCAGTGCACTGGAGGGAACTATAAACTCCGAAGTTTCTTTTCAATATTTTGTGTCAATAATTCTGACAGATTTTCGCACTTTTAACAAAAACCAGTTCCAGGGAAGCCAATGTTAAACTCCCATTTAGATAGCAGCAATACCACATTTCTTGCCTCTGCACATTTTTCCAGTCTTCTGAGAAAATAATGTCTGGAATAAGATAAGTGTGTTACCCATCGTGCTGCTTACAAGTTTTTCCTACACCTTTTCCCATGTATGGTTTCTGTCATAGGTAGCACGACCAGTAATAAAAGACATTTATAGCACATTGCTTCTCAAAGGTAGGTTTTGGCTGCAGTTTTGCTTCCAGCTACAGTGTCCACATTCGGACAACTTGCACTGCATTGAAGCAGACAAAGTGGTTTGAGACTATGGGACTGGTAAATGGCAGTAGACAGGTCTAAAGTGTATTGTTTTTAAGCGGTTCACTGCCCAGAGTGAAAAATGACACCGGGTATTCAAGTGTGAGCCAAAATAAATCCATTTTTAAATGGTGATGTCTCTCATGGAATAAAAACTGAAGGGCCATGCTCTGACAACGTAGTACAGCCACCTACTTATGGCATGTCAGGACAGCAATAAGTGACTCACCGCCCACCTACACTCCAGGAACACCAGCGCCTGATGTCTCTATCACAGTGTTGTCACAACACTGAATTTAGACAAACTTTTTCCCACTGCCCACAGTCTGTACAGCACTTACCACTTGTTTACTTTTCCAGGTCATCAACCCTTAAAATATCTCAAGGTGAAAATGAGTGGGAATGACATTACACAAACACTTCCCTTTCTTAGTAAGCTTATACTAATATTTGCTTTAAAATCCCTTTGTTGATAAATGCTAATTAAATACCAACTCAAAGCTTTATTTTGACCCTCTCTTGGGGTCTTTTGGATGCCTTAATTTGCAGGGCAATCAACAAGTCCCACATAATTTTTTCTGTAAGGTGATCAAAACCACCATTAGAGGGAAAAAAGAGGATTTCATATAGTAGGAAAAAGGGGAGAGAAACATCTGGAGCAGAGAGATTATGAGAGTTCCTAGCTGTGCCATCAATTGTCAGTGATGTAAAAATGGAGCACAGCAGTGGCTTTTTCATGTGATGGTCAATGAACTGCAGAGAATATTCCACCCGTAAAGAGATTCATGAACTGGTCTGTCCAGCCAGACATCAGCTGGTGCTTCCTGAGCTTTATTTATCCTTTGAGGAGCAGGTACCTGCCAGGGGCTAGTGTACTGCCTAATTTTGCTGTGCGATGCATGGCCATGGGAATTAGGGTGAATGTTGTCTGCAGGTAGGAAAAATTACTTTCTTGGCTCATTCTGGGAACAAAGCAAGCTAGTCAGGTGGAGAAGAGGATATAAAGGGAAGAGATAAAAAACATGGGTTAAATGGAAGTGTGAAAGGAAAAATTTCAGCCTCAGAGGCTGCTTGTATAATAATAAATCAAATGGGACAGGGCCCAATCTCTGCAGGCTATTAGGATGGTCCTGTTCACATTTGAAGAGCTAAGCTGTCTTCTTCATACTCCCCTCTCAAATACCTGGTACATATTATGCTCCAAACTATTGGCCAGACGTTGCCTGAAAGACTGGTAGGTGGCACAAAACAAAGCACTATTGGAGACCAAATCCTTAGCTAAAAAGTAAGCATTCCAGGTGACTATACACTGATGCTTGTGCCCAAAGTTTGTTTCTGCTTTGCTCTTAAGCGTGGAGGAGTCAAAGAAGACAGTTCTTCTCCCAGGATGGCATATGGGGCCCTGATCCACAGAGGAGCTAAAGGTGGGGGGGAACAATTTGACCGAACTTTGTACTATCTACATAGTTGCTCCATCTGTTTTATTAGGCAAATTGAGTCGCTTGATATTGAAATAACACATTCTCACACAAGTTCCCAGTCTCCCAGAAGAACCTCAAGGCTTCATACACACTTGCCAAAAGGTAGGGTCTCAGCCCCTGCAATCAGTGACCGCTCTGTCATGGCAATAGCTGAACGCTCCTCACAAAGCATTCATTACTTTCTGGGTTCTTAGATATTTAGTCATGACTGATGTCAGTTCCTCAGTACACCAGCACAAGTGTAACCTCCCAGGGTGACTTTGGATGCATAGCAGAACTAGAAGCTCCTCTGTCCTTCTGACAGGATGAGACATCTTTTCCTTCCCAAATGAGCTGCCCTGTGGTGAATGGAGCCTTAGCACTGAAGCTGAAGGGTGACTATTCACGTCTGATGGCATTGCCTGAGACGTTGATCACTTTGGAATAAACTGCCACCGGCAATGGAACTGCAGCTGAGGTCTGGGTACTTCCACTTGCCACCCTCTCCCCTCATCGACACAGCCTGAACATTGGGAGCTGGGGAGAGGTTAGGTGGTTTTCACTAGTTTTAGGCAGAGAACAAAGAAGTACTGCAGGATTTGAACCAGTTTGTTCAGCAAAAAGTAGGTGATAAAAAATAATAATCCTTAAACCCCTAGATACTCAGATTGTGTTATTACTTGAGAATCTCAGTTTTCATATAAAAACTAAAGCAGGAATATATTCCTGATTGCCTGAAAATAAGTCCCAACACTCCAAATACCAGACGGCAAATAAAAAAGACCCAAACGTACTATTTTTCTTCTGTACATTAGAGGGGCTTAGGGAACAAAAAGATTCATTTTTATATGCCTTGCTTTAGCAGTCTGGTACAAAAATGCTCATATCTAGCTAATAGGAAGGTAATTTTCTGAGGGCTGGCATGAGATAGTAGAACGTGTGTGGAGAATGTGACAGTAAAGATCAGACTACACAGAACAAATGGTGGTGAGGTGAAATACAGTCTTGGATGTGTTTGAGAGGCAAAGCAGGACAACGATGAGTGAGGAAATGAGGAGAGAGAGCCCAGGCCATGGTGTGACTTCAGGAGATATTCTTATTAACACTGACCTTCGGAGTGCAGAAAGCCAAATTTATGCTATGAGTGCTGTATGAGGTAGCTTGGTACTGCCAGGCTATACTCCAGCCAAGTGTTCATACTCCAGTTGCAGGTTAGATCGGGAAAACTCTGCTTCTGCTGGTAGCGTTGTTGCAGCCCTCTTGAGGAAGGGGGTAAACAAAAAAAAGCCATCCTGTAAAAGAGCACTTTTGCTGATACGCCTTAATCCGTACTAGGGGTTTCTGCTGGCACAGCTATACTGGCTGCAAATCAGACTTCAGCACTCCCCTGATTGATGTACATACCTTGCAACAGTTTGTCATGCTGATCTGGCCAAGGACTGTGCCAAGAGAGAGGGAGTCAACAGACCAGACAAGGAGGATGAAAGTGCAAGAGAGTAGAGAAGTTTTCATGTTGCAACCAAGCAGAGGGTGAATAATAGTGGAAAAAAGATCAACATATTACGGATAAACAGTGCTCACCATGGTTTGCTGGATGAACTTCTAATTCTAGCCATATAAACTTGGAATTTTTTTTGTTTAAAAGAGAAGCCTCTGTTTTTCATTGCTGTGTTAGCTGTCTGGTGTTTTGTTGAAAGAGCATTATAAGAGATATCCTTTTTTAATATAAAGATATATTAGCTTGTAAACTTGAAAGGCAGCCTGTGACTGTTGAATACATGAGCCTTCAAAAATCATGGGCTAGTGCTTCATTACAGGTAAAAATTGCTTTATTTTCATCAAAACATGGTGTTGCCATTGCAGATCTCCTCCACCCTTTAAATTTATTATGCTGGCTGCTCTTCAGATTTCTTCTAACTATTTTTGATGCACCACCCTTTCACTGGCAGTCCTTCTGGTTTCCCATGTATTATTTATTTAAAAACATTAGTTATCTCAGGTCCAGCGCTTTTCTTGCAAGCCATACAGGAGCTTGAGTTGCAGTGTGAGATTATTGCTGTGGCTTAATGAACACAATTGATTTAAGAGAGACAAGAAATGCCCTAATGAAATCTCTCAGATTATGATACTGTTACTACACACTGTACTACATCTCTATATACTACGCAAAGATAGATCCAGTGTATGTATGCACAGACTACGTGTATACATACAATGGGTATTGTATACACACATGTATGTGTATTGTGTTCATATGGTGGGTGCTGTATAGTGTATATATAGCTTATTTATGGTCAGTCTCAGTCATGCGTGGCTTAGTAGTGTTACCTGATAATATAAAACCACAGACAATACAAACCCATTTAAATTAAGGTCAGCAAGGAAGACTGGAGTAAGGAATGGATCACTGACACTGCTGACAAAAAAGAAGTAGCAATTTCCCAAGCCAGTAAAGCCAGCGCAGCATCATGGAAGTACTTACTGTTCATGGGGAACTGGTTGGAAGTTTCAGCTTCTGGACAACAGAAGAAGAAATAATCATTTTTTTCCATAACTGAGAGTTACTTCCAGAAGAATGCCAGTGCTCATTTTCTGTTTTTCCAAACACGGGAAAAGCTAGTCAGTTAAAAGCCTACCCTCCTATTTTAATATACTGTCTTTGACATACAAACGTCTGTTTATTGCGTTAGTGAATGCTGAATTAGAAATCACCTTTCAGCTGTTTTTGTGACATACATTCCCCACTGGTACCTAGCTGTATATGATGCTTATATAGACTCAACTGCCATACAACCTTGACAAACTATTGCTTGCTACACAATAGAGAGGTCTACAGAACAGTAAGATGAATCACTATACCTAGAGAATACAATTTCACTATTACACTAGGAAAAAAAACCAAATAACAAGTGTCTGTGAATCTTTATCGGTTTTTAAACTGTTGGGAAATTCTAGGGAATTCATGAGATCTCTTGAACCAACTTCAGTAGAAGCCAGGTCAGGTCTATTTAGCATTGCAGAAACACAATAACTAGATACGGTTATTAAAAGCAGGTCTCCACTGAATTTCACTAGCTTTAGTAGACCAAAAGGATGACTTATTTCTTATGGTCAGTGGCCTATAATATAAACAGAGACAATAAGTTTGACATATATCACAGTGTTCTTAAAGTATGTGGTCTTTTAGCAGTCTGTGCTTAGAATTTTTAAGGGAGTAGCAAACAACTGTATAGTTGGATCTTGGTATTCACCACTAAATTTGGTCATAGGTATTAAAAGCAAAAGTAGTCAGGAACTTGTGTTGCCCTATTACAGGGATATTTCTACTTTTATATATATATTATTTTGTAGATAGTCTGAATTGATCCCAAACCATTCCTTTACTTGAAGGATTTTTCAGGATGCAAGTTACTAAAATACTGAATTTGACAGTTTCTCTGCTAATATGAACAGACACTTTAAGAAGCTTGCAAGCTGCCCAAGCAGCTAGAAGGGCCCCAGCTACCAGGGATGAGTGCTGCGGTTCCCTGACCCAGACCCTAGTGCATCCCTTGCTGCTGTGGCAAGTGGAAATGCAGACTGGGCAAACCTCCCCATAAGCAGTATCACGACTCTCCTGACAAACCCAGCAGGTACCACAGAGAATGCTGCCTTAATTTCAGCAAAAGCTCTTCAGGCTATTAGGTTTCAAACACAGCAGTCAGGCTCAATGAACCAGAATTTCTTCTGCTCAGTTCTACTTACAGATGAGTTCCCCAAAGGCGGCAAAGTCACCCTTTCACTCTCCTGCTGTTGAGGTTTTTTTCTTCCTTTCCTTTTCAAATCTTGTTGTTTACAGCCCATTTACACCATTTTGTACTAAGCCTGGGCATTCTGAGTCAGTGCTAGGCAGCAGACAATCAATCAGCACTGCCCTAGACCTGCAGCAGACTGAAAGTGGCCATCACCTTCCCAGAAGGAGAAAAAGCCTGCAGCCACCTCTTTCCCCTGCGTACCCAGCATCCCAGCTGAACGGGAGTCTTATTTTCACCCTGCAGAGTCACAAAATCCAAAGACAAATCTGACCGCAATGACTGGCCAGCAAACAAACCATGTGGTAATACTGGTTTGCAGAACTTTCTCTTCAAGCAATTCTGACTAACAACCAAATAGCAGGAGAGCCCCAACTTCCCTTTGTTAATTCTCCAGTGATGGCATAGCTCCCCTCAGACGAATCCTTGTAAAAACTCGTTCAAGCAGCTCTAATTAGCCTTTTGGGGAGAAGTTTTTTAAGAAACCTAGATATAGCAAAATGTAAGCATAATGGGTCATTAAATACCCCTTAATTTGAAGAGACATCCAATTTGGTATTCAGGAACAGTATCCTTAGACAGTAGTTTCTTTTTAGAGAGATGTGAAACTGAGTTTTTGACTCCGTGTGTACAGGAAATCGTACAACAGCTTTTATACGAGTAGAATCATTGCCAAGCACATGGTGTTAAAAATTGCCAGGATTAAAAAACTCACAGAATTGCTTTAAGAATCACAGTGTCTTCAAAAACATAAACTTGCATCTTTTTTATATTCTCCCATTTATTTTCTGCTTTAAGGTTCCCACTTTCGAGCTTTTTCCAACCACAGCTGCTTGCCTTAGCAAGCTAAGATTGTCGCAATTATACAAGGATATGCAGTTTCTAGAACAGCAACAAATATTGTGAGGCTCACCATAAAATAGCAAGTTGGCAGTGTCGCAGTAAGGATATTAACTTTTGTGTCCTCCCAAACTGCGTTTTCTATAAATAGCGTCTGTCTGCTTTTACTCCTGCAGTTAATTACATAGATTTTCCTGCATTTCCTCTTCTGCAGTGTCCCTGTGAATCAGTATGTTGGCTCATGGACTAAAGCAATGTTTATGGTTATTCCCCAGTAAATGCCTTCAACATTAAAGCATTGATAGAAAAGAACGTATTTCTGCAAGTGGGGAGGTTAGGTGGGTAAGGAGCTGTCTCTGCTTTCCCACTGCAGAAGGGGGCAGCTTGCTGCGGTGTGTTATATTTTTTGGCAAGTGTGCCAGGCACAGATGAATCACCGCAGGATCATGACAGGCTGGGGTTTCTCCTGCATGCATCTCCTATTGTGTGTGCCCCATCCAGTTTAACTTTGTCTTTCATGGTGGAGAGCTTGTTGTTCTGTGCTCTGGACTGGCTTGGGCAAGACTTTAAGGGGAAATTTACCTCCCCCAGCTTTGGATACCACCAGAGAAACACCTTCCTCTGCACTAGTGACTTATGGCTTCTACAGTCAGTGGAAAGCAGTAAGTGCTTTTGAGCATGAGCTTCACCTGACCTGTTTACCTACTAACCCACTTCAGGATGTTCTTGGTGCCCTAAAAGTGATGATTTCTCTCCACCGTTAATAACTCAGTCATGTGAGATCATTAGAGGAAAGTTCCAGATTTGAAATCTCTAAATGCTGATCAATGGCTCTATATGGTTAGTTCTTACAGCTCAAATATTACTGTCATTAAGTATCTGCAGACTAGTATTTTCCACAAGAATTATCCCTATAAGCTAACTACAGCTACCTGATTGCTTTATTTCTTTACTTTCCAGACTCTGCTACACCTTGATTAGTTTCTTATATAGTTTATTACAATGTAGTACAGATTTCCATATCCTTTGTAGTACAGATTTCCATATCCTTTGTCGCCAGTCCCTGCAGCGTCACAGGGACCAGTTGACTCATTTGCCAGGGGCAGATGGGGCTGAACAGCTGGCTCAGGCTGATGGTGTGCTAGAGCAGGAGATCCTGCAACATGTAGCTGGCAGGATGCAAGATGCAGGTGCCCTGAGGGCACAGTAGATGGGAAAAACATTTCAGTGAAAGGCATGCAGAATGTGAGAGACTTGTTAGGTCCTGGTAATGTTGCTCTCACTTCCAAAGGGCAGAAACCATTTCTCAATAATGTCTTACCAATGCACTGAAAAAGTCTAGCTGGACTGCTCAGGCCCTGCACAAGATCCGCTTCCCTTAATGCTGCAACACTGAATATCCCTCTTTGTCTTTCACACATGGCTCCTGCTCACCTTGGGACCCAAATCTCCACACTCTGGCTGTTGAGAAACAAACAGGATTTGGAAGCTGCTTGTGGTACATATGTATAGAACCACAGAATCATAGAGTCATTTAGGTTTGAAAAGGCCTTTAAGGTCATATATGCCTCTGTGCATGCATGCGCTTGTCTGTGTGTATCTATGTATCTCCTGTAGCATGGAAGGAAATGAAGAATTATGGCATTTTGGCTGTGTTGTCTCTCCTTATCCCATTCTGGCACTTTTAACATGCTGTTCACACTGAAAACCTCTTGCCTTCTTTCTGTTAGTTTGAAACATGTACACCTGTCCGCTTTACAGAGAGCCAGATGGGATATGTCTCATCTGCAAAGGGCAGAACAGATTTTGTCTGATGTGTGGTACCATGTCTTTACAGCTATTTTTATAGTTCTTAAAGTCCCAGATTCTGACTGAGGCCTCTGGGTGGTTCCATAATATTAAGCATATTAATATTAAAATAAGTCCTTTGGAACAGAGAGGTGACCCTTTATGAGGATCGGGGTAAATTGATAGATGTTTCTGACCATATCCAACATGAGAAATCTTTATTTTAGGATCATATAAATATTACAAAAGTGTCCTAGTAAATTGGACAATATGTTAAAATTAGATTTGTTTCATCTTCTGATGATAGGAAGAAGTTAATTGTTGAAATGGAATAATGGCAACTCCAAGCATTCAAAGGCCATGACAAGTCAGATAATGAGTTATTACATCAGTAATATATTTGGGATCCTTCCTCCTTGCCTATGGGGTTTTCATCCTTAGGGTTCAGGTAGGTACATTCTCAAACTGTTCCACACAACTACCAGGCCAAACACATTTTTTGGTTGACATTGCGATTCTCACATACCCACAAACCCCAAAACCATAGAAATACTTCAAATATAATCAGAGTTGATGACTCTGAGAAGATAAAAGAAATGGCTATCTAATCTCTAAGGAACCCGCCTGCTCACATAATAACTTGATAATGATTTCAAGCTGTAGGCCATGTGGGATCTAAAAGGCCAGGTTAATACAATGTCTTGGGCTGGACAATTCTATAGTTCCTTCTAGCCTTAAGAGCTAGGTTATACCTAAAGGCTCAGCTTTTAATGGTCTAGGCTATCAAAGATGAGCTCATTAGTCATATTATCAGCATAACCAATGCTTAGAGCCTCTGTCTTTTTCAGCTTTAGTCCTTGATCTGAAGAAAATTTGTGCTGTTGAAGAAAAAAGTCAGACATTGGGAAAGGTTCTAGGGAAAGCTTGACATGCAAGAGATATTGGGCATCAGAGGCTGAATTCAGGTTAACGGCAGGAGAAATCAGAGAACAGACAGCCAGCAAAACACAGAATGGTTTGGCCCGTGAGGTGGAGGACAATCAGAAGCATCCATGTGACATCAAAGGAAGGGCTCTGCAAGGGAAGGGGTCATCAATGGATGGCAGGGATTGCTCAGTCAGAACACAGAGTAATCCTCAGGCATACCTCAGTTTTAGTGCTTTGCTCCAGTGACCCTGAAAGACAGTAAAGGGCCCACATTTTAGGTCAGGTTATCCAGTAAAATTAGCCCTTGGCTCTTGGGTCCTCAGGCTTTTCCAGTTAGCTCATGTTCCTAGAGGGTGATACCTTGCAGGGACCATGCATCATCTGGACTGATTTAAAGCCAGACTCCCTCCACCCCCTTTCCTCCAGAAGACCCCATAAAAAAGAGATGCTGGTGTATTGCAGTTAACAACAAAAGCAACATACTTGTCATTTTGCAATCTGAAAGGTAGAGCCAGACTTGTGCATGTGTATTTTGTACCAGTTGAAAGCTGAATTTGCTGCCTGCCTCTTATTTGCAACCTCACATACTTGGACTGTGTAGGCGGAGAGAGATCAACTATGAATTCAGATAGAAATGGTTATGCTTTCTCAAATCTCATGTGCACAGTTTTACTTAGAAAGGGAAAGATTAAATTCTTGGGAGTGTCTACATTGCCAAAATCTTTGGCTAGAAAAGCCTGGCAATCACCAGATTTTATAGGCTTTTTATAATAAAGCTAATTCTTGTTTTTACGTATCACACATTAAGGGTCCTCTGATTTTAATATAAACATCCAGGACAGGATTCTTCATGAGACTGAGAGGTTGTTACAGTCAATGGGAAAATTTTCTTGTGATACTGCCTTGTGATAGTTTAGCTTGCCTATATTAATAAGAAAGCAGTTTACTAGCAACAGAGAAAGTCCAAGCCAATGATAGGAGAACAATAATTTTTCAGCTCTCGACCAGTGGGGTGTTACATTCTTTCTACTGTTTTATTTATACTGCAGCTTTGCAAGGGTGGCCCTTGGCTCTGGTGTGCTCAAATACAAGGGCTTTAAACTGTTTTGAAATTAAGGATTTAGCAAACACAGAGGTTCTCACCCAACTGTTATCTTTCTGCTGCTGTATCTATTTGTAAAACTCAGCTATGCGAGCTGGGGATTACAGAAGAACTTTCGCTCTGTTTAATATCTTTAAACTAAGTTTCTCTCCTGTTACTCCTTTGTGGAACAAAGCTTGTTAATGAGAACCCTGAGCACTCCAAAACAGAATGCAAATAAAACAGGTTTTAAAATATAGCCCACTGACTTATAGACCGTTTCGCATAGCTATGTGGTTGTAACTGACAATTTTGGGATATCTGGTGTCACAGGTTCAGTCAGTATCACAAAGCATAAGCACAGTTCATCCCAGGTTAGGCTCTGCATACTTGCCAGTACACAGGTGTTTTCCTTAAACAAGTAGCTTAAGGGTTATGTGAGCATGTGTCTTTTCTTACCTTGCCTTGAGCATTGTGATTTAAAATTTAATGCTATTACATCTCCAATCCTTCATTCCCTTTCAGTTACTGTTTGCTGAACATACAGTGCAAAACCTAATCTACACACCATTTCTTGCATGGCATCAGGGTGCGGTGGACTCACCTGTTTCTCAGTGACTCAGCGACCGGCTCGTGTCCCCTCCCAGCACAGGTTCCTACCACCCCGCAGCACTGGTGTCTGCACCTTCCTTGGGCTCAGACATGCCATACTTGTGAGTCACGTGGCACTGATACAGATGTGAACAGTTTGCTCTGAGGGGTGATGTGCTTTGACATCAGAAAAGAGCAAAGATTACTGTTGCTTCTCCTCTCAACCACCAACCATTGTGTAAACAAGCTACAGGGCTCTCCAGAGAAAAGACGAAGCCTCAACGCTGCTCAAGCTCCTGAGAGCCAGGAGTGAACCAGAGCCCCACAAAACAGTGGGTCGCAGAGGCAAGTCGTGGAGTCCAGCAACCTGCTTTTTGGCGTATCTGCAGCTGCCTGCAAGGAGCCTTCAGGTGGGTAAGCTTGGTTTCTGGGAACATTGCAGAGTCATACTGTATCCTCCTTATCCCATTCTGGCATTTCTAAAGCACAGGAAAAGGATTTTTGTTCATTCCCGCATACCCCAAGTTAACCCCAAGTGTAAGCAAGTCAGGAACTGGTTTAATCAAGGCAAAAAACAAACACAGAAAATTAAAATTGGGAGGTAGTGTTTGTGTTTTTTTTTTTTTAATTTGTCTCCTTTGTCTGTAAGGGATAACATTTTTGTATTTTTTCCCTTATCAAGTAAGGAGCAGATTTACCAAAGAAACCCAGGCCAATTCTCCCTTTTCCCCTTGCACAAAGTAAAACCTTGTTGCTTCCGTATAATGAGCTGGGAAACCCAGGAAATCCCTGCTAACCTTGCAGTAGCATCAGCATAGCTGACAGCAGGATCGGTAAAGGGTTTGTGGCTTCACACAGTACTAATATCAGGCCGTGCACTGAACTAGCACTCACCTAGTGCCTCAGGGCCTGAAAGGGGGTCATAATTATCTACACGTTTCCGAGCAACTACAAACATATTGCAAATGGGGAAAGAAAGGATGAAGGCGCAGCACTGTGTTATAACTACAGGCTGTGAGACTCAGGTAACAGCTTTCACGCAGTTTTCAGGCATTTTGTCATGGCAGCATCTTAAATGTGGGACCCAGGTCCTCTCCCCAGGAGATGCCCCTGTCCTGTCCTGACCTCCTTTTGAGATGAGAGGTCCACACTTTGTGCCCGTTTTCCATGATAACAAGAAACTCACTGAGAAGTATCGGGGGCTCGCTACTGAATGCAGCAAGATCCCACCTTGGGATATCACAGGATCAGGACCAAGGGTCACACCACAAAACGCGCAGCCTGGAGCGACCTGTAGCAACCTTTTGTGCTGCCTGAGGAATCTCATATTTAAAAGAACTGCTCTTAAACCCCAACCTCAAGCGATGCTGCAAAGACTCGCGTCCCGCCTGGTAGCAATAACCTCCGTTATTCTGGTATTACTTGATCTTGAAACATCTGCATACATTCATGTGCTTGTGACTTTAGACCAAGTCTTTCAACCTGGTTTATTCTCTCTTCCGTATTTCAAGGCCGTCTATCGCGCTCCCCACCCCCACCCCCCGCGCGGGCAGGGAGCGCGAGCCGCCGCGCGCGCGGTGCAGGCACTGCCACCCCTGGCTGGAGACCCCTGCCCCGAGGGACCCGCACGGGCATCCACGCAAAGGCTGCGGCCCGGGGCGGGCGGCACACACCGCTTTCCGCAGAAACCTCCGCGCCGGCGGCCGGCCCGGGGCTGCCCCGGGCACCGCGCCCGTACCGGGCGGGAGCGGAGAGCGGGGAGCGTGTGCGGGGAGCGTGTGCAGAGAGCGGGGAGCGTGTGCGGGGAGCGAGGAGCGGGGAGCGGGGAGCGAGGAGCGGGGAGCGAGGAGCGGGGAGCGAGGAGCGGGAGCGGGGACCGGCCGTCGCGCTGTGCCGCCCGCGCTGCGCACAGGGACGGCGGCGCCCGCGGCGCGCGGTGCTGTGGCACGAGCCAGCGGGTACAAACTCCCGCTGGAGCGTGGGCGCGGGCCGGTGCGGCGCCAGGAGCGCTCCCGCGGGAATTTTTTCATCCTACGCCCAGACCCTCCTGGTCCTCCTCCCCGCGCCTGGCTGAAAGTCAGAAGCAGCCGCCGAAGCGTCCCTGGCGGCTCGGCGCCCCGGGCCGGGCGGGCTGTGTGCGGCACCGCCGCTCCCCGCTCCCGTTCCGCTCCCCGCGGGCCGCCCCGCCGCCCCCGCGCCCCGCCGGCGGCCGCGCCATGGCGTACGGGACGGCGGCCGCCGCATCCCCCGCGCCCGGGGCCGGCCCGGGGCCCAGCCCGCCAGCGGGACGGGGCGAGGCCCGCGGGAGGAGGGCTCGGGCCGCCGCCTGCCCACGTCCCCTCCCCGGCCGAGGAGGAGGAGAAAGCGAGAGAGGTCCCGGCAGAGCGGTTAGGAGCGGGTGTGAGGGCCCTCCTCCCCCCCGAGGGGAAGAGGAAAGGAGCGCCGTGGCGGGCGGCGGAGGATGATAACATAGGGCCGTGCCCGGCGTGGGAGCTGCCCGCGCTGCCCGGGCCGGGGCGGCTGGGGGGGCGGCAGCGATGTCCCAGGGCACGGCAGCAGCAGAGGGGGCACCCCAGGTGCTGCCGGAGGGGAAGGAGAGGCAGAGGAAGAGGAGGCGGAGGAAGAAGAAGGAGAGCAAGACACGGGTGGTGCGCTCCAACTTGTTACCTGAGGCCGAGGTGGAGAAGTCCAAGAGGACGGCCCTGGCCTGCAACCGCCTCAAGACCACCAAGTACACGGCGCTCTCCTTCCTGCCCAAGAACCTCTTCGAGCAGTTCCACCGCCTGGCCAATGTCTACTTTGTGTTCATTGCGCTCCTCAACTTCGTGCCGGCTGTCAACGCCTTCCAGCCAGAGCTGGCCTTGGCCCCCGTCCTCTTCATCTTGGCGGTCACTGCCATCAAGGACCTGTGGGAGGATTACAGCCGCTACCTCTCCGACAAGGAGATCAACCACATGGAGTGCCTGGTGTACAGCAGGTGAGGCGGTGCAGGTGGGGGACGGGGATGGGGGGCACTGTGGCGGCGGCAGCTGGCACCAGGCACGAGGATGTGGGCGAGCAGAAGTGTGAAAGCAGGGCAGCGAGCAGGTCCCTTGCAGAGGGCTTTCCTTTCCGCTCCAAGCATGAAGAAACTTCCAGTTGCTCCTGGAGCTGGTGCCTTCCATCTCTTTACTCAGAACTGCGGGAGCTCCTACGGTCCTGTACCTTGAGGTGGAAGTGAGTCCCCTGCGGTTGCTGGGCTCCCCCAGTAAATCACTGATTTATGAGTAAGCAGCATTTTTTATAGGTCTACACATGTGCTCTGGGCTTGTTAGTGTTCTGTGCTTTAAAGGAAGGACAGTGCATGGCAAAGTGAATGTGTTTGATTTGCAAGATTTTATGCAAACACTTGCCAGTGTTGAGCGGTCAGTTACACTGGTGTGTAGTTTCAGGCATTAATTTGGTTTATAGTAATGTGAGGCCTCAGTCAAGTAATCTATGAAATCTTCACTCAGTGAAGGAAGCATGGAGGTCAGAAGCATCTGCATTTGAGTTAGGTCTGTGGGGTTTCATGACATGTGGATTAGCGAGCCTAAGCTGTTTGCTTTTCCAAAGAATGAGGCAGTCTTTCCATTGAACGCTTACTTTTAAGTGACTGCTTTTTATTTATTGTCTCAATTGTCATCATTCCCTGTGACTTTGCTGTTTCTCAGTGTTCCAATGGATGGAGTGTTAGGTCGTTTGTCTCCTTCAGAATATATTTTTTTTTAATGATCTGGGCTATGCATTTGGAACACTTGGTATCCATAAATCAGACTGAAATTACTTTTGCACCATCATTTATGTGCTCAGAATCCAGCTTTACAGTAATTTTGTTTTGCTTTTCTCTCATTGCTAGATAGTAATCACATAGTAGTTAAGGCTAAGGTTTTCTGGGGACTGAGAGAAAAATACGTTTTCTGAGAGAGCAGACTTTAGTTCTGTTTCTGGTGCTTCTAAGTTTTAACAGAAATGAAACACGTGCCAAGAAGCTTACACTGTGATTCCACGGGCTGGCTGGGAGGGGTCCTCTGGGCTGACGTAAGCATTGAGGCAGAGAGTAACTCTCCTACTGCAAGAAAAGCATGTGGAAAAAAATAACATAAAATGATAAAAAGAACTCTGAAAAGGCTGCATTTCAGTGACTCGGCTTGTTTTTTCACAAAATCATATCGGACAAGAAATCTCACCCAGGGATATTCCCCCACCAGTAGGTACACATGCATGGGAACACAAGTAAAATGGCTTTATTTCTGTAAACTAAATCGAAAATAACCTAGCCGAATCACACACGTAGGCATTTCTAACCTAAGGCTGTGCCTAGTGCCTTGTTTGCCTATAGTTGTCGTTAACTCTGAACGCTTTGGTGTTTAGGGAGGTGGGTGGTAGGAGGGCTAGTAAGAGGCTATTCTTGTAGTAAAATAAAATAGTGATAATAAAGATGGTTAATCTAGCCTTTACCAACTAAAATCCATTTAGAAATAAGCTCTCTTATCTCCTAGATTGAAAAGAAAGAAGAAATACCTGTTGCAGAAGCTGTTCAAAATATTAACAGATACCAGTACTGGGATATTCTGGAATGTTTCTACTCCCTGCAATTTTCCATACCCCTCTCTGCTGCCAAAAAAGTCGACATGACTATGAGAAAAGGTGTACCTTTGGTGTTAATACCACTTGTGCTCTTTTAAAGGGACTCCCAGCTAAGTGCATTGCCCTTTATAATGCTTGTGCTGTTCCAGAGTAAAAAATCAGAATTGTTCCTTTTATTGCAGAGGTTAGATTGCTATTGGGTGATACTTAGACAGATAAATTTGGGAGTAGTTTGACTTTACATTTGCATCACAGGCGTGTGTCAGCCTAGGCCCTGTGGGGCAGCAAACACGGAATCTTAAGAGCTCCATCACCTGTTCAGGGACAGCTTTCTGGTTGTGAGCAGAACTGGACAATGTGTCCTTACAGCTCACTGCAGAAGCCTGGTCCCCAGTAGCAGGTCACCTATTTCCACTTTCCAGCAGTCCCTAGGAAAAGCTTCCCTCCCACAATTAAAACAATAAAAACAAAACAGGAGGTGAAAATAATTTGCTTAAATGTTTTTAATCTGCCCAATTTTTCTTCTTTTTTAGCCTTTTTTAAACTTCACCGAGTCATCTTTTGAACATGCTCCACCCCCAGTGAGTGAGATGGGACTAGAAACTTGCTGTTTTGGAGATAAAAACTAAGATTCTCACTAACTTGAGTGACAGGGAACCAAGATTGAGAGATTTGTATCAAGGTTATGAAAGGTGCTGGGCGTTGAGTTCAGAAAAGCTGTTTTCTCAGAAGGGTGTCATGCCAGGAGAAACAGAAGTGACTGGACATGACTGTTACCTTGTTTCCTTAGTCTCTTGTTCTGGAAAAATGTTGAAGTATAAATGTCACATAAGGAAGTAGTAAATAACAGCTTTTCTCCCCACATCCGCCGTTTTATGGTGATGACCTTTTTGATCAGTTGTGCTGATCAGTTTTACCTCCTTTTGACCAACCCAGACACTCTCTCTCCTCCCCACTCTGCCACTTCCTTGTGGTGCTGTGGAGGCAGACTTTGATGCAAATGCTGTCCTCGATAGAGATGCTTGTGTAGGTGTGGCAGGTTAATGAACATAGCTTCAGTGATGTGCTCCCCTAGGATTGTCAGAGAGCAGCAACTCCTCTCTTCCTGGTCAGTACTTTGTAGCTCTGAAAGAGGCCTTCTGTGAGACAGGATGTATCTGGGTGCCAGGGTGGTCCTCTGAGCCATGATGGCCTCACACAAGCTGCAAGAGAGCCACCTCAAACATGGACTACAGCGTTCAAATGCAGACTACAGCAAATGACAGCGAATTATAAATCAGCAGCTTAAGACGGGGACTTTTGCTTCGCAGTAGCAGAGAAAAGACCTCAATCTTATGTTATACACTGTTTAGTGACCCAGTAAATACTCAAATCAGATCCTGTATATTCTGTCATATATCCTCCATGTGCTTCTTTCCTGGCTGCTGAAGTACCCGTCCCCTGTTTGATTCAAGTAGCAATTAATGATGCAAGATCTACAGGACAGAGAGAATGCAGGGGTAGGCAGAGCCTACTGCTACTCAGGCCAGCTTATCAGGAGGAGGTTCAAGAGCGTGCGAGCAGTATCCACTTCGAGCTCCTCGGGAACAGCCTACTCAGGCGATCATGTCAGTAATCCAGTCTGGGGGAAAATACTGTGCTCTTGCTAGGCTGACTGCTTGACACTGGTGCGCTGGTGTGCAGACCAGGCTGCCTTCCTCCTGCCTGCCCAGTGGACTCAGATGACCTGTTCTCATACAGCCACTGCTGAATCAATGACTCAGTGGCTCATAGTTGGCAACACTTAGTGGACAACAGAACAGTAAAGGATGATGCAACCTAAAGTAAAAAGCTTGAAGAAAGACGCAGCTTGTTTTCACAGAAGGAAGGCAGCTTTTGTTTAGAAGTTCCGGATGTTTGGGAGAGTCCCTCAAAAGATACCTCTTTCTAGAGTCAGATGGTGTCAAGTGAAAAGACCTGATTCTTTGAATAAAATGAGAAGAAGCTGTTGAGTTTGAATTGGCAGTGTATGCTGAAGAATGAAACATGCTAGAGAATTGCAGGCTTGTGTTGCTCTGTGATGGAGTTTGCAGGTCTGCTTGTAAGAGCAGTCAGGGCCATTACAGGCAAAGAGGGAAGGTTTCTTAGCCAAGAGAAATTAATGGGGCCTCTCTCTGGAGGCCTTTAAGGGCAGCTCTCCCATTTAGCAATACAGAGGAAATTTGGCACTTATTTTAGGGGGACAGTTTCACAGGACACCTAGAATTTAGGTTCCGTGCAGGCGCTTAAATTAGGAATGCTGGATCACAGCCAAAACTCTTTCTTAGTTGTTTTAAGTTCCAAAGGCATTAGAGCCACACCTGCAGAAAATTGTTCTGTGTACATAATACTTGCAAACCTGTGATCATCTTGGTGTCTCTTTATTTTTCTTCCTCATTTCCATCACACAGGGATGGAGGTTGAAGAGTGGAGGTTAAAAATTTGCACTCTTAATGGTGAAAACTTATTTGGCTATTCTGCATTATTATCTTGGACTTGGAGGATGGAAGGGTGATTTTTTTTCTCTGCGATTACTGTCCTCCAGTGCTCACCAGCTGTGGCTGGAGTTGTGCATCATACATGTAAATGTTTGCTCCAGGTAATTCCAGGATGCACACACTGCTGCCGCTCCTAAGTATTTGATACAACTAAATTTGTCACTGGAGCAGAAGTATTAAAACTCTTCTAAGTAGGGGCTTTGTTTTCAGTGTGCTTTTACAAAGTGTGGTATACATTTACATGGTATGTAAATAGAAGATGAATAGTGATAACTACAATCACAACAAATAATGGCACTCATCCAGCAGGGAATTACATTTTGTTACTGATTCAGTGCTGTGTTGTTGAAATAATCTCTGCTACCATTTTTCTAGGAGCCTTACGTTAAAAAGCAAAGGGCTTTGCTTTTTAAATCTACTCTCTAACTCTTGTTGTGGCCATTGAACAGTATTGCTAAAGAGTGTAATGGTCTCTGCATGCTGATCAGGGAGTGATAACTGCTTCCTCTGTCAACCTGTGACTTAGAAAATTCAAGACAAATTGGAATTTACGACTGGATATTTGTCTCCCCTCAGGTGTGGAAAATGTTTAATGGGGCACTCAGGCAGCTATCAAAGCAGGCTGTTTTACATTAAATGTTAGTTTCTTTCTGCAAAACTCAAGAGGAGGAGAGAAGAGAGTTTGATGTGGGCAACATGTTTCATAAAATTTCCAAAATACACTCCCTTCTTCTTCCCCTCTGTCACCCTCTGTCAACCCGCCACTGAAAGCAATTCCAGCCATGGAGGCAGAAGATACAACAGTGTTACCAAACCCTCACAAGGGCAGAGCAGATCCCACTCATGGCCTCTAAAATAGTCACATGATGACTTGCCCTGCAACCACTTCACTTCTTAGGTGCCTTATTTTGCTGGCAACACCAGTCTCTGGGGAGATGGGTTGTGATTATCTCCCACTACTACCCGAATAGACCAGAGTAGCTTCTTGTCCCAAAACGTGCTGGCAGGGTAAGACATTTCTCAACAGAATAAGTTTGTCTCATTCCTTCCAGAACACAAATGTCACTAAATGTGATTCAAAAGGAAACTACCTGGGATTACTCAATTTCCTCTGTGAGTGAGCGAGCTTGGTGCACAGAAAGCTGAAAGCAGAAAGTAGCAGGCTGAATCTGTTGGTGACATCAGTGTTCCCTCCTTGAGTTTCCGAGAGGTGCAGCTCTGTTTGTCTTACTGTGTCTTTGTCCTTCGCTTCAGTTTGGGTTGGGCTGGCGGTAAGTAAACTCATTGGGAGATGTAGTAGAGGCTCTTCTATTAGACTGATAGGGAGCAATTTCATTCTGTAGTAGTTTATCCTAGTAGCAAGGGACGTCTGTGCTAAGCTGAGACGTAGCCAGCTGCAATGCACAGGAGAACCCATCTGTCTGGCCATCTACAAGTATGCTGTTTATTTGCTATTTAGTGTAGGGCAGATTTTCCAAGTGCCTGAGTTTCACTACTGGAAAAGAAAAATGCCTCATTATTGAGCTCTTTCATTGGTATAGGCTGTCATGAGAGCAGTTATAGGCTGTTTAATATGCCTCTGGCTAAATGCCAAAGAAGATGATGTTAGTCTCCACTGAAAGACTTAGTGATGTCCCCAAACTAATTTCTGCAGGTGCATGCTGCACTCTGGAGAGACACCATAACTTGTGCTAAGCAGACCACAGCCCAGAAATATAGGTGGCCACCTTATACGCAGATCTACTTGCTGTCATGTGTCAGTATTACCTTGAGACCATAATTATAACTA
Source organism: Falco cherrug (assembly GCF_023634085.1). NCBI lineage: Eukaryota > Metazoa > Chordata > Aves > Falconiformes > Falconidae > Falco > Falco cherrug. The sequence continues at coordinate 71,414,346 of NC_073698.1, read as the reverse complement.
GAGGTGGCCAAAAGAATAGCAGATCCACTTGGTTCTGTCAGAGTACATTTCCAAAGAAACTATACAAGAGGAAGTAATTGTGTGTATTGTTCAGCTCTGCCTGGTACTGTGATTCCAGATTCCACCTTCCACATGTCATCTAGTCAGAACTGAAAACGAGAATTGAAAACCATGACAATCATGCTATAGATCAGTGTTTTGTGGAACTGCTTGTTAGTTAGCATGGCATAACTCAGCCAGGGCATTCCTTCTGCTAGCAGACCAGTCCTCCAGAAGTACTTATTAGAGTAGTGCTCTCAAGCTCTGCCTGGGAGTTCTTAATTTTACTATGGGAGTGTTGGAGGACTCCCAGGAATGAAAAAAACTTAAGCAGCTTCTTGCGATTTTCCCTCCTCCTCCTGACTAATGTTAGCTGATAAGGAAGGTGAAAATAGAGAAGGAAGGAGTGTCCCTGTCGCTGGGCAGGATTTAATTCAGACGCCTCATCCAGGCTTACACAACTCGTGTGTGGATAGGCAGCCTACCTTGACAACAGCAGCAGGAGAAGTCCGAGTGCCTGATCTCCCTTTGCCATGTAATCCAGCATGCTCTGCATTTGCAGGGCAGTCACTCTGCCCAAGAACAGTGTAAGAGGTGCCTCTCCTCTCTCCCTGCAATACTAGACCTTTTGGGTACGTGTGGGCGTTTTGTGTATGTACACAGTAAGGACAATGCAGCTGGCAAGCCAAACACATGGCTTCAGGGTTATGCCCAATTTGCAGGATTTACGCTGTGCAGGCTTGGTTTTAGCAACCACATATATTGAGAGCAATTAAGTTCATGAAAAGCAGAACAATTTGTTTCACTTCACATAGTTGGGGAGGCGAACCAGTTTCCACAGCCGACCTTCAGCCTCAGTGTTTTTCACTTGGGAGCTGGCACTAACGCAAGTATGTTAGTGGCCAGTCATTTTTGTACCCAGAAGAGATCCACAGCAGAAACACAATCCAAAGCCTGCTGCTACCCTGCAGCAATACACTCTGCTTCATCTTGTCTCACCAGGATGTGGAAGCCAGACAGTGGGAGTCTCCATACGTGGGGCCAGGGAGAGTGCATTTCAATGAATGGCATAATCATAAAGTGAGGAGCCAACTTGATGCTAAAAGCCAGGACACTGACCTCTTAGTGATAAGTTTGCGTAGGTGTATGGGCAGCATCTTCCTCTGATGTATGTCAAGCACAAAAGTTGACCCAAAATGCAGCCACAACGCAGATGTGTGAAAGGTGCTAGCTTATAGCTTTTCCTGGGTAGGGATTGTGGTGGTGTGCAGGGGAGAGGAGGTGCAAAGGGCATGACAGTGACATGCGGTGTTAGGAGCTTGAGTAGCTCTAAGTACTGAGCTCAACTGAGGAAAGGTGCATACACAAATATATCTTTGATTCTGAAAGATTTGATAAAGCAAGCTTCAGATTTAGTTTGAGGAAGGTGACCTGCATGTTTCTGAATGAGTTGGTTTAATCTTTGCTGTGTGTCCAGGAAGTGGGAATGAGGGGGGCCCAAACCGAGAGTTTATAGTGCCTGCAGGATGTGAGCTGCAAGGAACAACTTTCTCTCTTTCGCCATTTTTAGGATATCGTTACACAGCCTGTCCATAGAAAGCTGCTAGCCACCCAGCTAATAGGGTGTTCTGTGCTGTGGACTTCTGAGGATGCCTAACCCTTACCAGCGGGGAAACTACCATCTAGTTCATTGCTCCAATGGCAGCAATGTTTTATTCTGTTTTGAAATTGTTGCAGGTGAAGATCTCTGCCATGGTCAGCATACATCCTTAAGGACACGTTGGTCAAAGGACAGTCTTGAACTGGCAAGGCATGTGTTTTCAGGGGCAAGGCACGCATTTCAGGGATGGGAAACATCTGTCCATCTCCTCTGCTGTTTTATTACAATTTTGTTCTTGTCTGATCACAGTTTCTCTAGAGTGACAAATAGGCCAGTCTCTTCAGTGCAGCGGCCAACATTTGCATCATGCTCAGTCATTTCATAAACCCAGACTCTGCTGGAGATTTGTTATAATAGGCATGGAGGTCACTTGTTTTGTTTTTATGTTCTGGTTGCCTGGAAATACTGACCTACTTCAAGGAAGAGTTTAAATGCTTGACTGACAACTGCACTGCAGTTCTTATATATCTGTGCTGCTACTATATTGACACTGTGGGTGTGAACGCTGTTGCAGAATATTTGGTATTTCTGTAGTTTTGACCTTTTGGAGAGGAAGAGAAAGTCCATTCTGAAGTGACAGCATTTGTAACCATAGCTGTTTTACCTTTGCACGTTATCTTACGCTCGCTATCGCTAGACTTTTTCTAGGTTGAACAGCCACATACCTATATGCTTGCCCCTTGACTGTTCACCTTCCTACCTTCTGGTAACAACCTGAATATGGCTGTTTTGGCTGTTTAGCTGATCCTGTTTGTTCACTAACAAGTCATTGGGCATTGTTGTGGAATCTCGCAAAATACTAAGACAACACATAAAGTGCTGAATAGCAGTCACCTAAATACAACTGAGAGCAGTGTTCAGATTCTCTCAAAATCCAGACATGGAGCAAGACATCTTAGAAGAGATGCCAGTGGATAAATTTTAGCAGGCAGATTTAGCAGCCAAACCCTTAAAGATGCAGGAAGTTCATTAAGCACGTTAGAACAACATAATATGTTTTTTGCAAAAGTAGATAATAAGAAATGAAATCTAATCCACCTAAGCCTGATATTGCAGTTGTAGTACATTTTTTTTATGTGGGCCCACACTTAACGTTTGAGGGTTCCATATTTTCTTTTTCTCACTTTTCACAGTTCCCATGTTCTCATTGTCAGCATCCCCTTGCTATACTTCCCTCTGCTGTACACCTGCAAAGCTGTGAAAACTTGATCTTACACAGTTGACTAGAATACATATATTGATTTTATCTGCACACTTGAAAGCATTCTGATCTTCCTTCTTGGCTATCTTATGTTCATATTTTATCAGAGATGTTTGGGTGGCAGTGCCTGTCTCCTGAGTTGATTTGTGTCTTAACTCTTCTGCATATGCCATTAGTTGTCTTCCCTGTAAACAGTAGTGAGCTGCTGATTGTAGCTGGCTGGCAGGAAACCCTCCAAAGTGCTGATTAGGTTGTCTGTGACCTGAGGAGAATATTTCCTGAAGGAGCCTATTCAGGTTCTTTCTGGGACAAGAGGTGAGATTTATTTCATGTTGCTTTTAGCAACAGTCTAAGTCATCTACACTTGTGCCACGATCTGTGGAGAGCACTGAACAGTTTGAGGAGGAGGGGGAAATCCTTCCAGTTTGAGACACTTACCTTAGGTTAGTTTGAATCAGGAGGTCTTTACCTCTCTCCAGTGATGACATAGGTGAAGCTGAACTAGCTTATACAGCTGATTTCAGATAAGATGAATCCCATTAGTAAGCTCAGTGGGAATAGATATTAATTCCTCTTAATGCTCCGTATGATTTTTGGACTGTAGAAAGGGAGCCTGTCCTTCTCAATACATTTAATGATTTAAGAACTACACTTTGAGAATAACAGATGCAAGTATGTTCACCTGTAAGGTGAAGGTCATAACCCAGTATCCACTGTTTCAACTCTTGCCACATTCTGCCTTCAGCATTAGCCATGAACATATTGTTCATACTTGTGAAAAGTATATATATCATTTATCTCAGTGCTGAGGAACAATGTAAGAGATGAGTTGTTATCAATAAATAATTTTCCTCTTTGAATAACTGATGGCATTTGCATTCCCTTGAAGTTTTTCAGGCTGCCTACATAATGTGAGGAATCTTGGTATTTCTGGTTGTTGTTTGCTCTTTAATCTCAGATGGCAGCTTTTGGGGAGGACTGTTGAAACGTAAGGTAAGATGTTCCTAATTCTTCTGTTTGTCTGGATGTACCTAAATGTTAGGTCAGCTAAAACCACTTTCCAAGCTCTGTCTCTTAAAATGCAGAGGGCAGTTGTGTGTTTCACATAAATCATGGCTGTTACAAGAGTGAAAGTGGGGCTTCACTGCCAGGTGCCTCACAAATACCACATTGGGCTTACATTTCACGTCCAGTTGGATCAGGTGTTAAAACCTGCAAGTGACATTACTAGGCGATCAGGGATTGAATCAGAGGGATAAATGATCAAATTATTTTGCTTTTTTAAGTATTGCTGGTTTACCCTTGGTTGCCAGTTTCGATGCTGGAATTTTAGTGCCCACCCATAGGGAGCACAGGCACATGCAGACACTATGTAGCTGTAGAAGAGGGGCAGCACCCTAAGATGTGGTGCCACTGTTTGCTGTCTTGAAATTCCGAAGTCCTGTTCATCTGCTTGTTTGCAACATTTACACTCTGCTCTTCCTGATTGTTCAGGCTTAAATGTATAGTCTCCTATTGGTTTTATCTTACATTATGTCCCTTATTTATTTTCAGTACAGTTCCCTGTGTCTGTCTGCTTTTTATCGTGGGATCGTAGGTGTGTGTGGGAGCTCCTGTTTCTGTCAGGATCATAAATTCATTTAGGTTGGAAAAGACCTTTAAGACCATCAAGTCCAACCATTAACCTAGCACTGCCAAGACCACCACTAAACCATGGCCCTAAGCACCATGATCCTGTGGGAGCTTTCCAAAATGCAAGTTCAACAGAAAAGCTGTACCACAGCTGAGCCAACCATCAGTCCAGTAGTGCTGATGTTTAATCTGCCACACCCATTTCCCAGGAGTCCAATAAGTCTGTAATAGCCCTTGTCATGGACCAAACAATCCATGATATCTCTTCAATTTCAGGAATACCCCAGTGGAATGCTTTTTTAAGTTCTACCATGTTATAAAATAACTTGACTTATTAGCAGTGAAATAGCTTTTCTTCCTGGAGTGGAGCATCTGCCAGCTCATGCCAGAAGAATGTGTAGAACACCAGTAAGATCCATCTGCCAAAGAATACTGAAGCATAGGATCTCCAGCCTGACAGTATATTAGCAAAGCTAGCACTGAAAGGATGAAAAATCAACAACCAGTTAATTTTTTGTATTTCCCAAGTGTTTGGTTGTTGATATGTTTTTTATTTTGGGTTGATTGTTTTTTTTGTTGGGTTTCTTTTTGTGTTTCATTTTTCTTCCAGTTAATAAGCCAGGTAGAAATTATCAGTTATTACCCCAGTTTCAAAACTGTTAAAGGATGACACTGATCATTACCAATCGCACTAAAGATAAAACTCATGAGAAAAATTAAGCCCAAAAGATTTATTCTTTTTTCAAACAGAAGTACTGAAGAAGAATCTAGTGTTATAAAGACAGAAATAGTGTCTTTGAAGCACATACAGTGTCTCTACCTTTTAAAGACTTTGTTCAGCATTTTAGTGTAAGATTTCTCTAAAATTCCCCATGGTTATTCTAAATTCAATCCTTCTTGGAATGCAGGGAGCAGAAGAGGAGGAGGAGAGTTCCTGAGTTTATTTTCAATGGCATTTGGTTTGGCTTGGAGAATTTTTATAATGCTGATTGGTCCTTGCATATTAATTCATATTCTTCTGCTGCTGCTTCTAAATTGGAAACTTTCCAGTTTATTATTTTACATCTGGCAATCTCATCCTCTGTTGTTTAACCTTTATGCTTTATCACTAGAAATAGCTGGTTTATGCAGTGAATCCAGCCTCTTTGTCATAATAACATTCCCTTCAGCTGTCCTATCTGTCAAGTTGCAGAAAGGTTTTTGGTTTTTTGGTTTGGTTTGGTTTTTTTTTAACCACTATCCACATTTACAGAAAGCATGCCTAGTGCTGCACCCTACCAAAAAGTTTTAAGCAAGAAAAATAGGATACGTGTTCTTTACTCTTTACCACTGGAAGAAACTTTAGAAACACAACCACATCTACAGAAGTGATTAAGACCAATGGTGCATTGCCCCAGCTAGTCAAGCAGTATTTAAACTAGATGCAGACCTGATTGCTGATCATTTAGGAGCAGAGTTCTTACTTTTCCACTTTCTGAATATATATCCGGATGTCCAGCACTTCCATGGGATGTCTCCTCATCCATGTCTAACTCTGTTCTGACCTGCTTTTGTAACTCATTAGTTCCAGTTAGATTCCACAGCAGTTCATTCCACAGAGGTCATACAGAATATAAAAATATCATAACACCAGTCAGTGTTCCCTGTAAATTTTATTTCTGTGCTACACACCTGTACATATTTAGTGGGAGCTCTAAGGTGATATGCAGTATAGAGTGAGAAACTATGCACTGTGTATTTAGAAAGCTTACTCTGTTCATCCTTTTGCCCAAGTGTAACTCAAATAAGAAGCAATTTTTTTTCTGTCTATGCAGTTGGTTGCATGAATGCCAGTCCTTAAAATTCAGCCATAAAAAGTGTGTTTATATGGTATACGTTCAGCTTGAAGTGGGGCTGTCCCAGCTGGTAAATCTGAACAGCTTCACAGCACCATGCAGAGGTGCTTGCTGCTTTGGAAGCAATATGGGCCATTACTGCTGTGCTGTCTCTTAGCAAGGCTTGTCAGCTTGAACATGGCCAAGTTCACATGGCTAACCATTTTCTGTCTGTGGATGGGGCACATCTGGTGCTTGTGCGTGGGACCCTGCACCCTGTCCTAATTATTGTCCTTAGACTGAAAAAAGCCAGTAAGAATGTTCAGTAAATACAGATGCAAATTACATGACCACTTAGTTTTGGGGAGTTGTTTCATTTTAACTCTGACCAAATGGACGGTAAACCGTGATTCTCATTACTAGCAGTTAATGACAGCAGTATTTCTTGAGTAACTTTGGATGAGGAAATAATTTTTTTTAGAGACATTAATGTAATAGGTGTGATTTACCACATCAGCATAGATCAGGTTACTAGAAGACTCACAATTTGGGGTTGGAAAGCAAATTAAACAAGCTGGATACAGGCTTAAGATACGCAAGTGAAACAGATGTAAACAAGTGCTACTGTGAGTTGTTATCCTACCATATTTCTGCATCTGAACCCATTTTTACTGAGAACGTAAATGAAGTGAAAAAGCTGCTTTTGAATACTTAGGAAGGAAGCATAACATTCTTAGTTTTCCAAAGCTTCAAAAAAGCAACCTGTCGTGCCACAGCTGTGTAGGTAGTTTGTGCTCCAGAATCATGTTCACCCTGCTTGAAGTCAGCAGAACTCTCTTTGTGCCATGAGTTTTCCCCTCGCTTTCTAAAATAATTTGGTCAATCTGACATCCACCATGTGATCTACAGGATCACCTTGCATGACCAACTTTGCCGGCTTTCATACTTGACATCTCTCTGCATCTATCCCTGTTGTAAGGGCAATCCCTGGTGATTTCTGTAGGGAACTCAAAGGCACATTTATGCCATGAGGCAAGGAGGTCTGTATTGGCAGTGTGGCAGTGTGGGCAGAGCCCTTTGTGGCATTACTGGGATTAGTGTCTCTGAGCTGCTCAGCAAGGCTTGTGAACTAGTCTGTGTAAGGCACGTAATGCTCTGGTACGGTCATACTGCTTTGAGAGGGAAGCTGGCTGTACAGCAGTTGGTTCAGATGTCTCTAACTTGAGTTTCAAGATTATTTTGCACCTCAGAGGACTCTGTGAACTTGTTTACATAAATGTTCTAATCAAGAGGAAAAATTGAGGTTAAAGTGTTTGCAGCTATAGATAGCACCATCAAATGTTCAGTCCTTGGACTGGGAAAATATTAAAAAGATGATTGGGAGCTTAATAAATCTTAAAATGTGTACGAATGGAGTCACAGCTGTTCCTCTGTAAAGGCAGCCAACAGCGTTTTGTACACCTCAGTTGGTTTGCTTTACGACAGAGTGGGTACAAGGAGAAAACGGCCAGGGTGACAGTTGTGCTGTCTTGCCAAGAGAAAGTGTGACTTCGTAACTAGCAAGTTAGCAGTTTGTATGCTGGGACAGCTGTCTTATTTTGCATAACTGTGCTATTTATCAACAAACCTCTGAATAGTAGACAACAAACAGCCACTGAATGGGTGGCCATTACAAAAGCAGAGGTGGGTCTTTTTCCCCAGGCCTCTGAAGAATTGAGAAACTGATGGCCAAAATAACCACAGTGTTTTCATGGTACTGAAAGCAGGCAATGCAAATAGCCAAGAAAGTGGAAATTCAGTCTTTTCACCATGACCTGGGATTATGCTTTGGCCAGCTCGAACTTTTGGTCGTGGTTTTACGTTTCTAGGAGAGGCACTTTACTTCTGAAGTTGTGCTTTGAACTCTCCTGGCACAGAGAGGGCTGATGGCTGACAAGAAGATCAGGCTGCAAGGGTGGTACAAGCAGTCCTTAATTCATCCTGCTAGGAGAGGGAAGAATAGAGCCAGACTTCATGCATAAGTAGCACTGGCTCTGTATCCTGTTTCAAGTTATTAAAATAACACTCAGTGTGTTTTTTAAAAGGCATTTTACTGAATGCTCTCTAATGCCCATAACAATTTTAGATGCTGGGAAGTAAATATTTTTCTTCCACCAGTGTGTTTTGGGTTTTTTTCCCACTTGGCAAGCACTGGTATCTGGGGGGTTTGTGTTTTGTTTTGGTTATTCTTCTGCAATATTTAGGATGAAGTAGAAATTAACTTTGCTACCAATACCTTGCAGATACACATACACAAGATACTTGAGCTTGCCAAAACAAGTTATTTTTTGCATCAGCATTCTTGATTTTATTTTCTGCTTGCATGTTTTCAGAAAAACAGTGCTTCTTACCAGCTGCTGTGGACAAAACATTGTGGCTGCAAGATCGACAAACTGACGGCTTTTCAGTTAATACTGTAGAGGTCAGCTATGGGAGAGACAGTTGGGGAAAAAATAGGAAAAATGTGATTATTAGAAGGCCGCTTAAGATAAGACCAATGCTAAGATAAATTAAAAAATAAGGCAAAAGACAAATGTGGTTCTGACCTCTAATGTCAGAAAAATGAACTGTTAGTGCTTATAACTGGGCCTTGAAATGAGCCCTGGAAGTAGACTAGGGCTCTGTGTGATGGTTTTGATTTACATCCCGCCCTTGATTTCTTTTTTTGATGGACAGTTTTCTGTATCATGACAGACTAATTTTGCTTCACAAGCACATGAACTCTCCCCGCAGCAAGATGGGAACATCACCTGTGAGAGAAAGTCAGCAGTCCCAAGGCAAGCTGTATCCTCCCCAACTCAGGTCTTTAAGGGCATCAGTGGATGAAGATGTGCTTACCATATCCTTCCTGTTTATCCAGAGCACTGTTAAATATCCCATCTACACCAGAGTCATGTGCCCTTCTGCCCTCTTTTTTTCTTTTCTTGTTTGGACTAGTGTCTTTTTGAATTACTAAAAGGCCTTCAAGCATTTTAGGAAAGAGGATGGTGTTGAATCTTAAACATGGGAAGTCAGCAGATCTCCACTAGAGTCTTCGATGGGATCTTGGGCAAGTTACATAACCCTTTCTGTGCGTCAAAGTCATAGTCTGCAAAAGGGGAACAGCATGATCTATCTCACAGGATTTTTGTGGTTTGACCTGGGACTTTTAAAAAAGGTCTTTGTTGTGATTTGATTCCCCTTAAAACTGAATGGAAGTTCAGTGTCTTGATTGTCTCATTTCAGGGGTTTTCAAAGCAGCTATCTTATGTAGAAAAGCTTGATTATTTGTTCTTTTTCCCCTTGGATTTCTGCATTATTAGTGATTTGATTTCAAGATCTCTTAAAATGGAGTAACAAATAGGTTATGGAAAAACTACAGGCCCGGTCATAAAGAAATCTGTATCTACCATCTAAAAGGATCTGATTAGTCCCAACACTAATGTGGTAAATGGATTATAATCACTCTACTTCTCCCATGATTCTCAGGGAAACTGTGAAATAAAAAATATTTTAAGGGGGCATTGTCAAGAAAAAAGATGGGCATTTAGTTAAGACAAAGCAAAACATTTGGAGGTGCCATGTGTAGAAATAACCACTTTCAGAAATACCTCTTTACTGAAAAAATGTTACTGCACAGGAACAGTTGCCAGCTGGTAGAGGTGGAAGAACTTAAAGGAAAGGAACAATGCAGAATTAGAACATATGTACAGTGACAAATTATGTGCAGAAAGAGATAATATTACAAGTCCTCCATCATGTTCCTTAGCTAGAAATAATCCTGTGAAATATTTGTTCGAAAGATCAAATAAAAAAAGACTTTGTAGCAAGGAAGGGTAATACTGAAACTATCTCTAGCAGATATTCTGAAAATATTTCAGGTGAGAAACTTTTCTTGTGTAACAGTCTCACAGATTTTTACTGTAGGTAATGAGGAGTTCTGCAAATACCTGGACACAAGGATCACTTAATGTCATCAGACTGAAAATGGGGTGTGTTTTTTTGGAAAACTTGCACAGAGGAAGTGGTGATAAACAAGTGAAACATTAAGCCAAATTCTGTGTTCACTTACCTTCCCTAGAACTGGACTATGCAATGGTTTTAAACTCAGAGATTTAGATTGCACATTGAGAAGAAATTTTTTTACGATGAGGGTGATTAGGCACTGCAACAAGTTGCCCAGAGAAGCTGTGGATGCCCCATCCCTGGAAGTAATCAAGGTCAGGTTGGATGGGGCTTTGAGTAACCTGGTCTAATGAAAGGTGTCCCTACCCATGGCTGAGGGGTTGGACTACCTAAACCATTATGTGATTATGTGATTCTGTGTCTCTGTGAGCAAAAGAAAGGACTTACACATGACAATCTGATCAGAGGGAAAACTGGGATTCCCAGAAAGGTTGAGATTAAGGCATTAAGTACCTTCTGTATCTACCAGCCAAACTACCTTTAAACTGCTGAAGTTGCTTGGTTTTCTCTGAAACCGTCTAGAGCAAGATGAGATTTGTCTTGCTTGGCTTCAGCTGTTTGGATATTAGGCATTCAGTCCCACAAACTCTTTGCCTCCTTACTAGCCTGGGCAGAAAGACAGGCATCTCCAGAGAGCTGTTGTTCTTATTCATCTTCTGCTGGGAAGAATCAACCATCAGAAGTGCCCTTGGCCACCTTGCCATCTGCAGTGGAGACAGCTAGGCAAGTAAAGCAGATGAGGTCCCTCGCATCTGGACAGCTGAAATAAGGTGAGATAAAAACCTTGTCTCCTCAGAAGTGTGGATGTGGATGTGCGTAAAGGTGGTCTTACTAACAAACCTGTCACCTGCTTGTTTGACTTTGTTGTAAATATCAAACTTTGTTAAGAATTTTAGCCGAAATGTTACTAAGTTTTAAGCCCAATTACTGCTGTTCCGTTGCTTTATACAAGCCAGGGATGTGCTTTCTCAGGGGCAGATCTTCTTGTTGTCGTACATGTATCACTGAGCTGCTCATCAACACCAAATCCTGTGCTGTATTATAGACCCAGTTTTGTCAGAAGTCCTGTAATTTTGTTAGTGCACCTGCTGTTTTTCTAACAATTGTCATGCTTCATTTCTCACTGGAGAGACTTTGCTTTTCCCATCAAGTGTGATTGAAGCTAGCAAACCCAGCAGCAAGGCAGAAGTCCAGACCCAGGCCACCCCCAGCCCTGTGCCAGCATGGTGCCAAGGGAGCCCTCTAATGTCAAAGTCGTATTGCCAGCAGACGGAGCCTTTCTGGCCATGTCCTTTGCCACCACTCTCGCCCAAGAAAATACAGGCTTCCAAAAGCTGTGGGCATATCTGAATCCACTCAGATCTACTGCCAAAAGAAGTTAACCCTTTATGGTATCCTTTAAAAAAATTACTTGGGAGACCTTACATTTCCTGAATAGTACTCAAATGCTGTTTATGGTTATCCGTAACTAAGAAGTTGAAATTTCTAAATAGTCAGTGCTAAAGTCTTTCTGGCAAAGACTTCGATGATGCTACAGGAAGAATTCCTCTGTCAGATATATAGGCACTTTAAATGCTTTTCCATTTTCAATAGCACTGAACATCTCTGCAGAATGGTATCTTCCATAAAATAGGGAGATGTTTGAAAAGGACACGTACTTCTGAGAGTCTGTCCATTGCCCCTGCTGTCTTCTGTACCTCTGTAATAGTTTTGTAAACATTAGGCTATTTTGAGCAATACAAGTGTTCTGCTTCATGTAGAAGGGAAAGAGACATTGCTAAAGAGCTGATAGAGATATATTGTTTTGTGAAGAAAAACTCTCTTTCCAAGCCTTTAGTTCTCTCCTGTTTTGCTCTTCGTGGGGTGGAGGGGAGGCAGGGAAAGGAGGGCATGCTTATAAATAAGATGGGAAAAGAAGTTGTTTTGTCAGAACAGAATATGCATGTTATTCACTGACCCAGAAAGAAGAGCCACATGTACAAGATTTAACCTTAAAAAAACTGAAGACATCTTTCCTACCAGGCCTATAAAGAGGTTTGGACTATAGCAGACTCAGGTATAGGAATGAATGCTGGGACTCAGTAGTGTTGGAGTCTGTTCCCTTCCCCAGCTCTGAGTCTGCCTATGTGGTCTTGGACATTTTCTCCTGAATTGCTCCCCGCAGTAGTTTTCCACCTGCATCTACAAATCCCAGGAGATGTGGGAGGCATTACGCATATTCTGTGAAAGGTAAAAACAAGCTTATTGTCAATAGGCTTAACATGCTGGATCTGTTCTTCACTAGAAAAATGCTTGCACTTAAAAAAATAAGACAAACCTCAAAAACCTCTGCTATCACTTCGGAAAAGCGAAATGGTAAATTTCCTGATGTCTGCTGTTTGGGACTGAAGCCTGCTCCAAACTGCAAAGACTACGAGATGATCTGCTTGTTTGAACCTATCCAGTTCATCCACTTTGATCCATCTGAGCCAAGTTGTTGTCCCAGCACCTTTTGGTGCCATTTTGGAATATTGCAAATAATAACAAGTAGACAAAATCTAATTTAGTGCATTCTACTGAAAAAAAATATTAAAATGTACTCAGTCTTTCTGTTATCACAGTTACTGCTGTCACCCCATTGCAAAAAAGGTTTTTGATGTTTCTTCAGGGTGAGAAGCTCTAAGTTTATTCTGTAAATACAACCTGAGCAGACTTGTAGGAAGGAATGAGGTACATGTTTTCTTTAAAGAGAGCTGTGCAGCATGTCTCAAATGGAGGGATCCTTACTCAACAGGTAAGGATGGTGAGCAAAGCCTCTTTCCTCCGAAGAGTTCTTAATTGCTTTCTCTTGGGGGGAAAAAAATGACAAATAAACAAACAGAAAATGGAAGTGTACCAACTATCTGTAAAAGTTTTATTTTCACACTGTGCTTCAATTTCATTACAGCTTTTGAGGAATAACAGTGATAGTCAGACATTCCTCAGATGGGAAGTGATTAGGATGTGAATTGCTGTAGAAAAGCACTATTTCCAGTAATAACACAGCAGGTGTTTTGAAGAAAGCTGTTCTAACCTTTCAGATTGCAGAGGCATCCCAGTAATTCTAAGAATCACAATCTACAAAAGCCTAATTTCACTATTGCTTACCTAATTAAGAAGGGGGGAAAGGGTGTGGGGAAGCTGAATTTTGAAAGGCATTCTCCTACAAATTAGCAGGTTCCTATTTCTGATCTACCACTAGAAATAAGGTCATTTAAATGGAGTTTCAGAACCTCCATGCTGGAGCTGGGCACTCCAGGTACAAAATCTTATGCTGTGATCAAAGCCTAAAAAAGTTTAAAGGCATTGCATCATGGAAAATAGATTACAGGTAGTGATACCAAGATAACTGGTGTCTGATAATTATGTCGTCTTCATGGCACAAGATGCAACTTCTTTAAAAGATTTCTGCATGTTTTCATGTTGCTATTCGATGCACAAAATCTTGTCATAAAGATTTCATCTGAATGCAAATCCACCACATCCTTTTTGAAATTGCCCTGATGGTACAATGAAAAACTTGCACATCGTTTTCTATCTGAACTTTGTTTAGATGTAGTTCTTCACCAGTGAATCTTGTTCTTCCCTTGCCTGCCCACCTCTCTCAGAAAGCTTTGCCCCAAGTAGCTGTCAACAAATTTTGATCAGGTCACTTCTCATCCTCCACTTTCTTAATTAAATGGACCCATGGTATAGAAACCCAGTATTACCCCTGTTATTCACAGTATACCACAAGCTCAGTATTTGGTTGGATTTTCCTCCTGCATAGTTGTATGTTATCTATTCAGTTTACAAAGACAAGTTTTTAATTTAAATGTTAATCTATCCTTGATAATCCAAATTATGAATAGCATCAAAAGAATCTAGGGTCTTTTGGTTGGACCAAATAGCACAAGTCCCATTATTTCTAATGGATGCAAAATTAGTTCCTTCTTTTTGCATGGTAAAAGTGTAAGAATCAGAAGTAATGTGGACAAGTAGAGTAAATAAAATTTATCTATTTGTTGTATTTCCAGACCATGGATTACACACTGCTTTATTACTTTAGCACGATACTCTTTTTTTTCACTACTTGCTAAGGACTATATCTTGCCTTTAGTTTTCATGCAAATCAGCTATTAATATATGGAAAATTTGCAGTATCAAACATCGTGCAAGATATTCTGAGCACAGTGAGAATGAAACTCACTCCCATCCATTCTAGCATGGGAGGATGGGGTTAGTTCAGAGCCTTTTGCTTGGCAGAAATCTGAACACAACAGAGACCTGTTCCAAAGCACACAGAAATCACTGCAAAAAAACCTCCGCGACTTCAGTGAGTTTGGGATAAAGCACTGGGGCTTTCCTGAAAGGAAAAGAAAATGGCAAATATTTCTAATTGTAAGTAATCTTAAAGCAGACAGCTTTGTTGTCCAAAATCACTTTTAAGGAGCTGCTAGAGACTAAAAACATGTATAATTTGATTAGTTTGATGTCTAGGATATTTTTTTTCCTGCTTATTCTTTTTAGCTGATGGGGGAAAAGAAGTATTTTCTTACAAGCTTACCCCAGATTGATCACAGATAAATTCAAGAGCTTTGATGTGGCCAGCAAAGCATACTTACTGATCTAATAACAAATACAAGTGTTCTTGGAAAAAAACTCTCGGGCGTATACTGAAATTTCATGTTTGTTTTTCTCCCCTTTTTTGAATAATAAAAAAATGAAACCATTTATTTTTTTTTTAGGAATGTTTCCTCAGGCTCATTGTTCTATTTCAACTAAGCACACACTCTATGGAAGAAAGAATAAACAAGTAGAGCTTTGTACTTGGTCCACAACAAGAGACCCTATTTTCAAAACTCTCATCATAAAAGCCTCTGAGAACTTAACTTGACTTACATTGCTGTTGCTTGGCTTTTGTTGCATGTAAAGCTTGCTGAAACCAGGCCTATCTGCTCTTACAGTTCCCAGTATTAGGAAAGAAGAGATAACAATTGAAAAATTCTCATTTGTCCTAAAATTCAAGGCTAAATGATCAAATTTCCATTCCTCTGGTTGTTATTGACCTCCCTTCTTTAGAGAGGGGAGCTGTGAATTGCAGCAATGCCTGATGGTAAGCTCCGATGGGCTCTTTCAGCTGACCATATGACACATTTTCAAATTGCTTACCTTAAAATGTGGGCTGTGCCTGGCTGCTGAGTTAACACATGTTAATTCTATTGGAAAATAGAAGCCCAAGGGGTTTTTGTTGTTGTTGTTTCGGTGGGTTTTTTTCATCCCCTGAAGCTATCTATCAGATTTGTATCATGGCCATCTTCAGAACTAATGAAAACCAGAACAGAATAAAGTTGTTGGGAGACACATAAACCTAATATTAGTTTGGGAGGAGTAAATATTTATCCAGGGAGAAGACGATGACTTATTTAAAAACTGACTTAATTTATTATTTAGGAAAACCACCTTTCAGTATCCACCCTGCAGCCAAGAATTGTCCTTCTTTTTCGTAAGGATTATTACAGTTTAAGAAATGAACCACACAGCCCAGAAATATACTGGCAGGGGCAGTCTCCCAGAATGGAACTACTCATTAAACTCATTTATCCTCCTAGCAGACCATTCTAAAGGTGTTGCAGCACATTAGGGACAAAGCTGGATCGCTGAAAGGTCATGGCTCTCAGACAGTAGCTGTAGTGGGAGTCGCTCTGGTCAGGTTTGGATTTGTACTAGCAGTTTCACAGGGTGCTTGTCCATGACAGACATCTTCACTCAGCAGTTCTGTTTAGTACCTTATTTTTAAGCTACATGCCAAGTAAACCCCCAGAAAAGTAAGTCTGGGAGTGTGTGAAGGGGTCAGGGAGGTTGTTTCTGTTTTCCTCATTTCATACTTGGTTTACTGGGTGAGGCAAGGGACCATAAACATGGTAGAGTTTCATATTCAAGGTTGATTGGTTTATTTTTTTCTTTTAATCCTGTCCAGACTAGTAACAAGAAGGAACATTTCATATTTGCTGATAGCAATTGAAGTGTCAGGTAGTTTGCAGTCCTAGCTTAGTGGGCAGTGGACAGGCCACCACAATTGCTGGCAACTGTGATGCTTTCTCATCTGAGAGGGCTTGAACAGGCTTGGAGAAAGAACTGCTTTCTCCAGCAGAAACGTCCCCTCAACATTGAGCAGGGACAGCAGTGTGGTTACACAGCCTGTTCTAGCTGCAGCAGAGCCCTGCAGAGGTGGTTACCACCAGGACCCTCTTCCACCCCTTCAGATGCTCAGCTTAACTGCTTTTAAGGTCTCTTTGTAGGTCATTTCAGTCAAAATGATCCAGATGAGCTCCAGCGCTTCTAATAGTGATACTCTGTTTGTTTGTTTGTTTGTTTTTTAACTGACCTGACTTAAGCAGCCACACCAGCAGCTGTGTGAGCAATTGGAGGCGTCAGTCACCTGTTACAGGAAGGCAATGGTGAGCACTCCGTGGTGAGCAAGAGGGCCCAGCCGTACTCAGAACAGGCAAAGCCATTGCAGTATCCTCCTAGAGCAGTGCAGGGAAAACATGAAGTACCACTGCCTCTGCTATGCTAGTGCTCAGGATGAGCCATGGGGATATCCAGCCTTTCCCTTCCTCAAGTGTGAATAAAATACAAGTTTCTTTGAACATGTGTGGATGTTGTGCTGCTTGGGCACAACAGCAGTTTTGGTCTAGTAGTCCCAGTCCAGTACTCTATGTTAATGTGTTTGCTGGCCAGATGTAAAACACCTGATGGATTTTCATTATTTTGTTCTGTCTGTGCCCCTTTGTACCACACTAAGTGTGCTTTCCCTCTTTCACATAACAGATCCCAGTTTGTAAGTTTATCACATCTCTGCAATGATTTGAATGCACTTGTACAACATAGTTATTTTTATATTTCCTTATAAAGACCTTTCCATGTTTGTGTTCTTTGAACTCTGCCCAGATTCTCATCCCTTTCATTCCACTGTTGAGATCTCTGGCAATATTTCAAATAGAGCGGTAAAAGGAGTAGAAATCCCTGCTAGACGATGGGATTATCTCTGTGTTTAGCTACAAATTGTGCTGACCTTCAGCTGGTGTGTTTCAAGATAGTATTGCTATCCACACCCTCATCTAGCATGAGTGGGACACATGAGCTTCAGTGTGTTTTCACATCCTAATCTTTTATGTCATCTGGACCTGTGACTTGACCAGAGGATAGTACAGCCTCCTTCCTCCCACACTTTACAAGTCCATGCTTCTGTGTTATATTTAATAGCTCCCTGTTTCTTCTTCATGCACATAATTTCCAAAGGGTTTTCAGGAGAAGGGTTCTTCAGTGCTACTTACAGTAATAAGAAATCTTACACCTAATCTGGGTATTGTGCATCTTTCCAGAAGCACTGAATTAGGAATCTCTCTCTGCAGATAGGAGATAACTTAGCTCAGTAGGTCCCGTACTCTGTGTGTTTGATATGTCTAGTTTACCATGGTGCATACCACTGCCTGCAGATCGTTAGCTTTGATGGTGACTAAAACTGGAGTTAATCAAGCGCTCCTCTGTGACTCTCCCTCACTACTCCATATGCTGTCGTTTATTCTATGTCAACAGCCTTTGAGTAATTTATAAGCCATATTACACTGCTCTTTACACCTGATACTATTAAAAGTAACATTTCCAGAAAGCTTTCGTGAAACACTACATTGATGACAGCACTAACAGTCAGGCATTTACGCACTCTCTTTTCTTCTTGTACTTTTAAGCTTTTGGAAATGCAATCACATTTAGAATTACATCCTTGTAGGTGTTTTTCTGTACTTGTTTTTTGCCAGAGAGGCCAGCCAGAAATCTGCAGTTGTCATCGGTGAGAATTTTGACATGTAACTCTTTGAGAGGTTTGTGATTCGTCATTATTACTCATTCTGGCAGTTAATGTATTTCTTCAAATGTTACACCATCACCCTAAAAATATGATTGCAAGTGTTGAAACTTGTAGTACCCAATTCTTTTTTAAAGTAAAAAAAAAAAAAAAGTGAGGATTTTGAGTATATCTGTATAATCCCCTGTTACACTGGCGACTCAAATGCAGACTCATGTCTCTCATCATGTCACTTCAATTAAGAAGCCACTATAATAATCCACATCTTTCCATAAACTCCAGTTTCTCATAGAATGCAATAGAATGTTTTTTTAGTCAAAACTCAAATAATAATTAGTAAAAAATAAAATAGTAATCAGTACAATACAGTCAGTGGTTTTATTTACAGAGAGTTATTCCTTCATACAAAGTTATATACAGTGACCCTGCTAAGTTATCTACTTTAGGCATAGAGTGGAATGAGGCATGTTAGCAGTTAAAATAGTCCCCAGACAGTTATTTCTTTTCTCATTTTTCCACCAAGCTATTTTAAAAAAATAGAAAAGTGTATGATTCTGCTTGAAGAAAGGAGTGTGTGTATTTGCGTAAAAGGGAGTCATAGGTTTTTACCGTGAAGGAATCAGAGTTTACCTTCATAGATTGTAGACTTTATTATTGGACTTCAACTTTGGCTCATTTCTTGGATTTACTCAGAGTAATTGATCAATCTTAGGGAAACACCTTTTGTATTTTCTGATTTATATGTAATAGTTTATATTAGACCAGAAATAATAGATTTAGTGATACTTTTATATAGTATTTCATTCTCTATTGAAATGCAGACATTCTGTCTATCCTAAGGCATTAAGATAAGTTTCCATTGAAAGCAAAATGACAGCAGCATCATTAAAATGTCCAAGGTTTTTTGAGATGGGGAGGTCTGATATTTGAGGAGCGTATGCAAACCAAATACCTACTTCTGCAGATTTCTTGAAAGTGAGATTACATGATTTTAAAAGACTGTATTTCAGTGTTTTATGGTACAGCAACTTTGATTGTTTTCTATTTCATACTTTTTTCGTTTTATAAAACAAGGAGACATCTTTGTTCATTTTCACTGGATTTCAGATGATGATGGTGTTGACCTCATGCCAAACACAACTTGCTTTGGTTTCGGCTGACTGGTCAGTTCTAACCAGCAGTCTGTCACTAGTTTGACACTAGCATTTTTTTGCTAAGAACTTTGAAACTGATAAAACTTTCATATGTATAAAAAAGTTTATGTATAAAAACATAGAACTTTGTAGCTGATAGGTGCTGGAATTTGGCTAAGGATCTCTCAGTTTTATTGCCATGCTGGACAGATTCAGAATCTGCAGTAAACCTAGGATTGCATGACTCCCACACCAGTATTAAAAACCTTTCATTTTGAAGCTGTACTGTGCATGCTATCTCAAATAACTAATCACTTGATATAAACAGGTTTTGAAGTCCAATCTGGGCTTCTGAGGCTTGAAATGTCATGGATGTTTTGCTGGGGAAATACTGAGTCCAGCCTGAGCACCTGAGTCCAGCTAAATACTGGATAACTTTAGTGATACCTGTCAGAAGATAGAGCTCTGCTGAGCTCAGTGTTGAAGTTTAAGGTCATTAAACTGAGTGCAGAATATTAAGTCCACTCCAAGATTAAATCATTTGAGGCTTTCTGACTCAAAGATAACTATGTGCATGTGGAAAGATAAAAGTTGGGATTCTGCTGGATTCCTGCTTTCCCATCTGCTGCCATGCTTCACTTACCTCTCTGTTAAGGGCTGAAGGAGACAAAAAGAGTACTTTATCTGGGTTGACCAGCTAGAATGATACAGTCTGCTCTTTAGTTTTCAATTGATAGACTTCTTTACATGAAATTCACTCTAATAAGAAATAGAAAGAGTCTAGTGATAAACCATACTGATTATAAAATCCCAGACTATGGATTATATCATTTTACCTTCATCCTTCAGGAAGACTTTTCAGTGTCATCATCCTAAGTTTTCAGGTTGATTAAAAAAAATGTAATTCAAATGAATTCTAAATCAAAGCAGGAAAAATGGATCTACACAGTTTCTGTAATGTTTCCCAAATGAACTGATGTGGAAGTGATTGATAACAAAGTGTAATAGGATGTATTGTACATATCATACATACAAAAATATTACTGGGTCCTTTAGTTTTATATGTCGATAAATGTACAGAACTCAAGATGCTGTACCAAGTGAACTAAGGCTGGCTGTGAAAGGCACAAATAAGGAAATCTGTTTTCCCTCCCTAGATTTCTCAGGAGAAACTGTGTAAGTCTCACTGCTCTGAGGTGGATCTTTGCAACAATAAAATACAACATCTTGCTGTAGTCTCTCTCTAAAAACTTATATACCCCATGTATGAAACTGAATGTGAATAGTCCATTGAGATTCTCTTCAACGTCTCCTGTCTGCTTTGCTGAAAGTCACTTCAAGAGTGCAGCCCTCAACATGGATTCAGCATGTGATTTTATTTCAGTCTGCACCTCCAAAGACCACTGTGGCCCACAAACTGGTAGAATCCCAAAGCTAATATGGCAGACCCAGAAGACAGAGCTGTCCAGTAACTACCCAGTTTTGCAGCCTTAGCAATAAAACTTCCAGTCCCCAGCAAAAGCAGAGTCACAGAATCAACAACCTTTTATTACCAGCCAGCCTTAGTTTCTCCCCATTTTCAAATTGCTGACTGTTTTTTTCCAAAACCAGAACTTCTGCTAAGTTTTCCTTAGCAGCCCTTGCTCTGTGTTTTCAAATGGCCATTAGTTGCCTTTCTTTGCTTTTAATCTTCTTTACAGGCTTTCCTCCATGTATACCTCACACTTTCCTCTTCTGTATGTACGTCTCTCATGTACCTCTTCTTGCATCTCATGTACTTCTCATCTCTCTGACCCATCCAGCAGACTATTCTGCTGTCTCCTCATAAGTGTCTGAGACGTGTAAAATCAGGGTTCTCCTAAAAGGATGTAAACCCAGCCTGAAAGGGATCTGCTTACTGATATAAAGATGGTAAGAAAGGAGAGAACATTTTCATATTCCTTGTCAAAAATAAATCTATAGACTGGCAAATGTGTAGGGCTAGAAGCCCTCTTTTAACCTGAATTGAAAATTAGTTGCATTGTAACTCAGCTGGTTTGATTCCACAGGTGCCTTTCCCAAATGTAGCTCCATTGCACAAAAGTGCCAAATAGTTTCCTGCAGAAGTCTCCTTTGGGGCTCACTCAGCCTAAGTCAGGTGAACAGTGTGTTACAGTGGCCTGGTCTTCTCCAGTGGGTTGCCAGCTGTGATGGAGTAGCACATGGCAGTAGCTTAGGCTGTAGAAACCTGTTTGCTAGACGATGCCACCCTTTCTCATGGTTCATTTGACAGTCTCCAGAGTCTATTCATGTCATAATATGTCATAGTAACCTGTGTGTTAGAAAGTAATATGTATGTGACAGACACTTTTACCCTTGGAGAACACAGTGGTTTCCATTTATTTTTAGAATTTATCAGCTTGGATTTTTTGAAGGCATGCTCTGTAGTCACAGGAAGAACTTGAAGCTGCTTACAGCGTTGCCTCTCAGGTTAAGATCATGTCAGTGCTTCTACTGTGTCCTGTTTGAAAAGATGAAGGAAAATGACACTCTGTATGTAGAGCTCTCAAACAAGATTTTGGGCTAATAGCAATTTTTTTTTTCTCACGTTGCACAAAAAATGAATGAATATGCCTTCCTGTCCTCCATAAAACATTCTGCTTATTTTTATGCAGAATAAATGAATATAAGTCTAAAAGTGTCAAGGAAATGTGTTTGTTTGGATTACACTAAAAAAATTTTAAAATGACAAAATTTAGTTTGACCCTGAAGAATTTATACATCTTTTTACACCGCTTTCTTGCTGCAATACCACAGCTCAACTGCCAGAGTAGGTCAGGGGTTTCTGAAAGTGCCAATGTTGTATGGCTTTTGTCTCCATAGACAGACCAAGCTGTAGGCAGCACGCAAGCTGGCAGCATGCTGATGGAGTGACCTGCTGTATATTAGAAGCTGTCTAGACTGAATTTCTGTCCTGGTGACACAAGTAACTCTTGCCATATGTTTACAGAAGAAATGGGTTGTTTTGAGGATAATCAGGAAAGCATTTTCAGAATTTGTACTATGCATTTACAAAGCAGCCTGGTCTAAATTAGTGCCTGCAGATAAAAGATTATTTTCCTTTGATGAGTGAGACCCACATCACAGGGGGATTGCAGTCATGACTTTTAGTTTTAGAAGCTTTACAAGCTAAGGTGTCTTCCTTGCAAAAATTCTCCTTAGTTAACCTTACAGTTACAGAACTGAATGCAATCCATTTAATGTTTGGAAACGTTTTGTCCATTAGATGAGTCCTAAAAAAAGATACATGATCAGTCATGAGGCGTTAACAAAAAAGGTCACCATCTACAGAGGTGTAGCAAAAGCTAGATGAGATGGGTGCTCTGGAGAGGATTTAGCTTCCAACTGGATGTAGCAAAGAGGAGCCGTTGAGTTCAAAGTCATTAATTGCTGAGGACAGAGAAGGAAACTGACTGAAGCAGAACAAGTATGGAAAAAGGATGGAGGCAAGACTTCAAATGAGTGTCTTAATAAGAGTTTGTCATTAAGGAGAGAAAGAAAGGCAGACATTTAAGATGTGGTGGGATTTTTTATGATGGGGGGAGAAGGAATGAAAAATATCACTACAAAGGAAGTTTAAGAACTGGACTTTGAATGTGTTAAAATTCAACTATCTCTAAAAAGCTGTGATTCAGATTTTTAATGTCTTTTTGAATTTCTTACAGACTTGTAGAGGAAGGGTTCAGGGTAAAAATTTCTTATGTTAGGTCTGCAACTTTTATCTGCAAGATTAGATTGGTTTAATTTGGAATAGCACATTGAGAGATCAGGTTGAAGTTCAGTTTTAAAACTGATGTTCCTGCCTTTCTAAGCTAGCTTCTGCTTAGCAGTTGTGACACAAATGTTTTGGTTTCAGTATATGCCAGGCTGCTGAGTGCTGCTTTTTCTGCCCGCAACCAGGGTGGCCTGCCACCTGCTGAGGTGTTTCAGATCTCAGAAGCTTTTTTAGGCTGTTCCCCCTCCATGATTCAAACCCTTTCAGTAAGTAGTCTCTTTGTAATCGCTTGCTCTAAGCTGAGTTTCAGGGTGTTTCAAAAGCAGAGTTGTTCGCAGCCAGTCACTTTCTTCTTTTGGCTGCTGTAAAGACCTTAAAATTTATTTTTCTGTAGGCTATTGAATTTCAATGTTTTATCATTTTCACCCCAAGGAAGGTATGAATGCAAGCTACAGATAAGGTTTATTTCTAGAGTTTGGCCAGAAAGAGTATTTTTCTGCCTGAGTTAGACACATACTCAGGTACCTTGCTAAATCTGGGCCAAGATTTGTAGCCTGGTTTTGAAGTTCAGTGAACAATAAGTTAAAACCATGCATGAGCATTTCTTTTCTAATTGTAAGAATAATATTTGCAAATAATTTATTTAGCAATTACCTAGAAAGATTGAGCTTGATGAGGTAACCCTTTCATGTAAAAGGAATCAAAGCACAATATCCATTTCTATTAGTTGGCCCACTTAGATTTTGAATTCTTGAAAATGAATTAAAAAGGGAGTTTCCATGAAACAGTGTTCAGAAATGACATTATTTCTTCATAATAGGGCAATAGTGAAGAATATTTTATATTTTTAAGTGTCTGTAAATGTTCAAATGTGTAAATGTTTTTGTTTAAATGTGTACAAATGTGGTGCTTAGGGACATGGTTTAGTGATGGACTTGGCAGTTCCGGGTTAACAGTTGGACTTGATCATCTTAAAGGTCTTTTCCAACCTAAATGATTCTGTGATTCCATGAAATATGTACACATCTGACAATCAACAAGGAAGGTCTTGAAAATATTCAGGTTATAACTGCCTCAGTGATTTTAAAATGTATGGATAATTACTATGGAAATTATTATGGAAAGATACACTTCATTGTGAAAAAGTATTGTGTAGTAAACTGATGGAAACAGGCTATCAAAATTTATATTGATGCTGTAGTCATTATAAATTGCCCATTTTATTGATGATAGTTCAGTAGTAGTGGACAAGTGGCAAAGATTACTTGCTTCCCTGCAGAGCTCTTTGATTACAAGGTCTTTGAATAACTGTGTTAACAGGTTGAGGTGTACTGGCTTCGTTAGCTGACTGTGTCTCATAATTCCATTGGTCTGACTATAATTCAGTCATTTTGATTGTAAATCAGTGTGACAGGAAAGGAGTGCATTTATCTCTGTGAAAACAAAAGTAGTATTCTAGCTTAGTATTTCATATTCAACTACACTCATTGACTGGCTCCAGCAAGTTTAGAATATTAATGAGAAGACCAACATCTTGAATTCAGGGGAAGCAACAGATAGTGTGAAAACGGGGGCTTTCAGTATAATCAAATTGACATTGAAAACATTAAATGAATTCTTACCCTGAATTTTTTATATGTGCATACCAACAGTAATCAAGTTGTTGAATCTGAACTACTCAAATGTTTCTAAAGGCATCCTACATTTCCTTTAAATAGTTGAATTTTGCATTTTGTGGTTCTCACTTCTTCAATATAGATCTCTATTATTTACTTTCACCAAGAATTTTAAATATAGAATTTGCATCCGTAGACATACTTGTTTTGGCTCAAACCTTCAAAGATTCATATCACTGCATATGATTTGCATGGAGTTTGGTCTTCTAATTCTTCTCTGATGGAAGTGAGGAACATTTTCATATTCTGTGAGTTTTTGTAAAACAGTCTGAGTTTTCAGTGAGGTTGAATTCAGACTGCATCAGGACCTAGAACATAGCAAATTCAGACTTATGCACACCTTGGTTTCAGACTAAGGCAGGATCCAACCCAGTGTGTGTACTCAGTCATGAATATTGGAAAGTGCTTCTAGGTCCCAGTTTAGATGTGGTCTTACCAGTCTTCACTAAGAAAGCATTCTTGGGAAACACCTTGTTATTATTTTATACCAGAATTTTAGAGATTTTCAGATTTTTTTTTTCATTTGAGGATATGGTAATTTAAACATCTTAGTACTAAGATAGAGCTTGAGGCTGTTTGATTTTCCTTGCATTAGTGGTATTGTCTTGCTGGGGCAAGCAGTGATCCAGAAACGTAAACAAGGCTACATAACCTGTGAGGGCAGCTAAAGATAGAGAAATTGGCTACATACAGCCTAAGATAAGGCACTATGTTTAAAACTTCAACTGTGGTTTTTAGATCAGCCCGAAGTACAAGTTAAAGCCTATTCTCCTGCCAGCTACATGGAAGAATTAGGATTCTTCAGAGTTGTAATGCCTTTTACTGCTCCTTCACTCTTGGGGATGTACTGATGCTGGAGATAGATGTTTATGCTTTAGATAGGGGCTCTCCAGGGATTTATACTGATACTGCTTCTCATAAAGTGACTTTGTAGGTATAAATTAAAAATGTCAGGCAGTTCTTCGGCTCTGGCTACCAGTACAAGCACTAGTGAGAGCACTGCAATAACCTCCAGCTCTTCCAGGTTTGGTTCAGCTACTGTGATAGAGATGTCTTTTCTGAGAAGTCTCATAGCTCTTGTGTTTAAGAAACTGCATGGACAAATAGCAACAAAGAAGAGGTAACGATAGTAAATACTAAAAACAAAGGCTTTAAGTGAAAAGATCTTTATGTTCATGTCTCAGCTTCTTAGCTGACCCTTCTCTTCCTCCAAACAGGGAAGAAACTTCTGAGAACCCAGTTACCCCAATACTGCTGACCTCCTTTCTGCAGAGCTGTAGCCACTTAGGAAGACATAACTGTGATGGTGCGTGGGCAGTAGCTCACAATTGAAGCATTGCCTCACCCCACTGGGAATTTGTATTGGGGCATAGGGCAGCCAGTCATCATACCAGTGACAGGGTTCTAAAAGCAGCATACAGCATCTGATCAACAAAGGTTTGTCAGGTGCTACCGTGATACACATTTTGGACTTTTGAATATACTGGGGCCTCTTTTATTCACAGGTTGGCATTCCAGGTAAGGTCAATGTTTGCATACAAATCCTGCCAAACCTTTCTTCCATCACTATCACAAAAGCAGACAGATGTGTCCAGTTTGCTTTGCCTGTTAGCCAGTAGGCATCCAGGACTGCCAGGTAAAACTTCCCTCTTTTCTGTACCTGGCTGGGGGTGTTTGGTGCAGGCATCTAACTGAATAGATGTGGAGATAGACCACAGTGTTATTCAGGATAGCACCTTAAATCTCCCTTTGTACCTCTCAGTGTCAACAGAGATGTGCCTGGGTATGCCTGAGTTTGAGGTTTCCCTGTTTATACAATCTCCATTGAATGCATGTCCTCACATGGAGGGAAGTAGATCTCTAGTAACTGTAGAGTTAAAGAAAATTCATAATTTACAAATGAATACATACTTCCAATATCCTAGCAAATCAGTAACCCACATATTACACAGCTTTGCACCTCAGTTTCAGAGTAGAAAAAAATGTTAACATGTTCTCTAAATATATAGTAGCATCCAACTTTGTTTTCTTCTGCAAGATTCTTCCAATAATATTACAGGCAAAAGGGGTTTTTTTCTACTTTTTAAAAAATCATTACCAGTTCTTTAAGCAGTTTTTGTGTGGCACTGGAAGTAGCAAAGTCTGGTGTATGGGCTAAAGCTAATTTCTGGAATTGCAGCCAGAAGAAATTTAGAGGGAACAACATGCAAAGGCTAATCTTAGTTGTTCCGAGTGAGCATTGCACTCTGGAACCCACTGAGATCTCAGCTGGTATTCAGATAGGTAAATATTTTTCCTGTCCTCAACCTGAACTTTAGACGTCCAGATGAGAACAAACGAGAGCTTCCAGATGAGATGAATGTCATGGATGGATGTTACCTAGAGAAGAGCAGAAATGGCAGGAAAATGTAAAACTTTATAATTTTCAGGAAGAACTGGAGAAGATCGAACACTTCAGTCTGAGATGCTGATTTTACCTGTTAAATGTGAAAGTGAATTATTAATATTCTTTTCACTAATTGTCTTGTTAACATAAAATAGCTGAACTATATTAACTTCTAGAGTGCTTTTGTGCAGTGATTAGATAATATGTTATCTTCAGATCTTTAAAGGAGATGTGTTTGTATGGCCCAGTTATGTGGAGAAGACTAGCCTCCCAAACTGAGTATCAGTATCAATGAAGAACTCCATCACAGCTGTGCACATAATTAGCAGTAAATGCCTTTCCTAATAAAAATTCTTTCAACTGTTACATGTTCAACTAAAAGACCTAATTATTTTTCAAATAAAAACTGTTGCACTTAGGAAGCACTTTTCTTTTAATAGTTCTTTACAAATGGCTTTTTGTGTATATGTAGTGAATATATTAATGCATTTTTATGGCCTAGGTCAGGTAGATCAAATGAGGCAGGTGCATAGAACCAGAGCAATAGGAAGGAAAAAAAAATTCCCATTGAGGTGTCAGATTCTGTTACAGAATGGGATTTTCGTCATTAACTCTGCAGAGCCATGTTATATATCGTTAAGGTATGAAGAGCTCTGTTGGAATGGTCACCTGGCTTAAATTAAGCACTGGCTTAAATGCAGTGGGATACCACTGAATGGAGGATTTAGTCCACTGGATTTATGCATGTGGCTCGCACCTGAATTTTAGGCACTCAGTTTTCCTAAGTGTCTTCATGCCATTAATTATTAGTTTAGAAGACAGGGGCCCTGGAAGGCTTCTACACAGAACTCACATCTTACCAAATTTTGGCACCTATGATCTCCCTGGGATGAATTACTTCTTTTTATTTAATTGTTTATGCAGCAGGCACAGATACAGGGGATTTGTGTCATTAGGTATCTGTTACTTGAGTGGGTTTCCGTCAGGCGGGGGATCACTTCTCCTCCCATACTTGCAGAGTGCCAAGCTCAGCTGAATCTTTTTGCAGTGGCTTGGAGCAGCACTGTAATATGAATATTCAATCCTACTATCTGTGATGGCTCTGAAATTCTGGATGAGAACCTTACCTGGCTGTGGACCCTCTGGTGAGGTAGCTGCCTCCTTTGTGTCTGTGTTATTTTGTTCTAGGTACCAGTAAGCAGTGTTGTGAACTGCAAGGGTTGTATTTCATGATACTTGGAAGACGACATCTAAAGATGAGCACTTCTTGCATTACTTTCTTCAGACCAGAAGTTCTCATGTCTCAAACTATCAAAAGCTTTGAGGCTTTCGTATGGAGGTGACTAACTCTCGGGTTTTAATGTCTGTAGGACTAGATGCAAACTACATCCAGGCTGTTCTTCCACTTCTTCCGCCTCCTTGTGTGATATCCATTTAGAAGGCCTCAATACTAACCATCACTTATCCATCCTGCTAAGTATAAACAACTGTCAGTCTTTTCTCCCAATATATGTTTACTGGAAGAGTGATAGGAGTTCATTAACATTTTTGACAGTAAACTGACAAATTTGGATTTTTAATTTAATCTTTAATTTGGAGCTGTTCTTGATGTCAGCCAGGTCCTTCCTTTCCTTCTCAGGGGGCAAAAATAGAGTGGGGTAGTGCAAAAGAACGTATCAGGTAATCTGTGGTCCCAGTGACTTAAACCATGTACAAATCAGTTGGCTACAAGAGCCGTGACAAGTCTCCTGCTCAGGACCAAGCTAACCAAAAGAACTTGGGGCTAATTTGCAGGCTGCAAGCAGAGCAACTCCTGTTAACAATTAATTAAGATTCTGACAGTGTCGAGAATCATACCACTAAAAAAAATAATACTAGTTGTGTCTCTGAAACACTTTTTGGGTTTTAAAATCAAGTTCTTGAAGACAGTGTTTTCTTTCTGCAGTTAGTGTAAAGTTTCATTACATGTTCCACTTTTATGTTTCATGTTGTTATCACAATAACAAGTTTCTTGGCTGAAAAATAATTTATTCTGAATAGCAAATGTTTCATTATAATGAACAATAGTGAGGTTTCTTTCAACATGATGTATAATGGAGATCACAGTGCCAAGAGAAGCTGAATTATTACTTCCACATTATAAACCTGAATCACTGAGGTTTCCTGGGTAATTTTTTTTCATAGGAAGTTTGACTTGTAACAGAAAAATGAGCAGTTTTTAGAAAGTGTGAATTTAATAAAAGGCACCTTTATGCCTCATCATTGCTATACACACACATTTGCTTCATGTAACTGTAACATACATTTGTACTTGCTAATCCTCCGAAAAAGAAAAAGAGTATTTGAAGTCCATGAAAACAAGAAAACTTTGAAGTGCTGTTAAAATAATGTGAAGATTAAAGGGTCTATATAGAAACTTCATTCATGAGGAGATTTTTTTCTTCATTTCAATGTTCAACATTTCTCAAGAACACACTCTGTTAATCTGTTTTTTCTGATTAATATCAGATTCAGAGCCTCTTCATGATTTATTTTAATAGAAACAGATGTTATCGTTTGTGTGGAATGGAGACATATTCTGGGCATTATGTAACCTCCTTTGGCATTAACTTATGCTACATGTTTTTCCTTCATTCTGCCACAACATTGTAATTGTACCCAAATTGTTCTCAATGCGTTTCCATAGATACATAATGCGTTCAGACATTGTGTAATATATGCCTTGGTCTCACAGATGGCTCTTGTTTTTAAACTCCGAGATCTACTACACCTGTAGTTTTCAAATCATAATTGGTACTGGTTGTAACACAGCAGTTTTTGCATATATTTCAGTGCTGTCCACAAGCTCTGCTTTTGTAGCCAGTGATGAATTATGCAAAATCTCTGCCAGCCACCAAAGTGTTCATAGAGTGCTATGGGCTCAGTTATCATGAACTCTCTCCACATCTGCAGGGATGTCAGAAGAGGTGGAGGATTGAAAGCAAGGGCTCCAGCCCAGACAAGGGAAAGAACAGAAAATTTGGGAAAACCGTATGAGCATGAAGGACCTGTTGAGAAACGGCTAGATGCTGGAGCCTTTTTAAAGATAGTTTGGCCGATGTGACACTTACCTGTGTTATAGTTTGAATTTCTCCTTCAGGAGTTGCTCTACTTGCAGCCTGCAAATTAGCCCCAAGTTCTTTTGGTTAGCTTGGTCCTAAGCAGGAGACTTCTCACGGCTCTTGTAGCCAACTGATTTGTACATGGTTTAAGTCACTGGGACCACGGATTACCTGATACGTTCTTTTGCACTAACCCACTATTTTTGCCTCCTGAGAAGGAAAGGAAGGACCTGGCTGACATCAAGAACAGCTCCAAAATATGCCTTGTACATACACAACTGTTTGACCTGCCTTTTGTGGAGGGCTTTTCCTCTTCCACAGACTTAATTTATTGCTGTGCTCCTTTTAAAGCCCACTGGTTCAATGACCAACCTCAGCTGGCAGGGAAGGCCAAAAGGAGTCTGATTTCTTTTGAAGTGAAGACGATTGTTACTTCAAAAGCAGGTCAGCGGATGGGCTTGGACTGGGAAACAACATTTCATTTGGATGTTTTGAGAGGCTTAAAAACCTCTGGGTTGCAGCTGCAACCTGTGTAGGAAGTGGTATGCTGTGTAAGCCAGACAGAACAGACTGAACAACCCAAAAGGTACAAGAGAACATCCTCTATCGTTTGCTAAATGTATTGTAAAACCCTCGCTGAAATTAATATAGGAGTCTGTGCTGGGACTGAGCTAGGGTAGTGTTACATAGAAGCACAGGTGCCCCAGCCACTCGCTGGAATTAGTGTAGCAAATCTGCATCAGCCATTCTCACTCATTAACTGTAATTTTTGTCAGTGGAGAAGTATATGAAATAAGAAATTATTACCTAGTAGTCCCATCTTCTGGATTTAACATAAAATTCCTAGTATGCAGACCTTGCACAGGTGGAACAGGTCACAGCTGCATGGCCTCCACATTTCTTTACCCAGTTGCTTGTGATATTTTCCCCAAACTTTAAGGAAACAGAAAGACAGAGAAGAGCAAAGGAAGATTCCTCTTAAATGTTGTGTGTGTATAGTTTTGTTATCTCCCTTTAAATAAATTTGACTAATTCCTTATTTTACCAAAACAGTTAAAAGCTATTCAAAAGAAGGAAGCAATTATTTTTGTAATGTTTAAATAGAGACAGTTTGAAATCTTTGGCATTTTATAGATACAAAGTGACGTTTGGCACAAACCTGCAGGCTATTCTGCTTCAAAACAGAGCACAGGCCAAATATATGCAGTGGGTAAGCTAATACAAAATTTTAATACCAATTACAATAATTTTCTCTATGTTCATACACTTGAAAGGTTGTTGCCGACTTTCCCTTGTATGTTCAAAAGCAGGGATAATTGCACTTCGTTGCTGCAAAAGAACATTAACTTCTAGAGGAGTTTGACTTCTGCCAGGGCCACGTTTGCTATTGGGTAGCAACAGTGATGATGTTGATGCACCTGCACCAGCTGACTTTTTAGCCATCCATCTTTAGATTTCAGTCAATGTCTACCTGTAAAGATATGCTCAGAAAAGTGAGCGCAGTGGCAAGTTCTGCTCCCTATAGTGGCAGAGAGGAGTTTGAAGATTTATGTGACTGTGGGTTTAAACCACAGCTGACAAGTTCGTTGCATGCAAGTGTGTTGATAAAGATTAGGTTGTGTGCAGGAGGATGGACATTTTTAATATGTAAGCTCAACACAACATACTACATTTAGGTGGGCATAGCTGTCTGAAATTAATAGTTCATCATGGTGATTTAACTGGAGAGTAATAACACTATCTATCTGTTCCTTTTGCAGAATGGCAGTAGTTCATGACAGCATATTGATTTGGAAGACTTTTGTCTAACTCTTCAGGTTTGAAAGATAAGAATTAGTATCTCTGACCTCTTCCTGTGATTCATCATGGTTTGCAGCTTTGGATTCTTGCAGCATCAACCTTAAGTTTATTATCAGTACTAAAATCTGTCTCCAGCCTTGTGATAAGTGAGAACAGGTGGAAATTGAGTTGTGGGGTGTTAGTTTCTGGGCTAAATATCCGTGTCAGGGTTTCCTGCAATAGTGGGAGGGGGCTGGACCCACTAACTGAGATTCTGCCTACAGCCCTATGTTCTGGCTAGAATTCTTTGAGCCCTTCAGCAAAATGTTCCAGGAGGTTTGATGATGTGTACTTAAACTTTCGGAAAGCTTTTGTGGAAGAGTCCTTTGCATGAATTGCCTGAAGCCCTGTGCCGAGACTGCAGAGGACTGTCATTGACCACACAATAGCTATGGAGTCAGGACAAAGCAAGAATAAATGTCAAGGTCTCAGAGACACAGACCAAGGCGTCTGTGTTTGAAACCTTAATTTCTCATCTGGGTAATTAGGAGAGGAAAGACACCAAAATTTGCAGATTATTTTAGTACATTAAGGACCAGAGACAGGAAAGCCTTTCCAAAAACACCTTTCAAAAATGGTAAATGGACTGACAGGACCCTGCCAAGAAAAATTGTGCTGACTGTTGGATGAGTGTCATGGAATCATAGAATCACATAATGGTTTAGGTTGGAAGGGACCTTTAAAGGTCATCTGGGTCAACTCTCCTGCAGTGAGCAGAGACGTCTTCAATGAGATCAAGTTGCTCAAAGCCCCATCCAGCCTGACCTTGAATGTTTCCAGGCATGGGGCATCTACCACCTCTCTGGGCAACCTGCTCCAGTGTTTCAGAAACCTCATTGTAAAATATTTCTTCCTTCTGTCTAGTCTGAATTCACCCTCTTTTAGTTTAAAACCATTACCCCTTGTCCTATCATTACAGGCCCTACTGAAAAATCTGTCCCCATCTTTCTTTATAAGCCCCCTTTTAAGTATTGAAAGGCTGCAATGAGGTCTTCCTGGTCAAGGCTGAATAACCCCAACTGTCTCAGCCTGTCATCATAGGAGAGGTGCTCCATCCCTTTGATCATTTTCGTGGCCCCTCTCTGGACCCACTCCAACAGGTCCATGTCTCTCCTGTGCTGAGGGCCCCAGAGCTGGACACAGCACTGCAGGTGGGGTCAAACCAGAGCAGAGGGGCAGAATCACCTCCCTCACACTGCTTTTGATGCAGCCCAGGATACTGTTGGCTCTCTGGGCTGCAAGTGCACGTTGTGCGCTTATGTCTGGCTTTTCATACACGATGTGAGTAACAAGTACCCACATTGCGGCATTTTGTTGATGTTCTGTAAAAGTGCATAGGTTGTGGTCTCCAGTACCTAAATATCTACAGGTGCAAGGAGGTGGTGCCTGGGATCTGGTATGCATTCCAGTCCTGTGTGTAAAACTGCTGGTATCCTCCATGGCCCTTACTGTGGAGAGCTCAGCTGAAGCATCTGTTTAAATGTTGTGTTTGCTCTGAACTTGAAAAGTGTACAGAACCATTTGAAAACACCACCAAACACGATCATGCACATAATGCCCACCCATGGATATATTGTGTTTAATTCAGGTTTTCTATCACAGCAGGCCAATGCAATGTACATCGTTAAAGATGTAGAAGGGGCCCCTTCTGAAGAGGGGTTGGAAGAATAATGTCTGTGAGGACACACTGAGGCAAAACTGCTCAAATCCCTGAACTTCAAATAAAATTTAAATCAAGCACACTTGTATGCCGCACCTTACAAACACAAAGGAGAGCTTAAATTTTAAAGACAACCTTTCTTTTATAAGAAGTCTGGTATTCCTAACTCTCTAGATCATATAACTTCTGCGATTTACTGGCACAACATAACAGCAAAAATAAACATTTAGTAGCTGATATAAAACTTGGATGACAAAGTAGTGTCCCTGCAGAAGTCAATGGCAAAATTGTAACTGTATTAACGGGGTCACTTTGTGTGTTTTTACTGGCTAGAGGTATGACAGTTGTCTCGATGCAAACGGACCTGTTTCTTCAGAAGAGTAGGCTAGGGATGTTAATGGAAAGCTTCTAAAGGACTGATATATTTATAGTGCATCTAGTATCTGAACTGCTCCATCTAAAGGTGGTATCATGCCACTCTACTGAGAATACTTGCAGTGATCAGTCACTGGCTGCAGCGAGACAAGTCTGACTTCAGAGCTGTGCTAGAGGACATAGAGCAACCCTGGCTGAAGAGGATTAGGAACTAATCTTCCATGCAGACAGTAATTTTCATCCACTGCTGGCCCTTGTTAGCAGAGAACTGATCAAGTGAAATGCTGGGCCAAATTGTTCCTGTGTGTCTGATGAAGGGGGCTTTTCTCTGGGGCTTTGGTGTGTGTGCAGGAGGTCTTGCATTCATAGATTCACTGAATCACAGAATGCTTTGGGTTGGAAGTGACCTTTAAAGCTCACCTAGTCCAAATCCCCTGCCACAGGCAGGGACATTCTTCACTACATCAGGTTGCTCAAAACCCCATCCATCCTGACCTGGAACACTTCCAATAATGGGGCTTCCACAGTGTCTCTTGGGCAGCTTGTTCCAATGTCCCACCATTCTCATCATAAAAAAAATCTTCCTTACATCTCATCTAAATGTACCTTCTTTCAGTTTAAAACCGTTACCCCTTGTCCTGTCACTATAAGCCCTGGTAAAAAGTCTGTCTTACAAACCCTCTTTATATATTGAAAGACTGCAATAAGGTCTCCCTGCAGCTTTCTTTTCTCCAGGCTGAACGACTACATTTATCCCAGCAGAGCCATTTGGCCTTGTGTTGCTTGATATCCACCCTTCCTGCCACAGTGTGTATAGTTGTGGCAGTTGCTAAGCATGTGAAAGACAAGGAAATGCTAAAATAGCCTTGGCTTTTTAAACAATAGAAGTTAAATAAAAAATTGTAGTTCTTATAACGTAATATGGGCCTACTTGCTATTTTTATCCTGATCATACTTCTATACTACTACTCATTGTACATGCATTTGAACATCACCCAGTTTCACAGTTAAATTTAAAAGGCTTAAGAGCAATGGCCACACCTAAAGGGATTTGGAGTTACATATTGCATGGCTAACACACCATTCAGATCAGCGGTGTGATGATCTGTACTACGTTATGGCACACTGGGTTTCAAAGCAATTCATACTCATTAGCAGGAAAAGTTAAATGTTGGTTGTGGCCTGAGTGTGAAGGAACTGGGTAATTTCAGCACCTAGTGTGTGTATTACCTGCCTTTGTTCGACTACCAAGTTTTTATACTTGGCTCTTAATACATTCCAGGCTTTATCAAATTAGAAATCACAGCCATCATTTTCATTCCTCCCTTTATAAACTGGATGTGAGGAAATTTTGGGAGGTAAAACCTGATCTGATACATCCTTGTTGTGCTACCTGACACGTTATTGTTCAGGATTTGGGCTAAATACATGCATAAAAGCCAATTAAGTTACCAGTTCCTGTGACAGCAGTGAAGGCATGACAAGGATAAACTAGGCATGGCGTAACTATCAGTAACTCCAAAGTAGCAACATTGACAGGACTTGCGTGTTTCTGTTTGGTTACAAATCTATTCATGTTACTTCTGAAATTTCTGTATTTTAAAATAATATACTTTAAAGAACATTAAATAGCTGCTACCACTCTCCACCCCTATCAGAATCCCATTCTGCCAGTTTAAGTGCTGTCACAGGAGACTGTCTCTGGTGACGGTGACAGTGCCAGCGCTGACAGCCATCTAGGTGCTCACACAGCAAAAGGTCTTCTGACAGCTTAGAAAAGTGTCAGAATAGCAGATTCCCATTTTCAGTAAGTATTTTACTAAGTTAATTTTGTGACTGTTTTGAAATTAATTTCTTTCAGAAACACAACAGAAAGCAATTTACACAAATGCCAAGAAAGCACATGAGTCTGTGCGTCTCATGAAAATAAAACCTTGAATTTTAGCTAAAATTAATTAAGCAGTCACCTGTTCCGTTTTGCTCTTGCTCTCAAGAAGTTTAAAAAAAATCAAATGAGGTTTAATGGTTGTATCTAAATGAACAACATACACGTTGCTGTTTCAGTCGGGTAAGTCTTCGAGCTGACAAAGAAATTGCACTCCAAAGTAAAAGGTTAAGTGTAACTAAGCAGCAATTAGCTATGTAACAGATGGTGCTGTGGCTAGAATGGAAATACTGCCGAAATATTTAAAACAAATGACAGTGTCCTTTCCCCGTAGAGTTATTGGAACTGCATTTTTCCACATGACATGCCCTTGTAATTCTAGGTTTAGTGATGAATAGTGGAAATTCCTTGTACTTAGGGATTTTTGGCTTCTTCATCCCAATATCACAAAGTTTGTCCCTGTTAGAAAGAGGGAACAAGGGGAAGCTATCTGAGGGAGCATTGGATGGTGGACATTCAGGAGCTGTGCCAAGCAGGTGTCCTGCACCCAAGACTGTTCTCAGTTCCCCCCTTGCCCTGAAGGTGACTCCTTTTCAGCCAGTACAGACAGCAGCCCCCTCCCGTTCGTGGGGTCAGACAGATGGCTCAAAGCATGGAGGGAGGGAAAGGAGAATGCCTGAAGCTCCCGCTTACCCCGCTTAGCCAGGTCTAACAACATATTTTCCTCTGGGCCTTAAAAGACTTTCTTGGGAGTTCGGACGTGGTTCTGCGTCAGTGGGAAGTGGCCTCCTGGCACTCTGCATTGCCTTTTCCCAGCGTAACGTGAGAGTACCTGAGGACCTTCCAAAGGCGCTATACTCCTGTTACAAATCAAACCAGATCTTAACAGAAGCATGCCAGTCTATGTATTAATTTTTTATATATATGTCCTGTAAATGTCTTTTTTTTTTTTTTTTTTTTCAGGAATGAGAAGAAATATATAAGCAGATACTGGAAAGAAGTGAAAGTTGGAGACTTTGTGCAGCTTCGCTGTAATGAAATTATACCTGCTGACATACTGCTGCTCTCCTCAAGTGATCCCGATGGGCTGTGCCAT
Source organism: Falco cherrug (assembly GCF_023634085.1). Lineage (NCBI taxonomy): Eukaryota > Metazoa > Chordata > Aves > Falconiformes > Falconidae > Falco > Falco cherrug. The sequence goes on along the minus strand of NC_073698.1, from coordinate 71,377,244 downwards.
ATAGAAACAGCTAACCTGGATGGTGAAACTAACTTAAAACAAAGACAGGTGGTGAGGAGGTTCTTAGAGCTGGTAAGTCACCATTCCTAACTCTCATTTAAGGTAAGAATTTGTTTCAGGTAAGTAAATTGTTTACCAACCCACTCTACACCAGCTAAATCTGCTTGTTCTAGTAGTGTTAATGAATTACTGTTATGGTTGTCATTAAAATACTAGCACTTGCCAACAGCTGACCTCATCATAGTATCAGAATTTTGACCATAATTTTCCCCTGAATTTGAATAGGAATTATTTGGGGCAATTGTGTGCGGTTGGAAAACGGGGATTTCTAATGGCTTCTATTGTAGCTTGAGTTTTGAAAACACATTTTAACTGCCCAGTGAGAAGATATTTAAATATAAACAACTGCTTTTCCTGCCTGTAAACCAGATCAGTTTCAATTAGGAATTTTGCCTGAAACTCTATTGCAGAATATCCCTCCAGCACTTGGAGCATTAAAGCTTGTAAGATTTAAAGGGACAGCATGCATGTATTCTGGAGGTGTCTGTGCTGAAAAACTGTTTTATTGCTCTCTCACTGTGTTTATCTCCCCCAAACAGCACTATTTTTAAATAAACAAAATCCAGATCAGTTACTGTCAGCAGCATTAGAGGAAATTACCTGAAGTTTTACACACTTTAATAATCCTCCTGAAACAGTATTTGTTTTTATGCCCTCCTCTCCCATCCCTCTTGCCAGCTAACTCCGGTTTCCTGTATTTTGTCAGGAAAAAAACATCATTCTCTAGAGCACAGCTACATCTTTTTTTCCTATGAGCTCTCCTCATTTGAGAAATTTTGCAAACAATGGGAGCTGCTGTCCTTGCCACTGTCATCAAAAGTAACTATAAAAGCCTGTATTTGTACTGAGGTAGATCAGCATTACTGAAGTTGCAATCCAACCTATAGGATAAAAATCAATGTGTCTTCCAGATAATTCTTTATGATAGATAGAGCCTTTGAGTAGCATGTAAAAACATGAGATAAAAACTTGTTTAACCATCAGTGATTTCCACATAGAGTTTAGACATGACACAGCAGCTCCTGCCACGGCAAGAAGCTTAATCAGCTACAGGCCAAAAGTTTAAAAAACTCCGTTTGTTTCAAAGAAGCTTTTGGAATTGCTTTCAAACATCCCATCCTGTTCCCACTGAGAGGAAATTTCACCCAGTGGGTAGAGCTCCAGGGAGGTACTCAGATGATGTATCCCAGTTGTCTGCCAGCGTAGACTTCCTTCATGACCTCAGGCACGTTATATAGGGCAGAAATTATAGATTGCATAGGCTACTGAACAGAGATGCTTTTTCATGTTTGTTATAAGCTAAGGGCATGTCACAGGTCTGTCTCAAAGGAAGCTGGGAAGGTACCAGTTCCTCCACTCATCCACAGCAGATGGTTGGATTTCTGTGATCCAAGACCATCTGACACAGCAAGAGGTGTTGGTAAACACAGTGAAAGGAATTGATGCGTCCAAGTACAGATCACCACAAGACTGACTTTCAAGAGCCTTGCTGCCCAGAGGAGTTCCTTATACTGTATCCCTGGCTTCCTGGTGTCAGAGTCACAATTCAGCACTAGGAGTGTGATTGCTGGAAGCTGTTGAGCTAAGAGGGGACCTGCTGACCCTACAAAATCCCCTGCTCCTGGAAGCTGTGACGCCTAGATGTGTGCCTGAGCCATCAGTTGTGGAGTCACTCTTTTGTCTTTAGCCAATGAACACATGCATGCATTAATACAGCAGGAAAACTGGGAGGGAGTATCCCTGCAATCTCGTGTTTGGCATACTCGCTGAGGTTTAAATTGCTGATCAAAACCAGGCAGCTAAAGACTTCAAGTCTGGGTTTTGTATGGTTTGGCAAGACCTGTAACGTTTAGACTGTTGCATGGAAATGAAGTGGCAGTGCCATTTCCTCCTCAAAGGGGTTAAAGGTTCTCAAAGACTGAATTGGGTCACATTAGGGAAGAAGGCTGAGGAGACAGTGCCCACCTAGAAAGGCAAAGCTAAGTTTATGTGCCAGACCGTTCAGTACATCAGGGTATACGTGGCTTGGCTTGCTCAGCATACCCTGCTTTACTGAGGAAATCGCTTACAGTCAGCTTTGTAGACACCTAACACACTTTGCATTTCAGGCCCATCCTCCTTCTGTATCTTAATTTTTTGTATTATGATTATGGAACTTTTCTATCTCAGAATTGTGCTCCAAAATACGTGGATAAATAATTTTTTAAAATAAATTTTAGGTCACAAGATGCCTAGCTACGATAGCAGTGAGGTCCATAATAAATTTTTAGGGTTTAAACTGGGGTCAATGACAGAAAGCTCATTCATTCCAATGAAAACAAGACTGGGCCCCAAGAAGTAAAGTATTGAAAGAGGGTTTGTAAGAAAACCACATGTGACTACCTCCCCTCTCTTAAAATAGCTAAGAAAGCAGGAAATACCCAAGCCCAGGTTCCTGCGTCAACTAGGTTGTAGGCAAAGTGCACACTTGCAAGTACCGAGTCCTCAGCAGCTGCAGCATCACAGAGCCTCTCTTATACATCATCCTATAATTTATCCAGCAGAATACTTGCCATCCTCATTAAAGTCCTAGCCAAAACCTGTCTGAGCATGCTGTTAATTCATGCAGCAGCATTAGTTTCCTCACCCCATACTAGTAGGGGTAGACTTTTACTGGTTCTTGAAGGTGTTGCCCTGTTGAGAGACACTCAGCAGCAGGATAGAAAACTACTTGGGAAATGTTGGATCAATAGTAGGCCCACAGCCAGCTACATGGAATAGCAAAGTAATGCCCATTTTTTGAAGTGAAGCACAGTTCCTATCTAGGTATGTCTTAAGTTTCCACAGCTGGAGAGAGATTACTGATGGATCTCATAAAATACATTGCAAGACTGGAGTTTTGTTGCACCAAATACTGACCATCCTTTTACTCAACCTCAGAGAAGTTAATTTCCAAGTGTTTTATAGGACGTCCATCCCAGCCTGTTCATGCATTGGACAGGAATGCTTTTACATTTTTATATTACCATTGTACTCAGCAGAAAAACTCTGTTTTGTTTATAGCCGTTTGGTTCTGTGTCATTTTGCAGCCCTGTTGTTCAAACAGTAAAACAAATAGATTATGTAGTCCTGACCCTGTCTTTCCCACACTGCTAAATTCTTTCCCCACCTCCCTTACAGAATGACATGCCTGGTCATGTGGCTTATCATGGGACAAGAAACAGAATTTTTTGGAAGCTTCTTCTTAAAGTATCAGCTGTCAATAGCTGTCTTTGAATAATGTCTCCAGCAGTATCTCAAGCATTTAAAAGAAGCTGTGTTACAAAGCTTGGCCTTTCTGTGTTTCTTAAATGAACTAACTGATAACTTCTGAGCACGTGCCTGTGAAGCAGCTCGATGAAGGATAGCTATTTCTATATCCATCACTCTGCTAGGCATGGGAAAAGAGCGGGGGTGGGAACAGTTTTTTTAAGCCACTTCTATGTTTTCCTTATTCTGTCTCCCTGCCCTATGCCCACCCATGCAAATTGCAGTCCCACAGGTCTGTGCTGAGCTGCTTTCCATGGAGAGCCTGGTTGCCAATTTGGAGTCACTGAAGCGGGGTGTGTGCTGGGCAGTCCTCTTGCAACCACAGCACTCTCTCCAAATGCTCTCTTCGGAGGCCAGCAAGACCAGCGTTGTTATATTCAGTACAGCTGTCCTCTGGAAGGGCAGCCATTCTGCCAGCATGCTCTGAAGGATCTTTGTGTGTCTCTCTTCAGCATTAGCAGCATATAAGGTCCATAGTTTCAGAGAGTAAAAGATCTTATAGTTTCCCCCTTCCAAACCTTTGTTCATAAAAGTACCATTCTGATCTCTTTTTAGCCTGACTCTTGAAGCAACAATAAGCAATTATTGAAGCTGTTCTATATCCTTGCCTCCAGTGCTTTGCAGGCATTATTTTACTCTAAGTATATGCTCAGAAGATCCAAGATCAGCATTTGTGGGCTTGGATTGGACCTCTCTGCTTGTGAATTCCAAGAAACTGTTTTCCTTTATAGTGCAAGTGACCAGAAATATTGCTAATTTTAGTGCTGCTTTGATTTGTCTGAGTAATTTATAGTAGACTGGGAACACACTGCTTGTTAGCTTCGTGTGTTTGTTAACAAATGTGATCTGTCTGACATAAACCTGTACTTTCTGTACATGATTCTGCATTCTATCAATACACAAGCTGTAAGAAGAGTCACTGATATGTCCCTCTGTGGCTTGTATGTCTGAAGATACCAGTTTGAATGTATACCTCGTTGTTCTATACTCAAAATAGTCAGTCAAGAAAAACCAGATTTTTCAAAGGCCTTGACATTTTTTCCTCTGAGACTTTAAATACTCTAGTCTTGTTATCCAGCTGCTGCAGTGACAGGATTTGTTAGAAGTGTTTGAAATGGTCAGAAATTTACTTCTGCATGCTGTGTTTTTAAAGCCAAAAGGATAGTGGACTGTCTTCACACTGAAACACGGATCAGATCCATGTGTGCAGCATGACACGCTGGCGAGTGCAGCTTGGAGAAGGCACTGTGCTAAATCCCACTGTGAGTGATCTAACAGTGACCAGTAAGCATCTCTTGGAAAAAACGAGTGTTTCTTGGTATTCCACCAGTTTTCTTCTAATTTCTAACCCACCCTTGCTGCTGCCGAGTCACAGCAGCCATTTCTGGTGCACTGGATCTAATCAGAGACACAGTAGGCAGGAGGAATCAATGTGTTTTCTGTGCTACTCTGCAGGCTGCTGTGCCACCACACCCTCCGCAGTTGCTTATGGAATGTTTTCCATCCATCTGAGACGTAGTGTCAGCCACTCTTCAGAGTGGATAAGCAGATACAGCTTGGGCTGCAAGAGCTCAAAACTCCCTTTCAGGATTCATAAACTTGATTTAGGATATTTTGATAGTATGAATCTAGACTCATGAAAAACATTTACATTTCCTTGCTCCACTGTTTCTACTCAGTATGCCTTTTAACAAAATCCACAAAGACTCACTGTGGATTCTGGAGCAGCTTATGGTTTATTAACCACTGGCCACGTCCTGGGTGTTTATGTGGAAAACTTGAGCTGAAAGCTAAGCTAAATCTTGCAGCTTCCATCCCCTGTGAGAAGGTGCATGTATCCCTCTCAGAGCTGGTGGGGCTAGGGGATGCAATTTTTTCCCCTTCTCTTTTTCTCCTAAGAGTAGACCTTTGTTCAAAACAAGCTTGTATTAGCGTGATTAAACAGGTTTAGATAGGCCTTGCAAATTACTATGTGGCTGCTTATTTACTTTGTTTAAAAAGCACATCTGAATTTGGTGTCTGCCTGTTTGGAAGGGTTCATTTGCATGCAGACTAGCACCACATCAGTCTAATTTCCTCACAAGTCAGTATGTGAACCCTTCTGGAATATCTATAAACTCAGAGCCTGTGCTTACTGCAGGCACTTTTGCTCATCAGTTTCCAGCCTGGAAGCTGGGCTGAATTGACAGACCCAGCTTTTATTCCTGTTCTTGCATAGTCCTGGAAGCATACTGGGAACAGCTGGACTTAAGGAACAGTTCCACAGCTCCATGTTCCAAGCATTAAGCCATTTATACCATCTCTTTCTTTCCCTGTGAGTCCTAGGCAGAAACTGGTCCAGAAGAGAAGACCACTTTCTAGAAGGGCTGAACTATAAGTCTGACAGTTGGTGGCTGGAGGCTTCACTTTGGGAAGGGCAACCCATGCTAATTGCATGCATACAACTCACAGGGCAGCTTTGGTATCTCAGTGTAGATGTTCCTTTTGCATTGTTTTTCTCCATTTAAAAAAAAAAAAAAAGGAAAGAAAGCAGTTTTCAAATTTAGGTTTAGCCTAAACTGAGATTTCTTGTGTAGCCATCTGCATTGGTTAAACTAGCCCAGTTGGAGAGAACAGTTGAAGTTAAGCTAGGACAACTCCCAGACCCAGTTTACAACTCGGCTGCTGATACAAGCTTCTTATCTCGAAGGGTCTGATTGAGTCTAAAGTAACACAAGAATGGGCATAGCTATACTCTTCCTGTCAGGCCTTATCCCACTAATACCCTCATGCTATCATCCACTTTTAATTAGTGGGAATGGTACAATGTTATAATCAAGTAGATGTGAACTGGTCAGCATACTCAATGTTGTTTATACTGAAAGTACTTTAACAGGGTAGAATCAGGCCACAAGAATAGTGAATGTCTATATTGCATCTTTTGGGGGTTATCCCTTTGCCTTTCTGTTTTTGGAACATTTTGAGAAGGTTCACCAGGCTAGGAAAAGTGGCTCAAAAATTCCAGATATGCACATGTTAAAACAGCAGATTAGTGCTCTGTCCCACACGTTGCCAAAATTAGATTTCCCTGAGGGAGAAGAGAGTTAAAAAAAAATAACCAAAAGAAAACAATGTTTTTCCCTATGTACTACCAGAATATTAAATTTATTTTTTTTTAGTTTTACAGTTTAGCTTAAGATATTAGAGAAATAAATCTTGTATGAATACTTGTGTTTATCAGTGCAAAATGCAAGCATGTTACATCCCATTAAGACCTTTGTCCGAGGTCATGCCTTGAATGTTCAGTAGATTTCTGTGATGAGGGTTGAATTGCTATGAAGAGCTCTACACCTATATTGTTGTCTCTTTTTTTGGGTAGTACGGTGTTCAGAGATGACTTCTGTGGAAGCCATGGACACATCTAGTTAGAAGAGGAAGCAACTCCTGTCTCTCTAATAGAGAAACAAACATAGAGCAGCTGCATGCAGAGCAGCCTGGTGCAGAGCAGGACCAAGTCAGTGCTGTGGCTAACTCTTGTGCAAGCTAAAAGTCCTAAAGGAAGGCTGAGAACAATTTTTCACTCTGCTGGCTTACCATGGCATTTAGTCAGCAGTCTCACACTGGAGGTATGGGGAAATAAAAAAGGATGATGGTTCACTTCCTCCTTGGTGAGCTGTGAGCAAGGTTATTGTCTCTTTCTAGTTTCCATTGTGCAGGTGTCCAGGCCACAAATTTGACAATCAAGAGAGGTTCATTAGAGGGTCAAAGAATTTGAATAACTGTAAGTGAAAAGTTTTAGCATCTTAATCTTAGCATTGTGGGGAGCAGAGGAAGAGTCCAGTTCTGAAGAGTGCCGAGTACTTCACTTTTAGCATTGGCTAAAATGCTGTTTGGTTTGTGCTTAAATATAGGTTAAAGGGGCTAACTTGATGAATCAAAGTTTGTGTCTTGGCTGTGAAGGACCTCCCATCCCTAGGGTAATCCTTCCAGCACTGGTAGAACAGTGGCAAATCCATGTAAGGAAATATATTATGCCAGTACTTGTACTGCATCTGACCTTTAGAGAGGCAGGACATTTCATTCCCTGTATCGATAGTCCAGCATCTGTCTGTTCTGCTGTTTCTCTGAAAAAGCATTAGAAAACATGAGGTTTGCAGACAAAATAAAATGCTATACTGCTTTTCTGTTATAGAGAAGTAAACATTTACATTTAAAGCAAGTTAAAGAGAGATTTTCCAATTTATTTATTTTTTATTTTTTTGGTCATGACTTTTCTGGTCTCTTAGCCTAATTCAGTTTTACTGAACAAAAGTTTATTTCTGGAGCTGTTTATTCCTTAGCCATACATTGGCCTGTCAGCGGGGAACAGAAAGTATCTGGAATATCTGTCCTATAACGCTGAGAACTCATGATTTTAGGGCAAGTTTTTTGAGCTGGAAACACATCACTCTACATTTGTCTCTGATACTGCAGCCCCAGTTGGCAGTATCAGTGATTAGGTAACGATGGAAAGACCTTCTTTTCCAGAGCTGGCTTATTAAGCCATGTGTAACCCCAGCCATGATGGTATGGGCTCACTTTCCTTTGGAAGCACTGAGATGGAAAAGGGGTCTGCTTTCCTGCCAGAAAAGGCAGAGCAGCAGAATGAGGAACTCCTGTATTTATCTCAACATCCAGGATGTGAACCCTCATCCCACTTCTCTTTTCTCCACCTGCTACCCTCCAAGTCTTTTACACATTTTAGTACTGATAAAGCCATGGAGGCCAGTAAAAATTTGCATTAAAATGTTACTTGCATGGGAAGTGACTGGTGTATGTCTCAAAGCTGTTGTTTCAATAAACTTATGAAAATTTCCATTCATTGGTTATACTCAGGTTCATACTTTCAAGGTCTGCTATGACTCTGTGATGGTCAAACACTTTACATATGTGTATATTCTTGTGAGAGAGCAAGCTATGATTGCGCTGTAGGTACGTGACTGGAGAAGATACTGTTCACACAGAACTATAGTGCTTATACTTCCATTTGGTTTTGAATTAAAAACATCAGTAGTGCATGGAGTTTAACCGACAGCGGTGCTAATACACTAATTCAGCTTTCTTACTAATGACACAGTAATGGACTGGTTTACACCAAAGCAGGGAACACTTAGCTCTTTGGCTTCTAAGAGAAAGAGAATTTGATGTTTAACATTCAACATGGTTAGAAAGCACTTATAAGTTGTTATAAGCCTCTATTTAACTTTTATAAGCTTGTCTGCTTATTATATTTTTGGCCTGACTTGATTGAATAGCAGATTCAAAACCATGCCCCAGATGGCTAAGTATACTCATATACCTGTATAGCAATGTGGACTGAATGGCTGAGATGACGGGGATCTGACTTACAAGCTGCTGCAGTGTAACAGGAAGAGATAAAAATGACTTTGTCCTGCTATTAACTACATGGAGGTAGGAACATCAGCCACTGAGAAACAAAAAGCAATGGAGCATCTCCTGGTGCTTCACAGGAAGCTGTTTCAATGATCTTTGGTTAAGGCAGATAGCTGATAATGACATGGAAGAAAAATTACACAAGTTATTTTATTAATTGATGCTCTACCTGTTGGTCTTATCCCTGACATTCGATGTCATTGTTTGCACTTCCACATCTCACATTTATTGAATGCTTATAATAATGAATGTTTACATAAGAATCATGTAGTCATAGAATAGTTTGGGTTGGAAAGGAACCTTTAATGACCATCTAATCCAACACCCCTGCCACAGACAGGGACATCTTTCATTAGATCAGTTCCTCAAAGCCCCATCAACCTGACTTTGAACACTTCAGTGACAGGGCATCCACAACTTCTCTGGGCAACCTGTTCCAGTGTCTTACCACCCTCATAGTAAAAAAATAATCCTCATATCCAATGTAAATCTACTTTCTTTGAGTTTAAAACTTGCCCCTTGCCCTGTCACTGCAGGCCTTAGTAAAAAGTATCTCTCCATCTTTCTTATAAGCTCCCTTTACATATTGAAAGGCCTCAATGAGGTCTCTCTGCAGCCTCATCTTCTCTAGGCTAAACCCCAACTGTCTCACAGGAGAGATGTTCCAGCCCTCAAATAATTTTCATTGCCCTTCTCTGGACCCACTCCAACAGGTCCATGTCCTTTATGTTGGGGACCCCAGAGCTGGATGCAGTACTCCATGTGGGGTCTCACCAGAGCAGAGGGGCAGAATCGCGTCCCTCGACCTGCTGGCCACAGTGCTTCATATGCAGCCCAGGAGACAGCTGGCTTTCTGGGCTGCAAGCACATGTTGTCGGCACATATCCAATTTTTCATCCACCAGGATCCCCAAGTCCTGTTCCACAGGGTTGCTTTCAATCCATTAATCCCCCAGTCTCGATTGATATTGGGGATTGCCCCGATCCAGGTGCAGGACCTTACACTTGGCCTTGTTGAACTTCAGAAAGTGTTGAACTTCAGGGTCCATCCCTTAAGCCTGTCAAGGTCCCTCTGAATGGCATCCCTACTCTCAAGTTTATCAGCTGCACCACTCAGCTTTATGTCATCCACAAACTTGCTGAGGGTGCATTCAATCCCACTGTCTACATCATTGATAAATAATGCTGGTCCCAGTACAGACCCTTGAAGGATACCACTCATTACTGGTTTCCACTTGGCATAAAACCATTGACTGTAACTCTCTGGACACAGCCATCCAGGCAATTCCTTATCCATCTAACAGTCCATCCATCAAACCCATATCTCTCCAATTTAGTGGCAAGAATGTTGTGGATCAAAGGCCTTTCAGAAGTCCAGGTAGATGACATCTACCCAGAGGATAAGATAGCTGGCGAGGGAAGCCTGTACAAGAGTAATAGACTCTGCTGTTCTGCTGTGCTCTGATTCAACAGGTCATATTCATGTATGCTTTTAATTCCACACTTAACAAAGCATACAGATTACTGAAGGCTGCACAGGAACTTTGTAACCACTGTGCGTGCCTGAAGCATGAGCCTGGCTAGAGTGCTGAACAGGGTAGCAAACCTCAGTCTCGGCCCCAGTGATACATGTTTGTCCCCCTTAGCTCATTTCCCGGTTCTGCTGTCCGGTTTTGGAACTGGCAAGGCCATCATGAATTTCTTTTCATAAGATCTATGCAATCAGCTGTTGTCTGAAAAAAATCACCCTTGAATTCCTTGATTTTTTGAAAAGGTGTTTTTCACTTTGCTACTGAAGTCTTTAGCATGTTGACCACGAAGGAACTCGTTCAGTGAAATAGATAGTAGATGAGACTAGACAGACCAGAGAGCAGAGCTCTTAGCCAAAGTATTCTGCAACCATCCCAACTTCCCCCAGGTACCGTGCATGCCAGCCACAGCCTTGCTGCCCTCAGACTGACTATTAACCTTCACAGCTGCCCCTCCACCCTCTCCACAGAGCTATAAGGGAAGTACAGAAACAGCAAGGGTTTAAGCAGAGAAGGTGTGCTCTGAATGCCATGTTTGTGTTAGGAGCATTAATAAAGCAGGTATGTGATAGTGCATGTTGATACAAGACACAAGTCCAAGTGAAGATGGGATGCCAGTGTCCAGCTCAGGGAGTTTTTACTTGGCTATATAGCCTTCTCATGATGGAGATGCTCATGGAAAGGCTGACAAACTTGTGATAGTGCTGATATGAGTGTTGCCCTGTAGTATTTGGTGAAAAAAGTGTCTTTTCATTAGGACTGCTTCTTTCCCTCTGTGCTCTCCTGCAACTGGCTGGTGTTGGAGTCTCTCAGTTCCTTGGGCAGTTGCCCTATGTTACAGGTTTCCCCCACATCCTAGAAATGTTTCTTAAACATGATGCCTTGCAAGGTGAAGCTACTTTTAACCAGATTCCCTGTCTCCAGGTTGAGATGGACTCATCAAGCCTTCGTGTGTTTAACTGCGTCCTCGCATTACAGCTACCACTGCTAGGTTTTACCATTCATAAGGAAAACCCTTCATTACCAGCCACTGTCTCTTCTGTCAGGACTCTGATGTTCTGGGTTTTGTTTGTGGATTGATGTAAGAGAGGTGTTTGGCATTTCCCTCTTCTGGTTGAAGGGTCTTGGTCCTTCCCATTCCCATTTCTTCTGGCAGAACTGCATCCCACAAGAAGTCAGACTGGCCAGCAGCCCAGACTAGAGCAGGAGCAGGCCAAGGTATATTCAGAAGCTGAGCTAGCTGTTGTGCTGCTAAATTAAAATGACCGTGCAATGCTTCTGCCACTAATAAGTTTTCTCCAGCAGTTAAAAAATGCATCAGAAAGACTTCTAAAATCTCTCCAGAAAGGGGAAGGCACTGAAGGGTGGGGAGGGTTACATCTTGCTGAGTGTCTGTGAGCATGAAGTGAAAAGCTTCTGGAGGAGCAGTGTGGGTTGTACAGTTTTGTGAGCCCTTGAGAGGCTGGATTTGTGGTTTAGTTGAAGCGCTGAGCTAATGCTGAGGGTGGCTCTTACAGACAGACTATGAAGCCATTCATTTATTTCAGTGACTGGCTTTTGGAACAGTCAGATACCACTTTCTTAACTGTCCAAGTCTGGGTCCATATTTCAGCCTTGACATACTCTGTTCTCTTACCACTCTCCAGTGCTGCTATAGTCCATGAACGAAGTCATTCACACCACTGTAATTTTCAGTGCATTACTAAGGATAGCCATAATCCCAAGGGATGTTGAATTTGCATGTGTGTATTTTCAGCATTGTTGACATTTTTTTGGTAGTTTTGTCCTGTGATTGACTAACAGCAGTTTCTTCAGCTGGCTCTCATATAATTGTTGAGGTCTTCCTAGGCCTTGCAAGCAACACATTTCTTTTCCTGCAAGCCGGGTATTGTGCTGTTCCCTCATACTATTTTGTACAAAGGGGAAAACTTTTACTTAAGTCAGCCAGAGGAAGACCATCCCCCCTAATGTGTATTTGGCTTGCTCAGCTCTTCCAGTGACTCTGAATAGCGAACATCTCAGTTCCATTTAAACAAACAGTACTGAAAAAAATCCAATTATAGTAGTAGTTGTCAGTGTGGAAAACAAAGCTATTAAATTCTGATGTACGGGTGGATCTGTTTAGTTCCTAAACAGCATAGATCAAACTGTTTCTTCCTTTTCTTGTGAATTAGTGGCACAGATAAATTCTGTCAGAGACTAATGCAGTTTAGACATTAAAACATTTCAGTCTTTTAGTCTATAAACAGTCTGCATGCTTTGGATACGTAAAATCAATATGTAATTCCAGTTGCACATTAATAAAAGGTCAGATTAATTTTATATGGTAAATGCAGGGTACTGCTATATAAAGCAACAATAGGATGGACCAATGCATTAGGAGGATGTGTTCTTATTGCACTTAAAAGCTTTCAAACTGGAAAGGTGTTTTTCTAGGCAGATTTTTGTCTATTAAATATTTCTTTTGAGTTGTCTCCATGACTTCATTTCTCCTTTTTTGTTTCCTCCAGAAATACATGCCAAAACAAGTCCCAGAGCCCTCATTTAGCCATTGTACTGCAGGGAGAAGTCTGGATAAGTTCCCCAGCATAGCCAGTAAACACAGCGTGATAAGTGGGTAACTGTCAGTGTCACCCAAGGGCATCCTGGGGTACTCATGCTGTCCTGTTAAAAGGAAGGACTGAACATCAGACTCAGGTTTCTGCAGCAGTAAAGTAGGGCAGATGAGTAAAGGAAAACATTTTAATAACTATGCATTATTAATATCACTAACAGGCCATTAAATCACCCATACCACACGCATTTAATGAAGGGGAATATGTTGTTTGAACACTGTGTAATTGTCAAACTAAGTCATCTGGCAGAGCAGCATGCTTTGCTTCTTGAGCTATGACAGTTTCGTGAGGTTGCCAGCAGTCAGAAAGGTTGGCATTTCACTGTAGAGATTCAGAATTATCTTGCAGCTAAAGCTCCAAAGTCATGTTGGAGAAAGCTAAATTCAGTCTCCTTTTTTTGTGACAGATCTCTGTAGTTCCTTCGTCTGTCTACCTGCGGGTTTCCCACTCTGTAGAGGTGTTGTAACATTTTCCTTTCCTCAACAGTATACCTTTTTAGGATATAAGTTTTTCAATATTCACCTGAGAGATAACAGAGAGTGGCTTATTTTAAGGAAAATTTTGAATAAAACACCTTTCCATTATGTTTTCTTCTCCTGTGTTTGTTGTGCTTCCCCAGAGAGACAGCCCAATTCTTGCAGACCTAAGTTACTGTTTTAAATGGAACTCTTTATCAGGTTTAACAGGTAAAGCATTGTTAAAGCCTAGTCACAAAACCCTTTACATCTGCAATTTAACTTTAATTTGAAATTCAGCTTTGAAGGAATCAATATTTAACAGGATTTTGCAATATGACTAAGTTTGCTTACATAAGGAAAATAAGCCTTCCCATTGCTTCATTTAGAGTAAGAATTAATTTCCCTAAATGTTAAGAAATTGGAAGAAGTAGGATTTATGGATAGGCTGTTAAACAGTTTCCTAGCAAGAAGACTCTGGAAGAATTGAAATATATTCTGTGGAATCCCTGAGTATATAACATATCTAATGTAAGTATCACTGTGTGTCCTTTTGACAAGTTTTAAGCTCTCAGAAATACCTCTGAGTTTCTAAAGGGTCAGCATTTTTTTCAGAGGAAGGCATTGAACTAAGGGCATTTTGACAAAATCAAAATCTGAAGTCAGGTATTTGAGGAAATTCTGTTTATTATTATGTAATTAAATCCCTTCTTTTTTTTCCTCTTGTTCTTTTTTTTTTCATTTTGATTTGATATTACTATGGCAGGAGAGTGGAGCAAGAAGTGGTGTTCACTCCTCTGATGTATCTTGTGCATCACTTCATACATGCAGAAACCTTCAAGACCCATTTTTAAAATTATATTGGTAAGAAAGAATTCTTACCGCTAGAGTGAAGTGGATAACGTTTAGTCACCGAAGGCTTCTGAATGCAGGGTACAAACAACTCCAATGGGGAGATACACCTGAATGTTTCTATGCATTAATGGTTGACCAAATGGTGTATTTCTTTATTTCTGTATTTCTGAAACTCTCAGACCATATGGGAAGAAATGACTGAAACCTCTGTTTCACATGTTATGACCTACCCACAGAAAAAGAATGATGTTGTGCCATAGTGGTCACAGCAACAGGTGCCTGGTGTCTTGCTGGGCCACACAGCACTGGACGAGGCATGCCACCAGTTTTATCTTCTCATCCCCTACGTGCAGGCCTATGGTCATTCTGTATTTCAGGCAGTGTTTACCAACCATCCAACCATTCCCTATATTCTCCAGAGCAAAGGCATCCAGATATATCTTGTGGTTTTACTCTTTTGAAGTGACTTGCATCCTATTGCCGGTGTGCAGGCAGCACAGCTCGAGAGCCCTGTTGTAGAGTGACGTTGTTGTGATACCATGATGGTGATGTGAAATTCAAATCCAACAGGAGGAACGGCATCCATCTGAAACACCAGCAGAAAACCAGATTGGTGCCTGTATGGATGATGCTTATATCCATGCTAACTCTGTTAGAAAAGCAGAGGCAATACCTAACATTTGAAAAAGAATGAAAGTATTAGTTTTTTAGAGCCTGTAAGTGCTAAGATAGCGTGTATAGCATGGGCAGAGGGATTTACACTAGTCCCATTTGCTCAAGACAAAGGGAACCAAGGATTCTGTTTCCTTTCAACTTCATGGAAGTCAAATCTGCATTTCTTGACTTCTAAATATCATCCATCTCATAGACCATTGCTCTTCCACCATTTCAAAGAGAATTAGAAATTGATTGGCCTGGAGGGAGAGAAGCATGAGTGGCAATATGATTGTCTGCAGCCTTAGAGTGTTAATGCAGGAGTAAAAACATTTGAGTTCTGGTTGCTGTTTCTTTTTTTCTTTTAACGTAACTGAATGTGCTTGACTTTGCATAGACTTTAACATACATGGTGCTCATAGTGACTTTTTTCAAAGTCAACACTCACTGAAACTAGCATAATCCTTTCTGGCCCTTCTTTTAGATTTCTTATTTCTGAGTATCCTTTCAAACACAGTTTTTCTGTAATGCCTTAACAATGACCAGTCTGTGCTTCAAATAAATTAAGCACTACCTAGCAGTGAGATACTTGTCTTAAGTGTAAGCATCAAAAATCACTAATGTTTGAATAACCTTTTCAGCTACCCATCATACGTGTACAGTCACTATTCGGTTGCTTCTTTGTAACACATGAAACATGCATGCTGCCTCTTCATAATGCAAGCTGTCTCCCTATATTATAGACTTGGTTGGCTCGACATGAAAGATTATTCTTTATCAACACAGAACACCTCTATATTATTTGTGGAAATTATGGGATAAGATTGCATATATGATAATAATATTTAAGAACTATGAAATTATGCAAAGCCTGGCCTTACTTTATTTTACAGGGACTTATCCTTAGAATTAGTCATGGCAAGTAAAATGTATGTTGTAGCAAAAGGAGAACAGGTTGTTGTTGTTGTGGCTTAACTTCAGCCCAAAACTAAGTACCATGCAGCTGCTCACTCACCACCACCACCACCCAACAGGGTAGAGAGAATTTGGAAAAAAATAAAACCCTTGTGTTGAGGTAAGAACAATTTAATAACCGAAATAAAATATAATAATAACAACAACAATCGTAATGAAGAGATAGGGAGAGAAGAATAAAATCCAAAAGGAAAAAAAAACAAGTGATGCACAACAGAGCTGCTCACCACCCACTGACTGATGCCCAGCCAGTCCCCCAGCAGCTATCTGCAGGCCCCAGCCAACTCCCCCCAGTTTATATACTCAGCATGAGGTTCTATGGTATGGAAAATCCCTTTGGCTCGTTCGGGTCAGCTGTCGTGGCAGTGTCCACTCCCAGGTTCTTGTGCTTCTCCAGACCTCTGGCTGGCAGAGCCAGAGAAACTGAAAAGTCCTGCACTTAGTATAAACATCACTTAGCAACGACTAAAGACATCAGTGTGGTATCAACATTATTTTCATACAAAATCCCAAACACTGCATTATACCAGCTACTAAAAAGAAAATTAACTCTATCCCAGCTGAAACTAGGACAGTTTTTTAACAGAAATACATGAATGACATGAACAGAATTTGGCCCTGGCCTTTGCCATCCAACAGTTTTGTGAAGTTCACTGGGGAACTTATTTGCAGTCAGTGAATCTCTCCCAGGTTTATATCAACCAGAAAGTCAGTTGTTCAAATCAGCGGTGCACAAGGCACAAGTCTGGGACACATGCAGAAGTACTGTATAATAAATACGATACGTACCTTCAGAAAAGAAAAAAAATGCCTCCAGCTGCTTTTTGTGAGTAACCTGGCCTTGTTGGTGTGCACTGGGAGACCATAAGAACACCAAATCAGTCATGTTTTCAGGGAAATCAGGAACTGGAAAGCCTCAACTCAGGTTGCAGTCTGCCTAGGCATGGAGCTTTTCATCCCTCTTGAAGCTGGGACCGCTTTAATGCCCAGCAGTTCTGTAAGTGGCAAGCATGACACTGAAAATCAGGCACATCAGATAACTGATGCACAAAAGTCTGGGGAAGAGCTATTCTCAACCATATTTTGATTTTGTATTCTGAGTTGTAACAGTGATGCAGAAAGAGAAGAATTAAAGGTAGTGGCAGAGAATTTAATTTTTTCATGGACTTCTACCCAGAAAACAGCACAAATCTTGATTTGTGCAGTGTGAAATCAACACTTTTGACTTTAACTTTGTTTAGCTGTAGCTTCTCAGCTGTTAATATATTAGACCAGCATCACAGTTTCTGTTTTATTTGCTGCTGAAGTGTGGATATCAGCATAAAAAGGAACAAAATATTGATCATTTTGAAATCTTATGTTAACTTTGTGCTTCTTTATAACCACCGAAAGCAGTCACATGCAGGCACTGTTTAATATATTTGTTCATTCATCTACTGGAAGGCATTTTCACATCAAAACAGTGTCATCAGCTGTTATATACAATGTATATCTACCCTTCCATTTCACAGAGAAGAGATGAAACTATTTGATTTATTAATAAATGAAAGAGTTTCTGCCATAAATCAGAATTCAGCAGTTTTGTTTCCTTACATAAACTACTATTTTAATTGGATTTTCTCACTTCCCAGATATTATCTGGTTAAAGACCATAATCACATATTTCAAGTTAATTGTAACAGAATACAAATACACAGACGATAAACTTAAAAATAAAGAACTTCTATTTCCAAAACTGAGTTATAAATGAAAAGAATCCAACAAAGGAGGGAGAAAGACTACATGGTAGTTGCATGGTAGCAATGAAGAAGTTGAGTAGGTTTAGTCCTTTCTGATCTTGACAGGATCTTTCTTCTCTGTGAAGACTTTATCTCTAGATTTTTAGTAGGTTTTTTCTTATTTGTAAAGTCACTGGCTTTGCTGACAGGCTTTCTTAGCAGAAAGGGAATTCAGTCTGCAAACTTCCAGTTGCTTTAGAAGCTAATGTATCCTTACAGCACTGAGACCATGCTCTCTCTGCTGAGTTCAGCAGCGATAGAAAAGCTGCATTTTATTACATTGGGTTTTATTTTTAGGTGTCTTTAGGATTCCCGCAGGAGCATTCATCAAAGATGTTAAGATTTCTTTTGTTTCTTTTTTAAGACCACTGAATGAAAATTTGTGCTAAATTAACTGTATTATATATAGTATGTTATAATAAAAAGACAAGAAATGTTTCCCTTTCCAGTATCTTCATTTTATAAATGCAATTTAAGTTACAGTGGTGACTCTTCTTTAACACAGTCCATAGGCAGACAGTATATTATTAAATACCTTGAGCAGTGTATATGGATTATTTTTCTTGTAGGTTTGTTTGAGGCTTCTTTTTTCCTGCCAAGGAACATACCAGGGCAAGGAAGGAAAAGATCATGTTCTGGAGCAGCAGAGCAGGTGTTACGCAGACAGCACAGGCTTTCCCAGAAAAACAAGCTTTGGTGTGACTTGGGAGAACTTCACCTTCTCCAAGAAGCTCAAGTAAAGCCAGCTGCCATGTAGCTCTGGCTGCTACTGTATGTCTCTGTAATGTGAACCTTTTGGCTGCTGGAGGCAAGGATACAGGCAGAGTATATACATTTTAGGAGCTGTAGTAACAGATTTCAGATGTCAAGGCCTAAAACCTTCGTGATTTCTGTTCTAGCCAGAGATTCCTTCCTTGTGACTGCTGGTGTCTCTGCCTGTCTGAAGTGAGCAGCTGAGGAGTGAGCATCAAAGGAAGTGAATGTGTTGCTTTACAATATCTGCCTTATTTTACAGCCCAAGGATGTCTTAGGCACCTCTGTAGAACTAGATACTTCCAAGCATGTCCAGCATCAAACTTCAGTCACCTAGAGAATCACAGAATCGTAGAATGGTTTGGGTTGGAAGGGACCTTAAAGACCGTCTAGTTCCAATCCCTGTGCCGTGGGCAGGGGCACCTTCCACTAGACCAGGTTGCTCAAAGCCCCATCCAGCTTGGCCATGAACACTTCTAGGGATAGGGAATCCACAGCTTCTCTGGGCGACCTGTTCCAGTGCCTCATCACCCTCACAGTGAAGATGAATCTACCCACTTCCAGTTTAAAGCCATTACTTCTTGACCTGTTACTGTATGCCCTTGTAAAAAGTCCCTCTCCAGCTTTCCTGTAGACCCTCTTTAGGTACTGGAAGGCTGCTATAAGGTCTCGCCGGAGACTTCTCTTCTCTGGGCTCTCTCAGCCTGTCTTCATAGAAGTGCTACAGCCTAATGACCATCTTTGTGGTCCTTTTCTGGACTTGCTCCAACAGGTCCATGTCTGTCTTGTGCTGAGGACCCCACAGCTGGATGCAGTGCTCCAGGTGGGTTTTCATGAGAGTGGAGTAGAGAGGCAGAATCACCTCCCTCGACCTGCTGGTCATACTTTTGATGCAGCACAGGATACGGTTCACTTTCTGGGCTACAAACACACATTGCCAGGTCATGTTCCAGTTTTTGTCAACCAGCATCCCCAAGTCCTTCTCCTCAAGACTGCTGTCAATCTGTCCTCCACCCAGCCTGCATTTGTGCTTGGGATTGCCCCAGCCCACATGCAGGACCCTGCGCTTGGCCTTGTTGAACTCCATGAGGCTCAGACGGGCCCACCTCTCAAGCCTGTCAAGGTCCCTCTGGGTGGTGTCCCTTCCCTCCAGTGTGTCAACTGTACCACACTGCTTGGTGTTCGTAGGCAAACTTGCTGAGGGTGCACTCAATCCCAGTGTCCGTGTTGCCAACAAAGATGTTAAACAGCACCAGTCCCAGTACCTGCCCCTGAGGAATGCCACTCATCACTGGTCCCCTTTCCCTGTCAGTGGGAAATTCACAGGCCTGCCCTGACTTCTCAGATGTGATGGATAGTGGCTCAGCCACTTCATCGGCCAGTTCTCTCAGGACCTGCAGGCACCAGTTCCCTCAGGACTCGTGGATGCATCTCATCAGGTCCTATGGATTTGTGCACCTTCAGGTTCCTCAGATGGTCTCAAACCTGATCTTCTCCTACAGTGGGCAGTTCTTCATTCTCCCAGTCCCTGCCTTTTGTGTTCTGTGATTTGGGCAGTGTGGCTAGAGCACTTGCCGGTGAAGACTGAGGCAATGAAGTCATTAAGTATCTCGGCCTTCTCCATGTCCCAGGTAACCAGCTCTCCTATTTCCTTCGGGAGAGGGGACACATTTTCGCTAGTCTTCCTTTTATCACTAGTGTACCTATAGAAGCTTTTCTTGTTGCCCTTGATGTCCCTGGCCTGATGTAATTCTGTCAGGGCTTTAGCTTTCCTAACCTGATCCCAGTCTGCCTTTTGAATGCAATTGTCCAGTCAATTCCTTATCCACTGAGTGGTCCATCTATCAAATCCATGTCTCTCCAGTTTAGAGACAAGGATGTCACGAGGGGCAGTGTCAAATGCTTTGCACAATTCTGGTAGATGATGTCAGTTGGTCTTTCCTTATTCTACAGCACTGTAACTCTGTCATTTTCTTCTGACCAGGAGAAATATCTAATGATCTTAACCAACAGTATTTGGTGCTGAGATCATCTGGATTTCTTCCTAAGGCTCAGGTGCTTGTCTGCCCACTTTAATGTAATCCAGGGAGTCTGATTCTTAGCATAGCAATCTTCCTTGCTCAGAGCTGTCCTTTGTTTTTACTCCCCACTCCCCACCCCCCTTGTTTACAAGCTGAATTCTACATCTAAAAGTGATTCTTTCCTCCAGTGGGCTGTAGCTGTCTCTAAGTGACAGCCCATCTTCATGGTTCTATCATCTCTTGTTTTTTGAAAATACAGAAAAGGTTTCCCGAAGTGTCAGGTGTGGGTGGTTTGAATTGTCTCCTGTATGCTCTAAGTCTTTTTTTCTTGCATGTGTAGCTGGTGGAAAAATGGAGGGCGTTGATGGTGATGCTGACATATCCTCTAGTTTCTTTTATCTTTTATTTAAAATCACCTCTTCTGAGTAGAGACAATATATTTTTTTTAAAAAAAAAAAAAGGCAGCTGTGTTTCAGAGAGGCTGGCAATAAGATTGTGTCTGTCCTTCAGTTACTGATTCTTAGTCAGCTATTCCCGTACCGTGTTCTGAAAAGTAGTGGTTGGGGTCTACAGCTGCTCAGAAAAAACATTACAAAACATAACAGTTGCAGTATTATTACTGTTGAAAGCTTAATAATATAATAATTCACAATTTGTTCTTTCATTTAAATGGTGTGAAAAGCAGTTTACTTAAAAGCAGTCCTCACTGATGGAGACAAACAGCCTTCTCAGCAGCACCAGGACCGGGTATCTCTGATTTCACTGCATAGTTTGTTTGGTCTGGCAAAGAAGGGAGAACCTTGATTTTTATTTAACAAAATCAAGTAATTATGCTGTGATACGATATTTTTCTTCAGACACAACAAGGTGCTAGCTACAGGTAAACTTAGATAGTCAGCAAAAATACCAGCTTCAGACTAATGAGCTAGAGAATAAAGAAGTTTTTAAGTGTTAATTAGGAAAAAGTTATTCTGCTATATGTGTGTATTTACTGTAGTAGATTAATTTATCGTGTTGACATAAAGCAATCAAGAAGTCTTGCTAATATTTCAAAAGCTCATATTAGCTTTTTCATAATTAGCAGTATATTGACTTATGATGTCCTAGATTTTCAGTAGCTTCGCTGAACATCAAATACTATTGAATATTTTGAGCCTTCCCAGACCAAATTCATTTGACTTCTGGGCTCAGCATCTTTTCTCTAATTCCACTGGTAGAACAAAAAAAGTCATCCTTGCAAGGGAGATTTTGGAAGGAATTTTGGTGTCCAGGTGCCTTTGATTTTCAGTGCCAGTGGTCAGTGTCATTCATTTAATTGCCTTTGAAAAAAATGGACTTTAACATATTATGAAAAATAGAATATAAAATTATTTTGGCTGTAATTTGCAAGTCTTTGCCCTAAGTAATTAACACTTTTATTATTCCAGGACTCAGAATTTGACCCCTTGAAGTTCACCAGTGTCATTGAATGTGAGAAGCCAAACAATGACTTAAGTAGGTTTCGAGGTTACATGTGAGTATTTCATATAATATCCTTCAGTATACACTCCTTTAATATGGAAAAAAAAAAAGCAGGTTTCTTTTGGGCATTGTTCTGTAAGTTGCATCTTCACATTTAAGTCGGGCTGCATATTTAAAGATCTTTTAGAGGATCCTCATTTGAGATTTCAGAGTGAGATGGAAGCCTCACATTTCCATTCCTTAGGGTGGATTTAGTTGTTAGCTTTGTTCGGTTTACACTCCAGCAATGAATGCATGAAGTAGTGCAGTTATAGATACTCTTCTGCCTTCTTTCCATGGATCAAAAAAGCCCATCTGGAAATGGGAGGAAATAGAAGACAGGTCCAAGAGAGCCAACAAACAAACACAGTCTGTTGTATACTACTTTTATGAAGGTGGGTCTGTTGGAAGGCAAAACTGGTACTTTTGCAAGTATGGCAGTATTCCTTTCCTGTCATTCAGATAAAATAAAACAATTGGCTCACACAGTGGGTGTGCTTGTGCATCACCAAGCAGAATCACCTACGTCCACTTGTCTTAATTCTAAGCAAACTGAACTGTATTAATAGGGTTCTCATCTCTGGCCAATCAGTCCTGGAGAAAGTCCTCAGAAAAAGATGATTTAGTATGTGCAAAGCACTTTGCTTCTAACATAGCCAGGACTGTAGTGTGTAGGCATGCTGATAATGGTAACTTAGGAGATGCACTCTTGCATGACATTTTTCTACAACCTGTAACCACATGGAGAGTGAGAGCCCAGGATATTTAAATTTTTGTCTAAATTTTAATGAAGAGAGTTAAACAGACACTAATTCTGTTTAGAATACAATGATTTATTACCCATATTGATTAATAGTGATAAGCAGTATTGAATTGCTTAAATGGCTCAAGATAAATTGCTAGAGCTTGGGGAATTTTTTATAGTAATGCTATTTACCACTTCAGTTACTACTCTCAGATGTCACAGGTTGTGTAGGATGTACTGTCAATTGGTGTAAATCACGACAGGTTTTTTTGAAACTACATCAGGTTGTAGTGTGGGAAAATGTTTTCCTTTATTTAGCAGCACAAAGCCCTACAGTACATTTAAAGGTAAAAGTTTTAGTATTAGACATTACTGCACAAGAGTCTGTAACTGTCTACATTTAATAGAGAGCCTGCTCTACTGCAGAAAGGACATTTCCGGATATGGAAGTGGAAAGTTTGGCAGCTATTCCAACACACTTCATGTGTGTGAATCTTAGTCCCCAAAATATTGAGCAGCGGTTGAACACTGTAGAAGATATGCATAAATTGGTGTTTCATTATATATTTAATTTTGTACTCCATGTGGAAAATTTCTGCAGTGTGTAAGTTACAGAACCATTTGAATTACGTAGCAAAAAACATGCTAGTGTCTTTTGGAAGACTGTTGTTCAATATTGATTCTATTTAATCTTCTTCATATTTTAATGTTTCACAAATGCTGTAATATATTTTGACACAGCAAAAAAACAAGACATCAGTTTTGAATCTGGCAGAAAGCATCAGGTGATGTCCAGGTCTCATCAGCTATGCTGCAAGAAATTTACAACTAATGGACCATGGGGCACTTGAAGTAAAGAGCAGGGACCAACCCCTCAACAAGTAAACTCTCAGTGTCCTAATGTATCATGGGATAAGGCTTTTTTCCCCCTCTCTTTTTAAATTTCCTTCATTAGTATCATGAAATCATGGGTCTATTTCAAATCAAACATTTGCAAGATGAATAGTAATTAGCACATCTGAATTGAAATGTCATTGCTGTGTCAAACTCAGATCTTAACTCCTGTTCAAAATCTTACCAGTAGTCACTGCTCGAAAGAAAGATCCAGATAGCTCTCAGCTGGTAAAAGCTCAACTGAAAAGAAATGTTAGTGAGCTACTTAAACAGGGATGCTATGAAATAATAGACTTGCAAGAGATCCATATGTAAAAGCTGTGCTGAGACATTACTGTCAAGGTTTGCTTGAAGTTTTGACCAGTTAGTAGGTTTCCAGTTTCGATTAAGACTATTTTTTTGTGTTTTAAATATAAAGAGCTCCTTTAGTTCTAATGTCTGTGCTGACAAATCTTTCAAGGAGCTGGGGGGGGGGGGGGGGGGCGGGCGGGCAGGGGAAGAGAGAGTCTGTGTGTCTTTCTGAGTCTCTGTGTTGTAAACATGTGAAAGTTCTGTTACCTGCAGTTCTTCTGAAAAAAAGATCACTACAGAAAACCAATGTAGCACAGGCAGGACAGTGTAAAAGGAGACATGATAATACAAAATCACAACAATATTGCAAAATGTGTTGAGATGAGCCTGGTCCTATCCTATATCTGTAAAAGTATAGCATGCACGTTACTACATGTGACTTCCTCAGTTATATTGGCACAATCTCCATTGAACACACTCTGGGTGTGCAGACAGACAGGCACACTACCAGTTCTACTCGGGTGCTTGCTTTATTTCAGTTTTGCGGTTTCTGCACCCTCAGATATCCCAAGCATACTTCTTCATTGTATTTCCCCTAGAAGAAGTCTTCTGTGTAAAAAGAATAGAATAAAACCTAACATGCCTCCTGCCTGTCAGGGCCTAGCCAGATTATGTGCAGTATGCATGGACAACATTCAAAAATCCCATGCGAGGTTCCAATAATAACAAAAGAGGCTTTAAAATCTTGTTTCTAGCTCTGTGTGTGTATATGGGCAAAAGAGAAGAGAAGTAATAGTAGGCATTCTGGCTTTTCAGCTTTTCTCTGAAAGTAAGAATTTTATTATTAGACAAGAACAGAAAACTTTATCTGATCATACAAAATAACTATAGCAATGAATTATAATAATAAGAATACATCTGTGTGTTTCTAGTTCAAAGCTTGTCATAAGATAACAAAAGCAAATTAAAATAAAATCAGGTTACAATTTTTTTGAGGGGAAAAAAATCTATAAATCTATATAGTGATGTTTTCTTAATGTACTATAGTGACACCACCTCTCCTGGGAAAAAAAAAAAAACAGATTAAGTTTCATCAGAATTGAGAGTTAGGAAGATTCTGACTGATGATGTGCACTGAAACTGTGTTTAAGATGCTGAATATTTTCTTTGGGAGTGTCAAGCCTTGGAAAGTAATGCCAGCTCTACCATTTGCTTTGTAAGATACTTGAGAAACCAGAGTGTGAAAATACTCTCTTTTGAATACAATTTTGATACGTCACCTTGTCCTTTAGTGCTGGTAAACACGTAACAAGGAAAAATATAAATAGAAGGCTGAAGTGAGCTACCATCAGACATATTTTTGCATTGCTATTTTAAACCAGGAGACTAATTTTTACACAATCACTTTCACAGTGCTGTAGCCAAGTAGTAGCTAACTGCATATGGTCTGCCCATTTCTCCTAATTCGTGGTGCACGTGTATTTTAGATGTTTAGATACTGCATATTTGTAGTGTCATCTGTGTGAAAAATTGCAGAGAAAAAGAGCATTGCACCTGCACTTGCCGTGGCATTTCCTCGTGGACTAGCCTTCACATTCCGTGTGTCTGAGCAGCTTCAGCAGGCCGCTGTTTTAAATACCGACAAGAGAAAAGTTTCCTTCTTTGCCTCCAAAGTTACACTGGCCTGAATCCAGAGAGGGGAAAGCAGACTGTTCAGCCTCTGTAACAAGCTTAAGGTTTATATCTCTGCAGGGCTAGAAATGGGATCTAAGCCATCCCTCCACCCAGACATAAAGTTATAGCCTTGGGAGGTTTGTTATCAAAGTGAGCAGTTTTATCTAACTCTAGTTTTCATTATTTTTTAATCTAGACCTTTATGTCTGTAATTTTTTTTTCCTTTTGTCATCAGTGCCCAGTTGTCTTACATGTATGTTCTGTTAGCGAGTCACTGGGAATGAGTGCAGGCAAGAAGGAAACTGAGTTTCCTCCAGCCCATGCCAGCTTCTTTCTCACAGTTTTTTATTTCATCCATGTTTTCTAAAGGTCTGGTGAGCAACAGGTGAGTTGAATGACTTAATTTGGATGTGAAAAAGTAAAAAGCAGTAGCAAATGAATGTAAAGATGAGTTGTAGGTGAGAAGGCTCAGACTGTGGGTGAGAGCCCTAGACTGGGGTCTCGGCACCTGCAGGTTAACTTCAGGTGTTGCTCTGTTGCTTTGGGGCACTTGTATAAGCTAAGATAGTATGAACAGATATATAATTATATAGAACAAATACACAAGTAATTGGGTGTAAAGGTTGCTATGTGAAATAAACCTGTCACAGTCCACTGTTACTGTGAAGTGTAAAAAAATGATGAAGGCTATAAAATCATAAGCCAGAGCAATTACATCTTAAGTAGGTTTATCTTTAAAAAGTCCCATTTATTAACAGGAATTGTAACTATCATTTGGAGACTTTATTGGAAATTCAAACATTCTCATGATTTACAAGAAATGCTAATGTAGAATTCAGCCTTAAAAAGCAGAGGAATGGCAGAATCCTGGTAGTAGGGTAATTTCTACAGCATGAAATCATTAAGCAGTTATTTCCCATAGTTTAAGCGCAGCCAAATGTGGGTAATTCTCTAGCTGGCAATCAGTGCTTATACCTATTAACATACTGCAAGAGGGCTGTTGGGCAGCCCCCGTTTTTGAAGCTCCTTTGGCAAAAGGTGAGGCAGTGGGTTTAGGAGGTTTGCAGAAGAGGACAGAAGTAAAACCTCTGCTCTTGTATCTGAGGCCAGCAGGGAGGGTGGACTGGGTAGGAGAAATTCTCACCTGATGAAAAACAGATCTTCAGTTTTGTATCAGAATTACAAATTATGTTATCTACGTCTTCTCCATTTGTTTCTGGTCTCTAGTCAGATATTATCACTGCTGCTGCCTCAGCTGTCAAACCCATCACTTCCTCTCTATCCCTACAGTGAAAAGCTAAGCATACCTGTTGAAACACCAATGCTTTTAATTTTAAAATTGAGCAGGAAGTGAGTATAACATATTACACTGAACTTAGAAGGACTGTGTATATGTGTCTGTAGATATATACGTATGTATGAATGTATATCTAGATCTTATTTGTGTGTATACTCACTAAGAGCACTGACTAGAGGCTGCATAGCATAAGCAGCATAACTATATAATCTGCATGTAGTTCTGCTAGGCTGGGGAAAAGTACAAAGGATTCACCACTGTGAACCTTTTCTTCTTGCAGATCTCAGGATATTTTCTTTAGGCCTGATATCCTAGGAGCATGCACTGAAGTTAGAATTTTGATCCTCATTCAGAAAAAGAAAAGATTTTAATAATTAGAAAGAAGCATGAAGATATAACCCAGGTGTGAAAGCTTAGAAAATAGGAAGCAAATAAAAAGAACTCCATCTTTTTATAAAAGGCACAATTTTAAGCCAGATTGCAGATTTCAAGGGACACAGGATTTTAAATACTGAAATCCAGCTAGCAATAAAATTCAATGTTGCAACAGCACAATGTTAATTTTAATATAGCACATGCTTTTCCAGGATTTCTCTTCAACTCCCAGCTTTTACGAGTTTTTTATTGCAGTCTGGTTTGTAGACTTTGGAATTGTGATTGTCTTGATGCTCTGAAACTGAAGATAGACCATTTAAACATCTCAGACTTTGCTTTAGTCTTCTCTGAGGCATGATACTGCAGTCGATTAAATTTTATTCATTTAGAAAAGGTTTGAAATTACTATTTGGTTCGACTGTTTTACTAATAAAACATTCTAATGCTATTTTTTAATTGTTGTTATCATGGTTTAACATTGCCCTGGTGACTGTTAATTCTCATGAGGCTGTTTTCTGTATTTCTCTGTCAGTATGAAATTTGAGTCAGTCCATGCACAGCAGACAACAAGTTGTAGTGCAGACATTACTTTGCCTCATTTTTCTCATGTCTTTTGGTGCTAGTCAACAAGAATCATTAGGGTGCAGGTCATTTTGCCTTTCTTAGAGTCACCGAGGCACTTCTGAAAGGAATTTCTCTTGTTCTCACTGATAAACACATGCAATTTTTTTCCTTTCTTTTTCACTGCACTGACACATATTATTCCTGGCACATCTTCCTTAGTATCATATGCACTACACGCTGCTCTTAGCTGGACTGGATTAATTGTGATTGCACAGTCCATTTGCCCATACACAGAAAGTCCAATGCATTTTCAAAGAATTAGATAGGCGGCACACATGCTGTAGATTAGGCCTGCATATCTCTAGTGAGCATTTGTGCAGTACATTTATATATCCAACAGCAACTGGTACTGCTCCAGCTGGGCTGCTGCATGTCTGGGATTCTTGGGTAGGTAATCTCAGTTTTCAAAGTCTGCCAGAGAATCTTCCCAGGAGGAAGATCTAAGGAAATATTTCACCATCAGGTTGACAAAACTTAAACTTTGAAGCTGTTTCCTGGGCTTGTTATATTACAGAGTAGTATGATTTAACAAGCTTAATGTTTTGACATGCTGTGCTTTGTTCTGTTTTTAAATTTTCTGCAGTGTACATAAAAGTGGAAAAAAGGATGGACTGTTCAAAGAAAATCTTTTGTTACGTGGATGTACCATTAGAAATACAGAAGAGGTTGCAGGAATAGTAATCTATGCAGGTAAAAGCTGCTTTTCTGCCTGACAAGGCATACTGCCTTTTTATAGTTTCCTTAAAATAATAACAAAAATCCATATGACATCATTTGATGTAATTGTTTCTGCAGGGCATGAGACCAAAGCTTTGTTAAATAATAATGGACCCCGTTACAAGCGCAGTAAGCTTGAAAGACAGATGAATGCTGATGTCCTTTGGTGTGTCCTCATACTTCTAATCATGTGTCTGTTTTCTGCCATCGGTAAGTGCTCTTTAAAAGTACAAACTGAAGTATCAGACTTTCTTGGGCTTCATGTGCTTTGCTTAGCTATGTCAAAAACATATGTATCTGTCCAAATATGAAATCCATCAAGCTGCCTCCTTACTTCCTAATTTTTGTTGTGTTGTCTTCTTTGAAATCATCTACACTCATCTAAGTAGCTTCTTAGTATGTGTCAAATACATGCTATTAGTACCAAGATCTGAAGGCTTAGGTTCTATTACCCTTGATAGCATACAAAAATGTCAAGGCCAAAAGAAGCCACTTGGTAGTATGTAGTCCCCTCAAAATTACAGGTGGTAGAGTGTAACGTGCCATTAAACAGTCAACAGAGTAATTTATGAGCAGCAAATAAACATAATTAGCACAGTGCTGTTCCCCAGTACTATTTATTAAATCAAGGGCACAGTCCACAACATTGACACACTGTCCGCAAGGCTGCAGCTTTAACATAGAAGAAATAAATAAAAGTCTAAATCTGCATAAATCCAGGTAGAAGACACTTGAGACTTCACGTAGTGTTTAAGGAAATGCTGAGGTTCAGGTTAATACTCTTAAAGCCTTTATTTCTATTCATTTGTGAGAAAGAAGAGTTTTATGTTTGGCACCCAAAATGATTTTTTATATATGGCATATGTATTCCATATCCTTAACGTTTGTGTTTTCTGTAATGTTTGTGTGAGTCAATCAGCATAAACACCAGAATGTTTCCTAACAACCATGGTGTAGTTTAGTAACAGTCTTATGCCATTTTAATACATCTCTGTGTGCCTTTTTCCAGGTATTGTTAAAAGCTTCTTAAAGATGAGTATTTCCAGCTGTGATTCAGCCAGCATATTTGTTTCCACTGAGTTCGTGACACCCTTTCATAGCATCTGTGTTGGGGAGCCCAGTCCTCAGGGCTGAAGTGCCATGGCAGGCTTAATTGCAGATAGTCACTGCATGCATCTGAGGTGGTGTCCCCAGAGCAGCAGCAGCAGGGTGCCCACTGTGGTGGCTTCAGTTCAGCTGAAACTCCTGAAATGTATGAATGTGAATGGGAGGAGGTGGCACACAGTAGGTGACAGAGCTAGAAAGTAGGTGACCATGCTACAAGGGTAGAAACCACCAGCGGAGGGCCAGAGCAAACTGCTGGAGGTGGTAATGACCAAAAACAGCTGGAAAGAAATTTGCTTGAGCCCTTGTAAACCAGAAGTGCCTGATGCTTCAAGACATGCAAAGCTGTGTTCTGTAAGAGTCGGGCAATGTTTTTTACTTTCTGTCAAGAAAGTGTAAGTGGAGATACAACAACTAATTCTCTTGAAAATCTGAGTTAGGGTGTTTATGAAACAAATCTTGGTGTAGGTTGCACTCAGTATGGGACTTCCAGGTTTTGCTCTCAAGAATAAAAACATAGACATCAATAAAGACATCTTTATGGTGATATGCTCATATTGGTAGTACAGGGACAAAATAATTTGCTTATTTGGCTTACGTACTGGTTGGGGGTTTTTTGAGAGTTCAGTGTTGGGTTTCTGTATCAAGATGTAAATGACCTTGTCAAATGTGGCTGAAAAAGATTGCTTTTAAAGTATAGTTGTGCCCTTTTTTTCTGATTCCTGACATGGTGAAGACAGTTTGAACGGTTCTTACGAGTCAGGAATCCTTACTTGTTTATAACCTTAAAAGCATCAGGCATACTATTTTAGGTCTTTCAGGACTGCAAATCCTAGCACTGTAACTAAAAAGGCACCTTTCTGTCTCTTTAACAAGACTGTCATCTTCCCAAAATAATAATAATATTAACTTTATCTTTATTTAGCTACCAGCAAATTCAATAAAAAACGTTTTGAGCAAGGCTGGCTTAGAGTTCCTTCTGTACTTAGTTCCTTGGCTTACGTGCTATTGACTCTGCTGATACTGTTTTTTCTTTAGTTCTGTAAACATGGTGGGTAAGATTCACACAGTAAGATTAGTCTCTTCTGACTTTATCCAGCTGAAATTAGTTTAGTGATAGCTGGCTAGTGATATACCTAGTGCAGTCAATGGAGTTGCTTCATTATAACACATTGAATATCGCTGAAATAAATCACTTTCTGAAGACTCATTTTCTCTGCTGATTACAGAAAGACCCTAAACTGCTAATCTAGACTAGCCAGATCACTTTATTATTATGTGAAATTACTCTTGCATACTGTCCTTAAGGCCAGACAAATCCCTTTCTTAAGCCCCAAATCTCAAGGCAGAAAAAACCCCCATGGGTTTGGGGCCTTCTTCAAAAGTCGTGCAGAACAGTTGAAGACAAATACCACTTTCCCACATAATTCAACTCTAAGAACAAATCCATACCATAAGCATTTTTCCTTGCAGTTAATTTGCTTTTTTCTCTGTTTCAACTCTTCTGCAGGTCATGGCCTATGGGTATGGCAATATGGTGAGAAGAAGAAACCAGTTTTTGATGTTCCAGGACCTGATGGCAAATATTTATCTCCTGTTTTAGCTTCAGTATATTTATTTCTGACAGTGATCATAGTTTTCCAGGTAATCAAGTTGTACATACTGTCACCTCTGTTCACAGTTTGCTGTAATAAAGCTATAAATTTACAGTATGTGTAGTACCCCTTCCAGCAATAAAGCATGTAGGAAACTAATAATGCACTAAAAAGAAGTACATTCAGTCACTTTAAAATCAAATTTTAACTATAAGAAATGTGATAATATATAAACAGGAAGCTAAATTAAATAAAAGAAGTGGCCTACCCAGTGGTAAAAAGGTGGTAGCTTCTCTGAAAAATAAACCGATGCACACAGTAAGCTGTCAGAGCTCCCTTGGTGTTAGGGAAGGTAATCATCTGAGAACATTCCCCAAGAGACTCAAGTATTTTAGTTTAGTTTATTTTACTTCAAACAAGTAGGAAAAGATAGGATGCAATGGGCCTTGCTGGGAGAAAACAAGTTTTATGTTTCATATCTGTCCACTGTGGAACAACACCTCAAAGACTGCAGGTGCCACTTTGGGTACAGTGTCCTGGTATGAACATAAGTTGTATACTCTTTTCACCTGTTTCAAAAGATACTGCTCTTAACAACTCCATATCTCAGCTAGATAACAAACTCCATTAAAAATCTTTTGGTCCTGAGGAGAAATGTACTGAATGGCAAAGGTGGCAGTAAGCTAAGAGAAGTAACAGACTCATGTCACTGGGACATGTGGAAGTACGCCCAGTGGGACACTAGAGGAGGCTGCATTACTGGAGGCAGCAACTCCTTTATGAAAAGAAATGAAAAAGGATGTTAAATAACTTTTTACTCCATAAAGTATTAAATTATGATATTGATTAAAAAATTTCACCACCAAATTCTTCAAATGCCAACTTTTAACTGTAGTTTTTGTTTAAATAACCACATTTGCCACTTATATACATGCTGTAATTTATCCTTCATATCTAATTCAGCAAGCTAAATAATGTGTGCTGTCAGGAATTTCTGTCCTGAAAAACATCTGCAGAGAAAATCTCAGGTACAAATTAGGTATTTCATGGAGTTTCAACAATCCTCAAGAAACAATTGAAAATCTTTTCTGGAGAAACTCCTTCTCACATCTCTTTCTTCAGCAATTATAAAATGTGTTCTTCGTTCAGATAATCTGCAGTGCAAAAGTTAAGGCCAAAAAGATTGTTCCTGTGAAGAGGTTAACACTCCTTATTTTGTTTCCCACCGTCCTGCAAGGTGAATTTGTGAACAGTCTATTGTTTATGCAGAATAAATTTATCCCATTCTTTCACATTTACAGGATTCTAGTGTACTGTCTGGGTTTGGTCGGGGCTTTTTTTCTTTTCCTTTCCCAGCTAGTTTCAAGCTCACCTCATTAGCCTGAAAAAGATTTGCTTCTGTCCAAGTTTTGATAATGACCCTTCTAGACAGAGTAATGCATTTCAGCTTGGCAATTCACCGTAGGTTTTCCTCATCTAACACAGTAAATACCTTTCAAACATAATAACTTTACAGTAGATGTTTAAAGTACATAGCCTCTTTATGTTCTAGTCTAGTACCAATCTAACTAGATTTTACTAATTCATTGTATCCTTCCTTCTGTTTTGTCCTAATTCTCTTCCTTTTTGTGTATTCTAGGTTATGATTCCTATTTCTTTGTATGTATCCATTGAAATAGTTAAAATCTGCCAAGTATACTTTATTCATCAAGATAAAGATTTATATGATGAAGAAACAGACTCTCAGCTGCAGTGCCGAGCTTTAAATATCACAGAAGACTTAGGTCAGGTGCAGTTTATCTTTTCAGACAAGACTGGGACACTTACTGAAAACAAGATGGTTTTCCGAAGATGCACTGTTTCTGGAATAGAGTATTCCCATGATGATAACGGTGAGCTCATGATCTTGTTTTCTATCTAACAGTTGTACTTTGAGCATTCTGAACTAGATATAAAAACTACTGTCATCTTAAAAAAAATTAAAATTAAAATTAAAAAAAATTTACATGTATCCACTCAGCAAAGTCTGTAATAGCTGTTTTCAGATTAGTATAATTTGATGGCTGTGTTCAGCTAGCAATGCCAATTTTACCCAAGTCTTCTGTAACATCTACAGTATATTAAGGCAGTTAAAGCTTCTGGCTTTAGCTCCTGATAACACAAACACTTGAGCATGTGGCTAATGTAAGCAAATTGAATAGTGCTGCTGGTATCACTATTGTTTAGGGTGTTTGAAGTATGCTATGTGGAATACCAATTTTAAGCATACAGCCAGATTAGTATCTGATTTAATACCTGGAATGAGATTATCCTTTTCTGCTGAGAAATAAATATAAACAAAGTTACTGGGTTTCATATTAACAGGAAACATAATATGGTGTAATAGCTTGTTTTATGTTACCTTTGTCAGATTCTTTTCAGTGATCCTGTGTGACAGGTCTGTGTTAAGGTATGCTCACTGTTCTATGAACATTGTAGTTGAAATAATGTCTCCAAGTACTATGTTCTTGAAACACTAAAAAGTCACTAAAAAGGGAATGTGAGGGTTGTCATCCCTGTGTCATCACCGTTTTAAAATTAGTAAGTGAATTCCTGTTTTGTGACTTCTTTGTAATTTGTGTTATTTTCCTGTAACATTTTATTGTTATAATTTTTGGCCTAGCATATCTTAACTCTTCAAATCATACTCTGTATGCAGGGAAATATTGATAGCTACAATAATGCATTCCTATTTGTAAATAAATTATTTTCTTAATCTACATAACATATAAAGATCAGTAAGTTTTCTCAAAGACCATTACAGAAGTTCAGCTTACAAATAAGATACAGAATAAGAGAATAATCAAAATAGACTGGAAAATCTAAAACATGCTTTAGAGAGTTCATAAGATTCCAAACTGAAAAAAGATACTAAGTTTTGGATTTTGCAAGGATCAGGGGTTTTTCTTCTACTTTATAATAGTACTGAGACCTTACATTTAAGGCACTCTTTTTCAAGAAACTTGCTGTTTGGGTAGTGTTATGATCCCAGTGTTACAGAAAGAACTTAAACAGAGAGAAGTTATGACTTCCTACCTCTGTACTGTAGGTAAGGAAGAGAGAATTAGGAGCATCTTTCTGGACACCTAATTCTGCTTGTGACACTCTGATTCTTCATTCTTGTTTTCTCATTGCCATTGATCGTTTGCTTTTTTATACTAGTTTCAGAGTGTACACTTTTCCTTGCAGGAATGATGACGATACTGCCACCTAAAACAGTGCAGAAAGGGTGTTTTTATGAGCTTGGTATCATCAGCTGATATGTAGACTGAACTCAGACTCCTGAATTTGAGTATTGAGTTTCAGATCTTTTTTCTTCAAATGTAATGTATTTAACAGAAATCTAAGTTTGTGCATGCTTTCCTCTTACGATTTCAGGTTACAATATAAATGTTAATGAAAGCAGAGTGAATTTCACTACAAACGGAAATGTCAAATAAGTACTTAAACTGATTTTTTTCTGTCATTCTTTTCACATATGGCTATGTTTGGGCTTTCTTGCAACTCCAGTCAGTATGAAATTTCTGACAAATACAATTTTAAATTAACATGGAATTTATACACAATATTTTACTCTTTTTTTTTTTTTTCTCCTCTACAGAATTTTGGTCTTTCTCTGTCATTCTGTATATAAATGGTGATAATTTTTATTGGTTTTTTTTCCCTAAAATCAGGATTAATAACACAGTAAAAACTATTCTTCACTCAAGTCTTTTGTTACCTCTTTTCTCCAGTCTGATTTTCTAACCATCTCTTATCTTTTCTGCTGCTGAAACTTTCTTGATTAGCTATGGTAAAATGTCTGTCAGCTCTTTCTGGTTTTAGGGAATGCATCAACATTTCATTGCTGTGTGCTCTACATGCAAAAGATTTGACAGCTGCTTTTCTATGTCTTACACCAGACTATCCGAGTTCCCCTCTGAGGTTCTGGGACATATGTTATAACTGATGCCATCCTGCTCTG
Organism: Falco cherrug; assembly: GCF_023634085.1. Taxonomy (NCBI): domain Eukaryota; kingdom Metazoa; phylum Chordata; class Aves; order Falconiformes; family Falconidae; genus Falco; species Falco cherrug. The sequence continues at coordinate 71,342,031 of NC_073698.1, read as the reverse complement.
CACCTCAGGTTTTTCTGAAGATTTAATGAATTAGAACATTCTAAAATCTTTCACTTGACAAGCAATCTGATGCTGCCATATATGCAAGAAAACCAAGTAAAATGCATCTGCCTTTTCTGATCTGTGTCTTCCCTTATCTAAGCAATTTTTCAGTCATACTGGTTTGGTTTTTGGAATCAAACTCTGAGTAGCACTTCAGATGAAGAAATGAATTCAGAATTTTTGTACATGGGTTAAGATTCAAAAGCTGAAGACAACAGGTCTCAATCACAGAATCATAGAATATTTTGAGTTGGAAGAGACCTTAAAGACCATCTGGTTCCAGTCCCGCTGCCATGGGCAGCAACACCTTCCACTAGACCAGCTTTCTCAAAGCCCCATCCATCCAGCCTGACTTTGAACAAGCCTGGCCTGGAAGCTAGGCATGGGGCATCTGCAGCTTCTCTGGGCAACGTGCCTTGCTACTCTCACAGTGAAGAATTTCTTCCTTATAACTAATCTGAATCTACCCTCTTTCAGTTTAAAGATATTACCCCTTCTATCCTTACATGCCCTTGTAAAAAGTCCCTCTCCAGCTTTCCTGTAGCCTCCCTTTAGGTACTGGAAGGCTGCTATAAGGTCTTCCCAGAGACTTCTCTTCTCCAGGATAAACTGTCCCAACTCTCTCAGCCTGTCTTCATAAGAGAAGTGCTCCAGCCCTCTGATCACCTTCCTGGCCCTCCTCTGGACTTGTTCCCACAGGTCCATGTCCGTCTTGTGCTGAGGACCCCACAGCTGGATGCAGTGCTCTAGGTGGGTTCTCACAAGAGTGGAGTAGAGGGGCAGAATCACCTCCCTCGACCTGCTGGTCATACTTCTTTTTATGCAGTCCAGGATACACACATCGCCAGGTCATGTTGCAGTTCTTGTCAACCAGCACCCGCAAGTCCTTCTCAAGACTGCTGTCAATCCATTCACTGCCCAGAAGTGTCGTAGGCAAACTTGCTGAAGGTGCACTCAATCCCACCATCCACATCACCAACAAAGATGTTAAACAGCACTGGTCCCAGTACCTGCCCCTGAGGAATGCCACTCATCACTGGTCCCCTTTCCCTGTCAGTGGGATCTTCACAGGCCTGCCATGACTTCTCAGATGTGATGGATAGTGGCTCAGCCACTTCATCGGCCAGTTCTCTCAGAACCCATGGATGCATCTCATCAGGTTCCATGGACTTGTGCACCTTCAGGTTCCTCAGATGGTCTGAAACCTGATCTTCTCCTACAGCAGGCAGTTCCTCATTCTCCCCAGTCTCTGCCTTTTGTGTTCTGTGATTTGGGCAGTATGGCTGGAGCACTTCCCGGTGAAGACTGAGACAATGAAGTCACAGAGTATCTTGGCCTTCTCCATGTCCAAGGTAACCAGCTCTCCTGTTTCCTTCAGGAGAGGAGCCGCATTTTCCCTAGTCTGCATTTTATCACTGACATACCTATAGAAGCTTTTCTTGTTGCTGGCGCGATGTAATTCTGTCAGGGCTTTAGCTTTCCTAACCTGATCCCTGGCTGCTCAGACAGTTTCTCTGTATTCCTCCCAGGCTCCCTGTCCTTGCTTCCACCCTCTTTATCTTCTTTTTTGTGTCTGAGTTTGTCCAGGAGTGACTTGGTCATCCAGGCACACTTCCTGGTGAAGGTCTGTTTTCTACTGTAAAAGCAGATAGCTCAGAATGGAGGTGTCCTTGTTCTGAGCAGTTTGGTCTAAGTTTGTTATTCTGCTGTGGCTGGGTAGCAGTGCCTGTTACTCTAGTTTCTTGACCCTTCCCATGGTAAGATGCTGTTTTCAGTTTTGAATGGGTTTACAAAACTGTTTTTTTCAAGTTTTTCATGCCATATGTTTGCCTCAGGCATGAATTCTTGGGGAAAAAATTCAGTCAGAACAGCTCCATTCAGCCATATCCAAGAATAAGGCTAAGATGTAACACACTTTTTTCCCCCATGCTAATGGAGTTCTGTCAGATTTTCCTCTGAAGTCATCTAGAGGCCATGTATGTTGGGGCTCAGCCACACTCATGCAAAGCAGGAGAGTTATGCCTACAGGTGCAGATTGAGGTCTGAAATTTCCTAGCTTTGTGTGCTGCTTAGGGTTAATTTTCTTCATAGTAGCTAGTATGGGCCACGTTTTGGATTTGTGCTGGAAACAGTGTTGGTAACACGGGGATGTTTTAGTTACTGCTGAGCAGCACTCACACGGGGTCAGTGCCTTTTCTGCTCCTCGCCCCACCCCACCAGCGAGCAGGCTGGGGGGCACAAGAAGTCGGGAGGGGACACAGCTGGGACAGCTGGCCCCAACTGACCCAAGGGGTATCCCGTACCCTATGGGGTCATGCTCAGCATGTAAAGCTGGGGGAGGAAGAAGGAAGGGGGGGACGTTTGGAGTTTTTGGAGTTATGGCATTTTGTCTTCCCAAGTCGCTGTTACAGATGATGAAGCCCGGCTTTCCTGGAGATGGCTGAACACTTGCCTGCCAGTGGGAAGTGGTGAATGAGTTCCTTGTTTCACTTTGCTCGCGTGCATAGGTTTTGCTTTATCTGTTAAGCTGCCTTTGTCCCAACCCACGAGTTTTGTCACTTTTACTTTTCCGTTTCTCTCCGCATCCCACTGGAGGGGAGTGAGTGAGTGGCTGGATGGGGCTTAGTTGCCAGCTGGGGATAAATCACGACACTTTGGAACTTTAATTTTCTGTTGAGGCATTTTTTTCTGCATAATCTGGAACCACTGCGTTTCTGTTAATTACTCAATCAACAGATTTTGCATAGTCTTCCTAAATTTTATCTATGCTGCGTTGTAAGCTTTTCTTCCTAAAATTTGTTCACAGTTAATGACAAGTTATCACACTCTTTTCTGTTCTACAAGGATTGTTAACACTGCATTTGTCATCATCATACATGAGTTCCTTCTATTAGTGCACTAAGCAATGTGTGTGACTTCCCTTATGTGTAGCTTGGTCTTTCCCCTTCTTCCTCTCTCTGTGTGTGCAGTGCACAATTTGTTTGGGTTTGAGGGCCACTGAAAAGGCATGTGCTACACTGTATTAGGTTTGGCATATTTGGGTTTGTTTTCATGAGGGGTGGGAGTGCCCCTATTTTTTTTGGAAATTTGTCCCATAAAACCATGTGAAAGGTGAGCTTTATGATTACAAGGGAGAGTTCTGTTTTGCATCAGACATGGACATGTTAATCATGGTTTTCATCTCAGAGGCTTATATGGACCTTATGCAGGGTTGAAGTGATTAAATGCTTCTAAAATAGAAACTGAAACTCTGAACAAGACGTAATACTCTTATTTTAGGTAGTATAGGGAACAAGGGGAAGTCTTCACAAATTTGCTGGAGAAAATATTTTCCTCCAGAATTCTCTATTAGCTGTAAGTTTCTTATGAGGCTGATGGCGCTACGCCCAGGAGTACTGCATTGTTTTAGTCTAGACAATAGGTGACAGAAACATGCATAATAGAGGCCAATAAATTGCACCAGTGTGGAACAGAATCTCTTGGCTAGCTGGAGGTAGTACAGAGTGTTGTTACTCATAGGTACTGCTGTGCAAGAACTTAGCACCAAAGAGGAATCCAGGAACACTTGTGAAGGCTGTGAGGGAAAGTGTGAGCCACAGTTCCATGATACAAACTCTATCAAATATTAATTATTGGTGAGGTCACCTATAATATTTGGTGATGGTTGTGTGCTGATTGGGGTCAAACTATGGGAATTTGCACTGCCCATTTGGGCCCAGTGGGGACTATGTTGATAGGAATGGGATTCTTGTTACCTGATTTTAGATACTTGTATGTAAGACAGTCATCTAGTAGCTTTACAGTTACTGGAGAAAATTAAGCATTTGTGGGATGTAATTCATCAGACCTGTTTTAGACATCTACAGTTGTTGCGTAATACGTGCCTGTTTCTCTGTGGCTTAGAATTCTAAACGCAGGTGAAGAGAATTCCCACCTCACGTCTGTGTGACCTGCATTCTTCTGTCTGTTCTGTTGTCTCCTTCAAAGGTTCTTCTTGATTCACAGAGTGTTAATTCAGGAGCAGGGTATGTCATGGACCACTCCAAGTGGAAGAATGGTTGTCCCATTCATAAATGTCCTAGGCATTTATGGAATACCCAGTGATGCTATACTCTGGTTAAATCCCAGAATTATTCTTCCAATCATTACTTCTCCTAACCCAAAAGAATGTTAGGGGGGAAAAAAAAAAGAAAAAAAAAAAAAAAAAGGAATTATTTCCCTATATGTAAAATTATGTTGCCATACCGTAGCTGTTCCCTTCAGGCCAGTGGCCAGCTTCTAATAATTCTGAGAACTGGCCATGCCCCAAGTCTGTCTGCTAATCCCAGAGACAGTAGGTGCCCAAAAGCAGACTGTGCTTCTGAAAGTCGTTATATGATTTAGCTACAACCAGATGCTGGTGGCCTGGCATTTGTCCGGATGTTTTTCCAAATGCTTAATTAATCGCTCTCTTGCCTATAGGGTGTGATCTCTGTTTTTCTAGATTTAGCCACCCATTGTATGGAACTTTTGACAAAACATGAGTTGAATCTACATGAATGTAACCACTCAAATCTGAAAAAACTTAATTTTTCATTCTTTGCATTCCTCTCCCTTTCTTCCAATGACACTGAAAAAAGATCTAGACAACATAACAGAAGTTTATGGGCGTACAGGCAGATGATAGAAACCTCAGTGATTTTTCTATTGCCTAGCAAAGTTTCCTCATTCCTAAGTCTGAGAAAGAAGGAATTTCTTCTGCTTTCTATATTTTCTGGCTGAAGATTGGCCAGCAACTGCTTTTCATGTGAAAATTACATTATTATATTAAATAAATCTTTCTTAATTTGGGGGGCTGTTTTGTAGTGGAACTTCCTTACTCTTCTTGTATGTAGTCAAGAGAATGTAAGACTGCACATTCCAACCACATTGGAGAATTGGGTTATTTTTTTTTTAAAAAAGGCATAAAAATCAATAAAACTGTTTCAATAAATGTCTGTTGCTTCCAATGGGACTTCTCATCTGCCACCTTTACAATTTGACAATCTTCAGAAATCAGGAGAGTCCATTTAGGCCTTCCCCAGAAAGGTCAAAACCTTTAGCAGAACAGGATGGATCAAACACTCTGTGTAGCTTGTTGATAGTTTCTCTTGCCTTTTGAAAAATTTTATTGGTAACCGAGGAGAAAACTGGTGCTAGCACACATAGAACTCAGTACATTGGGAATGCCCCATTTTAAATTGTAAAGACAGAATAACTCATATTTAGAGACAGGTGATACTTTTTTCTAAGCATATACCTACACTTACAGTTGCTCTGGAAAATCTCCTGAAAGGTAGGAATGATACCCATTTTTAACTGGAGTAAAGACTTCTTAATGAACTACTTAAGGTTATTAATTTTAAGCCCTTGGGGATGCTAAGACAGGAGAGGAAGGAAAATCTTGGTGTTTTCTAATCTCAATACTTGTCCTTACAGGGAAATTCTTGCAAAGTAAATGAAGATTATGTTAGCACACTTGTACAAATTTATAGCATGCTAGCTGCTTGACTATTTATGTAGACACTAGAGTGCACTTCAAAGTGAAATAAGCTTGCACTCATAAGAAGGAAAAAAGTTGGTGTGATGGTGTAAGTACTGCACATGTAGATTTATTTCATGATAGCTCAATAACAGCCTTACTCAATGGTTTGGGGTGAAGTGGAACATCCCATGGTGAAATCAGGGCCCACACAGTGACAGCTGAATTATTCTGGTTTAGCGGGTCTGCAGTTCTATTCTGCCTGAAGGGAAATCCTTTAGAGCTTCCTGGTCCCACTTTTCTAGTGAGTGGAACATCTGGCAGTGTGGCAAGTGTCTCTGGCACCCTGCAAAATGGATGTCTCATTGTAGAACATAGATAGCATGGAAGATAAAACAAAAACAAGCAAACCCAAAAAATAATGAAATAAAAGCCTTTTTAAAATGAAATAATGTCTCTTCAAATACTTAGCAGCTACTACAGGAGGTTTATTTATTGTGTGTTGTTGTCTTCTGAAAGAGGGAAGAGAGTTCATGGCTGAAGTATTAATTATTGTTTCTTCTTTGTGCCGTAAATATAAAACAAACTAGAGGATAGTGAAATTTGACTTTCATGAATTGCATTGCTGTGTTTCTCAAAAGTTGTTTGTGTCTTTGCCCTTAATAAAAAACTATCAGACAAAAGATCAAGGCCATCAGTTTTCAGTGCTGAAACTGAAAAGCATCCCACAACAAAGTCTTTCAGGTTACAATGTTCACAGGAAAAGGTTCTGAATCGGAGAGGGCTGAGTGGGTGGAGAGAACAGCATGTTCCTAAAGAAGCACGCTTTGCACAGCTGAAGCATTGTGAACCTTAGCCATAACATAATGATTGAACCAGGTTTCATTATTTCTTCATACTTAATTCTTGCTGCATAATGTGTAAGATTGCACTTGAGAAAATGCTGAAAGGTGCTAAGGCCTGTTATTTTATTATCAAGCTTACCTTGGTATAAACTGAAATAGCACCACTTGTATCAAAATAATTTGACTTGGTTAAATGAGATTCTAGTCTTGTATCTACTTCCCCTTTTTTCCTGTTTTCTCAGTGGCAGGAACAATTAAATGAATGTGCTGCAATGAAAACCTATATAGAGAGCAAGAGATAGTTAACATTGCATAGACTAGAAAGGACCGTGCTATTGGTGTAATGCTAATAAATCAGCTCAGTGCTGCATTAGAAAACAGCTTTTGCTGTGTTGAACAACCAAAATATTTTCAGATGTAGTATAAGAAAGAAAAAAGAGCAATGAGGAATACAGAAATATGGTTTGCAATCATAATGCTGTATTGTGCCTGAAGTGCATTCTCTGCTTAACCATAGAGTTTTTATACATGGAATAAAATTATAATCAGTTCAGGGTCTTTGGAGTCATGTATTTCAAGATTTATTTTCAGAGCAGAAGCTTAAATTAGGTATGATTATTAAAGAAAACTTGTCCTTTTTTAAAAGTTGTGGTCAGAAGAGAGTTGGACCAACTGGGTAGCACATTTTGCAAAACTGAAAAGAGCAATTGTAGCCAGTCCTTTCCCTGTCGAGACATATTACCTGTTACAAGAAGCTTCTGTCAGTCTACCTTTCAAATGCCCAGCATCCACAGTGAGGATGATTATCCCTGTGGCAAATACAAGCTTTTCTTATGTTTTTCATGAGAGAGGCTGAGTGTCCACATGTCACACCAACTCTCCTTTAGACTGGGTTTGCTGCTGAGAGCCTTAGTGAAGATGAGGCACAAAAATTAAATGCTTCTTAGGAATGATTTAAATCTTAAATGTTAATAAAGTGCAGAAAACCTTGCTGGCGTGTCGTCCTGAGCAATGGTTTTTCAGCCTGGGATTTGCAGCATGTAACTAGGAGCCTGCAGAAGATAATTGCAGGGCTTGCGCTGTCAGGCTGGGCACTGCCTTCCACTGGCCTCATTCCAGCATGTACACTCCATCACCTCCCCAGTGAAGGGGACAGAAGTCCTTGAGTGTGCTGCTCCATTCTGGTACTTGAGGCATCCTCTTAAGATGACACACTGTCATGTCCACATGGCTCCTTCTTCGCTTGCCTGGGTTTCCCTTGGAAGGAAACTAGGATGCTGGAGGGAACAGTGAGCAGCCTGGCTTTCAACTTGATTGAGGACCTGGATCAGTGTTTGTGACATGCTGCAGATCACTTTGGGCCCTCAGTGTAGACTCTTTCTGATATAGGCAAACCTATGATCAGTTGAATTAAATTCACAGTATAAGGATCTGCATTTCCACTGGAAAAATGCATAGAGCCTTACAGAGCAGAAGTGGGAATTAGTGGACGAAAGTGATGGGATGGGTTAGAACTGTGCTGTCCCAAGGCACATGCAACAGGTTGCAGGAAGAAGCCTGTGCAGGTGAACTGAACTTTATTTCGTTGCAAGTCATTACCATGCAACAGATGGGCCACAGGAAACCAGTGACCTCCCTCATTTTTTGAGCTGTCTCCTAGATTCTGTCGTATGAATCAAAGGACAAGGTAGGCACTGAAAGGAGAAGGTGACGGTGCTGTGCTCTTCTGTTTGCAGTTGTGTGGCTCAAGGAGCAGCTGCCCTCACAGCGCTGAACATGCCATCGCTCAACCTCTTTCCCACCACATAACACAGAGGAGCGTGAATCACACCAAATAATGCTAATGAAGGAAATCCTCCGTCATTCACAATTAGTCTACATCAGCTTCAGGGCCTGTGCTGCAGGGCTATATTCAAGCTATGAGACCCAAGTGGTTTGCAGCATGCCCTGCAGTCTCTTTTTCATGTCTCCAAATGCACTATGACCCTTTCTACCTGCATGGCCTGAATTTTCTTCCAGCAGGAGCCAGAGCACAGTGCAGGATGTTGCATACCTGAGCATGCAGTTAGGGTGACAAGTAGGGAGAGCTTCCCATATTTTAGACAGAGCCAATACATTTTCCAAATGGAGCGGAAAAAACCTCAGAGGTACAATACTGTACTGATAGAGCTATGACCATGTATTCTTGTGTGTGGTCTGATTTCAAGTCCTCCAGCTGCTTTCTAACAGCTGAAATACGTTTGAAAATTGCAGTGGATGATGAGGATGGTGGCTTTTTTGGTTGTAAAGCTAGCCAAGTTAAAGTGATCCCATGCCAAACTCACTACGTGTAATGCAAGATTTTTCTCAGAAAGTATTTTGGAAGAAAAATCCTCTTTTTTTTTTTTTTTTTTTTTTTTTTTTTTTTTTGTGTTAAATGCCTGAATAGTTAACTTACATGCTAGTGATTTATTATTTGACATTAGGAAAATCTAATTTGTTACACCAGAGAACCGAAACAAAGCCGAGCCACAAATACATAACTTGTACTGTATATCTGGAGAGTATGGATTATTTTGAGAGTATAATGAAAAGCCTTTCAATGAATACCTAATGAAGGAATAAATAGATACCTGTTGGAGTGGCATGTGCCTGCCTAATGAATAACCCAGATTATTAAATGTCCGTGGTATTTTGGAATGGAAAAATTTGTTATACATCAGAACTAAACAGAGCCTGTCAATAGAGGGGCTGGATTGCACGGCTGTTTCACACCTCTTCTTTCTGTTTCCTTTTTACCTTCTGTATATCAGACTGCCAGGACTGGTTTCTAACATTAATTGTAGTGGATTCTTGGCTGGGGAAACATTCATCTAAAATATCTCATTTGGAAAAACTCTTTCATTCCATGTAAACTAGGTGCTGCTCACTGCAACAAATAGTGATAGAACAAGGGTTGCAGCAGGTGAGGGTACCCTGGCTCTGATACTGCATGATGCGTTGTCCTGGCTATCATACTGTCCAGAGAGGAGGGGATGGACTCCAGGGTGGTTTTAGCACTCGGCTATGTGTCACAAATCAGTGTTCATGTCTCCACTTTGCAGCAGATGGCCCTGACCTTAAGCAAGGCTTTTACGCTGTCTGTACCTCATCTCTCTATATAAAATAAGGGCAGTAGTGCTCTATAGACATGCTCTTCTGAGGATGTTTCAGATGTCAGTTAACTGGTACTGGAAAAATGCGACACTTTGCTGGAAAATACTTTCTGTGAAATTTCCATGTTCTGTTGGAAAGGACAAGAAAATTTGCTGGATTGTTCATTTCATAGAATCATAGAATCATTTAGGTTGGAAAAGACCCTTGAGGTCATCAAGTCCAACCATTAACCCAGGACTGCCAAGTCCATCACTAAACCATGTTGCTAAGCATTGCATATCCTTCTCAGACTGCAAGTGAAGACCCAATTATTTGGTTGATTTCATGAGAATGAGCTGCCGAATAGTCTCCAGGAATGTAGTGAGTTACTGCAGAGTCTAACTGCCTTTCAGAGAGTGTGATGATGAGGGAGGCAGTGTATTGTATTACATTTTTAATTATGTTATCTGCATCCTCCATTAGATACTACCATTCAATTAGGACCAGACTTTGTCATCTCCTGATAATGGAATCAATCTTTAATACCATGAAAGCACAGTATAATATTAAAACCAGATCCCTTGAACAAAGTCTTTGTGCCCCTCTCCCTCTTTCTCAAGACATGTTGAACATACACAGCATTTCTCCTTCTGTATTTTTACCGATAGCCAAACGCTTAGCAATGTACCAAGAACCTGATTCTGAGGAAGACGAGTCAGCTCCAAAAGGAGGAACTCTATCCCAGCGCGATAGTATCTGCAGCCATCAGAGTATCAAAGTAATACACAGAAGCCAGAGCACCAAAACCCACCGGCGCACGGGTAGCAGAGCTGAAGCAAAAAGAGCAAGCATACTCTCGAAGCACACTGCATTCAGTAGCCCAATGGTAAGTCATGAGACCTGAATGCATAGTGTCCTGTGTCTTTTAATAGAACAGTGTCCTGGAAAGGGAAAGGTAGACTTTTACAGACTTGACTTCATCTTGGCATTTTTTCTTCTGTCGTCAGAGCTGTTTGTACAAAAACAATCAAATGTTGGCATAGATCTTATCTAAATACCTTCTCTGTGGGAACAAGTTAAAGGCAAAGACAATCTAAAACCTTTGTTTTAGATTTTTAAAAGAAAATGTATGCCTTCCCTTTATCTACAGAAGCTGAGAGTAGCATAAGGTGTGAGGTTAACGACTCTAATTGCTCTGTGTATGCCTTTTCTCTTTTGTCAGAGGATTTTAAAACTAACAAAGTGCTGGGCTGGACACTGTGTATTCCAATTCTTAGACACTGTTGACTACACTGTAGTATAATTTTTAGCGTACTTCAGGGTTATCAGTGGATTGCATATGTTGTATTGCATATGTTGTATTTTTAAAAGTAAAAACCTTTACCTTTCAAAATACTAGTGAATTTATGTCCTTAAAACTTTTCTTTGTTTAATTTATTTTGTACTACTGTAATTCGTGGAAGTTTTACATGAGCTGAATGGTAATAAGAGAGCAGAGAAGCCAAGTTTTGCTCATTTAGGGATTTTGTATTGTGCACTGTTGACACAAATTTACCCTTAAAACAAATTACAAATATAGACACAAAAAGATGGTGTTTACACTGATGGAACTTCATGATTTCAGTCAAGAGTAAGCTGTCTTGGTCCAATTTCAATCTGCAGTTTTTACACACAGGGTTCTGTGGTTGCTCAGATTCATAAGCTGCTGAGCATCAGCAGATACTGAAGGAAGAGCCTTGGATCAGTTTGGCTTTCAATCTTTTGTATTTTTGCATCCTCCTATCATAATACTGGAGTTTGCTCTAACAAGAAATAGATTAAATAAGTGGAAAGTACTGACGAAATAGAGTGGAAGGTGTTCTGTGTTTCATGAATTACCTTCAAATATATGGATGGGTTTTGTTCTCTAGCATGGTTTCATTTTATTGTGCTGATGTGAGGCCGAGCTTTGAATGTCATTGCTGTCTAATTTTTCCACTCTTTTGATCTCTGTAGTGTACCATTCCTTAGTAATAGGTAATATTGTCTTGAATTAGACAGGGAGGAGGAGGAATATTAGTATGTAACTCTTCTCCTATCCACTACCCTCAAAGTAGATTAATATTGCTGCTATAATTATCTGTAGTGAAAATGTTCGTAACACACTCGCATTTCGTTTTCTGTAGGTAGGTTCACTGTTAACTTTATTGTCTAAAATGAGTGTCTTACAGTCCTCCTCACCTCCACTCTGTGGTGCAGGGCCACAATAAAACTCTTGATATTGACACTGCTTTGGATGCTTTGATTGCCTGTTGCTGCTTTGGAAATCTGCAGAATCACAGATGTTAATCACTGCTGTTTATTACTAGGAAAAGGACATCACACCTGACCCAAGCTTGTTAGAAAAGGTGAATGAATGTGCAAAACATCTGGAGGTCATGAGGAGCCACGAACAGCCATTATCCCATCTGAGTCCAGAACTATGTGATATTTTTGACTTCTTCATCGCTTTGACTATATGTAATACAGTCATGGTTACTGCACCAAATCAGCCCCGACAGAAGGTGAGTTAAAGAAACAGCAAAAGAGAGTTTAAGCCTCTTTTGTATTGATACTAATTTATCTTGTAAATTGGGGAAATGAAAACCTCCTGTTCCAGTAAGAAACAACTAGAACTAGTTGTGAGGCAACTTTTAGAACCACTATGTGATTGAATGGGTTTAGTTAAGCATTAGTTAAAAGGTGTATGTTGGCTATTTCACTTACCTTCAAGGTAAGATGCTTTCATCAACAATTTCAAGATACTTCTGAAAGTTCCCCGATTTCTTGTACTGTAACTTATTCAGTTAATAAATATATGTATGTGTGTAAGCATGCGTGGAAACTAATTCATAATTGTTCAGGATTTCCCAAAAAAGAATATAAGCTGTCTGTGAATATTTTATATGTATGGACTAAATTAAGAGAAGAGTGAGACATTTATTAAAAGTTTTAAAAAATAATATAGTTGAAAAAAATCACTTAAAACTTTCAAATTATGTAAAAGATGTGTCTTAAGCTCATTATGAGAAATAATTATCATTACCGGTTAAATTGGCCTAAACCAGTGTCATTGATGAATGAGAATTTCAAATACTTAATCTCAAGATGATCTGTAAGACAAAAATATAAGGGAATGTAGTATTAAAGCTAACCAACATCTGGAATTTCCATTCTGGAGAAAATTCTGTGATTTGTTTCTGGTCCAGATTGGAATAAAAAGTGAAATAGTCTGCAAAATGGCATGATTTTGTGCCAGGGAAACATTTGGAGAATGCTCGGTTCTGCTGTTTCAGGAATGCTACACTGTTATACAATAATTTAATACATATTACTATGAATATGCTATTACTATTAATAACATTGTATCTGTGAAAAAGATTTATGTAAACTGAGATGAGTGATAAAACTGAAGCAGAATGCTTTGATGCTGAAAGAGAAGGCAGTGGAAATCATTTATTTCAACATGTTCCTATTGAGAATGTTGTTGACATTGGCATATTCTCATAAAACTTTTCTGATACCACACTTCTCGACAGAAAATTTTTGCATTAACATTTTTTTTACTACCTTCACTGAATGGGCACAAAGAATGCCAATGTTTCCTACTAATGGTAGCTTTTAGGGTGCCTTGCTGGTGGTGGTGCAATATTGATGGTCTATCCATTAGTCATATCTGAGGATGTGAAAAAATAAAAGATGTTCTTAACACAAATTTATGTCGTTTCACACACAGGTACAGTTCTGTAGTTCTAGTAAGTTTTGCTGTTGAGTCAGTTTTGTCCATTTACTTTCCTTTCTCAAAATACAAATTCCATTACTTTTTGCTCTCAGAGAAATTATTCTCTTTAGTTGGGGCTGCTTAGACTGGATATCCATGTCCGAATTCTTTTACAGCTTTTCTTTGGGTTTTGTTCATTGGTTTGGTTTTTAATTCTCAAGGTTAGAGATCGCTTTGAACTAAAATCTCCAGTAAAAACCATAGAAGACTTCATACGAAGATTCACTCCAAGTCGCTTGACTGGATCTAACAGCAGCAGTTCATCTAGTCTAGCTACAAGCAAATCCGTGAACAGATTTGGGTTAAGTGTGCTTTCATCTACATCTACGGATAGCACTTTTTTAAAACTGGAAGAAAAGCTGGCATACTCTGCGCAGATGAATAACAATGGCTACAGCTCCCAGCAGGGCAGGACGGCTGTGGGGAGTGGACCTGAGGAAGGGGAACTCCGTTACGAAGCAGAGAGTCCAGATGAAGCTGCTCTCGTCTATGCAGCAAGGGCGTATAACTGTTCTCTGGTTGGAAGGCTATCTGACCAGGTATCAGTGGAGCTACCTCACCTGGGAACATTAAGCTTTGAAGTATTACATACATTGGGCTTTGATTCCATCAGGAAGAGGATGTCAGTAGTGGTCAGACATCCTCTCACAGATGAAATAAATGTTTACACTAAAGGAGCAGATTCAGTTATTATGGATCTTCTTCTGCCCTCCTCTTCAGGTACACCTCTTACTTACCTTTGCGGGAGTGGGGAGTGGTGGGAGGCAGTTCTGCTTAACTGCTGAAAAACTCATCGTATGTTATTGCTTTCTCTAGCAAGTAGACCTGCCTGCTTTTGTTGTGAATAGAGGGAGTGGTAGAATGGCAGCCATCAAAGTATTCTTCTATAATACTTCGTTATTATAGCAAATTTTCTGTAATAAATAACTGGTACCTTACCTTACAAGAATGAGTGAAATGAATTTCTGTACAAGATCTTCTACTAGCAAACTTTATTTTGAAGGAATTTCTGGAAATTCTGCCAAAGCAATTTACATTTCTTCAGAAAACCTGCCTGGTGGTACTTAGCTATTTGAGTATTTTATGTGAAACCCAAGCTCTTCCTATTGCAGCTTCCCTCTTTCTTTCATTTGTGAATCTTTGCATCCTTTTGCTGCAATATGTTTGCATAAATCAATGTATTTATGCTGGTTTGACTATGACGCTAAAGGGCACTGGGAATCAATCAGCCATCAAAACAGAATGGATGTGGCAAAAGGAGACATGCTGTTCAGATGAAAAATCTTGGCTTCAAATACATAATTGACTAGCAGGGAATAGACATGTAGCTGAGAACATGTAGTTGTCAACATGGAACTTCCCTAAAGCATGGAGACTTCTCCAGCCCCCCGATGTCACAAGATATAGGGACAACTTTAATTAGCTGCTAATTGTAATCAGTTGGATTCAAGAAAAACCCTGTAAGCTTTCAGAAGTTAGAGGAGATGCATGGGTTTCAGTTTGCATGCATCAGTTTGCATCTAATTTACTGCATTTTCAACACTGAATTTAATCCAGTGTTTAAAGGTTACCCCAGTATGAATAGACAGAGCCCTGTCTATAATAGAAAGTGCTGAGGTACTTCCCATGTTTCACTAATGCAATGAAATTACTTTGACATCAGTTGGAGTGAACAATTGTGAAAGGCTTATACTGTGTAATTTTAGTTTAATGAAATACAGAAAAATTTTGGTATTAGTTTTCTGTTTACAGCCTTATAAATCAAATCTGAGCCAAAAAAATTAAAAGCAATTTGTCCTTAACTAACAACAAAGTATTCATCAATAATTTTCTAGTAAAGATCTGATATCACAGAAGATATATAGAGCATCTGTAGAAACTTGTTTCCTTGAAAGTACTAATAGAGAATTTGTAGTATTGAGAATTTCTAATAACATACCCAGAAAATAATGTTTGAAAGTGAGTTCTCAGAATGAGAACTGACCATTAAAAAGAAAGGAAAAGATTATTTTAATGCCAAGTCTTAAATATTTTGTCACCATATAACAATGTTTGAAACTGCTGTGTCCATTCACAGTACACTAAATGGATCAAGGAATTTTCAGGCAAATTTCAGGCAGATCTAGGACCCACCTAGGTAAAAACAGCAAGGACAGTTAGAAAACTAAACAACAGTGACATTACCAAAGGTGGTCTATGTCAGATAAAGGGAAGCAGAGTTCCCGAAGATGGTGCTGGCAGTGGGCAGATTCTGCAGCTCGGCAAATACAAGGATTCCACCATCTTTACAGGCCAGCAGACTGAAGGTGGCTTTGAAATGGTGGGGGTTTAGGGTTTTTTTTAGGTTTTTTTTTTTTTAGTTTTTTAGCCCAAATTGAACTATGAGTTTTAGCATGTTACGCTTTTGCAAGCAATATCAAGTGCAGCTACTAGAACATCATAAGCAGTTTCCCTTGTTTTCTAGCCCTCTAAGCTCTAAGCCACTTCTGGCTTCAGAAATTCTATACATTTCAGTGGATCTGTCTGAAAAATGTTTGACATTTTTCTTGAGCAGCTTCACTCCTGGAACCACATTAACCGTCTCTGCTTGAAGTATCCTAATGTTAGTGGATATGTTGTCAATTCCCGAGGGAACAGCATCCTTTTCACATTACAGGGAGGTGCTCCCCAGGTAGAGAAAACCTCAGAAGATTATGCTGTGGCTATTACCTATATTGTGGGATCTATTGGTGGTTTCAGTCTGTTCTCTGCTGATGGTGGAACATGACTGTGAGAGGAGATGTATGAGAATTCAGGCATTTATCATTTCAAGGAATTGACTAGTAAGTGAATGGACATGACAGCTAATCCCAGTGTTTGCTCTTTTCTGTCTTAGTGCCTCAGGGACAGGTGTATTGTTCACCCATCAAGTGTGCATCTTTGAGACTTTGTGGTACATGCGCCCTTAGACTGAAGGACCAAGGCAACACTGTGTCTGTGATCTCCCTGCTCAAACATATGTGTCATGACTGGGTCCCATCAGACACAAACGTCCCTGATTGGGGGGAATAGTATTTTAAAATATGAAATCAGGAACAGCCCAAAATCAGAAGTAAAAATACTATGTTGTAGCTTCAGTTGTGTCTTACAGAAAATCAGAAATCACCATGTGCTTCAAAACTTAAAGACTTTCTGAATTGACTCTATTTGCTCTGTGGGTATATCTGGTTGAAACTGTGACACCTGATGTTTTCTGATAGCATAAAGTTATTTTCAAAAGCCTTGAAATTATTCCCAAGCATGTATTGTTTTTACTTTATCTCAACAGTCACCATGTTCATAAATAAGAAAGTTACTGTTTGAGTCAATACCCAGCTCACACAGGAACTGTGAATGTAAGTCATTGAGAAAACAATGACTGGGCTGGCTTTCCGCAGCTAGCAATTACGGGAGGAAATGAAGCAAGCAGCACACCCCTAGCTTTCTGTCATGCTTTTGGAGAAGACTTGTTTGCTGGTTTCCATTGACACGGTGCCTGAGGTCACAGTGCTTAGCGTAGAGACTGCATCCCAGCTAAAAAGAATCTCAACAACTGACTTTTGTTTGCAAGAGATTCCTTCCCCTCTTCTAACTTCTGATTATATGCTGATAGATGGTTGAGATAACAGGAACAAAAACCAGAATGCTGGAATTTCAAGCTCCCAGTTCCTTCCTTCCTACAACATTAATACTTGTATGTGTTTGTGACAGAGCCTCTGAACACCCCATTAGACACTGTGCTGCTGGATAAATGTGAAAATGCTGAATGCTGTGTAAGTTTATAGACAGAATGCTGTGTAAGTTTATTACACATAGTAAGGTCAAATTGAGTATGAACGCCCACTGGGAAAATGGGCACTGAACATGAAGATATTTATGCCATCTAATTTAAATACTTGTACTAAGTGCTTAATATAAAGATATAGTTAGTGCCTTTAGGTCCTCAGTATGGTCAGTTGAGAAAGGTGAGCACATCCAATGATGAACGGAGACCATAGGTAGTAGGTTTCTTTAGGTGCTCAGGCTTCTGGTGGTGAGTGGTGTTCACCTGACTCTGTGGATGGTTACTGTGCAATTACCAGTAACACAAATATTGCATTAAGGAACAGCTCCAATTACAAAATTATAATCCTGAAATGATGCTATACCCCAAAAAAACATGTAGACTTCAAAAATAAAAATTATATCAAGGGATGGGAAAACCTGCTATAATGTGCAAGTCATTCTCACTCAATGGTTCCAATCTGAAAAATTACCAGCTTGTATGTTTACTGTAGTACTAACCCTGCAACTCATATTATTTAAGATTGCTACTACAGTACATTGTACATGAACCTGTCTTGATCCTAGATGGTAAAAAAGATGTATGTCACCTGTTTTTAACTTTTGAAGACATCATTTCAGGTAACAAGATGGAACAAAATGTGTTACCATCATATTCATTACTCTTTTTTGATCACAGTGTGATCACGTTGAACCAATCCCAGCTAAACAGAGACAAGGAACACATGCTTAGCCCTGGTTTTGAGTTCTTACAGGTGGCTTTATGTGAAAAGTAAGTGCAAGTTGTGCTGCTGCGTTCAAGGTAGAAGATAGCTGGGAGGTCTGCACGGTTGTAAATTCTCTTGTACATGAAATCAAAATCATACCCAGAACTTCTGCCATTGACCTAGGCCAATAGGTAGTATCAGTACAGCAGTAAAAGTACCTACATACGCTGAGATACACAAAGAGTACTGTTTCTGTTTCTTTTGAGATACTAACCTTGGCAGAAAATTAATTGCTATTTTAAAGTGTAATTTTTCTGCACAGAATGAGATGTGGCAAGAAGCATTTTCTACTAGCGTATTTAAAATCATACTTTTTCTGACATTGTTGTTTGCTGAGATTATCATGATTTCTCAAAGTATTCTGGCCAAACAAATACTTAAGGAGTAAAAAAAAGGTCTTTCTAACATACATTCACAACGACTTCTGAAGAGAGAAGGCAGAAAAGATAGAACAAAAAGACGAGATTGTTTTTCTGTATGGAATGTTTTCATTGAGTTTCCCAGGAGACATCAGCAGCTCTTTAAATGGATCAGTTATAAAGTGCCAGTACAGTGAGTACTGTAGACAAGTTTTTATTCTCTGAGGCCATTCAGCTGCTGCTATTTTTCAATCACTAATTTATTTTTTTATTCTTATCTAGATGACCCTCGGGGCAAACATCAAAAAAAAATCCAAAGCAAAACTCAGAATTACCTTAATCTGTATGCTGTAGATGGGCTGCGAACCCTCTGTATTGCAAAAAGAGTAAGTAAATGCAGACTTTTAGTTTGCTTTTAAGGAGAGCCTTGACAAAGATTACTGAAGGCATTTATTAATTTATTGTTCTTGATTCATAACTCCTTTTTCATTTTATTCAGAAAAGTATGAATGCCTCTGCATCACATTGACTGTACCCTCACATATTCTTTTTAGGTTCTCAGCAAGGAAGAGTATGCCTGTTGGTTAAAAAGTCATTTAGAAGCAGAATCCTCTATTGAAAATCGTGAAGAACTTCTGTTTCAGTCAGCACTGCGGATAGAGAAGAATCTGCATCTGCTAGGTAATGAAATGAGAGCTGAACATGAAATGAAAATGTGTTAAAAATTCTGAAAGCTTGGCTATGAAATTCGTTCTTTCCCTTAAATGGTTTCTGACAGTACAGAAATTGGCTTCTCTTGGACTTTGTCATGGCTGTCATGTGCAGCACCACAAAGGAATGGGATATAATTAACATAACAGGCCTACCCTGTTTCCCCTGCTCCTGCCATCATTTTATCACTAGTGAAATGCGTGGAGTAATACCAGGGATGAATTTGACATAATATCATAAATGGGAACTGCTGCTGTAAACAGGAGGAGGGCTTGGCCCAAACTGTCTACAGAATTTTGTTAGCTTAGTGCCACTTCAACATGTCAGAGATTTCCATGACTCCAGGGGCACCAGAGACACTCATAAAGCAAAAGCGCATAAACTGCATTTGCGAGAGGCATCAACTCTCATATTTATCTGGTTCACCACACGCACCCAGGGCATTCTGTGGAAGGGGATTGCAGTACTTCATGATGATGCAGATAAAATCAATGTATGTAAAATGGCTTCCAAGAACTAAGTCATACTCTTCCTCTGCTGAGTTGAGATGCTGAAAGCACTGAGATTCTAAAATGTATGTATATTCACTATTATTCCATGCATCCAACTGCTTCCTCTGGCAAAGAAACTGGGACAGCCATAACACTGTTGGAAATAACAACCTTCACTAATTGCCCACATGCCTGTGTCTGGGAGACTAGATCCTTCTCACCCAGCTTCTGATGTATCTACTACACATCTCTAAGTCTCTCTGTATAACCAATGGAGAGACAAAAAAAGAGAAAGTGCAGTTCATTTAGTCTGTCTTAATACCCACTTTGGGATTAGATGAAGACCCTTGAAGTGTCTCCTTCTCTCCTTTGACTTAAGTGGGAGCATGAGGTGAGTAATTGAGACCGCCTTAGCCAGGAAGATCCCACCATGGTTGTGCCTGTTGGCTCTGCCTGCACTTGGAGGGGAGGGGGGGGAGTGGAGTGGGGTGGGAAATGAAATTGAACGGCCAGACAAGTAAATGAGCTCTAGCCAGAAGTAAACTACCCATTCAGTCATTCCCCAAGAACCTCATACTGAGGTTTGTATCTTGCAATGACCAGTCATGATTAGGTCATTGGAATAAAAAAGTGAGTCTAGAAAAGGAATTAATCTTTTCCTTTGTTTGGATAATAATAGCTTTCCTGACATTGCCCTAAGAATGTGTTTCCACCTGCATGACTGGTGCTCAGACTTCAGGTGGACTTCTCTTCCTAAAATGTTTTTTAGAAGGAACAACCATAGGAATAATAAATAGCTGAGCAAAGTTTGCTTTGCTTTTCCTATTGTTCCAGGTAACTTGCATGTCTGTCACCTTCTCATTCTCTAGCAGTGAGGGCTTACATTTCCTCATATTGAAACTCTCTGAAATTCTCTCTGACACTCAGTGTAGCACTGATGTATCAGTGGTGACACTGAACTTGGTCCTGAGTGGCTTTTGCTACAGTATTTTAAAATCTTGTCTCTGACAATTCATTTATGTAAGCGTAGGAAATATACCCAGTCTCTTATAAACAGATAGAAAGATACATTGAAAGCCACATTTTACTTTCATATCATGGCCAACAGATTTATGATTTGTTTTCTGCTGTATCTCATTTGTCAACCAGTGTCTTTCTGCAAGAGCAAAGAGCAGCAACAAGGCAGGAAAAAGTTTGTGTCCTCAGGCTAATGTGCTGTCACCAAGCTGCAGTCCCGCTGTCACTCCCCTTGAAAAAGGAGAAATCTCTAGTCACCCAGCCTCTTCTAGTTGAGGAAAGGCAGTTGAGAGCCTTAAGAACCGAAATTATCTTCTAGGAGCAGCAGTATCTTCTCTAGCAACATTTGGAAGAATGGTAAAGATGGTAAAGATACAGAGCATAGAGACAATAAGGAAAGATACATCAGCCTTGTGAACCTCTGAGACTAGAAGTGGCATCAGTTTTTCTCAAAAGTTTCAAAAACTTTTGAAGTTTTGAATTCTGGATTTATTGATGACTGTTGATGCAGATGTTTAACCCAGCTACTTTTCACACCTCTTTCCTGATACCCCCAAAAAGGTGCCCTAATCTCGCAACCATTGGTAGTTTAGCTATTTCTCAATAAAAGTGACTGCTGTTTGGGTTTGGGATTTTGGGTTGGTTTTTTTTGTTGTTGTTGCTTTTCAAAAAATCCAAGCTTGCAATTTCAGGTGAACTGTTAACTGTTCATTTGATGTGGAGTATTTTTCTTTTTCTCTGTGCTTAGGTGCAACTGGCATTGAAGACCGTTTACAGGATGGTGTTCCAGAAACCATTGCAAACTTGCGCAAAGCTGGGTTGCAGATTTGGGTTCTTACTGGAGACAAGCAAGAAACAGCTGTTAATATTGCATATGCCTGCAAGCTACTAGATCACGATGAAGAAATCATCACTTTGAATGCTGAATCACCAGTAAGCAGATCCAATACACAAGTTTACTTGTGAACTAGCTTTGCCTTATTTTCAGCTTGTACAACTAAAGTTTGATGGCTTTTTTTCCTTTCCCTCTTTTTTTTTCTTCTTTTCCTGCTTCATCTGTAATTTTCAGGTAGGACATGTCTTTGAATACTTTTCAGTGAATCATGCTTCTAAGTCAGTGTCATGTATCACAAACTTAACTGAAAACATGTAACTGTGTGTAGTGGGCTCCACCATGAATGAAAGGATGCCATAGCAGCATAAATGAATGCCTTTCTTTGGTATGCATTCTCAAAACATCCCTAGGTTAGCTTATTGGCACTAACAGGTCTCCAAAAGCAACCTGTTATTAAACATGTGTTGAGGCAGAAAACAATTGATAACCTATTGAAAATCTGTGCTTTATTTTACACCACTGAAATGTAGTGTTTAAATAACGCAGTCATTCATGTTTTCTCAGGTGGCTTTTTCTCTGGAGAAGCAATACTTAAATTTCGATGCTAACACTGAGAGTCAGAAAACGACATCTACAGTAATGCCTTGCTTGCTAACAGACCTTTTCTAATTCTTCTGAATTACTGATCTTTCCTGTGCTCAAGTTGTTGCAAGCAGCCAGTCACAGAGAGTTTACTGATATGGTCTAACATACAAGGAACCAGACTGATAGTGCTGTAGTCCTTTAATGGGGTGATAAAATTGAACTTCAGATCAGCAGAGGAGAGGTAGGCCAGCAGTATCCAGCTCCAGGTTCTTTCGAAAAGGAAGAAAAGATAACAGCATTTTCCATTCTTGAGTGTATCAACTGAACTGGTAAATTGATTTTCCATGATCTTTCCTTTTTGTCATACTTTGCTGTGAGACCAATAGCATTTCATTTAAAATGTTCATATATTCTCGATAACATCTTTTAGTTGAATATGGCTAGGAGAGAGAATTCAGTTTAAACAACCTTTAATTGGCCTTTAACAATGCATAACTCTTTGATCTGAGTTGTAGGCGTGTACATGGTGCTCATCACCATATTTAACTTGGTACTGATACTGATTATATCATTTCCCAGCACTGTTATTCTGAGATGGAGCTAAAAGAAATTAGTTTAGCATACAATACTGCATGTTAAAGAGAAATTAGATTTTAAGCCTTTCGAGTTCTCATTGCTGTCACATCTGAAAGAATTAAGTGTGTTTAGAGTGAATAGAAGATTATTAGAAATTAAAATTTTAACAGTGCAGCAAATTTAATATTTTCCCCATATTCCTTATGCCTAAATATACAGCAAGCACAAATATTTGAATACATGTTCTTTTCTCTCAAGCATATTTATTTTGAATTTTTTTTCAGGAGACATGTGCTGTCTTGC
The DNA here is from genome assembly GCF_023634085.1 of Falco cherrug. Lineage (NCBI taxonomy): Eukaryota > Metazoa > Chordata > Aves > Falconiformes > Falconidae > Falco > Falco cherrug. The sequence continues at coordinate 71,319,286 of NC_073698.1, read as the reverse complement.
TGGAACAGTGTCTGCAATGCGTAGAGTCTAAATTTTCAAACAACACAATAGACGAAGCTACTGGAAACATGACTGTTGGGTTCACCCCTCTCTATCCACCCTCTTCCTCTGTGCTTTCCAGCTTGGGCCTAGTGATTGATGGAAGGACTCTAGCTTACGCCCTGGAACCTACACTAGAAGATAAATTTCTTGCACTAGCCAAGCGATGCCGTTCAGTACTGTGTTGTCGCTCAACCCCACTCCAAAAGAGCATGGTAGTGAAACTAGTCAGAGACAAACTCAAAGCCATGACCTTGGCAATAGGTAAATATCTCAGTTTAAACTAGTCTGCCTTCATGAATACTGTGCCTTGAGAATTTTGATTTTTTGACTTGCAATAGGAACTTTCCAGCTGCCTCAGAATTCAAAGAGCCTTCCAGTTTTGTCTGAAAATGTGTCAGACACCTCTAACATATGTATTCAAAACCAAGATAGAACTCTGGAGTGGTATTTGGGTTTTCTTCCTACAGATGTTAAGTAATCAGGACCCAGGTATGCTGTGAGGTTTTGGCATGTCCAAACACAGCTGTGAAGAATTGGGTTAGCTGATTGCTGTGCAGATAACCATTTTGCAGTCACTGTATTGCACAGAACAAAACTGTGCACAGTGTTGTTTCATCCAGTCACGTTTAAACTCAAGATTCTGCATTTTTCATCACAAGTCAGCCATACAGCACAGGATATGACTTGGCCTTGTCAGTATGGAGAATGGATTTACAACTGGCATCGTGCCAGCATTTGCACTTCTTCCCAGCTAATCACTCAGCTGGTGAAGAGGAGATTTTGTCAGTCAACCTGTCGTAAAACTGGCAGCATCTTCCATGTTTCCATGATTTTTACATAAGAAAAGTCAGCCAGCTGAAGGTTAGGCTTATGTTGCAGTGGAAAATACGATTGCAGTACTGTCACAAACACACTAGCTTTCATCTACCTGTCTTAGTTAATCGCAGCAGGAACACATGTGGGTTGGACCTACCCATAAGAAACCCTAAAGATATATATAATAATTGTCAAGGCTCCTGTAACATCCACATCACCAAATGTGTGCTGATTGTAATAATCCTTATGCTCACTATATTATATCTAGCCCAAATATGCCTCCCTCATACTGAATTTATGTCTTTGGCTGACTGACTGTGGACATAATCATTTGCATATGTTGTCAAAAACGTCTGGCTGTTAACTTGAATTATCCAGAATGCTTAAAAACACTAGTAGAGACTGGGAAGCTTGTGTTTTCATTCTTTCTGAGCATCTTGAGCCTGTGAGTTGATGAGCTCCTGCTCTGGCTTAAAAGCCTAGCAGTTATATCCTCCCTTTTAACCAACATGAGCTAACTTAGGGTTGTGTTGTACAGTCACAAAGACGTCAGCTTTGTCAGTTGAGCAGATACCACTCTTGTATGTGCCAACAGCAGGGAAATTGGGAGTGCGATGTGAATGTGCACCTCAGCCACTGAAGTTTAAAACCAAGTGTGTCTTGTCATCAGCTAACAGAGTCTCATTTTCCACTAGCACACTCCCTGTAAATTTAAGAGGTTAAGGAGTCTCTCCATGTCCCATTCTGGTATCCTTTCTATGTCACCTATCACTTGCGGTATCATGATTGGAAGCAGAGCCAGAGATGGTGGCTGTACAACCACTGCAGTTAAATCTGCCTGTGATGGGTGTACTAAAGATCTTGGACTGTTTGATCCAAGTCAAGAATTCATCTACTTTTTAATTTTATTGTATTTTTACTGTGTAGACAATGTCATTGGCTTTAGGTGTCCTTGCACTTTTCATTCTTAGTCATACCTGATTGCAGGCAGACAATTAGTTAAGAAGCAGAAGTACCAGGAAGCTCTTTCTTAGCCTTCCAATTTTTAAGTATTTGTGCCATTCAGGCCTGATACTTGAATTTTAGGTTTTACTAAAAAGAAAGGAACTTGGTTTATTTTTACTTTTCCATGATAAAAAAAAAAAAGTCTACAAAGATCAGAATGGCAGCTTTGCCAAATGTCAAACCTTATATTCCGAAGATGGACCCTTTCCTAACCACCATCTGCCTTACTATACCCACCAAACCCTTAGTACACATCTCCCTTACTATACTCAGCCAATAACTCAATAACAAGCGGTTTTCCTTTGCTTTGCTGCTGCTAAGTGTTCCTGGCCTACTAGTGACAACAGATCTTGATCTTGTCATCTTTAGGTGATGGTGCTAATGATGTCAGCATGATCCAAGTGGCAGATGTTGGCGTGGGGATCTCTGGTCAAGAAGGCATGCAGGTAATGTTGCTTGTTCACTGAAAAAGCTCTCCCATGAAAGGGTGGAACAGGCACTTCCCATATATCAGCTTGACCAAGCTGTCTTTGGATAGCCAGCACAAATAAAGGAGAAGTAGCAAGTCATGCTGGGGGGTCCCAGTTGCACATTGTAACAATGCTTTCAGCTTCAGTTTGAGCTTGTGTTCTCAGGTCCATAGTGAGTTTAAACATGCTGCCTTCTCAGAAAATTCAACTTATCAAATTCCTCTAAGAAATATGTTTTAATTGTTAAATCATTTATTAAATAGAGGTTAAAAGAAGGAAAAAAGTTCAGCTATGCATTATTTAGGAGATAAATGTTTGTCACAGCACTCTCCAAACTAGCCAGCTACAACAAGTTTTTTTACCATCTCATACCAGCATACTCTTCATGCCAGTCCCTCTGCTGCCTTCTCCTCGTCTCACCTCATCCAGGGCCCGCTCTCTCTTTTCTTGCTTCCTCCTCTTCTCTCTTCATTGGCTCTCAACCACTTAACAGAACCAGCCACAGCTGCACCTTGTCTACATCGACCACCCCGCCACCCCTGAAGTCAGCCCACAGCTGTATATTATCAATGCTAATTAACCCAGCTTCATTCTTCTACAAAGGTTCACTTATTCTGACTTTTATTCTAATCTCTCCTGTACTGCTTCTGTGTTTCTGTGAAGTAGCTGCACAAGCCCATCCAGATGCTGCAGCTTCTTTGCATGGTGTGATGGTGACCCTTAACCCAGCCACCCACACATCTTGCTCATTCAGCCTATTCAGACAGCAGAACAGTGAAGAAAGAGAAAACTGAAGCCCTTTGCAGAACCACTGATCCTACATAGCATTCCAAGTCTTGGTTTTCTCCCCATTTCCTGCCACAGGGAAAAGCAAGATAAGGGGCCTTGCCCCTGTAGTCTTTTGGATGTATTCAGCCTGTGATTACTGTATTTACCACTGTATAAGAGGCACTTCCCCCATCCCCAGAAGAGAGGATGTATATGTATAGGATGTACTACATACTGTATTACCTATTACCTCTACCTCCTCTACTTCTAGTGCAGTTCAGTTGCAGTCTTAGCACCAGATGTGGCAGTAAGACACAGAGGATGAGGAGAATACCTTATTTCTACAACTTACCTTGTGTTTGGGCTGCTGTGCAGGCTGATCGCCTCAGAAAACAGAGTAGCTGAGTATATGTCAAAGAGTGCTTCAGAGAAGGTGGGAAATGTTTCCATCCTGAGGACCTGAGAAGATGAGCATGCTCCTTAACTTAGTTACCAGTGGGTGGTTCTCTGACCCACATTGCATTTTTTGCAACACTGGCTGGATGTTTTGCTTGAAAGGGGAAAAAAGGCCTCCTTCACACAATGTGCAGGTTGGCTATAGAATTTTATTCCATGCTTTAATTTATTTGGTTCAACACACAAATATTTTGAAACAAAAATTTGACTGAGCTATGAATTTGCATGCCAACTTTTTGCATTTTCTGACATGCAGATCACCAGAAACTAGGACAGTACTCTGGAGAAAAGTCAGTACATGTCTTCTTTTATTTATTCATATACTCTTCCAAAGGCATGCTCACTTGGCTGTTGCTGGAGGTTGGTTACTAGGGAAGATAGTCTGACCCAGCATAGCTATTACACTTGTTCTTGTAATCATCCAGTGGGTTCAAAGTAATCTCCAGGACAAATGGATGGCCATCAGCGCTCTTCAGACAGACAGATTTCGGGCCTGCAGTCCATTAAAAATGCTTCTCCAAACATGTTAGCAGGAGAAAATTATACTGGAAAGAAGCTATCACAAAAATATTCAGGTACTCATTATGCATATGGCATTCCCAGCCATGGACCCTGTAAGTCTGACTTTGATGGCCGGAGAGGGCAGAAGAAAAGGAGGTCTTGAATTAAGCTGATACCAAATGTATTTGTTGTTCCACAGCCTTCACCAGGATCAGAGAGCTTTGCATAATTTCTGCGGTATCACTCTGCAGGCAGTCCAGGCTCCAGAGACCCCAGAGGAGACTGGCATTGTGGGGTCCCCTCCAAGCGTATCAATTCAAAAACATTTGACCCAAACTTCTTGGGTCTTACTATCTCTTGTGAACTTACCAGCTCCTAACATCTACGTATTAATTCAGATCACTTTTTTTCTTAATGCAGACATACAGTGCTCATAGCATTTTTCTACTCCTCTCCCCATTATGCCACTTTCGTTTGAGTTCATACACTTAGAATAACCAGTCTTCAATGCCCCTGGCTTTTGCGGTGTATTCAAATCTGAAAACGATTTGCTCATTAACCCATTAAACCACTGGGGTTTTTCTAAATGAAAGTTCAACAGAGTGGAAAATGTTTATAGATCCCTTCCTTTACTCCAAGGTCCTAAGGAACCATGCAGACCTCTCTTCTGTAAACAACTGTCAGAATCTTACACATACAGGTACTCAGAAGGCGTTGAGCATTTATTTAGATGTATAAAACAGCAATACTCTTTGACTTGTTTTCTTTCCACATTCTATGGAAGCATGTGGAGCATGAATCACTTTTTCCTGTGAAAAAGCTGGAAGAAAAAATAAAAATGTGAAAATCAAGGGGATATTTTGAGACAAAATAAACAAGCAAATGTAGTTGGATAACACTATCTTCCTCACTGTTCCTCACAGTAATCAAAATGCAATAAAAAAGAAAAAAAACCCGTCACTTCTCACAACGTGTTGCGAAGTACTGTGTTAGAAGCACAAATGAAAAGAAGCTAACAGTTTTGTTTTGACATTGGAATAGGCTGAGATGGGGTGGAGTTCAAGGAAGCAGACATAGCACAGCTCTGTTCTCCTCAAACTGCAAGATAGCTGTATGTCTGCAAGACAAATGAGACTGTTCTGTGCAGGGAGGTTACAAGAAGTGTGTCTCAGTACCTGAGAAATCCCAGGTTGTGTCAACATATTAAAAAATGTCCCAGTGCTTATGCACATCTACTACTTAAATTACAAATTATTACACCTTCTCTTGCATACTGTTTTAGAGTTTGTTTTAATAGCTTGTACAAACAGTTACTTGGGAAAACGCAGCCCTTTTGATGATTTACCAAGAAAGCGAATTAGGAAAAATTTAAAGCTGTCTCAGTTAAAAATACACCCTGCAGAGTGTGATGAAGACATCGCTCCTTTGGAAGTTTTTACTTTTCTTCATGTTTTTGCTGAACTGTGAGGAGAAAGGTGATACCAAGATAGAAGATGAAATATAAAATAATATTAAATGAAATCTTAATGCAATCCTAAGGATAAGGAAGATCATGAAACAATTGTGGTATCACCATCATTTACAAGAAAGTCTCATCTAGATGTACAGTACCCTGAATTTTAGTCAGAAGTAGAGAGAAACTGGTGATTCATTTTGTCAGTGTGATTTGGCAGTCTGCACAGTCCTGGAGGCATCTCATCTAGTGTGATTTTTTCATAGACAGTTACAGAAAACATGCAATTTATAAAATCCCTCAAAATACTGATATCTCAGGACAGGCAAGTAAACGTTATGAGCCAGGATTGCAAATGTAATTAAAACTAATGCTTTTATAGTTTTGTCTTTTAAAGTCCAGTAATTATGATGCAACCAGTTAATTGTGCTTTTTTTATTGTATTCTCTGGAAGTTCATTTCTTACTTACCCTGTAAGTACCCCATAGTTTTTACAGAGAGAGAAATTACAGCCACCAAGATGTTCACACACACGGGCCCTGAGCCTTCATGCTCATGCAACTGCAATTGCCAGCCATTCTCCCACTTCTTGCTTTTTGCTGCTGCTTGTCACCATCTGGAATGTAGACTGTAATCTCCTTTAGGCAAGGACCACGTTGCCTTGCATGTTCTGCCAAGCTGCCAGGTTTGCTCATAGGTATTCCAAACCGATGCAACAATATCTGCATTTCAGATGCACTGTAATGGATTTCATTCTTCATCAGTACAATTTCCATTGGCTGTATGGGTTGAGAAGATGGCTAGATTCACTGCTGGTGTTGAAAGCAACGCTTTCCAATAATGATTCCAACTTTTCTTTCATTGAAGGCGGTGATGGCAAGTGACTTTGCAATCCCAAGGTTCCGGCATTTGGAGAAGCTCTTGCTTGTTCATGGCCACTGGTGTTATTCCCGACTCGCCAACATGGTGCTGTATTTCTTCTACAAAAATGCCGTAAGTGTTTGACTTGGCAGCTTTATGCTACCACATGTTTCCAGGGTTTATTTTGTGCTACGTGAGCATTAGGTCAGCCTTCAAATGGTTTATAAATAAGCTACAAAGAAATTTGCAGAGTTGAGAGACAGCTGGCTGCCATTTGCAGGAATACAGGACCCACTCCATAACAGCTACAGTGTCCTGCTGAATGTGCAAATTAGGTAACAGAAATAACAAGCACTGCTGAAGAAAAGTTTCTTTATAGATCAGTTTTGCAGAATTTAGCTGGCTAGACACAGGAGTCTTTAATGCCAAAGCCATTCAGCATTGGTCCAAAGTAGGAGTTTAGTGTGTTTTCTCTTCCTGACCCTATCTTGTCATTGCTTATGAATCACTGTGCATATTCCCTAGTGACCTGAGATAATTTGAGTCCTCTCTGTGTCTCAGGTGGCAGAGATTAGGAGGGCAGTTTCTTGCTTTATCTCACTTCCAACTAACCAAAAGAGTTCATTAGAAAGGAAGCACACAGTGGTAAAGAACAGACTATGGGTCTGCGTTTCCTCCCTGGTGTATAAAACGGGAGCTAGTCCAGTACTGGGCACTGAGCCAGTAGCAGCTCGACTCCTTGGCCCTAACAAAGGCCCTTTGCATTGATCTTGGAGTACAAAGATGATTGATTGAAAACTGCCTAAGAAGACAACCAAGAATTCCATCAGCTGGGTGGGACTCACTGGCAGACACACAGATCTGCTCACTTGCAACACCTACAAATCACCACGGGAGCAAGGGATATGAAGAAGATGGAAAAGGCGGAGAGTCAGAGCTCTCAGACCTGTTTGCTCCAGAGGGAAATCTACGAATTCTGAGCAGGAGACTGGATTTTGTCCTCAATATCAGAAAAAAAATGGCTCTCAATTTTTTAAAAGTTGCTTTCCAAATTTAATCTAATCCAGGGCTTGTTTTTAATTGGTGGCCTAACTAATTCCCATCTGATTTCAGTCTGAAGGTTGGTATTTTACTGGGGGAAGACCATAACTTGCTCAAAATTTTAAACATCACAGGAATACTTGAGGGAGTTAAAGAATTAACAAAGTGTCTTTGTATTAACACAAGCGTGTTAAAATAACTTCTGTGGTCTGATGAGAAACTGCATGCAAGCATCCTTCCAGACAAAAAAGAAAGAAGGGTCTTGGACGATCTGAACTGCTGCCTGAGTCTGAAATAGCAAGCAGATTTAAATAATGCTGCACTGAGTGGAGAGCCACCTGTGAAATATATGCTGGTGTTCATATGCCTGAGTTTTAAGGCTTGATCCTGAATGATGCTGAACGTCTGTATTCCCCCCACCCAGTGCTGTACGTTTCCAAGATACTCTTTGCCTTGAGAGTATCAAATCTGAACTTCTAAGAAGTGTATACAGAGCTATCTTACATTAAAATAAATAATAACACCCAAGGGTAATACACATAAGACAATAAGATTGCTGGAAGCAATCAGCAGCCAGAGATGTTGTTTATACATCTACATTTTGTTCAGGTCTTGTAAAATCTTCCATTTCCTTTGGTACAGCTCCCCTTGAGTATTTCTCGTGCCATTTTTAGTAAGACATTTTCAGAAGCTGCTGCCTCAAGGCTAGAATATAACTGAAGAAATCTCTTTGTGTTGACTCTGCTTTGGCAGCCTTGGGAGCTTTCTGAGCAATACTTGTTGCTACTGACTCTAAAACTGTAGTGGGGTATCCAGCATGCAGACATGAATATGTCTGATACAGTGCTTGCCCCTAAGGAAAGAATATTCAGAAATGAAAGATGTGAGCACCTGATCCTTTTGCAAGGAGACTATTCTGGATGGTTCTTCACAAGAGGGTCAATACAGCTACAGTGCAAACATTCTGCAAGTTTTCTGTTTCCTCAAGTGTTTTTTTTTCCCATTTGCTCATAGTATGAAATTTTCCATTCCCCACTAGAACCTATCTAACTCAATGTTTAAATTCCAAGTCGCTGCAAAAGCTATTTGGAAACTCAGATGTCTTATCCAAGAAGATGTTTAGCTTGGTGGAGATAATAAAAATACAAGTGAAATATAAACTAAAACATAGCATGACTAGAAATATCTGAGCTGGATGAAAAAGTGTTTCATATAAACAAAATCTTACCTGCACAAGCATGCACTGCTTCTTCCCCTTTATACTTTATCTCTGCAAGACAGCACTGGACATTCACTGAGAAATTATGTCTGGGGCCACATTCCTAGAACAGTCTCATCTGGGAGAAAAAAAGGAAAACCTTTTTTATTTAAAATCTAATTCTATTTTTATGTAAATTTTATTTTACGTTTTCAAGGAGGTAATGCACAGAAGCAAGGAGGAGCATTATATTTGAAGATACATTAAATGCTTGTTTAATAAAAAATAAAATTTCAGGGAGAAAAAATCTGATTTGAGCTTAGTTACTGAAATGTCATTTTTTCGTACAGTTTTCTTTGACAGCACTGCTGAAACCCGTACCAGAGGTGGTAGGAAAATTTTCAGCTCACTGTATTTTCATCAGACTACCCATTTTTGTCAGAGACATACTGTTTACAAGACAGGTTAATTTTAGCAAGGCTCTAGAGATGAAAATTTCTTAGGTCTAGGATTAGCTGGATTTTGTTTATTTCCAATGACAGAGAACTATCTAAATCCATATATTTATTGCAATTCTTTTTTGAGAAAAGACTCAGGAAATTTTGTTGGGTGTTGGGTGTGTCAAGGAAATCATTTTCAAAATCTGTTCAATTTTGAAATGAAATTGCCATCTCCCAGCAAACTGTACTGAAGAGGGTTAGCTCTGGTAACTCAGTTTTGGTTTAGCCAGTGGAAGATAATGTCTCCTGTAATGTATTTACAGAAACATTTCTACAGATGACCCTGAAAATAATTCATAGAATCATAGAGTCATTTAAGTTGGAAAAGACCTTTGAGATGATCAGGTCCAACATTAACCCACCACTCTTAAGTCCATCACTAAACCTGTCCCTAAACACAACATCTATGTGTATTTTAAAACCCTCCAGGGATGGTGACCCAACCACCTTCCTGGGCAGCCTGTTCCAATGCTTGACCACCCTTTCAGTGAAGAAAATTTTCCTAATATCCGATCTAAGCCTCCCCTGGAGCAACCTGAGGCTGTTTCCTCTTGTCCTGTCACTTGTTACCTGGGAGAAGAGACCGACCCCCACCTGCCCGCAGCCTCCTCTCAGGCAGCTGTAGGGAGCGATAAGGTCCCCCTGAGCCTCCTTTGCTCCAGGCTAAACACCCCCAGTTCCCTCAGCTGCTCCTTGCAGGACATGTGCTCCAGACCCTTCACCAGCTCCGTTGCCCTTCCCTGGACACGCTCCAGCACCTCCACGTCCCCCTTGCAGTGAGGGGCCCAAACCTGAACCCAGTGTTTGAGACGTGGCCTCAGCAGTGCCCAGTACAGGGGGGTAGCCCTAGCCCTGCTGGCCACACCGTTTCAGATAGATGCCAGGACGCTGTTGGCCTTGTTGGCCACCTGGGCACACTGCTGGCTCATGTCCAGCCGGCTGCTGACCAGCACCCCCAGGCCCTTTCCCACCAGCCACTTCCCAGCCCCCCTTCCCCAAGCCTGTAGCGCTGCGTGGGGCTGCTGTGACCCAAGGGCAGGACCCGGCACTTGGCCATGTTGAACCTCACACAGTTGGCCTCGACCCATCGATCCAGCCTGTCCAGATCCCTCTGCAGAGCCTGCCTGCCCTCCAGCAGATCAACACTCCCAGCCAGCTTGGTGTCACCTGCCAGCTTACTGAGGGTGCACTCAGTCCTCTCATCCAGACCATCCAAAATGCTACTGTTTAATTTCTAATATGTTATTTTATAGTATGGGCTCACAAACAGTGAGATATATATGTTGCTGCTGATATACAGGCTACTTCAATGTAGTATGCAAACCTTGCCTGAACATATATATACTCTCTCTATATATACAAACACATATATGTACATTTACACGCAGCAGGACTGACTCTTATTCTGTGGCAATTCCCCCTCACAGGACAGGCTTAATCTCCTTATAGCAGTTGTCACTGACTAAGCAGACCATAGCATTTTTTCCCCCCATGTTTAAATTTCAACCACATTTTTGGCTTACAGATAGAACAGATCTAGACTCTCCTCTGTATATCTAAAAATGATGAAGGGTTAACATACTCCAGCTGGCTGAAAGCGTTTGAGAACATAATACAAAGTTAAGAGGAAGTAAAAGGAGAGGTGATGCCATTTCCCTTCTTCATGGTTAAAATGGGGAAAACCCTCGAGGAACAGTTGCTGAGGTTTTTCTGATTGCCTTCCATTTAGTGTTAATCGCTTTACAAAGAATAATAAAAACGGCAATTTTAGGATGACTAAGCCTGGGAATTTATTTCCTTTCCTAAGCAGCCACCCGCCTTTTTCTAGGCTCAAATCCCCCCTCACCAGGTGAAATCAGCACCTCTCCAGAGCCTTAAAAACCTCTGGATTCTCCATGCTGAGACTGTAGAAGAAATGAGTTGTGTGGTTTGTCCCTTTTTGGGTAATTACCACATGAAGAGTCCTAGCGCGGCTGTGTGTACAGCTGAAGAATAAGAGAGACAAGAATTGTTACAGCACTGCTTATTTGCTGAGTTTCAAAGCACAAAGATAGGACAGTTAAGACAGCTTTACTAGACCTTACAGTTTCACTTCTCTTGCTGCTGCTAGTCTCGTGTTGGTCTTGCAAAAAAGCTCTGCATTTACCTACTGAAGATCAGCAGAGCTTCCCAAAACATCTCAAGCCAGTAGAGAATATTATTATGGAAATGCTTATTCATGATAGTAATGCAAGTGCTATGAGATCGGTACTCCTGTACCTAGAGATCAGTGATGGTTGGGAGGGCTTTTTACGGTTAGTTAAATTGCACCTCAGAGTTTCACTTGAACTGAAAGTTAATTTTGTGTGAAGTCATCCCTGACACCTGAGATCTGAGGTTCCAGCAGCACAAACTCGCAGGAGTGCCAAATGTTTGCAGCTTAGCTAAGTAGCCAGGGCATCAGTGAGTTTCAGAACTGGCATCAGGATGGTTTCTGAACTCAATGATGTGCTGTTGATGATCCTGCATACCTTGTCATATTTACAGCATTGCTTGTTCTGTTTCAGATGTTTGTGGCCCTTCTCTTCTGGTACCAGTTCTATTGCGGGTTCTCTGGCTCATCAATGGTTGATCAGTGGTATCTCATCTTCTTTAATTTACTCTTTTCTTCCCTTCCACAACTGATCACTGGTGTGCTGGATAAGGATGTGCCAGCTGAAGTGTTAATTGCTGTACCTCAGCTTTATAAAAGTGGCCAGAATATGGAGGTAAAAACTTCTTGATTTTTTTTTTCCTAAATGTCTTTAGTTTCAGCTGAAAACCAACCCTGCTCCCAAAGGATGGATGACTGATAAAAACAGTCTGAAAAGTCATTATTATTTCATTATATTTCTCATCTGAATCAAACTATCTAAATGCCAAAAGTACATTTAAAACAACAAAAAATACCACCCAGTTGTATTTTGAAATATGTAACAGGAGAGAAGGCTGGATGCTTTAAGTCAGCCTAAGCTGAACACCCCGTTTATGGTCCAGGCTCACAAATAACAACAAAAGTAAAGCAGATTACACTGCATAGTGCGGACTTTCACACTATAACCTCACAGTACTTACTCAGAACTTCAGGCCCCAGCCCTTTATAAACATCAGAAGAGAAAGGTGGCTTAAGGAGTAAGCGTGGAGGTCAACAGACAGACTCTGAGGGAGGTAGTCACCAGCAGATGACAGCAGTTGAAACGTCTGTTGAAAACACCTTGTCCCCATCTGCATGAATTGTACAATGAAATCAGAAGGAACTGCAGGAGGGATCCAAGCCAAACCATTTCTGGTAATTACAGCCACAGTGTACTGTGGGAAAATCTTTCTGCTTGGCAAAACTATTTATATTGAGACGCTGCTTCCAAGGCAAAAGCCTTTCTTGAAAGTATCTGCCATTGTGCCCTCTGAGAAGAGACAGTGAGTGGGTTTTGCCGTTAACTGTACACCTGCATTCGGTACCCCTCACATCCAGCGCTATTGCTAGACAGTGTCCTGGAAAAATGAAAGGAAAATTTTAGTGTAACTTATTTTTTAGTACTTTAGTCTAAATTCTTTTTCACCCAGCTGTTTTCCATTTTCTACACTTCTTCTGTTCCAGTGTATTGTACTTTAAAATTTAATCTGTAACTTTAATACCTTCCTTTCTTGCACATTTTTAAGGTGATAGAAATCTTGTAATGGCTTAAGCTTGCTGGGAAGTTGTGTCTACCTGTCTTCAGCTGGCAAACCAAGGAGAGAAGTCTCCCAGGTTCACAGTACAATTACCTCTCATAGGCAAGCCTAGGGACTATTCTGAATTTGTTTGAAATCTAGTGAGCATATTCTGTGAATAGTTACCTAAAAAGGTATTTTTAAAACTTGCCAAAAGTCCTGCTTCAGGTAGTATCCCTTTCAAAAAGATATCACTGACTCAAAGCCTGTAGAATTATAGAATAATTCTGGAGGCCATCTGATCCAGACCCCTGGTCAAAACAGTTTCAAAGCTAGATGAGGTTGCTCAGGTCTTTATCTAGTCCAGTTTTGAATGTCTCCAACAATTGAGATAACACAGTCCCTCTGAGCCACCTGTTAGTGTTTAACCACATGTTATTTCAGTAAGCCAAAGAACACCATCATTCTTTAGTGTCTTTCAATTCCCATTTTTAGGCTGTAGTAATATTCTCCATAGAGGGGAGGAGCCTTTATGAACCCAGTGGTTGGAGATGTAGCCTATATCCCAAAATCAAATAAATATTTTGCCATTTACAAAGTACTTTTTCTTATATCTAGGTCTTTTATATGACCATCCTTACCTCTTCAATTGTTTATTTCTTTAAGCCAATATGTTAGTTTAATATTGTTTCTTGGTGAGCAGTTTTGTACACACACACAGAGATATATGTGTTATATATATCTATGTTTTATATACATATTCCTAACATAGCATATATTCCTGCGTGAATTAACTGCTGAAGACCATTGTTGTGGATCTTCTTTCAAGTATGTGTACATTTTCTGTTTTTTGTCTTGTGAATAAATACCCTGTGCTTGTGTCTAAAACCCATTTACACACATGGTTACACCTCAGAGAGATCCTCCTGAAATCAGTGGTCTAAGTGTAGTGCATAGAGTTGGACACCTTCATAAATGTTTACTGATCTGAGTGTCAGATTCAAATTATACCCTCTGCTAGGGGGGAAAGGGAGGGGGGGGTGGGGAGCAGCAGAGGACCCACCTCCCAGAGCAGGGTGACTTTCAGGTAGACTCCTCATACTTCATCCCTGAGGGTGTCTAACTGATTGGCAAAGTCACGGAGCTACTTGCAGAAGCCCTTAAAAGTGTCCATTGGAATATCCCCCTCAAAATACTTATCCCAGCTAACAGCATTTTCATTAGGCTCTCATGTCTTTTTCTTTTTTTTTTTTTTATTTTATGCCACAGGAGTACCAACCACACATGTTTTGGATGAACATGATTGATGCTATGTATCAAAGCCTGGTTTGCTTCTTCATCCCCTATTTTGTAAGTGTTTGGTTTAAGACTTTTGATTTCAAGCATTCTGAGGAGAACTGGCAACACAGCATGGGCTGAATTCTGTCTCCTTCTTTACAGACTTACTATGATTCAGAGGTGGATATCTTCTCCTGGGGAACTCCCATCACCACAGTAGCACTGTTCACCATCATACTACATTTGGCTATTGAAACCAAAACTTGGGTAAGGAACCCAAGGCTTATATAGAAACTCGCTGACATATATGTAATTCTTTTCTTAGTGCCATTCTTCAAAAACAGAAGATGGTTGTTCCATTCCCTCAGCACGTTCTATTTTTAGTGAGCATTTTAAGCAAATGTAAAAAAGGTTTTAAACTGTGAACTGTGAACAGCTTTGTAGTGCTGTATCTATAATGAGAATTTTTGAAAATTCTCTTAATTTTCTGAAATCTTCACTGTGCTTTAAATTCTTCACTGTACATGGATTTGGTGCCAGAAATTAAGAAGCTTCAACTCAGAATAACAGCAAATTTCTCAGAATATAAAGAATCATTATTATTTTGTGGGGTTTTTTGTTCTAGACTTTTCTCCACTGGTCATCTTGCATCTTCAGTATCCTTTTATTTTTCTTTGTGGCTCTGGTTTACAACGCTTCCTGCCCAGTATGCCATCCTCCATCCAATCCCTACTGGACTATGGAAAGGCTGATGGGAGACCCTATGTTCTATTTCACTTGCATTATATCACCAGTCGTTGCATTGCTGCCCAGGTATTGCATCTTCTCTCATATCTTTTATCATATGTGAAAGCACTTTATGCCTATGGTTGGGAGGGCAAGGAACATTTCTTTTTCCAGTCTCCCTCTTTCTTTTTGCCTTACCAGCCAAGTCATTTTTTTTCAGTGGCTGATTATATGAAGTCAGGTTGTTTAACCTCTTCTGTGCTCCTGACCACAGGAACAGACCACAGCTCCTGACCATAGACCACAGGAGTGGGATAATTGTAGACTGTTGGTCAAACCTCCTGGCCATGCAGGGATTTGCTACTGTGAGGTTTTCCATGATGCTTCCAGATTCAACCCATCCTCCGTGAACACGCACAGTACAGAAATTCTGATAGTATGTTGTGAACTTTCTTGACTACCTATGGATGTAGGAAGTCTGCTCTGCAGAATGACCCCCATTGTCTTTGATTCCTCATCAGGAAAGATGAAAGATCATGTAAGGTCGATCACTGGCTAAAGGCACAGATTTATTACACTGCTTGTTATTAAGCAAAATACTAGCACAGCATTCAGAGCTTTTTGTCTGGAAGCTTGTCTCGAACATAAGAAAGGCACATAAAACTCTCTTTTTTTGTGTTGTACTTTTTTTCTTGGATATTTTCTCTTAATATCTTGGGTACTTCCTTCTTTCAGTTCTTTTCACGTGCACATTCTCCTCTTGCAGATTTCTGTACAGAACCCTTCAGGGAACACTATTCCCAACCCAGCTTCAGCTTGGATGCCTGTTGAGTAAACTACCCCCAGAGATCCGCACCCAGCTTCTGACCAAGTTGAATGTAAAGGAAACAGTACGTCAGACACAACCCTTTGCAGACAGATTCTCACCAAGCCTTGGCTCAAATGCCAGTGATTCCTACAAGGCCTATAACCAAAGCACACCTTTGCCAACATCTCCTCAAACAAGGGAGTCACTTTTCCAAGAGCACACAAAGGCAAAACATACTGCAGATCAGACTGTGGCTGCCTGTCCCCAGGGTGCTGTGTTGTATGGGGAAAACAAACTCCCCTCATCTGCAAGTAGTCTGGAAAGGTCCATGGGATTTCATGAAGTTAGACATGGCACTTCAGAGATGGAGTCGTTGCCTGTGGGAGCAGCATTCCCATGGAGCTCAGCAGTTGACCAAGCAAACTTCAGTTTGTTCAGGTGGATCACATCAACTCCATTGTTCAGTCGCATTGGGACTGTTTTACAGGTGTCATCAAGCAGTTTACAAAATGAAACACAGGACAGTATGTGTGTGCTTGGCTCTTCTTCGCATGTGGACTTCAAAGGCTTAAAAGAACAGAGCTCAAATAACTTGCAGGACAAAATGAAAGGGACCCCAGCTGAGCATTGTAAAAATGACAATTCCGAGACCACCTTTTTATGACATGGGCCTTAAATATATTTATATATTTTCTATTTGCACACATTTATAGTGAGATTACTCTATTTGTTTTCAAAGATGAAACAGAAAATCAAAGGTACAGAATGATTATTTAAAAATGTTTAAATACAGTATATTGAAATAAGAGCTTTAAATATAAAAAGAAACACTTGAAAGTTCCATTTATATTGTTTTATTTTTTCATCTCATTTTGTAAGGAAATGCCGTCTCTTTTATTTTTCAGATGCTTCTCTTTTATTCTGACACATACTGTAAAAGAAAAAGACCTCTCTACCATATTCAAAAGGATTAGATTCAGCAACAATTATTGGTATCATTATAGGCCATTCAGTAATCAAGGAGCAAAAACTGTGATAATAAATAGGCACTGTTATCCATCCATCATCTGCTTGTCAGGGTGTTTTGTCACTGGAGCAAACCATTAGGCAAGACTATCGAATTATTATACACCTCTCTGTAAATGTTAACATTATCTTACCACCGCATTAATAATACTGGTATTTTATAAGTGGCACTGTATTTTGATATTGCAGCCATAGCATTTTATGTGTCATGATAAAACAATAAATAAATGACCAGCCATATTGCAAAGTGACATCCCAGTCTGGCATTAATAGTAATTCAGCCCTTCACCTGGTGTAGCTAGCATTTGGCCAGCCATGGCCTCATATCAGGCTGTTCAGCTTCTGAAGAAGAGCTGCTGGGTTTTTGTGAGGAATGATTTGTTGGCAAAGAGCTGGTGCCTTGTGTCATCTGTAGAGTTTGAGCTGGGAGGGTCTGTGATCTTCTGTGCTGGAGCACTACCATGAGTAGGCTGGTTTTGCTGAAGAAGTCATCCCTGCTTACTAGTGGGGAGTGGAGGACGGGCAGGGTGGAGATTTGTTAGGCACCTTCACTGTTGTTTCAGCCAGGATAAATCAAGTCCTTGGTGATTAGGAAGGGGCATGACCAGCTGTGAGGGTGCAGTGCCATGCAGAGTTACTTGAGCTTGGTCTAAGACAGGCTAGCCCAGTCCTGAAAGCAGGGAGCTGCACTGCTTTCTGAGGTTATGCCTGATCCAACTTTATGTGGTTGTAAATCACAAAACGCCACTTGTCCATGCGTGTGTGGCTGCACTGTGCTGGCCTGACACGTCTCAGAAGGGTTTAGCCTTGGAAGGCTGCTTGGTTCTTTCATACCTAGTCACCATGACCTCGTACAAACCAGCTGCTGCACTTCTTTGTTTCTGTATCGCAGGTTTTTGAATGGCCTTTGCCTTGCTTGCCACACATTGTGTAAGGCCAGGACTTGCTCGTGCCACGCTCTGTGCCACGCTCTGTGTAATGGATCGCTTCAGCCCATTAAGCTACAGTGCCTACCATGTGTCACTTGCTAATACATTCGGGATCCTTTTTTTTTCAAAGATTTATACACTGGCCTCTTTCCCAAAGACAGAATTGATGATATGAAACTGTAAAATGCCAATGAAAGGAGGAGATGAAAGCATTCTAAGTAAGAGGTGTCAGCCTGTAAAATATGTTACCCTCATGGAACGTGACACACCCACGTGTAGCCAAACTGCATTTGGGGATTAGAATTGACTAGGGAGAGGGAAAAGGTGCTAAGGGACTTACTCTTTCAGTCTCCTGTGAACAGCTTTAGGCATGCAATTGATTAAAAAAAAATGTATGTACCTGAAGCACAACTTCTCCCTTTAAGCCTCTGGTTAAAGGGGAACGTGGCTTTATGTGTGTAGATTTTAGCAGAGGAAAGCACATCTATTGACTCATTTGTTACTGGCTGAAAATGTCTTGACGTTTCTGTGCTTTATATTAATTGCCATAGAAGTGAGGTGGCAAGGGTGGGCACTCGGTTTCCATGAAGGTAGATCAGCATCTGCCCCATCAGTGCCAACACAAGCTGGGCACCACTGGAGTGGGCATTCTGACACACACCTCTAAAGCAGGGCAGGGTCCCATGCCCTCACAGCACTTGTTCCTCTCCACTTGCTGGAAAGGGAGCCTGCGGGACTCAGCTCAGGTGGAGAAACCTTTGCAAGTGTCTCTGGTTGGGTGAGACAGCTCCAAGTTTGGACATCTCTGCTTGCTCTACCAACCTTCTCAGTGTTGATAGTAACTCTGTTGGGATGATTTTGCACGTAACTCTTTGCAAGGTTAGCTGGCAGTATTTAACACAAACTGTGCAGAGATTGCCATTGTAAATAACTCACCTGTGTGGAACTGCAGTGTCTTAATGTCAGAGAGGAAATCGAGTAACGTGTTGAAACGTGTAGATGCTGCCATCTGGTTAGAAACGCTCCTCTGCTTGTAAAACAGGATGTCATAGAAGGACACAGTGTCAGAACTCGGGTAGGCAGAGTTCACAAGTTTGCAAGAGGTTAAATTTTGTCAGTTTGAGAGTGTCACGGGGTCATAGCAGGAGCTTGCCAGGGATGTCACATGTGTGTGCCCTCTCTCAGTTACTGCAGCAGCCCAGCAGGCAGGTGAGGGTCCTTTGAGCTTATTGACTCTGCCACATCTTTCCATAGTGTATTTGGTGTCCTGCAGGCCTTCACAGGACTTGCCTGGTGCTGGGAGCAGAAAGGGCTGGGACATCACTGGCTTTGGCTCAGAGCTGTATTTGATGATATTCTCATCAAAAAGAACCTAAATTCCTTGCTAACTGTGCCTTTGTGATACAGTTTAGTTGTTGGGCTTTCAGTGTTTCAAAGACTGTGTAGGTAAGGGATAAAAATGTTCCTTTGGGACTGAGAGGTGCTCATGTGCTGCCAGATAGTTGTGTTAAGTTGCCTCTGTGAATGTGAGAGTAGTACATCTGTGTCATATATTTAGGGAAACTGTAGATCTAGATCCTCAGCTGCTACAACCATCACAGCCCCTCCGATGTCTGCAAGCTGACTTACCCCAGCTGGGAATCAGGCCTCAATAACTGCTGTATTTTTCTGGGGAAAAAAAAAATAAAGAAAAAAGAAAAAAATCCTTAAAGATATATTTTTATATGCCTAAAGTGTAAATGCTCCCTTTGTACTAAGAGAGAAAATACCTTTATTATGGTGGCAGTCGTGCAAACACGTATGACTTTAGTCTTAAATAAACCAAATAAATAATCCTGCTGGATGGAGCAGTGACCTCAGCAGGACTGCTTGCCTGCTTACAGATCGATAGGAAGATGTGCCACACTGAGGCCTCTACGTGCCAAACCACACAGCGAGATACCTGGGGGCACAGAACCAGGTCAGTAGGATGTCAGCAAGCAAGAGGTCTCCATTTTCTTTTGGGAGATACGTTGTAAAATAATATAAATAAAATGTAATTTAAAGCACAGTTTGGAGAAAAAAAGACAAACAGATTTCACATTTGGGAAGAAAATATTAAGCAAACTAATTCTTTTTGTTTCAAATCAGTTCTCTCTTCAGCTGCCAGAAGACAAACACATCAAAGCATGTTACTTGCTGGGCTTTAGGGCTCATCAACATTTTGGGGCTGCTATTAATATTTGAAACGTTTTAACTAAACAAATACTAATGGCTTTTTGAAGCTGTATACACTGATTTTAATAAAAGAGAAATAAACTTGTAAAGTTATTCCTGTCAGTGAAGTTGAGCAGTTGTCATTTCAGGCAAACCAAAGCTTTAAATTCATGAGACAAATCCCAAAAAAGCATGCAAATGTGTATTAAAAGATTCCGTGAGGCAAGTAAAACAATACTTAGGTTTGGTCTATTACCAACAACAGCCCCCTGTACACTCTTTGAAATATTTGCACTGAACTCTGCAAGCACTTCTACATCTGCCTGATGTTGCTGGCTGAAGAAGTCCACCTGAAATTAAGACTGAGAAGAAGAGAGTTGTGAATTAAACATCACAGCGTTCCATGTTTCTTACTCTTATTTACATGAACTAACTTCTTGGTGATTTATCCATTTTATAAATCTCTTGGATGTGTGAATGTCTTTGAGAAACAGCCAGAACTCGTCTATCAGGTTAGCACTCTCATCTCAGAAATTATATCTCCCACATATGCCACTGCACTGGAACTGGGCATATAAATGTCAAAACAGGACCGAAACAACACTCCGGTATTTCTTCCAAGACTTTCCAGCTATACATCACTGCTCTGTGTGCCCAGACAGTCATGCACCTGTTTGCCACCTTCCTGCGCTGGCTGTAGAACCGTGGCCCTACCACCTGATGGCCATTAAATGAGGAGCTATGCTTTTCATAAACTGGAAAGCTTACGACAGTGTTAACTTCTCCCTGCGGCCAAATCCAGTGGCACCCTGTATTGATGGAAGTGCTTCCTTGATGGCGACAGCTCATCCTTTAGCCAGTAGAATTTCCTCGGACCCTTTCAGGTTATTCAGCCAGGGACAGCCCTTGCATCCATTATACGACTTCCTCAACTACCTTGCATTGAACCTTGACTTGTCATTTATTCACACCCGATGCTGCCTAGGGCCTCAGTCTGTGCTTGAGCCCAGTACATCTCCTGCAGGCTCTACTCACTTAGTCAATGAGTGCCACTTCGTTGTGCTTTCTACTGTCATGCTCACATTTGGCTCCACTCCACACTGATATATCCCAACCGTTGTAGGCTGATCACCCGATCCACATACAGCAGATACAGAGGATTTGAGGAGGTTTATCCATTAAAGATGCTACACGAAAGGGTTTTGCACGAATACTGGCTGCAGTATATGGAAAATGTTCAGCTTAAAATAAACTCCATCAGAACTGTATGTGGTTGAATCATCTAGGAGTGACAAATCCTGCCCTCGGAATTGGCCATCTGAAAATCTGCATCAAAAACTGAACTTAAAAAAAGTCTCATATTTTTGCAGCAGCTAGTTCTTGATTCAGACTGATCATCACCATGGGCATTATTCAGTCCAGCATTAAATTCAGTAATGTGCTTTGAGTGTATATGGCAGTTCAGAAGAATGATGCTGATACAACAGGCCATGTGCTGTGATGGAGTGGTAGCAGATACATGTCAAAGACACTGCGGAGGCCACTAGAGACAGGGTCATGCAGATGTAGCAAAGCTGGGAAGGAAAGGCACTGCTAGATGCTATTCTGAAGTCCCAAGGTTGGTGGAGAGATGAGAAGACCTTCAGAGCTTTCCAATAGTGTTTTGCAAAGTTCTTTTGCAAAGGTTCTGCACTCTCCCTCTGCTGCTGGTGGACTTATTTGCACCAACCTTAAACCTCACTAGAGCTACACCACAAGTGAATTTCGCTTGTTATCTGCAGCTGAGCATGGATAGTGGGGTTGGAGGCCCAGCTAATGTCAAGAAATACAGCTGTACTGACTCACATGGAGGTAGGCTGGCACTTGCTTTGCAAACAGGAATGTGCTGGCAGTGCCCTGGTGAGGAGTGCTCCCTAGCCAGGGACCAGGGCAAGTCCCAGTTCAAGTCCCAGGGAGCCTCCCTGTATCAAAAAACAGGGCAGGAGCCAGAACAGGGAGGATTCCACTGTCCTCCCGTGCACACAGGATGCAAACCCTCCACTGCTCACTAGACTGAGACCGCACATTTGTTTGCAGTGTCCAGGACAACTCTGGGCTCTTAGTGACGTGAAAGAGAAGTAACAGATAATATGATGGGGAAACTCTTCCTGCTCCATCAGGAATCTCCTGCAGCATTGCATAAATGCCTCCATGGTTTTTTTCCATGCTTTCCAATATGAATCCTGGCCATCAGAAAGCCCCTGGGATGGCTGTGCTTCCTGCAGTTGAAGATGCTATGGGGAGTCTGCTGCTGCCACCAGAAGTGGCCCATTGAAGCACCCAGGGCCGCTGCAGCAGCTGATGGGCACTGTCGCCACTAGCAATAGCTCCATCAGTCACCATGTGTGCTGCTCACTGAGGCTCCTTCACGGCAAAGGAGACACTATGTGGTCACAGTCCATGTGTCTTAGTTAAAAAACAAAAACAAAAAACCAACAAAAACACAGCAAAATGTTTTTGCCCTGACTTAAGAGGGTCATGACAGGGAAAGATTTACAAGTGTCTTTAGTTCTGGACACCCAGATCAAGATGAATGTTTCCCAGCTGTCCTGAGCTGTGAAACCTTGCAGTACATCACACATTCAGAGGCATCTCTCGTGCTTTATGTGCTTCAAAATTTCCTGGGGTTTCCTGGGGAGCTGGCCACCCCCAAATCCAAAAATCTAGACTTAGAAGCCACTGTTGAAAATAGTAGCAGTGCCATGAGGACTGTATTTTATTTACATGGAAAAACAACAGTTAAAAGAAAGGACTTAACTTCTAAGGAAGGTTTTTCTATATAGCTGCATGAGGAACGATCTCAATTTTGAGCAGCAGCTTCCATGTGGTTTTAAATATGGCTGTTTGCTCCATGCAGTAACATCTCCCTTGATCGATGAAGTGCAGCACCACATAAATCCTTCCAAGAGGAGGTTTAGCATATCCTAGCCAAGGCGGGCAAAGACAGCCAGGTCCTGCAGCCACCTCTGCTCCTGGAAGGACTTCAGCTGAGTCAAAAGTCTGTTTCATCAGCTTGTCTTGTGTAACGCCTGCCTGTGATGGAGTCTCATGAGAGGTATGACTGAACAGGAACCTTGTTAAAAGCAGATTAAAGACTTCAGCATTCGGCATGGTCATTGGTATTGCTGCAGCATGCATAGGGCATGCATGGAAATAATCTCTCAGTGAACACAAAATGCTTGAAAGAGCCTTTTGACAGACTGGAAAAGGTGTCAATAAAGAGCTAGCACAAGAGAAATAAAAGCTGCTCAAAGTGGGTGGAGTGCCTGGTTCCCACTGCAAGGAGCTGTCCCTGGACTTGCAACTCCTCCTTATTATCTGGGCAGTTGCCCCAAGCTGGGGCAGGGTGTGGGTTTCCAGAGGTGGTGTAGGCTCAGAGCTGGAGCAAAGGGGCTTTTCACTCCAGCCCCACAGCCCTTTGGGTGCTAAAACCCAACACTGCACTGCTGTAGCTAGGGTAGGTAGCTCCTGGCCTGAAATTCCCAGTGGTATCTTGCTTGTGCTAGGCCATCGTGTTTTCCAAAATGGTAGGTTTTAAAGTCTCCAGTTTCTTCCCAGATGGCCTGTTTTACGTGCATGAAGGCATCAAACTGTCCCTGCGGCAAGGCTTGCATGGCTACAGTTCCTACCTTTCCACCCTTCCCCACTTTCCTCCCCAAAATGTGGAGGCCACAAAGAGCACCTTGGACCTTCAGAAACCCAAACCATGACAGAGATATTGCTCAGCATTTCCATGCCTGGAAACAAAAGGTGAGTGTGGCCTCCAGGGCCCTTTTATTAATGAAAATAACAGAGATGCCTCTGGTTTGATTAGCATCTTGGCAGATACGTCCTTCATACCCTCCACAACTGCCCCCTGAAGGGAGTTCAGCAACAGCTGACACTGCTCTTGTACTATTATTTATGTGCAAATGTTCCAAAACTTGGGAACAAGAACGGGGATTTTGAGATTTTCACTGTAAAAACCTGAAAATGCAAACATCCTTTTTTAAAAATTAAATTCCCGATGAAAATGCCGGGGTTATATTTACAAAAACCCAAGTTTCCGACAAAGTCTTTCAATCAGCCATGTGTACTGTTAGAGCTGCATGAACCAATTTTATCCCGAGTGGGCTGGGTGTTTGCAGTTTGTAAGATCTCTGTCATTTTGCACACACAATTATCTTCATAGCTGGTTTGTTTTGCTAAACCCCCCAAAACTCAATAAAACCATTATAGCTGAAAGGGATTCAATCTTCAGCTCCATGTAAAATGATGGAAATAGAAAGTTTGTTTTAGCATCATCCAGAAACTGAGGGCAAACAATGACACCATGGGAGGCATTGCAGGCAAAGGCTCCTCTGCCCTGGGTGCCTATGGAAATTATAAAGATCAACAAAGGTGCCAAGAGTTGTGGTTCATCTGAAGTTGTCTGAATTTTGAAGCTTAAAAGTGAGTTCATTCATTTATATCCAAACACACTGGTGCTGTGTGCAACCATCAAATCCCGGCATTTTCTGCCTATTGAGTGTTGGTTTAAGTGGCAGCCCAAGGCCCATGGCACAAGAAAGCCAGCCTTTTTGGTTATTTGGTGCTAAAGAGAGAGAGAGGTGCCAGCTTTTCTAAGCAATACCCTGGGTGTTTTACTGCATTCAGCTGGCTGCTGTTGTAGCCCACCAGTGACCGCCCCCTTGCCAGATGGCTCCTGCTCACCCAAGACAGAAGTGATGTCTCCTGTCTTGAGGTTTTGGGGACACATCAAATACCGAGAGGTTTCAGTGGACACCTCTGCCCCCACCTGCCCCCACAGAAAAGGGGTGATGGCAGGGTGGGGGCTCCTAACCCTCTCCCAGCCTTTGGCAGGCCTGCACCTTCCCCATTGCACAGGGCACCTCCAGCCCCTGCATGTCCCCTTCCAGGGGCAGCAGCACAAGCAGAGGAAACGCATTTCCACATACATTTCCAAACAAGCACCCATCACCCATGGAACCTTCTCTGTCCCCAGTCCCCTGTTCTCTCAGTCTTATATAACCATTCACTGGGACCTTGCTCCAGCCAATTGTACTTCTCTGTGTCGCACTACCACAATTCCATCTCATGTTCTGCAGCCAGGGTTCATTCTTTGTCCCAGACGTCCATGATAAAAATAAAATACAAAATATAATATTTTTGTAAGCAAAGGGCACAGCTGTCAGGGCACAGCTCTGGGGCATGAGTCCTCCCAAGGCTTTGTGCACCATGAAGTGGTTTACCACAGAAATAATTTTACAGGCATAGGTGCACCACCACTGTTTTCCATCCTGTAACAGGATGGGGGGAAATGCTGTTTGACAAAAAAGAAAAAGATTAAAATTCAGTCCACCTCCTTCATTCCTTCACCACTGGTCTCTGAGTATGGGGTTTCTCCTGCCTGGCAGCCCTGGGCCAGGGACAGCTATTCAGTTCATCATCCTTGTCCATCCTCATGGACGAGTCCGCAGACGGCAGCTCCAGTGCAGCCCAGAGGTCAGCACCTCCAGCCAGGCAAGCCCAGGGGCAGCTCTGCTTTCGGGAGCCATCAGAGCCCACAGGCTGGGTTTTGAAGAGGATAACATTTTTATTTTTGAAAGCGAGAAGAAGGAAGCATGCAGACTTCTTCAGGTTTCAATAATAGGCTCTTGAACACTTCTTAGAGGTAATTTAGTGATGTCTAAAGAGAGGAGTAATTTACATTTTCCATTGTTTGTTGGGAGCAGGAGAAAAAAACCAAAGAGAAATATAAGTGGCTGTATTATCACAGTATGGAGTTAGTTGTGTGTTTTTTTATCAACTGCTTGAAGTCTAAAAAAGCCCTTGTATCCCTCTATTGCTGGCACTGGCTTTTGTTTTCAGCCACTTGTTGCCTACAAACCAAAACTGATTCTGCACAAGGGGAGAAAAGAAAGTACTTAAAAGTGAAAACTGTATCATTTATTTGAAAACAATGTGGAGATTTTAAACCTGTAAACATGGTGCACTGATGCGAAAGCTCTGCTTCAAGGGTG
This sequence comes from Falco cherrug, assembly GCF_023634085.1. NCBI lineage: Eukaryota > Metazoa > Chordata > Aves > Falconiformes > Falconidae > Falco > Falco cherrug. The sequence goes on along the minus strand of NC_073698.1, from coordinate 71,293,502 downwards.
CCCAAGTAGGAAAAATCCCATTTTGCTCCTTACAAAACTAAAAAAGAAAGTGTGAACTAAAATCTGGAATATTTTCAATTATATTTGCTTCAGATTTGTGTGAGGTTTATCCTTAAGAAACCCATTTAAGACAGGTTTATGAAGACATTCTAAAAGGTCAGGATATTTTTAAACCACCATTAATCTGGAAGAATGCCCCTACTGTATTGAAAATTGTTTTTCATGCCTCTCAAAAAAGCATGCACACTGCTAGCTAACCCTATACCTAATTACTACTTCCCCCCCCCCCCCCCGCCCTGTTTTCAAAGGGGTGGGTTTCTGGGAAAGCTGTCCCCAGCCCAAGGGCACTGAGGGTCCTGGGGTCCTGGCTGCGTGCATGAGTGCGTCGGGGGCTGGGTGATGCCTGGGCATGGTGGGTGCTGCCGTGTGTCAGGCTGTAACAAACCTCCAAAACAAACCATCGCACAAAGGCAAGCTTGTCTGCTCCCTCCCTCCTGTGATTTAACAGTTTCCCATGCCGGGCTGGTCTTTTCTAGAGCTTTTCCCAGGCAGTGCAGGGTAAGCAGCCAAGCTTTAGACCCAATAAAGTAACAGCACACACACCAGCAGAGAAAGAGTAATAGTGGATGGGATTAATTTTGTTTCTAACATTAAAAAATAAAAAGAAGCCACAATGCTGCTTAGTTTCAGTAAGATGTTTTCTTTCTTTTCCTCTCCTTGACAACACATAGGGCTCTGTAAGTCTTGGCATTCAGTGTGCCTCTCTCCAGTTCTTTACAACCAAAGAGGAGATGCATTTATACACTGGTTGGGGACTGAGCCATCTCCCTGGCCTAAATTACCTCAGTGACATATATTGAGTCAAAGGGTATAAACTGCATAAACCACACTGCTTACATTTAGGTGCCATCTCTATATGAGCCAGGGAGGACTGGTTGAGAAGGGAGAATCTTTCTTCTGCATCAGCACAGCTGGTTTCCAGAGTAAAGGAGCTCTACTTCAGTGACAGGGCAGTGGGATGCAGCAGGATGCTACAGGATGCCGCAAGATGCAGCAGGACCTGGCAGGGCACAAGATATGTTTGTGCTGTAGATGCTGCCATGGTCTCACCAGCCTGCAGGGGTAGAAGGTCACCCATGCAGAGGCAGCTGCCAGCTTCCCCATGCAAATTCCTGGTGCACAGATAAAAGCCCAGCACACGTGCCTGTATTTGAAAGCCTGCTCAGCGCACAGACATCAGGTTTACTCTCTACTAGGAACACCCAGGGGGTTTGCAGGCAGGCCTCCAAGATGAATGCATGTCCTGGTTTCAGCTGGGATAGAGTTAGTTTTCATCTTAGTAGCTGGTGCAGTGCTGTGTTTTGGATTTGGTGTGAGAGCAATGTTGATAGCACACTGATGTTTTTAGTTGTCGCTGGGTGATGTTTATACCAAGTCAAGGACTTCTCAGTTTCTCACACCCTGCCAGTGAGGGGGCTGGAGGGGCACGGGAAACTGGGAGGGGACGCAGTCAGGGCAGCTGCCCTGAACCAGCCAAAGGGATGTTCCATACCATGGGATGTCATGCTGAGTATATAAGCTGGGGGAAGAAGAAGGAAGGGGGAGACATCCGCCATTATGATGTTTGACTTCCTCAGTAACCGTTACATGTGCTGGAGCTCAGCTTTCCTGGAGATGGCTGAACACCTGCCTGCCCATGGGAAGTGGTGAGTAAATTCTTTGTTTCACTTTGCTTGTGTGCACGGCTTTTGCTTTACCTATTAAATTTTTCTTATCTCAACCCTCGAGTTTTACACTCCTTTCCGATTCTCCTCCCCATCCCTCTGGGTGAGGGGGAGTGAGCGAGTGGCTGCTGGTGCTTGGTTGCTGGCCGGGTTTAAACCATGACAACGCAATAATGCCCGAGGCGTATTTCTCATGTCACTTAAAAAGGTAGAGGAACTTGACATCTCATTTTGGCACCAAGCGTGGCTGTGTCTTGTATTCACAGGCCAGATCAAATTGCATCGAAGCCCATTTAAGAATTATAGACTGAATTGATCATCTATCAGACTACCAGGACGGAGGCTCCCAGCTTGTTTCAGCTGCTGGCCCAGGAGGAAAACCAACTGACAACTCCCATCCAAACTGTGAAATGAAACCCAGCGGGCACAGAGCAGCTCTCCTGGCTCCCTTGCTGCCTCCCACCCCGCTGCCAAAAAGCCCCAACCACCTCTGCAGCCAGAAGTTCCCCTCTGGGAATCACCCGCCAGTGGCTCCTTCTTGCTGCTTTCACATATGCTTGCTTGGAGAGGGTGACAAGGCTGGCATCAAAGCAGATCCTGGGCTCACCTGCCAACTGTCACCTTGCGATTTGGCACAAATAAGAAAAAGAAAGGCTAGAGTAGACACACAGAGTGACACTACCCTAAAATTAAAGTTTTAATGCTCAGTAACCAGCCTCTGCATCTGTGGAGACACCACACCCCCTCTTCTTACACCTCTGTTCTCACCCTGTTTCCACAGCCATCCATCTCATTCCACCAGCCTGGGGACATGTTTAACCATGTGGCTAAAGCTGAAGCTGCCTGGGAAAAGCTCAAACCTTTGTTTTTCTGTTACTCTGCAGGCTGCCTTCACCTGGGGGCACTCCACAATTTTCTTCCACAGGTCATGAAAAGTTGTATGACTTCTGTTATTAAACTACAAGTACTTTAATTTGCCTGTCCTCAAGTCTGCTGATTAATTCAGGAACACAGCCTGTTTGTCTAAGAACAACCATGTTTCTTTTTTATTTTGTATTGCGTTTGCATGACAAGGATTGGGTAGTGCGGGGGCTACAGGGGTGGCTTCTGTGAGAAGCTGCCAGAAGCTTCCCCCGTGTCCGATGGAGCCGATGCCAGCCGGCCCCGAGATGGACCCGCCGCCGGCCAAGGCCGAGCCCAGCAGTGATGGTGGCAGCGCCTCTGGGACAGCGTGTTTAAAAAGTGGGAAAGCCAACCCCAGCCGGAGAGAGGGGCGAGGAGGTGTGAGCGCAGCACCCTGCAGCCCCCCGGCCGGGCAGGAGGGGCAGGGGGGGCTCCAGGCGCCCAGCAGAGATGCCCCGGCAGCCCCTGGCGAAGCCCCCGCTGGGGCAGGCCGTGCCCCCGGCCCATGGCGGCGAACGGGGGAGCAGATCCCCCCCCGCAGCCCGCGGGGGACCCCAGGCCGGGGCAGGGGGTGCCCGAGGGAGGCTGCGACCCGCGGGCAGCCCGGCCGGAGCGGCTCCTGGCAGGGCCTGTGGCCCCGCGGGGGGGAGCCCGGGCCGGGGCGGGTTCGGGGCCTGTGACCCCGCGGGGGGCCCGGGCTGGAGCCGGCTGGGCCTGAAGGGCGGCACCGCGGGGGGGCCCGGCCGGGGCGGTGCGTGAAGAGCTGCAGCCCGGGGGAAGGGCCCCCGCGGGGGAAGGTCGCGGAGGAGCCGCTCCCGGGGGAGGGACCCCGGGCTGGAGCAGGGCAGAGTGTGGGGAGCCTCCCCCGGGGGGCAGGAGCGGCAGGGACCGCCGGAGGGACCCCCCAGCCCCAGCGGAGAGAAAATTGGGAGTGAAGTTGATCTCGGGAAGAAAGGAGAGGTGGGGGAAGGTGTTTTAAGATTTGGTTTGTTTCTCATTATCCTGTTCTGATTTGATTGGTAATAAATTAAATTAATTTTCCCAAGTCAAATCTGTTTTGCCCATGATGACAATTGGTGAATAATCTCTCCCTGTCCTTACCTCGATTCATGATCCTTTAATTATATTTTCTCTCCCCTGTCCAGCTGAGGAGGGGAGTGATAGAACAGCATCCAACCAGGGTCAACCCACTACATATCTATTCATCTACTCAGTAAAAGACCATAAAGTTTTTAAAGTTTTTGTTTCCCTAGAAAATATCTAAAAGCAATTAAAATCCAGTACCCTCTGTTTCCCATAATTTGATTGCTGTCAGCTGTATTGATTTAGGAAGGTGCTAGCTGATTTCTGTGCATTTTTAAATTATTATTATTAGTTTCTAGCTGAGGTACTTCTAGATTTACTGGCCATAAAACACCCGTGATGTAGATCAGGAACCCAGAACATGGCTGTGCATGACTGCAAGGCATCCTACCACAAATACTGCTTTTAAGCCTGGCCACTCCCTTCTTTTTCCCTTTTTTATTTTGTTTTGGGTCTGTTTTCATATTCAGTTATTGAAAGAAAACCTGTGTCTGTGGAGTGGGTCCTTCCTTGTGCTCTCAAAAAATTAGGGCCCTGTTTTATTCTCTCCTGTTACAGCAGTGAACTGTAGTTCAAGCCTTGCTCCATGGGGAAATTCCCATCCCTCTGGGCAGCCCTCTGTATCTCCAGATAAGCATTTACTAAAATTTGGGTGTTTTTTGCGTTCCTCCACCAGAGCTGCCATTATTGTTATGCGCCTCATCCTCCTGAGCACCATCACTATTTGGGGCAGCCCTGGCAGCATGACGAAGGCCAGCATCTCCTGATGCCAAGTAGATTAAAGAGGTATTTTGCTATCAGTGATTTTGACAGGAAGGGCTTTTCAGAGTATGGTCACTTGTGGCAGGTGGATCAGCCAAGTGACAAGTGGTAAAGGACTTGGGAGGCTCGAGCTGGAGTGCTGCTGCCTCTCATGCCTGGGTTTGCCCTATTTCCTTCAGCCACCGCCAGAGGAGAGTCCTTTGTGCCAAGAAAAATCCTTTAATTAGCCTACATGCTTACTTAAAACTCTGAAAATGCTGCCTCGGGTATTTTGATCACAACTACGTCACGCAGCTGGCAAAATCTGCTGGAAACACTGCTTTTTTGCTTTTTTCTGTTTTGACTCTTTTTGCATTATGCCGTTGACACAATACAGCCAGGAATTCCCCTTGCTGGGAAGGTGAGGTGCCGGGATGGGCTGAGAAATGCTCCTGTCCTGTGAGGAGCCGGACAGGGCTCCAGGGCTGTGGGAGGGAGGCAAAGCCCCTTGTCTTTGCCCCCTGCAAAGCCACCTTGGACCATAAGAGGACAGGGACTGCATAGCCTTGGAGAAACCGCACCAGAATAATCTCTTTCCTGGGGAAAGGACAGGGTCTGTGTCTGCTCCGGGGAAGCTGTGGGGCGAGGAGTGCCACGACTCCCACATCCAGACTGAGAAGTCTCTTTCCTGGTTCTTTCCTGATCCTTTTGAATCTGAAGGGTCTCAAAAAAACATCTACACCAGTTGAGTATCCCCTTGTACTGCTTTTTTTCCATGCGAGTAGCAGCCTGAGATGCAACAGGGCTTCGGGGAGCCTGGAAGGGCAGGGGATGCACCTGGCCGTCCCAGTGCAAAAGTACAGCCTGCATTAGGAAACCTGGGTGTGTCTGCTCTGCATAAGGGAAAGCCCTGCACCGACCAGCAGTGTCCGAGGACCTGGACCCATGCCTGCTTGCACCACCACAAACTTGCCACAAAGACCTGGGGATCAGAATTAATTAAGGGTCTCTTTTCTGTGCTTTTTTAAGATGGAGAACTACTTGGCTTGCGTGAAACCTGCTGGCTCTCTGGGCATCACTCAGGTAGCTCCTGCCCTGAAGGTTTGGGTTGCACCTTGGCAGAGAGCTGGTGGCTGAGGAGACCGACAATGGCATGGGAAATTTTTCCATATAATACTTGTCCAGAAACTCCATACATCCTTTCCCTCTTCACCTTCCTTCACCCCCACACCCTCTCAATCTCACCCTGGGAAAATGCCTCCATAGACAGGGCTTTCATGTATTTTCTTTCCTGAGTCATAGAATCACAAAATGCTTTGGGTTGGAAGGGAGGTTAAATGGTCGTCTACTCCAACTGGTCATCTACTCCAACCCCCCTGCAATAAGCAGGGACATCTTCAATTATATCAGGTTGCTCAGAGCCCCATCCAGCCTGACCTTGAATGTTTCCAGAGATGGGTCATCTACCACCTGTCTGGGCAACCTATCCAGTGTTTCACCACCCTCATTGTAAAAATATTTCTTCTTTATATCTCATTTAATAGTTTAAAACTATTTCCTCTTGTCCTGTCAGTACAGGCCTTACTAAAAAATCTGTCCCCACCTTTCCTATAAGCCCCCTTTAAGTATTGAAAGGCTGCAGTAAGGTCTCCCCAGAGTCTTCTCCAGGTTGAACAACACCAACTCCCTCAGCCTTTCTTTAATGTACTTTCTTTTTGCGTCCAGACTCAATTCATCTTTGCCTAGATATGGAGATCACTGGAGGGATTAGATGCATCTAGAGACAGCAATCAGATACATCCTTATTATCAATATGGACTGTGAGAAGTTTTGCACTCCGCCTTTGGAAAAAATCTAGTGGAAAGCATGGTGAGGATAAAGAGGAAAATTAACCCTGCCTGTTGCTTATGGTATTTCTGAAGCTGTCCAAGGGATTTGACTTCCCTGCAGCATCCACCCAGCTGCTTGCTCTGGCAGGAGCGGGGACCCCGCTGCCCCCAGGCATGGCTGCCTTGGCACCAGGAATCACTGGGGGTCCGGTCCCATCAGAACCGTTCTGGGAATTGCTGTCTTTTTGCTGTTGAAAGGTGGGAAATAGGACCTGCTGTTCCTGAGAGCAAGGGTTTTTAAACCCCAAAACATTACCCCAGCAATGTTTCAGCAGCTGTGCCCGAGTGCAGGGCTGAGGGTGCTTCCCAGAGCCCTCTGCAAATGCGACCATTTCAGTTCAGCCTGTGGGAGAAGTGCGGGATCAGGCCAGAAGCCAGGCAGAAAGCCTGCAGCTGATCCAAGAAAAGCCGTGCTTTCTGTAGGCCACCACCTCACCGCCGCAGAATGAGCCTCTTTCTAGCAGAAATTGCCCTGGGTTTCTTTTCAAGTGGTACAGAAAGGGCTTATTGAGCCATCTATTCTTCAAGTAGGTTAGGAATAGAAGCAATCCTGTGCTTTAGTTTGGGCTAAAGAAACAGAATTTTTCCACGTTTTGCAACTTTCTGTTTGAGATTTTGGACCAAGCCCATCACCCAGGTGTGAGGAGAAGCCAGCCCTAGCCGTACTGCTGCTGTCAGTGGTACCAGACAGCAGTTTCCCTGTAAGGTTGTTGCCATACCCTGAAATGGCTGGGGTGCTTGTGAAACACCAATAAGCACAAAAACTTTGTTCTTTATGTTAATTGGCAGCACAAATTCCCCTTCCTCATGTGAAGCCAGGCAGAGCTTGGCTCCTCACCTTCACGTTTCATCCCTGCTCATCCAAAGTGCATCCCCCTGTTGCCATCTGTATTGCAGTGGCAATACCGTGCCCCTTGCTTTCACATCTCAGCCCTTTTCAAAAAGCTGCTAAGGAGAGGGCAGTAGAAAACCTCTGCCTTTTCTTTTTTCCTTTTTTTTTTTTTTTTTTTTTTTGCATTAAATTGTACACAAACAAGAAAACAGATTAAATAACATGCTTTTTAGGGCATATGTTTCATAATACTATCAAGAGTATAAGCTTTTAAAGCAATCTCTCCACTAAAATTAAAACAAACTGCTTGGAATAGCATTTCCTAGGCTCAGCGGGGGCAAGGGGATGCTGATTTCTATGCTACTCCTCTACAGCTTGTTACAGCTTTAAGCTTGTTGCTTAAAAACGCAGTTAGGAAGTTATTATCCATCCTTCAAATTATTTGACAACCAGTGCACTTGCATCACCATGGCAAGGAAATTTTGCAACTGCTTGCACACAGGTGTATAGAAAACCAGTAAACCAGAGTCCTTCAGGGAATTGATCCATCTCCCAGCACCTGGCCCTTGGCCCAAGGTACAGATGGGGAGGTTGGTCCAGAAGCTTCACTTTTGTGATACATACAGTTATTTATTGGTGGGGCTTGTTTTCATCCATGCGGGGGCAATAATATAAAAAGCCACATCAAGACTGAGATGAGATAAGAAACTGCAGAGGGCCTGGAGCCTTAGGGAAGCAGATGGGACATTAACAGTTGGAAATGGCATAGTTTTTTTTCCAGTGTCCACATGTTCCTAGCAGAATTTTGCAAACCATGCACATCTGTCAGAAGAACCTTTCCCTCCCAAAAAATAAAAGACATTAAAAGTTTACAATGTTAAAGCACTCTTAAACACTTCCTTCCATGTTGTTTTCCTTACTGAAAAGCTGATATCATGGTACCATGATCCAAGTGCAAGTATACTAAGGAGAGAAGAAAATCGTAATTAATAAGTGTAATTTTTTAAAAAAACAATCTGCTTTTAGGGCTCATTAACAGCTTGAGTTTATAATCCTGTGTCTTGAGATTTAGCAGGACCTGAAGAAAATGCTATGCCTGACTTCCATTACCTTATACCTGTGGGCCAGCAAACACCAAAGAAAAGCTGAAGGACTTTCAGAGGTAGCCCAGTACCCTCAGCATCAGCATTTCTCTAACCTCTCCCTCAGTTAAAGAGCAAACAAAGTCCAATGTGAAATCCTAGACAGAGTAATTTTCATCACAGCTGTCTTCCAGCAGAGACCCCGTGTGATTTCAAAGAGCAATATTGATCTAGATATATTTTGATAACAAAAGTATGCATTATGTTTGCCCAACTAAAGCACTTTTGAAACCCGGCTGCTTTAAATTGTGTTTTGACTGCGTGGAGACACCCATGTTTTCCGCATTTAACTACTGTATTTTCACTCAGGGGGCATTTTGTTCTATAGCAATCCTTCAACACTGTTAGTAACATTTAACTCAGCATGGAGCATAATCATAACAGCCATCTATTTATTTGATGGAGCTGGTAAGCTGGAAGAAACACATACACAAAAGAAAGAAAAAGAAAGGACCTGAGACCAGAGAAGTACAGGGGCTACCAGATGCAGTCTGAAATCACAGACTTTTGCTGGTAAAATGTAAAAATCAGGATGCTGGATTTCAGTAACGAACTCTTTCAGGGACAAAAATATAAATAAGGCGCCTTTTTTTTTTTTTTGGGGGGGGGGGGGGGGGGGTTTGGGCTTTGAGGTTGCAAGTCCTGCAAAGATGCAGAGATGATTGCCTTCAGCACTGAGCAGCAGAAAGCTTTCATATAAGAGCCCAGCAGGAATTCCTTTTGCTACCTATTTGGTTTGTATACGTAATTCAGAGGCTTTTTACATAGTCAAATTAGAGACACTTGCTCTTGCAGATGAAAAATAATTAACATTGGGACCTGAATACCATGTGATGCTCTGAGGACCAGCCAGACCTCCCTAGCCTGCCCTGTTTTGAAAACAAAGCTCTGTTTGATTTTAATTCACTGCAGCTTTCATTGTGCCATAATCTTTAAAGCCGGCAAGAAGAGACATGAAAAAACAGCTGGCTGTAAAGAGGCAAGCATGGGTGGCCAACACATTGGTTCTCAGCCCTGGGAGTTTCCCAAAGGGCTGCAAATGTCCATCCTCCAGCACTTTGCTGGCTGGACCTCCTGGCTGAGCAAACGAGCAGACCCAAGGGACTCGCTCAATAGGACAAGGGTTTCTTATTACAAGTGCACCCATGCCCACCACATGCAGAGCTCTTCATCCTTTGCAGCAAGGCCTACATGGTGAGTACCACTCCCTACAGTGAGATCAGAGGTTTTCCTGGAGAGAGTTTCCTTAGGGAAATGAGATGGTCACAGGCTTCGCTCTGAGGCTGGAGGACATCCCTTGGGCTGGCTGGGAGGTGCTTTCAGGCTCTTCTCTCCACAGGGCTATCAAGAGTCGTTGAAGGAGTCTCAAGGAAAATGCTGCACCCTTTGGAGACCACCACAGCAGCCATTTGGCTCCCACCTGCTCTTGGATGTGCAAATTGCTCCACACAACTATTTCCAACAGAGGTCTCTTTGGCTGTTGTCAGGCAGTGTAGATGCTAAAAAGAAGTATACGCTTCTCCCTTTGTTACAGAGGAAATCTCCACTGGGCTTGTTGAAGGATAAAGTGAGTCTTTGAGGAAAACTATTTTCTAAAGATTTTTCCCTTCATTTGAGAAGTTGCTAGTGTGAGGCTCAACAGCCCAGAGCAATTTGGCTGAGCTTGGGAATTGCAGAGGTCAGCATGTCTATCCTAAGGCATCTGAACTCCTGTGTATATCACATGCCTGCTATAGGCTTGGAAGAAAGGCAGTCAGAAATGCCTTTTTTTTTGAGGTAGCCATATGTGCCCCAGTGTAATGGCTGCCGTATCTTACCCTGGTCCTGCTTGATCGTACTTAATACCAGCAAGAACACAGCTCTCTGCCAGAAGCCACAACGCGGGCTTTGACCCCACGGCTTACCCTCTTGGGAAGCACTTCATTGCTAATGTAACACAACAGCGAGAGGGTGACACTTGCACAAATGTGCTGCAGTGCTGCGCTCGCTGTCACCGCACAAGCCACACAAGCAGTTCCTCCTTCTCACAGGGCATGTGCTTGGCTGCAGCACCCTCAGAGCGAGGACCTTCACCTGCAGCCTTGGGCATTTTGGTGGCTTTTTTGCACTCGTGGTGCAGAACTGTTTTGAGAACAAAGGATGGATTTTACGTTTGGCTTTGCTTATTGCTTCTACCTTATTTTTTTCGTTTTCTTTTTGGTTAACTGTTAACATGAAGCGGGGAAGAAATGATGAAAGGAGAAAGTGCCCCCTCCTCCGCAGGGCTAATTTCAGCATGTAATCAGCTTTGCAACTACTCTCCCAGGAGTATGTGCACAAGAGGCTCTAATTAAAGTGAGAATGTGATGGCTGCAGCTGCCCTGCTTGTGGCAACAGGTAGCAGGCGGTGCAGTTCACACAGCCATGAGCAGTGGCAGCACCTCTTTCCACACAGCTTTTGTTGGCCCCAGCCCAGGCAATGGAAGCACATGGTGGTCATGCAGGGGGTCTGATAGCTCTGCAGTTAGGGGCCTTCACAGTTTTTCCCCAGTGCCTGGCACACAAAAAGCTTCACCGGCGCAGCTAATGGTTGCTGTTCCTGTGGCAAACACATTTAAGCCAGAGCAGAAATATAGCAGTGTTGCTGCTGTACATCCCTCTATCCAACGGCACCTTAGGGACTTTCAAACAATGAAAAATAACCTCCAGCACAAGGACTGTTTTCTACTAGCATCACTACATCACCATGGAAGGAGCTCTCCTGCTTTACCCATGCAGAGTTCAGCGGAGAACTACACAGGTATCAATACGGTCTCTGTGTTCATTTACACAGGAGGGATGTTTGGAGGCAGAGGCAGCCCCAGTGCAGGTGTACAGGAGCAGCCACCCCGGGTGAGCAGGTGAGCAGCAGCTCTCTTAGGGGGTGATCATTCCCACAGCTCAGTTGCATGGCCCACGGCTACAGATGTAAGGACTTGAGCTGCAACAGCAATCTCCAGGGACACGTTTTTTTAAGCTTCCTTGAACTCATTCTTGTTTTCAGCCTGCTGCAGCCTTTGCCAAGAGATGATACCCTGCCGCTGTTGTTGATGCTGCTGCTGTCACCAGACCCAGGCTGTCCATCCATCCGTACTGCCACAATAGCCCCTGTTTGCTGGCTGTAATACAGATTTTCAAAGTACTGAAGAGGGTTATTACTATATAATGCACTCAGCCTAATCATAGGAACACAGTAGAGCTGAAGAGGGGTTGACAGAGCTTCCCCAGGGGAAAGTCACCTACTTGGACCTGGCCTTACAAGCAAGGAGTGATATTTATTCACTCTATTACAAGCCAAGAAGAAGCTGCCTGGAGCAGATCCAAGATGACCTGCTTTACTACTGAAGAAAATGCATCAAATCAAACTTATGCTCATGTCTCTGCTCTCAACCATTAGCAGGGATTAGTATTCTTGTGCAGCCTCCTCCTGGCATTTTATCTTCATACACTGGCACTGGCTGGTGAGCTGATGCTGCTAGCTGGGCTGGAGGTTGCATCCCCAGCTTGTCTTACACCAGGGGAGTGCTCTGCTGCAAATGTGGGAAGCGGGGACCGCTTCCTAATGGCAGTGAGCTAGCCAAAGCAGGCAGATAGAAAGTGCACGACCAATGTCTGCTCTTTGACTTTCTTTCAGTTTTTCGTAACCCTTGTTGCAATATTTTCCCTCCCCGAACATCCCATCTTGCATCCAGGTGAGCAGCCACAGAGCTGAGTCCCACATATTGGAAGAAAGCAGGCAGTACACCTCTGACCAATGTCTGCTCTTTGACTTTCTTTCAGTTTTTCATAACCCCTGTTGCAATATTTTCCCTCCCCGAACATCCCATCTTGCATCCAGGTGAACAGCCACAGAGCTGAGTCCCACATACTGGAAGAAAGCAGGCAGTACACCTCTGACTTTGTTACAGGAGAGAATAATGTTTTCTTTGCTCTACTCTGCTGTCTGACACTTGGCTTTGCTGACCATTGTTTTCACCAAACACATTTTTTCAGTGTGCTGAGTCTCATGCACATCGAAGCACAAAGACTGTTAAAGTGTGCTTCACAAAATATGCTTTCCCTACTGCTCACAAAAAAATGAGAAGGGGTTAGTGTTCTCCTGGCACATAGTAAAAATGTCATTTTTTTTCCTCAAAAAGTGCAAACCAAACTTGTTTTCCAGTCAGCCCTCCTTTCTGAAGATCAAAAGCTTTCATCTACCCAAAAGAAATTCAAGGCCACTAAACCCTAATATATTTTAAGCTGGAAATAATGTTCCCCATAAGGACTGGAAAGCTAGTCCCAAGCTATATATGCCGCCTTCTTTCTAGGGTATTTATAGGCCTATGTATAACGTACATTTTAGGTGCAGGTAACTATCAGGCTACCCTGTGTAACTCATCTTTGTGGATGTGCTGTGACAAGGGGGACAGACTGGGCACACATTTTCTCTGTGAGCATCGCAAAGTTGCAGAAGGCTTGAGTCCATGTAAGAGTGTAAGTGAGGTAAGGATCCCACCATTGCTTTGCATGGGTGAAGCAGAGACCTTGGTACACGATTTAATTTCAAATCCAGGAATAAAAAGTGGCTTTTTGTCCCTTTCACACAAGTATATTTCTATTTTTCTGTGTGGTGGAAATAGATAGATAGATAGATATAAACTCATATGATTACCATTTTTATAGTAAGATACACTTTTCTACTTATATAAATGTATCCAGGGATACCTAACTATACCAACCACCAGAGAAATATATATGTATTCACACATAACCACATACACTCACAAATGTTGGTTATGTGTAATATTATAGGAAGCTTAGTTTCAGGCTTCCTCTGGTTGTTTCATAAGTGCCTCAGCAGAATTGCATAAACAAGCACAATACAAGGATATAAAGGGTGGGGGAGTCGTTTCTTATAACATACAGTAGTACAAGTAGCTGATAACAGCAAAAAATAAGTGATTGCCTCAGAAGCTGGAAACCTCTATAGCTGAATGGTGCATTTTCTTCCTTTTGACCTCAAGAGCATTCAGGAGTAAAAGGTGATTGTCCTACTTTGCTGTCTCATTCAAATCTGGTGCTGCAGCTGAATTTGAGCACCAAACGTGCAAGGACGCATTTTTCTCCCATTCCTGCTCTTGTTGCAGAGATTCATGGAGTATCAAATACTACAAAAAAGGATGCCAAATTAAATTCCCAGAGAAAGCATTTTTCAAAGATTTCTCATCATTGACAATAATTTTGTCTAGTAATATTCAGGGGAAAAAAAATCAGAAGCCTTTCAGCTGGTACCTGAGTGCCATGAAATTAAGGAAGCTCAGAACTCAAGGGTACATTATCAATAGTAATCATGTTAATAGATATGATTGCTGATGGAGATGGCTGATAGCTTTGCAAATGTTTGTTGAGTACAATCCCCTCTTCCTTTTTTTTTTTTTTTTATGCATTGCTTGGCACAGCTATTATTCTAATTTTTCTGAACAGATTTCAGAGCAAAGTGGTCTCTGTGATGTTGCCTTGATGTAATAAGGCCGACATAGCTTCAACAGATCAATCTGCCTCTCAGTAAAGCACCTCCCACAGCACGTCTTGCTATTCTGCACCTAATACCCCTTAGCCTGATCCACCACAAGAGCTGCCCACCAGAAGATACCTGTTCTAAATGCTGTTTATAGCCCATGCAAAGCCTGGTATAGGATTTGGGTCTGTCCTCCCACTTCACAATGTCACAAGAACATAGGAAACAAATGTGGAGGGGATGGGAAAGCGCCCTTGGCCTGTGAAGAGGCAATGCAAACAGCAGCACCTGGGTAACTAGGAACAAAAAGCAAGTTCAGCTTCACATTTTGGTAGACACGCAATGAGCGGAGTATGTTCATTAGCCTTTAAAGGGACTCTAGATGACTGTGCAAGATCTGAACTTAATGAGATAAATCCCACCCCTGGGAAGTCCAAAGATTTTTCTGGATTGCCATCACTTGGGCTTATGACTCAAGGTGGTTTGTGCTGCAAGTGTAGCGCACTCTTCTCTAGCACCTAGTTCCCCACATTCTGCCCTGGGTGGTCCACCTGCAAACAGTATATTCCTCCTGATTTTCTAGTTCAAATATTTTGGTTTTATAGTGCATCAAAGTGACATTTACAAACAACCTGTGAGTTCTGCTAGTGACAGGATCTTATTCTAAAGAGTTATTTTAAAATACAACTAAACATATCTTTTCCCTTTCCCAACCAACATACACTTAAGAAAATAATCATTTCTCCCCAGCTCTGAAGTGTGATAATTCAAATTGTAATGAACTCATTTCATTAGGAAGATAGGCCATATCCATCCCTCTCATTTCAACACTCTGAATGACTTTAGAGCACAGCAAAGAGGTACTTTTCTCCCTTATTCCTCCACTCCAGTCACCAAGTATTCAACACTTACAACTAGATCAAAGGCAGCCAGATGATTCAAAGATTTATAGCATTACTTAGTAAGGGCAAGTGCGAAAGTCAAATGGTAACTTCCCAAGAGAGACTGATTACTCTGAACTGCAGCTAATACAATTCACTGACAGAGAGTTATGAAGACGTAAGTTCACACCAGGGCAAAGGAAAACTGCCGTGTGGACTCTGGTGTTCCTACCAAACCTGTTCAGCACATTGCTGGCAAGTTACTGTTCAGAAATACTGCTGTTTCAGGCACCCATGGATCCCAGTAAAGTCCCCCTAAAGTTTCTAGAAAACTGCATTTTCTACGGTGTTTTCCAATGGCATTGTGTTGTCACAACTTGAGCGGCAGAGCTGAAGAGGAGAGCTCTATTTGGCCATTTGACCCCCTCCAAAGCCCTGATGCAGTTTCACTGCTCACACCTCCATCTAATTGCCACAGAGGCAAACTCACTCCATGTTCCGTGAAGGTGACAAATCTCTGTGGCATTTCTCTTCATTGCACCACAACTGGACCCAACCTGAGTGCATCTACTGTCATTAAGTGGCCAACCTGAACTCAGCCTCAGACTGCTGGTGGACATGCTGCCTGCATGCAGGCCTGCACCCAGAGGTGGCCTGGGGCTGTGCTCCAAAGAGGAGACACATGCCTCATTCCCCATTGCCCACCAGTTATTCCTAGGGCTCAGCACCACCCAATGCACTTCTGAGATTTCTTCTCCCTTCTTGGTCAGTCCCAATCAAAGGATGGATGGTCCCACTGATTGCACCAGGGCTCAGCTTGCCCTTTCTCTTTCATTAGCAAAACAGGAAACTCCTACCTTTTTGTATTCCAGTTTTATGATTATTATTTTTAACAGGTGAGCAGTTGAACATTTGTTTTCATTTAATAACTTTTGCACTTGCCCTGAGAGGCTGTTCAGAAGAAAAATCCTTGTGAGCTTTAATTTATAAAGCAGTGATGAAGGAAGTTATGGGGGGTGGGGGGAGGGTGAGTAATTGTGTTGTAGCCTTTCTTCCACTTCAATAAAATATATTGAGGCTGTGGGAATGGCCGTTGTCTTCTGGGAGCTTTAATTCTCTGCAGTACCACTCAGTCCTGGGAAGACTGATAGCTAAAGAAGTCCTCCACAGATCACCTCATTACCCTCCAAAGACCGTCCAGGGAATAAGAACCTTTGGAAGAGCGTGGGCCACTATTTCTGGGGAGACTTGGAAAGCTTCACTTCATCGCCACATGAGTTTTCTATTTTCTTACAAGAAAAAAAGCTGGAATTGCAAAGACCTCCCTGTAGTTCTCTTCCACAAGAACTGCAGGTGCTCCTCTCAGCACAAACCCACATTGGTCCATGTATATATCTCCTCATTTCTGGCCAAACCACCAGCAGATGTCTTGCTGTCTGCCAAATCCTGCCTGCTTGAGCTTACAGCAGTGATTTTTACACCCAGCAACGAAGCAAAAAAGATGACTTGTTGCTCAATATGTTTGCTCTTGCCCTGTGTCCCTGGATAACAGCTATGCAAAACATACCCTGTTGCTGCTATACAGTCTTTACTCTACTTGCCTTTTGCCTGAGTAATTCACAAAGATGGCATGTCCCATTCATTCCCGAATTCCCCCACAGATCACACCCCATTTTCTGAAGCAGAAGCAGATATCCACCTTGGCAAACCAGACAATTTAGCATCCTGAGGTGATAGTTAGCATCCATGCAGAGCCAGCACAAGAACAAAGGGCCCCTTTAAGTCTTCAGAAGGGATTTGAGAAGGACTTGAACTGTTGGAGGAAAAAGCTGTTGGAGATAAGTGCTGGGACTTTTTCCCCACATCTGAGACATCAAGCCTGAATCCCATCTCACAAATCCTTTTGCCAGAGGAGAGGAATTAGCCCTGAGGAGCTTGGTTAGGGAAACCCTTACATTTAATCCTGACCTTACTGAGAAGGTTTAGGCCATAAGTGAAGATTTTTCAAATAGTATGTCATTAATGGATTAGGTGACGCAGGTAAAGGGGAGACCAAGAGCTTTTCACATGGTCTTCCAAGGTTAGCTGGATTATTTTAAAGAGAGGAACAGAGTCGCAGCGAGACAAAGCCCCTTATCTGTGACATAAACGCTGAAAGACAGCAGCATGTCATAGGGACATTCATTCAGCAGGGATAACCTTGCAGAAGGAAAGACAGCAAATGGGAGAAATAAATGAATGTTCAAAGCAAAAGTGAAAATTAAGGATTAGTTTGTAAGCACCAGGTTGTATACCATTTTTTCTGTTAAACATGCTTGTTAAAATGGCTTGTCAATGTGACCTCAGCCAAAGACATACATTGCAAAACACAGGCAGGATTACTAATTTTTCAGAGGCTACTCTTCTTGACAGGTTAAGCCATAATTTTGCGGTAACTCATTCCACCACTGAAGTTGCTGACATTTACGACTGTGCTTTGAAATGTTGATATACCCAAGGATTTTGCAACATTAGTTCTGACATGCCAAATTAGTCCATCGGCTCCTTCCAAAGCAAATCCACCATGCAGTGGATGAGGACATGGCAGCTGAGGGCTGTGTGGCATCAACACAAGCCCTGCCCTCAAAATGGACCACCCGAATTTTCATATTCTGTTAGCAGGTGCATTGGGACCCCCTCCATTAGCACTGCCTCATGCATTAAAGGAGGAAAAACGTTGCCTGACATTGATCAAAAATGACATCTAACTGAAGCACAACAGAAATGTGGCAAGTGTAAGACATCAGCATTAATAAGACTACTGTAGATGTGAGTTGGAAGAGAGAGATCTCAAGGAGTTCCCACTTGTGTAGATGATGCTCTGTACCATCCCTGGGGGACGTGTACCCAAAGAAGGAAAAATAAAAGGCCAAGGACTGAGCAGACAGTGGTTTCTGTGAGAAAACAGGGAACAAAAGAGGCATGGCCTGCCCTTTGCAGGGTCTCACTAGAAGAGCAGCAGAGACCCTTACGTGTCCGTCAGGTCATGATCAGGGAAACCTACTTGCAGCAGCTGCTCTGAGTGCACAGACTGGCTGCCTTCCTGTTCCCAAAGGGAAGAAAGACTGAAAAATATGGTGAGCATGGTCCCAGACCCGCTGGTCTGATGCAAGAGAGCAGTCCCAGGTATGTTTGATTCAGGTATAACATCAATGTCCTACCCTGTTGGCAAATTCTGAATATCAGTGGTGTGCAATTGTTGAGTCCAGGTGAGTTGGAAATTTGCCCTGACATGCGTCTGCTGAATGAGGAGTCCATTAGAAAAATAAACTACAGGCCATGCTGCGAACTCTGTGTTTACTTTCACTGTATCTTTAATAAGACATTTTAAAACTTCATGACTGATGGTTTATTTGCCCTGAATCTGGTTTTGCATTTCTTTATCAGCATCTAGAATCCTACATCTCCCCAACAAGCCTGGTGCGCAGGTGAATGGCAACACTGCTGGCTAATGTCACAGACCAAGTCCTTTACTGGACTTGCGGTTAGCTCTCAAGTGAAAAAGCAGCTTTCCCAGTGCTCCCCCAGTATAAATTACAGAGCTCAATTTTATTCAAGACAGAAGAAAACACAGAGGATTATCTTGGTAAACTCATCTGGCTTTATCAGCAGTAAATTTGTTGTTCAAGCCACTTAGGTCTAGTTACTGTAAATTCCTGTTTAATTATAATCCACATGTTCTCCAGGCCTGCTCACCTGCCGGCACACCTCGACAAGCATTGTGCAGAGGAAACGCAGCTCTGCAGTTTTCAGGGTTAAGGAGCTCTCTGGAGAATTCACCAGGACAGCTGCTCCTCACAGAGGGGCAGCGGGGCCAGATCCTAGGTGATCCACAAGGGTCATTTTAATCAAGGCAAGCTGTAATCCTGAGCCAAGAGGTAAATACCAGAGGGGGAAGAATAGGCAGCTTCCTGGTCCCTTACTGGGGTTAGTGGTTAGCCCACATGAGCTGCCACTGTCTGCTGAGACGCTGCTCCAGCACAACACCTGCCGAGACGTGGGAAGATCTCTGGTTCTTTGCAATGCAAGTGGCGTTCCCCAGCCCTCCAGAGATGTGGACATGGCTTTTCTTTTGTTCATACTCATACTGCCCTGCTTACTTTCCCTTGTACGTTTTCTGGAATAGCCTATATATTTTACTACTGAGCAAGTGACTCAAAAGCACATTTCAGTTTCTATCAGTCTAAATGCTATTTTGACTCTTTTAAGCTAAAATCCCTTCAACAAAAAGGTGTAGTTTAGACATTCATAAACGACCTGGAAAGAAGGGGGCAAAAATAACATGAACGAAGACTGCTAAAGACATAATCTATACAAAGTATATAATGAAGTCACTGAACTCATTGCCACAGACAGGATGCAGCATAAGTCAAAGATATGAAGAAGTGGATGTTTCATGCACTGAAACAACTTAGGTTATGTCATACCTTGGGTTTTGTCCTTTCTCATCTATCCTTGAACTTTTTTTTTCTATATAAAGGCTAACCATTTGGGGAAAATTTTCATTCGAACATTTAAAAGATGTCCTTTTAAAATAACAAATGGCACATATTATGAGATTTGCTTTGTCTGGAATGTTACTCAAGCCTCTGTGAAAATCTTCACATGGATATACAATGCCATGGAAGTAGGTCTTAGAAAAGAATCGGAGTTTTAGATTCTTAGCAATACTCAGAATTACTTAATGGTCTCTGGTAATAGAAATTAATAGTCTTTGCTTCACAGAAAGTAATACCAGACAGTCTGAGGTTAAGGACAAAGTTTGTCTTCCCACTTGGCAATGGTGAAGACTTAGCTCATTTCTTTATTCTCCTTTTGCTCAGGCACAGTCCAGTGAAGCTGCTTAGTGTATACTGTAAGTAAAAGAAGAAATGGTGAATTTAAACATTTATTTCTCCCTATTTAAATATAACTTCTGAAAAGTTCTAACAATTACCTAAAGATACCACATCCTCTCAACAGAAATTCAGTATATGTTTTTTTATTTTAAAATATTGCCATTGATGGTCCAAATCACTATATCACTTGAGCTTTAGTTCCTGTATCTACTACTGTGTTTGTATTTTTAAGATGTTATAATATTTCCAACTACAGCATCTTTCTAAACACAACTCCCAAGTGTGTGGTGATTTCTGTAATGCAGACATTTAGTCATGGCACAATATGGTATTTGAGAGGAAAAACAGTGTAGGGATAAGCGTCACATTGACAAGGTGGGCAATGTTGGGGGACACTGACAAATCTGCAAAAGAACAAGTGCAAAAGAACAGGACAGGTATTAAAAGGTCAGATGTCATAGTCAGAAAGGAGTTTCTAAAAAACATAACTTTTGCCTCTGCAATTACATTTCCAGTAGATCCTTCCACTTTGATCAGACACCGGATTGATTATGACAGTTCCAATTTCACTTTAATCTTAGCAAATTGTTCTGCTATTATATTGTTAGACCAGAGGAAGATTCTGCCATCCAGTGGTGAAAAATTGCTCTTTTACTTTAAGGCCACAGCTTATACTAAAACCATGCTATACTTTTAATCAAATGGGCATGTCTGGGTGACTGTAAGAACTTGCCTTTCTTTTGTTCCTGGACCAACAAAGACAACCATTTTACAGGGCAGTACACATCCACTGGTAAAACTCGTGGGGATGCAATTTGTACGCAGACGTTGCACGCTGTCAGTACCTGGCTTTGTTCTCTCGTTAGTGCATTTGGTGTTGTTACCCAGACAGCTTAGGACACATGTGCCATGTTTACCATGTGCCACCAGTGTGTGTTTGGATGAGTCCAGGGCTGGTGTAGTCCTGCCACCAGCCTATGCCACAGGCCCCAGGATGGAGGGGAGATCACATGTGGAAACATCTTCTGCCCAGGCAGGGAAGAACGGAGCAGCATGCTGAGCCTGGCTCAGCTCATGCTCGTCCTTTTCCTCCCGCAGCAGGCAATGCCAAGAGTCGGTCTTGGACCATTTATAGAAAAGACACTTAGCAATATGCAAATGCATATCACAGTTTCCCAACAATTTACCACAGCATCCCCATTTAATAACGTGCATAACCAAAGGCAGAGTTGGACCTTTGCTGCTTTGGGTGCTGAAAGAGTGGACACATGGTGACACATGACAGACTCTCAGCCTGTTCACACCCTTCACCTGCTTCTGTGCAAGTTCTCGGAGTTGCGCGGCACTGAACCAGGAACATGGATCCCTGTTGTGCCCTGTGCAGAAAGGGCATGCTGGCTTTACTGTTCAGTCTGCAACACGTAAGGAAATAGCCAATTTTTGAAAGTAATGAGCGGCATTTCTGGAGGTGAGCATTACCCAGCCATGGTGCCACGGTGGGTAAACCACCCATGAGCCATGTGGGGTGGGGTGGCTCAGCAGAGCCATAAAACAGCCCTGCCAAGTCCTAGGGTGAAACACACGGCAAAACACTGAATGGGACTCCACCCCACCGCAGATCAGGTGTAAAACGTGTCACTCTGTGCAACAGAACACAGCTGGGTAGGTCACATTTTTCATGTGAGAGAGATGGAGGCTTTGCTGAGCAGCCATCTCCTGAAATACACCAAGCAGAAGACGGGAACAAGGAGAACTGAAAGAATCAATGCAGAAGGTGACAACAGAATTAATCAGAGCTGCCATGGTGCCCAGCGCCAGGAGAAGGCCCAGATCCCAGCTTGGTCCTGTCAACAGAAGCAAACCAGGAGAAGGTCAATATCCCCCCTTTCTGGGGGGGCTGCCATGCACAACACTTGCTTTGGAAGCAATCACGATTAATTACTCCTCCAATTAATCCCTGCGTCTGCCACCCCAAGAGGGGCTGCCCAGCAGCCGGAACTTTCTTTGAGCCTCGGAGCAGAAGGGGATTGCCCACACCTCCTCAGGGCACAGCACAGCAGCCAAGGGACACGCAGAAGACTAGTGAGACCATGCTGTGACAATGTTGGTGGCAGGCAAGGGGAACTCGAATTTCTGCCTGATGCCAGTACTCTCATGGTCCTAAATACACTTCACAGACCTGGAAAAGTGATTTGTTTTACCAGATGTGGCCTAGTAGGTTCACTCATTTTGGATATCCCAAAGAGCTAGGTGACCTGGTCCTTAGCCTAATGCTTGAGCAAAGGATGGACAGAAAAATATGTTTAGTACCCTTAAATGTATGAAGCCTTAGCATTTTGAATATTGCATTCGCTTATCATTTGCTCCTCATCCCAAGAACACCAACAAGGTGTCTGCACTATTCTGCCTGCCCACTTGTAAGAAACAGCTTTGAGTATCCTCTTGTTACCCAAAATTATGTTGGGAAAGTACTCAGAAGCATTTTGGGGTGGAAGACACCAGCAGCACAGGAGCACAGACTGCTCAAATATCTCCTTCCCTCTGGGAGGACACAGACCTGCACTAGCTGTTGTAGGAAAGGACAGTCCTGGTGTCCCTGTGCTGGAAGCAAGAGGGGTGGTGGCAGCAGCCTGCCCTCTTCCAGTACCACCACAGCCAGGACATGCCTCACAGACTAACACACCTAAATTTAGGTGTTTTCATATAGGTGTGAAGTGCAGTTGGACTGACCTGGTGTAGACATCTCTTTTAGGGTGCGCTGAACAGTCCTCAGACTGCCTTGACGAGATCTCTATTGCCAACAAGAGAAGATGAGCTGCCACCCTTGCAGAAGGCACTTGCATGTGGGCATATAAATTTACATGTCCAAGTCTGGATCCTGATAGGGATCTCAACAGCCAGCAGGGCTGGAGTGCCTAAATACATCAGGCAGGCCTCCATCTGCCAGGGTCTGGAACGGGGAAACCATCAAGTGAATGAGATATAGGCAATGCAGGGCTACTCAGCCTTTCCAGCGCAGGGCTGAGAGGCAGCCCACATCAGGACTGCCTCTACGGACTTGTTAAGCCTCCGTGTTAAGGCCTTGTGCTTCATTTTGCAAAAGTTTTCTGAGGCTTTCTTTTCACGTACAACCTCTTGAAATATTGATTGGGGGAGTGCTGAATTTGCTCACCTGTCATTAGGAGAGCTGTAGGTGGGTGGACTGAAGACTGCTTGGGGCTCTCAGGCAATTTCTGTCAAAGAAACTATTTTTCAAGCCAAAATGGCACATTTGTGTTGACTTACATGTGTGTGTGTGTGTAAAGGAAAATTTTTCCCTGGATTTGGCTTTAGAGATAGTGAACTGCCCTCGCAGAAAATTGATAGCATTTACCTTAAAAAAAAAAGAGATTATGAAACTTCAGCATGGGACAGGTTTTCCCCTTCTAATGTATTGTATTCAAGTGCTGAGCTTGTTTTTATTTTCCATTCAGAGTTTAGCTAGTATCTTCACTGCAGGGAGAAAAAAGTATTATGAGCAAAGATGTAACTAGTCAAAAAGAAGACACAACTGAGCCATCTTTCGTATCTAGTATCCAGGTAGATAAACAATCAATGGATGAAGAAATTAATTTGAAATAGATTAAATCCCTGACTCTGCCATGGTTACTTGAGAGCCAGTTCCATTTACAGAAAGATAGGCAAGCACGAGCTCTTTCTCTGCACAGAAGCAAATCTTCCTGCAGCAGACGTGCTTTAAGAGAGAACTGCATCTCCCAAAGACATTTTTGGCTGTGGGATTCATCTTTTCCACAAGGTGCTGCTCCTACGGAGCTTTATTCCCGCAACTTTATCCTCACAAGACAGGTTCTTTTGACTAAAGTTATACACGTGCTTAATCAAGTACAGAACAAGACAGCGTTTATTCACTATTTTTATAAAGCAATTATGAATGACTCACTTGCATGTGATTTGTTCAGTAAGAATTATGAGCCTTTTACCTCTCTTCTGGTAATGTGAGAGAGCTTTGCTTTTTGATTTATAGTCATTTTCTTGGGAGGACCAGTTCCGTAGGAAAACGATCAAATACTTGTCTTTTTCCATACCAGATATTTTTCAGGACTACCCTCTCCCTCCTTTCTGAGTGATGACCCCACTAACCAGAGCAGTCCAACCCCTGTCAGATGAGCATCAGGTCTGCCTGAATGCTGGGCACAGTCTGGCAAAAGCACAGCAAAAGACACTCTTGGCTGCGTTTGGACCTGCTTCATGCAGTTTTCCTTATCAAGCAGAGGGCAATGCAGCTCACAGAAGAAATTGCAGAACCAGAGTTTCTGCCGGCAGATGCCATCAATGTCAGCAGAATTACATCCCCAGAGAATTGAAACTTTTCAAAAGTAGAGATATTTTAAAGACTATTTTAAGAAGGTTTGAAAAGGAAACACTACTCCAAACACTTGATACTCTCTGTTTCCAAGAAGTCAGGAAAATCTGAATTCCAGAAATGGGTTATTTCCTCTTTTAGGAAAAATGAGCTGGCAAAGATGTTGGATACCAGGGAGGGAAAGCAGACAGATATTGGTATTATTTTGTCTGAATAGCATTCATGCCCCAAGGAATTGCTTTATTTCTGCATTACTAGCAGTAGAGTAAGATCAATTGGAATTTTTAAAGGAACCAAGTAGGAAATGTGAAACAATGGCCTGCTTAACACTCCAACAAAAGCTCAAACCTCATCCTGCTAGGTTTGGTGACATTGCTGTTTTACCAAGGGTGAGATATTGGAGATCAAAGGTCTTCATTAATTCTAAAAACTGCCTTACTGGGAGCAAGGAAGAGGCTGAGCTGTCAGTGGGGTCACTGTACCAGCAGTCCAAATGAAGTCACTGAGATTTCTAGTGAAGTAATAGTCTGTTCATCCCCAATAAGGATATGACAATCTAGTATAAAAACATGGCATTCTTTAAAGCTGCTGTAAAGATAAGTGGTGTTTGGTTGTCACTCATTATTAACATTATGAAATGATACATACAATCATAAGAAAAATTATCACCAAAGTCTAAAAAGGAAAGTGGGACCAAGCTTGTTCCCTCAGATGGGTGAAGTACACTCAGAGACAATGCAGATTAATCTGCCGGTGACGGGGCACTATCCTTTGCCTACACCACAGTAAGTAGTTTCAAAGGTTAGCAAGGAGATGGAGAAAGGGTGAGAGAGCAGAAAATGTGAAGAGAGAGCAAAAATGTGAAGAATTCCTCTTGATCAACCACTAAAGGGAAAACTATGGACTGCTCAAAGTTTCTGCTGGTTTCCGCAAAGTGCTGACAGGACTGTGCTTTCTGCTCCTCTTCACTCCAAGGTCATTGGACTGGCAGTGGACTGACTTCCTTAATTCACTTTTCTAGTGTAACCACCTGGAAACGTGGGATGGGGTATAACACATAATGACAAGTGCTTGCATCTTGCTGAATTTTTTTTTCAGGATATGTTTCAATAGATGGACACAAACAAACGCTGCCGCTGCTTCCTTTCTAGCAAGGGTTAGTTACAGTTTACACAGAAATCCAGTCCCAGCACCGTTGCTGCAGGCATCTTCTGAAACATGTTTATTCTCATGACTGTAACATGTAAGCCTGTGTTGAGGATTGAACACTTCTGCAACCTTTTTTGTCATCAGCAAGAGGCCTCGACTGCAAATTTCAAATTTGATCTAAATATCCAAAAATCTGAAGCTGCTTAAATCTGTTGTTTTGTTCAAAACAGTTTTATATAGCAAACTTCAGATCATCTAGGTGATATGATTTTTCCTAGCTGGAGAATGGTGTTTTCATCTGTGCCCATCCATTCCATGGCAAGTCATTTACCAAAAGTAATGTGCATCCATGAAGAAACCAGTCTGTGTCTTCTGTTGCTTTCAAGTTGATTACAGAGGCAGATACTGTGGAGTCTCTTCAAGTCCTCCCACCTAAATCTGGCATACAAGCTCCAAAATACAGTGAAACAATCAAGAATTGTTCCCTCCAAATCCATGACAACTTTTACCTGCTAGTCAGACCAGGACACGAAGATGTCTAAAACAAAAACGCACCATGCAAACCCGAATAGCTCATATGGGTTAAAGGTAGCTCCAGTGACCAGAAAGGAAAGGCCCTCCCTTGCATGTAGCCCTGCCTGTCTTTTCTTTATTATTTACCCTGCCCAAATTTTCACTAACTGAGGGACTTACTCCTGTGCAGGCAAAAACAGGAAAGGCCTTGTTGAAAAGAAGCAGATCTGCTAGCCATCATCATTATTCTCAAGGACAGATGGGCCCACAAAATATGCTTTATATACTTTTTGACCATGGCAGTCAAAAGAGGAAAGAACATTTTCTCTGCAAGTGAACAAGATGCTGACACACCAGCTAAACAATAAAAAAAAAAAAAAAAACCAAACAAAACCAAATAAACCACTACACAGCAACAAGAATCATTCAAGGTCTGTAAAATCTAGCTCTTCCATCAAACAGGAGGGAGATCATTCTGGTTAGTCTGCAACGTAAGAGCAGGAAATTATTTGTTTATGGGTGTGAGCTGATGAGTTGCGAGAAGAACTTGGATGTAAGAAGACTGTTTCCAGAGCAGACAGATGTGTATTGCAGTTATGGCAAACTCGCAATAGCAGTGGGGCAAAATATTGTAACAGTAAAAATAATTACTCATTGGGAAAAAAACCCAAATATCAGAGTATGTATTTAAATCTTGAATTGTTGAAGTGAGACCAGCTATCTTTTCAAAATGATTGGGTTTAGTAAAGGTGGGTGAGAATTTTTAAGTAGAAGTCTATGGATTATGTTATACAAGAGGTCATATTACACATTCACAATGTCCTTTCTGGATTTAAAATCTATAAATTTCTATTAGGAGCATTGGCTTTCACAGGCTGCTGACTTTATGATAAACTCTCTGCTGGGTCTCAAATGCTTCATGTTTGGTCTTAGGGGACAATATTGTCCATATATTTATTTTGAAAGAAAACTTTCAGCTGACTAGGAACTGAAGAAATAAAATAAACTTTCAGCTTAAAAAAAAAACAAACCAAAAAAACTTACCACCACACACACAGAACAATAATTCAGTTTTCTCTGTTGAGACTCTTTGCTCAGCCAAAAAGGCACTGAACAAAAAATGGGTAATTTTTGTAGCAGAGACTGTGTCACCACAGAGAATCAGATTATTCATTTCCATGACAGAAGATACATGAAACAAGGAAGTTAGGCGGGAACAGCTAAGCAGGCACCTGGGATATGTCCAGAGTACCCTGGTGCAGCTATACTACACCGGCTGACCCCACCTCTTTACTGCTCATCCTGATTTTCACACACTTGCACCAGCTGCAGCCCTTGACCACAAACACAAGGTCACTGGTGATGTTATCCACCAGCATCTCTCAGTGTACAGAAAGAAGAGGGAAAGCCAAGCCAGAGACCAGACCCCTTAGCTGGTTGCCTTCCAGTCTCAGGACTGTTACTGGGATGGAGCGGCCGGTCCCAGCAGGAACAGACCCCCAGGGAAGGGGGATGCTGAAGCCACAAAGAAAGCCTGGCAGTTCGGCGACCCTTTGGCCAAGACAGAGCTGCAGGAGATCTGAAATGCTGGAGTATGGCCAGGTTTGTGACCAGACTGCATCCACGTTGGGTAGGTCATTTGTGGTGAACAAGGAACACCAATCTCCCTTCCCTTCAGAGTCTTTGCAGCAGTTGAAACATTAAAAAAAAATAATTTGTAAAGCCACCTACATTGCTAAAATAGTAATGCCAAACACAGTGCAGCAGAGCCTGCTTTAACCTTCTCTGCTCAAATGTTCTTCATTTATTAGGTCTTTGCTTTTTCATCTTCATGAGAAATATCCCCATCTGTTTGGTGGCAATAATTCTAGGTTTCAGTATTTCGTTCCAAGGTGAAGCAAAAAGCAAACTATTATTCTATTCACTGAAGACTAGAAAAATGGCAAATCTTGAAAAAAAAATTTAAGATTGAGATGGAACAGAATCAGTTTCTCCCTACATAAGAGATCGATTGAAAAAATAATTTCCTTAAAAGACCGTGTCTGACTCTCATTTTTTTCATTTTCTGGAGTTCTCTTCAGAGACTTACCGGGACTGTGGTTGCTTAAGGTACAAGGACAGTATCATTTGCCTTTTATTCTGTATGAGCACAATAAAGCAACCCCTTTTATTCTGTAGAGCAAATTCAGTCCATGTAAATGGATACATCTCCCTTTTCTTATTTTTTCTTGCTCTCAACACACCTGCTTACTGCAGGGTTGCACTTGGCTCTTTGTCTTTGTGAGACTGCTTGCTTGACCGATTCACATACACGTTAAAAAAGCCATTTCACTTTATATGGCTTAGCCGCGAATGTCCAGATGGGAATTGAACTCCTCCTTAGCCACCACCTACTGGCATCTTCTTTTCTTTATCCTCTCCTAACGCTGTTGCCCACTACATTTAACATCCAAAAGGGCCACCCATTTCACCAAGCGCTATACAAATACATAGACAGTCCTTGTGTTCATAATTCCCACAGGTTTTATAAGGCTAAGCAGATACACAGGGAGGTGAAAAGGCTTCTCCAGCACAACGTGGCTGGAAAATTCATGCAGCAATCCACCTCCCTGGCTGTGCTGCTGCTTCTTGCTCTACAGACACAGTGAGTCTTGGAGAGCTTCTGTCTCCTGGTTAGCTGTTTCAAGACCTGACCACGGTGGGAAA
Source organism: Falco cherrug (assembly GCF_023634085.1). NCBI lineage: Eukaryota > Metazoa > Chordata > Aves > Falconiformes > Falconidae > Falco > Falco cherrug. Next base: position 71,265,181 of record NC_073698.1, on the reverse strand, counting down.
CTGACTTTCTTGTGATTTGGGGAAGGTTTACTTAGGATTGCTGGGGAGTTACCTCCCAGCTGTTCCCTATTAGAGATATATCACTACTAATGTATGGAACCATTTACTTATTTGTTGGAAGTGTTTAACAGAAATTTAGACCCAGTGCTCCAGAAGCAGTCTGCTCCTGATAGACACAGACTGAGAAATTGCATTGTAGCAATTGCCTTATTGTCCATCATCTTGGGTTTCCATTACTTATAATTTATAGAGGTAAATATAGGGAAGATGCAGACATTTTATCAATAATGACAGCAGTTCTGCTGAAGCCAGAAAGTTGCAGATAACTCTTCATGACCCAGGAAAAAGAAAATGAGAGGTGATCAGTACAAATACTGAAATACAAGGGCAGGAGCACATGCTGTGTCTTACAACAGTATATATTTAAACACTAAATATAATCTGGGGCCAAGTTGCGGGCAGAGTGGGTGCTATTTACACAGAAAACTCTTTTCCGAAATGTAAGAAAGAGCAACCACTTGAAATTAAAGTTACTGACATGGTTTCTCAAAACTTTTCTGAAAAGAAAAAGAAAGATTTACTGGTGTAAGGGATCATTCTTATTTCTATATTTCTTCTGATGAGCACTATGTTAGCTGCTACATACTTGCAGTGTATAAAAAGTCCAAAAAATTGTTTCTGTATACTGTTCCTTTTGTGCTAGTTCAGTCAGCAATCATCTTTTTTTCCTTTAATTTCTTTACATAGATTTTCCCAAAGTAGCATCTGTTTTGCCATTTAAAAATTAACCGTGTAAGCACAACAAAATCAGAGAGATGTCAAAGCTGTGGAAACTTCCCTTGCAACCACACAAAGCCAAGTTTTGGATGACTGTTGCGAGACGATGAATCATCTCAAATCATGGAATTCGGGTTCAGGTTCAGTAAGCTAGCTATTATGAAGCTCAGCAAATCTATATCCACCTCTGATGTGGTGGTGGTGTGCTTTTTGGATTTTGGAGGGGGAGGGGTGTGTGGGAACTTCTAATATCATTATTCAGACTTAAACTTTGCCAGTTACATATTTCAAAGCCTTCCTTAAATGAACCAGAAGTCCTGTCCTAAACCCTTGACAACTCTGATTGACAAATCCAAACAGAGCAAACCCAAAAATGTAGGGAAAAGTGTTCTCAAAGACAAGTGTTTGCAGTCAGCAAAAGAGCTCTTAGATACAGTTCTCTGGGTAAATCCTGGCAGATGAACTCAATTAAGAGACAAAAACAATTAAACAGCGATGTGTGACAAAAATTGGCTAAACTCTGTAAAATCTCCTTATTAGGAAACAAAAGAATGATCATTCTGCTGTTTTCCACAGAAGGAAGGATGGCCTCTTTCTGTCTGTGCCCATGGGGCAATGCCAGCCTCTATTCACAGTGGTCCAGCTGGCAGCCCACAGACCATGGGATATTCCCATGTGCCCCCTGCCTTCCCCTGAAAAGCCTGACAATGTGCAGGAGGAAAACAATGCTTCAGCAGCCAACACATCCTCCTGCACATGCAGCACCAGCCACGGAGCTGTCTAGGAGCTATTGCCCTGGCTCCTGGGGGAAAAGGGGTGCAGGACACCCATATGCGTGATTATGGATCAGCACAGAGACAATCATTAGCTGCTTTTGTAGACCCTGAGCATGGGAAAAGGGTGTCTCAAAAGCAGCTCCAGTTACCACATCTCCTCAGCTTTTGACCAGCTCGTAACTCCTTGGCTGACAGGCAGATGTGCAGCAAGAAACAAAACCCCAGTTTAATCCTGTCCATTTTTCTCCATTGTGACTGCGCCAGAGCAACCAAGAAATGTGCATCTGTTCTGATCCACATTATGCAATGTATTCCCAGCTTTCATTTTGGAAGAGATACTATCTTTCAAAGATAAATTAGATGCAAGAGTCCCAGAAAACTTCTGGTACAAGTGTTTTGGAGGATTGTGAGGTTTAGGGCAGCCCTCAGCCATGTCCTCCTCAGAGGGCTGATGGCCAAGAAACCATGCCGGGAAACATCTCCATGGGAAGCCCCTAAGCTCTGAGTGACGGGAGATCGGATAAAATGTCCAATATGTCCTTGTCCTCCCAAGGCATCCAGGGTTAGCCACTCTTGGGGAATAATTGTTGTCCACAAAGGTCTGATCTAAAATATTCATTTTTTAATGTTCATAAAGCAGTAAGTAGTCAATGGTCACTGAAAGCAGCTTACTTAAATGGCCAATGATACTGAAAAGTTCAGATAGACTTCCGTGGATATGGGGTAGTCTTAGAATTCTTTGTGGTTATCGTTCCACTTTTAACAAGATAGGAATTAATTTAAAAAATCAGAGAATTTTAAAGTTCCAGAAATAGACAGTGAGAAGTATCCTTGAAAAAATAAATTATTGGATTTCAAATATTGTTGTTGTTGTTGTCATAATTTTCAAATCTGGCAGGGAATTCAAGACATAGTGTCTAATACATTGAAGTCAGAAAGAAAAATTTCAGAATCTGCAAGAATATGAAAACTTCTTGGTGTAAATGTTTAAAAGAAGATAAGGAATATCCTGACCGCCACCCCCACCCACCTCTCTTCTGAGGAAAAAAAAAAATTACAGCAAGTGCCAAGCAATCTTTTTGGCTCCCAAATCTTTCATGTAGCATGTATAATAGGATTAACTTTAATTGCTTTCAGCCTATATCTAAAGATGAAGAACAGGATACCAGCTGGTTGGAACAGAGCTACCACACCAGTCATTATCTATTAAAAAACTGTCTGGCTCACACCCCAATTGCACATAAATGGGTGCTCCTTGAGGTCAACTTTTTTACCTCACCAGCTGCCTTAGCATTTCACAAACCTCTGTCACCCTCAGAAGGTGTGCTCAGGTTATTTCTTCTTGTTGTTTGGGCCTGTATCCTGCAGGATTTGGGGTGTTTTTCTCTTGCATTGTGTCTAAGTAAATGTTTGACTGTACGCAGTTAGGTCCACAGTTTTCAGACTAGGGGCCATGGTGGATCAGTGTCAGACTGCTAAACATCTCTCAGGACTGACCCTTTTGTTAAAGCTCAGCTACTTTTTCACTGAATTATCTCTTCCTCCACAAAGGAGACTATTTGTTTCAAGTGGACTGCTTTTGTTGTTAAATACTGCTCAGATTTAACAGACAGCAGAACTACACCTTTGCCTATACGCAGTGTGCAAACCAAAGAGAAAAGTAATTCTAGTGAATGAGTTCTCCTAGCCTGAAACCATTCTCTGCACTAGCAAATATTTAAAAGAAGAAAAAAAACGTGGAATGTAAATGGGTAACATTTTCTACTGCTGAAAATGTTCCATATGACCTTATAAAATGTCCTTTTTTCTCCTGGATGAACACCAATCTCACATATGCAATAGAATATTCATCCCTCTTAGAGTAATTTCTTTCTCAAAGAAATTTATCTTTCAGTATTGCACTACAGATTCCTTTTCAGTGACAGGACTGCTGGTTTTCTCTGAAACTAGCAATAGATTGCAATCCATCTCCCTGCTTTTATTTCTTCCCTCTTCTCCAGAAGCGTTTTAGAGCATAGCTACTTCCATCTTTTTAAAAAACAACAAAACGAGTAGTAAGAAATTTGGAAAGTGAGTGGAGGATTAGAAAAAGATGTCAGATGTCAAAAGCTCCTACATGATATTACAGTGAAAAGCCCAGTCAGGTAAATGAACCTTGTGTTCCTGAGTCCCTCAGACACCTCTTGGAAGGTCCATCCTACTCCATGCTTTTCTGCATCTTCCAATGTTTCCATTTGGGGAAAAGAAGGTGTCTGTCAGCACAGCATTCCTCTGGCTTAGCCTGTGTGATTGTCCCTTTTCCACCCAGACTGAGTCAATTTATTGCTCAGGATAGACCCCTCCACATTCCAGTTTGTGGGACCAGTGTGCAGTCTGGGCAGCTACCACAGGCACACTTGTGCAGTGGATATAAAAGCAGAGCCTTTCTAGGCATGAGGGATGATCTCTTTGCTCAGCAGATGGCACAGCAACAATGGATACTGCCTTCTGCTTTCTGCAGCTCTGAAAGATGGAAATAACTGCCTCATGTAAGGAGTGATGGTTCAACAGCCTTCTGCTGAGCCCAAACAGCTCAGATAGGCACCTCATAGCAGGGTGAAGCAACCCAGCTTCCCAGCTGCAGCTGAAGCTTTCATGTAGAGAGGCTGATAGGGAAAGAAACACTTTAGGACTTGCAGGGATCCTCAGGGATTTCCAAAAGCAGAGGGTATCACATACTTACACAGCATGGAGCATGCTGTGATTGCCTTTTTACCCCACCTGCAAAGCAACTCTTGAGGAGCAAACACATTCACACACCACGGTGGGGTCTCAGTCTGGTTCCAGAATTTCTGTGGGAGAGAACAAATTCCTGTGGATCTGTATCATGAGCTTGCCCCAGGCAGCTATCACCCCAATGCCATATCAATGCAAAAACAAGTGATTACTCCAATCTGGGACCCAGTTAGCCTCCGGTACCTGGGTAAATGATGTAGAGATGCAAGCTGCTAGTTGAGGCCATGTTAGGGCAATTTGGCAATGGTATTATGGAGTAATATATCTATGGGTAATCAGCACTGCAGATATACTTGAAATTCTAGCAAGGTTCAAGAAAATGGGATTCTTAGCTTGTTCTGGGAACACTAATGGCACACACAGGCCTCTCACACTCTCTTGCAGGTGTCAATAAATGAATTCTCCACAAGAATTTTCCTCCTGAGTTTGCAGGTCTCACTTGCCATCAGTGTCACGCAGAATGGGACTTTGAAATATGGCTCCTTCTCCCAAAACTACAGCGTTTGCTGTATTCTTCCTGTTTGACTTGAGGATGGGACTGTGCTTTACTGCCACCTAACCAGAAGTCAGATGGACATCATGAAAACATGGAAGCAGAAGCAAAGTAGGAGTAGAAGGAAGCCCTAGGCAGATACAAATGGTTCTCACAAGCTGCAGACATTGCCAAGGCACAGGAGATATTATGATGTCCTGCTCAGCTCCCTGGCAGTACAGGGAGGAAACATCTGCAGAATGATGGGGAGATGCAGGAAGAGAGAGCATTGAGGGATCAGTCCTGAAGGACTTCACCAGTGAACATATTGTAAGTCATGGCAAAGCTGAAGCAAAGCTTATGTATTCAGAGGAACTCTTGTTATCTTCATGTATTCTAGGGCAAAAGGAGAGACAGTTGTGTAGATATGTCTGTCCAATTTAGTATTCCTAGCTGCCTCAAAAGAAAAAAAAAAAAGAAAAGAAAAGAAAAAGAAAAGGAAAAGAAAACAAGAGAAAAAGAAGAAAAAAGAGGAAAAAAGAAAAAAAAAAGAAAAAAAAAGAAAAAGCTCTAGAGTATGATTCACTTCATCCTAAAGTAGATGTTAAGATATGTCAGATGAGTCACAGCCTAAAATTGCCTATTTCATGCCATCAATTATGAAAGGGAGCCCAGAGTGATTAGTTCAGATGAATACACCTACAATTATGAATGTTAGATGAGCTGAATCTCCCCAGAAAAGTTCTCAGTAAGGGTGCAAGTATGGACACAGGCTTTGGTACACACCAGTTCAGCAGTGAAGATACTTTCTGGAGGCTTTACCCTGAAAAGCCAGCTAGGAGAAGCCTTGCAGCTGCCTCGGCCATGAAAAGCAGAATTTGTACTTGTCCACATCACCTCCTCATTTAAACACTGAGCCTTAAATCTACCCTATCAGTTATTCAGAGAGCTAGCTCTTATCTCTGAGAGAAAACATGTGATTTCTGAGTAAAAAATACACCTGGCATTAGTCATGTAGGTTTATGGATCACAGTTTCCACATAAAGGCTTTGTGGGGTCTGCTGTTTGAACATCTAAGTCTGTACTTACATACACAAACTGATTTCTATGGCGAACTGAGCTAACGCAGAAGTAGGAGTTACATGTCTTTCTATTACACAGATACTTGAAATTCAGCCTATTGCTACTGATACAACAGAGTCTGTGAGAACAGGAATGATCTGACTTATTCTCTAGTGGAATGAGCTTGGTGGAAGCTGGAAGAGCTGTGAGAACAGGAATGATCTGACTTATTCTCTAGTGGAATGAGCTTGGTGGAAGCTGGAAGAGCTGCACCCTGGCAGAGGATCAGAGGGAAGACAGGACACGGGGGCAAGCAGTAGGTCCATCACTCCAGAGGAAAAGCTGAGTCTACACCAGGACCTCCACTGATGTGAGCCGCCCTTTCAGACCTCTGCAGATAAGAGCGTGTCGGGAAAAACTGCTTCCCTAGCCTTTCCTCCAGTCCAGCTCTGGAAGAAGGAAGAAATGGCAAGAGAATAGGCACCCTGCCAGTGGGACCAATGCACTGTCAGCAAAATTTTCCATTTAATTTAATTGTTTATTTACAAAACATTATTTATACAACTATCTTTCCCTTATCCACCAGTAGCTAGCTTATCTGGCTTACAGACAGGCAACACCATGGGGCAGAAATACCCATTCCTCTCGCCTCAACTGTCCATCCTGTGTCCAGCAACACATACTCATTTTTATGCTGCACCTGTGCAAAGGTATTTCCATGACCTTATATAGGCCTGCAATAAGGAATTTTCTTGAAACTGGGGGTTTGGTGCAGAAACCCCCAATCAGCACTGAGGGAATCAGCTCAGGGCCAGTAGTATCATCCTGGAAGTAAACTGCTGCTTCCTGGCCCATCACAAGCCATGGTGATGACCTGACTGCATGGACGGAAAACTGTCTGTAGTCACTGACACCGTGCAAGTCTGCAGCAGACTTACGTGTGCTCTGCACAGGAGTGCTTTGCGCAGAGGTGGTCCAGCCCTTGGGCAAAGCTGAGGTTACAGATCTGCTTTCAGGACTTTGTGCCTCATTATGCCCAGCCATTCAGATGGGAAGACCTGGAGCCAACAAAGAAAGGTGATTAAAATGTTGCAAGTTCTTTATGAAGAAATTCTTCTCACATTTCCAGCTAATTAGAAATAATCATGTAAGCTTCCTCCCACCCCCAATTTAACAGATTGGTGACATTTGCCTTCAGAGCTACCTTCCCAGAGAGTGCTATCAGCGTGCCACAAATTCTGTTCACTTAATAAATGTCTTGAGGGCTCTATAATATTTGAAAAACAGGGAGAGCAAGGCTACGCTTAGGTGGATCAGAAAAGCAGTCAAAGTGGGCTTTAGCACAGATGGCCCCTATGACTGTGAACCACACGTTAGTTGAAATGAAACGGCTATGCAGATGAAATAAAAGCTATTAGGCCACTAAGCACAGGCCTGGGACACAGAGATGGTCAAGACACCCTGCAGAGTGAGGAGGAGGGCAGTGTGGCATTCTGAAGGAGGGTGGCAGCTTGACAGGAGAAATAAAGGGCGCCTCTTGGCACCGTGCTGCAAGTGCCAGGCTGGTCCCCCTGCGGGCATGCCACACCTGCCGCACCATGCTCTTCAGCAGGGGAACGTGCATCTCAAGTGTGTTAGCTGGCTTGGTTCAGGATATGGCCCTTCAACCTGGTAGGAATTTCAACTGCCTCGTGCTCTGGAGCACAACACTGCCTTTGTTTAGGGGTGGCCGTAACTCAGGATTTTGTTTATCTCAGTGAAAATGTAGCTCGGATGTAGTAACCAATAGCACAAGAATGTCTTCCTTTGGTCTTTCATGTTTCCTCTGTGGCATATTTGCGAGAAGTGGGTGCAACAGAGAGAGAGATCAGGAAGTGTTTAATAACCTCCTGGTTATTTAATCTGTAAATACCAAGCTTTGAGGGGACTTTGATGTAAAAGTACATCAAAAGACAGGGTTAGAATTCAAAATTATCTCAACAAACAGGAGATTTAGGCTGAAAAAATAGCACAAAACTCAGTGAGATAAACGCAAGTTAGTTTGGGTATACAAAAAATAATCAACTAAAGACCTACTGAGTGGGGAAAAACTCAGTAGGAGTTGTGCAGGAAAGGATGTAGGGGTTGTGATGTGTCCATCATAGGCTGAACGTGAGGCAGAACTGTTATACGAAGATAATACTGAGGCATATAACAGGATTATAAAGCATCCAAAATAACTTTTGTTCAAAGCCCAGCTCTAGTTCAATGTCTGAGTTTGCACACTGTTTTCAGGAAAGATGGAAACTGTTTGGAGAGAATCCCCAGTGGAGAAAGATGGATTAACTGGGAAATATAGCTTGAAGGACACTTCTAGAGGTCATCTAGTCCAAACCGCTGCTCCAAACAAGGTTAACTTCAAAACATTGTTCAAGGTCTTTATCATTGTCCAGATCAGTTTTGAAAATTTCCAATTCTACAGTCTCTGGGATATGAGAAAAACTCAAGAAATTGGATTTTATCTCTGAAGGGCTTAAGTTCAGTGAGATTCATTTGTGATTTGTAGGATTTATATTAACTCTTGGGAGATGCCTGGGTGTTCAGTGAAGGTGGGCTAGCATCCCCATAGTATTCAGACATTCCCATTTCCTGCACCCCATGGAAAATACCTGGACGGAAATCTTCCCTTCCATCTCCACCTTATGAGTGGTTAAGTTGGCCTTGTAGCCAGTCCGTGCCATTGGAAAGGTCTGAAGCATCCTGGACCTGACTTGCTCAAGAATTTAGTTCTAAACACTTATTTGCTAGAATCTATAAATGAAAAAGGGTTATGAATGCCTGTATTTTTATTTACCTAAGCATATTAAAATGAAAGGATAACCAGATATCATAAGAATCACTTAAGTGCAGAAGGATTATTTTAGATTCCATTTCCACCTTTATCATGATCATATGTCTTCACTGGAGACTCAGCCTGGATGACAACTGGCCGTGCCAGAGTGTGGGCTTTTCCATTGCAGATGTCATGTTTTCACTCCAGCCATGCACCTAGCTGTATTGGGGTCCTTTCTGCAGAGACCTTTACCTTTTCCTGTCCAGTACTAACAGAGCTCAGCTGCCCAGGATGCATGGTGGACAGGCTCCAAAAAAACACCAACATTTAACTGGGCTTTAAGTGCCTCCTCAACTATTCGTAGAACAGAGGGTCTCCAATTTGGAAAATGGTCAAAGTCAATAGTAGACTGAAGACACATCTTTTAGATGGCTGGTACACGTTAATGCCCTGCACACACACATAAACACACCCACATCTCTTTTTGTTTTGAAGTGATGAATTCACCATCATATAGCAATTATCCAATTCAGAAATGAGTCATATTAACTACCAGAAGAGTGAAATCTGTCCATGCAGTAACTTTCAGCATTATAAATCTCTTTGGAAAATATTCTATTGGACTATTTGTTCCTGCCTTTCAGAAGAAAACAAAGGGGCTGGTTCAGTTTGGCAGCACAGAAGTTAGCCAGGCAAGGACAAGCAAGAGGCAGGCAATCCAGGCAAAACCAAAATCAAGTGAGGTCTGAAAACTTGTTAATGTAAATTTCAGCTCAGTGCTGGAATCCAGTGAAACCTTCAAACTCATTGTTATTCACTAAGCAGATCGAAAGAGTGAAATGAAATTCAGCAAATTGTCCGCCTCTGCAGAGTACAATATGTTCATTTTGAAGAGAAACCAGTGTACGGATCGAAGGTGAAACGTAAGCCACACTTACCTCGGGGGGAGGAGTGGGGGTTCAATGGTTTTTAAAAAATTCATGTCTCTCCTTCAATGCACTTGCATATACCACACTGGCCTGCTGCCCCCTTCAATACGCTCTGGTGATAAAGTCCATTCTCACCTGCTGTGTGCACTGATGCCAGGGCAACAAAGGTTCACAAGTGGCAGTCCCTCTGAGGTCCCATAGGAGCCAGACTTTTGACTGATCCTTTATTAAAACTAACCTCTGGTTCAGCCCTGCTCCCGTGGCATTTTGTGGGAGCTAATTCAAATTTTCTGTGTGGCCTGCTTGATTGAACTACAAAGCTAAAGGTGAAAAGCTAAAGGTGAGTAGGGAAGACTCTTCCTTCACCCATGGTGCGTGTTACCTTCTTCCTGCCATTTGAGGGATTCATTTTGTTATAACTACCCAGACACACCAGTTTATTATTTGGCCTGTGACATTCTCCATCAGAGACTAGAAGAATTTTTTTTGTGGACACCCACAGAAAGAGACGGTGTGCGACAAAGGACTGTACTACTAGACAGGACCAATACAGCAGGAAAAGAGCCAAAGGAACATTTTCCCCTTTGTTATGGGGGATCTGGAGTAGCTTGCTCAGGTAACCAGAGCTCAGCACCCTCTGCCCCCACTTACTGCTTTATCTCATGCTGTGTTACCCCAAGCATTCAAGCCCAGCCTCCCTTCAGGGAAACACGGTGGTCATGGCTGGGTTTCAGCCCTGACTGCCTGTCTGCCACGCTGCTGCTCTGCTGGCCTGGAGAGCGAGACTTGTCGCACCTAAGCTTAGAATTGCCCAGTTCAGACCATCCACATCCCCACTAGTGGCACCAGATTCATCTGGGAAACAGGGAGGGGAACACAAACCTGTCAGATTTGTCAGATCCAGGTTAGATGTCTGCCTGGGGATGAGAGGAATGATTGTGTCTCTTCAATAACTACGAAGGGAACCTGGGAAAAGCAGATGAAATGAACATGCTAAATGAGATGTAGCACTGACATTAAATGGGGTGACTCGCATCCAAGGTAATTAGAGGCTAGCAGAGTTAGGGTTAAGTAGCTTAAAGCAGAAGACTATTTCCATCGTTTATTTTTTATTTCCTGAAGTAGAAATGGTAGGAAAACCAGTTCTTCAAGGTCCTAGCGGCTAAAGATTGTAGCATGCTGCTTCAGAGCTTGCTTGATTAGTATTTAATTTCAGTCAGTCATGCTCTCCTAACGAAATGTCTCACCTATAACACTTCTCTGAGCTTTGGGGGTTTATTTTCCATAGAAAATTATCTTTTAATGGGAATAACACTTTGTACAACTAAAGTTCCTTTCTTCCAGCGAGTGCACAGTACTCTGCAGTTGTTAGCTGCATCTCTCATCACATTATTTCTCTCTTGTTGCCAGAAATGCACTGATAAACAGGGATTTCTCTCCAGGGCAAGTCTTTCCCTCTTGCAATGTCTGGCAAGATGGGCACCGATCAACGATTAAGGTCAATCTCTCATGTCCTCGTATGCGATGTTCTGGTAACAAAGCAGTAGCTGAGCCAAGAAAGAGCTCTGGCTGCTCATTACACCACACACACTCCCTAGTTTGTTAATTGTGTTTGAACAATGAAAAGTCATTCTGGAATTAAATCTGGTATGGAAGTTCTCAGCCAAAATGTGCATTTGCTTGGGACATTTGGGAAGCAAGGTAGTGGGGATAGATTGTCTGCATCTTACTTCACTGAAGGTCACATGGCCCCCGTGCACTTTCGGGTGAATTCAGACCACTTACAAGGGTACCTCAGGAAGATTTAGGCACCAGAAAAGGAATTCGCGGAAATGGTGAGCACTTTAAAAAGCCTAGGGCTGCCTATAGCTGCCTAACAACGACCCATACATCTGTCCATGAGAGGAGACAGGCTGCAAACAGGGGCAGCCCTGCTGCAGCAGAAGGCATCAGGGCAGCCTGGGCTGGTGGGGCCCCAAAGGCACGCTCAGATCCTGCAGCCCAGCACACACAGAAGCATGGGAAGCAGCCCAAACACAACCCACTGGCAAGAAGATTCCCAGGCAGCATCATGTGCTCAGTTGGGGTTCATTCCAAAATTGTTTAAAAAACCTAAATTACACATCTTTCAGACAGGGGAACAGTGAGGCAAAGTCCTGAGCCACCCAGCAGCCCTCAGCAGAGCCCTCTCCCTGCTCTGTTTGCTCTGCACATACTCTCAGGGCTTTGCTGCCTCTGATACAAGTATGAGGTTGAATTGCCATAGCAACAGCATCAGGCAGGTGCAAAATGCGGTGTTTTCTCCACCAGATGTAAAGGAAAACCTTTCTGCTCCGGGGAAGGGGCCTGTCAGTCGTAATGAAGATTGTCCTCTCTTCTTTTACCTGGAAACATAGCAAGGAAAAGTCTTTATTGATTTTTTGTGAGGGAACTGGGGCTCCAGGATTAATCATCTTCTGATGTTTATTTTTGCTACACAATAGGTATCCATATAGGTACAGGCAAAAAGGATATGGGCTAGATATAGCACCGTATACAAAGCAGTGAAGGGAATTTCTCTTTGCAGCAGACAGGGTCAATGAGAAGGCAGTGAAATGGAAAATGATGCTGCTTTTCCCAGCTGCCCAGTAAGTGTCCTGGCCAGAGCACAGGTCAGTTCCTACAAAGTAGAAGTGACAGAGGTAGCCCAGGGAGATTCCTCCCTGCCTTTCAAGGCTGCTGGGGGCTTGTACTTGGGCCAGGCATGTAGGGCATGCCTCCTTGTTTGAGACAGACCCAGTTTCCCCCCAGTGTGCCCCAGGAGCAGCTTTTTGCATCGGGGATGGGATTGGGATACTCCCAGAGCTGAGCTCTGGGCCAGCATGAGGTGGAACTGCAGCCACTGAGACATTCTCCATCACTTTGCCTTTAAACTTTGCACACCTTGGGAAAGCTGGAGGAGAGGGGTGTCTGACAGAATAGCCAAAAAGCACCTGTGTTTTCATTACGTTACACACCTGAAACCTCAGTGACTGTGCCCTGAAGAGGAAGAGGGGGAGTTGTTTAGCCACATGTATCTGCATAGCCATCAGCCAGTGTACTTTGTAGTTTGTCATTGAATTTAATTATTTGGGGGCTGTTCCTTATTATTTTGAAGTGGCCCCTGCTCCACACAAATGCTTTATTTTACTGTTGAAAATATCAGAAGTAAATAACACTGAGACAGAGGTCAGAAAAATGTTAATTACAAAGAAGGACCAAATCCCAGAGCATCCTAAATTTCTAAATCATGGGTACTGATTTTTGTGTCCTTCTCTTCGGGTTTTGTCACGATTTTTGTCCTGTTGTTGTTCCTGGCAGTTTAAAACAAATTACTCCTAGTTCCCATTAACTTTGCAGCTACGACTACATTACCAGAGGGGAGCCTGGCGTGCAGACATCATTCCTTTCAGAGTGGCAGCCTTGGCCGCCGAGAGCTCTCCTCCACCCCAAACACTTCCTAACCTACAGCTGACAGATACAGCCACCTGGTGGCATTTGTGTGGGAAATTAAGGGCAAACTTTTAGGGTCGGCAATCCCAGCAGAAAAGGGGAGAGTACTGTGTACGAATAGCTATCAGCTTGTCTGTCACACCGTCTTGCAGAAGAGTATTAAAAAAAACAAGCCTTCTATAATAGTCTCTCAAATTTTCCCACCTTTTTTTTCCCTATACATACATATATCAAAATTAATTTTGATTTGAAGAATGAAGTCCAGGAACTAACTGGCATCACAGTCTTCCAGGCATTTTGTAACATTATCACTCAAGTAATGAAGTGTACAGATAAACCACGAGACAGGTGAGCAGCGTCAGTGCGTCTTCTGACAACAAATAGCTCTGTGATGCTGGCTAATCGATTCTGACTATTAAATGTGTATTTCCATGTTAAAACAGTCCTCCCTTCTGTTTCTTAGGGAGTCAAATCTAGGGTAAACAATTTGTTTATTTAGTAGTGTTATTAACAGTATCAAATATGTTACAGATCAAAAGTGACCAAACTATTTAATTGACAGAGAGAACCTTGACCTGTCAAGGAAGTCCGTAAAAGAGCAACAGAAAAGCAGCAAGGCCATCCCCTTCAAAGGCACTGAAGGCTGCTGTTAACTGTATTCTGAATCATAAAAAGCACAAATTCAAAGTAACACGTGCTAACAGCCCCCTCCAAAGCAACCTTCTAGCTAAAACAATACATCTAAAAATACATCTGCTGATGAGGTCAGTAGGTTTATCCCCATTGAGAGTCAGAAGGGCAGGAACTAAATAATAATGCAGTAAGAAAAAAAAAAGGAAAAAAAAGGCTACAGCAGTGAGAAAATACAGTGAGAAAATAACAAGCTCTTTGTTTGTAGTTTCAGCTTTCCTGACCAGCTCCAGTATGTGATCTCTTTCCTGCTGCTGAAACTTCAAGTTCAAATGATCACTGTCCAAAGTGCAGAATGATTATTATAATAAAAATGCATTGAATACCAACACAAACAGCTACTAATAAAAAACATTTCATGGTAGAAGATTCCCTCACCCCACATCCCTGAGTAAAGACACAGATCTAGTGTAATTATTGCTGACAGTGACTAATTTACTCATCACTAGACAACAGCGTCCACTAGACTCTCTGTGTAGGTGAAGATGGGATGGCCAAACCGTGCTCATAGTATCCTCTTCCCCTCAGTTTTCTGAGAGCCCAGTTCATGCTTGGCACATAAGAGATTTCCTTGATCCCACAGAAGCCTTGTGTGTAGAAGAAAATGTGGTGGCTTTTAGTCCGGTAAGCACATTCTTCAAGCCATCACCACAACCAAGCTGCCAGAAACTTCCAGAAATACCAAGAGGTGGCAGAGCTTTAGGGCAGTCAAGAGTTTTTCCAATGAGTGAAAAAAGACAGAAGTTGAAATCTGTAATTGCTTTGAGGAGAAGCAAGAGTTTCATGCCTGACGCAGGACTGCTAGGGCCACTGCAGAACAGCAAGCAGAGATGGAAAAAACTTAATCATGAGCCAGCTCAGCAGCTACAAATGTTCCCAGTGCAATGCCCAGTGAAGGGATCCAAACCAATTCCTGCTTAAAAGCAAAAGCCTATTTTAAAAGACTCGTACAAAGAAGAGGGGGGGGAAAAAGAAAGGAAGAAAAAAAAAAACCCCAACTACTTACTTGGCTTTATACTTCAGCCACACTGTGTGCTTGTTGCTAAGGCACAATCTGCAGATGTGTGCTGGGCTTGCAAATCATACTAAAGCATCTGCGCCTGGGGACCAGTCCTGCTCCTCAGTAAGCGTTTTCTCCCCTGACATCTCAGAATGACAAGAGTTGACCTTACTGACACTGCTGCCCTAGAAGAAATAGAAGGGAACATTTGCGTCACTAAAGCAGCTCCATTGAGGCGAAAGCACCATGGCACCCAAGGCAAGCCCCGCTGAAGCGTGAGGTCCCCAAACAAAACTCTCTGTGAGTCTGCATCTGCTCGCATCACAACGAGTGCCAAAAATGCCCTTGACTTCAACTAGAGTAGGATCAGGTGCTCTCTCATGGGAAAGGCAGAGTCATCCTAGGCAGAGAAAACCAGAGCCTATCAAATAGGATAAAATACAGCAATTGTGAAGGAATCCTTCAGGGGGATGTGGGGGGGAAAGCACCCCTGTATTTCCATTATTGCTACTGGGTCCCTTGGTGAGATTAAGGTGGCTGTGAAACTCCCAAGCCTGCCCCTGTAGGGACAGGGTTGGCAGGTTAAGACACAGTTATTTTAGAGCCAGGGTGGTTGTTCTGGTTTTTAAGCTCCCTGAATCTCTTTTGATAGCTGAGCAAAACTGGCAAGGTTAATAAAATCCAGGCAGCTAAGAGGCAGCTGTGACACTGCTATTCGTAGGGCATCAAACCAAGAGGTCAAGCATGCTGACTTCAGCCATGTTACACTTGGGATAAATGGGACCCATAAGATTTTTTCTCAGTTCACATCTGTGCAACAGCATTGTGTTGAAAAGCCAAAGGTTTCTCAGCCCTGGTACATTGCCCAGCTGAGCACGCTCCTGCTGCTTCTTCCAGCCCAAAACCTGTGCTTTGAGGTGCAGCAGCACCCAGGCATTGCCTTCAGGGTCGTCTCTCTGGGCTCATCCAGGGGCACGCTGAGCTGTGCTGTACCCCGGCAAAGGGCTGGCACTCCAGCAGTGCTGGCCAGGTCCCAGGCACATCCTCGCCAGCCTCTGTCACGCTTCACAGCCACCTTCTCCTGTAACATAGTCCTGGTGGGGCTGGCTGAGTCGTTCATGGCTTGTCCCTCCAGAGACCTTGTGCTTGCAGGCCACACAGTTCATAACACACAACTCCTGCCAGAGCGGGGGCTTTGGTCTTTTTTTAAAGCCATTTGCTTTAGACCACACGAGCAATACACAGAACCAGCCCAAAGATGAAATCATCTATATGCTGTGCCATCCTTGCTTTGTCTCACCACCCAGAATTGGTTTTGGAAATTAAGGGAAATTCATCTCAGGAGAGGAGCGCCTGTTTGCTCTACAGACGTCAGGAGCACAGCTGACCTTTGGAGGATGGGAGCTCTCTGATTTTGCGGTCTGCGTCTTTCAAATGGGCCCATGAGACAGATACACTCTCTTTTTTCTGCCATGAGGTAATGCTACGTCGGCTGTTGTCAGATGGTCAAGGTCCCTCACAGCACAAGCTGATTCTTAAGGAATAAAATGTCTTTTCCCAATAATCGCATAAACAAAACACCAACGAAATAAAACTTACTTGCAGCATATGCTAGCAGATCGTTATTTACCCTTGGAATTGTTTTTGCAGGCAGAAAGTAAATTTTATTTGAAGCGATCATATTGTAGATGAGGGTTACAAGGCTGGATTTGTTCAGGAAAAAAATCCCACTAAGTTATAAATGCTAAATGTGAGTCAGAGGAAATTTCTAGACTGATAAAACAAAAATTGAATAAGCAGTTTTAATATATTTTTGAAGTATGTCTTATTCTAATCTGAAGACTTTGACATGTCTAATATATGTGGAATTCCTGTTTAAGTCTAAGTCTTATCAGCTGTCTAAAAGAAACTGCAAAGTTCTCCTCTCGAAAATAGACCACCCTCTGTAGAGCAACGAGCAGCCATGGAGCAGGTTCTGCAAATTCCTTGTCCTCTGCTTATCACTAGACACAAAACCACTATTCAAGTGTATAGTGTCAATTGTATATGTATTTGCAGAACAGAGCCACCATTTGGTCCCACTACACTGCTGAAGATAGGCAGTGTTAGAGACAGGAAACAAACCGCAAAGTCAGGGCATCCTCTTTCAACTATACTTGCTCAATAAAAAACTCTGCACGGAAATGAAGGGAGTACCACCTACTTAGGCAGGCTGGACCAGACCTGGCAGCCCATGAGTCTTTTCAGGGACACTGGATCTGAGTAGGAATTGTGATTACATGTTTCTGACACTGGCTGCTGCTGGAGGGAGAGCACTAGATCAGATGTACTGCTCCAGCAACTGCTAAGTTCTTAATTTAGGCACTTTATGGAAATTGTTGAAAAACATTCTAATTGGAAGCAACTTCTGCTTCTCCAGCATATAATTTTCCCCACTTTTTAGTACTGACGCATTTGCATGAAAACAAGCTCTTTGTTTTTAAAATTCCACTGCTCTTGTTGTTTATTCCCCACTGGAATTCATAATCCTGTGTTTGCACAAAGCACTATAATTGGTTGCTGTGGAAGGGTTTCTACCAAAAGGAAATGATTATTAATAATCAAGAATGAACAGTTGCATAAAAGAGATTAGTAAAGTAAGTCTCATTCTAATAATAATAATGGTAATCTCCGTGAAACCAATGCCTTCAAATGCTTTGAAACATAAACATATCCTAGTGATAAAAATCATCTTTAAACATGAAGAGCAGTAAAAAAAAACATAGGAGCGAGTACAGGTAGAGTTTGGCTATATTAACAGGGGCAGTGCATTTTGCAGCTGGCAATGAGTTCAAAATCCCACCATGAGCTGAATATGTCCCAGACCAACATAAATACATTACATATATATAAATAAGTAAAAGTAAAGACTCAAGTGGCAATTAATGACTTCACATAAGTAATTCCTGCAGCCCAAACAACATGTAATAATGAACTAATACAAAGGGCAAGTTTCTCCACATCACCTATTTCTAAAATTCTTGAGAGAAGGAGAGGCTTTCCTGGTATCTTGCATTATTTCGGACATGCTTACTACAGACACGGAAGGTTTCAGTTTCTGGTTCCTGTGACTCAGAGGTCTGGCACAGGAGATCCTGTTTCTAAATAGCCTGAGGAATCAGTGGAGAGAGGCCCCTGAAAGATTTTTGACCAGATTACAATCTTGAGGCAGTTTTTGAAGGCCACCAGAGTTGGCTGGTACATTAACTCCCTGCAGACTTTCAGGGCTCAAGGACCTTCCTCCTTACCAAAGAGCTTCTGTTGCAGCACAAACTAGTAGGCTGCAACAATACTTTACCACTGGTCAGATTCTACTGTCTGTGCTGTATCTCCTTCCTCCAGAGGCCAGGCCAGACCACACTACTCCTCCTCCACCCAACCTCCTCTCCCACCATCCTCAGGGCTATTTAACTCCTTAGCAGGAACGAGCTACAGCTGCACATCATCCATGTCAATCAACCCACTGCCTCTGAGGCAAGGCCACAGCGGCATGTTATCAATGCTAATCAACCCACTGCCTTCATCCCTCTACAAACTTCCTAATTTTCCCTTGTAAAACACATTTCTTCTTTTCCAGCCCACTGTGATTCCAACTTTTAACCCAGAGCCATGCTGCTTCAATAGCAGTAGGAACAACCCTTGTTTTGGAGCAAAGCCGTAGGGACCTGGACACTGAGCCAGGGCTCCCAGTCCCTGGGTTTACCTGCACCAGCCCTCCAGAGGAGCACCCTGCTGCCTGCCAAATCACTCTGAGGCAGGTTTAACACAAGTCAGGCTTTAAGAATAAAATATTTACTTTAAAACATTGATATGTAACCATGGAACAACGTTGTAAAAAGATAAAATGAACTGCCTTAACAAGGGCATATTTAACAACGATCCTCCATAGCAGCTAGCGTCTACGTTTTTTAAGCATTATTATCTCCCAAATAACTGAGTTCTTTTCTCTTTTGAGATTGTTTCTGCCTCCTCTTGCATCTTTTCCTCAATCCTCCCACCTGCCCTCTCCATGGGAGGCAGAGAACAGAGCGGCACAGAGCAGTGCTCAGACCGTTCCTCCACACCAGCTCCAGCTGGGATGTTCAAAGCTTGCTTGCTTCTCACCTGTAAAACCTCCCTCTTGGTGTCCACTCCTGGGCATTAGACATCACTTGGTGCTCCATGTCCAGTAAGGAGATGCAGAAGTCCCTTTTTTCCCTTCCTTTTCTTCTACATAGGTGGTTCTACAAACTTTTCAACAGCCAAACTTAAACATCATGTTCCTGGCTTCAGGTTGCTTTTCTGTTACAATATCCTGAGGAAACATTGATAAATATGATGCATGATATTATGATAAGTATTAACATCCAGTCTTCGTCCTATATTCACAGCTAAATGTATTATACAAGTATTACATAACTTTTACATCACTTCAACACACACCCATCTAAAATTTGTGCATGTCATCCTTAAATGAAATTATAGAATTTACTTCTTAGTGAATGATTTTTTTGCATAATAGAACAAACAGTGAAGCAATGAACAAGTGAGAAATCTTTGTAATTGCAGTCATCTTCAGTTGCCTTCCTGTCTGGATCTCAGCAAACTGAGGGACATTTGAGTTCCAAAGGTGTGGCGCAGAGGTATTTCCAAAGCAAACATCATTCTGACACATAAAAATAGTAGTCCCTAATATGGACTCTAAATTACTTCATGCATGCACGACAAAGATGAAACTGAAATATTTATGTGATCGTCTTTTGTTAGAAGGGTTGCCAAAGCCTGCAATTTGCCTTTTTATTAAGTGAAAGGACTGTGTCCTGTCTGCTCGTAATGGCATCTTTGGCATGGGCTGGAGGTGCTTATTTCTCTGCTTTGACAAGCAGAGAGTTTAAGGTCCAGGTACCGCTTCTTTGGGTGCATCCTTTGTCACTAAGTCATTTGTTTGGTAATACAAAACTTGAGGGCTCGGAAATATCCTTTGATTTGATCTCTTCTTTAAGAAGGTACCTCCCTGATAAAAATACACATCAGACAATGACGAGGAAGTGGAATCTCTCCTCCCTTTGCCAAATAAACTGCACTGATGTAATTAACTAAATTCAAAGTCAGCTGATGTGGGTTAACTTAAACTTGTTCAGTAAATAGACATAGCTGTAGCTACTTTTTGCCAATGATTTTCTCTGGCATTTATACACAAGTAATGGCCCTCAAACGTGACACAGGCACGCAGGAATCCTTCTAGACCCTGCGTTAAGATGAGAAATATTCAGTTCAAACCAGAGAAATGAGACATCAGTATGCAAGCAAAGGGATAGTATCTTGGAGGTGTACATGTTTGGATTTTCAAAAGGCTTTGAACAAGCTCCTCACAAAAGACTGTTAAGCATCTGAGTTGTCAGGATATATGCGGGAATACACTCTTCTGAATTAGTAACTGGTGGGAAAATACGACACAAAGGACACAGGTATGGTCCAGGTTCACAGTGAAGTGAATTTCTCAGCAGGATCCAGCAAGGATTTGAGAGACCTGTATTAAATTGCATATTTGTGTATGGCCTGGAAAGGGGAAAGGGGGCAACTGAAGCAATAAAACTCACAGGGGGTGCAGAGTGATTCAGGGCAGCCAGACCTGACTGAGGATAAGCTGAAGTCAAGCTGATGGTGCAGAACTGCAGAGGGATTACGCAACATGGAGACAATGGCAGGCAGATTTCAGTGCCAGTAACTGCAAAGTAATGCACATGGGAGGAAAAAACGTAACTTTAAACTGTATCTGATGGAGTGTAAAGAAGGTATAGTCAGTCAGAAAAGAAATCTTGAAACTATGTGTTACTTCTCTGGAAGCATCTCAGTGTTCAATAGTGGTTAAAAAGACGTTTGGGGAATTATTAGCAGAAGAATAGAGGAAAAAGCCAGAAAATACTATTATGCCATGGTGTCAATCCCCAGAGCATATATTCACTGAATATTGAGTACCACTCTGGCCATGCCATCTTAAAAGGAACATAATACAATTGGGAGCAGTGCTGGTGGGACAGCAGGATGATATGACTTCCATATGAGGAAATGACTACGCAGACTAGGAGTGCACTTCGGAAATGGTATGATTGAAGGGGTATATAACATAGGGCTCCACAACCAACATGCTGTCGCTAAAACAAATTGGGAAAGTCTGTTCCCTACTTGCTATTTATCTGGGAAGAGTGACATGGTCTGGTAGCTGGCTTAAAACAATGAATAGGAAGAACTTTTTCACCCAGCACATAATTGTATCACTGAACTCTGTGACACAGGATAATGTGAAGTGCAGGAATAGCAATCGTTTCAAAAGGGGATTAGATCAGTTCATGAAAAGCTACCAAAGGCTATTAAACACGACATCTTTCTGCAACTACTTACTGAAGAAAATCCCTCAACCACAGAGAGTGGAGCTGAAAAAGCATCCCAGGTAATACCACATATATCCTCTATATCTGCCCTTGGCATCGGCTGCTGGCCCCTGGCAAAAGTGTGCACAGGGCACTAGGTCTAACCTGTTATGGTAACTCTCACCCTAATGCATTTACAACTATGTTTCCATACTGGTAATTTGGTGTCCATGAGTTAGAGATTCAGTTTCCTGATGTTCAGCTACACGAAATTCAGTGACTATCAGCCTATCAAATCATTATAAATAACTTTGCTTTACCAGCGTCAGAGAAGGAGGCAAAAGCACCAATATTACTTTGTTCCTGGGGTTTCCTATGGAGTCAATCGATTATTTTCTCCTGAAGCAAAGCCACAGTAACTTTATACAGTTACTGCACCCCAAATTTTGCTGCAAAAAGACAGAAAGGACAAGGCAAATCTTGTCCTTGGCCAAAAGTTTGGCTCTCTCCAGCCCACACAGCTCTCTTGCACTACCACAGCTGCCTTTGTGCCTGCAAACTCTTGTGCTGTTCCCCAGAGCCTGTGGCACAGGCACCAGCTTCACACTGTAAAAGCATCACTCTCGTGGGCTTCTGCATGGCCTCTGCTTCCCCAAACACTGTAAGTCATGGGTGGGGGGAACACCCACACAAAGCACAGCCACAGGAGTTCCCCACGTGGCTCAAGGATCCAAACAGTATATAATGTGAACAGAAGCAGCTTGCTCTGCTAGAGGGGACCAGCACTGAGTTGGCTTTGCCCCACTGGCAAAGTGATGCTGAGGTCTCTGAGTTGATACCTGGGGAGATCCAAGGACACAAAATAAAAGAGTGTGTGATGAGAAGGGGGTGCTGAGAAACAGACAGAAGGCCCATGCAAGGAGAGGAATTATACATGAAGGTTCAAGGCCATCCTCTGGGATGCTTTGCCTATGGGAAACTCAGTGAAAGGCCATGAAACTTCAGAAAAGCATCAGGGTGCTCTGGAGCCAGAGAAGTTGTGCCAGAGTTTTCCTTGTGAACACTTCCACATCTTTGATCGCCAAATGGAGATTTCTGCTTTGCTGCTTCAGCTTATCTGGGAGTCCTTGTCCCAGGCAATGCACTTACATTATTTTTAGCATACACAGTAAAATTCCATTTTGTTTCTGAAACATCCAGTTCTCCCAGCTTTCACCACTGTGCTTTTGCTGAGGCCACACTGTTTTACAGGATTATAACCTCTGCAGTTTAGCAGAGGCAGATTTATCAGATACCACCATGGGTAAAACTGCAGAGTCCAAAGGAAATAATGAAAATCTCAGTCAAAATAAGAAATTGCAGTTAATGTAGGAGTTCTTTTTGCTCAGCTTAAGTAAGCAAGATATGAACCTGAGCATTTAGGCTTTAGAAGCTGTAGAAACCAGGTTTACCACTAAGTCTAATAGTACAACATTATGACTATGGGAGTAACTGAGTTACTGTAAATCACACCTACTTACGTGATAGGAAGTGTTGTGTAGAAATCACAGGACTATGTCATTAATAAACCCCAGGAACAAAACACAGATTTTTTTTATTAGTTTTAAAAGCCTGAAAAATCACAGAAGCTTGTGAATATTAAATTAATGAAGCATTGAAGTATCAGGACAATTACCAGGGCAATATATTGAGGAAGTAAAACACACAAAAGAAGATAAAGGAATGTGCTGACAACACAAACTTCTGTCAGTAGAATGGAAGAGGAAAAATATAAAACCCACTGAAAACTGGTACTTTTATGAAGGAAAAATACTCCCCCAAGGCTAGTATTTCTGAGATAGCAGCTAGAACATAACATCTGAGGTCAACTTAATGAAGGTGAGAGTATATGAATAGCTAATCAGACCTATAATTTCTGTAGCTTTATAATTTTATATGACTTTTTCTCACTGGTTGAATTTTATTAAAATTAAAATTATACTTCATAAGTCTGAGAATTTGTTCCAATTTTCTTTCTTTTTTTATCTCCACAGTTTTTACACTTGAGGTACCTTTAGTAGCTAACTGAGTGAATGCAAAACTTAGCTTCAAAAGTTGTACAAATAGTACTGACTTATTGTAACCACATTAGTAGCTCCCTAAGGGATGGAGTCATGGGTTATTTTACCTCCTTTGGGAAACCAGCCCACTTCTCACCTCCTAATCCCCCTGGGAGGGTCCCTCTAGCACAATGGTGCTGAGTAAGGGTCTCCTCTGCACACCCTCTGCCTTGCCTAGCAAAGATACATCAGGAAGAGAAATGACAGGAGAGGGTTTGACTTTGCACCCTAGCAGCTAGATGCTTATCTTGGGCATGAAAGTCCTAAGTCTGTTCCAGAACCAGATAGATAGACAGACAGATCCCTGCTCCAGACTATATGTAATTTTTATACAGTCATTGCTTAAAAGCTCAAAATGCATAAAATTAATTAAAATAAAGGGAGCAGAAGTCCCTTGCCTTACACTGAATCCCTTGCCATAGGCTGTGGAGTCAGATCAGGTTTATGGGGGGGTGGAGGGTGAGGCTGGCAGGACCCCCCGCCTTACAGCACTCAGATAAGGACAGAGTGAAGTACAGGTCCTGGCTGTGAGAGCACAGCCACCGGCCAGCACTGCCCTCAGCTCAGCCAGGCACCTGGATGTGTGGCTTCTGCCTGCAGTGCTGAACAAAGTCACCTCCAGCCCAGGCACTGCTCCTGGCTGAGCAGCAAGGGTTGCCAGCACCTCCGGCTCCCCCAGAGCAAGACCCTCCTGCAGGACAGCCCCTTGCAGCGGTGGTCTGGGTGCAGGGCACCTATGATCTCACCCTGTTCCAGAATTTCGATAAATCCCAAAAAGCACCTGGTGGTATCTTTCAATGCCTAAATCATCTAATTAATCTGATCAATGAATGAGGACGGCCTGCTGTCTGTACAAGTGACATAAAAGAATGATGTCTATTAGCACATTAAGCATTATTGAGTGTTGCATGTTCTAACACCTGAAATGACCAACAGGAAAACCTGATGGGCACAGGTTCACTCATCCAATTCAGGTTACCTCTGGCCTTGTCCTGGAAAGGGACAAGGAAAAGATCAGCTTTCTGATGTCAAACATGAGTGCTGATGGAGGAGGAAAATTTCCAGGCGATTCACCGAGGTTCTGTGAAAACTAAGAAAGGAAAAAAATGTAACAGCAAATTCCTGCAAGAATAGGTTTAATGAACTTGTTTCTCAGGTTATTCATAGACCATGTCAATAAAAAACCCAGCTTAAGTATCTGTTCTCCCAGCTGTCTCTTGAAGGCTTTCCTCTGCTTTCTGATTCCTGTGTAAGGAGTATATTTTGGTCGAGGATAGTGCTGACACAGTGGTACCCACCAGCTGTCCAAATGGTGGCATGGGCAGCTGGGCAAGCCAACAGCCCTCGAGCTGTGCAGCTTCAGCTGAGGTCTGGCACGGATAGAGATGCAGAGTAACTAACATCATTTTAAAGGAGAAAAAGTTCTTCTGTATTGATTCCCTGTTGCTTTTAATCACAAGCAGAATTTGCCTTTGGTTTTACTTTCTCTTCCCTATTCTTTTTAAAGCCTATCCTACTCTCACTGTCATGGCCCCTACCGAGCCCTGGCATAGTTTACAGTAAAACTTAACTTTTCAATGTATCACCAGCAATACAGTGGTTAAAATCTCAAACACCCAATTAAAAAGTCACCCAAAGGCTGAAAGCTTTTGAAGTTGTTGGCAAATTCTCTGCTGATAAGATGTGGTGGGTTCGTGTTGGCTGGCTGCCAGACGCCCACCCAGCTGCTCTCTCACTCCCCCTCCTCAGCAGGAGAAGGGAAGAAAATAAGATGGAAAAGCTATGGGTTGAGATAAAGACAGTTTAATTAAAAAAAAAGCAAAAGCTGTGTGTGGAAGCAAAACAAAAAGAGAAATTTATTTGCTACTTCCCATCAGCAGGCAGGTGTCCAGCTACTCCCTAGGAAGCAGGGCTTTGGTATGTGTGGCAATTGCTTGGGAAGACAAACATCATAACCACGATGCCTCCTCATTCTCCCCCTTTCCCTCAGCCTTTATTGCTGATTACAATATTATATGATATGAAATACCCCCTTGGTCAGCTGTCTCTCCCAGGCTTTTGCTCGCTCCCAGTCTAATGGTCTTTTGTGGATGAGAGGATTGGAGAGATGGCCTTGATGCTGTGCAGTCACTGTTCACCAGTAGCCATAACATTGATGCCTTATCAGTACTGTGTTAGCCAGAAATGCAAAGCCCAGCACCATACATACTGGTGTGAAGAAAACTAACTTCATCCCAGCCAGACCCAGTAAGAATTAAAAGAATCTAATTGTCTATATTACATAAGAAAAGAAAAAAAAAAAACCCCAACAAATAAAAAAATCCTTGTCTGAGTAATCTTACAACTAATCCAATGTCATTGGTGGCTACTCTTCCAGCATCAATTAATTCACTTGCAATTTAGGCAATAAAGAAGAATAAGCTCCCTAGCTGAGATTTACACATCCTCTGCCATGGACACATGGAAGTTGGAAAAGATCTTTTATTAGTCTGTGGGATAATGGTTCTTCCTGGCTCACATAGTAAACTCAAAAATATAGGTGCATTGTCATCTCTTTATGTAACAACAATTACGAGCTGACGATACTTTCATTTTGAAAAGGTTGTTCAATTGGAGAAATTATACGGAAAAGCTTAATCTCTACAGATTTGCACTGATTCCTTTCTCATTCTGGAAGCACGAGTACCTACAGAGCTGGATGAGTTGTAAAGGCGATCGGATGCTGTGCACTGGCTGTAGCCAGCTTGCCAAACAAGACTTCGGAAACACTACCTCTGCTCTACGTGCTTAGATGGGATTTTGCACTGGGAAGCCACAGATGGGACAAAATCCAGCACCTTTCCCTGGAAAGGGGCAGGGGAAAAATCTCCTTTCACATGCAGTAAGCACAGAGGATTTTGGTCTTGGTAAAAACTTAGCAAAGACTGGCTCTATTTTCTGATGGGCAAAGCCTCACTGAAGGCAGGTGGAGTCCCAACAACAAGAAAAAGAGCCTGAACAGGGAAGAGGCCTGGAAACCATGTTGAGCAAGGTATGGTTTCACCTCAATTAGCACAGCCATGCTGAAAACACAGCATGCCCAGGTCTCACTGTAGCCACCAGAGAGGCACTGCTGAAAGCCATTCAGGCTGATTTTCCTTTTGGGTTTGTCTGTCACTCTCCATCGACGATGGAGATGGGCAGCAGCACTGCCCATGGAGTCTGTCTACTCTAGTTCCTAATTTTAAGGTGTGCAGAGTCGGAGCCAGTCCTCTGAGCAACTTTTTTCTTGTGCTTAATTTTGTCTTGATGAGTAACAAATGAAAGCATAAGAGTCTTAAATTATAGCTGCTCTCCTTTGAACTTGGCTAATACTAGGCTCTGCATGTGGATGGACAGAGGAAAAGCAGTAGCTCAAATTGAGAGCACTGCACTGAGGGCACACCATGTTGCTACAACATTTGCACACTGGAAGCTAATCATTAAAAGTCTTCTTAATGATTTTTCTTTTGTGCCCTCTCAAAGCTGAATAAATGATCATTCACTGCCTGGTAATATCTGACAAAGCCCTGGATACTGGAACAAAGTGTTCGGTCCTATTTAGTCACATTCTGGAAAGCTATTTATGTCTATTTTTCTTTGTATTATAATTATTATTATTATTATTAACACTGCTCCATTAAGAAGCATGATAATCATTTACAAACTAAAGAAGTGGTAAATATGTCTGGGTGTAAAATTTATTAGTGACAAGCTATTGCCTGATGTGACAGAGATTGCTAATTCCTAATTTTTCACACAAAACCTTGCTTCCGATAAGGAATGGTTGAAAATGTTGATAAATCTTTGTTATGATGTATTTAACGGCTGCTGGTGAACACTGCAAGACGTAAATCACAGAAGATGGCATTTTTAACTAGTAAATAAAAAGTAAATGAAAATACCATCACATATATTTAGAAGGTGTTTGAAAACAAAGGCCTACGAGTGATTTTTTTTTTTACTTGAAAGAGCTCTAAATGGGAAATAACAATACTGGAAGTCTATATTGCAACCCTGCATTTCTAAGGCACCACCCTTTCACCAAAACTTGAATTATGACTACCAACTGAGAAAAATTACAGAATCTGGCCCACAGCATGTATCAGCATTGAGTCTGTTCAATTGTAAAAGAATCTGGAGGACAATGCACAAAGTGGTTTGGAGTGATGGGATCATATTGACCAATTCAGAGAGCTTAGAGTCTGTCCTAAGCAAACGAGAAATCTTACACATATGTGAACAAAAGAAAAGAAACCAAATGAAAATAAATCCAGGGACGTGTTGGCTGGAAAGCACCAAGCTCAAGCTGTAAACACAAATAATAAGCTGCTGCAATTTGCCGCTATTGGCGAGTAGAGCCCATATTATTTTTGGATGTGCAGGGTGAGAATTATCTAATCTAGAATTTCCTCTCCTACCAGTAAAATGCAGATTTGACTCAACATGCACAACCCTCAGAATGAGCAGTGTGGTTTTTGCATGTGTTGCAAACTGGGATGCAACACCAGAAGGTCAAGGTGTCCAAGGCAACCATCTCGAACCTTCCTTTCTTTTCTGTTACCAGTGTTAAATGCTGGAGTGACACTGCTCGGCAGCCACTCTCTGACACAGTTCTTGCCAGGGCACAGGACTGCTGGGGGAGGAAGACACAGGACAATATCCTCCTACCATCGCTCAGTCTGCACACGTGGCCACAGCAGGTGTGGTTACAGCCAATGTTCAGCCAAAACCTACCAAGGAAGACAGTGATTTTTACTCTTTAAAGAGATGAAGGTCAGCTTTCTCTGGTTTGGACCATGCACAACTGAATTTCCAGTTTCCTCAACTTCACTGAGTTCTGCTGGAGTGTATCCAAGGACAGAAGTAATTTCATTAACACCTTTGCCATGTGGGCTATTTAAGGAGTTTAGAAACTTATTTGAAATATTAAGCTTTTCTATCTTAAAGTTTGTTTTCAGGTCTGGTACTTCCTAAGTTAAGGAAGATGTGCCTCACTAAGCAGGAATATCAGAAAGCATTTTCTGGAAGATGAGTTACCTAGAACAGCTTAGCTTTTTGATTCAATAGTCCCATAAGCATTAGACTAAGCCTACGCTTCCTGTCAGGAAACTTCTTATCAGAGACAAATGTGTATCCTGATACATATATTATGTTCCAGACCCTACAGTGAAAAATAATGTTTGCTCTTGTCTGTGGAAAAAGGTAGATTCCAGGTATATTCCATATTACTGCAGTTTTGAAAGGGTCAAATCCTTGCTTTTTCTACCACTATGCATTGAATTAACCAGCTTTTGTGGGTCAAAACCAAACTCTTCATGTGGAGTGATAAAGAACTGTGTGAGTGTGGATTTCACTGGGTGGAAAAACCTGACAAAACCCACATTTTTAGTAAGTCAGCCCAGATTTTTACTGCACAGTCCTTTAACAGTGTCAAGGAAGAATATAAGGCCATTAAGTCAGTGGAGATGTATCTTCAGTTCTATTTTCTTAATTTGGTTTAAATGGTGTTGCCAACATGTCACCTTTTTAAAATAAACACAGATAAGCTTTTTTATTAGCACTGAATTTCTAGCTGGAGGAAAGGATGGGAGAAAGTTAAACTGAGTTTGCTTCGTTAGAATGTTTGCATAATTACTGAGATTATGCTGCTGTTACTATCTGCAGCTGTTAAGTGCTGGGCAAGATATTTGTGTCACTACTATGAACATTTACTTTTCATAGCAACACTGTGCACTTTTAAGTATTATAGGTAAGCTTCCATTTCTTATTATTTTGGTCTACTTATGGGTTAGCATGTTTGCAAAACTGAGTATCACACAACCAAAATACTTCTTGTACTGTGACACAGAAGGAGAGCAAGGAACATTCATTCCCTTAGTCTGCCCCTGAACAATGCACAACCTTTCTCTGACTCGCCACACCCTTTGAAAAAAAGACTTTTAAACTGTCAACTCAAGAGACTGTGACCTGGTTTGACTTCTTAGCATCCACAAAGCACAGTGTAGACCAGCGGAAGGCTCAGCGGGGCTCATCTATGCATGTGAACCTTACAGGTTTGCTGTTCGCCTGCGCACTGAAGGAAACAAGCCTAACGTGATCAGACCGTCTGCCTGTACCTCCATTTTTTCTTCCCAACACCTTGGGCAATTTCCACTGGACTGAGGCACTAGTAGTCTCAGCTGTACTTCATAGACATTTCATCAAGACAGGTGGTAAAAAGGAAAGAAATCCTATTAATGATTCCACAGAGGAATGGCAGGAAGAGTTCAGGCATTTCTTGTTTCATTTTAAAGGTAGCTTTGCCTTGATTTTCTGACTCACATCTACAGCTTTAAAAAAACACTGTGCATATTCTCACAGAAACTTGCTTTGTGAACCTTGTTATTCAGTTTTCCAAGATTCTCCAAGGCCATTTCTGCCTCCATTCGTTCATTTAAGCTCCCCCCCTGTCCCCACGTAACTCCAGGCCAGGTGCTAATGACCGCTGCCATCTGAAACACACCATCGCTTGCCCTTTGCTGAACCCCTGAGCTGGAGTCCTTGCTTCTCCCAGGATGGTCCTCCCTGAGTCTGGCCAGAAAAAAACCTCTTTTCTCAATCGAAATGTAAAGAAATGAAAAGGTTTTATGGATATTTCCATGCAAATGTTCGACTTACAGATAAAACATGAGATTTTCTCTGAAAGTTGGGCTGTGAGTGTTGCTGTGTTTCACAACAGCATTGATCCAGGAGCCTCTTGTTTCTGCTTCTGCTACGGTGTGAGCAGCCAGCTAAAAGGATCCATCTCACAAGACAACCCAGCACCCCGTGTGAAGAAGTCCTTGCACTGTGTGGCCATTTTCTAGAACCTGCCTTTTGACAACAAATACCTGTATTTTGCTGTAAGGAGGTGACATTTTCCATGAAATAGTATAGTTTAGCAAAGCACAAGCTTTCCATCAATAACAGCTCAGATACTTTTTTTAACACCAATTTCCTAGTCCCAACACCTTTCCCTTGTGTCATTTTGAGGGAAAGGCATGAAGATGCTTTCAACCTGAACGATTCTGTGATTCTGTGCACAGGAGTCCTGGGTGTGTGCTGACAGACTGCTTCCAACCTGACACACTAACAGCACCTGCAACACTTCAGAATGGTTCAACCCACCACCACTTGCTTTAATTGAGTAGGTATCCAGAAAGGGCTTTTTTAAGATGCAGTGGTAGCCTCATTTCACAGTATTTTGCTTACATCATGGGTGAGATTCCTCCATGCAGGTGCCTAAAGGTGATTTAGGGTGAGCTTAGTGCCGGTGCCAGGCAGGGCCACTTGAGGTGCCTTCAGCTGGTGCTCCAGAAGGACCCACCCAGGTCTCCCACTGGTTTCATGCCGTATCTGCCAGCGAAGGTATCTCAGATACCTGTACTGAGGGACCTGAATGAAGCCCTTGAACTCCACTGAGCACAAGAGGGCTTGGACACCTGGTTCACAGCCAGCTCTCCACATGTACATATCGAACTACAAATCTCTAAACTCTGGAGCTGAAGCCCATACTATGCCTTTAGTCCAATGCTATTTAGACCCAATCTGATGATATTGCTAATGCCCACATTCATGATGCTCCATTTTGGGTGACACTGAGGCCTGACAGCAGATCACAGTCTGGCCTCTCTGGAGAACCAAGCTCTTCCCTGTGTTGCCAGAGGAGCACACACACTGCACCAGTGCGATGTGCAGGCACTGAGCTTCCCCTCTCCTCTTACACCAGGTCTGCACCACACCTAATTTACACCCCCGACACTGATAAATTCCTCTCCCAAACAAGGTGCTCTCCAGGGACTGATCTATTAACTGCACTGTATTTTAGTTGCAGCAAAACCCAAGGAACAGAATACGTCTTCTCTAACTCTGCCAGGCAAGCATTTTGCATTTGATGAGGGGCAATTTATAACGGCTTTTGGCTGAGTTGAGAGCTGGCAAGTGTGCCAACCTGATTTCAGGCAGGGAAAAACTCAGGCAATGAGAGAGTGCCTTATCATTCCAGAGCCTTAGGAAAATACCTGGCCACTTTCTGAGAGGACCTTTGAAGTGGCTCACCTGGGCTGTTGACAAGTACCCTGACCTGGGCTTTTCACTCCCACAGGCAGCTGGCATCAGCAGCAGTCCCACTACCCAGAGAGGCACGTGCAGGAGGGGAGTCACCCTGGTCCCTGAGCCCACCCGGCACATCACCCTGCTCCTCCTTCTACCACGTTGCAAGGACCCTGGCCTCCCATCCTCCTCCTTTGGCTCCTTCTCCTTTGGTAGTATCTCACAGGCATCTCCTCCCTGGCCCCAAAATGATCTTCCTCAAACGTTTTCTCTAACAAACTCTTCCTGCTCATGCCAAAGTTAATGGAAACACCGCATGAATTAGAGGGAAGGTCAGTGCCCATGGTGGGAACCCAGCCCTGCGGGTGAACACGGGGTCTGCAGGGTTTGGGTACCTGATGACTCTTTTGCTTAAACCCATTGATTTTATACTGAGCCTTCATAAACAATGGGAAAAATAGCAGTGGGCTCGGCCCACTCATGATATGTTTTGCACATCTTATCTTCCACACAGTGTCACCCTCCTTGTTCTGTAATGTTGGAAATTGAGTTTGCTGTCGGGACATCCTGAGTAGATGAAGCGCAGTTTGGAGGGGCGACTGAACTGGCTCCATAAGGAAATCAGGTCTGGGGCAATCCAGGGGAGTATCTTAGCAATGGTCTCCAGTCTGAATACAGACACTTGTTTTCTGACATCAGCTATACCTCAGAATTTCCCACTATGAGCTCCTTAGAGGATTCAAAAAATGCCTGGTAAAACTAATGTACAGGGTGCCAGTAAGCCTTATCCAGCATAGCACCCTGCTTCTGCTCACTCCCCCTTCACAAGGAGGAACGTGAAACACCCAGACCCCATGTGGGGCTGCCAGGAGGGCCTGTGATGGGGAGCCAGTCTGACAAGCAGAGACCCAGAGAGTGCGGGTAGTTTATCTCATGGAGGAGAGGCAGAGGAGGATGTGATTGCTTTCCTGGAAACGCCTGCCAGAGGGCAGAGGAGCTCCTCACCCCAAAAGACAATGCTGGCACAAGGCTAAATGCCTATGAATAATCCGTCTGGAAATTCAATCAGATCAAAAGGGGGAATTCAGCATCAAATTTCCCATAGGACAAGGGGGGAAACGGTCTAAACTTCTCAGCTGGAGCCTGCAGTGGTTATGAAAGCACAAGTGTGCCAGTGGGGTGAGTAGACAAGCAAGGTTAGGCTGGCAGGAAAAGCCAGGATTTTGGAATGGCAAAAAATGAACACATTTTAAGGCAGAGAAGTCCATCTTCAACGTATTTTGTAACATCAGGAGTGCTCTGCACACTGGGGGGCTGAGATAAGCAGGGTAGCACACAGCTTTGCCCTTTCCCGGTCTGCACTGCGTGCCCCTACCAGTGTCAGCATGTTGCAGGCTAATGATATCCCAGCAGTAGGATGATTGCTTTTCTCTTCATGCACACTTTCTCACCTGGTTTAAAAGGCAAAATCACCAAGGATGAAATCTGCAACTATACAATTGGGGACATTCCTGATGTCCCATGTTGAATGCGCCTATTATCCTGTTTACATCCCCATCATTAGGCCAGCAAGATCCCCAGCGACCTATTGTCTGCAGTGTGCAGTGCAGCATTTCTGCTCACCTGTCACTTTGGTGTCTGAGCTTCTTTATCGTAGTATCTGCATATCTCTGCAGTGATACTTCGGTTGTGTGCCAGGCACAGCTCTGGCATACTGCATGGAAAACAAAGCCCTCCTATAGCCTTTCTCCAATCTGAAGAATATCCCTGAAAATCTCTAAAAGAGAACAAGAATGTAACTTGCTTCTAGTAGAAATTACCGAGTTTCAAATTGCTCATAGCTGATTTATGTACTGAAGGCAAAAAAATTTCATCTCCTCTGGCATTTAATATGAATTTTGTACCTATATAACATCATAAGGACCTATATACTGAATAAATAAAGCGTGGGCAGGGCTAGTCATGATTTAATCCCACAAAACGATGTCATGATTAAATCACTAAATTGTTAGTCATGGTTAAATCCTACTGAACCTTGCAGTGCAGGAACATTACTGAGACCAGCTAAATCCTGCCTCCTCCACCCTCGAAGGTGCCCGTCTGCACCTCTCGCCCACCCTAAAGCTGTGTGCCAGGCACGGCAGTGCAGGGCCGGGGGGATGCTGCAGGCACAGCTCCTGCAGTAACACTCTCCTCCTCCAAGTTTACAGCAAATTTCCGTCCCCTGCCACCTTTATAAAAATAAACTGCTCTCACTCTTACTCCCAAGTGGAAATATTCTTCTGAGGCAGTGTATTTCATTTTGAAGTAATAGCCTGCGGTGACTTTTTCCAAGGGCCCTTTACTGCCTGGGAGTGGTTTTATTTGATGGGTGAACAGTGACATCTGCTGGGAAAGTCCCCACGAGGAGAGCTGGGCTCCCGGGGTGCCCAGCAGCCCTGCAGCCTCCCTCCCCTGCAAGCAGGGCAGACAAGGCTCTCCCACCACCCACAGGGCTCCTTACCTGCCTGCCATTCACTCCAGATGGCCACAATTAAGCCTATATAATAATTACCTGTCTGACTGTATCAATGAGCAATTGAAAAAAATCACTAGGTTTGTATCTGGGTTTTTATTGCTTTTTTAAGTGTTAAAGGTTGTGGGATAGGGGCGTATGGGATGGTGGCACGCAGCAGCTGAGCAATCAGAGCTTCTGTCCATGTGTCTCACTAAGCGTTTTGGTCCTTCACCTCTCTCCCATCCAGCACACCTCTGATTTCCCCACTGCCTCCCTGTTTATTATATTATATTTACAATAGGGCTTATTTGAAAGTGAAATGCCCCAGCAGAATTGCTGGCATTAACGGGTGGCAAGGGTTGCATTACTCCGGGCACCGGGGTGCTTCTTCAGCCAGTGTGCAGCGCATGTCTATTGTCCCATATAAATAGCACAATATCACACTCTTTAAAATTTCCTCCAAAAAATAAAAGAGCTTTATCTTAGGAAAAACACAATCTGCTACTTCGAGCGAAGCACTGGGCCTGCAATGTGGCAAGTTGTGTGCTTTCTTGTCTTCTTTGAGGCGTTAGCGATACACCTCTCCAAAATGCTATTAAGAAGTTAAAATGCATAAATGCAGGAGTCAGACACCATATAGGACCCTTACTATGGTCAGCAGCCCTCTGACTGTATGGCGGCGGTTAGGTGGTTTTGCAAGAACTCTGTCTCCCAGTTTCCCCTGTATATTTCCAAAGTGCCAGAGGAGAGAGGCATGTGGGTGCAAGCCCAGCACTAGGAACCAGAGATCTGCCTTGTACATATCACTTAACTCTTCTGACACGGTTTTCCCATATTATTGGTAGCAGAAGAGCTACTGCAATTTAGGAGTGTCAGCTCATGCTGATCGTTACGCAATTTTAAAAAAAGAAAATAATTTATGGCTTGAGCGTAAGCACATCCTGCTGTGGGAAAACAGGGCTGCTCACCAAACTGTGCTGCTCCTTCTGGCATAGAAATACGGTGGTGCAAGAAGTGCTCACCTTCTAGCCGGAGGAAGAGGAAAATGCAGTCCACTGAACTTGCTTGACTGCAGGAACACACACAGTACCAGCACCTAAGCCCAAACTTGCCCTTAGTTCAAGCTGTCTTGCCCCCATTGCAGAGCGCCCATAGTCCAGCCCTTCCTCTCTGGAGGTCCCCACACTCCCTGTTTTCCCACCCCAAGGCTCAGCTACTCCCATCACAACCCCAGCAGGGATTTCCAATCTGGAGCTCGCATGCCTCAGCTTCTCCTTCCTGAGAGCTCTGCTAACATCACTCCATCAAAATATTTCCAGGAAACATGTTTCTTTCCCTCTTCTGCATGTGCCTGCTGCCCAAGGAAGCATGGTCTAAAATAAATGCGCTGTTTAAAAACAAGAGAAGGCTTTATGAAGTGCATAACTCAGCAAGTAATTTATACACTTGCCTCTGCAAAATCACATAATGCCTTACAAAACTCAGGGCAGGAAGCTGGAGCTGTTCACTGAGCCATAGATCATGGGAGCAGAAACGGAAGCAATGGCAGATCCTGTACATGTGCCACATGGGCTATTGCCACCCTGCAGCTCCCTTCCCCACCTGAGCACGCTCACGCTTGGCACCCCTGGCCAAAGATGGATGGCATCTCCTGGCCCCAGAGGCCTGAAGCGAATGGGAGATGCTCCTTGATGCCAAGTAGGAAGCAACAGACCATCCCCCATGGACTCCCCAGTGAAGTGCCGCTGCCTTTCCTGGAGGAATACAGCCTTTCCCAGCATGCACATGCTTCATCCAGATATGTATATAGGTAACATATCCAGAATGATGCTCTATTCCCGTTCTGCTGTCCACCTCCTTCCCATGCTTATTGGACTCACTGTGTAGGATGTTGCTTATGAAGCTCTGGTCTTGTGGAGCACACAGGCTAAGAATAAATTTTAAATAAAATGTTTCTGGGGAAGGTAGTTCTGAATGACTCTGCCCACTGTAGTCCCCAAGCCTTGAGACTTGAAGATAGGATCACATAAGGCAACCAACTCTCTTGCTCTGTTTATCAAAACCCAAGCTAGAGAAAGAACCAGAGATGTCCCAAGAAAGCTGAGAAGCAACCTCAGAGAAGCTACAGAGAAAGGTCTGCAATGAGGCAAGCACCACAAGGTGGGGTGACATGTTCAAAGCTGGGAAGCAGCAGATGGAAAGCAAGTGAGGGAATTTGGGAGAAGCAGAAAGATGGAAGGGAGAGGAAGATCTTGGAGACACTGGAGAAGAAAGAGACTGTGAAGGAAAGAAATACTGAAATAGGAGCCAGTCTAAAAGCTCACTTTTTATTTTCTTAACTTGGCAAGGGCCGGGGTGGGGGGTGTGTGTGTCACCTGAAATTACACACAAAACTATACCTTTTAGCTGGGAAAAAAAAAAAAAAATAAACCTATCTGGCTTTCTGATTGTGGTTTGGAGAAAGAAATCAAAGATTTCCAAAGAAATCAAAGTAAAACCTTGCAAAAGATTCTTTCAAAAAATCCTTCATTTTCATATTACTCTTCTGCGACTCTTCCCACATAGCTGAGCACATTCATATGAATCACCAGTTTACTCAGAAGAGTAAACACCCAGCCCACAGCACTGAGAGGGAAAGCTGGGACAGCCAGAGCCACAGCCTTGCTTGTTTCAGACCGCAGAGATGGAGCGGCCACAGGGGGTGGCAGCAAGCCCTTTTGCACTCCTGCACCAGTACAGGGGAAAATCTGATGGGGACCCACAAGGAAAAGGCAACTGACTGAAGCAGTTAAGAAAGGACCAGTAAATACATGTTTTTGCACAGGCAGGACTAACTTCTCTCGCCATGAAGCAATCACGATGCATCTGCTAGGCAGAAGCTGGAGTTTGAAGTACACGATTGCTAAACAGCCCTGCATCGAGGAGGCTGAGCAACTGAGCCCCAAAGAACTGTGTATATATGCATGTGTATGGGTGTGCATTCAAACCTAGCGTATTGGCAACAGCATTTCTGCGAAGCAGTCAACATCTTGAAGTTAGTACCAAAAAAATTAGGTTAAAAAACCAGCCTGGGGAGTCTTTCTGCTCTTTGTGCCATTACCATATATACTTTCTTGGCGTTTTCAAGCTTTTCCCAGCAACTAGGCAGGGACGACTCTTTTACACTGAAACAAGAGATATTCAGGTGTTTCCTTTGATTCTAGCAGCTTTATAAAGACTGAGCACTGTAAGCTGGTGGCCAGAGAGTAAGAAGTAGCAGGCTTTACTCCTCCTAAGGGCAGGAGTAACTTCACCAAAGGACCAGAGAGAAACAGAAGCAATAAACAGCCTCCTTTGATAATGGACAAGAAGAAAACCCAAAGCAACTTCATAAGGAAAGTGAAGTGGAACGGTAAAATGCTGCACTTCTGAAACACGGTGTGAAATAGGGACTAAATGTTTCTCCACTCCTCTGTCATCGTTATCAGCTCCTGAAGGATAGCCTCTGGCCAGCCTCTCCAGGCTATGCTGTGAAAGGAGCAACCTCTAAGGATTTTACGAGGCCGTTGTGCTATCTGCAGAATCCCAACTATGTCTAACTTTCAATACAGCTTGGTCATGTTCTATTTTATGTTCTGCCTCAGTACGTTTGAAGTCCAGAAACAAGGAACAGAAGTATATATGCAGGCTTGCTCTCTACTCTAAATTTCAGAGCTCCTCTACTGCTGATAAGCACTCAGGAGACTGCCTGGTTGAAATGAAAGCTCAAAGCTTTTTTTTTTAAATTTGTGAGCACTATCTGTACTCACACAGAGTCTCCTTATCCATAGTTCACCATACTAATAATACCTTGTCCCTTGAGTATTGCCCCTAATAGCAGCTTGATGTGAGTCCTGCCCGTGACACCTTCATCGCTCCCAAGTGGTTGCATTCTCCCAGATGACCATGATAAATAATGCAAAACAAGCCTTGAAAGTACCAAAAGAAAAGCTTCCCAGCACGCCCAGCTAGCACAGACACAGCAC
This sequence comes from Falco cherrug, assembly GCF_023634085.1. Classification (NCBI taxonomy): domain Eukaryota; kingdom Metazoa; phylum Chordata; class Aves; order Falconiformes; family Falconidae; genus Falco; species Falco cherrug. The sequence goes on along the minus strand of NC_073698.1, from coordinate 71,227,337 downwards.
AGGCATAGTGCTTCTGTGATCTTTACAGCTACGAGCACCTAGGCATTGCCTCTCGGTGTACTACAATTCGGCACTATGGCCTTCTGAAATGCAGGGATTTTATCCTTCTCACAAGGAGAGGTTTGATAATGAGCTGCAGTCTTACAGTGACTTACTCCCACTGCAACAACTGCTGTTAGAAATGTTAACCTTGTCTGGGAAGACTGGATAAAGGGAAATGAGGCAACTAATGGCAAGGCACAGAGTCGGGGAGTCAAGCCTGGCTTTTACAATAAAAAGTTCATTTTCTCCCTCTCCTCTCTTCTGCAACCTCCTTTCACAAGGGAATGGCCCAGCTGGGCCAGCTTTCTTCTCTTCTTCAAAGTGAAGTTCTTTTGTTGATGACATCCAAGCTGCTTTTTTTCTCTTAAACTATGGGGCAAATGCGCACAGAACATACTAAAGGAGTGGCAAACACTTTCCATTTTCTTCTTGACCTAACTTCAGAAGAAACAGCAGGCACAAGGAGCTGCATTGATATCAGCAACTAAGACCTAATAACCTTCTTGAAGGGAAGGGAAGGCAGGGCAAGGCAAGGCAAGGAAAGGAGAGGAAAGGCAAGGGAAGGGAAGGGAAGAGAAAACCCCATTAAGGGTCATTCTGTTCAAATTTGACAGGTACAGGAAAGCCTCACTGATCTCTCTGCCACTATCAAAACCCATTTTATGTCTTCAAACTCTCCCCAGTAAACAGGCAGGGTAGACTCTTTCTTAAAATGAAATAACAGATACTCAAGCATTTTCTTTGATTCTAGAAACTTCTAAGATGAGCATATATATATATTTTTTATTTTATTTTAATTTTAAACAACCAAGAGCAGGCAGGGTCTGGTTTTCCTTAGGCCAGAATGGTTACACCAAAGGATCAGAAAGAAGCAGAAGCATCAAGCAGTGCCCTCTGATCGTGTTTCCATATCTTGCTTCTGCTGCCTCCAAGCAGTTCAACTGGTGGATTCAACTTCCAGCACTCATGAGCAGATGGTACCTAGGTGGGGAAATATTCCTGTTGTAACAGCCTATATGTTTTTCAACACCTTTCATAATATGTGATGCAGAGTGACACAGAGCTGCATGGGGAAAAAAAGACTACCAAGCTAAAGGCAAAAGCATATGTATAAGTGTTAGTTGTGGCTATCTGTATGTAATGAAACAACACGGGGGTGTTATCCTTTCTCTTCTTCCACTCCCATTCAGGTGTCCAAGTGCAGCCGTATATGATATCTCTGGATGTTCTCATGCCTTTCCAGTTCTGGAGGTATCTCCAAAATCAAACTTAGATATGATTAATACATGTCCTTAACACAGTTGGGACAGGAATGAGAAACAACTGGCAGATATTCTTAGAAAATAAGATCTTTTAGAAGTGCTTTCACACTCAAGTAATGAAATATAAACCCACAATAACTGGAAATATACACAGGAAGAGTTTGCCTCTTATTAGTACAGCGTGATCACTTCTACAAGGAAATAGAAAAAAATCAAAATGCAGAAAGATTACATTTTGAGTTCACTGCCAATGTCATAGAGATGAAAAATTCAGTCTATTAATTATATTTAATTATATCATTCTTCTGGTGGGTAAGGTAACTACTTAATCTTAAGTAAAGCAATTCCTGTAGTCTTTGACTATAGCTATTTCCAGGATAAGTCTTTTTTAAAACTGTTTAACCATTTACTGACAATAGAAAGATGGTTTGTATTTCAATAATGATGTCACATCAGCAAAACACTGAGAAGCAATTGAATTATATTTGCTCAGTGCAATGCCATAAAATAAACGCAGAACAAAATGTTTTTAAAAAGTGGAACAACTTGGTACAAATTAGGGTAAGTTTTCCTCAGGAAATCTCATTAAGTTCAAAGGGAGTGTGAGATGGCACACTTGTGTAATGCCATCTATTGATCATAGACTAAAAAGAGAGTCCTATAGATCTTACTTCCTATGATAGGAATAAAGATCGGCTTTGAGTAGCATATAACCAAAATATGTCATCTCTATTTCCCCTTTTTTACCTTGGAGTCCAGTAAAAGGAGTTAGCTTGATATGTTTATTCCTATTTGGATATATAACTGACTGCAAGCTCCACGACTTCTTACTGGTTTTGCAACTAGTGCAACTAGTATGTCTCTTTTAAGGACTGAATGGATGCTTTTACTGTGTCTTTCAAAAAATATTGCTTTTATGAATTAGAAAAGAAGATAATGTCTCTTCAAAAATCTAAAAAAAAACATTTAATGTCTTTTAATAATATCTTAGCATTGCAATACTTAGAGTCTGGTGTTTCCTTGAAGATGTTTTTTTAACACCAGACTCCATGTCAACCAACTAATGACACAAGGTTCAGCTATCCTTGCCTGGTCTAAATACTAAAACTTCTTAGTTAACATATTCAGCATGTTTTTAGAAATACATTTTTATCCTTTTTTAGACAACCCTGAAGAAAAAGTGTACCACTAAAGCAACAACTAGTACTAGGAAATTCAGCAATGTTATCATTCATGATTGGTTCTGGATTCATGCTCCCATGAGCTTCAGATCTTCAAATGTGGGGTTGAAGCTAACCATGAAATGGTTCATGGGTTTAGCTCCAGTAAAATATGAGGCTGAGGAGCATGACTAATAACTGTACAAATTGCTATCTCCTTCCATGCTAAGATAATGTGTTAGCACAGGTATAAATAGAGAATATATATGGGATCACAATGGGAAGGAAACAGCAACTGTTCTACTCATGCTTTGTTATTCTAAATGATAATGATGTCAGAGTGACAACAATACCTCAGGAAGCCGTACAGCTTTTTCAGACCTGAATTCCTTTTTCCACTTTAAGGTCTAGCCATTCAGCGTGGCACCAACTGGGAAGTGGTGATGTGTGCAACACAAAAACTGTCTTTGCCACCAATTAAACGACGATGAACAAGGATATTGCACTTACGATTCATAGCGGAAAGGTTTTACCCCCTCTCTTGACTTCTTGTAGCAGTGGATCGCTTACTTAAGCTTAAGGATAACTATTTCAGATATAGTTTTTCAAGCTCCTAGAACAGTTCTTATTCCAGACACACATAACACGCTCTGAAAATTGGTTGTTTTTTAATTAAAAGGAGAAATTCCACCAGGACTGTAAAACTAGTCATCCTGAAAAACCACATCCCTGAAGTTTTGGTTCACTCTGTTAGATTCCCAAACTTTGTTTCCTCATCTCTTAAAGTACAAGAAATAATCTCACATATTTCTTGCACACGGAATTGAGCTGACTGGAATGCTAAAAGGGTTGCATCCAAGTGGGAAAGGCCCACCAAGAGCTCTCACAAACACTGCTGGAGTGCAGCTGTGCCATTTTGGACATCCCACAAGAAAAGACAATACTCAGATGTGCCCATCAGTCTCAGGGAGGAAACTGACAAAATGCCTGCTTGCTGCTGTCTCTGTTTACTGATATTCACAGCACTGTGAATCCTGAGGAGCCACTTGAAAGGCTGGGCAGGGCAGCTGCCAGTCTTCAAGGAAGCATCCAGCCCACCTGGAAGAAATCCTGGGGACAGACAGCCCAGTGCCGAATCCCTGAAGGCCCCGAGGACGTAAGAGGTTGCAGAGCTGGGGTTTCATGACTGCTAGTTTAAACCCTGAGGGTACCTCTGCTCTCAAACAACTCAGTTCTCCGGTTTAGCCCTGGCCTCTGATGATCTTCCACACTGGATGTTTGTTTGGTCTCAGCTGTGGGTGACAGCAGGCTCCAGGAGCAGCTCCTGCTGGGCAGTTTGGAAGTGGGGGCACCAGCTTTGCATCAGTCCACCCACTGCCACCTTCCAGCATGACCCCTGCCTGTTCTTGACCTTCATGCGCTCCTGCAGGCTTTGATGCCACAGCCCGGGGCATGAAGCTTGCATCCTCGGTTTCCTGACATTAAAGCATTGCTGCGGTAGGTTAGAGCAGAGCCTTCAGATCGCTTTGGAGGTTGGAAGGTCAAAAAGTCACACATCACCATCATCATCACCACAACAGCAATAACAGTAATAGCAGCAACAGCAGCAGTCACAGAGCCAAAGGGCAGCACAGGATGCCCAGCGGTGCCACGGGGCTGCCTCCAGCTTGCCCTAGAGGCAGCCAGCTTTGAGCCATCTGAACAGGACTGCTTTGCACAGCCTGACCTGCTGTGAGAGCACCCTGCCCTGGAGCATCCAGGGCACATTTAATCGCTTAGCAGTCACCTACCACTTTGTCTGCACCAGTAAAATAGGACAGGCCAAGGGCTGTGCTCTGACACTGAGGACAAACAGCAGAGCCCAGCTCCCCTGCACAGCAGACTCTTCTCCTCCCCAAAGCAGCGTGGTTGTACCGAGACTGCTTGGCAGGAAGGGTCCTTGTCATATGCCACTCTCCTCACAGCACCCGGTGTCTGCAGCTGGTAGTTGGTACTGGCCAAACCCACCAGCAGCTGGGCTAGCCCAGCCAAGTGGTGTAGGAAACCACAGGACAGTGCTCAGACCTGTGTCCTGACTCTTATGAGCACAGATGGAGCTCAGAAGCCCAGCTAATGGGCACCTCCTGCAGTGTCCCCTTGCCCAGTCTGTGCCAGGGAGCCTCAGACCTGTTGTCTCACTTTATAAGAACATAAAACTCAAAAGCTACCAGAAAGGCAGGGCTGCCTCAGGACCCCTGACCAGAAGCTTGAGCTTATGAGTTGATGGGAAACTAGGCAGATTTCCACTGGAGCTAGGCTTTCCAGCAGCTTAATGGTCCAGAAGTTACAAGCACTTGGCATTGTTAAAACACACATCTAAAATACCCAGGCATTGCCTATACTTCTCCATACAGGTGTATGTGTATGGATGGAGTGCTCCAGAGGGGAATGCAATAGGAAAGGAAATAACCTGACAGCTTTGTAGGAAGAAAAATAGACCTTGAAGGTCCAGAGAGGTAAGGGAAGCAGTGAAGAAAGTTCTCCAGATAACTTGAATCAACAACCATAAATTGTTAGAATGAAGTGCTGCAGCACTGTTCTTGATGTACAATCTGGCAGCCTGTTGCCATATCAACACAGTGCAGGAGGCTCGGTGGGAACAGCTTGAACCACCAGCACAGCAGAAAGGCTGCATGTGCTGCTTGTGAAAGGTGCCATGAATGCCAGCTCCAGAAGCTGAAGGAGTTTACATCTTCTTTCCAGTACCTGGCATTAGCAGCAGTGGGACATGTGTTACCCCATCCACCCACACCGGTGAATCAAAAGACCCCTGAACTGGAGCTTATATATACTGTGATAAGTCTTAAACCTAACAGCGGCGAGGTTAACAAACATCGGAGAAGAAGATTTGAGAAGAAAGGCAATCCCTGAAGGTCTTTCAAGCTGCTTACCCCAACACATAGAAAGAGTGAACCTGAATTTTCCACAAGCTGTTTGTTCATCCCAAGCCTCTCAAAGAGCAAACTGCTCTTACACACATTACCCTAGAAAATGTTATTCACATAGTCCTGAAGGAACGCCCAAAAAGCCAAGGCAGGAATTAGGTCTCCATGTCTACACAGGTCTTAGTCACTCTTTTACTCAGCAGGATTTTCTGATGTCTTTAGATATGAGCTGACGATAAGTGACTTTTTGTAATGTAGACTACAATCTCCACTGTAATCACATACTTTGGAATGAAAAAGAAGTAAAAAAGTGTTTTTAAAGAAAAACAACAAAAAAAATTTAATATAAATAATCTGACAGCTGTGAGGTAGGAGGGATCTTTGGCCATGTGCCCTACTACTATCAATCCCAGGTATTTAGGTATTTCCCATAACCCTTCTCCATGGCAAAACTGTCATAAGCTGGGCCATCAGCAGCTGTTGTGTCCTGTAAACAACATTCTCCTAGCATTGGTTATTTCACCTCTACTACTCATTGCTGGGTATCCATCAATCCAGCTAGTATTGGGGTTTTTTCCCCCTTAGCCACAGCTGGAGAGCCTTGCAGGGGGCCTGCTTCCAAGCCTTGTTATGGCTAGGAGACCCCTGCTTGTGGATACTGAATGATCATTGATGCTGGGATGTGTCTATGAAATAGTCTGTGTTCAAATAACCGTTTTTTATCAGAAGCATGCTTCTCTGGAAAATGTCTGGCAAGCTGAAGGAAAGCACATGGACCATTGTCATCTGTTGTCCAGTCTCTCTAAGCTGCTCCATTAGTACTTCTATGTTAAAAACCCAATTGTGCTGGTTTTCTTTTCCCACTCAACAATCTTATGTATGACATCAGTTAACAATACACATAGAAATTGTTTTTCAAGTAATACGTGGTGGATACTCACCCCATTGTTGTCGCATTATAACTGACACTGAATCATTGTTCCACAAACAGGTAAGGACAGGAAGAAGCAGGGGTTCAAATAGTCCTGGCATCCCATGACTTTAAAAATTCCTAAAGTCTGAGTCACATTACCCCATGGCTTACCAGAGGAGCAAAACTAGAATATCCATGAGATGTCTGCTTGACCTGATACACTCTTTAAGTATTCAACATCAGTTTAACATAGCACTTCAGCCAGAGTGTGAGAAAAGCTGTTATTTAAACAGTGATTAAAGGTTTTGTCTGGTCTCAAGAATTAACTCCAGAAGTAACCACCAAAGCTTACTGCTTCTGTTGGAAGTTGGCATGTTTTGACCACCAGACCCATCCAGCTCCTGGGTAAGGTGGAGCAGAGCATTTGCAATTTTGAACATGGCCTCAGGGGCAACTGAGCACTGGGACAAGTTTTTTACTGGGGGAAAGCAGTTTTGTAATGTAGAAAATAGAGTTGCTCCAACAAAAGGTGGTTACTTAATTACAGTACGTTAATAGAGCCACTTTATCTTTAATAAACAAAGTATGTGCATGTAATTACATAATTTAGAATACCGACTACCTGTGCAATGCAAAAATATTACTCGTGATTGCTTAATTAAAATACAGCTCAGCTCACACATATGTGGTTTGTCTGCTCTCCAGTGCACAAACCCGCTGCCTGAAAACTCAGATAAACATGTACAGGAGATAGGACCAAATTTCCCTAGGTCTTAAACAGAGTAAAAATGCCAAACAAGCTGTATTTTCATCAGCTGATATATGTACATAAATATACTGGCATCTTTCCAGTTCTAGCTGAAGTCTCTAAGTCTTTGGTGAGCTCCATGCTGAGCCACTTACCCACTCCCCTATCAGTAACCACATCTCTAAAGCAGGGATAGTAAGAAAGCATTGCTTACCTGTATGAAGCAGAACTTCTTTAAGCTATGACAAAACACGTTATGTTCATTGATCACTGATCCTTCTATTTACCAGCACAGGGAGGCTGAGGCACAGAGGCTCAGTGAGCTACCAGGGCTTACCTAGAGCTACAGTTTCTAACAAGTGATGTGGGACTCAGAGGTGAGGACCAAGCATATTATACCTGATCTACAGCCCCATGCTCAAGCTAGCAGACCCACTGGTCCAGTGCAGGCTCCAGTGACTTGCTGGACTTGGGGACATGGCTATGAAAACTGGGAGTCACTTCTCCAGTGGAGTGTATGGACCTGCAGGTCCATGTGTCAGAAGACCTTAAGTCCAAGGGGGTTATTTTGATTTAAAAAAATCATAATTTATTTACTTCACTAAAACCACCATAGGTATTTCAAGAAGTTATTACCTGAAGTCAGGTTTCCAGCAGATAGATTTTTTTTTTCTCTTAACTGAAATTCTTCTTTCTTTTGACACCACAGCAAGGGATGATGTCTGTTATGCTCTTTTGGATCTACACATGGACGAAAGGAACATATATTTTGATCAGCCACCTGCCATCTAAAAGGATAATAGTCTGTTTCACTCCTGTACTATTTTTTTTATTTCCTTCCCTACCCAACCACCAAATGACAGTGACTGACAAACAGACTTTTCACTGGGAAGTCAGATGAAAAAATATTTCACCAAGCTCTGTGTAGTCTAAAACTTCTAAGAGCACTTGGGGTTGCTGTGCCAAATTTTCAGGTTATCTGTCAACCAAGGTGAATCATAGCTCAGTTAGGGAGAAGAACACCAGTTTCAGAAATTACCAAGCAAAGAGTTGCCTCTGACACCCAAAAGGAAATACCAACTAGACACACTCTGCCTGATCCTTATCCCAAAAGTATTTGAACCCCTCACTCTGATCAGTATTCCCAGCCAAGATATTTCTGCTGGATTTATGCATGTAACCCAGGTCAGCCTTTTCCCATGAAAAAACGGGGATGAAAAAGGACTTTTCTCAATCCTGTTTAGCAAATAGACAAGTGGCCTTTCTTCTAATCTATTTAGTTTTGAGTCTCTTTTATTGACATACATCTTAACACAAGGAATGAAATCTTTATTGGAAGCAAGGTTCAACACTGCTTTGCACAGACCCAAGGTTCGTACCGCAGCCAAAGGCAGAGGCAGCCTGACCTCCCTTTGCTCACCTCCCTCTCTCCCTTCCTCCCTCACCTGGGAGCGCAACTGAAGGAGAATGTATCCCATGAAAATCCGCTGGTTCTCACCAAAAGAATCAGTAAGCATGAGGATTTTGAACAAAGCAAATGAAGCAGAACACAGATTTTAAAACAGAGAAATGCCCCAACTGCTCACGGGTGCAAGAGGGTACTTAGGCAAATCCATTTCTGCCCTTTCCTGGCTTGTTTTTTTGCATAATAACTGATGTGACAGACAGACACGTTGTGGAAAGACTCAGAGGGTGGAGTGACTTGCTTTGCAGGAGCGTCAATTCTGAGATTCCCCTGGGGCTTGGATGGCAGTGGGAGCCCAATTAGCTCAGCGGGCTCCCCAGGCTTGTACCTAATCTCAAAGTAGCTCCGGGCAATCCCAGGATGTTGCCGGCAGGTACAGACAAACCTGGACCTGTTCCGCGCCGCGACGTGCTGGGACAGGAAGGACAGGAGCATGGTGTGGATGGGAGCTGGCTCAGAGATGCTGGATCACTGCATTAACCCAGAGCTGAACCCGAGGTCTGCTCCAAAAATACTTGGCTTTGCTCTGTGCTGACACAGGTTTACAGCTTCCAGAGCTAAACCCGTAAATCCGTGTGGGGCAGGACCCTTCACGGACTGACAAACTCAGGTCCCTGGCAGTTTGGGAATCTCTTTGCTGTCTTCTGACTCACACTGCAGGTGCCTAGAAACTGAGACAAGGTTTTGAGCAACGCCTTAATTGTGAAGGTAGCCCCAGAAAATTACCGAGTAAAAGCTGTGCGGCACAAGTGGCATTTTACAGAGATGTATGTAGGGAACGGAGATTTTAAGGCAAGTCCAAGAGGCCATCCTGCTACTGCTCAGCTGTGGGACTGCTGAGCATTTTCTATAACATTAACTGAGCAGAGGCCAGGGTCTACCAAGATTAATATAGGTTGTTTCTTGGCTTTTCTGAACCGTGGCTTAATGAAATAAATTGAAATAGATTGGACAGAGTTGGCTAAGTGCCCAACACAAGCCTGTCGTCACTGGGGGAAGAGTAGCATGCATCAGTATGAGAGGCTACAGGCTTTTGCTGCCAAGGGTTTTATTCAATCATCCTGATGTACGAGGGTCACACTCGCTATAGGTGTCTGACTCTGCAGCTCCATCTCTTGGCAAACATCAGGTAACAAACACGCTACCCAGGCTCTTCGTACTTGCAAGGACGCACGATAAATGCTTTTCAGTGCAAAATACTCCTCATTTCCTCAGCCATAACGGAGGGACATAACTCTCACCTAAAATAGAAGAGGGAATTCTCTCGTGTACTTCCTTCAGTGTTTGTTATGTTATCAACTGTTGCCCTGGAAACAGAGTCCCCAAGTCAGAAACTGGCAATTCAGAGAAAAGAAACTGAGGCTGTGGGTTTTTTTCCAAATGTTTTAAAAACAGTAATTACATTTTTTTAATCTGTTACTATTTTTTGGTCATGAGAATTGCTTAAGCATTTTCATTTAAAAAAAAAGTTTGGAATCTTCTTTTCTGATCAGTCCATTTGCCCCTGTGGTGGCTGATGTAATCACAAAACACACAGCTAAGGTGTTCTCCTTGTTTGTAGGTCAGTATGTCTAATGGAAAATAAAAGCCCACAAATTATCAATCTATTATTATTATTTGCTGCACCATGGCCTTCTGCAGCCTGTATGACTGATGAGCTGATCGGTGCCTGTGCTTCCAAATAAACCGCAGTGATTTATCCTAGTTGATGAAGTGGTTTTGCCATAAGTACAGACTAGTCAGGCCAAAGATTTCCAGACCCACTAATAAATCATGATAATGCCTCGATCTGACCCGGATTTAAAAATGGATTTTTAAAAATGGATAATACTAAAAAGTACACAAACAGAGACAAACTCAGGCTTCGGAAATGAAGAGGAATAAAATGCAGACACAAAACAGTCTTGGAGAGTCAAGTGACAGAAATTTTTTTTGCTGAGCAAGTTTGAAAGTGAATAAAGAAACAGGGGAGTGAGAATGGTGGAAGGCAAAAATTTTTAAAGTAAACCAAGAGAGGATCTTGGATGAGATACCAGCAAAGCAAGATGACATCTCAGATGAATGCAGCGTTTTCAAACAGAAGATGGTGCTTTCTGAGAGCAAAAATATGAACTACATCTTCTGGCTTCTAAATTTAACTGTCGAGAGTCAGAAAAACACTTGGGTGTCACTGTAGGCATTTTGTTGGAGATGTCTTGCAGTGCTAAAAAAAGGAATAGTTAGGAAGGAAAAAGAATGGAACAGAGAAGCAATACTGAAAATACCTTTTATAGCCCAAACTTAGCTCATCGTGATCAGTTCTGGACACCTTGAGAAGGCAAAGCAGAAATTAAATGAGTTCAGAAATTACAATGAAAATAATTAGAGGGACGAAAAGCTTTTAGATAAGTAGTAAAATCAAACCTGTTCACTTTAGATAAGGGAAAAGATAAAAGTGTTCAAAATAATGAATGGCACCAAAGAAAGTGAGTCCTGTTCATCATTTCCTGTCGTACATGAGCAGGAGGGCATCTGCTGAAAATTGTAAGGCAATGGGTGAAAAGCAGTCCTTTCCCACAGCCCGACTGCCTGGTGCAGTTCCTTCCCACTGGAGGCAACCAAGGCCAGGAGTTTCACAAACCAAAAGGAATGGAAATGGGCATGGGAAAAAGATAGTACGTTAAGCACTAAAAATAAAGTTGTGATTCAATTTTAATGGATCTTACCTTCCAGCATAGGCTGCAGGACATAAAGCAGTCCTTAAGGATGGGCAAGAGCAAACTTTGTCCCCTTTTTTCCCCTCCCCCTCTTCTTTTTAACTACCTTGCTCCAGCGCTTCTCAGACCTTTCACTGTTGGACCCAGGACTTTCCACTGACCCAGAGAAGATGCCGGAGTAGATGCAGGAATGGCTGTTTATGGAACAGCAGGTTCAGTTCTACTGCACCAGCAAACAGGAAAAAGCTGGGAGAAGCTAAATGTGGCCACAGGGAGACAAAAAGAGATGGAGTTTGCAAGAGCACAAAAATGAAAACCAGCCCCACAGTTCGGCTCAGTTCCTAAACAGCCAAACTTCCAGAGTGTGATGTTCCTACTTGGAAACTAGCAGGGGAAAACAGAGAGAAGCTCTGAGCACAGTGCTTTTCAGGAAAGATTATTAAACTGCCATAAGCTACTAAGAGGAAATCTCACCGCCTGTGCAAAGCAGAAGAGCTGTGAGTAACCCGGGAAGAACCGAGGGCAGCAGAAAACAGCAGCTGTCCACGTGAAAACTGGAGATGGTGTCTTTGCTCCCAGAGAGGAACAAGGATTCCCTGTACCTCCCTAACCGGTCTCACTTAACCTCTGTATGATCACACGTGGTAACTCATACTCACTCTATTTATTGGTTTAATTGACAACTTTCCTGTATTGTTGCTACAGTTGAAACAAACTGTAACAGCTACATTAATTTCATTTTTTCTTAGTGGCTTGGCTAAAACTGAATCTTTTTTGACTTTTTTTGAAGCCATGAAATAGAAAAATAGGGCCAGTTTTGGCATATGCACCATATTACACTTCTTCTAGCATACTCTGTGTTAAAATTTTCAGTAAGTCCCACTGTGTTGCTCTCAAGGACTTTATGAACAAGCAGGGGTGCTTTACCACTTTTGGAGATGCCAAGCACAGGTCCCTCTCTCTCCGTTGCCTACTGAGGGACTTGAGGTCGGCCAAGCTCCAAACCTAGGAACAAAACTTTGTGACCCAAAGGAGGTGGTATACAATGCACACAAGTTTGCAGTATTTCAGAAATGTTCCACCTTCTTCCTTGTTTCAGCATGTTTTTAGAGATGTTCTGTCTCTTCCAAAGTAGCAAAGGTTCTGAAGTCTGCTCTGACCTGAATTTAAAATGCAATAGATTTGTGTGTGTGGACGGAATTTCTAGCATTGGTTCTGCCCCTCAGTTCTTCTTTTTGTACTATTTTAACTCCACTTCTCTCACCTGATCTTCAAATACGGCATCCTCCCCAGCTAGCATGGTTAATTACGCAGTCACTCTGCTTGCAGAGTTAAGCATGATGTAGGTTTTTACATAACAAATTATTTTATTGGGTAGCATTTTCCAAAAGCCCAGGTGAAAAGATTCACTTGATGTGTCTATCCATACACTACGTGTGTTTCTTTTTGCTTAGTAACCTGAAATTCCATGGCATATAAAATCATTAATTTGCAAGTCACTTTCCTTTCACTTAGAGATATGTAAACCATTACTTGCTAGAAGTTCTTTCTTCTATAAAGGGCAAGCTACTGTTCTGAGGGCCATGCATGCTCTGAGATTTTCTTCCCCATTTCAGCGCAAGCATTCATCCTCTGAGCACAGCCAAAGGGGACAGCCGGGCAGAGCAGCAGGCAAAAACAGCCAAGCGTGGCCTGGGAAGAATTTCACACACCTCTCCTCTTCAGACTCTCAGCATGTACTGACAGAAACAAATACGGCTGAGAACACCTTCAACATGATCTGCTCTTTGATTTTCAGTTTTTTGTATAGAGGGGCTGTTCCAGTACACAGATAATTATCAACCCGTCGGTGAGGTTTTGCAATAAGCAATGTAAGCTTTAAACCAGTGCTTAGAATGGTCAGCATTTAAATACATACAGAGATACTTTGCTGTCCAGCACCAGGCAGGGAATATTAACCTGAAATGATTATTCACAGACCTTTCACAACCCAGTTCTGTGTCTGCATAAGACTTCTCAGACCGATCAGAGATACATAGAAGGATTTCAGTGAAAAAAAACCTGTAAAGTCAAAAGCCTTTAAGCAGCTCAGAGTGTAGAAAACTTTTTTAACAGATGATGAAAGCCAATGAACAGAAAGGACAGGCTTGTCTATGTGATCATCTCCAGCTCAAGCTTCTCTGCTGATGCCAGCAGGATACAGTGTAAATATAAAACAAACAAAAAAATGAAACAAGGTGAGTTTGATACCTTCAGCCTCTGCAATGGCATCAGCTGGATTTGCACAGGTGCTCTCATGTCACTTGGTTCTGCACCTCTGCTCCCTGTAACCAGATGATGTGCTTTCCTGGGTTCTTTGAAGTTCAGCTGAGACAGGCAGCTTAAGTTAAAAACTTAATCCAGGGAAGACCAAAGCGATTGTGGCAGAGGCAACTGTGGCAGAGTGCGAGCATGTGTGCGAAACCTGAAAGAAAAAGCAGCAGCAAGATCCCTTCCATCGTGGCTTGCCTTGCAGGCACCCCACGCAAAGACTTGGACTTGGTCTTGGATATACAGGTAACATGGAGGGTGGGGAGGGGGTGGTGGGGTGGTGGGGGCGACAGCGGGAACCTTTCTTTCCTACCCATGCCTTTGCAAGTAGCAACTCCTCCAGCTGGACAGCTTTGCATCTGTGTAAGTAACAACGCAGCTCAGCTCTGAGGGGACTGTGTCTTGTGCACTAAGACTTCAGTGAAACCCTTCCCATCTGAAGGAAATGAACGTGCTTTGCCAAGCCATCTTGACTTTTCTAAAATAGAAAAATAGATCAGCTAAGCCAGAATTTAAATTTACAATGTGATTTGGAGAAACTAAAAAGTACTTTTGAAAACCAGAAGGAGAATAGGAAGAGGGAAAATTATAATGTACCAATTAGAGTGGAATGTGAGTTGTCCATGTTAATGCAGATTCTTTTTACTTTGTTTTCCAGAAGACTCTTCAAAATATTGAAATTTAGTATCAGCATCTCAGACTGGCAGCAAGGATGACAACAATCATGATAAACCACCATATCTCAAACAGGCAAGAGAAAAGCTAGGTCTTTTAGGGTTTATTCACAGCCTTAACAGCTCATATCTATTAAATTCACAGAAATTTCAATGGCATCATAACTTTATGGCATTTTTTTAAACCAACAACCAGTAGAGTTCTGTGACAGTGCTTTAGGCTCATGAAAAAGCCCAATGGGAGCAAAAAATACACTTCCATTTTGTCAGTGTTAGTTGCCATCACTTCTACTTCTGAATCAAAATTAGCATGTGTGCACATCCTTACATTTTTTTCAGAACTATTTCCTTCCTCCCACAAAAAACAAAGAGGTGGGTTTGTATTGTTTTACCAATGCAGAATATTAGCAAAAACTGAATTGGTTCCCCCCTCAGTCTCGGTAAGGTCCATTAAGATCCAATGGAAGAAAAAGAGAAGTGCTTTAAAGTGACAGTTTGTAAGAGAATCATGTGCAGCCCATTCACAGATTCTAAAACAGGCTTTGGGGATCCCAAGGTTATATACATATTTTGGCAACAAAGAATTCACCTCTGAAAAAGGAAGTCCACACCCTTTAAAAATGAAAGAAAATCTTATAGCTCTGTTCCCACAAGACTGTTTAAAATGGTAAAATAAGTAAAAATACAAGTCAAGAGAAAGGCTCGAGCTTCCCAGCATGACTGCAGCCAGCCCAGCTGTGCAGCCAGACCTGGCAGGACGTACTGCCAGCTCAAAACTCGGAGGGAAACAAGGTGAGCCTGGCATCATCCACCTGGGAGCTTTCGGGTGGTCCCTCGGCCTCTCGTCTGCTCCCTCACCTCGCTGCACCCTTCAGACCCACTGCACCAAGCCAGCCCCCAGCAAATGCTCAGAGCCTTATCATCTCCCTGCCCCGGGCAGAAACTGCAGCCCTGGGGCTTTGAGGGAGCAGCAGCAGCCAGGGGAGATGGAGGGAATGGGGGAAAAGCAGCTGCATCACTCCGTAATGCTTGGCACCCAGTTGCAGGGAGTGAGACAGCAAAGTCGGCTGCGGTCAAGCCCAATCCTCACCAGCAAGGGGGAGAGCAGCAAAGAGAAAGCCGAGGAGGAAACAGCGGGGATGTCCCTGCAGCAACAGTAATATTTGAAAGCATAAAGATATAAATTATTTTTGGACTGTACAGACATTTAGCAGGAGCCAGGGATTATTCGTGTGGAGGATGTAAGCGCTTTGGGAGGATCCTAAACTGAGTGTAAACTCAGTAAATCTCTGGTCAGCTGTGAGGGGGAAGCTGCAATGCTTTATGTTAGCTGAAAAGGGTTTTTATAAGCTTATAGGCTTACTGGGATCTTTGCTTACTGCAATGACCATCATTGTGGCAGTGTTCAAGGTACCTGCTGTCTTCACCTCCTGCTTCTCTCTGCGGAGGGTATGACACAGGCACTTTTACTGTCAATGCTCATGATCACTTTGCCTGGGAAACTCAGTGCAAGGGGACTTAAATCCTCTTTGGGGAGCCTCTCAGACCAAAAAGAAAATACAAATAATAGCAAAATACACCAACTGAAGCAATCAGAAAGGCCTCTACCATTTCTATCCATACTTTTGGGGGGTCTGAGGCACCATGAGCTCAAATGTGCATGTTCATTTGGTGGGACAGCCCAGCCTCAAAGTCGGGACCCAGCTGGTGACCATCAGCAAACACGGCAATCAGGAATGACAGGCTCAAAGAGAGGAATCTAGAGCAGGGGCCCCAAAACACCCACATATCACCTATTACACTACAAAGACGTCCAGCAGACGCCACCAGCAGGAACCCTGCCCAGATGTGTTAAGCAATTCCCTACTGATATGGATTGCATCAGCTCTCCGGATACAGCTAAATCACGCCAGTGATTTTTGCTGTCCTTGAAACTCTAAAATACACAGTAAAAGCTTTTTCTTTTTCTTTTTTTTTAACTATTGTCAAAAATCAGATTGCCCCATATGTTTTATATTTTCAGTTCATTTGCTGGGACAGAGAATACCTTTGGGCAAAAGTCTTTTTTTCCTTAAACTTAACTCAGCTGTACTACTCATACAGATGAACAGTTTTCAGAAATAAAGTACAGGTAAGTCCAGCTGTAAGCAGACTACAGTTTCTTTGCCATGTAGATGGTGTCTTTCCTCCTTAGGGTGCAGCCTTTTCGGTTTCAGAGTGCTTTGTCCTCAGTTTATGCACCAGTTCCCTGTTTCTTCAGCCCTCTTCAGACAACTTTGAAATCAGGGTTAGGCAACAGCTGAACTGGAGGACCGCTCTGACCACCCCTGCTTGCACATTGCTTCAAATAATCTTCCATGCAGAAAAATCTCTCCCCATCGGAGGGCAGCTTCCCTCCAGCAGCAGCTCATGCAAGGGGATTTTGTGAAGGGCCAGAGCATCCTTTACTCCTCCCCAAGAAATCGTAGCCAGATCACACCGCTGTGCCTCAAAAAAAGAGAGCAGAGTTGAAACAGCACCTGCCTCACACCGTCTTTCTGCCTGAGAAAGGAGGCAGCCCTGTGCATGGAGGGCAATGGGTCAGGGAGAGTGAAGGAGGCAGGTGCCAGCGGCCAGGTCACGCAGGCATGCCAAGGGCTTTGGCCATGTCCAGCTGCCACCCTCTGCGTTAACTCTTGCTCCCTTGGAAAGGACAGGAAAAGCAAACCCTGGGGAGGAGCCTGCAATAACGGGGCCGTCTAAAAGGCCACCATGGAAGAACAGGGCAGTCTCCCACACTGACCCCCTGCCTGCCACCCACATTCCCTCTCCACTGCAACTCTGCCCCCGACATCCTCCCCAGGCTTGCTGAAGGATCCTGTTTTATATATCCTGCTTGTCCGTGAGCACCCCTACTGATGTCCACAGCCTCTCCACCTCCAGAAAACTCTCCTCAAAGCGACTGACAGTACTGCCACATGCTGGATTTGCTTGCTTTCACCCAGAGCCATCCTTCTGTGGCTCTGGGATGCTTCAGCAGTGGCCAAAATGCAGAGCAACATGCCATCCAAGCACTGTGTAAGAAGACATCTGATTCAGATGTGGAGTGCCTGGGGATCAGCATAGTCCGCAGGGTTTGAGGGAGGCAGGGAGCAGATGAGGACCAGCAGCTGGGACAGGAAAAGGCAAAATAGATCAGGAGGGCAAAATGAGGAGGGCACAGGTCTGGAGGCTTGCAAGCCCATGAGGGAAACTGCAAGCAGGGAGAGTAGGAAAGGAAAACTAGGACTGGCTGAGTAGCGAGAGCATGAAAAAGCAAAGCAGGGACTGGCATTCAGGAAGGCAGTAGGAAGAGCAATGTATAAATAAACACGGTACAAGAAGCACAGAAGTCTGGGGACAACTGGGAATGCAAAGAAAGGTGAGCACATGTCATCAGGAGAGAGCGAGAGGTGCAAAGCAGTGTACAAAGAAAAAATAGAAAGATTAAAGCAAAAGCTTCTGTCCTCAGGAGCTGAGAGGCATTGAGGCTTTTTTTTTCTTTTCTTTCCAGAAATGCCTATGAAAGTTTCTGACAAAGCATCCCAACTCTCCCAAAAGCCTCAGCCACCCTGCACAGGTCAGCTGGCAGCTGCTCTCTGCCGCCTTTACCTCATTGCATACCTGGTATCAGTCCTGCAGGGAAACTCGCACTTTTGTCCTGGCTGTTGTCATGTCCACAGGTATCAATATGTGATTCCTTTGCTTTTTAGAAACCCAGGCTCCCAGTCTTGATTTCAGCTACCACAGCATGAAGCATCATGTAACCTCTGTACAGAGAACACGCATTAGGAGACACAGCCTGCCAAGGATTTTGTTCCACTGACCAAGTTTACTTCTTTTTAAAAAGAGAAGAGATTTCAAATTATATATTTGGAGCCAGTCCAAAAAACCCAAATGTGTTCCTCGTAATTCAAGCACACAAAACATCTTAATTTTATTTTTCTGGAGGGGGGGGGGTGCGGGGGGAAGCATCACACTTCCAGACTGACATAATCACACTTTCCAGAGTGGTTTCCAGCTAAAAGCAAAACCCAGCAATAGACAATTTAATTTTCCTGAAATGGTACTTCCCTCAATAAATTAAAAAACTTACTTCATTTTTTACCTCAAACTTTCTATGGTAAATCTGCAAAGTGCAGTAATGCTACCTAACCATCGCTTTGAGATGCTACGAAAATAAAGCCACGTGAAGCACTCAGTTGCTATAGTAATTAGCATAGTAGGGAAAGGCCAAGGAGGAAGAAAAGGACATTATCTCCAGAACAGGGTTTAAATCATGCATGAACTGTACGTTAACCTTAAGACCCACATAAAACAATGAGGAGGAAAAAGAACATACTGAGGCAAAAATCCTCAAAAATAACTGTGCTGTATACTGATATAATTAAAAGCTCCATGGCTCAGACAGGCACCTTCTTTCTGACATTTCCTGGGAGATTTTTAGGTGACTTGGTAACCAGAAAAATGTTTTTATTAGTTAATGGGTTTTGTGTCAAAATCTATTTAATTTGCCCTGTATGCGTAATTTAGTTTCTTTCCTGGATACGTAAGTTCTTTTTCCATTAGACTAGATACCTCATAAATTTATCTAAACTCTACCATATATATTTTTAAAAATATTTAGGATAAAATCCTTCCGTTTCTGCTCTAACACATTTGTCCACAATCTATTTTTTTGCTCTGGAAAACTTTCTTTTTATCAGCTTTTTGTTCCACTCTATCTTCAATAAAAAAGAAATGCCTCCTAATCACCAGACGTGACGGGGCTTGCTGTGTTTTAAATCGGCAGTATGCTTGGGTGCTTAAGAGCATTTGGCTTTGTGCTCTGCATCTAACCAGCAACACACCCAGGTGAGCTGCTATTGGACAGGGACTTAATCCCTGTCATGTTTAATCACTACATTAAAAGATTTAAAGACTAACGTTAAAGGCCATTCGGTTTGGGCACCATAGACTTAAATGATGGAATTGGGAAAACCCACTTGGTTTATGAAGGCAAAACCTGTTTTAAATCTTTGAGAACAAAAGCCAGGAGATCTGAGAAGGAAGTTCTTTCTCTGTGACCTGCCCTCCCCATGGCTCAGATGTCCACCACAATGCCCTTGGACTTCCTGCAAGTTATACATATGAAGTGTTACTTGCACCACTTACTTAAATAGCTGCAATAAATGGTTAGCCCTGGCCCATTTCTGTTCTGCATGACACCAGTAAGGAAGTTATTAGGTCAGTACTGAATGCACTGGAAAATCCCATCCCTGCTCGGTGTGTAACACTCTGCAGCAAGGATGACTCATCTGCCACCCACTGCAGAAGACGTGAGGGGGCCATTTTACATCCCCTCAAGAATTTGATCCCCAAATATAAAATCTCCTGCTTGAATCTCACATTGTTTCAGGATGTGA
This sequence comes from Falco cherrug, assembly GCF_023634085.1. Taxonomy (NCBI): domain Eukaryota; kingdom Metazoa; phylum Chordata; class Aves; order Falconiformes; family Falconidae; genus Falco; species Falco cherrug. The sequence continues at coordinate 71,207,720 of NC_073698.1, read as the reverse complement.
TGGCTAGCAGCAGTAGCCAGGGTTGGTTCTGCCTGTCCAGTTGGTTAATGAGTTGGAAGCCTCTCTTGGAGGTGTGGACCTCACTGCAATTCCCCAAGTGCTGTTACTCTATGCTCAACTCAGATCTCAGGCAGCTGCACACCCAGGTTTGTTCCCTGGGGCCATACAACTCCCATGTTGCATAAACTCCACTGGCTTCCAAATTCAGTTCTCCAGTCCAAATCCAGTACCAGGTATTTTCAGCCTAGTAATTCATCAGCCAGAGGGCTCTGATGCAACACATGCAAATGCAATGCCTTCTGCACTGTGTCCCAAAGCTTCAGTCCATCAGTGTCCAGATGAGGGGACTGATGGAGCCTACCACAGATTCTTCCTTGAATTTCTTACAAATTTTCTTCCAATGGAAACCAGGGTAGGCAGTGGGGGAGAAGTGATGTATGCTGGCTCTCTCTCTAATGAGTTGTTAGGGTGCCGGTACCACAGCTTAGAGGCATCCTCGTGGTTGCCCAAATAGATGCCTCGTGTCTCGGAGGATATACCATTCAAAGTCCCTTTCCCTGGCAAAGACCAAATTTAATCAACTTCAGAGGATGCTTTGAGGATAATTAGTTGTTTAACCAGACCACTTCCACAGTGTTACTGAGAAGTCCAGAGAGCTCAAAGGGTATTTCAGTCCTTTAGTCTATGCTTGCTAGTTAACTTTGCTGCTCAGTTTATCTGTGTCAAGTGTAAGTGTATGTGGAGGTGGTGTATAGATGCATCAAATAAAAGAAAAAAGGAATAAAATTAATCATATTGATTTTAACCATATTCCTACAATATAAATGGAATCTGAAATTCCAGCTGAGGCAGACACCTGAGATGACGTCCATTGAGCAGGGAGAAAACACAACATACAACCATCATAAGGAATTCTACTAAAGATACAAGATCCTTTGATTTGTATTCATGAATTCATATATGAAAAATCAGGTTTCAGAACTCAAATCACAAGACAGCTGAAAGAGAATTTCGGTCTATGGCAAGGTTTCCGCACATTACAATCCCTCTTCTTGCAAAGAACAGTACAAACAACTGAAGCTGCAAAACCTGCCTCGTTTGACCTTCCCTGTGAACAATGGGGACTGTCCAAAGCCTCTCACATTACTTTCCCAAGTGGCTAAAAAATTAATATTGTGATAACAGTGCATATGTTACCTTTATAATTGCTTTACCTACAGATAAAATTTAGCTTTTCACAGACAACCCTATAGTAATCGTCACTCTTTCCAGCTATCAGAACCTGGCACAAACTTCCAGGGAGCAACTCTGTTTCAATAATCAGCTTCTGCCAGCACCCACAAAGAAAAGACATCCCTTGTGATGCTTTCCCTGAAGCCAGTTCATCTATGCTGCCTTGACTGAAAACATTTTCACAGCCACAAAACTAACAATATCATACATCATTTCAAACATCAAGTCTTCCTCATACAGTAAAAAAATTGTAAAACAGCAGACTACATAGTGATAACCACTGATGTAGAATCTATATCATATAAGGGTTTCATCAGTAAGGTCGTTCCTTATGAACGCTTACGTAGATTTACAATGCATCTATATAAACAATTAGCAATGTATTCCATTTATCCCCATTTTATGTTAACAATGTGTGGAGTCATTAAAACCACAAAACTTTTTTTTTCAATTAAAAATAACCCACTGTTTTTTTCCTACCAATTCCTTATTAGGGTAATAAAAATTGTCTTTGTCATAGGTGTATGATATCCCAGTACAGGTAGGTTTTAATACTCCAAAGCAACCTTTTCAAGTGTTAGCTTTTATCCTGTTTGCCTTGTCTTTTCATGCATCACACACACAGATAAATACAAACAGACAAGCTAAGGAAAACAAAATGCTTTCTAGCCCAGCCACTGCTAGAAACGGTTCCTTGAAAATGAGACAAATCATAATCTCCATACATAAGATAATTATTTGCTCAGGTAGGTCAGGGAAGACTTGGCCTAGGATGTTGTTTAATGTAAGTGTAATGTAAAAGACTTTACAATTCAAATATTCCATCATTCACAAGACTTGCATATAGTCTGTGGCATAAACAGCATGGAAAATGAGCTTCTCTTGTACTAAGTATACTTTTATTTTTACTAATTTAAGAGAGTGGAATCTGAAATATGAGCACAAAGGAATCATCAATGGGTGTCACTCTGTGAGGTGGCCTCTCCAGTTGTCCCTCACCATAAACACGTGTGTCTGTGGAAGGAAGATAAAGGTCACATGCCCTCTGTGTCTGTGACGGGACAGCATGAGAGGTGTTTTCTTCTTCTAAAGAAAGTTCAGCCTGAAGTATAAAGCTGTTGTTCCTTATGCAATCCTTACCCAAATATGTGCATATTGCCACAGTAAGACCGAGGATCAGAACTTCACTTGGTGTTCAACTTCAGGGCTCATATCTAGTCCTGAGTGTTTTGACACTAATTTTGATATTATTTTCAAGAACTTTCAGTTCATGATTTTACAGATTTGGCATCACTTTATTTGGGGGTGGGGATTTAGGCATGATAGCTAGTGTTTTAGCTAGTTATGCCTTAATTAGTAATTAAGCATATGATGCACTTATGACACACTGTATGAAAGTACTGTTTCCAGCATTACAAGCATTACAGCATTAGAAATCACTGTGCAACTTTAAATCCAGTTCATAAATTACTACAAGCACTTACTATACTATATAACACTTAGCTGAGGATCCTACATGCTTATAATGAAGCTGTTGAGAACCTGGAGTCTTGGCAGAGAAATCAAACCACAGTATTCACTCTCAAGGCAAAGACTGTGTGTAAATCTTGCTTTCAGGTTTAGTAGGAGTGTTTTTATGGAGACAGAAAAAAAAAAAAAGCAGGTGGGGGCAGTTCTTATATTTAGGAGCTCATTTATTTAATTGAAAAGTGGAGAGTATAACGGTGCCTGTAAGCATGGAATTAACCAAACTTAAAAGATGAAAACTGGAGGATGTTCCTTCTGGAGCATAACATGGCAGTCTTAGAAACACCAGTGTGGATACTGTAATGAAAGATAAACCTCATCCTACACAATGCATCTTACCACATTTCCCCTCTGAGGGACAGGCCCTTCAGCAATTTCCAGCTGTTCACTCCAAGCTGGAGAGGGTAGTTTTGCCTTGAAAGAAACCTTTCCATTCCAACACAGAAGTTTGCACTAGTGATTGAGTCTCAAAGATGCAATTTTTATGACTTTTCACCTCCTTTATGGTCATTACAGATAGGAAGTCCTAAACAACAGGCAAGCATTCAGTCTTGTTCATACAGTAAGAATAAGAAACTGAAAACCAGCAGACTACACCATGATGTCCACTGTTACAGAATCTATGTCGTACAAGGATCTTACCCTTGAAGTTTGTGAGCATTCATTCAGCTTTACAATGCCTTTATGTCTGTAATGACACCAATTTTGATCAATTTAGAAGAGTGAGATTGTATTAATTTTCAATATCCTCTCTAGATAGCTGAGTATACCAGATGAGATACTTCTGAAATCAGGCATCGCTCGTAAAAAAGCATATAAGCACTTACCTGCTGCTTCTTTTTGCAAAAGTCATGTCAGTTCAATCTTTCAGGCTAACAGAATAATCCCTGGGCACAGAATCACATCTGCTCTGTGGTGTTTTTTTTGGTTTTTTTTTAATATTACTTTCTGTAATTGCAAGGCTGTCAGGGAACTTGTAGGCTTACAAAGGAAAGCCTGACAAGAAGTCACAATTAACATTTATTGTACCTGTTTGAATCTGATTCTCATGTGCATGAAGAGCTCTATATTTCTTCTTCAATGTCTCTAAACAGTGTGAAGTGCCTGGTTTTTATTTTTAAGTGCCTGCAATAAATGATCACTCTAGGTTAGTAAAGAAACTAGTTCAAAGGAGCTTGTCCGATCTTTAGCAACACAATAATTTGCTCACAAGTCTGGCCTTTTCGATATAAAATTCACCCAGATTAAACATCACCTTAGAAAATCAGCACACAAAGCAATACACTGTTTCATACCTGAGCTTTCTGAGAGACCAGAGAATGAAGATCTTGCTTTAAAAGATACTTAATTTTAGTTCAAATGAGTTCTGCATCCAGACAGCTCCAGTCATCGTATTTGAAAGAGGAAAGCAATGGGAACAAGGAGCAATGAAGCACCTTGGTAAAACTCCAAGGTCTATTTCCATCACAAGAGCCAAACCTTTCAGTACTTATTCAGGCAAAACTCCCACATATTTCAACTGGATTTTCCTCTGTTGTGTATTTCGCTTTCTCAGTTAAAATACCTGTATTTCTTCAGCATGACAGAGAGAAAGTATTGTTTTCTAATATTACAACATATAAAATTAAGACAGCAAAGCTGTGAAAGCAAAAGCACAAATGAAAGAAGACCCTTTACTGTAGATCTATGTTTGGGCAGTGGTGGATTGACATGCATGGGATACATGTTCAATACTTTCCCAGAACAAAACACTTATTGAATGCATCTGCTGGGTACATAATGGCCTGGATGATATCTTCTGCAACACAGGTATTACTAGCCCAGAGTATACTTCAGCTCTGGGGTCAAGAAGTGTGACATGGCCACAGGCCAATGTCACATGGGGCTGAGATGGGGATTATACAGCAGTTTCCATAGAAAGGCAATGTAGGCACATGGGTCAGATACAGCCTGCACACCCTGTAGCAGGAACCCAGGCATAAAACTACGTCCTCCAGCAGTTATCTGTACGGCATATCCCAATCCTACACTTCTGCAGTGAGCTCAGCACTGGGGACAGTGGTTGCCTCAGGAGACAAACAAGCTACAGTACTTTTAACCTCTGGGTTCAAACACAACTCATCTCCACTTTGGTAATAAACATTTTCATCCCTTTCTCCGCAGCTATGCTCTTCAATAGTCAATGCCTCCCACATCCTTGTCCTTCCCCCCTCCTCTGATGTTCCTTGGAAGTAAGGCAGGGAACAAGACCCAAAACACAGGAATTTGATTTCCTCCTAATACTAAAATCAGGCATTTCACTCTGATAAGGCATGTTTAAGGCACCTTAAACTGTTCTTCTCCCCTATCCCCTTCTATTTCTGTATCTTCCTGCAAAGGGCAGTCAGCCAAGCATCTGGTGTTTATACACCGATGAAAGAATGTTGTGACTTGTATACTCCACCTTTTGGATAAGGACATATTGTAGGGTAGGTCCCAATAGCTACAGGAGGTTCAACCTGGAATAGCTGTGTCTGCAGCAGCGAGAGCTACAGTAAAATGAGTACTGCTGCTGAGGAAAGCAAGGGAGCCGGGCTTCTCTTCTAGCATCTTCCAGCACCTGAGCTGAAAGGCTGGAGCTGTGGCTGATGCTTTTTCTTCTCAAGCTAAATAAGGTTTCATCTTCAAGCAGACACCCTTTGGGAGTGCCCTCCTTTTCAAATTAAAACCTCCCTTTTTTAAAATTAGTAAAACAACAGTATTACTAATGCAACTGTATAAAAATACCAGGTGTGGAAAGCTGCATAATGTATGCTAATTACTTGAGCCTTCAATTTTTTCAATTATATCACGATGACCTATTAAAAATCATTTATTGACTGGGAAAAATACGGATAGTTGGTATTTTGGCTCTCACCAAGGTGCTGCTGCAGTCCTAATAACCAAAAGATACTTTGTATTCAAGGAATGAGCTGTTTAAATAGGAAACTAATTACGACATTAAAATGCCAAAGAAGAAAAGCTGTAAACTGAGTTTGTCACTCTGTAGTACAACCCAAGGGTAAAGTGAGTTTCTGGCATGATACAAGTTTCTCTTCGAAAAACTGAATGGCTTGTCTCAAAAGCAGTATTACCAATTGGACATTGTGCAGTCCCTTGTTTTATAAAAACATGCGCTGTGTTTGTGCTGGAATTCCTTGTCAGACTTTTTTTTTTTTTTAGCCATGGCAGGTTGATAAATGCAGATGCCTGCACCCTTCCAACCATTATTAAGCATGTCACATTAATTGCACAAAGTCATTTTGCTCTGCTCAGCAAGTCAGACTTCTATATATATCTTGGAAAAATAATGTAGGCATGTGGTCAGAAAACCAGCTGTCAGTCAGGCTCCTCTTTTACAATCAACACAACAGTTCACCCAAACCTGCATAGCTATGTGATGTAAGGCAGTTTCAGCTGCGCTGCATGCTGCAGAACATATCAAGATGTCCCCACAAAATCTCTGAGTAAATAAAAGTACTGCTCCTAAGCATCTTTCACAACTACAGCAACCGCTCAAGACTTCTTTCTGAAACCAGACACCACGTCAGGAACCAGGGCCAGGCTGTGAGTGTAGAAAAGTGCGTGATACAGCACAGCAGGGAGCAAAAAGGCAGAAAAACTGGGTTGAAAATCCCTGCAGTGCCAGCATCTTCATGGTACAGAACTGGAAAGAATGCAGAATGGCCAAAAAAAAGAGCATTTCCAGTTCATCTGCGGAGGTGACCAAAGGAACTATCGTGGAGACCTGCAGCAAAGCACAAATCCCTCGCCCCATGGGGAAGAATAGAAATGTCTTCTATTCTGCTCCTTCAAGAAGACTGGAGGAGGTAAATGCAAGGCTGGCAGAGAGATGGTACACTAGACTCGGAGACGAAGGGGTGCACATGAGCTGCTTCCCCTTTCACCCTGTTTCTTTACAGAGGGCACTGTGCCAAGCAAAGCATTCAAGGAAAACAAGGCTCTCCCCTGATGAGCTTATTTCAGCAAAACACAGCGGGAAATCTCCCTCAGCTTGCAGGGAGGGACCAAAACAACCTCACTCGATCAAGCTCAGTCTTCATCCCAGAAACGGGAACCGCTTCAAGACAACATGAGCCTCTACATCACACCTCAACCAAGAGACCAGTTAATTTCTTTGTGCGGAGAAAGGGGAGATCAAATGTGCTTTTCAGAACTCAGAAGCATGCATAGCCCTTCAAGAATGCCCACAGAAAAGTGCAGTCCTTCAGGTTAAGATGAAGAACTAGAGGTAAAGTAGCTCAGATCCTAGAATGAAATATTGAAAACCACTCTCAACAGTATGATCGCTGATCACTCATCACCTTTTCTTTCTCCAGGTGGGGGGGATTTAAGTTAATTGGAGGCATACCTGACAAAAGGCAATGTTGAGTTTAGTCAAGGGATGAAATAAACTTTTCTGAATACTGCTTGCATTTTGCTTCTATATTTTTCAAACTAACGTTTCTGTCTTGTGAATAAAAAAAAGCTGTGATTTGGTAGAGTTTAAACATTCTCTTTGCTATTCCTAGATAACAAACCAATAACAAAACCTAAGATGGGTTTCAGACACTAAAAATCAACGCTGGCAAAAAACCACACCTGTATACAAATATATATGTGGTGGTGGGAATCATATCTAGTCCATCTCCAGATGACTCTTAGAAGTGAAGTGCCTGTTTCCCTGTTTCCACTTGCATCACTTGTATCTGACTCCACTGAGAGTTTTACCACAGCTCTCAGTACAGAGAGGGGTCACGTTTGCCATAAGGGGCAAAGGGTGGAGTGGCCAGAAGGGGTTGGACAGGCTTTAAGTTTTGGGGGGCACGTTACTAACCACTTTAAATTAGTTAACTCCTCACCATCATGCCAGGAATGAGAGGAGAAAAGGTTAGAAGCAACACCCACTTCAGTTGTGACCTGACTTCTCCTGCATCCAGGGCTTGAGCTCAAAGCAACTCACTCGCCTGCCAAGGCCTGGCTATGCACACTCCACTGCACTGTCTTCCCTTCACCGCCTACTTAAGCTAAGGATTACACTGTATTAAGTCAACTGACTTGCAGTCCCCTATAGATAGCCTTAAGAGCTCAAGTCTCCCTATCTGCATTGAAAATGAGATCCGAGTCAAGAATGTTCCATCCATCTCCAAACTTCTACCAGGGAAAGGGAGGAACAGATGAGAGTACGGACCACCGCAGTCCAGCATCATCATCATCCACCCACCACAGGGATTTTTTACCTCCCAGTTGCCCAGAGTAAACTCTACCTCAGGACTTCAGTATTTCACTATATTGCTGATGATCTTTTCTCCTTCCTTATCTTTTTATCTGCAAAGGCAGGCATAAAGGCTTCAGCTGTCAGCAAGCTGAAGCTTTTGGCTTGGCTCCCAAAGGCTCATAACACTTCAGTGTACCCCTTCCATCTAAAGAGGATTAGCTAAGGTAGATTGTTCACAAAAAGATGCTATCATCTAAGAGGTTACACTTACAGAGCCCCACAATCTGATTTTCACTCACATAATTATTAGAAGTCAACACACAAAAAAAGTATTACCAGGCCTTTTGTATGGGGGGTTTCACATGAAATGAAAACAGGACACATTCGGTGTTTTGCGTGCGTTTACGAAGACATCTCCAGAGGAAACTGTTTTCTACAAAGCTCTGAAATGAGACATCATTGTCTACTGAAATTAATATGCAGCAGACTTGGTTCACAATGGCATTTCTCCAGCATCAATAGTAAATGGTGAAAGAGGCTTGGGATTCTATTTTTAATGTCCTTTTCCTCCTGCTGGAAACTGCTGCCTATTCCATATAATTTGTGTATGAGGCAAATCGTATTTGATCCCCTTCAGCAGTTAAAAAAAACCGCTTGTTTCCAAATGTTCAAATGTTAAGATTAGATATTCTGTGTGGCTTCTACTTAGTGACCAGGTTATTAGCTATAGTTGTTGATTTTTACTTTTTTACAAAGCATTACTTCAGCCACGCAATTGAAGCACCTCACTGGAGCCTGCTCTGTGGAGGGGATGGCCGCAAAATAGTCAAACCACTTGTTCGCCTCAGCTGCAGTCCACACCCAGGCTCCAGAGCTGCAGCAGGGATTAGGGAGGAAGCAGGGAGGGAGTGGTGCCTTTTCCACTAGGAATTCCAATCAGACTTCTCCAAATTCGGAGTCTGCTCAGCTGGGCAGATCCAGTTGCTTTCCAGCAGCTGACTATACCAACGTAAAGTAGCTGAAAGCACTCCAGGCAGCAAAAGCATTTCTGTACCCTAATAGCCAAGCACTGCAGAATATGTAACATACTTAAATGAGGCAGGAAAGTACAATTATCCCCTTTGTAACAGAAACCAATGCCCATAGTTAATCTATGGCTAGTCAAGCTACTTCAGAGTAATAAAAAAAAAAGTTGCAAGCACATGCTATAAAGCCTAAAAGTGATTTAGTACTTCCCCAAATATAGCAATTTCTCCCTAGCAGAATCAAAGTGAAATCCATCATGCAGCTTGGTCATCCATGGAACACTGCTATAGAGTGATTTGCTCTGGGGATATTCCTTAACGTATCATTCTTTGCATGTCCACAGCCAATGTGATTTGTCCCATGCCTCCACAAAACAGAAAGAAGGCAGAGCCTTTTTATACGTGTCCTATTCAGAGAAGTCTCCTTCCATTACCTCTGCACCCACTCAGTGCAATACATAAACCCCAGCATCCACATCAGCTCAATCTATCATGCACATTCCTCTGTCTGTTATCATCTGCCTGGTTTCTACCAAAATTGCATTGGTTTCTTCAGAGGAAAACCTGTGATATGTCTAAGCAATATTACCTCTGAGCAGTGATGGACCACAAGCTGCTCACTACTAACTAGGGACCAGATCTCAGGATTGCAATCAATAGTTCCATGGGAAAAAAATGCATTTGATGCTCTGCAAGGGCCAAAAAAACCAACTCCAAACCAAGTGTCAGCTACTATTTGGAAAGAATGAGTGGTAAAGAAGATGGCCATCATATAAATCCACAGTGTCCCTGTCTTGGATATTTTGAGCAGTCCTGGTCCTTCCTGCTATAAGGATGCAAGAAGATGGCTAAATGACCTGATAAAAGTTATGGAGACAGCTTCCATGCCATGACTGTCTGGGGTATATTCCAGGAAGGGCTTTAGAAGCATCATCTAAGCCTGATATGCCAAAGTTGAAACTGGTGAGGGATGTGAAGGACAGTAAGAGCATCTGTAGGTACATCAGCAGCAAAAGGACTAAGGAAATTGTGGTATTGCTGCTTAATGGGGCAGAGCACCTAGTGGCACAAGACACAGAAAAGACTAGATCGGTGCCCTTGCTACTGGCAAGGTGTGGTCTTGGGGCTCCCAGATCCCTATGGGTAGTAGCAAACCTTGACAGAAAAGGTGCTGCTCACACAAGAGGAGGACGAAGTTATGGACTAAGCCCATGGGATCAGATGGGAAGCGACCAAGCACACTGAGAGCTGGCCATTGTCACTGTGAGGCCACCATCTGTCATCTCTGAATGATCATGGTGTTCATGGGAAGTCTCTAAGGGCTGGAGGCAAGGAGGATCTGGAGTATGATCAAGGAGGACATGTCTTGATCAGCTTCACCTGAAACTCTGGGAGGTTCTTTCCAGACTCAGTAAGAGCAAGAAGGTGACTGGGTACAGCCAGCATGGATTTACCAGAAGCAAACTATGCTTGACCAGCCTGAGCACTTCTGTGATGAGAAGACAGGCTCTGTAGGCAAGAGGAGAGCAGCTGATGTTGCTTACTCGGACTTTAGCCTGTGACACACTTCCCTATAGCATCCTTATAATCAAGCAGGAGATAAGGACTGGACATGTGGGCTCGGCAGCACAACAAGGGAAAACCAGTGAAAGAGTGCACCTTCCAGAGCCAGTTTTCTTAGTATTACTCTATCTGAGGTAACAGGAAAGCTCTTAGCAAATAAACTTTGTCCTGAATTTGAAATTTTAATACATCAAAGTTGGCAGGTTTTGCTGCTGTGAGGGAAAGAGCCTCCAGATGCAGAAGTCTGCGTTCATCCCGGTTATTATTTTTAGATGCATACTGATGTCTATCTGAGCACGGCAATGTACCCTGCTTTCAGACCACACTGAAGTAGAGAGTACTTCACTCAGTCTTAGTATTTCAATTATACATCTGCCCACCACATTCTCTGTGAGTACCAGGACTCTCTGAGCTGATTTTTAATGATTTAGTTTAAGTCCACTGTTCTTACCAGCTATTACCTTGTAACAGACACATTAGGTCTTCCAAAATTTTGCTAAAAACATGTATCCATGTCTTCTTAAAGATCTTAAACACACATTTCCTGGCCCAAAACAAACCCTTGGCTTCAGTATCTTGCCTTTGAGAATTTATGTTGATGGTTTTAACAGCTTATTCTAACATTTAAGAAGTTCTCATGCTTCTAGATTATACATTTTAATTAAAAAGAAAAAGTATACTCTTTGCCAGGGTAGAATGACTTCTATGTAATTATTTATTATTTTAATTATTAAGGGATAATGTAAGAAAGATTCAGACCCATTTTCCTTTTTTCTTTCTACTTAGTCTCCTACAACCATGCTTGCAGCTCCATATAGTTAACGTACACAAAAACTCAATATCCCAAAGAGTAAGATTTTGTATGCTTTGCCCAACTTTGAAATTATTTTATCAACCTGCTTTCAATATTGACTAGCCAAAACACAAATTTTACTTTTGCTTTTAAAATCCCTAAAAAAGGCACGCTTGCAATGTATAGGCCTGGTCGTAGGCAGGGGAGGGAAAGAAATGACCCAAGAGGCAACGGAAGAATTTGTTGGGGCAGACGAGCCGGGCTTCGCGCAGGGCTGTGCAGGACCAGGGGGCTTCTTGCCCACGCTCAGGGCCCTGCTGCGTTCTGACCCTCCCAGCACCGCCAGCCAGTTCTGCCCTGGGTGCCCCCCAGGGTCTGGGCTTTGGGTAACACGGGGCTTTCAGTGACCTCAATTTATGCCGTGGTGGCCTCTGCCGCGGGCTGTGACAGTGAGGCCCTCCCTGCACCTCACTGCGAGCTGGCCTCCAGCTCCCACCCGGCCTGGCCTCCCCTCGCCTGCCAAGGGGCCCGGGGCGGCCAGGCCAGGCACTGCCTGTCCCCGTGTGCCTCGGCCAGCAGCAGCAGCAGCACCCAGCCACCGGCCGTCCCCCTTCCTGCACTCCCTCCCTGGCCCCCTGCCCAGATTAAACTTGATAAACCCTGGGCGGGCTGCCATGGGGCGTGCTGGCCAGGCCCAGCCTCGCAGGGCTTGGCGGTGGCGGGGGTTCGGTGGGGACCTCTCTGAGGGGCTTGGAGGAGGTGGTGGCAGCCGCTCTCCTCGCCGGCTGCAGCCATGGCCCGGTGCTGTGCTGTGGCGGCTGTGCCCCGTGCTTGCTTGGGCGGCAGAGCGCTGGGCGGCCTGTGGCTGGGCAAGCGGGTGCGGGGGCACATGTGCACATGCAAATGCATGTATGCACGCGCATGTGCGTACATGTATGCTGGCGCACCTGTTGTGCGTCAGGGTGCATGCATGTATGTGCATACTACATGCATGTGCATGCCTGGGTATATGCATGTGTGCGGACACATATGCCCGTGTACATCCCCTGGCCCGTATGCCTGGGTATGTGCACATGTGTGTGCGTACGTGCGCGCATCCGTACACTCGTGTATGTGCGCGCAGGCGCGCGCTCCCGGCGGCCCCGCGCGCCCCTGGAACGGCCGCGCGCCTTCACACCCCCAGCCCCAGCCCGTGCAGGAGCCCTCCCCCCCCCCCCCGGCAGCCTCCGCATGCTCAAACGCGGGCTCCGCCCCGTCCGCGCGTCACCACCCCGCGCACTGGGTTGCCCGCCGCTCCTTAGGGAGGGAAGCCCCGCCCCCATCCCATCGCCCTAATTGCCCTCTTCCAACATGGCGGCTCCCACCTCACGCGTGCAGGCACGCAGGCGCCGCCTCGGCCCCCTTCCGCCGGGCGCCGCGAGTGAAAAAGACAGGAAGGAACCGGTCCGGGAACTCTATGGTTTTCGCGCGGTGGGTAGCGTGGCGCAGCCGCCTCGTCCGCCCGCCCCCGCCCGCGGTGCACGCCGGGACACAGTGGGTCCTCCTTCCTGCCGCCCCACCCCCGCCCGCTGCGAGTCCTCCGAGCTTGCGCCGCGCCGATATCCGCGTTGCTCCCAAGATGGTGGCGCGGGGCTCGGGCTGAGAGCGAGTGAGTCCGCGAGAGGAGGCGCACCCGCGGGCCCGGCCTGCCCTCCGCCCCTGCGCGCCGCCCGCCTCGCCAGGCCTCTTGCCTCTCCCTTCCCCGCCCCTCCAGGCCGCGGCCCCGTCTCCTCCGCCCCGGGGCCCCGACGGCTCCGCTGGCGGCGGCAGCAGCAGCAGCAGCGGCAGCGCCTCCTCGCCTGCGGCGCGGCCCCCGCATGAGCCCGGGCGGCGGCGGGAGTGACTGGGAGCAGCAGGCCGTGGCGCCCAGGTCGGTAGGCGCTGCGCAGCGCCCGGCCCGAGGGAGGGCCGGGAGGGGGGATGGCGCCCGTCTCACGCCGGCCCTGAAGGGGAGGGAGCCGGGAGGTGGCCCTGCCCGCTTTCCTCCGCCGGGTGATCCCCCGGCTGGGGTGGGGAAGGCGGGCGGGAGGCTCCGGCGGCAGGGGTGCGTGGCCTCGGCGGCCCTCCCTCTCCTCCCCGTGAGGCACATGGCTGCGGGGCCGCCCCGCGCCTCCCCGTAAGCGGGAAGGCCGGGTGGCTCCGGGCTCTGCCCGCCCCTCGGGGGGACCGGGCTCGCTGGGCGACCTTGGGTGAACCCAGCCCGCCCCGGCCTCAGTTTCCCGTCTCGCCCGAGGGCGCAGCGGCGGTGCCCGCTCCGCGGGACTGCTGCGGGCACGGGGCACCGCGGTGCCTTCGGCATGGCCGGCTGTGGCAGTCGGGGAGGTACGGGTATGTGAAGCACTGCGAGGGTGTGTAACTAGTGCGCAAGGCCTGCTTAACAAAGTATGTTCACTTGTTCGTGTTTCTGAAGAGTTGGATCTGCTAACTCGTGAACTGGCGGCTTTGCTGGTAAATGTGACCTGGCGCTCCTGACTGCGCGGCTTCCTGGGTTTCAGTTTTAACCTGTACCTGCAGTGTTTCTGTGAAAGGAACTCTATGGGTTGTTGTGGTTCAGTCGATTTGTAAGTCGATGTCTAACATGACGTGATGTGGTCATTCAGAAGTTACTACTGCTTGGGAAACAAAACATATTCCACAGCTCTCCTCTAAGTGGCAAGAACCTGTAATCTATAGACTTGTAGTTACACTTTTTTTTTTTCTTCTTTCTTTCTTCAGCTAATGGAAATAGTTGTTTGTTTCCTTCTTCGTAACTGATGTTCTAATTCTGGGACAAAGCCTGTGACTTACACATCACTTCAGGGATGGTCCCTCTGTGTCTGTATGGAAACTTCCCTGCCTCAGTAGGAGTCAGTGCAAACCTGAGGCTCTGTGAGAATCAGCTTGTCAAATTACTTTTACCATGCCTCTCTACTGAAAAGTTCCTCAGTGAGGAATTGTACCTGATTTTAGCTTTGATTTCCAATGAAGTAAGACCTAAGTGATTGTATTGTCAGTTTATAATTTTTTTTGACTGGTTTGAAAGGGAGAGGTCTAAAAGACAAGATCAAGTTCCTAATTCATGCAGATAGCATCCAGTTAGAGATTCCCTGCTAAGGGAGAAGCTACACTCTTTAAGTTTAACTGCATTGTTAGACATTTATGACTGGGTGGGAGAATAATGGATGTGGTGAGAGGTTCCTCTTGATAAGAATGAAAACTGCTGGAAAATGGACTTTATGGTTCTCACAAACTGCTTGGTTTGGATGGTGGCACAATACCCTGTGCCCTTTCATCTTGGAAACAGTTGAAGGTGCTTTTTTTCCAAAAGCTGAAAATAACTGTGAAATTCAGAGTTTAACTAGCGCATTGAATTGAAAACATGAAATGTGCATTACCAGATTGCTATGGATATTTGATAGTTTTCCTCACATACATTTGTCTTCTAAAACAGATGCAGTTTGCAGTGGTTATGACTTGTCTTCATAACAATAATGTTCTGTCAATTCAATACAGGCAAACCTTGGAAGAAAAGCTAGACCACTGCTTAGGTTTACAGGGCTAAAAAGTGCCTTTAACTGAAATTATTTCTGCACAATATTACAGCTACTTCATGTCTCTTTTATGAATGCCTTCCATTCCACTCTAAGTGTTTGCTGTTTAATGTAGCATCTTTCATACTGGAATTAACAAGTTATTTTTCTGTTTACTGGAGTTGTTTGCTATTTCTCTCACTGGAGTATCCTGCGTATCTCCCAAGAATTTAGAAATAAAAGCACCAAGCTACTAGATGGCACAATAAATGCTTTGATTTGTTTGCGGTTTTTTAGGGGTATGGCTGTGTGACAAAAAAAAAAAAAAAAAAAAAAAAAACCAAAAACAAACGCAACCCAAACCAAACAAAAAACCCCAACAACAAATGAAAAAATGTCCTGAAGGAAAGGCAGGTTTGAAAAACCAGAGGTGGTTAACTTTTTCACAGCAGTGTGTTTCAAAGCCTAGATCTCTCAGTCCAGGTCCTCTTCAGGACTCTTAACATTGTGTGGGTTTGATCCCCTTTTTAACAGGAAATAAAAGTTTTAGTCTTTTTTTTTTTTTTTAATTACTGCCGCTGCTTAAAGACATATGCAAATGGTATGTCTTTTGTGAATCGAATTTAAAACTGTGTGTATATGTTAAAAACATCTAGGGATGTTCTCAGCTTGTTAAAAGTCCCTGTTAGAGCAACTTGAGATTGTCTGTGTTGTAATCCACTTGAGAAAATAAACAGGTTTGGGGTTTTTTTTTTTATTTAACTTCACTTTTTGTAGGAGAAAACTTGCTTTGGAAATATGAAATATGTACCTCAGTATAAAATCATACTTACTTCATTATCAATCTGTGCTTTAATCTGTTCTTCACTAGCTCTTTATGAATTCAGAGGTTCTGCTTAACCAAACCCATAACTGGGGCGGGGGGAGAGGAATATCTTTGAGTCAAGTTTTAGTAGTCATAAACATGTTTAATTGTGAACATGTTTAAGCATATAATATTTTTTATAAACAATAATTAGTGTAGTATATGATATGACAGCTATCATGCAATGAATTTAGTGTTTACTTTTTTGTAAATTTGCATCATCTTAGTTTTTGCTATGCAGGAATGTTATGTTAATTATTATTTCCCCTCTCCCCAGCTACTTTTGCTTTCAGTTTACTAACTGAATGTCCAGAGAGAACTCATCTTTGTTTTTTAAATGCAGGAAATGTCTTTCTCCCTCCCCACACCAGTGTATTTGTACACTGGAAGATAAAAGCCACTAACTCTTAAAAATAGAATGTGCAATTGAAGGACAAGGAGAGAAAATTCCTAAAGTATGTAGGCATATATCTCATTTCCAGTATCAATCTTTGTTTCTGGTACTGTGGGCCAGGTTTTTGCTTCACTTTAGTAAATGAATTGATATTGATTTTTAAACAAAGAAAGTATGTTTTACACATTTTCCTGAAGTAACCAGTATACTTAAGGTAGCTATGAGTTTTATCGAAAAGAGGTTTTGAAAGGGTTTCTGTCATTAATCAAATTCTGATTTGTACATGGAAGGAGAGGGGTAATACATTTGCTATCAGTTTGTAACATTTAGAATAGAATATTAACTTATTTTAGAAAATAAACTCCTCCCCACCCCTGGAGAGTGTTGTAAGCTTTGCAAAATAGTTGGTTCCCAGAGACGCAGCAATAAGCAAATTGCATGATTGAAGTGACTTTTGTCACCTTAAATACTTTGACCTTAACATTTACTGCATTAACTTCCTGTATTTATAAGCAGTGCCTGTCAGCCTCGGAAGGCTGTATTGCTCATGAATAAAAGTTTGGAAAAAAGCTGGTTCATATGAGTAGTACTGTGTGTAATGTAGCTGGTTCATTAGCAGAAAGCAAATACAGTGTAAAGGTAATAATTTGTAATGAAGCAACACTTCAGTAGCTATACCAGCTGGTGACATGTTTCTTCAGGAAAATAACCTCATAGGAGAAATATAAAATAGATAAAATCAAATAAAGTTGAGATCCAGAAACGTGTGAGCAAACAGCGCTTTAAATTGCTGTTTTTAAATAGCTCCACCTTCTTGTGGCTAGGACTGGCATAATTTATTGACAGAAAAACTTTTGGGTCGCAAGCTTACATTATAAATTAAATATTACTATAGTGTTCTGTCTCACAGAACTCTCATATTCTCTCTTACAAACAAATCTCTTAAAGGAAGCATTAACTACTTCTAATAGGTTGAGCTTGCTTTCCTGTATTATGCAAACTGAGGAATGGAGGAGGGGGGTGGAAGTCAGTCTTTACAGATCCTTTTTCTGTTACCATCCTGCATGGTTCTTTACCCATGTTTTACAGAGTGGTGAAGAATTAGGAGAAGCTGCAGTTGTTCAGCTGAGTGGAACTAAATGGGTGGCTTCCCTCTGGACCCTCACTTCACTGTCTTCGGTAAGAGGGGTGACCTTTTGAAGCAACTTGCATTTCCTTAGAACAGGGGTATGTGTGTGTTAAGAGAAGCTTCTAGTTAGCAAAGCAGAGGATTGGACTTTTTCTTTTCTGGATTTTTTTTTATTATTCTGCTGGCTTGGAAAGGATATTCACAGTATGTGGCTGATCATAACTTTGGATCAAAAAGCATTATTATTTGCATCCATCCAAATAGCTTTAAAAACATGCTCGGTCTTCATATACTTTACCTTTGGAAATCATGCTTATGTCATATGTCAACAGTGGAACTGTCCCAGAGGTGCATTACAGTGGTGATGGTTTAGCCCAAACTCAAACTGATCTACCAGCTGGCTGCTTGATATGGACGGTACTACTTTTTGTTTTTTCATAGAATCATGGAATAGCATGGGTTGGAAGGGACCATTGAAGGTCATCTATTCCAACCCCCCTGCAGTGAGCAGGAGCATCTTCAACTAGATCAGGTTGATCCAGAGCCTTGTCCAACTTGACCTTGAGTGTTTCCAGGCCTGGGGCATCTACCGCTTCTCTGGACAGCCTGTTACAGTGTTTTGCCACCCTCATTGTAAGAAATTTCTTTGTTATGTCTAGTCTAAATCTACCCTTTTTTAGTTTAAAACCATTACCCCTTGTCCTGTTGCAACAGGCCCTGCTATAAAGTTTATCCCCATCTTTCTCTGTTCCCCCTTTAAATACTGAAAGGCTGCAATCAGGTCTCCCCAGAGCCTTCTCCAGGCTGAATAACCCCAACTGTCTCAGCCTTTCCTTGCAGGAGAGGTGGTCCATCCCTCTCATAGTTTTTGTGGCCCTCCTTGACCTGCTCCAACAAGTCCATCCATGTCTTTCCAGTGCCGGGAGCCCCACAGCTGGATGCAGCACTCCTGGTGGGGTCTCACCAGAGCAGAGCAGAGGGGCAGAATCACCTCCCTCAACCTGCTGGCCACACTGCTTTTGATGCAGCCCAGTATATATATGGTTGGGCTTCTGCGCTGTGAGTGCACATTGTTGTCTCGTGTCCAGTTTTTCACCCACCAGTACCCCCAAGTCTTTCTCTGCAGGGCTGCTCTCAATCCCTTCATTGCCCAGCCTGTATAGATACTGGGGGTTGCCCTGACCCAGGTGCAGGACCTTGCACTTGGCCTTGTTGAACCTCATGAGGTTCACATGGGCCCACTTCTCGACCTTGTGCAGGTCCCTTTGGATGGCATCCTGTCCCTCAGCCATGTCAACCACAGCAGAAGATACTGAACATTACTGGTCCTAATACAGACCCCTGAGGGACACCACTTGTCACCGATTTCCATCTGCACATTGAGCTGTTAACCACTACCCTCTGAATGCAACCATCCAACCAATTCCTCATCCACTGAATAGCCCACCCATCAAATCCACATCTCTCCAATTTAGAGAGAAGGATATTGTGTGTGACTGTGTCAAAAGCCTTACAAAAGTCCAGGTAGATTACATCTCTGGCTTTTCCCTTGTCCATTTATGTAGTCACTCCATTGTAAAAGGCCACAAAGTTGGTCAAGCAAGACTAGCCCTTGGTGAAGCCATGCTGGATGTCTTGAATCACCTCCCTGTCCTCCATGTGCAATACTTGTATGACATAATTTCAAAGCTGTGACCTAAGTAAGACAAAACTAAAGTGTACCAAAACCTGTAAGGTACATTGTCTCAGTTTGAAACCCAGTTGGTCTTGCTGGGCCTCGCATCAGCCAGTGGGATCACAAGCAGAAAACTGTGGAACCTGTATTTGGGTTTGGTAGTTGTTGCATAATTTGTTGGCAGGGATTAGTCCACATCATCTGCTTTTCACTCTGGTGTCCTGTGGGGACTGTGGCAGGACTTCTGCTGTCTTGACCAACCTAGATTTTCAGGAGCGAAGCTAGTTCTTTGTCTTTCCTTCATAGAAGAGACCACACTTCTGCTCCCTTTGGTGGACCCCTTTTTGGACTTGTTGATAATCATTACACCAAAGAAATCGGTGAAATCAGGAGATTAGAATGACAAATAAACACCTCCTCTCCCTTACCTTAAGGAGCTGTGTGCAGGGGAGCCTCAAGAGCTATCTAACATGTTGCCAAGCTTGCACGGTGCTGAGGGATGCCAGACTTGTCCAGGCAGCCAGGCTCTGGCACTGCTTGTGTGCTCCTGCTCTGGTATGCTCTGGGACCCAGGTTGCAGCAGCTGCGGTTCAGCAGGCTTGGGGTGTTAGAGCGTGGTGGTGTGACTCTTAAAGCAGCTGAACTTCTAAAATGGGCTGCAGGTCAAAATATTTCAGGAAATGCTGTCATAGTTGTAGATGAGTTTTTTTCTTTTGCATTATGGTTATTCATGTGTTTGAGCTGATTACTTCAATGCCTAAAATATTTTGATTTTAAAGTATCATGTTTTTTGTTATCTTAAAAGAGTTCAAAAACTCTTATAAAGCTAGATAATACTGAGGAGGTCTATCGCTACTTCCAATATGTTTTCATCTTTTATTTGTATAGCCTTATATTCAGATAATGATTCAGACAATGATTTTTGTTTGGAATTGTGGTTTAGTATGTGTATATAGTCTATGTTATTTTTAGAAAGTCCAAGGTATACTAGCATCTAGGTGTGTTTCAGCTGTTGTAGCAAAACTTAGTCTGTTGTGGACCATAGAAATACATACTTATAGTCCACACAACCTGCAAGTCCCATCAGAGGTCAAGGGCACAGGAGGATGCTTCACTTTCACAGAAAATAGTGGTGTTTCTTGGTGGCATTGGTTGAGCCCTTTACATTGTAAGGTGATGATAAATATTCCATTTGCATGGTTCCTATGACCTGAATATCTTATTGAAAGAAGGCTGTTTGTGAATAGTTGTTGTTTATTTGGCTAATGTTGTTAGATAAAAATGTCAGTTGTGGAAGAAAATTATTCTCATTTGAAAGTATGTTAACAATCTATTTTCTGCTCCTGTGTTGTGACAGTTCTTGGAAAAAAAAAAAGTGGGAAACATTGTTTAAGCACCTGATAGGGGTGATTTCATGATGCCTTTCATCAAGCCAGACATAAGAGTTGCAGAGTATTTTCTGTGATCTATAATTAATTTCTTTAATATTTCGCAGTTTTGTTTGCTGCCGTTTTGTTAATTCAGTGGCTTACCATCTTTGCTAACATCATTGTGTGCCTTGAAGTCTCTTCCTTGTTGAAAATGTATGACACTGTTGTAAACAAGCAGCTCTTGACTCTGGTCATGTGGCAGATCAAGATTTCTTTAGGTTGAGTGGAAGCAATAGTGTTAGCCATGCTTTTAGTCATATTTGCCATTTGCATTTTTTTTAGGCAGATGTGGCTTAATGCTAATAAGTATACTAAAGGTGAATGTGAAAGCACATCTGACTTCATGAAATTATTTTCATTCCTTTTAGACATGCATTACAAATTTTTGTATTGCATGCTGGTGGTTGTGTAGCCTTTGAGCAAATTTTTTTAGTAGACTGCAGAACTCCTGCTCTGCCTTGGTGGTAGCTGTTGGGGGAGGACTGAGTAAAGAGAACTGGAAGTCTGGGAGCCTCAGTTCTGTGCTGTTGGGATTTCTTGCTTTTCTGCTGTTAGGTACATGTTATCAAGCGAGACCCTTGTCTCCATCTCCTCCAACTATGGTCTTGTTTCTTCTGTAAATTGTACTGTCTTAAACTGCATAGCTTCAGTTATGTTGAGAACCTTTGTTTTCACTTCTCCTATTGCTGGGCAGTAGTCTTAAGATCCCAGATGGATGTGTTTGTTTGATAGATACTTTTTCATGCTGTACTTTGTGTTCTGCTCGTACTCTGTGCATAGTGAATGCTGGAGCTTTTGCACCTTAGGAGAGAGTGAGTGAATTTCATAGAGATGACATTGCTCTATGTGTGTACATGAACAAATATATATGTTGGAGTTTAAGCTAGAAGCTCTGTGATACAAGCTGTGAAATTGGTCACATTGCCAGAATACTTTCAACTGAGTTTGCCTAATGGCATCATTGTGAATGAAGAATTATTCTTTAGTAGAATATAAGGTAGATATTCTGTATTTCTGTTGTTGGTGTGGAGTAGAAGTGCCACCTCCACATAGGAAAATCAGTTACTGTCTCATTGTTCAGATAAACTTATTCTTTTTCTTCTTCTGAATGGTAGTAAAGCTTTATTAACACAGTTGCATAACATTAACTCATTAATCCTAATTGTACATAAATCCACATAATTACCATAATTGTTTGTTGAAATAGCAATCTTGTTTCATGAAACAGGTAGGGTGCCCTAATTAACTTTTTTCTTTAAATAAAAAAAATTGTGTACGGACTGCTAGTGCTTTAGAGCTTTACTGGCATGACTGATGACTGTCAGTCCAGGATCACCCCATTTCACATCCCTGATAAAGAATTGGGCCTTTGGTATTGGATGGGTTCTCTGTGGTTTGACATCTTTTAAGAAAAACCTGAATGTACTCTTAAGGTAACCAAATCAGGGTTTCCTTGATGGGAACTTTGATCTATATTGGAGATAAGCCTAAATCAGCTATTTGCTCTTAATAGAGTTTTAGAACCAAGAAACTTAAGTATTAAATCTTCACAGTACTGGAAATGTGGTAGTCTGTACAAATGAGTAACTCTTTGGAAAGTAATTACTAGATTTCTTTAGTTATATGCCTATATGCCCATTTGTCACTTTTTCCCCATGAAATTTATTGTGCTTTTACGTATTTGTTGAAAACATTTTGAAGTCAGTTTTAGTTGTGTGTCTCTTGTTAATTATGGCTTTCCTGAAAATGAACAATTTCTAGAAAAAACTTACCAAACTCTAGCAATTTTGTGCAGCCAGGACAAAGATGTAAAGATGTGGTTCTGTCTGTGACTTCTTTTCAGTGTTGGGTGTGGGTTTTTTCTAATTATAAATACAAATTCTTAAAAAAAAAAAAAAGGGGTGGGAGGTGGGGAGGGGAAGGAGAAACCTTGCCAAAATCTTCAAGATAAAGGAAATGGACATTTGTAAGGAACTGGATGAATGGAATTGTAAAACTATTGCATCGCTACAGAGGAAAGAATAAGGAACATTGTGTGTATGGACTTGCTGCTTTCGTAGTTTCCCTGACATACTAAGTATTTTCTGATGTGGTTTTTATGGGAAGTATGACTTAATTTGGGAAGTCATGTGGTTTAGTTTTAGGTAGTCCTGCGAGGAGCAGGGCGTTGCAGTCGGTGATCCTTATGGGTGCCTTCCAACTTGAGATATTCTGTGATTAAGTATGTTTCCTTTAGTTGCAAACTTGTGACTAGTTGGATGGCCATTCTTGATTGTATTGTTTTGAAGATGTATTGAGCTTCAGATTGGTATGGAGTGTAGTGCAAAAACTGAAATGTAATGTTTTGCATTATAGGTACAAGAACTGTAGAAGTCCATTTTAGAATTTGAAAGGACAAGTTTCTGAAGCTCTGGAAAGATATGGTATGTTTATGTTTTCACTTATATTGTGTGTATGCTAATAATTATACTTTTGTTCCCTGATTTAAAAAAAAAAAAAAGTTGAAAATAAATCCAGGAAGAGAAGAAACACACGTTCATTTTCCCCCATTTCTTTTGACTGTGGTCTTTTACTTAGGCATAGTTGTCTAGAAAACTGAGTTATTTAATTTCTTTTTCTCATAGTGAAAATAAATACTGATGATACACCATTGATGAATTCCCTTTTAATTTGTTTTACAGTTGCAAACAAACTCAGTTTCACCATCCATCTATTTCTTCATGGATTACATAAGAATTGGTGCTCTTTCTGAAAGTTTGGGGCGGTGGGCATATATGCTTATATATGCTTATAAATATGCTACTGAGCATATTTATAGTGAGGCTCATACAGTTTTTAGGTATGACTTGAAAAGTAAGTTCAGAGCTACTAGAAGACTTAAGCAAACATCAGTGTAAGTCAAACTTGCAAATTGGAATCTTAGGAAATACAGAAGTGGAACCTTCATTACCAGTGCCAACATGAGCATGTGGTATCTCTTTTTGTCTAGGCTCTTAAATGTCCAGCCAGCTTAAAAGTATGTACATGTATTACAGCAAGGTTGGAACCTTAACTTGTAGTTATTTTAATTTCTGTTTTCTAAGTTTATTCTGCTATAGTCCTGTGGAGAGATACGTGGTAGTATGGAACAGCTGCACCACTCTAATGTTGCTTAAGTTCTGTGGTTCTGCAACTTGTTACACAGAGAATTTTTGAAACTTTATGCATTGCTGCATTCAGGAAAAAAATATGTATAAGTACATTTTTCAACCATATTAAATAGGTCTGTTAATGCATATATAAAATTGTATGTAGTTCAACAACTGCTTCTAAGCTATGTGTGTACTTTCTTGTTTAAACACTTAAAATGTGGGGAAGAACTCATAACTGCAGAAAAAGAATTTTATATGCTGTAGGTTTATGTCTAGATTTTTCTTTTGAAGATACTTAACATATTTGAAGTTTTGAAATCTCAACCTTGCATAAGGCTGTCTTTTTTTTTCTTGGTTAAGTTCTGTTTTGTAGGAAGCTATAGACAGGAGATAAAATGACTGATTCTAAGCTGAAACATTAAATATAGTGTGTGCTAATTAAAAACTGTAAATCTCTTGAAGATATAGTGTTACGTTATCACAATCCAGATGTTCCTGAGAGAATTGTATAGATTGGTCCTTTACTCTAGCAGGCATCTGGCAGGTAGCGTATATTCAATTTTGTACCCACAGCACCACTGGGACCACCCACCTGCTTCTTGCTCTTCAGTGTCAATACCAGTTGTGTATATGATGGCTCTTCAAACTGAAGCCATTATTTCTGCTGGCTGCTTTTTTTTTTTTTAATGTTTAACCACTTCCCACTGTATGCATAATCTTTGTAAGGGTATGCACTTCATAAATTGACAAAGAATTCCCCTCTAATCCCCCACAACTTGTGAGTAATAAATACTAATGGAACATCAGAAAAGCTGAATGTTATGCTACAGGATTGCATGATCGCTTGGTCTTAATATAAACTGCATATAAACAAATGCTGAAGAACTTGGTGAACAGCAATATACTTTACGTGGAAGGCTGCATGAAAGATGGGTGGCAAAAGAAAGCAAATAACAAAGCATAAGTAAAAAGATGGATGGAATAAAAGTTTAAATATTAAAGCTGAAGTGAAGCTGTAAAACTTACCTGTTTGGAAAATAACTTGATACCTAGCCAGTAAAAGGAGAGCTACTAAAGGAAATTTAAATAGATGATTGGATTTCACTCCAGATGTAGGAGGGGCTTTCCATTCATAACTGCACATCGCTTTGGAGGGAGCCTAAAGTAGCAGGCATGACTGAGATAGAAACAAGTGGTTCAGCTGGAAAAAATAAGGAGTATGTGTAGTGGAAGAAAAATGAGTTGTGGTTAAAGGGAAAAATGCAGAAGCTAAAGATAATTTCAGGCTTTCCCCTTTTTACAAAGGTGAAGAAAGTACCTCTATGATCTGCTGAAATATCAAACTGAAAACAAATGTTGAAGGAAAAAAATCTGTGTTCAGAGTTGTGGGGGCAGTTGTAGAAAATGAGAATTACACATTGGCCTTTAGCTTTGGGGTGAGGGGAGAGAATGGGAGTGAACAGTAGACCTTTTTCTCTTGCTTTGATTTGTGAAATATTAACATCAATGCAAATTGATACGTTGTATCAAAAAGTATACGGATATTATAGGGTGAAGCTTTTAAAATCTGTAGTTGATCTCTTTATATTCCAATGCACTATAGTCTACCTTTATTAAAGTCAGTAACTTGTGTTTTTACTGGAGTATGAATTCTAGAATGGCATCAGCTTTGATTTGAAGATATAAGCAAATTCAGATCCCCACCCCAGATAACTGACTCAAGTGTTAATTGATCTCACTACCCTGCATGTTTTTGTTCCTACTCTAATTTGTATTGGTCAGCCTTCAGTTTCTAGTCATGTGAGGGTTTCATATGCTTGCTTTTAATTGGAAGATCTTTTTTATGTATTTCTGTGCTATGAGAGGACTTAGTTTCTTCCCATATCCATATTGATTAGCTTGAATAACTTGGAACTGTTTCCGTTATCTAGTCACAAGGCACTCTCTATCTTCATGCTGTCTTTGTGGCTCTTTTCTGCTACTTCTGGAACATTTTTGAAGAATAGCAAATACTTGGAGAACTGGGCTTAAGTTTTGAATATGTCTGATGTATTTTGTGCAGATGAACAGACACCTTTCCAGGAACCCTTCATGAGTCATATCTGTTGTCCTAGCTGTAATAACTGGGACCATGTGTGCATTTGCTCATCAGTTGTGACTGCCTTAGTCACTTTAGGTTGGCATTTTCCGGGATAGAACCCAATTCCTTTGGTCTTCTAACTATGTAATTTTGTATTTATCGGTATTAGTTGAATGGTTTGGTTTACCAGGCAGTGGGAGAAGAAATCATATAGATGTCTTACTACAGTTTTTTTGCAGCTTTTTGGGAATTTATTTTATCAGGTTTTATTAGTGGCTGGTTTATTTTCCTTTAGGATAGTTGATAATTCAACCTGGTATTAGCTGCATGAAGAAAACTTCTGGAATCTTACGTCTTTTCACATTTTCTGTGTTGGAAACAGCGTGCAGTCAACAAAAGTAATTGATGTTTCCAACCATATCAAGAAATTAAGTCTCAAACATGCCTATTAATATATTTTTTTTTCTACAAGTGACAGTTGAGATTGAGCTTGGGGATTTGGTGAATATTCTATAGTTTCTTCCAGGACACTTCAATCAATCTTATGTTATAAAAGGACAGTTTTCTTATTAGTTGTTGGTTCCTTGTTTGAAGTAGTAAGCTAGCTAGGGTAGTCCTGAGGGCACCTCTTACTGTATAGATGATGACTGTTTCATCATGGCGCTCAAAGTCATTCTGGAAACAGATCAGATTCATTCTTGGGGGATTCAGAGGGATTCTTCAGAAAACATACAAAGGTTTCTTCTTGGGGATGGTTATTTTTGATTAAGCAACTCAAATTCTGGCACTGAAAGGTAAGGAAGATCATGTACTACTTTGTACAGGTGAATCACCTTGTTTTCATTAGATCATCTGTCAACAAGAGAATCTTAAAAAAATTTGGATCAAGGATTACTCAAGTGTATACTTAAAATTCTTTTGTAAAGGAAACTTAAATTCTTACAAATACCACCTCCCAGGGTAAACCATCCTACAGTCAGGTCAGTAAGTTGTTTAGTTTAAATAAAAGTGTTCTTCCTCTCAGGGATCTTCCTAGACCTCACATCCTGGGTGTTAACTGCCAGATTGCTGTGCTGTCACAGAAAATGAACATCAAATAATGCAGAGAAAGTGATAAGGTATATGAAATCCATGTAAGTGACAACTTTCGATTAAGTGATTTGTAGCTGGAATTTTTTTGGCTTTATTTTTCATTGTTTACGAATAGGTACTTACATTCTCCATGGTATGGCTTTAGGTTCTGTATGTTGAAGCCGAGGACCTCTTCTTGGCTCATGTTTGTGATTGCAGACTTTCAAGATTAAATGAAATATGCAAAGAGAAGATCTCATCAGGCTATGCCACAAAGTTGCTTTTAGTCCCTTTTGATGCATCTGAACTTGGTTTCTGACTTCTTATTCTTCCAGTCATTTATTATTTATTTTCCCCCTCTTTTTGAGTCAATAAGAACATTTTTTTTTTTTTTCAGAAAATCTGCACTTTTTCCATCTTGGAGAAATGACTGTTGTCTCACACTACTGCATAAATGTTATTTATCCTGTTGCCTTTCCATGAGGGTTGCTCCAAACCATGCAAGGTTCTTCAGGTACATGGTGTGAAGGCACGGATCTTGTCTATTGTCTTGCAAATTACAACGGGTTGTTGTAGTCCTGGTTGAAGCTACCTCTTCTAAGTAGTCACTAGGCAGCTATAGATGTGTCTATACTGGAGCCTGCCCAGTCCCAAAGAGTCTAGCAGCCATCTCTGGTTTCTCAGACATACTCCAAAGGCACAAACCTTGTTTGATACCTTCAGCTGCTATGTGTGTCTGTGAAAGCCTAAACTGTAAGCCATGATAATCATGACAGTGAAGACCAGAGAAATCTGAGTGATAAGAATAAATGTCTGTTCTGATGCTGCTGTTCCTACCCTGTAAAAAGTAAGTTCTACCCAGAGATTATTTTTTTGTAAGCAGTTGGTTTAGGTCAGTTTCCTATTCTTCATAATGCCCTTCATGATTTTAGCATATTCATCAGTGTAGTTTCCCTTTCCTGATCAAGTAGTGTTCTTTGACTCTTAGACCAGTCTTTTTTTCTGCCTTGTTTGGATCCAGCAGTCAAAATGTTGTTCAAACTAGATTCAGGATAAGGTATCTTTGATGGCAGTCTCCTTCACTACTCACCCCATGTTTCAACATGCTGGTCTCTTTACCAGCAGACAGTACTCTGCTGATGGGTGAATGAGTAAGGTTTTAGAAAAACTAATTCTTTCATCTGTGCTAGGGAATCCTTGCCAATCGTATTCTGTCCCACAGGAGTGGTGGCAAGGATAGATGGGGAAAGTAGTACAAAGCGATAGAAGGGGGAAATGATTCATTAAGATTTCTTGCGTCTGGATTATTGAAAATAGCATGAGATTTTTAGACCGTAGTACCATAAATCTAGCTTTAAGGTATCCTGTAATGGATTAGAAGTGCTGCAACTACAGAATTCAAAGCTCTAATTCACAATATATTAAATATGTAGAGGCAAATTTCACTGCAAAACTTAAATCAGTTAAATTCAGCTTGGTGAGATTCATACCAGTTGGGATACTGCCTCTCTTCATGGAGCTGCTGTAGGTACTATGGTGGTGTGGTAAATCTGATTAACAAAGTTGGATCTATGTCAGGCCTGGGCACAAATGTGTCTTGGCCAAGATTGTGGACTGCCACCTCAGAGCGTATTATTTAACATTATAAAATCTGATGTTTTTTTAATCCAGCACCGATACTTCATGCATTC
The DNA here is from genome assembly GCF_023634085.1 of Falco cherrug. Classification (NCBI taxonomy): domain Eukaryota; kingdom Metazoa; phylum Chordata; class Aves; order Falconiformes; family Falconidae; genus Falco; species Falco cherrug. The sequence goes on along the minus strand of NC_073698.1, from coordinate 71,179,329 downwards.
CTTCACTGTTGACAATCCCGTTCATGACTTCTCCCACATGAAACAGCCTCAGGAAAACCCTGTTTTACGAAGGTTGCTGTCAGCCTGTTGTTCTAACATGCTTCCATTTGAATTGAAGACTACTGTAATTAGCTTTTGCCTGTGGTCTGGGTGATACAAGTCTAGGGAGGGAGTGATTGATTTGGTATCCAGAACATGAACTGATACTTCCAGCAGTCAAACAGAATGTGGATTTCCCAACCACTGAGGCCTTAGAGGCTACACCCCTGTCCTTCTTGACCAGCATGCTAAAAGTTACTTCGGTAAAGCGCTAGAAGTGGTGTTAATTTCTAAATGCACTTTTACAGAGCCATTTCACATGAGTTCAGAAAGCAGCAAGAATTTAGGTTTAACTTTAGAAGAAAGCACTGCCTTAGAATAGGTATCTGTTTCTTTAAAGCTGAGACTTGCCTGAAAGTGGGCATTGTCAGGTCTCAATCAGAATGCCATAAGCAGTGTTTTAAGGCTTCTTAGTTTTGCATCAGCGTCTTGGTTTTTGCTGTTTGCTTTTCTGTAGAGCTGATGGTCAGCAAATACTAATTTGAAAATCTTTACCCTGTTTGTCACTTAATGTTGACAGATGAGGAACCTTTTCAACTGACTTTTATTCATTGTACTGTGTTTCTGGCATTGACTTGTTAAACTTTGATAGTTTACACCTGCAAAACATAGGTACTAGAGAACCTCTGTTTTGTTTCATAGGTTTTTGGTAATCTGCTTTTTTTTTTTACTTTCCATATCTCAACTGTACTTGTGTTTAGATGAGAAGACTCAAATATTACTGCTGTTAAAATAATTAAATGGCACTTCTCCTGCCTTGAGGAATATACCCAATAAAACTGAAAAGCATCATTCCACAACTACTACAAAATTTATTCTGTTGCAGAGTTTGTAGCATGATGGCAAATTGTAGTAAAAGGACAGAAGTCAGCAGCTTTTCTGACCAACTTTAGAAAATAAAGGGCTTTGCTTCCCTATTAGTGATTTTGTATCTATAACAAGTCAAGAGATACAAATTAGCATTAAAAATGCTTGATTCCTCAACAAACCTAAGACCTTTTGTAATAGATTGAACTGAAGCATGAAAGCTTTTGTGGCTGAAACATTTATAACTATCTGTGCTTCTCTTGGCGTTTGTATCAAGCTGTTGTGACTGTGGGTGTTGTAGAGACCTGCGGGTGTGCCCTCAGTAGCTCACTAGCCTTTTTGCACCCTGCTTCTGTATGAGGCTTCTGCTGCATGGCAACAAATGTGAGGCTTCATCTGGGTTAGAGCTGCAGGAATAAACTTACCAAATACTGCACAGAGGTCTGTCTTCATAGCTACCTGCTGTTTAGAGAAAGTTAGATAACTTTTTTTATTCACCAAATACAGTAATAACACTTCAATTGTAATCAAAACTTTATGTTAACAAGAAGTGAATAACGCTGTTTGTGATCTGACTGTCCATCAGGCCGTTTTTCTTTACAAACTTTGTCCAGTGCACCTAGGAGCTTGGGTGGGAGAGAGAATGGGGTGAGTTGAGTGTTGAGGGTTATGTTTGGGAATATTTTATCAGTTAACTTTAGTTTAGAGTAGATAATAGCAGTAGGTAAGAGACTAACTGGTTCCTTTTCAGCCATGGAAGTAATCAGCTGGGGTGGTCCCAGGGCGCTCTGGGCAGGAGTATTGCTGAGTGATCATTGGCTGCCACCTGCGTGACAAAGTAAAGGACCAACCCTTCAATTTATACCGGTGGAGCCAGATCACGGGAAACAATTGACAGGTAAAATACACTTTTGAAAATTTAAGGGAGAGGAGAGAGTACATGTGGCGTGAATGGAGCAAAGAACCTAAAAGTTTGGCCACAGGTGGCAAAGATTGCTCCTTTGAAACTTTCACATGGCTTTAGCTTGCTTCGTTTTGGGGAGGGGCATACAGCAAAGTGCAAGTTACATGTTGCTCCCCTGGGAACACAGAGCCTCATTAGGAACCAATATTGAGTTGTAACAGGGAAACAACTAATGGAATTTTATTTTATTTAGAAATTACAGTTTATATTTATGCACATGCTTCCAAATCTTTGAATGCTTGATTTTGGGTGCTTTCTACTGGTCCAAGAGATGGGGTTTGGTTTTGGGAGGGGTTTTTGAGGCTAAAAATAAGTTAATGAATTTTCAAGTTCACCAGTTGAATGTACTGGTTAGTTACTCTAAAAACTTACTTTAGTAAGTAGTTCTGCTTGTTAGTTACTCTATAAATCTTAGAATGTCATTCAAAAATGAATGAATTTTTGTGCAGTAGGTCTTAATCTTGCAGATAAAACAATGTGTAGCATCAATATTGTTCTTGTGTTTTATGATGTTTTAGTGAACTAGCTGAAAATAACTTGTAAGGACTTTTAACTGAATTATTTTTACTTATTTAGAGTTGTTAAGCTTATGCTTAGCCCAGCGTGATACAGGACTGGTGTGACAACTCATTTTTAATCAGTGACTCAAAATTGTGATCACCCTGATGTCACCGAATGGCCACAGCTTGTAAAAGGTAAGCATACGCTTATGTTGTTTCTCAGGATCCTTTTTAGTATATTGTTTATTTTTAAAGTATTTCATTCTGTATGACCTGAAGTGAATTCCATAAGTATTATTAAGGTATATTGTTTATTTAAGATAAGTCAGCTGGCAAAGTTGACTTACCCTCTTGCTTAGAGTTATTTCAAAGCTTACTTACTTGCCTGCTTTTAAAATATGAGCACGGTGGTGGTCCATGGTATCCCTCCTAAGAGCAATGCTATATCTCTTAAGCCTCTGGTGGTTTTTACTGTCATACTGCAATTCTGTATAAATTGTTTAGCATACTTACTGAAGCAAATTGTTAAATTTTTTGGAGTATTTGTCCAGGAGGCTTGATGACATTAAAATTTGTAGGCTTGCATATCTTTACTTTTCTCTCCTAGGGAGGTACAGTGGGGGTAAAAAGGAGTGGCTTGCAGAATGGAGAAGTTGCTCCCTGTGTTACTGGAAGTGAGCCACCATTTGAATTTGCTAGCTCATACTGCAGTATTCAGATTAGCTGGTGTCTTGTGATCAGTATCTATGATTAATTCAAAGCTGAAATTTATAAGAGCATTTGCTCTGAGATTTTCTCTGAACGGAACTCTTGTTTCAGATTTTAGGCGTGATGAAAGGATGTCTTGCCATACTGTATAGTTGCTTTTCAGTACTGTTGCCTGCTCAGAGGAATAACAAGGTATCTTGTTTGTAAACAATTGGGCACTGCAGAGTAAATAGCTTCTCAACAAGCAATTACAATTCCTGTAATTAGATTGATCTTTCACATTGTTTCCATGAGTACTAAAAGCTCATTTTATTTAATGCTTACATTGTCATCTGAGACCTTTTAAAATACGGTTAATAAGTGCAGTAAAAGTTCTGCAAATCATAGTTATTTTAGGTCAGCTTCTGTTGTAAAAAACAATATGCTGAAGGAATTTGATCCCTGTTTTCAGCAGAACGACTTACCTTAGAGGACCAAACCTTTTTTTGACTTAGCTAAGTTTTATTTTTTCTGAACCTTCCTGAAACTTGTTCTTACATTGTCTTGTAGAAGAAACCTTATTTGCAGAATAGCATGTACAGAGCTGCAGTGTCTGTTCAAAGCCCAGATAAAACTCACACAAATGATAAGGACAGGAAAATATTTTGGATATACTGATAGCTGTGTTTACGTGTCTGTACTGCAGATCACTAGGCTACCTTTTTTACATGCTAAGTTTAGATGCCAGTCTGCTCTTTTTCTGTAAATTTTCATACTGCTGTGTATTTTAAAGGCTCAAAGTGATTAATACTCTTGATGTTTTTGTTTTAACACTGCTATTTCACTTGTATTTTCACAGCAACTTAAAGCACTAGTCTTACCCAAAGCTTCATTGTGTTGTATTTCCTATGGCTAAAAGAAAGATAGCAACCGCCTCAAACTTCCAAGCTCTTTGCTCAGTTTCTGAAGTCCTGGATGTGAATAGTGGAGCTAGCCAGTATGAATGTAAACACTCTTCTTTCCAATGCTCCTCAGGTTGTATGGCTTCTAGCACTTACATGTTTGGGTGAATAATTAGGGGAAAAAAAAAAAAGGTTCTTTTCTTTCTAAGTATCTAGTGATTTGGTTTGGTCACTAGAGTTGAAGGGAAATGAGATTTTGATTTGTTTTGCTGTTGAGCATTATTTTTGTCAGCAACTATCTAATCAGTCTTTAATGAGTAAGGAAAGCATCATTTGGAGGGAGTAAATAGATGCCAGATTTTGAGACTGGGTAGTTTTTCTGTTAGGCAGGTATTTGCGTTTTAAGCATGAGTATAAAGTTAGTTTGATAGTAAGTTGAGTTCTGTCCCTAGTGTCAGTTGAATTTTATAACTTAGTGAAATATAAACAAGTAACTTCCTGTGTTCTGCATCAGCTGTCACTGCACATTATCCAGCTAGCCTAGGAATTTTGCCTGCCAGAAATGCTTTCTAGGCACTGGGTCTGTTAATATACTACAGTTTGGTAAAATCCAGAAAGTTGCTAAGATCTTATATGTCAGTAAAGGACTAAGATTTTAGTAAAAGATTTGGAGAACAGTCCAGGATTTAATAGGAGGGACCATCCAGTAAGGTAGTGCAATGAAACATAGGAAAAAAAGGAAATGTTTCAGGCTGCAGGTGGAGATTTCCATTAGTGTTTAGAATAGTATAATAGTCATATAGTAAATAGAGAAATTCCATTCCTACAAGCAATGATTTCCCTGGTAAAGCTATGACAAAACCTGCTTAGCTGTGCTGACTGAAGTCCCCTAGAAAACTCTGTTTAAACCCGCAAAGTGAGTTCTATTTGCAGATTTTAGCTCGCTTCTGTTTTGAGAAAGCTCTGTCATGAAAGGCATTTTTATTCATGTAAGCTACAGAGTTTTACTGCAATAGGCTGTGCTGTATTTCCACTTCTTGTGCAGTGTATCCAGTATATCAGTTCTGGTCAACTGTATCAGAATCTAGACCCATGTCAAGGTTGGATAAGGTTCTTCAGAATATGATTTCAAGGCAGCTTACAGTGATTGAAGTCAAAACTGCTGCATTCGTACTGCCTTGTCTCCTGGCTCATCCAATTACAAGCTGGATCTGGCTACAAACTGACTGGGTAGCAGGAAGTCCCAAAGAGAGGAAAAAATAATCTGCCTAAAGAAAATAATAATCTGTCTAAAAAAATAATAAATTAAATGTTAACTTTTTGAATCAGTGCTCACATAAGGAAGAAGATGGGAAGAAGGAGGAGCTAAACAGCTATAAGTTTAGCCTACTTAATTTAATACGGAACTATACCCCTTAAATTTATAAATTAAGTCAAGGGGGTTGGCAAGCTGAATACAGGTGCTACTAGGGTGTTCAAAAATGCTAGGCACTAACACCTAATTCTGAATATTACTGGCTGATCTGTTGACTGGAAGGAAGTAAAAGAAAGCTGCCTGTGAGGCTTATGTCCATAAATTCAAGTAAAGCGAGACATGAAATTTGTTTTGAGGTTCTGTTGAGACCTGCTTTTGAGCTGCTGCTTTTTAGAGTCCAATTGTGCAGAGAATAATCTGTTGGTAACAGTTGAGCACTGATAAACCTTGAGTATACATTTTGGTTACAGAAGTGGTTATGAAGAATTAGCCCAGAACTGGTGCACTATACAACCTGAATACAGAAGTACTGCCAGCAGAACTCTTCCCTAATGGCTGCTGTTGTGTAAGCTGTGGGGAAAAAGTGCTGTCTTCCCTAGAGAAATTTGGCTTAACATAAAATCTGACAATATAATTATGAACTGTCTTTCCGAGTTTGGACAAATGTGCAAGCACATAAGAGTCAGTGCTTTTAGTGGCAATAATAAATCATCATCACTTTCCACCTTTCCTAATTCTTCATATTGTAATGACTGAAAGTAACAAAGAATGCTTAAGGTTTTGCATCTGTATTTGCAGATCACCAGGAGAACCTCACTCTGAAAACATTGAAACTAGCCGAATGTAAGTAAATGAATGGATGAGTTTGGTATATCATGTTTTAAAATGTTTTGACCGTATGTAAGTTACTCTTGCACCTATTTAGAAAAAAAAAAGATGACAAAAGCTGAGCAGAACTGTGGAATTACCTTAGAAAATTTCAAGTTAATAGTTTGCTATGGAAAAATAATTTTAGGCCTCTGTAAAAACTATGTGTGTGTTTTTTGGTTTTTTGGGGTTTTTTTTACTTTTTTTGGAGGGTGAATCGGTTAAAGGGGAAGTTCAGAGGTTTAACGTGAACCAGTAGATGGTAGCATAATACAATGCCAGAGATCTTAAGGCCTATATTCATACTTGACAGTAGGGTGTAATTTCTACCTGCTATTCACTAACATCTTGCATGGGTTTGAAGGCACTTCAGTACTAAGGCACAATGCCTGCTAATACCTGTTGTGGCAGATGAATTGCTGCGCTAAGAGGAAAAAAAAAAGTCTGACAATTTGGCAAATTTATACACTAGTTACTTTTAGAAATGGAAAACTGGACTTCTTTCATTGAAGGGTATTCATGTAGCATCTTGTTCATAGTTTTGAACCTTGTTTTGGTCTGTCTTCATTAGCCTAGAAGCAAAGTTGTGATAGGCTGAAATGTTCATTTCAAATTCAAAAGGGTTGAAGGTATGAGAGGGCATTTTAAAAAAAGAAAAAAGTTATTGAGACTTTATTCTTCTGTGAGTTAGCAAACAAAGATTCTTTTCTAGCTATTCAAACCGTCCTGTTACAGAACTCAAATAGAGAAACTGTAAACTCTGCTTTTCTGACTTACAGCATGAGTTCCAAAATAACAGAGGGAGTGTAGCCCAATGTTAGGGTACTGTCTGAGGCTTCAGAAGATCCGAATTCACTTCTCTTCTGCCACAAACTTCTCTTCTGACCATAAACTGTCTCCTCCACACCCTCCCTCCACGTGGTGTAGGATTTTACACACTGTGGGCTGAATGCCAGTTTCAGAATGTTTTGCAGGCTAGGGACATAGTGTGAATTGCTCAAGGACTTCTCCGCTGTAGCTGCCCAACTTGGGGAGGAGCAAAGCTGAGGTAAGCCCCTCTGCACTGGACTGCATACCTAACCTTAAAAGTGATGAGAAGGAAACAAGGAACGCTTTTCCCATATGTTTTTACCAATTCACTGCAGTGATTCTTGTACTAGGAGGAGCTTTTCTTCTGGGACACTGAATTTGCTTTTCCCTCTCTTACGCCATCTGTTACAGAAGAGCTGTCTGGCTCCCCAGGAGTACAGGTTGCAGGGATCCAGACCTGAGAGGGGACTGGCTGTTGCTATGTGAAAATGTGTTAGAGACAGAGGTTGCAGGGCAAAAACCCTGTCATGATCCCTTCTGCTCCAGCCCCTGCTGCATTGTGTTTTATTGTTCCTGTGGCAAGTTGAGTTGAGTTCTTTTGTTTTCCTGGCCTAGCCAAAGGGGGGAAATCAGGCTGTAGACTGGAGGTAGTCCACTCTGGATATTGGCAGTTGGACTCGTAAGGAAAGATGTGTCAGAAACAAGCAACTTGATGGCTGTGAAGCAAACACTCTGTATGGAAGGCAGTACAATTTTTTCCTTCTAGCAGTCTGACAATTCTTTTTTTGTGCGTATATTTTGTCCTCCTTGAAACTGAACCTGAAAAAATAATCTACAATAGCAAGGTTTTCTGTGTGAAAGCTTAATGGGATTTTTTTTTGGTGGTTTGGAGTTTTTTGGGGTTTGTTTTTGTCAGTGTTTTTTTTTGTTGGGTTTTTTTTTTCTGCAGCGTGATCAAGAGTTGCCCTGACTAGGTAGATTTTGGGTGTCTGTCTAAAATAGATGTAAGTCAGTCAAGCTGTAGGGATTCCTGTGTTTTGAGTAGTAGCTAAACAGTATTAATGCATGTTATACTTGCAAAACTAGATTTTTTAAAACTGTATCACAATGTGATGTGTACATCACCTACAGAGAATTTCTGCAATCATGCTGTAAGGTGGAATGGCAGGCTGAGTAATACATTGTGACCTGCAAGCCTACTGTGTAGCTAAAATAGTTACTATGTTAGTTACATGCCTATAATTCGTTATTAAATGTGGGATTTCTATGAAGTGTTAAGTTATTTACACAATGAATGGTTAATTTGGTTTTACTCTGGTTGGCTGATACAATTGCTTCATTTGTTTCCCTGTTTTGCATTGCAAAGCTTTATACCAAGAGCCTAGTCAGGTATGTTTCACAAGTGTGAATTAAAAATAATCTACTCCTTCAGACTGTTATGCAGCAAGTTCTTCAATGGATAAGTCTTAATTATCTCAAATTTTTCAAGTCCTGGCTCTGTGTGATGAACATATTGGTGCTAGCTCATAGTTAGGTGTCTTTTTTTTCCTTACATTTGTCCAAGTCTTTGAATTTTTAAGATCAGCATCTCCTCCTGTCTGGTCCTGTCACAGGTTTGCGTTAATTTTCAGATTCAATTAGTATTACTTTTTTAAAACCTCTTTAGCACTAAATTACATAACTTGTTTAACAATAACTTGACTACTTATCAGTGTGTGTATTTTTACTGTACATATTGTATGTTGTCACACATCAAGGCAAAGGTTTGGGTATTTTGACATGATGGCTTTCTGTGCATTCATCTTCTGGTTTTGGAGGATGGGATGCTTTGTGATTTTGAAATTTCTCTCTCTCTTTCTAAAGTCGTTGAACACCCACCCCTCCCATTTGAAGTCTTGTTGCAGTTATAGTTGATGAATAGTGACCTCACATTGGAGTAGATTTGATAGCTGGTTTGTTTCCCTTGAAAGAATGGAAAAATAAAAACTCTGCAGCAGCCTCAAAACATGCCAGAAAACCAAATTACAACCATTGCAAATGAATACTTGTACAGTTACTGTACATGTGTTTAATGATACATACTTTCAGATGCCTTCCTAGAATAGAATGCCTTACTTTCCTCAAGGCTGAAAACACAGGTGGGTTTGCATAACATAACCACAGGACACTGATTGTGGCCTCAAACCTTGTCACATATAGGTATTTTTTGTGGCATTTGCTGGTGGTTTTATCACCATTATTGGGAGGAAAAGATACAGGAAGTATCATTATCTACACCTGCAGCCTTGTACTCTGTTACACTGTGATCTGTCTAGGCTGAACTACAGAATTTCTTCTCAGAGCCCCTTGCAATGCATCATTTGGCCAGGCAGTGATTCCTTTGAGGAAACTTCACCGCTAATATGACTGCATTGACTCTACTCAAGAATTATTACTTTTTTAAATTTAGCAACTGCTTAAGTTAGAATTAAGTGTCTGTTTTACCTTTGCTTCCAAGAGCAAAAGCACAGTAAGATAAATAGACTGAATTTTATAATGATTTGAAAGAAAAGGAATTCCAGTTGTTGCACTAGAAAATGTAACTGAAGCAAATGTATTACAAACCTTGGTTCCCATGGAGCTTGTTGGATGCTGTAAATTTACCCGTTAAAAATAAACAAAATGAAAGCTTAAAGAGTAGATATTTCTCTCTGGAGGTGTCTAATCCACAAATGCTGGACTATTCTTAAACTGGAAGCTCAGGTGTTTAAGTCTCTGATCAGTATTATTTGCACTTAGTTTCTGTGTGATCATGGTCGTCATTCTAGGGCTGTGTCGTGGAGAATGAAGACATCGCAAAAGAACACTGCCATGAAAGCCTAACAAAAGAAGTGTTCTGGAGTTTTTAATAACTTGAAAACAGTGGTGTGATTGCCCCTTTCCTGTACTTGGCCTCTTCTCTTCCAGGTTGTACAAAGAGAATACAGGGTTGATCAGCATTTAGGTCTCTGCAGGTCAGTCTTACAAGTTGCAATGGTCAGTCCTCTTACATGAGTGTCATGCTTTCTACTGCAATACTCCAGTGGTCCAGAAGTAGACAATCAGAATCAGTGGCCTCAAGTTACTGTCTGTATCTTTAATATTATCTCTGCAGTGAGATATCAAATCTCCTTTCTTTGGATGGCCTGCTGGTCAGAATATAGTGTATAAATTCCATACTTGACAAATTTAAGCTTGCTCAGTAGAGCACAACTTGAAGTTTAATTGTACTTGCTTGAGTGGTAGGACTTCTTTAACCAAGGGAAAACAACATGGAAGGTACTAAAGAATATGGGTTTTGCTTAAATATTGATAAATATTATTTGTTTTGTCCTGAATATAAAAGACACTGAAGGATTTCTCCAAGTATGTGAAGTCACTGTAATTTCATTTCTTTCCAATAAAGACAAAGCTGGTCTTACTGTGGCCTCACAGCCACTACAGAGTAGTAGAGTTTTGGACTCCTTGCTTGATAATTTAGAACAGAATTTGGAGAACTGTTGAAATGTTTTGTGTGGTTAGACATATCATGATATACTCTTTAGAAGTTTAATAGCTGGTAACAATTACATACATTTTCTTTTCTTTAAAATATTAAGAATAACAAATCTGTTCAGTGAGCGTAAGATGCTTTGAGTTTAGTCAGTCCTAAACTTAGTAGTAAGTTTATTTCAGCAGTAATTCAAGTTACTTTTCTTTGTAGTTAAATAAATTTATGGCCTTATTTTATGAAGGCTGTATTTCTCCCCGCCTTTTCAAAAGGCACTGATTCTGAAAACGTGAGCATGGTATTTAATAATCAAGTATGCCTACAGTCATTACCATTTACATATGTTGATAGCTTACAATAATTGCCTAATAATTGTTTCCCTGTAATCAGTTATTTAGTGGCTTCAGGCCTGTAGTTATGTTTGGTTGGTTGGGGGGCGGGGGCAGGATTTCTCCTGAAATTGCTTGGGTTGAAAAGCCAGGGTATATTTGACGCGTTATTCATCTCAATTTTATGGCTAATCGAGAATGTTGGAGGGATCACATGGGTGACAGGGCAATGCTTTCCTTCTTAAGAAGGACAGGTAGGAACCAGGGTATGAAACCAGTTGGCCTGTGGAATGACATTACAGAGTCCTGGAGCTAACAACCTGACGAGGAAAGCGCAGTAATGAAGGATGTTTTCCTAATAGGACTGTAGCAAGGTAGTTTGTGAGTCAAGACTGAGATACGTGCTGTGTTCTCGACCCCTGTCTCTAGCTCTCTTTGTGCATTGCTACGTAAAGCCAGTACAACTCTTCTGTTCTCAGGTTCGCCCTTCCTGAGGAAGTGCCATGACTGACTTTATCAGTACATGATGTTCCCAGAGGCACAGTAGATCTGGAGTATGTGGTGGGGAGATTGGTCTCTTGAGTGAAAACACTACAGTCCAAGGGGCTTCATGGTCTACACACCAGCTGTTGGGGTCTACCATACTGGAAAGAACGAGGTTTGGGAAATGCAGGCTGCATGTGCATTTGCCAGCATACGTTCACTGGGGTGCCAGAGGCTGAGGTGGGCAGAAAGTGTTGCAGCACTGCTGGAACAGAGTGCTCAGCTCCAGCTCTGGGTGGAGTGTTTGGCAGTGGCGTGTGCAGGCCACTTCAGAAGGGTCTGTGTGGGCAGTGCTTTTACTGGAAGCTTGTCTTCTGTAGCACTGCTGTTCTTAGTCTGACTAAACAGAAGCAGGAAACCAACATGCAAGGTTTGAAACTGAAACTCTCAGAAAACAGTATTTAACTTCACAAAGATGTCCATCCATAACCTATATTTTCTTTAAAGTTTTTGATCTGCTGGTCATCTTGCTTCCAAAGTGTAGTATAATTGTTGCAGGTGTGTAAGTCTCTATGCTCCTGTCTGTTAAGCCATATACTGAAGATGTTTTGCTATTAGTACTAAAAGAACTGTTGCCTGTTTTCTTCCTATCCAAAAGACAAACATAATTTTTCCTCTAGTTTCCATGCACATTAATACTTCTGGTGGTTTTTTTGCATTAAGAAAGAAAACAGCTTATGAATGTTTTGGCACTTCTGAATTACTAGCAGTTTTTTTAAAACAGGCTGTTGTAAATTTCCACTTACTAAAATTTGCCATTGTGGAGCAATGTGAGACGTCTGTGTAGAAATAACAAAAGTAGCTGTGTCCCAAGCAGAAACAATTCAGAAATATTTTATACTGATATTTCTAGACAAGTATGAAACTTTCATACATATTTTTAAAATTTAGGTAAACTTGAAGCAAAAATGATGCATTTATACGGATATTTTTAGCTTCAGGCAAGTTTTGAAACTTAGATGAAAAATCTTTGCTTTGTAGGTGGACTTTAAGGAATTATATACTTCAGCTGTTTCTAAAATTCTTTAAATGCTTAAACTTCTGATTTTCTCTGTTACAAAAATTTTCTTTATGTAGCATTTCTCTGTATTTAGTATAAAATAAAAAAAATGAGAAATGCAAATTAGGTGCTGTTACACAGGAACTTGTGAACCAGTGCATGCAATCTCTTGTTTTATATAGGTTTTAGACATTCAAAAATGACTTTATGATATAAAATGCAGCCCAGTGCACCTTTGCCTAAGTATCTAGAAAGGCAGAGGCTCAGTGGTGCACACTTCTAGTGATACTGCAGTTTTGGCAGCATTTAAATTACAAATGCGAAGTACTTATTATCTGGCTTTTTATTGGTTAAAGAACAATCTAAAAGCCTAAAGGCGTTCTTTTTTCTTTAAGTACTACAAAAGTGAGTGAATACTGATTTATTTTTAAATATAAAAATCTGCTTGTGAAATTGTTGGACTTTGGGAAAGGAAGATGACATCGATTTTATGTGCCTCTCCTCACTGAAGTGGTGTGTCTTGCTTGAGGAGGTTATGCAAGGCCCACTGTGTGGGAAGTTACCCTTAAGGCATAAGGATATGCCTGTGGTATGTCTGTGAACTGTTTACAACTGCACCTACACCCATGCAGTTTCATACTTGGATGTACAACAGCAGTGTGAGTCCTTGCAAACATATATGCAAGTCAGTCACTGTAGCCTTAACTACACTAGGCATCTGTGTGCTAATGTACAGTAAACCAGTCACTGAGTTTGTAAGGGGCAAGTTATTCCTCACTGGAACCCTATACAGGAACTTAAAGGGAGCTGCAGTCTTCACTGTGTAGCAGGAGCTAAGAATAGAGAGGGGGTTTGTGTTACCTCTCTTGGTGAAGTTTTAATGCCTAAGGCTAAAAATTTAAGTTTTCTGCATACTAAATGAGAAAGGGAATGTGAAAAGAGATCAAGCTTTCACCTCTGGAGAACGTAGAAGGTATGCTACGTTTTTTTTCTGGATAATATAGGAAATGTGTGCTTTTGGCACTGGACAGTGACAATAATTCCTCAATTACCCCCGTGGGAATGTGGTATGGAATATCTTACTGTTCTGTAACATCACTCATTGCCTTACTTGGAACTGCATTCTCTGTAAATGCTTTCATGGGTGGATCTTGGTAAAGGTAGCTCTTATGGAAGGCTCAGTAAATTCTGTTCTACCTTCTGTCTGTATCCTCACTTTTAAGTCTCCACCTTTTCTGTTTATTTAAATAGTTTATCTGAGGCCATGTCAAAAGTCTGTGGAATAGCCATCAGGAAGAGATGGAGGGAATTTCTAGTACTGTTGTATTCTAATACTGTTGTACACTATTGTTAGCTTCCATAGTTGCTTTAAAAAAAAATAAATTCTAACTTTCAGTCAGACCTACCATCTCTAATACAATTTCACAGCACTTAATGCATCTACGGCCATGAGTCAAAATTTAAAATTTTTGTAGAAACATCATTATTATAGGCATGATACAGTTTGAGAAGTAATTGGTAGTTAGATATTGGAAGCAAAAAAATATTGAGGTCCTCAGAATTTAACTGATAGACAAGTCTAAGCTTAGCTTTGTCTCTTGGTGTCTCAGATATGACTTGGTTAAAGTGGAGTATTGTTTAATATAATAAAATGCCTTGTTAATATATCAGTGTTTATACATTGAAACTTCACTCAAACTAGTTATTACATAAGCTAGAAAGGTGCGCATGCCTCTAAGACTTAACAATTTCTCCCATTTGAAAATATAAGTTCTTGCTTATGGAATTGGTCAGCTTTTCACAATCTATTTAATCTGATTAACAACTCTAGATGCTTTAAGTAAATCAATAAATACACACACACACCCCTAATATATATACACTTAGAAAAGCAGTGAGAAATAATCCATATAACATTTGTAGGTGTATTTCATGGGTCAGAAGATTATAGTAAAAAACTTGTGATCTACCTGTAGACTGCAATGGAGAAATAAAGATCAAAGGAAAACGTGATGAGGAAAATGATAGCGTGTATATGAAATAACTGCCATTTCCACATGCGCTGTGGAAAACACGATCAGTGAGAGAGAGGGAAGAAAATTAAAGGAACAGTAATTTTCAACTTCAGTTGGAAAGAGCTTTCATGAAGGCATCAAAAGTAATGCATAGGAGAGACTGCAAGAGGAGTAAATAAGGAGCATGTTAGTGAGACAGCTGGCCATAGCTCAGGTGTAAGAGTTCAATATTAACCAAGAAAGACTTTCACATGATCTACTTATCTGCCTACAAATGACAATATTTTACACTCTAAATCTGAAGGTCTGAAATATGAAGTCTTGGCATTCAGAAATAGAAGTCTATGAGATCATGTACTGGTCTAAGCTGTATTAAAACACTTGGTTTTTTAAAGCCTCTATACTAAAAGCTGAAGTATGAAAGACATTAAAAAAACCCTTACATTTTTATATGCATGTGAAAAGAGGCAGGTTTTCCTAAGTCTACATATAAAAAAGTTGGGGAGGGTAGAACTCTTTCCTTGGATCAGAATACAGCTATTCCCTGTTTATACAGCAGTGATTTTGATGGTATTGCTCATACTGCTTTTTCATTTATTTTTTTTTATGGGCTTCCACCTCTGTCTCAAGGTGCCAGGGAAAGCTTTCTCTTCAATTTTTTTGTCTTTGAATGCACTGAGGCATTTGGAAGGTCAGGTAGACATTGAGGTAATGGTTTTCTTTGTAAGAACTGTTTTCTTCTCTAGAATCATGACATCTTGAAGGGTGAAAAGGAAGGAGCATAGGTGAAAATTGCTGAATAATATACACGTCAATAGTTACTTTCAGAACTTGAGGATATTTTCCCTTCTGAAGCAGCTGCTTTGAAACTCGTTTTAACACTTAACTAGCCAGTATTAACAGCTAGCTGCCGAGTAGTACCAGAGGGTACTGAAGTAGCACTTCAGTTCTCACATACTTGTTCTATGCAGAATGTGTACATACACTGACGTCAGAAAAGGCAACTTGAAGTTAATATCACAATTTCTGATGGGAAATCTTGTTTCCCGTGTTTTAATCTTTATAATGCTATATCACTAAAGTTAGGTAAAAAGCCTGCATGTTACAACTAATCAGAATGTTTGTAAAGTTTCATAGTTGATATTTTTCATTAATAACTTCCCTTAATTTAAGTGAAGGTTTGGGGGTTTCTTTCCAAAATGCAATCAAATATGGTGCTCTTGGTGCTGCACTCAGCTTCTTCTGTCCCAGTTACCTGCAGCTTTACAGCAATTTCTTTACCATTTGCATGTTTTTGTAAAAGTCTGTGACCTTATTAATTGGCCAATTAAATTTTTCGTGTGTGTATATATAGTACTGAGCACACTGACTTGTATAGCAATACAGTTGTAATTCCTCAAAATACACACTTGCCATGTATAATTGCAGGAGAAAGGGAGCTCTTTTTTTTTTTTTTTTTAGTGAACTATACACCTTATTAAGCTGAGGAGAGATATATTTAGCCTTGAGCTCATCTGTGATCATTGTTTTGTCATCAGTTTAATTAACCAAGGAATATTTTTTTTTCCTACAGATTTAAACAGACTAAATATCTGATCACTTAGTCATCTGGAATCTGGTAGTGAGTGGAAAAAAAAAAAGTTTAGAATTCTGAAGGGTTTATATCCTATCAGTGTAGTATTGATAGTATTACTAAGAAAATGTCTGGATCATTTGTATTTCGTGCCTTTTCCCTCTGTCAGTGGCAACCATACCTCAGTACTATACATCAGACTCAATCACCTGTATGAATCCAGTTCTGTTTCATTTGCAGCCTTGCTTTGCATCTAAATTCCTCTCTTTTTCAGTGACAATAGAGATTGTTCAGAACTGAAAAAGATTCTATACACTGTAACACTAGAATGTAAAGCTAAAAACTGTGCATAAACAGGATTTACCTTTCACTTACGTAGGACCCACAAATTAAATTGCGAGTTAAATATATTTGCATTTGTCAAGATGAGAATCCTGCATTTAAAAAAAATCTCCTGATGTGTCCTCTCTGACACAGAAATCTTGTGTTTCAGTGCCTGACTAATCTCTGCCTTGCTGATGCTTTTGAATGAGCTTTTTATATGAAAGCTCTACTAATCCTTGTACTTACTGTTTGAATGTTTGCTACAGGAAGCGAGCAGCTGCAAAGCATCTAATAGAGCGCTACTACCACCAGTTAACTGAGGGCTGTGGAAATGAAGCCTGCACGAATGAATTTTGTGCTTCCTGTCCAACTTTTCTCCGTATGGATAACAATGCAGCAGCCATTAAGGCCCTCGAGCTTTATAAGATTAATGCAAAACTCTGTGATCCTCATCCCTCCAAGAAAGGAACGAGCTCAGCTTACCTAGAAAACAATTCCAAAGGTGCCCATAACAATTCCTGCACTGACAGAAAAATGAACAAGAAGGAAATGCAAGGCCCAAGAGATGACTTTAAAGGTAAGATGTTATTTTAGAATTTTCCTAAAATAAAATAATTTAATATGCACAAGTATAACCCTGTAGAATTCACTGTGGTGGTGTTCTGCTGATGACTTCAGTAAAATACAATGCAGGCAATGAAATATTTTACTGTGGATTCTGAAAAATGGCTTGATTAATGCTGAACGCTGATTCCAAATCTGGATCTTTATCAAATCTCTGTTAAGATTCATGTGCATTTGTTGTTTTCTAAGATTACTGGCTTTGCGAATATGGAGAGGTTTTTTAAATGCTGTTGTATGACTGCTTTAGTTTTGCTTATTTTGTAACTCTTATGTAGTTAATGAGTTATAAAAGTTATACTTTATCTAATTCTGAATTCTATATTAAGAAAATTAATAGAGGAACAAAAAATGATATACAGTGGATGATGGGCAGTACATTTACCAAACTAAAAAAGTTTAAGCAAAGTGATTTCTAAGCCAGTGCACAAAAGTGAAATACTGTTCTGTATGTCTTTTCTAACTTCTGTTTAGCTTTTCTGACTTTCTTGTAGTATGTATTTACTGTTTAATAATAATCTTGGTTGTCACCAAAACCTGTGGTGCAAATGGAAATCACAAGCTAAATGAAATCAAAGCCATTAACCTTTGAGCAGACCGTTTTTAAGTATTGTTGCAATAAATGGTATAAACATAGAACTTCAGATTCTTTCAGTTTAGCTAAAGAAGGTGAAACTGCTTACTGCAAAGAATTAAAAAGCCCCACAGAATCAGCAATAAAACATAACACTGTTATAAGAGACCTAAGATGCTCCAGTCAATAACCTGCATCAGTTTGTTCTTTATCTGATGCAAGGTTAAATTTGTCCCCAAATTATTTATGACCTGAGTAAGCAAGGAGGCAAACAGTATGGAAGGGAAAGGGGAGTCGGTGTACTGTTAGATGGGCAAGAGGCACATTATGTCTTTTGTGCTTTGTCCCTTGATTTTGTGTATTTTTAATGGAGATGCGTACATACAGAATTTATCTCCTTCCCTCTGACCCTGCTGTCCTCTCTCCCCAAGATAGATATCTAAGAGTCTTCTCAAACTGTCTCCAGAGACAGTCTGTTGTGTAAAATAATGACTCAGACTTCATCTGTCACAGCATCGCAGGTATTGACCTGTCTTTGTAGCTGTATAGACAAAGAGCATTAATGCATTCTTAAAGACCTTTGAGACTCTTGGTTACCTTTTGGAATTGGATGATGTCTAAGGAGTGTGGTACACTGAAAGTCTTTAAGGTTCATCTACAGCAACAGTTACTGGGAAAACTGCAGTTACGTTTAAGAAAGCCAAGGAACAGGATGTGTAGCTTGCTTTTATGCTTGACATAGGATTGAAAATTCTAAATAAATTGAAAGAAATGCCCTTCAGAAAGAATTGTTTGAATTACTTTTCTGTAGTGCTAAGCTCTAAGACTATTGGGAAAACTTACCTGGGTCCATTGTCAGCATCTCAGTAATATCTTAGATGGCAGTCCAAAAAGAGGAAGCAAATAGAGAAATTGCAAATATATGAAAAGCAAAGGTTACAGATGTAGTCATATATATGAGAACACCATTTCAAAATCAATGTTATAATTACCTGGGAAGCTATTTTCAACTGATCACAAAAACATTAAATTGGGAACAGAGAATGTCAGTGGACAGGCAGTGAGCACACAATCGTAACAAAGCTTCCCTAAGAGATAATGAAAATATTATTAATAAGTTTGCTAATTAGGGAGTGTGTTGGTGATATATAGATCACATGCAACCTTTTTCTCACTTAAGAATTACTGCTAAAGCTTGATTTTGTGGATGGATTCATCATGAAGTATTACTGAGAACAAGGTCTGAGAGGAGATAAGTTTACTTTGCTGGATCACTTAGTAGCAGTAGAAAGGGTAAGAGGAGAGGGCATGTAAAAGCAAAAGCTTACATGTTCAGACACAACTCAGCAAAAATTTACTTGAGTTAGAAGAACGCTTCACTTAACGTTTTGTCTTTCTGCAGCTGTTCTAATTGCTGTAAAGTAAAAATGGGGCAGACCCTTATGGCAGCTCAATTAGAGGATGGTCACAGGATATGACTCAAAACTTAATGAAACTGCTGATGGTAATACTAAATGTTTTAACTGGAAATAGTACATGGTTAACTCCTTAAATACTAAAACCTTTGAAAGATTGACTGGGGTATTCCTGCTGTAAGTATGGACATCTGAAATGTGTTGTCCTGTTAGCGTCAACTTTTGCTGATAATTCTTATGCTATGAATAACGTCTGCAGTCCAGAGTCAGTGAACTTGGTGCTGTGGCTCTCATTTTGAGGAGCTATGGTGTGTAACAGCATCTGTATTGGCAGTTACACTTCTTTTAGGCAGGTTTGCTTCTTGAGCATGCATTAGGGCAGATAAAAATAGGAGATGTTGCACAAAGCTTGAATCGTTTCATAATATTTTAAATGCTGTTGTTTCTTTAAGAGGACAGATTTTAATTTTGAAACTTTTTCACTGTCTTCAGATTGGTTAGAAGTCAACCTCAGCAGCATGACATAAGCTTAATCTTTCCTGTGTTATATGTGCTCTAAAAATGGCTTGGGGCTCTGTGGAAAATCAATGGGTTGTCTGTCTTTGCATCATTTAGTTTGTATTTTTTAACTGAACGATTGCTTGGAATGAATGTTAGTGTAGGCAATCACATTTCAAAATACTTTTAACATATAACTGTCTTTATTAAAATGATACACTTCCTTCTTTCTGCAGGGGTACTTGTGCCAGCATTGTTGGTGAACACAGTGCTGTGATGTGTGTGGTTTTAGATCTCCAGAGATGCTGTTAAACAGATTCAGTTTTAGCTCTAAATTATGTGTCAGTTCAGAAGAATCTGCTTAACCTAGAACACCTTTTCGGGGTCTGATCATGTGGTAATCCTACTCCAAATAATCACTTGATGTGAAAGCATCTGTGGATTCTCTTTGAGAAGTAGCATAGAAAGCTATAAATAATGTTTTCTCCTTCTCTTTTCTAAAGAGAAAGGAAGATTCCAAATAACAAATGGACCACCAGATGACTTCATATCAGGGGTCTGCAGGTACAGGGGAACAGACAGGTATTTGGAGCCCATGCAGATGATATATGTAAAGCAGCTTGTTCATCTGAATAGCACATTGATGAGTATACTCAAGTTGTTTATCTGTGAGGCCTGATGTACAAAGAAATAACCCATATGCCCAACTGAGTGTGTAATTTAGAGGGCAGTGTAAATTTCTGAGCATGTTTTTGGGAGGATTTTCAGGCATCAGTTTTTATACTAAACAGTTGCAGAAAGCATTAAAGATAGAAATAAGAAATCTTACTTTCCCATTAATATACAAAACAAATTACTGAATTCTTTCTTCAAGACCTGTTTTTAAGGTTTTTAAGCGGGGGGGGGGCGCGCAGGGCGCGCGGCACAGTGTATGAAGTCCATATGCTATATTTGAAAAGAGGTTGATACAGTTTACTTTGTGTATAGTTGCTTGCACATTAACTATGCAGATTTACCAGAAGACTCATTAAATCCTTTAAACATCTTACTGATTGATTTAATTGCTCTTGTTCAGATGATAGAATACTGTTAACTTCCAAATACAGTTAATTGGCTGCAAAACACTTTTACCATTGAGCATGTTCTCTGGTCAACATCTATGAATAATGTATTTTACAAAATCATAATGAATGAAATCATGTTTCTTCATGCTAATGAAATTATAAAGTATGTCTTGAATTTATCCAGCATTGACACTGTTTTTCCAGTGTTAATGATGATACGATACACAGATGTCTTGAGCAAATTAGAAGTATTTTTTAAATTTTTAACTTAATGAAATTAATACGTTATGTTTTTATAGATGTAACTTTTCTAACAGAAGACAAGATATATGAAATTCTTGAACTATGTCGAGAGAAAGAGGATTATTCCCCTTTAATCCGGGTGATTGGGAGAGTATTTTCTAGTGCTGAAGCATTGGTACAGAGTTTCCGAAAAGCCAAGCAGCACACCAAGGAGGAGCTCAAGTCCCTTCAAGGAAAGGATGAAGACAAAGATGAAGATGAAAAGGAAAAAGCTGCCTGTTCGGCTGCTGCTATGGAAGAAGATTCAGGTGCATCGTCATCTTCATCGTCAAGAATAGGTGATAACACGCAGGGAGATAATAACCTCCAAAAACTAGGCCCGGATGAAGTGTCTGTAGATATTGAAGCAGTCAGACGGGTCTATGATAGATTACTTTCTAATGAAAAAATAGAAACTGCCTTTTTAAATGCACTCGTGTACTTGTCACCTAATGTGGAATGTGACTTGACTTACCATAATGTGTACTCTCGGGATCCTAACTATCTGAATTTGTTTATTATCGTTATGGAGAATGGCAATCTTCATAGCCCAGAATATCTGGAAATGGCTCTACCATTGTTTTGCAAAGCAATGAGCAAACTACCCCTTGCAGCTCAAGCAAAACTGGTCAGATTGTGGTCTAAGTACAGAGCAGACCAGATTCGGAGAATGATGGAAACATTTCAGCAGCTTATTACTTACAAAGTCATAAGCAACGAGTTCAATAGTCGTAACCTAGTGAATGATGATGATGCTGTTGTTGCTGCTTCAAAGTGCTTGAAAATGGTTTACTATGCAAATGTAGTAGGAGGGGATGTGGACACAGATCATAACGAGGAAGAAGATGAAGAACCTATCCCAGAATCAAGTGAACTAACTCTTCAAGAGCTGTTGGGTGAGGAAAGAAGAAATAAAAAAGGTCCTCGTGTGGACCCACTGGAAACTGAACTTGGTGTTAAAACTATAGATTGCAGAAAACCACTTATCCCTTTTGAAGAATTTATTAATGAACCACTGAATGATGTTCTAGAAATGGACAAAGACTACACTTTCTTCAAAGTAGAAACAGAAAATAAATTCTCTTTTATGACCTGCCCCTTCATATTGAATGCTGTTACCAAGAACCTGGGATTGTATTATGACAATAGAATCCGGATGTACAGTGAAAGACGCATAACTGTGCTCTACAGCTTAGTTCAAGGACAGCAGCTCAACCCCTATTTGCGACTTAAAGTGAGACGTGATCACATCATAGATGATGCGCTCGTCCGGGTAAGTCACACAGTAACATGGATTTTAAGTTTGTTGGTTCTGTCTAGTTCAAACTATGTGGGCTTTGACTGACTGAAGAGGACTGCATGCAAGTGCGGTGTTTTATTTACTACGTCTCCCCTAGAAGAAACTCAAATAGTTGTACCATATTAAGTTTGAATTCTAAGTGTGCTGCTGGAGATTTGTATGTTCAGTGGAGTTAATTCTACTCGGGGCGGTTGCAGACTTAAATGTTTTAAGGTGCCAAATAGTTCTTATTCCCTTTAAGAATCTTAATAGATTTTGTGCTGTTAACAGCTCTTAATGGTGAGAATGACCAACTTCTGTTACTTTGTCCTCTGGAGTGTTTTGGATTATCTTCTCATAGTAGGGTTTTCTAGGTGGAAGTAGGAATTGTTTCAGTTGTGGGCTCTTCATGTGGACTTCTGAACTTGCAGATACAAAATGTGTGGAGTGCCTGCATGATAAGTGGAACATCATTTCTCTAAGCATTGTTGCAATTTGGTGCAAATATGATATAACTGAGAAAGGAGAAGACAGACCTGTTGGTACCTAAGAACTGTGAGAGCAGCCTGTTTCTGAATATGCTGGCTTTCTAAAGTAAAATTGAAAGCCATTTTTTGACACATCTTTGGAAGATGGGAATTATACAAGATACGAACTATACAGAGTATTTCACAGTAAACTTTTTTACAAAAATATGTTCTTTAGTTTTAGGACTCTTCTTTTTTTTTCCTTAAAGGTGTTATTTTTCTGTGTTCTGCTATTAAAGCACAGCAATGTTCACAAAATTTTAGATTTAACCATGGCTTTACAACTTGTTGCTGAAGAGCCAGGCAGGTGTTTGGAGAGACTCTGGGGAAAGGACCTGGTTTTGCCTCTCAGCTCAGCTGTTACTTTTAGTTAAATCTGGTGACTTTTAACTGCTACTGAAGTTTAATTGTGAGAGCCCTAAACAAGCTCCCGCCTTGATTTTTCTGTGTACCTATGAACTTCCAGATGGGTTAGCTGCTTCATGGGAATTGCTGATGATACGACTTAGGAAGGAAAACATTTGTCTCCAGTACCAATAGGACAAATAAAATTGTGTTGTAGAAATGGGTTCTGTCTGTAAACCCAACCTTAGGCAAATGAGGAATGCACTGTTTTAAGATTAAAGTGTACTATGTACAGTTTTCTAATTCTCAAGAATTTGTAATTTCATTGTCTATCAGACTTACAGTTGTATCCAGTTATGTTTTGTTACATTAGTGTGGTGGAGTTTATTTCCTTGACTGTTCAGCTTTGGGATATGTAAAAGAGGGACGGTACTATCTGTTTAGGAGAGGGTGGGCTAAAAAACCTTAAGAGCTTGGTTTTAGGGAAGTGTTTAATGTCAGTTCCAGCAGAGAGGAAGCAGACCTTCCTCCTCATGATGATGATGGGAAGGAAAAACTGTAAATACTAAAAGGGGCGTTCTTCCACATACTGCTTGTTGTGGAAGGAAGTTGAAATCTTTGAGGACAAAAAAATGTTTAGTGTTGCTTAGAAAGCTCACAGGTGACATCAAGTTGGTGCAGCTGCTGTATCACAGTGGTGCCACAGCAGTCACCACTGTGCACACTCTTGGGCTGTTGGAAACCTACATAGTTTAAATTAGTATGTTTGAGCTTAATCTGATTTAAACTGTGATGCACTTGCAGCAGCCCTTGCACAGCCTAGCAGTCTATGAGTACATGCCTGGGTAGTTGCCATGGATCCTCTTAGGGCTGTTAATTTAAGCTGTCAGAACATGCTAATTTATGGTGATCTGACTCTGTCAACCCCCCCTCCCCAGGAGAGTAAGAATTTAAAACTGTTTATTCTGAGACAGAAATTAAAGAAAAAAGATAAAATTGTTCCAAATACAAGTCTGAGCTGAACTGCAGTGTTAGTCAACGAGACCATGTGCAGCTCAGGCATTTCTCAAAAGTGGAAAATAGATTATGTTCAGTAAAACGGAGATGAGTGAAGAGTCACCATCCTAACTGGAGAAAGGGAGTATGTGCCACTTCAAAAATACAACAAAGTAGCTGTTGTGAGATGACGTGGACTTAAAGACATTTGTGTTGATAAATGTATGTAGTGGGTACAGAAGTCACCTTTTAACTATTGATGTGTTTTAACTGATGATGTAAAGTATCAGTGCTCAGGGAATAGATTTTAAATACTCCTGAGGAATTGTTAGGAGTTAAGAAAGGAACAGATGGAACAATTCAGTCTCTCTTGTTTACTATGGTTTGCTTATGTCTCTTTCATTTGTCTCTTCTCACTTTAATGTCAAAAAGGATGCAATAGAAATAAATTTGGAGAGTTCAGAGTCTCTTCAGGGAGATTGCAAAGTCCTTTTAATGGTAAAAAAGTGACGGAGAGCGCATAAAAGATGGCATGGCTAATTTGGACTGGTTTTCTCAACTGGTAGTACCCAGTCATATTATCAGGATGCAGGCTTAACATAAGCAAAAAGACATATTTTGTCCACACTGTGTATCTTAAAATTATGGATGTCTTTACCCAGAATTTGTAGCTCATCATGAAAGAAAGATCTGTCAAAAGGTAATGACAGGGCATTTTGATGTGACCCAAACAGAAACCTGAGGAAGTCTAAGATGCAAGTCTGCTGTTAATTGGGGAAGTATTGTAGGGAAAATACTGTTCCACAGGGTCATCTTGCATCTTTCTTCATGAAGCAAGCGCCTGATCTGTGTAAAATTGCATGCTACTGCTACAGGGACTTCCTGTAACAGCTTGGGAAGTGATTTTAGTAACTTTGACAATTTGTTTCCATTTCTTGATTGTGTGAAACAGGTCTGGAGGAAGATCTTCAGTCTTTTGTCCTAATCCTTAAATAACTTGCTTTATCTCTGATTATAGTCAAAGAGGGGTACCATGTGCTTCTGTAGCAGCACTAGCAGCATTAAACCTAAGTGAAAGCTACATTGTATGAGTTTGCATCAGTGATGGTTGCAGTTTAGGGTGCAGTATTGAACTTTGGAAGGGTCTCACTGAAAACTATCACAAAGATCTTGCCAGGGTGATAGTCTTCGGTAGTAAAAGCACATTCTTAGAATCTGTTCAGTGGCAAAATGTTTCCAAATATGCTTACATTACAGGTAAGTAATTATGATTACAAATATTTTTACCTTTGAATTGCCCTTTATTTTTATTTCTGTGGTTCTTAAAGCCTTGTTTGAATTATAAGTAATAATTACATATGTCACTACACCTGTGTCTTTACAAAACGTCGGTGCAGACTTTTTTTGACTGTATATGGAATAACTCTTAACTTCCTGATAAAAGCATTTTCAGAAATATTGATTAAAATGAGGTTGAGATGATCTTACTCATATTTTCCATATTGATGTTAGATATTTTTCAAGCCAATGTAATGACCAGCCTTCATAATTTCTTCTTGCAAATGGACAAAGTACTGGTCTTTCTTTGCTAATTAGACAAGCTAATTAAGGTATCACCAAGCTGCTTTTCTCTTATCAATACTTAATATTTAAACTTTTAGAATTCGTATGTACATCTTCCCACTTTTTGGACTTCACTAAAACAAATGTGAGCACTGGTAAGTGATGATTTTTTTTAATTATTCCTGGAGGATTTTTTCTCTTATTGAGAATTTGAATCAGTAACTTTTAAATAACTTTGAAGCAATAACTTGT
The DNA here is from genome assembly GCF_023634085.1 of Falco cherrug. Classification (NCBI taxonomy): domain Eukaryota; kingdom Metazoa; phylum Chordata; class Aves; order Falconiformes; family Falconidae; genus Falco; species Falco cherrug. The sequence goes on along the minus strand of NC_073698.1, from coordinate 71,153,730 downwards.
TTGAAGTTGCTTATTATGAGAATCTTAGTTCACCCTAGAGCCACATACATGTAAGCAAAAAATATTTACGGATTCATTGTTCAGTTTCTTTGCATGCATGAAACTTGCATCTGAAACTTATTTTTCATTTTTTTTATTGAAGTGGACTTTAATGAAACATGCTTTCTTTGTATTATATACTTATTGTATATTTATTTTTATGTATGTTGGTCACTGGAGCGGGCAGGAGATTTTGGAACTGGTGAAGTGCTAGTCCCCACTTTTATTAAGGTACCCTTATATTTCGGAGGTGGTAGCTCAGTTTACAGTTGAAAGCAGTTAACATGCATTTTGGAGGCTTAATGCGTTTAAGAGGTTAGCTCTACTCCTCCTGAGTCATGTTACATGGATGTGGTAGCAACGAAAGTCAGTTTATCCTTAAATCCCTTCTTCTGCCTCTTCATCCCCCAGCAGATGTTTCTTTCATCCCCTTCCTCTGAGTTTACTTTTCCCACCCCCATGCCCCAGATTGTATGTGGATTTATTCTCAGGTAGCAGTGATTTAAAGGATATGAGTACAACACACAAGTTCTACAAGTGAAAATGTGGTGGATTCCTTCAGCAGAGTCTGGCTGGTACTTAGTTGCAAATTAGAAACTCACTTTCGTAAATTTCACATTGGATGTAGACAGCTGGCAGGCAGCAAGCTTCTCTTGCTTGTAAATGAGACTGCTGAATAGATTGTTCAAAAACTCTTACGTGGCAACCAAAGCCAGTAGGCAGATTCTCTCATAGTATATTAGCAACAAAGTACTTCAGGAGCTTTGAGGTTCTCTTAGACTAAATTGATGATCATGTGTGTTCATTTGAAAATCTCGACACTGTGTCCCTTGGTTGCATGCAGAATATGTGTGACTCTGTTGATGCATGCAAGCTCTGCTGGCAAGTGTATGCATGAACCATAGAATACAGTTTGAGAGGATGCTTCTTAAGTCACTTTAAATACTACTTCACATGTCATTTTGCAGAAAAACGTAGTGACCAACATGTGATGATGTGTCACTGGTACTTTCAAACTTGAAGTAGTTGTGTTCATGTCACTTCTGCCTTCTAGTGTAGTGTGAATGTGTTAAACTTCTGTAACATTGCTAGAACTTGAGGGGGGGCGGGGGTGGATCATTTTTAATTGAATAGAGATTACTTCAGTTACTGTCAGCTTTAAGAAGGTAGACAAACTCTGGTGTTACATTAAGCTTTTAAACATTGTCATAGTTCTGTTAGTCAGTGGAAGATTCCAGTCTTTCAGGAAAGCACAGTGTTGTTCCATAAGCAAAGTACATCATACAGTCTCTTAATGCTGTTGCACAAGACTATGTCTCAGCCAACAAAATACAGCTATTCTTTTCAGCATCCTATCTCAGCTTTCAGCTTTTCAATTTATAGATGATCAATTTTTGCTGCTGCTACACACATGCTTTACACATGCTTCTTGAGAAGTCCCTGGAAAATTTAATGACTTCATCATCTGCTTGGCCAGTCAAACCATTATGACAGAAAATGTATTGGCTCCTAAAACTTTGGGAATTCACACACACACATAGATCGGGTTTACCGAGCAGCATCTGTGTTGACATGACTGAGACAACTCTGATTATTTAAAAACACAAACAACCTTAAACAGAAGTTCATATTTCCTTGCTATAGAAACACTGCTGCAGTTCTACTAAAATTCATGCCCCTCTACTGTCATGACTAACGCTGTGTTTTCCACGGAGTTCTGGTTTTCTTGTGAAGCATCAGTGCTAAGATATAGATGTTCAAAGGAGCAGCTAAACCCACAACCTTCAGTTGAGCAGCTTGGGAACGTTGTCCTGTTTATAGAATCTACTTCAAAGAACATTAGACTTTGACTCAAAGTACTGGCTTTCTGGTAATCCTTTATCTGACTCGCTTACAGACATCCAGCGCACCATTCAAATCTACTCAGTCAACATTTGCTCAGCTAGGAATGTGTCCTTCCTGTTTTTTGTATACTGCTTTTCTTTTACATCACTCATTGCAGCGTAGTTTTCAGCCAAAAAAATAATTTGAAAATAATTTTAATTACTTCATATGTATAAATATTAGCCACTCTCCTTATACTAAGTGTATTCCTATGACACAAGAAAGTCTTTATACTATGACAAAGGGTTGCTGTCCCAAAAGAAATGGAGAGGCAATATTTGCTTTCTCAGAACTCATCAAAATTCATAAACCTTACAAAATAGTAAATTGCCGATGGTAAATACTACAAAGCCAATGAAGTCATGACTGGGGAGAAGAAAAGAAAGCTTTAGTGTCAGTTGTAAGTAGAAGGGATTCAAATAGAATGTATAACCTGTACTTATGGTCTTAAAATAAATGCTAATTTTTGTTTTTAAAAAGTCTCAGTTGTATTTGGAACATTGCTTAAGCTCCATTTTCTTCTTGGATAGGAGGAAAAATTTTTATAGGTCTATAAGATGCATAATTTCATGATTCACATGAAAGGCAAGATGCAAAACTACACTGTTGTGGAAATCATGTGATGGAAAGACTGGGGAAGAGCAGGACTACTGCAGCATGTTTTTGCTGCAGAAGTATTCTTGATAAAATACAGTGAATTTCAAAGAGTAAATGTTATTTGGTGGTCTTAGGGCAAAAGTAGTTCATTGCAAATGATGTACAATAAATACTGAATATTTATATGTAGTACATAACTAAATTTTCCAGATAATATTGTAATTTAGTAAATTAGCTAATCTAACTTGCATTCATTATTGGAATCTTCATGGCTTGCCTCCATTTTTTTAATTAACTGAGCTTTATATTCTGCTGTGTTACACTCTATTTCCCTCATACTTGTTTTCAGTACCAGTTAGTGCAGTTCTTTCTCCACATAATTCTCTTGCATGAGGAGCTTCAAAGTCTTCAAACATGTTACGCTGACTGCCTTAGGTCTGTCACCCATCTACCCCTGCTATGCTGCTTGAAAGATGGCTAACTTGGCAGTTACCAGGAAAAAATGTATCTTACTGGTGGTGTCACTTTATGAGTTGGTGTCGTCATTGCTGGCTTTATCCTCTGTTCTGTTCCTGTTTTCCTTTATACTTCTGTAGTAAAATTCTGGTACATAAAGAATGGATTGGCATGTGTGTCTGGGTAAGGTAGGGTAGTGAAATAAAAATAAATGGTAAGTGCGGTTTGCACTAGCACAAATTTAGAGGCAAATCTCACTAGTGATACGGTCTTGGAGGATTGTACAGATCCATCTGTGCCTTTACTGCTGTTGAGATTTCTTTGCCAAATAGTAAGTTTAATGTAATCATGCTGCACAGGTTTAACCAACATTTATGCTTTTAAGCAGCGTATTTCTTCTCAGCTGCAAAATGTTGCTGCATTTTGATTTACTGAAAGGATACATTTTTGTTGGAAGAAAGTGAAAGACCTGTAATGGCCTTTATATAGACACGAGACCCTTTCCTATGAAATGTCACAACTTCTGTTTTACCTTAACTGAACTTGCGCTTTCATGGAAGCAATGTGGTAGAAGACCTGTTTAAAGGCACTGAAGAAATAAGAGCAAGAGATTTCTGAGATCTTTCATTAAGGTCAAGAGGAATGGGGATGGATTCAATTAATATATTAGCATGGGTTTATTCTGGTGCAGGGGCATTCCTTCAGCTCTTTGTTCGTGACATGCAACTGCTAGTCAGAGGCTTGTCTTCTGTCTTCCACTGTAAATGATCACAAAAAGGATCTGAAAACGTATCTGTGTAGTGCCTTCACAAAACCATTTGTTGTCAGACATGTAGATGAGACTGCAGTCTCTTTTCATTGTCAGATGAATTTAATTAAAAGTAATTAAAGTAATACATCTTGGTTTCTTACTGTTTTCTGAGAATTTTGTGCTGCACGATGCTAACTTGTTTAAAGTAAGTGCTTAAAAGAGTAGAAATGGAGAAGGCTAACAGATCAGATCTGTTAGCCAGTTTCTTGCTGCATTAATTGCCAAATTCTAATACATGCTTAGACTGATTTAGCATTACTGTTGGTTTCTGATATTTTACTATTGTAACTTAAACTTGCTTTCTTCTTAGGTGTGGAGGCTAGTTTTGATTTTGGTATTTGATACTCAATTGACTCTTCTAGTAACAGATTTACTAATGAAATACTTATGTCTGTTCACTCAATAGCTAGAGATGATTGCCATGGAAAATCCTGCAGACTTGAAGAAGCAATTGTATGTTGAATTTGAAGGAGAGCAAGGGGTAGATGAAGGAGGTGTTTCCAAAGAATTTTTTCAACTGGTTGTGGAAGAAATCTTCAATCCAGATATTGGTACGTGTTCTAATAATTTACTAATGTATGAGATTTTTCCCACGAAAGGTTGGACCAGATGATCTTTTAAGATCCCTTCCAACCTGGGCTGTTCTATGTTTATGCAGTGCCTGCCTGTATCTACTGCTGCTTCTCTGAAGCTCTTGATTTCTTGGTGATCATGAGTACTTGACCCATTTGAGGCTCACTATGTCATCATCAGTCATCCTCCTGAGGAGGAACGATGAGAGGAATAACTGTATAGTTAGTGAAAGCTACCATTGCTTGTGTAGATAAAAATCAGTAGTATAGGGTTTCTTTGCAGGGTTCCTTTGTTTGTTCTCTCACCTTTCTCCTCGCTTTGCTTTGTGATTAGCTTCTAGAATTAGTAATCATACCAAAGAGGAAGAGCTTCTGCAATAAAACCAGAGTAGGACTATGGTGAGTTTTTGAGTTATTTCCTCCCCTTCCTCCAGCTTAAAAGATCTGACAGTTTCAGTTCTTCTAATGATTTCATCTAAGAAGGGTACAGATCCAAAGTATGGCAGTAATGTCAAATTTGATTGTAGTTGGTTAAGAGTTAGCAGTAATTTCATATATTGGAGACAGTTTTATACTTGTGTTTAAACAGTCACATTTCCATCTTTTTTTTTTTTCTTCCCTTGCTCCCTGTACCAGTCTTTTATGCTTCCATCTTTACACATGAAAGGACATTGCTGCTATTAATATGCATTTTGTCTGCTGTTCTGAAAAGATTAAGATTTTTAAAATACTTTGAGTTAGAGTAGAAACGAGACCTACCAGGATCCTATACTTCATAGTTTGTGAAATATGATTCACCTTGTAGTTCCTGTAATGGCTTCCATTGAAGAAGCTCAACAGCTTATGGCCTTTAGTTAATTTGGGTTTTGAACTGTGTAAAACATCGAACTGTTCTAAAAAAGGAAAGCTGTTGATTTTGTAGCTTAGAAGATTGGTGAAGAAACACAGAAATTCATTTTGACTGTGTTAAAGAGGAAGTCCCCAGAACTGGTAACAGAATTTAGCATTTCCCCTTCACTGCACACCAGTCAGTTCTTGTAACAAGTGATACAGATCCATAGACAAGTCTTACTCTAATAACCACTATAGACTTGGAGAGATTTGGAATCTGAATTAGCAAGGTTACTTGGAATAAATTAGTGTGGCAAAAAAAGGAAGTCTTAGTACTTGGAATGATGAAGTTGTATTTCCAATGTGAAATACGTTTCTGACCTGAGTTGTGTGGGATGCCTATGCTGAAATACTCCTATTTAGTAACTGAAGTCTGATTCAGCTAAGATCCAGCCAGTGTATATATGCTCCCTGTGTGTAAAGATGGGTAATAGGATGTGCGTGCATGTTTTAAATTTTACTTCTGTATTCAAAATACAAAAACGTATGTATGCTTTTTGTATTCATATCAACTTTGAAAAAGAAAGGCATAAATGTGTAAAAGCAGAAAATGTAGTTTGCATTCACAGTTTTTTCTTTTGCACCTATTAATACACACTGCTGTATAACAGTTCACACACCATATATACCAAGTGTGACTTTTGATTTGTAAACACTTTATTTACCAGATAAAATGAAGGAAATCCTTTAAATGGAATTTAAAATGTCTGTCCTCTGATGGGTATGGAGTGATGTTTATTGCTGTAATAGTTTCTTTACTGTTACATTTCAAGTGTTTTCATATTAAACTACCTTAAAGTTTTACTCAAAGGGGGCAATAACTCAGATGAAATATTAGATTTAGTACCAACAGTCACCACAGCAAAAGGGAAGAAGGAATAACTTCATGTAATATTCCTAGCTACGCTATACAATTGTTTTCCCCTTATTGCAGCTTCTAGTTTCTTCCAGAATTTTACTATGATTTTGATGTACTTTAGTATTAATTTTGGTCAGTGAATAAAATACTGTATTTCATATTAGAGTTACCAGTTGTGGGTCTGAGTAAACTGTTAGTCTTTCATCATTAGACATTTGATGCAGTTTTTTGTTTTGACTGTTTAATTCTTCCATCATCTTTCAGAAAGTACAACTCATTGCTTTTATTGTGCCAGTAATCCATAAGTTATTTCAGTCAATGCAGAAAATGGAATGCAGGCTTCTGTTTAATGTTTCTCCTATATATGCTTGTGTTGCTCATCCATTTTTGATTTCCAGTTTGCCTTACCTGATGTCTTAGTCTGTGTGCTCCCCTAATAGCTGACCCTGACCTAGTACCTTACTGAGATAAATAATCTTGAACTTTGGGGAATAGACAGAGTCTCTGAATAGGTTTGCAGTTAATTTCCTTACATTGAATGAGAATTCAGGCTTTTATCTCTTGGCTGAAGATGAGATCTTATTTTCAGTCTTGGGAGTAATTTTGTGGCTCAGTTCATGTTGCTTTATAATCAATTTGTACATCTCCATAGGCTGTAAACAACCGTATCATTTAAGAGCTGACAAGATAAATCCTTGTGGCAAATGTGTTTGAGAACACAAACTACATGCATCTAACTTCTGGTGTGTTGGAAGGGAAGGAGCTTGCCACTTTTCCTTAGGTGCTGCCTGGAAATCGTGAGAGTTAGCTGTACAAGCAACGTGTCACCGGGACTATACTTGTCCAGGGTGGGCTCTCTCTTTCCCCTTAAGTCTATTGGGTTTTTCATTTGCCTTGCTTTCAGTATCTAGTTAGGCAAGAAATGGATTTGACTGTGGGACTCATTTAAATAGCTTTTTTGCCTGTACACAAACTCTGGTTTCATAAACAAGAGCTAATCTAGTGGCTTGCTACAGTGGCTTTACTATTGTAAAGGACTCCTTGCCCTTCTCTTGTCTGTACAGTCCTATCTGCTCACTCCACTTCCTGGCGTGTGCCGGTTCAGCTGTTGGTTGAAGGTTTTTGTGAAGGTACTCAGCTTGTGAACTTGGCAGGACGTTGCTCATCTGAAATAGTGAGCTGAATCAGATGAAGAGATGGCGAGGGGGGGGGAAGCAAAACCTTTCCCTTTCAACAGTGACAAGCTGTTAAAATTGCAACCCCTCCTGTGAAACAACAGTCCCATGTTATATTTTCGCCTCAAGCTACGATGTGTGTGATAGCTGCAACAACAGGGGCCCTGCTGGGTACTTTTAAACAAACAATCTGTTGGGTATCTTAACTCTTAAAATCGTATGTGATGGTTAATCCCTGCTTGATCATCATAGCTTCCAGTTAATAAGGCTGCATCTAGTCCTGTTCCTTTGCTAGAACTGGCCTGAAAAAAACCTTTGAGGAAAGGCTATAACTTCGTAGTAATTGGAGTTCTTCAGGATTATTTCATCCATGTGGTTTTTGATTGTGGTCTTTTCTTGTGCTCTTGTATTTATCAAAGTTACAATCTATGCTGACAATGTGTTGCTACTTCCTCAGTAATGAAAGGGGATGAACAGTTGTGTATGTACAGCATCAGTGGGTGTTGCAGGATGTCCTGCATACTTTGTGGTAATTTGAGTAGCACTATGTTGAGCAGCTCCAATTACCCTAAGGTAAGTAGCTTCTCTTTGCCATTAAATTCAGTATAACGTTAAGTTAAACATGTTTTAGAGGCACTCTAATGCAAATAGGTTTATAATGTATGTTTTATGTGTCATTTTTATTGAAATGTAACCATATTTAACATCTTTTTTTAATGTTACAGGGATGTTCACATATGATGAATCTACAAAACTGTTCTGGTTTAATCCGTCCTCTTTTGAAACTGAGGGTCAGTTTACGCTGATTGGCATAGTACTTGGTCTGGCTATTTACAATAACTGTATACTGGATGTACATTTCCCCATGGTCGTCTACAGGAAGCTAATGGGCAAAAAAGGAACTTTCCGTGATCTGGCAGACTCTCATCCTGTAAGTTAATTATGTTCTTTGAGTTTATTAATGCATGTTTCATGCAGTAACTTAATATAGACTTAAATTAAACACCAAGATCACTGTCAAATTTGGAGTGAAATAACCAGTGATGTGTGTGAAGAGTCTGTATTTGTTAAATTCATAAAACAATAAAAACTCATACTACATCTCATTTGGAAGAGGCAGAACTGGCAAGTCATCAAATAGGGCTGGGTATCAATCAAGCTTTGTTCTGTTTTTTTACATACTGCCTAAATTGCTTAATACTATTAAGCATAAATTAGTATTAGTAGTATATTCTCAAAGAGACTTCTGAAATTAGGCTGTTGATACCTATTTGCAGAAGTAGATTTCTATGAAAAATGTGAAATTGATTGGAGACATGCAAAGGTGTGATGTTTATACTGTTTTTTTGTCTAAAGCAAGACAGATGAGGCAGTTCACGAGTATCCCTACAGTTTGGGTGCAGCGATTGGTGTCAATCTTCCCCTGCCCCTCCCCAGCCAAGTGGCTATACAGAAACACTAAGCTGTGCACATGCTTTAGTAGGCAGAGCATAGAAGCATGTGTGCAGGATGTCTTGGCCCTGCTCCATCTTCAAAGATCACCAGTAGCTTTCCCTCATGCTAGCTAGTATGAGTTATTAGTGTGCTTCCTTTCAAATCGTGGGGCATTTCCCTTTTCATAAGTAGTTAAGCAAAATCTTCAGCTGTTCGGAAAAGATGAGTAAAATGACACTGTTTAAAAAGAACTCGCCTGTCATTTTTGTATAATCTGAAAATGAAGCATGTGTGATCAAAAAGGGTTATCCAGTCTGCTTTGGATGGCTACATACAACAGTATGCCAGTTTTGACTAGTTTATCAGTAAAATGATGTTGAGAAATACACAGTGCTCCCAGTTGCCTGTAATTTTTATTATATACTCAAAACCTTTTATGACAGGAAAAGTGGATTTATTTCTGTGGAACAAGGCAGTCAAGTAACTTTTGAATTTTTCTCCCCTACTCTTATGTGTCTCCTCTGACACCTACACTGACTTCTTTTAAAATAATCCTATTTAAACTCTTTGTATTCTAATATGACTTAAACACTTTGGAGCTTCTCAAACCAAAAATTAAATTTGCAGTAGTCGAGCCTCCCAGTGCTTTTTCTAATGCTCCGGAGCATGGAGGATAGGGTGTTCACTAGCCCTCACCACCAACAATTCTGAGTCCAGTCATTTTCAGTGGAAGTTATTTTTAAAGGTGCTGTGAAAGAATCAACAGGATACAGATAGTGAGAGGATGAGGCTTATACGTAAACTTTCAATGATTAAAACATTGAGGGGAAATGTATTACTTCTACTTCGCTATAAAAATACAGTGCACTTAGTTGTTGCTTTTACCTTCACTTTGCATTCTTAAGTCCTACACCTGTGTCTCAGCCAAATAATTTTTCCTTTTCTGCATAGCCTTTGGTTTCCAAGAGAGTCTTGTCTCGGGCTTTTCCTAAGGCATAGCAGGGAGGAAGGCTGGTTGCTCCTTTGAAAAGAGCAAACTCTTACAAGTAATTTCAGATTCCACTTGGCAAATTCTGACCTAACTTGTGAATATTTTTTTAATGCATGAATATTTCCTTACTTTAATGACTGCCCCATCTGTGTTGCTTCAAGAGTACTTCCTAGGGGGTTTTTTGAGTTTTATATCAAGATGTAGGCGATAAATGTCTGCTGCCTGAATTTTATCTGATACAAAATACAGTGTTTTCTTGAGCACATATATGTTCAGATTACTGGTGTGAGATGTTCTGGATGCCAAAAGTAAATACAGTTTCCAAAGAGTTAAGAGGAAGAGGTCAGTGGCTCTAAGCTACAGATCTGACCATTGCATTTAGGAAGATTTCTGAGTACTGATAGGCTATTCTAAGGGAGTTATCACTCATTACCGTGTTTCTTTTTTATCTTTCCTCAATATCTGCTATTGGCTTTTTTTTAAAAAACACTGAGCTTAATACAAGTTTAGACTGTTATGGGCAATCTTAGCAGACTTGTGTCATAGAATGTGACAACCCTTTTTGAGGTATATGGTTTCATGTCTTCTGGTATTACTCAGTGAAATCTGTTAAAACATACTTATGACAGAGATGTATTCCTTTTCTGTTAGGTTCTTTACCAGAGTTTGAGAGACTTACTAGAGTATGAAGGAAGTGTGGAAGATGATATGATGATAACGTTTCAAATATCTCATACGGATCTCTTTGGCAATCCAATGATGCATGATTTAAAGGAAAACGGTGATAAAATTCCTATTACAAATGAAAATAGAAAGGTACACTCATAATTTTGCTTTTAATGTAATCTGTAATTTTTACTTACTCTGCAGAATTATGTAGCCCTTTATAAAAGTTTGGTCTCACTTATAATTTAAGTTTAAAAGCCTTTTAAAATTGCACAGTGTAGTTGTGAGCAGAAGAGGTTTCTCTTTAAAAGAAAGCATTGATACATTCATATATAGCTTCTGGATGTGGTGTTTGACCTATTTCAGAAATATTTGAGACTTACTTTTTACTATTGCTGAGCAGAAGCTGAGCCCAGATAATCTATGCAGAACTATAGAATTAAATGTCTTTTGGGGTCTTGTATTTTTGGGAGATTCTTCAAGTGGCATGTGTCAAAGTGCTAAGGTTTTTTTGGGGATTTTTTTCCTTACAGGAATTTGTCAATCTGTATGCTGACTATATACTCAATAAATCAGTAGAAAAGCAGTTCAAGGCCTTTCGGAGAGGATTCCACATGGTGACCAATGAATCTCCTTTGAAATATTTATTTAGACCAGAGGAAATTGAATTACTTATTTGTGGAAGTAGGGTAAGAATCCTGAACGTACACCAGAAAGTGGAGCTTTTTTGATCCTAAGTGTATTTAGTGGTCATTTTAAAAAATGTAATCTTCTTACAGAATTTAGATTTTCAAGCACTAGAAGAAACTACGGAATATGATGGTGGCTATACAAGAGACTCTGTTATTATTAGGTAATTTTTTCTAATTTCTGAAAGATTAAAAACACTTTACATGCCTGTTCTTCATACTGAATTTAATATTGTAATATTTAGTATTTTTGTAGTACAGGATGCAAGTGTATTACATATAATTTCATTTTACTCGGGTACTGTCATTAGGAAAGTGCAGACAGTATAAGCATTGTTTTTAGCTTCCAGTGAACTTTGGTAAAACTTAAGAAGGTTTTTTCAATGGGTTTTGGTTTTTTGTCTTTCTCTTACACTGTATAGCTAAATAATCCCCAGTATGAACAGGGCTGTTTCAACAAATACCACTGCTCTGCTATTTAAAAAAAAAAAATTAATCACAAACACTGGATTGTTTGCATGTGTAGAACTTTATTTAGAAATGCTTTTAATGTTTTTACCTTCTTGTCCCCTTTAATTAGAGAACTCTCTGAAGACAAGGGTCAGAGAAGCATGTATCTTTGGTCCTCTAGACCTTGCCAACTACTTAACTAGTTCCTGCTAGGGTAGAAAATCTTTGCAGCAGTTTTTACTGTGGTGTTTAAGAAGGTAGTAGAAATGGATAATGTAGTGGACCCAGTAAAATTCCATAGGAAACAGGAATTACAAAATAAAGGAAGAATGTTTGCAGATCACTTATAAGATGAATTAAGATTTAAAAAGAGTTAAAATGCAGTGTTTTGGTAGTATTTCTGACTTCTGCTTCTGAATCTCATTGATTGGCAAATACATCACTGTTTTGGCTTATGAATGCAACTTGTAAACTTGGTGTGAAGACTAATTAGACTTACTAAAGCTTCAAAGTTCAATTACTTTGGAAAGTCTCGTTTATACCAAAGAAAGTTCTCAGTTTACTTATTTATTTCTTCCTTAATAGGGAATTCTGGGAAATAGTCCATTCGTTCACAGATGAACAGAAAAGACTATTCTTACAGTTTACAACAGGCACAGACAGAGCCCCTGTGGGAGGACTTGGAAAATTAAAGATGATCATAGCCAAAAATGGGCCAGATACAGAGAGGTAAAAGAAAAATAATCTACATTTTGCTTGTTTGTTTATAAATGAAAGCAAATTCTGTGCTTTAAGTTACTAACTTAGTTAAATCAGACAGTTGAATCTTTCAAGCAAAATAGATTCTATTTGAAGTCATTGTTTTGGATTTGTGAAATAGCGTTGTATTTCTTTGCATGTTCCCAGAACTGAAATCTTTTTTGTTTTGTTTTTCCCCACAGGTTACCTACATCTCACACATGCTTTAATGTACTTTTGCTTCCGGAGTACTCAAGCAAAGAAAAGCTTAAAGAAAGATTATTGAAGGCCATCACATATGCCAAAGGATTTGGCATGCTGTAATAAATATAACAAAAGGGATTAAAAAAATGATGGTGATGATGTCCCTATCCAAAAAGGCCATAAGATAGTGAGCTACAGTAGTCACCTGTGTTTGTGCCTCCCTTCTTTACTGGGGACATTGGGCTGGAACAGCAGATTTCAGCTGCTTATATGAACAAAATCTTTATTTTTTCTTTTAGCGTGAAAGTGTTACATATTCTTTCACTTGTATGTACAGAGAGGTTTTCCTGAATATTTATTTTAAGGGTTAAATCACTTTTGCTTGTGTTTATTACTGCTTGAAGTTGAGCCTTTTTGAGTATTTACAAGAAAACAAACTGTACTCTCCCAAGGAAAATATTGCCATCATTTGTAGACCATGTAATCTTCAAGTATGTGCTATATTTTTGTCCCTGTATCTAATCAAATCAAGAACTGTACTTTTTGAAGAGTTTGCTTTTGAAACTTGAAGTCTTGGAAAACAGTGTGATGCAATTACTGCTGTTCTAGCCCCCAAAGAGTTTCTGTGCAAAATCTTAAGAATCAATAAAGATGGAAGGGAGAACTTGGAATGTTAAATTGCAGCCTTGAGAACTTTACTTTAGTCACAGCACAATTAAAATTCATTTCACTATATGTTGTCTTCACATGTCTTGTAATAAACTGTGTTTTTAATTAGGAAACATTTCTTAGCATATAAAAGGGTAGAAATTTTAGTTACGATTTTTCTAAAAAAGAGAAGTTTACTGGGGAAAGTGCATTTTCAACTGAACAGCTTTAGAGTAGGGAGTGAAGTGTTTGGAAAAAAGATAGGAAGTTTTTGCTATATTATAAACAAAGCATGTGGAAGTGCACTTAAAATGAAGTTTTATTCTTAATTGCCTATTATGTTGACATTTTAAATAGACAATCCAAAGTCTTCCCTACATGTTATGTCATCACCATTTATTTAATGAATCGTTGTTCTTACTTATCAAGGCACATGATCAGTGTTGCAACATAATCTAAAGGGATGGCTACTGTATTTTAATCTCATCTAACAATAAGCAAAATTGAACAATATTAAACCTAAGGCCTACTTCATGTTGTACACTTCCAACCATTGAACTGTTAGAAAGTAAGTACTAAGGTTATGTTCATCTACTACATAAAGTATTCAGTAGGTTTTTAATTTAACTCTACAAATCATATCAGAAATAAATCCTTTACCTTTCGTAGTCTGTGTTTAATGTTAATTTCTCCTGTTGCAATATATGATAAAGGGATTATGCGTTTTTAAGTGAAGATGTAACTGGCATATCTCTTTTATAATACAAGCTGCAGCGGATGTGCAGAGCTGAGCTTGTGCCTTGACAATTGCTATAACTGACTACTACCGATCAAACCCGTGACTGTGTGGAATTGGCATTATAAAAGGCATAGTTTTGAAATCATCAGATAAAGAAAAGATGTCTTTCAGGACTATTTTAATAAATTCTTTCTAGTAATAGAAGCAGACAACTGTTATGTAACTATGATGCTGAATAAAAACAGTGACCTTTTTTCACCATGGTTCAGTGAAAAAGAAAACAAGTGACTTCCTTACTTTGATAAATTGGATATTAAATTATTTGATTAGTACAGCATAATTTGAGGGCTACAGGTACGTAAAACTCTCCAGAAGTGAACTGTAGTGATGTGGGGCCTGACGATGTTCCCCTCGCAAATCCAAGCTGGTGCAAGAAGGCTGGGACATGGGGATTGAGACTTGCTGGGGAGGGAGGCTGTCTTCTGGTGTTTGATCTCAGGGTGGCACTTAGGGCATGCCTTCTTGAATGTCCACCTCACTGCGTGTCCTTGAAGAGGAAAACACAAGATACCCTACCTCTCAGTAGGGTGGCTGACAACAGTGCTTGCCGATTCCTTCGGGTCTGGGGCACCTTCTGTTGTAGGTGGTGAGAACAAGATTTGCAGAGTGCCTTGAGGTGTTTTGTTACAAGTATGAACTACGCCATGATACTGCCGTGTGGTATGTACTATGTCAATAATACTGTTAAGCTGTATCCTCATACTTGTTTTAATCCAATCTAGGATGGTGGTTACACCCAGCTGACAAGTGTATAAGGTTCATGTTGAGTTTTTTGTATAGGTCCAAAAGCTAGGCAGAGAGCGTAATGGGTTAGCAATACAAAGTTCTCTAACTGAAGTTGTTGACATTGCAAATACGCTTTTTCGTTTTCCTTTAGCATTAAGATTAAAATAATACATAACTGCATTGACCTTTAAAAGCATAAGTTGTTTTTCAAGGAATCGTTTTCAGGTAAGGTATAAATACTTCGTACTTGACAGACTTCCCGTTTAAATATATACCGCCTCCCCCAAAATGCCACTGTATTGAAACCTGATCTCCTTAGCAGTGCTGTAAATGTGCTGATTGTCCAGCTGCAGCAATTTATATAGTTTAAAATGAATAAATCTTAAAGTTTTGTAGCTGCATGCTGCTTTCCTGCCCTACGGAATTTCTAGTCGGTCTTCTGTTGCTTGAAAGGCTTGTCAAAGTGGGGAAACCGCCATTTTAAGTTGGTGTGGGTTTTTTTTTTTTTCTGGGCTCCAGGCAGACCCGGAATGTCTTTCAACCTTAGTCTTTCAGCAGCGTTTAGTAAATTTTGAGTCTACAAAACTTTGAAACTGAGGTGTGCTTGTGTGTCGCTGAAATATCTCTCTCGCTTGAGACAGAAGACTCCTCTGCCAAGGCAGCAGTCCGATGCCGGTGTGCTGGTGCTCTCTCCTCAGGGTGTCTGTTAACAAAAAAATATTTGGGGCATCTCAGCTTTATCTCTTTGGCAAGTGAAAAATGTCTCTGAGCATTTCTTTCTGCACCCTAATAGACTGCCAAAATGTTTCCAACCTTGGTTGAAAGGGGACATCAGGCTTTTATCTGTACTTTGTAGTATACGCCTCAGAAATGAGAGCAACACAAGATGTATTAGAAGAATCCTCTTAGGTACCGAACAAATACGGCATTTTTTCAGTTTTCATTAGAAGTGACGGAATAGTTTTGTTTAGCTCTAAAGGAATGTTAGCGTATGACTCCGCATGAAAAGAGCATTACCTTTTAAAAGCCGAAAACTCTTGTTTGTTGCCAAAAAGATTTCAGGAGCGGCCATCAGGAGTGAGCACAGTTCAGTTAACTTAAGGAACAGTGTTTTGTGAACTTCTGACTGGGCTTATCTTCCGTTCGGCAGGCAGTAGCCTGAGATGGGACTGTGGCAGCCAAGGAGACCCGCTCCAGCCCTGTGCTTTGAGGAAAGCCGACGCTGGAACGGGCTGGCAGTGAGCCCGGGGCTCCAAGCAGCTCTGTGTTAAGGTAGCCGGTCCATGCCTCTCCTCCAATGGTGGTCTTCACTGCTGAAGCAGGTACTTCATACCACGTCAAACCATGCAGGTGTGATGCACCTGATGGGCTGAGCCTCCAGGTGGCTGGCGGTGTGAGCTACCCAGGCGCTTGCCTGGGTTTGTGCTCTGTGGAGCTAGGAGTGGGACGCAGGTTTCCATGCTGCTGGTCAGCAGAACAACCCCCACCGCCTCAGCTTCAGGGTGCTTCTCCGGCACTGCTGTAGCCAGTTACTAATCTCGCCAGGGGGTTAAAAATTCCCTGGTTGTCTGAATTTTCAGGAGGAAGATACCTTAGCTGGGCTGAATGTCTAAGCTGTACCCTATTTATTATGCAGAAAAACGCCAGCATTTCAGCATGCAAGACAGAGTGGGAATGTCTTGAGTTCAGCTATGCAAAATCAAGCCTTTCCTAACAAGCGCTTGGTTGATTATGGTTAGTCTCAGAATCACAGGGGTTTGTGATGTTACCTACAGTTTCCATTTGTACTTGTGCACAACTTCAAACTTTCAGAATTACTGAAGTGATCAAAATTGTCACCAAATTCAGAAGACTATCAGGCACTTGAAATGAATTTTATTAAGAAATTTAGTTTCATAGCTTACCATAGAAGGGACACCGCTTTGGAAATGAGTTGATACTGGCATGTGCCTTTAGACGGCTCACTTACAGAGATTAATTTGGAAAACCCATGAACTAATAATGACATGTATGTTTCCATCTAAAGATGTCTTCAACTTTTTTTTAATTATTTTTCATTGACAAAATTGAAAAAGGTGTTGCTGCTGGATTTCTCTAAGCAGTAATTTCAAAAGTTATTTGCTAGATGACTGGCTGTATGCTGCACAGCTATAAAGTTTCTGTCTTCATAGCTTTGCTGTCATTAACTCATCACATGAGGGGCTGGCCTGCAGTTGGAGGGCTTTCCTGCCGCTGACATTGTGTCCTGACGTACCATCTTGTCACTGAATGTGGGAATCTCCCTCCCGTTTTCCCAGAAGTTTCCAGTGCATCTTTGGTTGAGTTTCTGGTAAGTGGCACCGTGGCCAAGCCCGAGACGGGGCACTGCAACTGCAGACCAGGTGGACCAAGGACTGCCCAGCCTGCTGAAAGCTGCTATGACAGAATCCATGGGGAGCAGAAAAAGCAGCTTCATCCTTGGTGTGTCTGTGGATCGTGCCTCCTGTGAGATTTGCTCTCTGAAGAGCACAGGTGGGGGTAATGGTAGGTGTTGGTTTGGGATCCTGCATTCTCCTTGAACAGAAGGAGGGAATTTTGTGGGCATCAGATCGCAAGTAAAAAGGCTTGTGATTTTTGAAAGCCATGATCAACCCTTCTCTGCCCTCACCCCACCCCCTCAAAAAAATTACTGCTTTCGCTCAGATGCAAATTCCCATTTCTTTAAAATCTACTGTATGAAACATTGGTCCCTCTTTTGCAATGGCTGGTTTATGGGATGGGCCCTGGGTGGGAGCTGGGCTTGGCTGGAGTAGTCGCATTGGGTGGTGGGAGGAGCAAGTGAAAGGGTGAGATGGGAGAGGAGAGGATGGGTCAGCAGAAGAATCTGACCAGCACTCTGGGAATCGAATCAGTTGGGAAACAGATTTGAGAAAGAGACTAGGGAGCATGAAGGGAGTGGGGGGGTGTTTAGGTTTTATTTTTTTTAAACTGCAAGGCTTGTAAAGGATCTTGGGAAGAGAAGGACTGGTGGGGAGATGGTTTTAATTGCTGATGTGCCACTTTGCAGTATGTGAGTGTGGATTTGTTCTGTTCTGCAGTATTTGTAGGATACATCCTACAATCCTGTAAATAATTGAAGCCTACCTAGTACGCTTGTGTTTGTGAACGTTTGTTGCTCAATATATATCCTGCTTCAGGATTTCTAGGGGGGGAAATTTCTAAGAGGCAAGGGCATTAGAGATAGAGGGTGGGAATCATTACTCTGTTTTAGGATAATAAAGCGGCATTAGGAACTGCTACATTATCTTCCTGGGTAGGTTTGCACAGTTTTGACTTAAAAATGAAACTGAGCTGACTGAAAGTGAGCCAGTGGTCACTGGAATTGGACTTCTGCGTTTGGAAGGACACGCAGCACAGCTAAACTATAAACTACGTGTGCAAGGATGCTGCTGCTCACGCAGGCTTGATTAAGTAGTACTGAGCAATGTCAAGTGAAGACAATTTTCCAGCTGCTGCAGTTTTTTGTGACTGAACTGTTGTCATGTGCAAAGCTGATGTGAAGCCTTTCTTAATGTCACCAAAAGCTCTGGTGTATGTTTCTGCTGTGCCAGTGGGTTCGCATACAGAGAAAATGCCTTAAATCTGGCTTTCCCCTGCATCCTTTTGCTTCCAATCTGTGTAGTACAGCAGCAGTGATGCTTGCAAGTAACTGTCTATAAAATGACAACTACTTGAATGTTTCTGTTCAAAGTTTTGAGCTGCCATATGTTATCTGCTGCTGCATTTGATTTCATTAGTTCCCTTTGCAAGCACTCGGTGTTTGACAGCAAAGGGTACAGATCAGGTGAACTAATATGATACAATTAAGAGGATTTTATTATTTCCTAATATAACTGATTTAAAGAAAAAATAGGAAACTCAATACTAGAATGTTTCCTGGATGAAAGCACGTTTTCAAAAGAAAAATCTCCCTTGTGCTATGTACATTGGTTTTTTTAACTGATTTTATTAATTGTCATCTGCACATGAAGAATCCTGTGAACTTTGTAGCAAGTCACCTAAAATAAAGCAGGTGACATTTTAGCCTCATCAACATGAATACTTTAATTTTCAAAACACAGACTTCTTTATGTGAGTATCTGATAAGGGTAGTTCTTGGGCCAGTTTTTTCACCTTGAGTCTCTGGGGAGGGTCTCATGTTCCCAAACTAAATGGCCATGTGGATATCCTTTCTAACAAAATTCCTGTCCAGGTGCTTTGAAGCAGGGCTGCAGCCACTGGGCTCTGCCCTTGCCAGGCTCTGCTTTGTGCCCCAGCAGTAGCGGCCAGCAGCCAGCGCAGGTGGGAGCATCGCTCCTGTGCCAGGAGTCAATCCAGACAGTGGTCCTCAGGCCTTCCAGAGGGAGTCCTGCTCCAGACCTGCAGCTTTTTGGATAAGCAGTTTGACTTTATCATCCAAACCAGTTTCCTGGCTGGCTTTGCTCTTGGAGAAGATAGGCCTTCTTGGTGTCTCAGCCCTAGGAAAGGTTTGCTGGGTTTGGGACTCTTGTTTCTGGAACCACCCGCTGCTGCTGTTGCACCTGCACAGGACAGTTTTAGTCCCTTCACTCTCTTTTGTGCTCTTGGGTTCTCCCGAAGGGACAGCAGGTGGCCTGATGCCAGTGCTCTTGGCTGCTCAATCCTGCTGCAAAGCAGCAGTTGCAATGGAAAAGCTGGAGGTCCAGAAGCAGTGGTGCCTCTGAGCCTCACTGCTATAGGGCTGTGGGTGGTAAGAATAGGCTGCTTTGGCGGTTTCTTGCCATCATCCGCAAGGTTGGAGCCTCCAGCAGCTGTCCTGCTTGTTTTCACCTTTCCTCTGGGAATCTCCTGTTCCAAGGTTGGTTGCAGCCTCTGGAATCTCCTTGTGGCTGATGGTGTTGGTCAGAAGGAAACACCTTCTGAGTCTCCTCTGCAATTTCATATGCACAAGTGAGTGAAACCCTGTAGGACTGAAACCCATGCAAAGTAGGTAGCTCTGCTGTGCTGCACAGTGCTTCTCCAGCCTGTGGCACCAGCGATGGCTGGGGAGGGGGAGCGTGCTCTGCTGGTGTTGCCCCTGCCACCTGTCAGTCTGGCATGGGCCCCTTCTGGCCACCAATGTTTATGTGTAAATCTGTCATAGAAAGCCGGCTGTCAACAGAAAGGGGCTTCCCTGTCTGCTTTCTCCGGGGCTCCAGGTTGTTCTGGCTCTTCTGTAACAGCCTCTCTTCCCCGCTGGCAGCGAGCTGAGCTGCTTGGTGCTTCTGCCTCGCTGGGATGGCTCTGTCACCCCTGCACTCAGCTGCAAAAACTGCCGCTGGCTGCCTGGAGGCATTGCATGGCTCTTTCCTCACTCCTCCTTCCTGATCATGCTCATCCTCCTTTGGCTACCAGCGCTTGTGGCTGATGCAGCTAGGTTATGGCAGGTGAGCCCTTTTTAAAGCAGTTGGTCTTGAAGCCCTGAACTGAAAGTATTTTACTTGGGGCAGCTCCTCTGTCAGTGTGCCTGTATGCCAGGAACCTCACCCAGACTGTCAGCGCTCCAGTCTGAACCGTGCATGGAGAAGCCTGGCCATGGCCGGCAGGATAAATGAGCTGTCATGGGCACTGATGTGCTCGGAAAGGCATGAGGTGCTTTCCTAGAAAAGCTCGGCAGCTTTTTGTTGCTAGACATAAGGGTTTTCTACTACCGTTCATGCAAGTGTGGTTGGAGGTAGCTGTGTTATCTCAAGGAGATGAGGCATTGGGGTTTCAGTAGGCAGAATCCATTAAAAAAAACTGCCTCTGAATAGTTTCCCTCATCACAGTGTGCCCAAAATGTAAGAGAGGCTTCCTTGTGCCAAGCACTGGATGAGTACCTGTGAACAAGCAGCCCCAAGGGCTTGCTTTAAACAGACGAAATCTGCAAATAATAATCAGAAAATAGAATCCCACTGAAGTTTGTTGGATGAATTATCTGCACTGTTCTGCAAGTAAAATATTTGTACTTCAGTGGGCAACTGACAGTTGGCTCTCCTAAGAAGAGTAGATCTTTGTAGCACGGTCTGTTTGATTCATCAGCCCTGGAGGCAAGCTGTGCCAAAAAAAAAAAAAAAAAAAAAAGAGCCTTTTGTGCTGTTTTATCTCCTCTGGAAAGGCAGGTAGTGCCCGTTGGTTCTTGGTTCTTGCTGTGCTAGCCACCTGGAGATGTAGTGACTGCTGTGGGGTGGCTCCCGTCCGGGGCGAGGTGGGGGAAATTGCTGCTGGGAATAAAAGGAGAATGTCGGGGGGGGCGGGTCCTGTCAGGAAACTGAAGAAATTACATGTCAAAACAGGAAAAAAAACCCTAGAAATTAATAGCTATTCATCAAGCAGTCCATCAGTCTGGAATACAGTTGTGCTTCCCTGATTTTCTGTGTTACTGTTCTTCAGTTGCTCTGTTACAGTGAGGTTGATACCAGCCACTACAAACGTTAAGAAAAATGGAACAGCAACCATTAGTAAATCCCTTTTCACATTTCTGCACTGCTGGTTTTAGTAATCTACCCCCAATTTACCTATACAAATAAGGCAGGACTCTGTTAGAGCTGGACGGTGTCGTCCTCAGCCTCTCTGGAGGACTGCCTTTGGCACCGGAGCTGTAGCCATTGGCACTGGAACCTGCACTTCCCCTGCAGAAGCCAAGCAGAAATGGTAGAGCTGATGAAGGAAATCTCTTTGTGAGAACTGCTGCTGCTTCTGGAGTAAAGCTAGTGTTTGTCCTTGAAACTGAGGACCTGCTGTCCTCCTCTTGAGGTTGCAGAAACCAATTTTGCTTAAATAACATGAGTCTTCCGTTTTCCCTCTCACTCTGCTCTTAGGGTGCAGAGTGAGGAGGATTGCAACCACAGAACAGCAGAATTTTATTTTCCACAGCGTAGCTGCAAGGGCAGTTGGCAGCGGCAAGCCACAGCCTTTGATTTTTGTGAGCTGGAAACAGCTGAAAAATCTGAATTTCAGAAACAAAAGGCTCAACCACTTTTAGCCTCAGAGGTTGTTCCTCAGGGCTTGTATGTGTTTCTCTCCCCATCCACCCAAGGCAGAGTGGAAGGGAGCATGGGGAAGCCCTGCTCCCTGTAAGGAGTCCCCAGGCAGCCCCCTCCTTGGGCTCTGGACTGTGGACGGGGCTGGGGGGAGCGGGGGATTCCTGGACTGATGGCTTCCCTCAGGAGAGCCGTCACAGCTGAAATCTGGTGCTTTAGCTGCCTGTACACTTGCCAGATCCATTTAGAGCAGAACTCATTTTGCTTTCAGGGGTAAGCAAAGGGGTTTTATGAATGCTGAATTATGTAAACGAGGGTCTGATTCTTTCTGTCTGTTCCAGGATGGAAACATTAATAGAAGAGCTGGGGGTCTCTGAAGCCAAGTACAAATGCTGTCCTCTCACAAATCTCCAGGATGAAGAGCAGCTCTCCTTTAGTCGGCCTAACTGCATTATCTTGCTGGACCTAGACTAGGTTTGGCCTGTGAAACCCTCCGTCATCCTTGCTGTCAGCAGCCCTACAGAAATGAATGTGTCTTCCAAATCAGCAACACACAGACCAGCCCAGAGAAAGCACTGATGCTTTTGTGGGGGAAAGGAAAATGAACAGTTTCTTTCTTAAGGTAAAACAGAGCCTTCTCTGGTTGTACGTTTCTAAATATTTGGCAGGAATAAAAACTGAAAAGCAGATGTCTTCGAGAAAAGGGTTAAATGCAGGGTTGTTCCTTCCCCGGGCTGCTCTGCGCGGTCAGGCTAACCCCAGCCCTCGGCTGTGTGAGGGGTCTGTACAAACACAGGTGCCGTTTTGCTGTTACCACCATTTCTGTCATCTAGTTCATTGAATCTTCCAGAGCAGAGCTTTCTACTGTAAAAACTGTTGAAGTAAAATAATAGTAGGGGATGGGGGGAAAAGAGTGGGGTGCTGCTATTGAGACCACTTTGGAGAGCAAGCAAGGCTTGAATCACTTGCTGTTGGGGAGCAGGGCCCGTGACTCGAGGTGCTTTCCCTGGAAAAGCTCATGCCAAGCAGCACCTGGAGCATGGCAGTGCTGCTCCACCAGCTTTACCCTCCATTTGCGCCTGCCGCAGATGTTCGAACACCTCAGGCCTTGTCTGTCGAGTGTCTTGATCAGCACAGGCAGCTGGGAGCTCCAGTCCCACCCCACGGCCACCACCTGGGCTGGCCTCTGTGCCTGTGTGAGGTGAGCACTGTGGCCATTAAACCCCTGTGTGCAGATTTAGGGCTTATGTTCACGTGCTCTGTAAGAGCTGTCCCATGCCTTGCTTTCTCTTGTGGTGGGGCTGAAGGGCTAGGCCAGGTGCTGCCTGATGCCTTGGTGAGGGAGGGGGAAGGATTTTTGGTAGGTGACGTGTGTGCAAGTAGCTGAAAGCTGCAAACGCTTTTGTTTCTGCTGGACAAGGCACCATCCCTGCTGTGTCACCCTGCACGGAGCCGGGGGAAGGGACAGGAGACAAGGTGGCAGCGGCATGAGGAGCCCGGCGGGCTCCGTGCCCCACTGGGGAAGCAGGGTGGCAGTCGGGCTCTTGTGCCTGCGTGGTATCTGCAGGCAGAGCAACGGTGTTGAAACCGGGCACGAGACCAAAGGGATGTGCCAGCTGCCCCGCGGTGAGGGGAGAACACCACCATTCCCACTTGGTTTTCTGTCACTTCAGATCTCCGTTCCAGCTAACAATTTTCTGGGCCGTGTGATATTGGCACGATCAAAGTCTGTCATGAAACGCTAAAGTCCAGAGGGATATGGATAAGAGGAAACGCAGAAATGCTTGAACATTACTCAAAAATATTTTAATGTACATGCTGTAGCCACATTAAAGAAGGGGAGAAAAATCTTACACAGATGAAAGACACCAAAGGATGTAATTTCACCATGCCGAAAGCTGTATATTTTGAAGTGACTGAAGCCAATAGCATCAAAATAGCTCTTTTTCTGGCATGCGAAAACCAGACCAAGAGGCATGAAAAAGGGAAAAGCAAGCATGTATTTAACCAATAGATTAAGCTGTTGTGATCCAGCAGGTAAAGAAGCATTCTTGTGTTTGTGGGGTTTTTTTTAACAGGTATAAATTTGGTATAAATAATACTTTAAACAGTTCTATTTGTATATACCTAGTAGGCTGGAACAGCTGTAGTACGATAGGTAGCTAGTT
The DNA here is from genome assembly GCF_023634085.1 of Falco cherrug. Lineage (NCBI taxonomy): Eukaryota > Metazoa > Chordata > Aves > Falconiformes > Falconidae > Falco > Falco cherrug. The sequence continues at coordinate 71,129,935 of NC_073698.1, read as the reverse complement.
AGATATTTACAGAGAATGACGACTGATGTAGAACATGACGGTAAGTATGAAACCCCTGCTGGGTACGGCGTTTGAGGAACACAGCAGTGCACATCGGCCAAAGGCAAGAGCGGTACCTGCCTCTTGTAACAAGGCGAGAGCTGCGAGGTCAGCTGCCTGTGACCATGCCCTCCGTGCTTACAGTGGCACACTGCAGCTAGCCAGCACCCAGCTTCTCCTCAGCCCTGCCTTCCTCGGTGCGGGAGCGAGGGCACTAGACCCCTGCCAAAAGCAGCCTCTCTTATCTCTCCCGTTTGTCTCAAGCCCTTGGAGAAAACACAGACAAGGTTCAGCTGAAGGACCAAAACTCCCAGACTCCACTGGCCACATACAGGTCTTGGCTACTTTCCAGAGCCCTTGTTATAGTCGGTGGAAGTCTTGATTATAGAGGTTAAGCCCAGCTACAGCAGATACCCAAGTCTAGTTGGCTTCTAGGCTGATAACGGGAGTTTAGATGTGGGCCATGTGTGGACATCTCCTACCTGGTGGTCCCTTTGCCAGTGTTGCTGGAAAAGCCCCATTCCTTAGTCCCTGTTAGATTTGCCTCTCACCAGACTCAAAAGCGTCAATAGGAGGGGTACAGCTGCTTGCCCAGAAATGAGCACTTAGTCAGAGAAGTTGTACACAGTTTAGCAAATGCCTCTTTACGTTTTACTACCATCAAGGTAAACCACCCTCTTCTCGGTGGGTTTCTTACCTATTTTCCAACAGGCCATCTATTCCCACATGCTGTTATGGCTCCTGTCAGGGATGAGGCCAACTAAAGGGCAGAGCACTGCCCATGGTGATACCTGAAGCCTCCGTGGGATCCAGCCCCTGTGCCATAGATGCTGAACAGCCTCTGCTACTCTGTACTTAACTGAAGTCAGTGAGGTGCTGGAGGATGAAAGTAATGCAGGGAAACCTACATGACAGAAAAATACTGTACAGCAAAAAATGAAAGCTGGTATCTTCCCAGTGGGAGAATATTGAAGGAATATCAGAGGAAGGGAGAGGAGCCTGGAAAGAAACTGGAATCAGCAGGGTGGAGGAGGCTGGGGAGTGTATAAGAGGCAAATCCTGAAGCTGCAAAGTGATGGAGCAAGAAACCTTCCTGATACCGTTCTGCCCAGAACGTCACAGCAGGCTGAGTGGACCAGACCTCTCTGTTCACCTCAGAGCCAGACCGACGGCAGAGATGACTACCCTGCAGTGAGCAGAAAAGCAACCAGCGCAGCTAGGCTCCTGTCAGCAGGACCTGAGCAGATGTGGTCTTCATTCTCCCTAACGGAAACATGGTGGTGCAGCAACTACTTCAGAGAGAAACTGGCGGTAAATAGCGAAGGGAGGTGTAGTAGGCATCCTTAAAGAAATAGGAAGGAAACACAGGCCTGGCGGCAGGAATGACTGCAACGCAGAGCTTGTTCTTCCTGCCTCACAGAAACCCTGTCGTGAGCTAAAGCGGGCTGGCAGGCAGGGACAGCCTGTTCTGCCAGCCCATGCAACTTCTCAGCAGCCTCCCTCTGGGACCGCCCTCTGTGCCGAGAGGGAATTCACTCAAGTTCAGAATTCACTCAAGTTTCCACACGCAGGAGCTTGCACGCACCAGGGTCCTGTTTTCTGTTCCCAGGTTTAGTGAAGCTGTATTGCCACAAATACCTTCCCCCACTGAGCATTTGGGGGCTCCCTTCCAAGTGAGGGTTTTGCCAGCAAAGATGGGGCTAAGCTAAAAAAAAAAAAAAAAAGAAAAAAAGGATCTCCCACTCTTTTCCCCAAGCGAAGCAGTTGCAGAGCAGCAAAGGCTGTCACAGACCATGCCAGAAAGGACATGAGTGAGCACTGCTACTCTGTCAGCACAGCCCTTTGTGCAGAGCCCAGCGCATTAGAAAGAATCAAACTAAAGCATCAGAACGCATGGCTGTTTCATACAGGTGCAGGGCTACACTGCATAGGCGAGGTATGTGTAGCTGCTTAGCTGTAGTCCAACTCTTTGCACAGATGCTTCACTGGAAGAACAAAGATTTTTGAGAAGCCCAGATCTGTGTCCGTGCATTTAATCAGCCACTAAGGTAGCAAGGTAGAGCACGTACCCTAGAAATGTTTTTTAAGCCCTTAAAAACCCCAAATCCCTTCTACTTTAAGTACCATGCCGCCTTAATGCAATATGCGTGGGAAGAGACAATGTGTCAAGACCTACATGGACCATACACAACAGACGTTCTGAGCATGACTTGTAAGAAACCCACTCCCAGTACAAAAAAGTACCCAAATACCAGACCAAGTCTCCCCCTAAGAAGGTGACAATGTTCTATTTACAAGAAAATACTGCTTCAGTTAAAAATGCTAAAAACCATTCTCCAGAGTTCATATAAAAATAATCATGTCTATGTATGCACACGCATATTTACATACATTTATGGCTTTCACACGCTTCAACTTTCTCCAGTAAATGAGGAAATACAAATACTCCATTTACTGCTTTATCTCCTCAAGGTTTTCAGCATCTGCTTCTCCAACTGATAAGGTGCCACTACCGTACTTTTTCACTCGGGTTTCTACTCTGGTAAGTCTCTGTTTCACCTTTTGTTGAGATGAGGTGTACTCTGCCAGGAGCCTCGCAAACCTGGTCTGCAGCGTATCCAGAGCTGTTTCAAGTTTTTCTACTTTTTCTTCCAAGTCTTTTGGGTCAGCTCCTGCTTTTGCTGCTTCCTCATCTATTAAGTTGTCTTTCATCAGAATTTGTCGCCCTTTCTCTTCCAAAGCCTTTTTGGCTTCTGGATATTCTGTGAGGGCTTCCATTAAATCATCTTTAGACAAGCAGAACAAATCCGAATAACCAATACTCCTTATGTTGGCTGTCCTCCTGTTGCCAGATTTGCTGCCTTTGATGTTTAGGATGCTGATTTCACCAAAGTAGCTGCCATCGCTTAGGACTACAAATTGGGTTATGCCATCATCTGCCACCACAGCCAATTTTCCCTCTTTAATAATGTACATTTCTCTCCCAATATCTCCCTTTTTGCAAATGTAGTCCCCAGGACTGAAGACCGTAGGTTTCAGTTTCAGCACCAGCTCAATGAGAAGTCCAGCTTCACAATCCTGGAATATACGCACTTTCCTCAGCGTGTCCAAATGGACATTGATGGCAATTTCGGCCTTCAACTTGTCAGGTAGATTTTTGAGAACCTCCTTCTCATCCACTGTTTTCTTGTTGGTCCAGAGGTAATCAAACCACTTAATAACCCTGGCTTCCAAATCTTTAGTCACTTTTCGGAAATGCATGTACTGTTTAATGGAATCCACTTTGGCCTGGAACTCTGCCCTGGAGGCGTTCATGTTGGAAATCATGGAGCCCACGTTACCGACAATGGTAGCGAAGATGAGCACGCCCACCAGGAAGTCAATGACCACAAAGAGATACTCTTCATCTTTCACCGGGGGAGGTGTTTCTCCGATGGTTGTCAGCGTAAGCGTTGACCAGTACAGACTGTAGATGTACTTTCTAGACAGGCGCCCGTACTCTGGAATGGACACATTGGGGTAGACCCAAGAGTCAGTTCCAAATCCAATGAGCTTCGAAATTGCAAAGTATATACATGCGTTCCAGTGGATGATGATAAGAATGTATAAGACAAGATTTCCAATACGAAACATGTTTGGATAGTTTGTCCTCGTTTCAGTACGGTCAAAAAACTCAAACAGCCGAGAAATCCTCAGCAGGCGGTTAAATCGCAGTTCAGGGTAGTTCAAACCAACCTTTAAATATGCCAGGTCTGTTGGCAGAAGAGACAGCAAATCCAGTTTGAACTGCAGAGTTTCGGTATAATGATCTCGTAATTTCTTTTCATCCTGAACTAGCAAGCCTTGCTCAAGGAAGCCTTCAAAGAATAAAAATACATATTTTCCTTGTTAGAATGAAAATACCGTCAACAGTACTGAGTGACTTACATTTCAGATATCTGAGAACATTAAAATTTGTACTGTTCTGCGTAAGACATTGATACACTATAAGTTCATTTAATGAAAAACATTTAAGTGCAAATTTAAATACTTAACTGAGTTTCAGAGAAGACATATAATGATAAAGAGCAGTGACTCTATAATTGCCACAGTGCTCCCTACAGTTTTCCACCCTATTCTGGGATAGCTGTATCTTTTTCTTTTAGTTATCTTTGCAAAACTGTCTGTTGTTTTTCATGAATCATTGGCATGAGTCATAACTGAAGTTAAGCAAGTGTTAAGCACTTGTGTATAAAATCGGAGTGGAATATTTTTAAATAAATACCAAGAATAAGTACGCATAATGGATTGATGGAAATCTTTCCAAACAATATAAATAACCTTGAGATAAAGAAATCCAGTTTTTTCCCCGCCCCAAGCTATGGTTTTCCTCTTGTGCCCAATATTAAAGCTGACAGGATTTTCCTTTTCATTTGGGGAAAACCCTCTGCAACTTTTTTGTGTTTCTAGTGAGAGAGCTACTAAGCAGAATTTTGTATATTGGTATTTCTTCACCCGAAGACTTTGGAAAGTATTTTAGAGTCTAAAAAATTATAAGACGACATAAACTGCGGTAAGAGACCTTAAAGCAGACTGCATCTGTGTAAGAGTTCCCAGAGAAAGGCTGCCTGAGCAGTACAGCCGCAGTGCTGTTTTGTACCTTTGAAAGCTCAAGGCCCTGGAAATGTTCACAGGGAACAGCCTATGCACTGCAAGATACTTGATGCAATTGTGGGTGGGGATCAACCGCCTGCCCGCTAGGCCAGTCAGGAGAAGTCCACTGAGAGAAAAGCAAACCATTCCTTATGTATGGGGGATTATCACATTTTGTTAATCCCTTAGCAATCTACAAGCAGCAGTTTTCTCAGGGAAGCATCTGCTGAGAAAGACCAAGCTGCATTTCTTTGTGCCCTGCACAGCCCAGCTGTACTTCTGTTATGTGCGTGTGTGTAACTGCACATGTCTATGTGTGTGTCTGTCTTTGGATATCTGCAAACTGATGGTGACTACAAATGGAAGTAGTTCCTGTGCCATGAATGTATTACCTCCCAGAAAACTACTGAAAAAGCTGGTCAAATATTAAGAGTCATGCAACTGAACAGAAAAGTTGGCCAGGCAGATGAATTTCTGACTCAAAATTATTAAAAATAACCTTGAAAACACCTTCCTCCTGAAGGGAGATAAAAGCTCCTCAGCTCTTTTTTTGCCTCCCTCACAGAACTGAAGTCCTATAGTAAAAGCTTTTGAAAGCATCAAAACGTAGGGTATGCTAAACACAACCAGCCACTGAGAGACATGGATCTTTTCTGCTCCACAGTGCACAGTCACCACATAGGTGAAACACAGTGAAACTGGCCCTGCAGCTAGACAGGAATGCACCACAGAGGAGCTGATGTGGACCACGATAGTCGCAGGGCTACCCAGGTCCCAGTTGAAAGCCTGTCTCTGCCCTTAGACAGCAGGGAGTCACACTCCTCCCCAGAAGCTTCCAGGACCTCTGCCTCAGGGCAGGTGGACCTTGCAGGCTGTTAGAAAAAGGCAGCAGGCACAGACAGAACCAGGAGGCATTGTTAAGAGAGCTGACAAAGATCTCGGCACCTAAAAGAAGCTACCTCCTTATCTGAGTGCCTGAAACTGCAGCAGACACCTGTACCTAAGTGTTCAAGGGATCTCTGCAGCAATTCTGCAGTTCCGATCCAGGCCTGCAAAGCTGACCTTCCAACCACGCTTTAACGGCCATACAATCATTACTAGGACAGCCTACGGAAATTTTGTAACTTGCATTGCCTGGACATGTCCAGTTTCTGCTCGTTTTTTTTCCCATTACGATAACAGGTATAACTGCAGAAGAGAAATTCAGTTGGCACAGTCAACATTTTAACCACACAAAGAAGATGAAGCCCCCCTGCCCCGCTTCAAATATAGCGGTCTTGTGATTTAGGCTGCTATCTGAAATAGACTTCCTTGTTGAACAAGGTGCTTGCTAAGTTTAAGAATTTGGATTGCCATGAGTTGACTGCATCCCAACATGACAGCATTTTAGCCTCTGTCTTGTAATTATGTTTACAACTTCTCACAAGCCATAACTAATGTCAAGCTGTCAGCACGGTTTAAAAAAAAAATCAAAATAAATGTGAAAATAAAAGATTTAAAGGAACTCTCATTTTTATAGTGATCAGTGTGGTTTTGGACCCTTTCAAGGCACATTTTGGGGATGCATCCATACCAGTAAATAGAACAAGCCAGGAAACGTTTTCTGGCCCTGAGACCAGCTGCCATGACAGCTTCTATTCACATGTAAGTTCTCCCAGCCCCCTTCAGAAATGATACCGTGAACAACACCCAACCTCTGCTGTCCTTCCAGCTGTGCCCAGACACTGCCTGAGAGTGCTAGCTGGCACACACCAACGCTCATGCACCAAAGTACATCAAGGGCTATTCTAGCAATTTAATGGTGTGGATCGCTGTATGTGATTGCTTAGGCCTATATTATGGCCTTGTTTAGCTTAAAACAGATCTCCTTTTAAGGCTAGAATCTGTATTGGCTGGGCATGCTCCTGAGCTACAGAAACAGGGACAGGATGCTGAAGGTGACATGGCACAGCCCTCACAGATCCTTTAGGTTCACACTTCCTTCAGGAAGGCAGGACCTAAGCAGAGGTGCCTGGGTTAATCCCACCCCATCACCCTCCTTGGTTGCCCCTACACCACCAGCAGGCAGTGGGAGACCCAGCCAGGCCCCGGCAGGGGCTGCAGGGACAGTTGGTGGCAGAGGGGCAGCCTTGCAGGTTCCAGCAGAAGGCTGCAGGCTCTAGGCTGAGATGGGTGCCAGGTCTTGCACTTGACCAACTCAATCATCACTTCTGAGCAGGATGCTGCACAACTTGGCTAAGAAAGCAGCACTTGTGGGCTGCTGTTGGTTTCTTGCTCACAAGAGCACAAACAATATACCATGATCACGACAAGCAAAGTGCCTTATTCTCCCTTCCCCATGCAGCAGCTATTTCAGTCAGCACTTGGCATGCCTGGCAGGCACTGACAGAACTGAATTTTGAGGTAAGTGAAGTGCAGATGTTGGGATGTCCAGCCTTAAAACAATCCAAGCTGATCAGACACTTCATCTCCCCAGAGTCCCCACTATTGGGCTGTGCTGGAGACGGGATACTACGCTGGTCAGACTCCACAGGAATTTCTGCTTCCAGCGTTTGTACCCATGCTGTATCTGAAAACACTGTAAAACCCCAGAAGGACTCACCTGTTCTGAATCTGACAAGCATGTCAATAACATAGATGATATCGGAGCTATAATCCAAGAACACCCATAATTTAAGATGGTCAGCTTGTAGCTCATCAAAGCAGGCTCTAAAGAAACAAGGACAGACAAACAAGAAACATTTACACCAACTGCATAAGCAGAGTACCTGCAATGTGTGTCCTAGCAGCATGTTGGCGCACATTACTGGCACTGAAGAATTACAGGCAGCGTATCCCCATGCCTAGACATCTGCACACTAGAACAACGTCTAAACAGAAACTAGGATCCTTCAGAATTAAAAGGTGTTCAGGCCAGGAACAAAACTTAAACACATATATGCCACACAAGTGCACTTATATAGGAGGAATGCACACATCTGTACAATTAAACACGCATCAGATTTCATGGGATACACATGTCCATTAAGACAATTCCCAAATACAAGATCTGGTTTTGAATGGTAAGCCATCCTCATTTCTCCTCACCATTTTTTTTTTCTTTGACTCAAACTGATTTCCGCATTTTGCAAGGGCAAATAAATGCTCGAGTAAAATCTTCCTCCCCTTCAAATATCTATAGATGCATGATACTAATTTAAGATGACCCAGCGCTGCCGACACCCCTCCCTTCTGTTCTCTACTGGGTGATGAGAAGACCTGTCTCTAGCAGTGGTTACTGAGCCTGCAGTGGCCAAGGCATACCTCTGCATCTAGCCAGGAGGTGGCACACAAAGGCCACAGCCAGCTGCTCACAAGGACTTTTGTTGCAAGTTACTACAAACTGGTTTTAGGCAAAAAGGTAAAAAAGAAACATCGGTCATCTATTCTCAGTGGTATGTATATCATATATCCCTATGGGTATATGAACTGTAAATCTTCTAGGTAACTCACCCAAAAAATACTGCAGGGAGATTAGAGGATGATTTATATAGGAAACACAATGAGACACTGAATTTGAAACCTAAAATTATTAACTTAAATCCATACCTGCACACGAGCATACACCAGTTATAGAACACGGGTGCTGCAATTATGGTCAGCCAGTTGTAGTAAATATTGCTTGAAGGATCTAACACAAATATCTCTTTTTTCTTCCTGTAAAGTGAAACGTGCAGATTTACACTAGAAATGGAATGAAGTGACCTGCTGGATCTCCCTCTTCTGGAGGCAGCATATCTCATGATGAACACACAGCTGCCTAAGAGAAAGTATCCGTGCAGGCAGCTCTAGATGAGATACCAAATATCAGCTTCATCCTATCTGCTTCACCCAACTTTGGAAAAAGTAAGAATTCACATTGCCCAGGCTGAAAACCACCTTTGGAAGCAGTTCCTAACTACATGTCCCCAAGCCTACATTGCACTTGCTACCATATACATACATACAAACTTCCAGTATATTACTCTAACATACTCCTTAACTGTGAAGTCTACTCAAATGCATATTTTTATATGCTATCATCGTTATTTTTAATGACTATTAATACTAAATTGTACTACACTTGGGTCAGCTTTGGGGGAGCAAAACAAGAGCAGGATCCATTTCTGTTAAAAGCATTCAAATTATCTCGGTTAATGAACTGCACCATATTAAGCAATTAAATATGCTAGTCAGTGTAACACCTAAAGTTATTAGTAAATCTGTAATTTTCTACATGTAAGATTTTTGCTCCTTGTCCAAACCAGACTTTTGGTTCATCTGCTCTGAATCATTATGGACATTGTGGAACAATGAAAAGCCTGTGTAGATCTGCAAAGCAGGCTGCTGTCCTAAAATGCCCTCATAGTAAAAAAGTGATTTTCAACAGCAAATCAAAGCAGCCAGAGATAGCTGAATTCCCTTTTACTGACCTAGGAAGCTGTTTGTGACAAGTCTAAACATAGGTCTTAAAGATGCAACAAGTTTTTTGAGCAGTTGCATCTTTCCAAAGGGGAAACATATTAAAGATTTGACAGTTCTGCAACCTACAGAACAATAATTGTCATGGAAGTGTAACAATGAAATGCCACACCATGCCTTGTAGTGTAGGAGGTGTGTTACAAGCACACATTCATTCTTTATACTTACTCTTCTTTTTTTTTATCATCTTTTTTGTCATCTTTTTTGTCATCTTTCTTGTCATCTTTCTTTTCCTCTCTCTTGTCATCTTTCTTTTCCTCTTTCTTTTCCTCTTTTTTTTCCTCTTTCTTTTCCTCTTTAACCTCTTTCTTTTCTTCCTTTTTTCTGTACAACATAATGTAAGGCTTAGCAATATTACCAATATTCTAGCAGTTAAGAGAGAGGGTGGATGCTGAGGTACAGGAAACTAAACTAGACTCTGGACAGAGCAGGACAGGGATCCAACTGGTAACAATGGTTTGCAGGCTGGGACCTCTCAAATACCACCACACCATCACATCAGATAACCAGCTGGCTGATTCTGCTCATTAGTCACCCACACTTTCCTGACCTTTGCAGACATCAGTTTACCTGGCTGACTTTAATTAAATGCTTCCAGTTTGTTTCTTTCTTTAGAATCAGGCATTTAAAATCTACCAAATGATAATAGAATTTCAAATGGACTAAAAAACTGTCAATATTCTTTGCATATCCAAAACCTCATAGTGACTGCCTGAAGCTTTAATGGTAATTAAATGAAATAAGGCTGAATTTCCTCTCACAGTTCTTCAAAAGCAACATAGCTATAATTAATTAATTACCTCTGGCTTCAACAATTGCCTTGGAGAAGAATCCCAGTCAATGTCTGAACAAAAGCAGCAAATGCAGAGAAAAGAGGCGTGTCGCATTTAACTACAGAGTAGTTATTTTAGAAATGATTTACAGTCAAAATGATTAAGCCAACCTGTTTCAGATCTCCACAGTTGAGACCTACTGTATCTATGAGATAATCCATACCTCGTACTCCATATTTACAAGATGATCTGTGCCCTAAAAGCAATTTTTTCTTTCCATCAACTGCAAAGGAAGAATGGGTTGCCTAGTTCAGATGCAGGTGTCTGTGTTTGCTCAGACATTCTTCTCCATTTGCTAAAAAATGCTGAGATCTTGCACACCTCAAGCTGACCAACACCACCGAAACCTTTAAAATTATACACTGCAAGGGAGCATAATTGGAGGAGGAAAGAACCTTTGGGCTGACCAATCTTCTATTTACACATGCATCTCAACTCAAAAAAGCAGTTTTCCATTTACCAAGGCTAATTTCTACACAGCAGTGGCATCTAAAGCCAATACTTGTTCTCTGGCCCGAGATCTCCTACAAACTCATCTGTCAACTACATGTATCTTTCATAAGTGAGTTTCTTCTATTTCTGTGCCCTCTGTTCATCTTTCCATTGTGTAACTCCCAATTTATCATATTCTCACCTACTTGTAGTCTGGTGGTGGAAGTCACTCAGAGGAAAAGGTCGGCCGTAATCAAAAACTTGAAAGCATCACCTACAGTTCCCCGAAGGCAGGTACTCTTAGGTGTTTAACATAATGAAAATCCTGAAGCTTTAAAAAGACCTGCATCTTTTTTATCAGTGCTACTGAGTAAACTGGAATCCAGTAACTAATAAAAGTGTTATTTGTGTCTGCCGTCTTTGATAGCAATACAGTGGCATCCATTCTGTGTTTCCAGCACATTAAAAGGAGCATGCACCTTCAGACTTAGAAAACATATCTTCATCAGCCCCTGTAAAAACACTGTCATAATCTTTGAATGAGTCAAATATTTGCATTTCTCATCTGTCATGTAGTTTTCAAATCAAGTATGTTTCACACTGTCAGGCAAGTAGACAGGCAGGTGTTGTCTTCATTTAAAAATTATGAAACATTGGAAGGATCAAAGTTTTGCCCAAGGTACATGAGTCATTGTCAGACACAGAGTAAGAAAGCAGCACTTCCATCTTAATTGGTCCTTTGGGCCCTGACTAGGAGGCTAAGCTCCAGGATTTTTGCACTTTTTTTATACCAATGTGAATAAAATTCTGCATATTTCTGTCACCATTCACCGCACGCTGATTTTCCTTTTTAATAAAAGTTATGCAAACCAAACTAAAAAGTTGCTTGAGGAAAAGGAAGACCTCTTGTTCAGGTATGTGCACAGAGATTTTGCAGCATCATTTAAAATGTACAGTTTGAACTAGCCCATGATGGAACTATTTGGAGAAAAAACCAAGATTTTCCCAGCACTATTTCTGACATAATCAGAAACTGTCCTGATTATTTTTAATTTTTGTTTTCATCTGGAAAGCAATGAAAAAAAAAATCACTATCATCATGTGTGCAAACAGATCTGCTGCTGGATGCTACAGAGCAGGTGCGTCCTCAGCTGTGGTCTAAGACTTGCAACATACATTGGTGTTGGGTGATTTTAAATTACAGGAGCTCTTCACCTTTTCATGAGATTTCTCTTTGGTGTAACAACGTGAAATATCTTGTCAAATACATAAAACAGGCTCCAAAGCTTCTGTCAGAGCTTCTGTTGCAATGCAAGTCTTATTACGTTGCCTGTCACTTCCTCTACATCTACACCAACAATAACTGCTGAACTGAAACACACATTTTAAGAAGACTGTTAGTTTTCATTTAGACTGCACACGTGAGTGTTTTCTTGGTACCCTGATCAGTACCCACTTCTCATTTGACAGCTTGAAATTCGGGGGGCACTTGATTTGCAAAAAGGGACTAGTGTGTTACAAGAAGAAAATCACTATTAGAAAACCAGTATATGAATATCACCTAAAAACCGAAGAATTAATAAATCAATCAGCAATACAGTAAAATCAGCCAGCTGAACTAGAGGAGGTAGGGACTAAATGCTTAATCAAATTCATTCCTTGAGAGGTAAGGGTAACTTCAGACAAAAACAAGTTCACAGGGAGCAAGAAGGATGCTTTTCATACTAAGAAAATTAGATCTTTCTTTATAATTAAACTATATTCTCGGGAAAGGCTCAGGAAGAGATAAGGAGTCTATACTACAAATGTTACTAGGCTGGAAATAGGAAAAGAGAAGGAACTAGTGGCAGAAAGGTGTTTGGGAGTTACCAGTACTTACTCTTCGTTGGTGTTGTTGCTATAGTTGACATTAAGCCTGGCCAAGGGCCAGTGACTGCAGCAGGTTAAATAAAACACATTAAAGAGTGTAAAGACTGTTGGTATTTCATACACGTGTTTAGCAACACGACAGCCTGACTTACTAGCTTCTCACATATGCACTGATGAGATTAGGAAGGTCAACTTTGACTGCCGTGATAAGCGCCTTTGCATAACTACTTCAAGGGGAGCGGTTTCTTTTTACCTCGTGCTGATGTCTGAAGCTTGTTCTCAGGTGTATTAGTGCATGGCAACATGCATCTGACTAATTTTAGCTCTGTACTCATCTGGCTACTTTTTTTTTTTTTTTTTTTTTAATCTTTCTTCAATCCTTTCAAGTCTTCACAGATGCAGTGTCAAGACTTGTGGATCATTAACAAGCACACCTGCCAGAATTAAGCCTTCATGGTAGAACAACTAGGAGTTACTGTCACGTGGCAACAGTGTAAAACTGAGAAGGCAAGGATACTCCCAAATTCACTTCTAATAGCCTTATATAGAGGTTTGTTGGCCCAGGATCAATGTTGTCCTCTCTAATTACTTCAAGTCTGCCGTTGCTACTGTTCCAGACTTCTGAAAATTCAGTCTGGTTAATTCAACAAAATGTACTTTTGAGCTAATTTCTAAGGAGTAGATCAAGTGAAGGTAACAAGGCTGTGCTGGACCACAACAAATCAAGGTAACCTGCATCATGCACAGCTCTTCAAAGGTTCTTGCTTTAATCTGAATTACTAGCTGATATTTTGAAACAAATCAACTCATTACTTGCTTACCCACCAATCTTTATGCAAAAAAACATGGGGTTCTATGCTTCAAAGCATAATGAAAAATAGAAAGTCAACTTACATCTTGGGACTTCATTTTTCTCTTTTAGCTGGAGTTGTTTAAAACACTGTATCATGTATTTATAAAGTAGGAATAATTTATCGAGTCAAAAGACTGTAAACACATAAAGGTTTCTCTTGCAAGCTTCTGTTGTTTTATTGGAAAAACTTTAAGACTGAACTTGTCTTCCATACCAAAGACTATGTGCCAGTAAGTTAAGTCAGCAGCCAGATTTTCTCATTTTTGCATCAGAAGCCTTCTGTAATGTTAGCAGCTGAACACCTAAGTAGGTGTAACAAAGCCATGACACATTTTGCACAACTGTGTTTGGAGTTTCCTAATGCTTGCAGATAATGTGCATAATATTAACGTCCTGAAAAGCCACAACTAGCAACAACCTAGACTCTTGAAATTGAAATTGCATTCATCTTCAGCAGAGAGGAGTTTAGCAACATCAAGTTGCACAGGTAGCATATGATAAAATTCCACTTCTAAGAAACCATTCTACCTGAAGCAGCATGATCAGAATCCTCTACTTCAAGATCTTTGCCACAGTGTGTTTGAGTGGGAAAGAGAAATTCAGCTGAAAGCTGCAACACTTCTGTTAGATGAAGATTCCCGGGCAGCATTAGATATCCTGTTCATCTCCCACACTAAGCTCCTTACCCTCTTCTTAAAATAAAACTTACATCCTAATCACCAAGAAAATGCCATAACCTCAGTCATCTTCGTTTAAAGTATAAACACATCTTCTTACCTGTTTACTCCCCCAGGGCGCTCACGCATACCCAGAAAGGAGCGTATGTTACTTTGCCTACTGGACACTTCTATGAGCTCTGGCCCTCGGATACGTTCTAGGAAAGAATCGGGTCTTTGGTCTTCGTGGTGCAGATGTCTTGTGGCCCATGACCTCACAGATATGACAAATCGTGACAGCCTGCACAGAACAGACATACAACATTGAACCAGACAAGAGCATCAGATGGCTCCAAACATCCCCGCAAAGAGTAGCCCAGGAGGATTTTTCTCCACCTGCCTACAAAATTCAATTTGATGCATTACCTGTGTGAACTCAGTCACTTCCCACAATTTCATACACCACATTTTGCAATGGATCAGGAAAGTATCTCACACATCAGTTCCTAGTCTACTCTACCAGCACCTCAGGAGCAAGAGAAGAATATTCTTGTCAAGTGGGGGCAAACCAAGTGCTTGGGGTGGGGCAGTTGACTACTGACAAACTTCTGACATGATAACGGGGGAATCCTGGTCTGACAGAATTAGGAGATATAAAATGCTCACAGGATCACATGCTCAAGGGCTGATACACACAGTGGAAATAAAAACTGAATAGCTGGGTGAGGGAGGATGGGCTTTGGAATAAGGAATGATAAAATTTCAGCCACGTTCCCTGTGTTTTTAAAGGGTCTGTCTGCAAACGTATTAATTGACTATCACATATAAACCTGTCTAATGCATGGGGAGCATTATTTCCTCATCCTAGATTTCTAGCAGAGCACTGAAATGAGCTAAGCAAACAATCACGACAGCATAATTAAATTATCACTGTATCAATATGTATCTCTCTACTCACAATTCACATTATGAATGTTTACAATGCTTTCTGACAAAGTTCAAAAGGAAACATCTTTCTGAAAAATTGAGAATAATGGAGACTGAAATCTACAAAAGTTATTGTATTTATTACCCACACAATATATTATTTCCTATCAGCAGTCTAGTTTAGAGAAAAGTGGTGTTAATTCAGGTTTCCCAAACTTGGCCTCAAAGACAGCATAATGAAATCCTGAACAATGCTTAAGTTCTTAGAGAGACCTCAGGCTACTTAAGACAAGCTCTTTACATTTTCTCTCTATCAGCTAGTACTACATATGCTCAGAATCCACAAATAGGTTGATATGAACAACTTAAACCTTATGGTAAAGTACATCTGCCTCTTGATTGCAGTTCTCAAGGGCCTAACTACATCCCCTCATAGATCTTGCCCAAATTCTCTTACCCTAAAATAAAAAGGACAGAAAAGGTAGGAATAATATCACGTATCAGAAATTAGAAAAATATATGTCTTGTTCTTCAGCACTACACCAAGACAGTATCATGTAAATCATCTACAACCCCCAACAACTAAGAGAATTCAAAGCCTACAAAGAGCGCAAAAGAAAAGCTCCACATAAGAGTCTGAAATTATTTAATAGATTCCTCACTCTATTAAAAAAACGCTGCATAAAATTAAGCTACAGAATTTCTCTTTGCCTGAGCAGAACTCAGTTTTCACATAATAAGTGGTAAGGAGTAATACCACTATGGATGTTCTTACTTAAATTAGAAAATAAAGCATTTTGATGAGACCTGTCAGTTAAGGAGCAAACATATTTTACTAAATGACATTGAGAGCCTCTCCATTTGTACAAAGAAATAGAATTTTCACTTTTTTGTCCTTTGTATCTTGAAGTGAGATACTCAGTCAAGTCCATCAAATGTTGCCGTCTTAGGTCTTTGAGACTCTGCATTCAAGAGGCATGTTACGTTACCATAATATGTAAATTGCTATGCATTCATGCTTTCATCACAGGCTTCCTTGTATATTCAGAGCATAAGTGTAGCCACACACTTGTAATTCAAACTATCCTGAAAAAAAGGTACAGAACAACATGAACAAAGATTAAAAAGGAAGTTCGCAATATGAGTTTACATATTCATGTGGTTTATGTTTTCACACAACACACACACCTACAATCGTTTTCCACCTAAAACCAACTTGTGGCAGATTTGTAATCTACACCAGCGTTGTCACTGTCTGAAAACCAAGCAGGGAAATAAAAGTTATTCTTCACCATCCAAAAAGCTGAATCTTTAACTGACTCTAGTTTTATAATGATTTTTTTTCTTTCCTCTTTGAAATATACACGCTTCAACTGAGCATGTGAGCATGATCTGTATTGTCTGTAGCAATGGTATCTGTAGACAGATACTCTCAGCTGGGGATATTTAAAGCAGACACAGTAAGTTTTTGAAGCTCCACTTCAGGTTTACGTTTAAGTCCCGGTAAAGTAAATTACTTAAGCAAATGGTTGACTTTGATTTTGCCGACTAAGGCTCCCAATCAATTATAAACATAACTGGATTCTAAAAACTGAGAGAAACGCTTGCACTTCCAACAGAAGGGCCCCTGTCTCCTCCCTTACCAAAGCCATCTACCAACAAATGAACAATCAGTACATCCTATTTGATAGGAAACAAACATTGCATCAGCTATCAGCCAGAACCGAACACTTACCCATTTATTTTACAGTCTGGCCTCACTTCATGCATTTCCTCAGCGTTCAATATATTTTCCAACCTGATCACGTAAAAATAATCTGCTTTATTGTGTTCAGACTAATTTGTGTAAGCTCATTCAGCATCCCTAGGATTCTAAGGTTTTTATTGTGAAATAAAAGTAAGTGTAAGTAACGAGTAAGTGATGAGTTTAGAATTAGTCAAAAGCAGCTTCTGTTACTTTTTATAGGTTTTTTTCAGTTGTACTCCATCCATTTTCTTTGAAAAGTGATGGTTGTTCTTACGTTGCCTCCAAATTGTGATCAGTCTCTTTCAACAAGTTAAACTTAATACTGGAAATGGTATTAGCCCGCTACCTTGCCATTGCTCCCCTGCCTGTGAAGGAGCTCGTCTGGGGTTCAGATACATGTCTTTCCTCCACAGAAATGACTCTCTGCAGTTCTGAAGACGCATCCTCACACAGTGAATGGGTTCTGCAAAAACAAATTTTTATTTTAAGAATTCCATACAGCCTCCAGCAGACTTCCCCCCATCTGATTCTTTCTGCCACTACATCAGGAAACAGGGCAGCAAATTGTCCTCTTCCTAGTAAGATGGCAAGCATTTGATAAACACAGACCTAAGCCTATATTCCTGTTTTTCTGGAGCCATCCAACTGCAAAATGAAGTCAGTAGAGGCTCTGATCTGTTCCGGCAAGCTCAGAAGCTGATTCCTTACTGGTCAGTACTACAGTGCTGTGCAAGTACACAATTATGGGAAGCAGGTTTTCTGCTCTAACACCTCCTGTAAGGCATCAGCAGCTTTCCTTCAACGTGGAGTTCACCACCAGAGGGCTTTAAAGTGAGCACCCACTGCTTTTTTCAGTGTTCTCCTAGACGTGGTTTGGATTTAACAATCTGGAATTTCTACCACTGCAGGTCCTATTCACGACTCAAAGCAAATACACGTCTCTTTTTCCTTTCGCTCTTGCTTGGACTGAAAGGGAGGACAAGGATTTTACAGCAGTTAGTCCCGAGCAGGGCATCTGCTGTTCCTACCAGGCTGCTGCCACCAGCTGCACATACTGCAGCCCTCGTGCTGCAGAATTCCCACCTGAAGCTTCACCTCCTGCACAGCAGCACAGGCTGCAGGTCTCCAGGGCTGCCGGGGGAGATGAGGCACCTCGGGCTACTGCCACCATGGCAAACACTGTGACAGCCCAGTTGCACACAACGGTGGACAGCTGTTATAACGTTAAGCTACGTTTATATATATACATACATAGTCTCTGCCCACTCCCGTGAGTTCCCGTAATTGTGAGACTACTTATCAGCACTGAAATAATTAGCATTTGAGAAACACAGATGACATTTTAGCCTCATCTTTCAGCAACAGAATTTTGAAATTGACTTCTCTGGAACCTGGACTTCACCAGGGCTCACTCTGGGTTTTTTTGTAAGACTCCAAGGGTTTTCTCTGTGTCTTTCACACTTCAGTATTCACTTTTACAAGACTTTGTCTCATCCATTAAGGATCATTTTTTTCCCCTTTTGTAATGCAAATAGGAACTTTCTCTGCAAATAGGAACAAATAGAGACCCTGTTAATCTGTATTGCCAGGAAAACACTGACTATAATGATACTTGGTATCTTCATAGGAACTGGCAACGGCATTTTGAATGCCCACAAAAGGATAATTAGCAGCTCAATTTTGTGTGTACTCACAGCTGAGAAACTGACAGAGAATTAAAACTGTATTATTTCTACACAAAGAATCATGCTAAAAAAGGTAGATCCTCACAGTCCCAGAATTCTCAATTGCTTTCCTCTTCTCTTCTAGTCAGAAAACACCAAGAAGACACTGCTTAGTATTGAAAAACTTTACAACCCAGTTCCTGTTGTGGATGTCAAAGTTAACACAGCTTCTAGGGGAGAATGAACAAACTCATGGAACAGAAATCCATTACAGATTACCAGACACACAGAGCCCACATTCAGCAATACAAGTCTCCTGAGCTGGATGCTGGGAGAGTTTTAGAGGAAAGTCTGTTGCAGATACTTGCAGTTTGCCCACTTTTATTTTCTTTTTCCTGAAGCATCTGCATACAGACCTGCTGGAGAAAGGATACGGGACTAGTCAGTCTTTTAGACTGCAGTGCTATGGCTGTTCTTAAGCCCTAGCCCTTTTATTCCTTTTTACAGAGAAATATACATTTTGTGTGATCTTAGCAATAAATTCTAATATTGCTACTTCTGTTCTTACTTACCAATTATTACTGTTTTGAGTCCCAAAAATACCTTTTTAGAAGAAGATAGTGGGACTTCTTAGAAAATAATTTTAAGTGTCACAATTCAGCTGCAGGGAAAAAAAAGCACTTTGCAAAAATAGATAGCCTTTCATAGAGGCTTAAACCAGTATCTTTTATTTCATGTTTGGATTGATTAGAAGTCCGTGTTCAATCAATGACTCGGACAATGAGGAGTATCTCACTAAGCTGCAGTAACTCAACTGCTTTTAGTGACTGTACAACTTGTTATCTTTGCTCTAAATAGAAGTAATTAAATATAAGCATCACAAAATAAAGTAGTAAAGAGTAATACAGATAACAAAGTGAACATGGATTAAAATACTCTAGGTATCCTTCCAAGTAGAAAGGAGAATTTTAAAAAGAAAAAAGATTATCAGAGTGCATTCTTTATCAGTCTTAGAAAACCCTACACAGAAGTCAGGCCCAAGAAATCAGGCCAATCAGACTTTTTCTGAAGTCTCAGAATGAGAACTATTTTGATTTTATTAACCTCTATAGGCATACTGAAATATAATGAACACCATGTGACATTCTATCTTGATATAACTGTGCTGGCTTATCATTGAGAACAAAAGCCAAGCAGGAGATGAAAATTGCTGTCCAAAAAAGCACTATTAACTATCTTTATTTCTTTTTTGTAAACTTTGTTTAGTGCCAGTCTCCTGCATTACTGACACTGCTATGCTTGGGCATCTGCTGACAAGAAATAAAAGGCTAGGAATGAGAGCTCAGCTTTGTTTTAAGTAAATGCCGAGGAGGGCAATGTAGAATAGTGCAGAGAGTTGAGTGAGCTCTAAACAAGCTAGATCAGGCACCAAAAGCAATACTGTCCTGCTAGCTCCTCTTAATCAGCACAGTCATACTTTCTAAGTGTATCATCTGTTAAGTGCTTTGCATGCCTGACCATCCCCTCCATACTCCTCAGCAGTGTGGAAAGCTGTGCTCCGCTGTCCCTGCATGTGCTCATGGTAATTTCTGCGTCTGTAACACTGAGAGTTTTACCAGCTGTCTGCCCTCTTGCTAAAGTAACAACAGAGCACTTAATGGCACCCTCTAAAACCCCAGGTTTTCAATCCAGGGTATGGCTTTTGGTGTCCAGAGACAAAAGCAAGTTGAAGAAATGTTTTAATATAGGTGAAAGAAAATAGCATGCTTAATGTGACCTGATCTGAATACCTTCCAATCTGATCCAGTGTCCCATAAAACTGATAAAAATTTCAAATCTTTACATTACTTTCTGGCCAGACTTTTATTAGTAAATGATCAGACAACCTCCCTGAAAAAAATGTATTCTGTAGAAGAAAAAAAAGGCAAAACTCTCAGCCTAAACTGCTGGAATCAAATTGGGTGGATTATTCAACTAGTGAAATTCTAAATATATTTTTATTTTGGTTGTTTGACTGTTTTTAAAAAACAATTTTCTGATTACTTTATATGTGCATTAAGAATTTCTGTAACTAGGTTTGTGTTATAACTAAATTTAACAACTTCTAAATAAATTCAGGTTTACCTTACAAAAAAGTTGTATCAGTAACATGTGTAGATGACTCAGGAAGATCAAAATAATTTTGTGGAAACAGCATTATAACGCACTTGTATTTCACTTTAACAAATACAGTTTATGTATAAGTTTATGTATATCTGCAATGGGATCAGAAAACAATACACAAAGGACTCCGTCAGGCAACTCTTAGGAAAGCACCTGTCCAATATTATACAGCAGTCACAAACATATTCCACTTTAATCCACACAAACACAAGTCAAAAATTAACTCTTCTTTCCATTAATATAATTCCTTATTGTAAAATTCATATACTCATTCCTGACTTTCCTCAGCCCTGTTCAGATAATACAAGAGGCCTTATTTTTCAGCTAGCTTTATATTGATGCAGAGGGACGGTTACAGATGGGGCTTTTGAGGTAACACCTTCAATGCATGCGGCATAGTTTTTACTTGATTTTCACAAAGACAGGTTCATTCCCATCTGGATGCCATGAGTGTGTTTGCTATCTGCAGCAAACCAGTAGCCACTGCCATTACTATCCAAGGGTGTTACACGGTCTGAAATCCACACGAGAAGAGAATAAATAGGCAAGAAATAGAGAGCAGGTTGCAAAGCAGAAACGTCAGCAGATGATTGTGCCTCCTTGGCTTATGCAGAAAAATATTTTATTTCCCCAGGGGCAGCAATGTCACCATATCCTAGAGAAAACTCACTGACACTGAGGTTTCTGCTCCATGCCTCTTCAGCTCTCTAAAGGCCAATTAATTCCCATGCTTTCAAGGTATCTAGAATATTAAGCTCTGGGAAGGATACGTACATCAGCACCTACTCTGTACCTTTTTCTGTATCTGTCTTTTGCCTTGACTTAACTGGGTTCTGAAAACCCTAGAAGACCATTTTCACCTAAAATGTATGTAAATAATCCAGAATTTTCATTTAGTAGTAACTGTTTTAATGTTCAGATCAGTTACACAGGAATTGCTGAAGCCCTTCTGAGTGCTGACTGCGAGACAGACTTCAAGGGCAGGATTTTGCTCCAGATGGCTGTGACCTAAATTAGGGTGCCTAATAAAATCTGGGTTTCTAAGTTCCCACTATAGTCAATTGCCATCTTAAGGTTTGATTCAGTTGCCTTAATACAGGAGTCTAGTACCATTTGGAACATCTCAAAATATTTTATCTGACATCTCCAGAGCACATAGGTCTCACCGCATATCCACTAGCCCCAGCTAAATGCTTCAGATATCCTATGGTATCTCAGATAAAATCATTCACATTGGAACAGACCTTTAAGATCACCAGGTCCAACCATTAACCCAGCACTGCCAAGGCCACCACTAAACCATGTCCCTAAGCACCACATCTACATGTCTTTTAAATACCTCCAGGGATGGTGACTCAGCCACCTTCCTGGGCAGCCTGTTCCAACGCTTGACCACCCTCTCAGTGGAGAAAATTTTCCTAATATCTGACCTAAACCTCCCCTGGCACAACTTGAGGCTGTTTCCTCTTGTCCTGTCACTTGTTACCTGGGAGAAGAGACCGACCCCCACCTGCCCACAGCCTCCTCTCAGGCAGCTGTAGGGAGCGATAAGGTCCCCCTGAGCCTCCTTTGCTCCAGGCTAAACAACCCCAGTTCCCTCAGCTGCTCCTTGCAGGACATGTGCTCCAGACCCTTCACCAGCTCCGCTGCCCTTCTCTGGACACGCTCCAGCACCTCCATGTCTGTTTTGCAGTGAGGGGCCCAACACTGAATCCAGTGTTTGAGACGTGGCCTCAGCAGTGCCCAGTGCAGGGGGACTATCACTTTAAATAGCTTTAGATACCCATTTTAGACAACTAAATACCTCTAATAATCAACATATTCAACCTCAGGGTAAGCTGAACAGTTCCCTATTGCCACCATCAGTACTGACAACATCTCCACTGATGACAGCAGGAACTTAAGACACCTATTTACATAAAGACACTGAAATCCAGATGTCTACAAGGCACAGCTGAGCCCTACTTCCAACTTTCAGATAGCCAAGCTGTGTCTATAGGCTAGTGTGCTGCTTGAGCTGTTTCTATACAGAGGCTGGATTTTAAAAATTGAGAGTTGTTTGTTATTTTTTGGTCTGCTGATTTTTGTTTTAACACAATGGACCAACTTTATAGCATACTACACTGTAAGAATACAGGCACATGAATCACCTACTCCAGCATAATTGAGGATGACAGTTTAAAGCAACTTCCTGTTAACTGTTGCAGTGAATGCTTTTTCTTGGTAATACCTCATACCGCAGCAGAAAAGCACTTAGGCGCATCCTTAGGATTAAGCATAAATTTAACACCCACTGACTTTAATGAGAACTAAGTAATGTGCTTAGTTGCTCTGTTGAACTATAGCCAACAGGAGTTGGAAGAAGATAAAGGCAAAGGAGAAATGTTGCTACTCTAGAAAATCTGGAGTCTTTCCAATGTCTATAGTTGTACATTTTGCTACAAGACAAAGAAGGGCTAAAATTCTGGATGGAATCTATCTTTTGGTTCAGACATATTATAAAATAATTCTGAATTAAAAGAAAGTATCCAGATTCTTTGAGTGGTATTACAACGGCATTGTATATACTTACTAGCAATCACTTCAGCAATCCCAAATCCTTAAATATAAGATCTCTTTTACAGAGTAAGATTGTATCTTTTTACCCATCTATGAACTCCTGTAATTAATGCTGATAACAGCAAACTTTCTTTTAAATAAACGCCTCTTCAAGACCATCATCATTGCAATAAATTCGTATTTCAGTCCCTCTGTCATAAGCAAGTCATGGCCTCTGAAACTGCAAATGACTGCAGTGATTTAATCCTACATTTAAACCCTTATAACCACACTCTCACATCCATGCCAGTAATTCCTTTCTTATTGCAAATCACTGATATCCTTTACAAAAAGGACATTAAAAAAAAAACACAACAGAAAGTAGGAGGCTCATTTTGATCTGTTTTCCCTGTTTCTGAGACAACACTAAATGGGGGCAAAGGGTACTTGCAAATCTCCCTAAGGAGACCATGGGGTAGTATAACTAAGTCAAGCGAGCCATGCTGTCCAGAATAAAAGCAGCTCTATTTTCACTAGTGTGGGTACACCTTCAAAGCAGAAAGGAAAAGAACTGACCAGTTCAAACAGGACAGGGATTACATCCATACTAGATGCTAGGGGCATCCAATCCAAAATTATCATGACATGGGCGGTCCTATCATCCCAGCAGGATTCTGAGTGCTCTAGGCAGGATACACTCCTGAACAGCAAGAGGCAGCCTGACAAGGTCGACATAGCAGAGGGGGTTGGCCATCACAAGCCAAGTCTGCACAGGTGTTGTGGATCATCAGACACTTCCCTGCAGGCCCAGCAGGGCTTCCCCAGACTAGGCAAATGACTAGTACTATGTAAGCTCACTGGCACATTTAAACAGCCGCTTTAAAATTATCTAAACAGAGAAAGGTCAATGTAACAGAACTATTATAGTTCTACATATATACAGTGAGAGACTCTGAAAATCCAGTACAAAAATGTTGATATTCTTTACACACTGCAAATGCTCCCTATCACAGGAACTAGGTGATTTGCAGGGGCTACTTAAAAAACAAAAAAGCAAAACAAAAAACCACACAAAAAACAACAACAACAAACAAACCAACAAAACAGAACCAAAAAACTTCCTGAGGCTTTTCACTGCATGGCACTGGGAGGTTCCCTTTTTCTCCAACTCCCACAGACTGTGGGAAGCCCAGGCCCTGCTATTTGCCTGGTGACTTGAGAAAGAAATTTCTCCTTAATGAGTTGGTGTAATTCCCACTGATGTGAAAAAGGGCTTTTATTCCTGAGGTAAGACAGATCCTGGTTGCAAAACTGCAAGCCATGACAATCTTCCTGTTGCTGTCTCTTCTGTGCTTCCATATACATTAAGTCAGTTAAGTGCACTGGGTCAACAATATCAAGGTGTAACCCTCCCATAATGCAGAGCTAGAGGAGTGCCACAAATTATGCAGCAATCTGCCCTCTTGACTGTGATGAAAGGAATATATTACCTGATACAGCCATTTTCAATCCTTTCAATATCTTCATCAGTAGCTCTGACAGACAGGCTGTGCATACCAGGGTAGGAGTGCTGGGTGTTGATTTTTGCCATTTTGCTTTACATATCAACATCTAAATGACAGCTGAAACGGAGAAAAAAACATACTGTGAAGGCTGCAAAAGAAACGTGCTCATTACTTAAAAAGAGCGATTCATTAAAACAACGAAATGACAAAAAGCAATTTCAACCATTTGAAAAATAACCAGTGATATTGATGTGATACCTGTTTCTTGATTTATTTGCACGAGTCAGACAAAAGTGCTAGTAAAAGTGTAACAAAGAAAACTCATTATGACCAAAGAAAAGGATTACATGACACTATGTTCTTTTTAGTCTCTGACTTTCTGAATACCTACACCATCACACCTATTATCCACAGTGAAATTGCATTTAAAATCTCATTAAAAGAAGGTCACAGTTAGAAAATCAACCAAAAAAATGCTAGGTAATACATGTGTGAGGACAACCCATTCCACTTCAAGTTGATCCTCTTCTGCTAATTTTATCTATTTTATGATTAATTTTTTTTATTCCAAAAATGCATATTAACCAGATAATTAATGAAGTGTATCCCTCAGTTTGATATATGTCATTATATTATGTTACATGTATATGCATAACGCCAATATATGCATTAATTCTGTATTATGTAAACTCTGCACTACACATACACTAGGGTTTTTTCCATTTCCATATGTTATTTTTATTATGCTTCAAGACAAGCTCTGTGAAGATAATCAGCAGCCCAGTTCCTACAAGATTTAGGAAATTGACCTAAATTCCTTTCCTTTGGAAGATTTGGCTTTCAATGCCTTACCAAATTCGTAACACATCTGCCACCTGCAAAACAGGTTTTAAGACTCAAGGCAAGTGTCTTGAAAATTCAGGGACTGAAAGACTTTTAGTGAAAGCTTTACATTTTGGAAAAAAAAAATTAAGTTTTGAAACTCCATTCAGGAAGCTTTTTTGTTTGAGATACGACTAGAATGAAATTCTCTTGGGATCATTCAACTACCTCAGACTATCTACTGTCCCTTTTTCACCTATAATCCTTTCTCTCACTGACCATACAACATTCAGCTTTAGCAGCAAATGAAATACAGATCTCATAGAAGCTTTCTGCCCTGAAGTATTCCTCAAACAAAGTTCACAATCCATGATGAAGTCTGTCATGCATCCAGTTTCTTAAAAACCAGACACCTGATTTACCCT
Source organism: Falco cherrug (assembly GCF_023634085.1). Taxonomy (NCBI): domain Eukaryota; kingdom Metazoa; phylum Chordata; class Aves; order Falconiformes; family Falconidae; genus Falco; species Falco cherrug. Next base: position 71,104,330 of record NC_073698.1, on the reverse strand, counting down.
CCACTCAACTCCCAGATAACTAAAGTAAATTACATACAAGTTTTAAAATTATTTCATATATTTCAGAATATAATACAGAATAATTTTTTTTTTTTTAAATAGCCCTTGGGTATCATATAACACCTGAAAATCTGATTAGTGTTTCCCATTACTCATTTTGCCTCAGTGTAGGTCATTGGTGTATAACTGTCTCACCTTAAACTGAGCCCTGTACATACTGGTTAACTTGAGTTTTATTGGGAAAAAATGGCTGTTTCTATTACACATTGATGAAAAAAAACCCAGAGATTTTTCAACCAGCTCTCAGATTTGAATGTTCACTCAGAAGAATTAATTCCTTAAGTGCAGATAACCTACGTTAAAAACATAACTACATATAAAAATGTTAACTGAGCAGTCTCACAAAATTAATCAAGTTTGTCTGTTCAAAAAACATCTGTCGAATTATTTATGTATATGTTAATGTATATCCATTATAAATACCAAGGAATATTTCTTTTTAAGTGATTCAGCCTTTGAGAGATAAGCATTGTTACCAATAAATTAACCAGTCAAATGAGCAGGCTCCAAAATAAGTATGATGCCAAAAATATCTCATCTCTAGGAAAATTTTTCATATATCATTTTTTAGTTATAATTAGTGCTTCTACTACATATTTTGTAACACATAATTAGATGACATGCAATAGTGCTTTGGTAATTAGAACATTTATTTTGCTGTAACAGTGAGTATTAAGGTAACTCCCATTTCTCATACATTAATTTGAACATAATTAATTCAGGGTAAGAAGAAAATGTGTTTTTCCTTCCGTTGATAATGATTTCTTCAAAGTTCAGCTTACCAAAATCTGCAAAAGTAGCCTACAATTTACACTCTGTCTCACTGCCCTGGCTCCAAGATCTGAAGTTAGAACAAGAGGCTACAAGGCAGTAGCCAGGTTGTCACAGCCACTTCATTTAAAAAAGGCAGCGTGCTTCCCGCTGGCGGGTTGTTATGCACGCACAGAAGGCAAGGCACAGCAGCAAATTGCTTCTTCCTACTGAGAGTTGCTCTTGCTGCCCATTTCATTTCCACTGCTTTGAGCTATACTAAGCCTCACAAAAAATAACATTTAAGAGTAAAGTGGCATGAGCTGCTCGGATTTTTCTGCTCTGTATAGACCCTGCTCTCCTTTAAAGCCCAGCAAATAATTTTATTGGGTTTATTTTAATTGTTATAAAACTCTCTATCACATTGCAGGAGGGAAGGAGGAGTTGTCACTCTTCCATCGAACAGTGTCATGTATTCCTTGTGTACCCCCATTCAACTTCCACTTTATTCTAGTTCCTGGTTCTAAAAGTTTGATGGTGGGAAAAGAAGAACAATTCATAAGATAAGTGACAGAGCATTAACTTTCTTGTAAGGATGTATTTCCAGCACAAAGTTAGCACTGAGTTAAGAGCTCGACCAGTTATGCCACCTAACACAACGGTAACCCCGTCATTAGTTCTGGTGATTCACAGTCAGATCGATGTCCATCTGCAGCAGTTCTTAAACAAGGGTCACCTGCTTCATAATCTCCAACAAAATAAATAACTCTGTTAAAGCAATAAAAGTATAATATAAGAAAACCCCTCTGAAGTCTAGGGATGATGTAGCTAATTTGCTACCAAACATGCATTATCTCACTGAAAAGACGCATGGCTTCTGAACCTGGGGAGTACTTAGCAGTGCTTTTCTACATTTCAAATCCTGGAGGTGTGACACATGGATTTCCAAACCTGTTATTTCTGCATCAGTTCCTGAAAGTTTTGTTAAAAACCATTAAGTACAATATTACTTTAAATTTCAAACTGAAATGGCTTCTCCAGATGTTACTAATCTCCTGAAATTAGATATTGCTAGTCTGGAATTAGACACTAATAGATACTGGAATTAGATATTCTAAATCTCCTGGAACAGCTTGAGTATGCCAGTGGAGCACTGAATACAGGAAACAGTTGGATACCTTATTTAGAATTCCAAAAGCTGTGCCACTAAAGAAACAAAACAAGTCATAGGATATGAAACCAAACACTATTTTGGATTGAAAACTAACTTCTTTTAAAAGACAGAAAGCAAGAACGGGATTAAACAGTCACCTTTACCACCACAAAAGTTTAAGAACACTATTCCTCGAGGTTCCATAGGAAAACCTCTACTTAATGATGCTGACAAAAAGAAGGAGCGGTGAGACGAGATCTCAGGATGGCAAAAAGCACTATGGGCAGGAGAAACAAGAGGAGTGCAAGGAACTTCAGGGTGACCCACACCATTTAGATCAATTTCCCAATTTGACAGCAAGTGATGTGCAATATAGGCAAGTGGATATCAATGAATACAGGTGAAAAGCACGTAAACTACTGCCTTACAGGCTTCCAAATTAACCATATGATCTCAAGAAGAGAACCTGAACATTAAATATGTACAGGTCAGTGAAACGCCCGTTTCAGTGCACAGCAGGCTTGCTGACACAACAGCTAACGATGTATACATGGAAAGTATTAATGACAGAAAGAATACTAAAACTGCTTCGTAAAACAACAGGGAGGACTTAGCTGAAATACTATTAGCCCTGCTCTTAAACAGAAAGATAATGTAGAATAAAAGCATGGCAAGAATGATTAAGGACATAGAAAAGAGAAAGAGAAATGGGGCTTGCTCACCCTAGAAAGGCAGAGAATAAGAAGCTATAAAATAAAAATATGTAGGCAGAATTGGAGATAATTTGGGAGTCCTTACAAAGATTTCAGCTGTAAAATGCAAATTCAATATACAATGTGGTCTGAGCTCTTATTCTGCACTAGACTGGAGAGAAGGAGGAAGGGAAAATTTCACAGAAATACAACCCTACTATTAAGCAGTAAAATTCATTAATATATTTTTGGAGGGAGGTAGGGAGAGCGGATGAAGGTTCATTATTAAATTGTGCCATGCATGCCCATCTGTGGTAGAGACAAAACACAGGACTAGTAGAAATAAAATTATGCAGTACTTTGGGTACAGCACAGGTGGTGAGACCTCCTGAAGCAACATGGTTTGGCCTTGCACGAAGCACATAACATTCTGACAAATTACTGGCCATCTTGATAAAGGAGAAATATTTCTTTCTGGGCTGCCAAGATTCCTAATGATACATGATTTTAACAGTCTAGGGAGAAGATCAGCATTTCAAAACTAGATCCAAAACCTGGCAAGCGACTGACTAGGGAGCAGCTTAAAATGAGCATGGAGCTACCAGGAGTGAGCCAGCACAAAAATGCTGTAGAGGCGCAAGATTCCACAAACACCTTTTTCAGGACTGCAAAGAGACAGCTCCAGCTAGCTGGGATCTACAGTCCTAAAACTGCCACTAAAAGCTGGTGCTTACAAGATGGTTTTAAGACTGGAGTAGAGCTCAGCTTTGTATTTGAAAACATAGTTGTTACAGTAGTGTGGTGAGTTGGCCTTGGCTGGCTGGCAGACACCCACCCAGCTGCTCTCTCAGCAGTCCTGTCACAAAAAGTAAACCAAGAAAGCTTATGGGTCAAGATAAGGACAGGGACATCACTTACCAATCATCATCAGAGGCAAAACCAACCGAAACTGGGGAAAACTAATTTAATTTATTGCTCATTAAAATAGTGATGGTGTGAAACAAAGACAAAACTCCCTCCCCCCCTCTTTTTTTCCTCAGATGCAACTTCAATCCTACAGTCTCAACTCCCCCACCCTGCTGGGCAGCGCAGGGGGGAGGGAATGGGGGTTGCAATCAGTCCATCGCATCTCCTCTCTGCCACTCCTTCCTCCTCACACCCTTCCCCTGCTCCAGGGTGGGTCCTTCCCATGGGCTGCAGTCCTTCATGAACTGCTCCAATGTGGGTCCGCTCCACAGGCTGCAGTCCTTCAGGACAAACCTACTCCAGCATGGGTCCTGCATGGGCCACAGTTCCTGTCAGGAGAACCTCTTCCTGCATGGGTTCCTCTCCACTGGCTGCTGTTTCCTTCAGGAGATAGCTACATGCTCCGCCACTGGGCCCTCCATAGTGGATATTTGCTCCAGCATGGCTGTCTTCCTGGGCTGCTGGGGAATCTCTGCTCTGCGCCTGGAACACCACCTCCCGTCCTTCTCTGACCTTGGTGGCTGCAGAGCTGCTTCTCACACTCCCTCCCCCCCCCCCCCCCCCCACATGCTGCCTGTGTGGTATTTTACCCTTTCTTAAATGCATTCCCCGTGAGGCACCAGCATGGTGGCTGCGGGGCTCAGCTGTGCCCTGTGCCGCTGTGTCCAGCGCACGCAGCCCCGGCCACCCCTCACAGAGCCCTGCAGCCCCCTGCCAGCCCCTGGGCACCCATGATGCAAGTAGATATCTGCCTTTCATAAAATCTCTGTTATCTTTGAGGTACACTCTCTGCTCTGAATATGTAAAGCTAGTAATGACACCCCAGGGTGAAACCTGATTACCTAAAGGCTGGTGAGTCCGATAAATCCATGTTAGGTACTTAAAACTGGTATTTAGCTCACAAGCGATTTAACAAGAGAGACATGGACAACCACGTAGTCCTCGGAGCCTGAATCTAGTCACCCAGTTTTAGGCAATCAAATTGGAGAACTGAACCCCGAAAGTTTCCTTGTAATTTTTAGTTTTCCAGAATTAAGTGACTTATCTTTAAGCACACCAAGTCAAACTATGGAAAATAAAAACTGCCTCAGGCTGAAGAATTTTCCAGTGTCCACAAAGTAAAACGTAACTGCAACAATCCTAGCTCTTGAAAGGTTGACATCTTTACCAATGACTTAAGCAGAATTTTAACATGCTTTCTCACTTAGTATTTCTTTCCATGCTACCACTTGTACTAACCTGAAGAAGGAATAATAATTCCATACTCAATTATATTGCTTTTCAGTACATAAATCACTGACTGAAATTGGAGCTAAATGAGAAAGACATACTATCCTACCAAAAATATAACAAATTATACATTAGTGATAGCTCTCCCTAGTCCAAACACAAATAGTTCATGTACTCTTTCATCATCTTCCATTTGAATTCAATAGCAACTGATGGTTTGTGTCAAAATATTTTATATGTGTTGTTTGTCTGGTATGAAAGACCTGTGTAATCAAGACAGCCAGTTGTTTGGCAGCAAACACAGGTTCAAGTAACACGAAAACTTCAGATTCACATAAGCATTTGCTAATCTTGAAAGTAGGTTCTACTTATCTCTTTATAACATTAAAGGCTTAGAACTAGAGGTACAAAGGCTGCAGTATCTAAATTTTAGGAGCCGTACTATCCAGTGGATTTCCTACAGGAGGCACACAGAAAATCAGGTACCCAGGAATAAGGCACTGAGAAGGAAGCTACATATGCTAGCCAATACAAAATGACTGAAGCTAAAACGGGAGACTGGAAATAACTGAGCATCTAAGTGCAGGCCAAAAGGACTACAGACAGAAAATATGGCAGAATTAAAAAAAACAGCTGTTCAAGGTGAAATATGTATCACTGTCACAAAGTAAAAGGTGACTTTACATATGATTTTATTATGGATCTTATATATTTGTGTAGTCGGTAAGATACTGTTGCTTTTGAGGCTTTCAACAACAGTTTACTTACTGCTATGGAAGCAGTGATAAGCTGCACAGGATCACTTACATCATTTTAGTTAAGTCACGTTCCAAATCCTCACACAGCCTCTCAGGTTCAACCCTGGTAAGTCTTTGGGATTTACTTTGGGATTTGACCTCCACCTACATGATCCTTGTTACATCACTTGGTAATAGTTGTAGCTCAGCTGTACATTATGTATGTTGTGCATGTCATGTGTGACAGTCTGCAGTTCCAACATATCAACCAGTACAGGCAACAAATGGACTTCAAAGACTGGACACTGGATCTTTAAGCAACTATGTGATTTGAAGACAAGGTGCAACTTTTTTCTTCAATGATCTGGAGGTTTGTAAATAAACCTGCAGATTTAACTCTGGCACACTCTCGTGGAAAGCTTTGTATGAAGGCTACTGGACCAAACCCAAGGGGCTGCAAAAATAATGAGCAGGCTGCATCACTTTACCCTCATGAATCATTACGCGTAACAGTTTGTATCAACAATTCTTAAATCCTATTACCTCTTTTTGAAGTACACTTTTCAAATTTTATTACCCTCTACTACATCATATTGCATTTTCCATAGTCTGTGGGCACTGGTATCTCCTGAAAATACGCATAATTTATACGCATAGCCTAGTAACCTCAGTACGAAAGATCTGTCAAACAAATATGCCACCTCTCACAAGTACCCCAGGATGTGCATATACTACACATAACACTGCATATTCATATACGTATAATTTATAGGTTTAGAATTAGATGCGTATGTTATCCTTAATCCATTTGATGGTTGAGTCCCTGGCACCTTGTAGTAGCAAAATAATCTTTTAAATAAATGGAATTATTTGGACTGAATTTCCCTTCTGTATGTATGAATTATTAGTAATACAGTTCAATTTTCTAAGATTTACTGAATTTTTCTGTGGGCCATTTTCTACGGATGTATTGTTTTTCAGACTGGAAACTATTCAGGAGAAACTAGCTGTGTATATTGAACATAACATTGTAAATATAACAGAGTAAATTACAAATTACAGCTGACTGGACAACCAAGCCACATCGTGCTGTTTCTGTTGCTAGTATAGGTTAACGTGAATGCATATCCATGGTTCTATGCAGCAAATTGGCTCTGTGCAAGGCTTCTGTAATCACTGCCTAAAATTTATCAGTTCTGCCAACATCTCTGTCAGTGTATTCATATGCCACGGTAACTCTTAAAAGTGAACGTAACAAGGGCATGAATACAGCTACAGCACAGCAGGTTCACATTTCTGAACGAGTATTCTGTAAAATATATGTTTACATGTGTGCATGTGCATACATGTGAGGGTTACCCATTGAAATTCCCTCCCTGCTCACTTTATGCAAACTATCAGAGCCATCCCGTTTAAATGGCTAGGGAAGGAAAACACGAGAGGTAATTTGTGTCACGTTTCACATGCAGTAGCAAGGCATTCGACCGAAGAGGATTTAAGAGATGCTAATGAAAAGAGATGGCAACATCGGAGAAGGCTGCAGGATAACGTGCTGAACTGAAATGACAGTTGGGTGCAAATTGGATGACAAAGGCTGGGAAGCGCAGAGGTATACAGAAGGCAAAGCTGAGAGATGCTGACATGAAAGGATGGTGTATAATTTTTTCAAGCTGATGTGTTCTTCCCTCAAGTCATTCATTGCTTGTTTACCATGACTACCCTCACTGATCAGACATCCTGACAGTCCCATTATCATCTGCACCGTGTATTTTTCTAATCAGATGGTTTTAGCATGCGTACTTGAAGAAAACAAGATAGAAAACATCAGAGAAAAAAAAAAAAAAACACCCAGTGCTGACTGAAGGCGAAGTTATGCCATTTCAAAGACTGTAACACCTGAAACTACAATTTACTCAGTTGTAGCAATGCAATTACAGATTTTAAATACAAGAGTCCTAGTACTATTGGCTTTAAAAGTAACAACTCTGAATTTGGAAAACAAAATATAGCAAAAAGCGTCCACTACTAACCAGTAGCAATATTCACATTTAAACATCCTTTCACCAGAGATTTAAAGTTAACATTCATGTCATTTTTCCTGGTCTTCTTTTGGCTATTTCCTCTTAGCAAGTGGACCGTGCATTAGAGAAAGACACCGGTTATAGTCATTGTATCTTGTGCATTCTTACACACACTATGGCCAGATTTATGCTATACAAGTTTTGGAAAAGATGTCATATCGCTCAAAATAAGGTCAATTTAGTGGGAGCACCAGGAATCCCAGGAAAATTATTTCCTTGCACTGAGCTTGTAGCATTTACTAGCATTTTCTTTACATAGTTTTTGACAACCTCACGCTTACACCACAGGCATCGGACAGCAGAGAAGTCAGAGACACATGGACCAAACTAGTGACACTGAGCCTCTGCCAGCAGGAGTGTAGGAATTCCCCCCAGCCCCAACTCCATACGGATTTGTGTCCTGAATCCAATTTAGTTGCGGATACGCGGATCTCTGTGTCAATTAACAAAATTAACACTTTTTAAAACGGGAGAGAGAGAGCGCTTCTAAGTTGCGTTTCCATTTCAAGGTTTTGAGTTAAGGTTTACATTGCAGTCAGATGCAGGACATGATCCATCCCACCACCCCCAGGGGATAACAGGAGCGGGGGCTTGCTGCCGCCGCCGCTTTCAGACTCACCTTCCCACGCTCTCCCCCGCAGCATCCGAACACAGAAGCCCTGCCCGCCGCCGCCGGCGCTTCGGGGCCGGTATCCCGCAGCACGGCGGGCAGCGCCGCCCTGCCCCGGCGCGGTGTCGGCCCGGACCCCGCTGCCGGCCCGCGGCGCCGGCCAGCCCCGGCAGCGCAGCCCTCCCCGGCGGGGCGGCCCGGCCCGGCCCGGCGGGGGCGGCGGGGCAGGGCCCGCCGCGGCCGCCCCTCGGCGAGGCGCGGGCGGATTAGCGCCGAAGCCCGCACGCCTAAGCCCGGCTCACCGGGAAAAGCCGCTCGAAGGGCTTTGCGATCCTGTTAAGTGCTCGGAGCGGATCAAGACGTCAAAGCAGCCCGGCGGCGCCCCGGCACGTTTCTTGCCACGCCGAGGAAAGTTGGGAGCCCGCCGCGGGCGGGGCGGGCCGGGCCGCTGGCGGAGCGGGGACCCGCGGCCCCGGGCGGCGACGCGGTCGCTCCCACGGAAAGCGACGTGACCCTGCGAGGCGGCTCCCCTCGACTCCGCGGCGCCCCCCGGCAGCGACACCGCCCCGGCCCCCCGAGGCGCTCACCACCGGCGGGGCGGAGCCGGGGCCGGGGCGCAGCCCGCCTCAGCTGCGGTCCCCCTCGGCCGGGCAGGGTCCTGTCGCCGACGCCATCCTGCTCCCGGCCGCGCTCCCCGCTCCCGCCGGTGCCTCCCGCCGCTCCGCGGTCCGTGCCGCGGGGAGAGGCCAGGAGGCTCGGGGAGGCTCCGCGGCCCCCCCGGACAGCCGGCCGCCGCTCCAGCGGAGCGCTGTGGGCCGGCAGAGCGAGCCGGCTCCCCGCCGCCCGCCCCTGCCTCCGCGGCCCCGCACACGCCGCCGCCTGCGCCTCCATCTGCCGCCAGCGGCGGACGCCGAGGGGCCGGGCCCGGTGGGCTGCCCGCCGCGCCAGCCCCCGCAGCCCCCGCCTGCCGCGCAAGGCCGAGCCGGCGGAGCGGGGCTGGCCGGGCGCGGAGCGGGGCCTCGTCGGGAAGGCGTGCGGGGACCTGCCGCTGCCCGCGGGAAGCGTCCCCCGGGCAGCCGCCCGGCAGCGGGGCTGGTCTCTGCCCGCCGCCCCTGCGCGGTCCGCCCGCCGGAGGGGTTCGCTGAGCCGGTGCCGGCCCACAGCCGGGCACCCCAACTGCTGCGGGCACCCACCCCTGCTCCTCGGTGTTCCGCTGAGGAGGTTTCTTCTTCAACACTTCGGCCCTCTCTCCCTGGCCTGCCGGAGGGAGCTTACCTTCCCGGGACTCAGACCGCTTCCCGCAGCCTGCTGTGCTGAAGCTCCCCGAAGGCTTCCGCGCCCTCCCGAACTTCCCCAGTTGAGTTCTGCTTTTCGCAGTGATGGGAAAAGCTGGAAACAAAGACCGCTCCATAAAATGATTCTTCAGGTGGAAAAAGAGTCAGCACAAGCCATGTCATTCCCAACTGAGAGGCTGTTGCACTTTGCTGCACAGCGTCGATTCAGCCAGGGTGAACACATGACGCTGGAAACTCGCATGTAAGCCCTGGGTTTACCGAGAGGCAGAGTTACTCACCGTTTTCCCCTCCCTAAGAATTATTTTACATAAGAAAGATGAACACATCACACAGCAAGCACCAAAGAGAAGGAAAGGCCATGTTTAAAAACTCTTAAAACCCCATCAAAAACTTGAGGTCTCTTTCTCATGTAGCTATCACATCAGTCTTCAGAGTAACAGGCTTTTTTGGGGGATTGGGACAGAAAAGCCTGGAAAGATGGGAAGCATTTGAAAGGCATGTGTTTGCTCTTCAGTTCCACCAAGCACCAGGTTGCTATGGTCCCTCAAAAAGCTCAAGCAGCAGTTAAACTTTCCAGGTGCTATACATAGATACACACACTTTGCAGGTCATGGCTTCCTACTCCTACAAGGTCTGGTCATACACCTAGCCCCCGTGTTCAGGTTGCCACGTCAGGGAAGAAACCTGGGAAGGAAATCCAGGAAAAAGCTGTGGAGATTTCCAGAAGGTTCCATATCTCGACAATATGGAGATCAGGCGGAATCAACAAAAATGGATGTCCACATCTAGAACGCATCACTTTGTAAAGTCTGTCATTGTATTCAGTGGTACTGGGGTAAGAAAATTTAGAGAAAATACTATGTTAAAGTTATAATACATCTTCACAGTACTTCAATTTACTTCCCTTAATCAAAGGATTCTCTTCAAATCATTACATCACGGAGGTAACTCTCTGAGAGAAAAAATGTTTAATGAAGGAAAGCAACGTTAACTAAATTTATCTAAGCATTTATCATAACATGCATGTTTGTTTAAATACTATTTTTTTGTTCAAGGAAATAATGCATTGTCAATATAACTATCTTTCTTTTAAATACAGGATTATTAGAATGTACCCTCAGAATTGATGATGATCTGATGATACAGAACTGGGAGGAGCAGCTGACACACCAGAAGGCTGTGCTGCCATTCAGCGAGACCTGGACAGGCTGGAGAGTTGGGCACAGAGGAACCCGATGAAGTTCAACAAAGGCAAGTGTGAGGTCCTGCCCCTGGGGAGGGACAGCCCCATGCACCCAGCACAGGCTGGGGCTGACCTGCTGGAAGGCAGCTCTGCAGAGAAGAACCTGGGAATCCTGGAGGACACCAAGATGCCCATGAGCCAGCAGTGTGCCCTGGTGGCCAAGATGGCCAGTGGGATCCTGGGGGGCATTAGGAGGACCATGGCCAGCAGGTTGAGGGAGGTGATCCTCCCCCTCTGCTCTGCCCTGGTGGGGCTGCACCTGGAGTGCTGTGTCTGGTGCTGGGCTCCCCAGTGCAAGAGGGACAGGGAACTACTGGAGATTTTCCAGCAGAGAGCTACAAAGGTGATGAGGGGACTGGAGCATCTCCCTTATGAGGGAAGGCTGAGAGCGCTGGGCCTCTTTAGCCTGGGGAAGAGAAGACTGAGAGGGGATCTTATCAGTGTCTACAAGTATCTTAAGGGCGAGTGTCAAGATGGGGCCAGGCTCTTTTCAGTGGTGCCCAGCGACAGGACAAGGGACAACAGGCACAAACTGCAACACAGGAAGTTCCTTCCAAATGTGAGGAAAAGCATCTTTTCCTTGAGGGTGCCAGGGCACTGGAGCAGGCTGCTCAGAGATGTTGCAGAGTCTCCTTCTCTGGAGACATTCAAAACCCACCTGGATGCAATTCTGTGCAATCTGCTCCAGGTGACCCTGCTTTAGCAGGAGATTGGACTAGATGATCTTCAGAGGTCCTTTCCAACTCTGACCTTTCTGTGATTTCTCAATTTTTAGATTAATCTGACTTGCATACGTTTTAGAACAGGTAGTTGATTTCTCAGTGTATAAATGTACAGCCTGCGCTGGTTGTTTTCCTTTCTCTCTCCTGGGCTCTTCCTAGAACCATCATTCTCTGTAGAAATACTAAACCTACATTTACAGTTCTGTAAAGGGGTAGAAGCCTTAATTAAAAACTAAAATTCCAACACCAATATTCTTTTGTACTTTATTTTATGTCAAAATAGACATAAAAAAGACATAAGCAACATTAAATTTTCCTGTTGCATTAGAACAAACAGCCCTTTCTATGCTAAAAGCTTTTGTATAGCAAATACATTAAAAAAATTCTGGGAAAATATAATTTCTAGTAGTACCAGGAAAAACAGTATCCACTCATCAAATTCATGTGAAGCCCTTTGGGCCTCTTGAAAAAGTTGTATTCCCTGAGAAATACTGCATGTTTCTCCCTTCAGAAAAAGCACTACCTGGAACAACAGAGCTATTAGTGGTACCAAATCACAACTGCTGGTTCCCCAAGCAAGTAACCGTGCTTTAACCAGCTCCTGCTTCCAGCTACATGTTCCTCTTTGTAAAAATAACCGGAGGTCCTCCAGTCACAGATTCCATGTCAACTGTTCCCATTGACTGTAAGCACAGAAGAGAGACTTAGTTAAGCTGCCAACAGCTCACTGAATTTTTATCAGCAAGTGACCATCTGCTACCACATGCACCTGATTGACTGGGGAGTAGGGTACAACTTCACAGAGCAGTAAATAGAGCTGAGAGAGTCCGGCTACTCTCCCACTGAAGTGACAGTTTGGGAGGAGAAGCTCCTCAGAGCAATTATGGATGCTAGCGCAGGATAGCTGGGACAGGGGTCTCCTTACCACCTCCCAGCAAAATATGCTATAAAACCATTTGATGTCCATATAGCAAGGCATGCCTCACTAAAGCAGAACAAAAACAACAGAGGAGAACATGGAGCAAAGCAGGGGTGCTGGAGAAAGTAGGGAATGGTGAGGAAGACAAGGGGAAGAAAATCCCCTCGAGGAGGAAGGTAGGGTTAATTGGGAGTTCATGAAGAGAAGGACAAAGTGGTAGGATGCAAGCATCATTCAGGCATTGAAAAATGCCCTAAAAGGGCAACAGAAGGTTTAAACTTGCTGCAATTTTAAGAAGGCTTATTACACATGTTCCCATTACATGTCAAGTCAAACAAAAGAGCCCCTCTCCACCATACATACAAAGTGTGTGCTGCAGGCATACACAAGGTGAGAGGGGACCAGAATGGCTCCAGCACTCTCTATGCTCTGGCATGGTGTGGCCATCATATAGTAGGGAGCTGCTGAACCAATCACCCCTCCTTCTGGTCCTCTTGCATTGTTTGCTTTCTGAGGCACAGGTGCTGCTGAGGGCTTTGTACAACTCCTAAGCACCACAGTATTTAGCTAACCCACTAAAGATGCTGGAACAGGCATTTAGTTGGTGAAAATTTACCCAAATGAAAACTTGGTTTGCTAATATAGTGCTTTTATAAATATCAGTGTTCCAAACATTGGTATCGGGGCTATACCTCTTCAAAGGCAGCCTTAGTGATGTGGCTAGTAATTATATTTGAAATTATGTCCAAAATGAAATGTAACTAGTTGCAAAGCTCACAGATTTAATTCTGCTAAATAATCCCCAAAAGAGATTGAACAAACCCATTTAAAATGTAGAGCTACACAGACAAAACAGAGAAATGTTGACACAGAACCACTAACGCTCTAAACACATTTGGCTAATAGCATGAAGTACACACAGCAAACTGACAAAAAGGTTTAATTGCTGTTTACTGTCATCAGTCATTGTCATAGCAGTAAGCATTAAGAGACGGAAAACCATCCTGAGTCCTGTAGTTAAATTGGCAACATTTTCCAGTTCTCATATTTACTCCTATGTGTTAATTATGTTCTTATTTGAACCTATTTACTAGTAGGTTTCAACTGGCAGAGTTTGGCCAGTTGCCTAGGTATTGAAGATGACAGGAAAAAAGAAATACCTTTTCACTTTCCCATTTTCTGAATTGTTAGATATAAGTGAAAACATACTTATTCAGGGAAAAAATATTCCTTCTTTCCGATATTTTCCTAATTTTCATGAAATTTTCTTTCCAAGTTTAGCTCTTGCTTCAATTGCACAATCATTAAACCAGTCCTCTGAGAGCCATCAACAAGTAGGTCCAACATGTTGACAGCTGCAGGGTATCATCCATCAAAACAGTTATGTTCAGCAAAGCACTACTGATGATTTAGCTCAGTGACTTACAATTATTGATCTCTGATAGACACCTCTTGAAAACACAATCATGAATTACCATGTCTTATTTGAACAAAGTATTTTGCAGTTTTATATGCAAATTAATATCAATTTTGTTCCACTCTGTCCATAATTAAGCAAAGCATCAGTGATAGTTTGCAGCTGGAGATTATAATCAATAAGAAAGGGAAAATCTGGAGCTCCAGCACCTGGGGGGGGGGGGGCGCAGAGCGGGGCGGGGAGGAGAAAGAAAGAAAGAAAAAGCAACCCTTTATGTTACGGTCTTTCATACTTTGGTCCTCAGCTACCTGGTTATTAAACGTAATCTTCTCTCTCAGCTTCCTTTCGCATTTTATTTTCATTTTTATTCTTTTCTAGCAAGTAAAACTTCTCAGCTGTCAGTTCACTCACCAAATTCTTCCTCGGGCTCAGCTCCGCTCCCGATTTCTCTGCCTCTCCCTCCCCCCGCGGGCCGGCGGACGGGGCTGGGGCTGGGGGGTCCCTCCGGCGGTCCCTGCCGCTCCTGCCCCCCGGGGGAGGCTCCCCACACTCTGCCCTGCTCCAGCCCGGGGTCCCTCCCCCGGGAGCGGCTCCTCCGCGACCTTCCCCCGCGGGGGCCCTTCCCCCGGGCTGCAGCTCTTCACGCACCGCCCCGGCCGGGCCCCCCCGCGGTGCCGCCCTTCAGGCCCAGCCGGCTCCAGCCCGGGCCCCCCGCGGGGTCACAGGCCCCGAACCCGCCCCGGCCCGGGCTCCCCCCCGCGGGGCCACAGGCCCTGCCAGGAGCCGCTCCGGCCGGGCTGCCCGCGGGTCGCAGCCTCCCTCGGGCACCCCCTGCCCCGGCCTGGGGTCCCCCGCGGGCTGCGGGGGGGGATCTGCTCCCCCGTTCGCCGCCATGGGCCGGGGGCACGGCCTGCCCCAGCGGGGGCTTCGCCAGGGGCTGCCGGGGCATCTCTGCTGGGCGCCTGGAGCCCCCCCTGCCCCTCCTGCCCGGCCGGGGGGCTGCAGGGTGCTGCGCTCACACCTCCTCGCCCCTCTCTCCTGGCTGCACTTGCTAGGTTTTGGGGATTTTCCCCCCCTTCTTAAATATGTTATCCTAGAGGTGCTACCACCGTCAATGATGGGCTCAGCCTTGGCCAGAGGCAGGTCTGTCTTGCGGCCAGCTGGCATCAGCTCTGTCTGACAAAGGGGAAGCTTCCAGCACCTTCTCACCAAAGCACCTCTGTAGCCCCCCCACTACCAGAACTGTGCCTCGCAAAACCCAATATATTCTATCCCTCGCCTCAGTGAATCATATATTTAAGAATATTCACTAAAGTACATATTCATCACGCAATTTACAATCTTCACAAACTTCACTTATATCAACAAAAAGAATTCCCCACACCAAAATAACATCACCACAACACCAGCAAAAGTGGACGATTTACAAACAATCCACCCCTCGCCCCTTCACTACAATTACAACCATCAAAATTCCCCACAACGATTATACTCTTTGCTCTCTAGCTCTATTCAGTCCATGTTTTGTCTGTTTCATCTCCCAGTTACTGTCCTTACCTTGAATTCCTGAGGAGCCATGGTGGGCACCAAAAAGGACCGTAGTGGGTCGGGTTGACCCTGGCTGGCCACCACATGCCCACCAAGCTGCTCTATCAATTCCCTCCTCAACCAGCTAGGAGGGGAGGAAATAAGATGGAAAGAACTCATGGGTCAAGATAAAGAGCATTTAATAAAGCAAAGGCCACGTGCAGAAGTAAAGGGGTAAAAAAAAAAAAAAAAGAAAAAAAGATTTATTCTCTGCTTCCCATCAGCAGGCAATGTCCAGCCATTTCCTGGGAAGCAGGGCTTCAGTACGCATAGTGGTGGCTCCAGAAGACAAACATCCTAATAGCCAATGTCCCCCTTCTCCTTCTTTCTCTGAGCTTTTATATCTGAGCAGACCTCATGTGGTATGGACTATCCCTTTGGTCGGTTTGGGCCAGCTGTCCTGGCTATGACACCCCAAGCTCTTGCCCACCCCAGCCTGCTGTGAGGGGGGAATGCTGGAGAGACAGCCTGGGTGCTGTGCCAGCGCTGGTGTGTTATCAACGCCTTTCTAGCTACAAATACAAAGCACAGCACTGGGAGGGCTGCTGTGGGGAAAATTAACTCCGTATCAGCCAGACCCAGTACACAACCTCTGGTCAAAAGACCTTGCCAAGATGAAATGCTTTTATCCTCTCACCAATCAGCAAAGCAGATGATGCAGGAATATTATGTACCAACCCGAGGGATATGGCAAAGAGTCCGCATTCCTTTCGCTTCCCCTGAAAACTTTTGCTTCTTAGAGCTCTCCCATTCTAGTTTTGCGGTATCCCTTTCTTGCTTCAGAGTATAACACTAAGTGCGATCTCTCCAACATCAATTCAGAGTGAATATCTGTGCTTAAAAATATCCTATAGCTGCTAGAAAATGGCTAGCGAGCTGGGGTGATGCGTCACAAAATATTTTCTATTAATCCTTTTTTTCCACTCAATACATTTTAGGAAATCTTTGTCTTCAGTTAGTTGGTTGTAGTGCATGGCTTAGAGTATTTTCAGGAGGGAAAATGGGGAAACAGCCTTCCTTTTTTTCTGTATTTTGTGACACTGCCTGTCTTGTTATTTGCCTTTAGTTACATATCATGAAATTGCCTCTTGTATCATGCTGTGGTCTTTAAATAGTTCCATTTTGTTGTGTTAACTAGATGCCTGTGAGTTAGAGAAATACTGCCAATAACACAATTGCTAAATGACCATAAGAATTATACATAATCTTAAGCTAGTTTCTTTAAAATCAAAAGAAGAAGCAAAACTGGGGGGAAAAATTCACAACTATTGAGTCCATAAACTGCACTTCTTTATAATGTGTACTTTCACAATCTTCTGAGAAAGAAATAATTTCACACAGATATTCTCCAGCTGCTTTCGATGTCTCCAGTTAGTCTGTCTTGAAGCTCCCTTTAACTCTGGGACTAGCTGGCTTGTGAGTTTTCAGGCTAATCAAGAGTCACCTCTGAGAAACAAAGAAAAAAAAAAAAAAAAGACAGATGATGCAGCAGTAACTTCTCCCAAATGCACCAGAAAACCCGGAGGTAATTGCAACAGGAGCTTTTCAGAGCTTTGACTTAGTCCATTGTAGGATGAAATCCTGAGCCCATGATAGACTGGAAGCGTTCAAAACTCATCACTGGCTGGAAGATTCACTGCAGCGTCCTTCTGTGTTCAGCAGGACAGCATTTTGAAGAATGCTTAATCTGTGAGGCAAAAAGTACATCTAAGAAGAGGATCAGGCCAGCTGAGATTGTGACCTTAGTTCTGTAAATCTGCCCTGCACTCTGCTAGCTTGGACTCAGAGTACTGATGCAGAGTTCGGCTTCACTGATTTCACTGAGTTGAATCAGGCCCCAAGCGAGAAGCAGACGTTATGTCAGAGCTGTCCTTCCACACCTTGAGGCCAATTCCTGGCACTAGTTATCAGAGCTGATACAACCTGAGATAAAAACAACCACCATTTTTCAGTCAGCTGAGGCAGTACACCTCACAGACCATGTTGCTGTAATAAATAGCCAAGACACAGAGAGAGTCAGGTCCTATGGGGAAGATGGTGGAAATTCTGGTACATAATAAATCGTCCTTTGTTGCCAAAAAGGAGTGTTTAGCGGCACTGCTAGAAGTCTTCCTGAATCCGTTAGGTGATTAACAATAACGTAAGTCATCGTATTACCCAAGAAGCGATACCTCACTCATCCTTTCATTCCAGTGAACTTCAAGTTCTTTGCTGCTCTAAACCAGTGTAGGTGCAGGGTAATCAACAGAGCTGAGCTTATTTACAGTATCTGAGGCTTTGCCTGCGTGGTTCTGCTGTGAGAGGCATTGACATTGTTCTACTGGTTCTCTCAAGACTGCTATGCTCTGCCATATAGCACCACCAGGATGCATCACAGAAGAATAAGGTTTAAAAATAAGTAAGTAAATAAGTAAATAAATAAATAAATGTGTCTGAAAATCTCATTTTCTTTAGGTTAAGAAACTGTAATTTCCTGTTTGCACTGTAGTTCCGACCCATTTCTTCTGATTGTTCCACTTCAGAGGAATTAAATGAACAAAGATTTGTAAAATAATTGCACTGAATTGAAAGCTCATTTGGTTTCACTCCCAAGAGAAACACTGATTAGATTTGTCTTAAAAAGCCACTTACATTTAAACAGCTTGAGTTACGATTTGGAGATAATCTGCAGAACAGGAGTTCAGTTGAACAAAACTATGCTGTTCACATATCCAAATGCAAGACAAAAATATTCAAAAGGCATAAAAAACAGAAATAAAGAATAGAAACATTCAAATGGGGCATATGATGAAATCCACATCACAGGCATTTTCACAGTTCTGAACCAACCTAGTCCTGCAGGGAAATGACTACTGTAGAAAAGTGAACATGGCCAAGCCATTTTCAGAAACTAGCCCTACTAGAGCAAGAGATATTCTGATAAATAAAAGCAAAAGGGCACACATACCTGTTTAGTGTTCCACCCTGTAACCTCCATGTTATGTACCTCCTGGGGGGGAGGTGCGGTATGGGGGAAGGATAAGGCTGCGTGCAATTCTTTTTCTAACCAAAATGAACGAGCTTTTCCTTGGTTCGCATAGAAATAAATGCTAAATACACAGCAGCCGCTGTGTCCTATTGAAATCAATGGAAAGAATCCCACACATTTTGTTGTGACAGGTTTGGATCCTTGATATAGAAATGAAAGCTTTAGCATCCACCTAAGCCAGCCGCTTTTACAAGCAAAATCACAATACAAGCCATTACAGGCTAAACTTTCCAAAGAATGAAAGGTAAGTCTCTAATATTGTTTGGTGTTCCTGACACGGCAAATACAGGTATTTGCATAAGAGCAGACCAACAGAGATAGATAAGGAACCTTCCTGCTTGTTGCCTGAGCGAGCACTTGGCTGTCTCATTTCCGTAGCACAGCCAGTTTACAGAACATTTCACAGAAAAGCGCTGTGCGTGCCTGTACCTGGTTCTCGGTCAGGAGAGAGCCCTGAGAGACAGGGAGCACATGGTCACTGACTTCAGGTCACAGCAGGGACACGGCTTCTGGCCTAAGAGAGGTGTGGAAATTCCTGCTGACTGCTAGCCTACCTGTGAATTCACTTGCCATCTTGTGTGAGCCAAACAGTCTGGAGAAACAGGCTGGGTGAGCTGTGCAGAAGCGCCACAGATGCTCAGGAAGCTGTGGAGATATTTCTGTGAATTTTTGTGCTGCTCTTTAAACAAACGTCACTGCAAATGCAGCCTCATTGACTAGGTTTCCCAGCTGACTAGCTTGGGATAATAAGCATACACAAGAACACTTAATTTTTTATATTGCTTCCCAGGACAATCCTATTGCTTAGTGAAAATAAAACTATCCCGCTGCCCCTAGGAGAATTTCAGCAAAATGCTATTCAGGCCTGAAGCACTGGTAGGGATACAGCCCAGCTCCTCCAAACAGAACAAACTGGCATTTTCAGTCACATAATGGTGGTCCATTAGCAAGCACAAGGAAAGACATTTGTGTGAAATATAAAGTAAGGCTTAGAAGCTTTTCTCATTGTGCTTCATGAAGGCAGTTGCCGTCATTGCTGGGCCTCACTGATGACTCTGAGGAAACTCAGCTGACAGTCTGCAGCCCACCGTTGGTAATCACATATTAAAGACGTCTCTTTCATGAACTCATAAACATCTTTACTTGGATCTAACAACAGCCTGCCCAGACTCCGAGGTGCACTGTGTCCTGACATACATGAGACAAATGATGAGCGGTAAGTCTCTAACTGCTTTCTGGAAGCTGTGTGCCTCCTTGTAAACTTGGAACTAAAGAAACTGAAGAACTAAAGAAAGTGTATGGGAAAGCTACCAGGGGCTAACAGCTCCACGCGTCCCTGTGCTCACCCTCATTTCAACTGCACTTTGAGCATTCTGATGCCTCCTATCAGAAAGCAGTGACTTAGCTCAACCACTGACCAAAGAGAAGAAAAAAAACCCTATCCTTTTATTCTGATTTGGAATTGTTTTAGCCAACACCATTTATTTCTGTTTACTGTATACAAGGCTCAAGGTGTAAAGTGTGCCTTGCTAATAATAATAATAATAGCTATTACTAACTTAATAATGTTAGTAATAGCCATCAAAGCAAGCATTTGAAAATGTGACAGAAAGTTCAATATTTGAGTAAAGAGCACTGAGTCCTGCTAAATCTTCATTTACCTAGCACTGGTAAGTGACTTTATACAACTTTCTGTGGGCCAGAGAGTAAAGCAGGGCAGCAGCAGCCCGATGCGGTTCCGTATGAACAACCCACAGCCAGGCGTGCAGTACTTCAGGCTATGGTATCACTGGCCGGTACGGCCAGCCCCAGCTCACACACATTAGACGAGGCAAAGGTGAAATGCTGAAATAAAAAATGGTTTTAAAGAGCAAATATCACGGGCTGGGGCAGGTGGGAACTTATATCTTATGATATCAAGATGATATCAAGATGACCACAGACAGCAAAGACAGACACTAGAGATCTTTGTATACCTTCTGCATACATACATAAACAAAGAAGCTGCCTGAGGGCTCAGGTCAGTGACTAGTGCACTCCCTCACTGATTTACCTGAACTGAGCACGGACAGGCTCTCACTGCTGTCTTGGTGGGAGAGACAGGTTCTTGTTAGATGGCTCTTCTCTCTTCGGGGGAAATATCTTCTTTTGTACTGTGAGTGCTAGGCTACCCATGCCCTAACTTTTTTTGACTTACACACACATGGTTAAGGCATGATAACTTATCATTGACTGGCATAGCCTATCACAGCTAATCAGGATGCATATATTTGTCAAGACAGTGAAAACATCCTAGTTTCAGGCCAGCTTGTCTTAGTTCCATACCAACAGGAGTTTTATTTTGGCAAACTAATAACATGCTTAAAAATCCTATACAAAGCCCAAAGACCCTCTATAGCAGTAACTATCAGCAACACACAAGTATGAAAGTTGATGCTGCCCACGTGCAAGGAATGAGGAGCACTGTGCATCACCCTTTGCCTCTTGGCCTGAGTAGTCGTGTGGAATTGCCTTGGGGGTGTTACAGCTATTTCAGTGGGGCTTGAGGCAGGGGTATCAATATATCTTTGCTAATACCAGTGTAGCACTCATATGAACAATATTCTGTTTGTTGTCTACTTAATGGCATATTCAGAGGGACAGCAAGGCACTGAAATACAGCACTCCTGATTAACAGCCTGCAAAAGAGATTGTAACTAATCTTGTGACGCCTCTTGGAAAGTCAAATGAGAAATGGCAGCACAGCTGCCACTGGGAAAAGGCATTTCCCAGGACAGTGCCTCTTCTTTTCATCACAGAGGAAACTCAGGGAAAACTTTGGGTGGTCAGCAGATCTGAGGGCTAGAGACAGACCCAGAGAGGTTTTGGAAATAGCTTCAGAGGCTGGCAATAAGACAGAAGTACTCATGAGATTAATCCTGCTAAAATCCCATGTGGCTGATAAGAGTCAACCATGGTTGCACCCGCCTACATACAGAACAACAAATACTGATGATTTGATGCTGGTAATGGTGAGAGGGACAGGAATGTTTTGGCAGATCGTATTCATAAACGTTTGCTCCCGATTTATTGCCTTACATAGGGAGAATAGCACTGAAGGACAGGTTTCACACTCCTAGAAAATAGCATTCCCAAAGTTAGGTTATCCTTAAACCCTTTTCTTGCCAAGGGAGATGGGAACTGCTAGAAAGCACAATAGGCTTGGTGTTTTTATGCAAAAATAAGGTGTCTAAAACTGAGCTTCAGACACTTGTGTCATGCTACTGAAAGACCGGGGAGGAAAGCTCAGCAGTTTATTCTGCATCTTTAATTGCCATGTAGCTGTCTTTCATAGAGAAGAACTAAAAGTCCTTCTGGGTTTAGCACCCTTCTCCCAGTGACAAATATTGCATTCTAGGGCTATTTCATTTACCTTGACCTTATTCTCAAAGCACAGGCTGATCAGTACATAAACAGCTGGTGAATGGTGTGTGTCTGTAATTCAGAGGTAGGCAAGCTCAGGTGTCTGATTAATATGGTAATTCAGACTCTGATAACCCATTCACATGACCTCTTTAAACACAGAAAAGTGGAGTGTCTTCTCTGAAATCAAAACCTCTGAAACATGAGCAATCACATTCACAACAAAACTCCATTCAACTTTTGTAAATATATATATAAATATAGCATAAAAATAAGATAAATCACCTTCACAAACTTCTGATTGCTAATCTAAAGCCCCAGCATTCTACAGCATCAAAATGTGATCAGGCCATTCTTGGCACTGCAGGAACTGCAAAAATTTTCAAAAATAAATCTCAAAGTTGCATACTACATCAGAACTATTAAAAAGTGACATTGTTGCATGTTATTTTTTCTGACAGATATACAAGGTAGGCTACATGACTAGATCACTGCTGTACCAGTTTCAGAGAATAATAAAAATAAAATTAGAACACTAGTCTAGAAATCATTGTACCACACAGAAGTCAGTAGTCACTTTAACTGTGGCTACATTTTATTTATGCATGCTATGCAGGAGTGAACGACAGAGGGTGTTAGCTTAAAGGAAAACTTGAATTCACTATCTGGAATACATCTTGTTTGCAACAATTCACAACACAAAAATCAGGTGCTGGGAAGCACAGCTGTGGCTCAGTGTAAATGGCACTGGGCAAACTGTCCATCACCTCGTCTTCAAGACCAAAGTAAAGAAATAAAAGAATTGCAAACAAACCCCTCGTCCCATCTCAAATCTTACTCCACAAATTCTTTGTGTCCAAAGAGTCCAGGTGGGCTGGTTGGGGTTTTTTGTCCCCTCACATCATAATGATTCAGCAAGGCAAGCGGGCAACCAGCACAGTCCTTGGGGCCTCACTGCCGGGAAGGGCTTTGCCCAGGGGCACCTGAACAGACCTCAGGGCTGGATCCTGCTGGGTGCTGGGCACTGCACACACAGCATCAGCACCCTCAAGTCACATACCCCTGGAGGAAGCCCTGGGCCAGTTTTAGGGTTACTTATGCATTCTGTGGGGGTTTCAGGAGCAGCAGTCACTTAAATCAGCAAGAAATAAGTATTTTTTTAATGTCTCCTGAAGTGCCTGTCTCTTTAGGCACCTTGACACACGCCAGGGCATGCAACTGCAAGCAAATAGTGCTCTGCTGTAAGAGCACTTTCTCATTTGTTTTGCCATGCTGATGGAGAAAAAAGCCACGGGGGCCTCTTTCTTCCATTAGTAATGTTTGAACAAACACAAAGAGCAAATGTGTCAAATACAAAAGCAGATTGGCAAGGGAGAGGGGCACTGACAGAGCCTTAAACGCCATGCACAGCTGAACCCACCTGTAAACTGCAACAGATTAAAAAAGGTCTGTTTCTTCAGCCAGCCTTCCTTTTTGCTGCCCAGCTAAAAGACCTGGCTTTGCCATCAGCAAGTTTCAGGATGGTAGTGATGTTCATGGTTTTATGTTATTTATGACTAATTCTTAGACTTGAATGGTTTTTAATGTCCCTTGCAGAATGGATAAATGTTCTCGTAATGACTTTCTGGGCAGCAACTCAGAAAACGTTTCTAATGAGATTTTTTGTGGCATGTCTTGGTATCAGTAGGTGTGCCTTTGTTTTCTAAAGCTTTCTAGGGGCAAAATGATTTACTCCACTCTTCACAAAATCAAGCAGATACAAATAGTAACAGATATAAATGGACAAACCTAAGCCTCCCCTGCTGTGTTCACCAGAGGGAAAGACTTCACTGGCGGGGCTCAGGGCTATTTTAGGTGCTGTGGATTATCTCATCCAGCATCTAGCAGCCAGAGCAAACGAGTCTTCTGTAAGTCTTGTCATATATGCCAGCCTGAACCAGATGTATTGGAGACTCTCAGGCACCTCAGATAGCACTGGGCAGATGTGTTTAGGCAGCTGGACTTTGTTCTGTTTGTTTCAATTCTGCGTGTTTGAAGAGAAAAAAAAAAAAAAGAGATATTTTTAAAGTTCCTTAATTTGTTTAGACTCCTCAGGAAGTGTATTTGTAGCTACAGTATTCATGAGCATCACATCTACATCCCAAATCACTGGGTTTTCATCCTGCTTAACTCAAATGCCAAATTTGTATCCTGGACACACATGTACTCCTCACCAAGTGCTTGCATTTAGATTTCAACTCTCAGGTGAAAATTGTCAAGTGTGGGTCTTACAACTGATTTGGTTACTTTCTTTTGGACATTTAAGTTCATAAAACCCCATTTATGTCACAAATGAGACTCATTTTAAAAGTGTTATAGAAAGTACCGGGTGAATATTATGGGAATTAACTGATGAATTGGTGTCTAGAGCGCCTGTAACAACAATCCCTTAAAGCTGTCTGGGGCTACTGCTGGAAAGATCCAAACTGCAGTGCCATTGAGTTCAGTATTGCATAGCTGGCAAGAAGACCCAAGCCCTTGCAGAAGTACTCAAAATCTAATTCAATAAAAAAAAGGCAGAACAGCAGTAGATGTGCATGTAGATTCAGTGCACAATAAAAGAAAATTACTTTCTTTTTTATTACCTACTCCACTGGAGTTACTGCATACGTATTCTCAGATCTGTCTTTGCCAGTTTCTGTGAAGGAGCGGGCCTGACCTCTCAGCTTCTCCCTGACTTATTTGAAGTTAAAAAGTGTTTGCCAGAGCACATATAAACCACATATGCACAAGGTCATATATACACAGGAAAGAAATTTGTGGTGAGAGATGCAGTTGATGGTGGGAGGTGAGGAATATTGCGTTCAGTGCTTTGGTATGTTGTGAACTTCAAAGCTTTTACAGTCAAATTGTGCACATTATGGTTAAAAATGCTCAGACTGGTCATTTGAATGCATTGATCTCTTTAAGCCATATGGGGTGGGTAGGCTTGGAAAAGGGAGAAAAATAGACCATGAGTTACTAGTTAGTCACCAGGAAAGTTCCTTTTGTTGGACCAGATTCCACCCTGCACAGTGTCACACATTTACAGAAGAAAGGATGCCCCAAATGCCCACCAACTATGGAAAAGGATGGGGCTTTGCTCTTTTGTGCCATTTAAAGAGCACTTCCTCTTAAGCTTTTCCCGTGAGTGTAACCCATTTCTCTGTGGCAGCAAAATGTACAATCTCCTGCTCCTCTTACAGTCAGAATTAAGCTAAAGATTCCATAGTACAAAACTGAGAAAGAAGAGGCAAAGAAAATTAACTTTGTCAAGGAACACATGAAGGAAATCTATGCGTAGATTTTGTGCTCAGGATGAAAGCACACAATGACAGCCCGTAGCTGCTTTTTGACCACAAGGAATTCAGAGCTGCACAGGACTAGCAATCCCAGCACCACTTGTCCCAGCCAACACTAGTGCGGCTAAATGCATTTAGCCATATATTTAATTAAGAGAACAAACAGACCAATACTCAGCTGCCAGCACTGCAGGGATACTCACAATGTAATTGTCTTAAAACATATTTTTAGATTAATGTGCCAAAAAAATATTTAAGCACTCAACACCAAGCTGTTAAGTTGAAGTGCTGCCTCTTGTTTGGCAAGGAAGAGCCTGAGTTTCCTTTGTCTGCAAAGCAGCTGCATAGAAGAAAAGTTGATGGTAAACCTTTGCAGGAACTTTCTTGTGAAAGATTTTTTCTCCAGTGATATACCACTTACAATTTATCCACAGGCAAATTACATGCTGACCCCATGGCACCCGTCTTGATGTGAATGAAAAACTGGTCAGTAAGTGCCTAAATATGCTTCTGCTCAGGAAAAAATGGATACCAAAATAAATACTGAAATTTATAACACACACTGCCTTGGTGTCTAGTCTGCCACCATTCTATGAGTTATCTATTCAAGCCAATGGTATCTTGCCTTGCTACCGACAACTCAGATTCAGTATCCTTGACCTCCCATAACAGCAATTCCTACAAAAGTTTGCCTAGCCCCTTTAAATTGTATGCTTATCTTTATATTTATATTTTTCAATACTTTGCATGCCTAGAAAGGGCAAAGCTCTTTCAGTGCAAGGTGACTTTCATGCTAGATCAATGAAAACAACAGGAAAGAATAAACAGGCAGCATCTGTAGGTGGCAAATCAATGCAGTATTGAAAAGACTTTCAGGACAAAGCCAGGCTCTGCAGACAAGCAGAGAAGGTGAAAAACATGAAGAACAGTAGAAAGAAAACAAAACATTTTCAAATATATTCCCCATCTGTATTCACCACATTGCCTGAATTCACTCCCCACACACATTTCTTGGTAGAAAGTTTGGGTTTCTGTTTTAGCCACGAAAAGTAAGTAGATTCACAGTATGTTGTATCAGAAAGATCATGGGGAGATGGTAGTTCTACAAATTGCTGGTATGTAAGGAGACTATCTCCCCTCAGAAATCTCCCGTCATGTTCCTAGCAAACACATGCCCACTTCATCACAGTAAGCAGGGAGACTAATGCCCCAAAGACCAAAGGTCCCCATACTGCAGAGTTAGACCCTGCAATGAATAGCTCCAGCCAGCACAGTACCTGGAGCACAGGCAGGGTAGCAGCACTGTTGCACCACGTACAGCACCAGCTGCAGCTTCAAGTCGATGCTACCAGGACAATCCAAGGAGGGTGTAATGCTAGTGATTTAATCCGAGG
The DNA here is from genome assembly GCF_023634085.1 of Falco cherrug. Classification (NCBI taxonomy): domain Eukaryota; kingdom Metazoa; phylum Chordata; class Aves; order Falconiformes; family Falconidae; genus Falco; species Falco cherrug. The sequence continues at coordinate 71,077,724 of NC_073698.1, read as the reverse complement.
AGAACGCTGAGCTTGAAAAGTCAGCACCCACAAGTATTCATTACTTACTGCTGACCCGGATTTTGCTTTCAAGCACAAGCAACCAACATCTGCTTTTCCTCTGAGCCTACTAGCAGCTGTGTAGCTCTAGTAGTGCAGGGTGGATCTTAAGCCAATGCAGGCTTAGTGCTGCACTAGCCACCTTCGTGTGGCTTCTAGTTGATTTAGGGCACTGACAAAGCTGTTTGCAAAAATCTGCCTGGAAAAGTTAAAAAGGATAAGTAGGAGAGGCAAAAAAATGTTAACCTATATGTGAACTATATTTGCCATGCTGTAAACTCAAAATACATTTCAGGATTAGGGAGAGCTTAGCTGGAGCTTGTGAGCTCCTGGGAACAAAGCGTGGTGCAGGTTTGAATAAGTCTGTTCTGTTCTGTATCTTTACAGCAAAACCAGGGAAGATCTGCCAGACTGTTCAGGTCAGCCCTGAGTTTTAGAGCTCAGCTGAGCCTGAAACTCACAGCTTACCTCAGGGGAACTAAAGGTTTTGGAATTAGCCATAGTCTTAAAATCAAAAGGCTTTCATCTAATCCTGCCTTAGCCACTCCTGTGAAATGCAATGACAGTAATTATTTTTTAAAACTATTGAAACTGAGGACAGTAGTCCCAAAACAACGTCACAGAAGAACCGCTCAGATGCTGGGGAATAAATATATCAATGAGATCAAAGGCAAGCTCTAGGAAGAAGAAAAGACCACCCTGGCAAATGAGGCCCTGTAATACACCACCATACTTCTTTTTCTGCTGAACCATACAATGGTTGCCTGGAAAACCTTGTACACCTGTGCATAACCATTTCTCTTTAGATGAAAGGCTATATCCAGAGCAAAAAGACATTAACAGTCTGAGGAAAAGTTCTAAAAGATCCCTGCCTCATTAGCTTCCCTGAAAACTATGTCATTTCCTGTCCTAATCTCCACCTCTCTTTGACCTTCTTTCCTCTCTGCTGGAGACACACAACATAAAACAAAGACAAGGTGTGTAGGGATCTCCAGTGTCCTCATCACTGTCTGACATTGAGAAAAGTCAGCTTACAGTCACAAAACTGGGCTGAAGACCAGTGCATGCAGGTAGCTGTGACTACATGTCACAGCCTGCGTCCTGAATTTCCTGACATCCTTTCCATAAAAGCCTCAGGCAGGTAAAGATCATGTGGGAAGCAAGGAGGTAGAGGGGCAGCTGCACAGATGCTGCGATGCTGAGTTACCTGTGGAGAAAACTGTCTGGAGCAGGGAATGCCGATGGAGATGGACGATCACCTCTTCTAAACCTGCTAAGGACTGAGAGGTGGGGCAGCTTTCGTAGGAAGGGATGGCACTGTCAGTGCTGCGGCCCCAGCCTTAAGAGCTGGTTGGAGTGGAAGAACTGGACAAAAAGAGCTGGTGTTCAGTTTAGGCCACAGAGGTGTTTGTATTTGCTTCTAACCTTTTCTTACAGCCCTGTAATTAGAAGACTGAGCTTACGACGTGCTGAAACCAACCCTCACACAGTTTTGCCCTTCAGCACGCTTTCTATTAAATTGGACCTGGGTACTACTGAGCCGGTTTGAGGTGTGTCTCTCCAGAAGCAGCGAGGCTTCACCAGCAAACCCCAGCTCATGACTTGATTAGGGACAGGACTTGCTTAGTGCTGTTGGTCTGGCTCCAGCGCCAGTGTGGGGAGGACTGGCATCGCTATCTGCTCAGTTTTCAAGAGCAGTCAGTGTAAGCCTGCACCCTTTTCTGCTGAGCAACCCCTCCTCCCAGGAGAAGAGCCTCACAGCTGGGGGAAAATCACAGGTTTGATACTAACACTCTCGTTTTATCAACAGGAGGTGGTTGCAGGTGGCCCCAGATCTGCTCGCAGCAGTGTGGATATGTGGTGAAGAGCAGCTATGTGATCTCTCACGGTGTCGTTTATCAAAGGACTGAGCCCTTTGGAGCTCAGCTGTACTTACGCAGCAGTCAAGCTAGCAGTGCTCTCACTAGGCACAAAAGGAAATAGCCGTGGAGGACAAGGTCCTTTGCATACCTGTGCAGATTGAGTCAGTCTGCTATACAAACTTCCATGAAGCTGCCCTTTTTCTTGGAAGACAGGACATTGATCTGATTTCATGGTTTCACAACTGAGTAGGAAGTTACTGATGACTTTCTAAAGGAATTCAGTCACAAACACTTTTCCACTTCCTTCAGTTCTACCAGCTGGTCTCATAAAAGCCTTACTCTCCCCCTTATATTCTTACTTGCCTTGGACTTTGGGAATTTCATGGCCACAGTACCGATATGACAGCTGAACTGGGAGGATTTCTCTTTCTATATCTTTCTCTTGCTCAACTGAGCAGTCCAGTCCGAAGTATTTCTTTTTTAACTTCTTGTGCATCACAAATGAATGCATGTGATGCTGAATGCCAGGGGCTGAGTCCCAACCCCAGGGTCTAGAGTTTGATCCAGAATGACAAATACAGGCAGGGGTGAATATTTTTTGTTTGGTTGGTTTTTGTTTTGTGGACTAATTTTCTTTAAAAAAAAAATATGAGTGAGGGGGTGGGGGGCAGTGAACAGGAAAAGTACCATTGTAGTAGTTGGAAAAGAATCACAAAGAAGAATTCTGAGCATAGAATCCTGGCCAGTCCCAAAGCCAGACAGGTAACCCAAACCCCACCACTGCCAACTAGGTATGAGGCAGTGTGAGGAACCAGCAACCTGGATTTTCAGTGATCTGGTTATGCTCTGTTGACAGAGCCTGAAATTAGGCTGTCCTGGTCAAGCTCGGCCATCTGGCAAATCTAATTGGAAAATTCATCTTGTTGACAGACCACCATAATACTACTTGCATCTTTAAAACAGATCAGTGGAAAGAAGCAAGCATATGAAAATGAGACCTCCTGTACATCTGCACCACGGTGTGGAACTCACGGCAGAGCTCACCTTGTGGAGACGGACCAATAGGAATGTTCGAACGAAAACCATCCTGACAATTCCCAGGCTTAATAGAAAGCAGTGTAACAAAACACATAACCAAACTCAGGCAGGAAAAAAGTCTTGTAGGCCACAGTAGGGAAAATTAATAAATGCTGTCCCAAGACATGTGCTTTGTGAGGTCAGACTGCACACCCAGAAAGGAACAGTGAAATGGGTCCTTAATAACAAGTGAAAAGGGAACTCATCCATCACCATCCATATTTCTATAATAAGCCAGTTTTTAAATGTAGCTTGTCTAAAAAACAACAGTGATTGATGATCATACTCTGTGCAGAGGAACTCACCATTCAGAGCTGCTGGTTTTGATCCTGCGCTTGGTTAACATTCCTGTTTGTTTTTCTCACAAATTTGTCTTGCACCCCATGGAACACTAAGGTAAGCTTTCTTCAGCCATTTTTTCAAGGGGATCCCAGTCTCTGCCACTGTGGGGTGGCATACAATCCACCTGCACATACTTTACAGAATGTACATGTGAAATTGGCTCACACTCCATGTCATTGGATTTGCACATGTTCAGCCTCACACGGTAATCACAAGAGACATCAGTAGGATAATCATGTCAATGCTGAATTAGTCTAACTGAAATGCATCTTCTGCTAAAAATGCAAACAGGTAGATTCCAAAGTCCATGTGATTGAAAGCCATTCCTGGAGGTAAAACAGATTTTTCAGTTCAACAAACTTTTCCTTTAGATATTTTGTCTACCAAAATGTATAGGGCTTTTCCATCCACTGGCAGTGCCATTTCCTCCAGAAAACTGAAGTGTCCATATCCACAGTAGAAATATTTCTTTCCAGCTATCCTGTTCTGAAATTTTGTGGATGCTGTGGTAGTGATGTCACTTCCAATTTTTCCTCTGGGTAGAACAGATCCCCAGTGACTCCCTATAACCAGGGACTGTGTGTGTGCCAGCTCCATTCTCCAACAGAAAATGACTGGACATCATGGAGTAAGGAAGGAGCCTGACCTGCAGAGCAGAAAGTAACTATCCAGACTGCAACTTCCAGGATACACCATTTCAGAATTACAGGTTTCCTCAGGTTTGAGTTTTCCCTGAATCAGGCTAGGCAGAAATTTCAACACTCTCTCTCACATCCTACTGAAGTCTCCTGGCTGCAAGGTCATTCTGGCTGTACAAACTTCATAATTCTCCTTTACTAAATTAAAATAGCTATATGCTTTTTTTTTTTTTTTTTTTTTTTTTTTTTGACTCCACACTGAGACAGAACTCGGTATCAAAACTTCAAAATTTTCCTGAAAATTATTGCTCAGTGTTCTCCTGGGAAATACTTACCTGCACAGTGAGTGTATAGGATTTTCCTGGTTAAGCGTACACCTGAACCAGCCGCCTAGAGTAGGCACTTGTAATATGCCTAAAGAAAGTGCCCAAGAGATATCTGAAATATATCCTCATAAATATATAAATTACATACTCCGTTTGCCTCCAATGACTGTAGAAATATATCTTTTTATACTCTTTCCCAAATGACAGCGTCAGGCTATTCTCATTTTGTATTAATGGTTGTTATAAATGTGAAGCAAAGACGGAGTGGGGCTTGAGATTTCCAGGGTGTTTGTACATAGAAGCACAGCTGGTAAATCAAGACCAAGAGAAGCAGGGTGTTATGTATGGTACTTTGTAGTTCTCCCACTGCAGGGGACACCCATTCATCTGAAAACAGTGTGTCACTTTCTCCTTCTGTGGGCGGCTTCTTGAGATCTGGTAAGAAGTACCACACGCAGCTCCAGGTGTTGTCTCCACCCTGGCCTCAAGGCAGTCTCTACCAGCTTTGCCGTAAACCAAGTGTGACTTTCCTGCATATGTAAAATTAAAACAGAATATTTGACCCACTCCATTGTACTGGGAATTTACCTCGCTAGAGCAAAGCACTAACAATACAGAGAGACCTTTGGTGGGAGCTGAGCATTTAATGGTGTTTGGGACATCTGTTCATTGCTCTGCTTCTTTCAGGGCCAAAATGTCAAGGTTCTCCCCAGGTACCATGGTTACATTGTGCTAAAGTGACATACTTAGTGCTCCAAAGAAGTGAGCTGCATGAAATGGAGATCACTCACTCAAAGAAGGCGCTTCCTCACTATTATTCTAAACCAACACAAACACACAGAAAAACCGTAAGAGAAGCCCTATGTTAAAAAGCCTGGGCTCCGAACAACCCCAGCTTAGAATAACCTTTCTTGAGCAGAGGAAACATCTTCTGTATTTCTGTCCCACGGATGGACATTATTTCCCCACATTTCTATGCAAAAGCCTCTCTAACAACATGCAGAAAATCTATGCTCAGCTGCAGAGATGTCCTTGCCTCACCGAATCATGGTTCTGCCAGGACCCTAGAGTCACTGGGTACAGCTAGCACAGCACCCGCCACTGCCATTTGAAATCTGCAGTAACAATGTCACACTCCAGGAGAACCAGGACAGCCAGACACCGTCTTGTAAGGTGAAATTGTCTCTATCACCCTTTGTTTAATCATGCAGCAATCTTTAATATTTGCTAATTCATTCAGAAAGATATGTGGAATGTAATAATACTGTAATATTAATCTCAGAATATCCTTACCTGAGAAAGACATCTAAAAAGAGAAGAATCAAAGTGTAGAGGAGATAATAAAGGAAAAAAAAAAAGAATTGAGGTATTACTGCTACATCAAAGCACAAGAATATCCTAGCAGTCAGACCGAGTTATAAATGTGTCATGTATCTAGAACAGAAAAAAGGTCTGTGATTAAATTGGCTACCATAAAAGCTGGAACTCCCCAAATATAAACATACCACTGGGTTACAATATATACACATGTATACTTTAATAGGTCATCTTCTGTTTTTATTTGGTTAAAAGTGTATCTTTTCAACTCCACTTTACTTCAAATGTAAAGATGAATACCTACATCTGCCTGGAGATTGCATAGGTACCTACAATTAAGCTCGCCAGAGTCTTTCATGTCTATTCATTCACCTTGATATGCCAAAAATATTAAGAATTAGTCTTCACCTTCTTAACAGAGAGCCCTAGGCAACCATACAACTGTGCCACCGCATCCACAAGACATACGTCGGTTGAGGTGAGCATCTTCGGTGCTAAACACATGACATCCCCCTGATTATGTGCCACTTCAAATGTCATGTCTTGAACAGTGAACATCACATTACATTTGTTAGATAGAGAAAATGAATCTTTATTTGGATGTGTTTTGGTTTTTTTTTTAACTGGGTTCAGTCACCTATCCATTATTTGGGAGCTAAGAGCAGAGATGTTCCTAAATGTGTCTAGGTGCAATTCCTGCTTTCACTTATAATGCCATAAAATAGAAGCAATTCCTCTTCCTTCAGGGTAGCACTGGCTTTATATCAAATGTCACAGAGAGGAATTCAGCCCTTGGTCTCACTTTGTGTTACCAAGAGGTTAGTCTTTGGGGGCAAAGTGCCTCATCTGTGTTCTCATGGGACAGTCCCCATCAGTGGAAAAGCTTTAGGATAAATCCATATAGAAGTCAGAACCAGTGGAAAACTGGGTAAGCTCCCTGCACCAGGTCTTCCCAGTTGCCTTACAGACTGAGGCTGTGAAAAAGGACTTTTAGAAAAAGGTATTTCATAAGAAAGACCCACAGTTAAATCAAATAGGTCTACTGCAAAAAAGATACTCTGACAAATAAAATTTTCCATTCTCTTCTCATATTGATACTTTCCAGTGCACAGCTGAACCTCTGACACTCTTTCACACCTCCAAAGTAAGTCTGCAAAATCATAAATAAATTAGCATTAACTAGTCAGTTTATTTTTGATTCAAGGAATGAAAATTCACAGTTACAGGTGTTAAGAATCTTTCTGATATGCAGCCTCATGCATTCCTCATAAGCTCTTTCACGGTGCACCCTTAATGCGGCTTCCTTTGCTCTGCGCAGTGGTGCTGAGGTTGTCTTGTCAATCCCTGCTGCTCCATGTTGACTCTAGTAATTCTGGTAACGTTTCTTTTACCAAGCTCTGGAGAATCTTCTACAGCAGGACTGTGCAAGCAACAGGGATGCTTTGGTGGGCTGGGAGTTGAAGTGTTTGGCGACTGCAGAGTTTGACTCCTTGATAAATGCCAGGATGATGACATGGAGAATGAAGATGCTAGGAGAGAACAGGTACTCTTTAGCGAGAGAAAATATTGACCCACCATGAGCTTGGATATAACAGTTCAACACCCTCCCAAACACCCCCCCTGAAATTTATGATGGAACAAATGACTCCATGACTATGGTAACAGAGCGATAGTCTTGTGTAAAGAGGCTTTTCGCTACTTTCCTTTTCGCTTTCATCCTCACAAGTTCAAACCAGTCTCCTTTTTAGGTATTCTCATTTACTAAGCTTGCAGCTCTTGTTATTCAAAATGCATCCTTTGTTCTTATTTTTCTTCAGGAATCATCTTCCAGACACTGCTGGGGACAGGTTCCAGGCTACACGGACCTTTGCCTGACCCAGTACAACCATGCTTACCTCCTCTGGTTTGCTATTAACTATACTGTGCCACTGAAAAGTCACTTTTTACAAACATATCAAATGAGAGCAGCCACTACTAGGCACCCTCCTGGCACAAAATGATGACAATCATAATGAATGAATGGCAATAAACTGGAAGCTGGAGGGAAAATGAAAGAGAATAAAATAGGAAGAAACAAAGTAAAGTTGTATATTTTGCTTCACATATTTCTTTAGGGGGGGGATTTTTTGGTTTTCAATGATTGTATAAGAAACACTGGTGTAGTAGAAAACTAAACTGTGAGAGGCATCCAAAGACTAAAGATATGATATGCAAGGTGGGGAAGCAACAGCACAGACTGAGTACATAGAGAGTAAAATAATTCAGTATGATTAGTTTTAGGAATGCAAATCATCCATAGCTACCACTGAAAACTCGGAAGCTGAGGGTTTAAAAATCAAAAGCATGCCTTTGAAAATTGTCTTACAAATGCACAATGTCAGCACTTAGATACACAAAAGGAATATTGTGATTCTTCTTGGGCACCCTAAAAGACAGGAATCTGGAGTTCCTCTGTGTGAGGGTCAAGAAATTTCTTGACTGTATCCTATAAGCTGACAGTATCTGTCTGCAGTACAAAACCACTGCCGGACTAAAATACTGAAAGGTATTGTGGCCAGGCAGCTGCCTTGGATAAAATGAAAGCTGCACTGCTAAATCAGTGTTCACCGTCACACACAATTCACAAACTGTTTATTTTCTTTACCCAATGTATGTGCCTTCTATATACCTTCCCAAGCTGTTGAAAGAAACCATTCTGGTCTTGCTTTTAGAATCTGGAGAAAATTGCCCTTCCTCCTGCCCTCAGATACCCCAACACATGCCTTCTGCACCAACAGAACTGCATTGTCTTCCCTTGCATGTCTCCATGTTTCACTCTTTACGAGGGAAGAGATGGAAAGTTTAACACGCTTGCCTCTTTGGATGAGTGGGCAACCCTGCCAGAAGAGAGAGTCATTTGGGCCAAGTTGCAACATGGTATAAACAGAAAAACAAAATCTAAATCTGCAGGCTGTTGGGGAGCCCTTAACAACACACAGCTGCAGTAAGGGACAGATGCAAGCATAGCTGAATTGACATCAACTGCTTATTAAACAAGCCATGACCAACAGATGGGAACACTGCTTTATTAAGACAGCCTTCTCCAAATGCTGAATGAACTATCTGGGAAATGAGACTGGAAAACAAATGGGTGCTAAAAATGTAGAATCCTACTGTGGGAACCCAGCCAATCCACTAGACAGCCAGGTGCCACAGCTGTTACACTCTTGAACCCCATTCAGAGGAACCAGATTTGCCACAGAAAAGGATAGAAAACGATAATTTCCAAAGGTCTTCCAACTGCCCCATATTGGCAGTTACACTAATTATCAGTGCGATTGATTCAAGTCACAATCTCATTGTAAATTAAAAAGGGGATTTGGGCTCTTTTAGCTATGATTTGTGAATGCATCAGGCAATGAAGTCTATTACTGTGTATCATACCTGTACTTCACTCTGAATTGTTTAGTTTTTTACTGGATCACCATTTTGGTGAAAATCAACAAGGAAATTGTGTGAAATGAACATTGATTTTAGGCACTATGAAACAGAGAGAAGACTAGAAAGACAGGGAGAGGAATTTTTATGTAGAAACAAATACATGTTCTTTAAAGTATCTATAAAAACAATTATTGCAATAACCAATGACAGATCTTCGTGTACTTGTGATCTTGTTCAATCAAATAGTATTATTCGAGTTACCTAAACAAAGAATTAGACCACTAACGTCAGCAGGAATTTGCCAGGACCTCATTCACTCTCTTATAAACACACAGAGCATCCTGTCGTGGTTTAACCTCAGCTGGTGACAGTCCCACGCAGCTGCTTGGGTTGGGCTTACATATAAGCGGGTGGGTTGAGATAAAGACAGTTTAATAGGTAAAGCAAAAGCCATACACACAAGCCAGGTAAAACAAGGAATTCATTCACCACTTCCCATGGGCAGGCAGGTGTTCAGCCATCTCTAGGAATGTCGGGCTTCATCATGCGTAATGGTGACTTGAGAAGACAAACGCCATCACTCTAAATGTCCCCCCTTCCTCCTTGTTCCCCCAGCCTATATACTCAGCATGACATCATATGGTATGGAATATCCCTTTGGCTAGTTCAGGTCACCTGTCCTGGCTGTGTCCACTCCCATTCTCCTGTGCCCCTCTAGCACTCGCTGGCAGGGCCCAAGAAACCAAAAAGTCCTTGACTTGGCATAAACATCACCCAGCAACAACTAAAAACATCCATGTGCTATCAGCATTGTTCTCACACCAAATCCAAACCACAGCACTGCACCAGCTGAAACCAGGGCAGTAACACAATAAGAGCGGCAAGCATACACATTAAAATAATAACGTGTTAAATGTAATAGTTCTGGAATAAATAAGACAAATTTACACATTGCCACAGTAATGAAGCTAATATACACTAAATATCTAACATGATTACTTAACCTTTATTCACTTCTGGTTTTTTCCCTGACTGGGAGCAACAAGAATGTGTTGTTGACAGTTCCTCATAATCAGGGATATTTTAGCTGAGCCCAAATCAAACCACATACATTCCATTCCAAAATGCTGCATTAATTCAGAGGACCCACAGCTCTGTGGAAATATAAGGCTTCATGGAAACACAAGGCTTCTTCAACCACCTATATAAGTGCCATGCAGCTGAATCATTATCTTGGAGAGCACAAAAATCTGTCTCTATACTGGGCAATGCTCCTTCAAGTTCAGGAGAACTTACTTCCTCATATAACAGATGAACATACAAATGAAAGCAGAACCGTAGGAAGTGTTGATTAACACATGGAGTAGTTACAAAACACAGCCCAGATTACTAAAAAAATATGTATGTATCTGGAGAGTTCATAAGAAGTGACAACACAAACCTCTGGAATGATAATGTAGGAATTGCTGATGGCATTAAATGCTTTTGACACATTATACACCTACACACATAGGGAAAACCATTGCGTATAAATATGAAGAAAAAGCCTTTACTTCAGGCAAACAGATCAGGGCTACTGAGCTTTTTTGAAAGTTAAAAGATATCCAAATTATTCAGGTATTTGATATTACAAGGAAAAGGCTATGTGGCAGGACTATGCATCTTTCAGATAAACCAGATCCCAGTTTAACAGGCTGCTTTTAGAAATCTTGAAAAATTAAGTATAACTTAGTTACTGTAAAAGGTATTTAGGTACCAAAGTTATTAGTTTTAACTATTTATGGTATTTACAGGTATTCAAAACAGTTATCTGAGATGCTGACTATTTTTAAAAAAATCTGCCATTGTTATAAACAATCAAGAAATAATGAGGTAAACATTGAGGAAAACAATTAGTAGGAAAATCAGATAAGCGGTCACTCTGATGAACATTGGCATGTCTAGTGTATGAAGGGCAATAACTAAGATTTCAGGGTTATGTAGGTGTCTGAAGATGAAAACAGGGTGTTGCAGCTCATACATACTTTGGCAATTTAGGCTCCAGCCTAAATATATCCAGCCTTGTTTGAACATAATGAAAACTCCGTGAAGGGAAAATGTACTATTAGATACCTGATATTTTTAATATCTGGTTCACAGAGACTAACTGAGCCATTCATTAGGACAATAGAGCTTTCCAACACTTCACCTATGTTATTCAATACTTAATCATGTCAATATAATTAAATATGACTACTTCTGAGGGTAAGTGTTAACCTGTGTAGGCGAATTTCACAGATCTGGTGCTCAGCATATATTGGACTGCCAAACAGTAAGTGTAAACTGACAGTTCATACTAGACCCAAAACTTGGGCAGAAGGAAAAAACAATGCCAGGCAAATTTGGGTTTTTTGTTCCCTTCACTCTTTGAATTGAAATCCAGTTCAAACAGATGTATGTCAGGGGTCAAGTAATACATTTGATATAATTTTAAAAATTATATACACAAAATGCTATGCAATAATTAGTACAGTTTGAAAATGGGACAAATCTACACCCAAAGAGGACAAATACACAATCACATTCAGAAACTGGATAAAGAGATAGCTGATGAAACCCTGTGAGGATGACCACATAGTCTTATTTAACATCTTCATCAGCTCTCTGACTTTCCCCTTTCTGATAAAACACAGAAGGATATGTAAACAAAAATATACTTAAGCAAAAAAAAGCCATGTCCAATGTCCACACTGTCATAAGAGGACAGGGTACCTTCTTTAGCATGTTCAACCTGCATACCACCTCAAAGTCTGCTTAGAGTCTTGATAGAGTACTATGAGATTGCTTGGTAAGTCAAGGCAGGATTCAAGTGCATAGATAGCCACTACTCCAGTTTAATCTTTCCTTAAACCTGCATGGAATCAGTAACAGGACTTGCTGATCACATTAGCATTAATTCACATTTACTCAGCATCTGCATCTCAAGATGCCCAAGAGGGAGGAGTCTGGGATAACTGAGCATTTCCAGTGAAGTAGCCCTACCTGTGGAAGCCATGGTCTCTCACACAGCTACGGGACAAGCCCAGCACCTCTGTTTTCATATAATTCTGATCATCATAATGCCCATTATAAGCAATGTAAATGGAATTTCCAGACAATCTTTAAAAGATGAGTGAGAACACAGAAGGAAGGTTCAGAGGCACCAAATCAAGTTGATATACAAAATGATGATTGAGTGAATCTATAATCCACTACTTCTGGAAGCAAATAATTAATAAGGATGTTGAGAACATGTTCAAAATAGTAGGTACAACTAGCAGGTATGGATAAAAATCCTCTTATCTTTCCACTGACAGTAGGATCTTTAAAATGACGAGCTGACTGTGGCACGTAATGGCACAGCTACACTACCTCAGGTCTCTACTGCAGAGTGACAGCAAGTATAGATACTGATGTCAGCTTTAACTGACCGAGCTCAGACACTAAAAGCAATTTAACCTCTGAAGCATTGAGTTCCATATGCAATAACTTAATGCCTGCAATAGAGACATACCTCTAATGTAACAAGTAACACTAGAGGGACTGGAATATATACTCTGCTTGCTAGCAGGTGCTAAGGTTGGTGAACGTTGGTGTTACTGCATCATCACTGCTACTACAAATGTTAGGGAAATTGAGGTAGCTATGCCGGAACATGCGTTATTCAGTTCTTTCTTTGTTGTGGAAACACATACTGAGAATGATCAGTGTGAAGAATAGTTTCCAAAGGAGGTGAAAGAACCTCATCACATAGGAAATGGGAAAGCAAGCTGGTCTAACACCTAGAAATGCAGAAACCTGGTTCCTTGTGTGGGGATAACTGAAGGCCCATCAGATCTGTTTAATGCCTAATATTTATAATTTTCCAGAGCTACTTCTTTACCTCCAAATTCTTCTCCACTGCTAGGCAGTGAATTTCTTCCTCTCTGTTTCACTTCCCTTCTGGAGACAAACAAAAGATCATCACAGTTGGACATCCTGTCCCTGGGATGTCTTTCATCTATTGGTCTCTTCTTTTTCTTTTTTCCCCTATCTTCTTTCACAATACTTTTCTTTGCTTCTTCTCCTCCTTCATCTTCTACAGATGAGTGAGAATAGGGCTTTGTGGTCTCTCTGTCCAGGCTAGAAAATTAGAAAGGAAACACACTAAGCTATAAGCGCACATAACGAGCCATTTAAAATTCTTTTTTACATGACATAGATTTCACCTTTTTCCACATCTCACAGTACTGAAAAGAGAAGGGCTTATCACACTTCTGACCATTTGACAGGGCTATAAATATCTTACAATTTAGTTGCCCTTTTATTTATAAAATCAGTAAAGATTAGCCTAAAACAGGGCTCTGGCCCCTAATTCTCTCTACCTCTTACAACTCAAAAATGAATTTGGGCAGTAATTGTCTTTTGTGGCCCCAGAGCACACAGTGTTTTACTTTGCATATGGAATTCATTAGTTACATTTGCAGAGTGCCTGTTCTGCCATAATTCCTTCTTTCCACTGTGATGGCAGGAAACCACCCCAAACATATGCTAGCATCTGATATTAAAATGATGAGAGCTATATTAGTACTTCTAAAGATTAGTGGATTAAGCATGACGCCTAGTACACACCACATGAACATCAAAAGACAATCCCAAAGAACCTAGAGCTGACGAGCTATTGTAACACATCTATGTGCACCAGGGACTCCCTGTCAACAGGGAAGCATGGGCTATCCCTTTTACTTTTTTCCTTCTACAAGATTCAGCATACAAAGAGTTTCTCAAAAACTCAAAAAGAGTTTCTAAAATCATATTACATGCAAATTTTTTGTTTCCTTTCTCATTAAATGATGCTTCTACTTTGTTTCTGTCAACAAAGTCAGCATGTTCTCATTAGAACCCATGAACAATATGCTGAACTATTCCCCTCTAATAAGTGTGACGTGGGAGGTAGGAATCTATTTTAGAATATAATAAATAATGTTTCAGTGGGGAGCACACTTCCATGCCCTCTAAAAGGTAGGGGGTCTAATGGAAACTCTCTCAGTCTGGGCTGGAGCACTGCTATAGCATTGCTAATATTAGTAACTGATTAACGGGTAACTAATGAAATACAGTTGTGTAATGGCTTTGAATGTACACCTTGGCATAAAAGGAAAACAGTCATTCAAAATGGCATGGCAGTTACATGAAGAAACAAATATAAAGTAAAACCATGGCCAGTACCAGCTTTTTGTGATGCAGCCACTGAGTTAACATAGACAATGCCCAGAAGAGGATATTATGTATGTCTATATGATAATAAAGTGACATGTTAAGCAGCAAGAAAGGAAAGAGTTTTCTCTTTACAAGTATGTGGCTTTACAGGGAACTCAAAGCCTAGCTGAGAATGTTACAAGCAAAAGACAAACATTCTGAATTAGTAAGCACATTGTCAGGGACTGCCTACTCAAATATTGCAAAGTAATTTACTGTAAAGTGGTAGATCCAAGAAATAGGAGACTTAAAAGACTCAACTATAAAAGCTCTATAGTAACCAGGCTTCTATCGTTAATTCTTGGAAAAGACACTAAAAATTCAGCAGAACCAGGTATGACACATCACGTGGAAAAAGACGGGGAGAAATTTAATGCAGTAGATGATGGAGTTGGGAATGTGCAAAAGAAGGTGGTGTGATTCTGGCAGCAAACTGTGGAATATTGTGGATCAGTAGTGAGCATCAAGGTTTTTATTGGCATGCCAATGCTTTTCCATCTGGGTACCTGGGGGTTAGGTCTATGTTGCGTATATGCTAAAATTCACTATTTATGTAGTTTATCCAATGCCAACAGAGAACCCTGGGAATCCCAAAAGCTCAAATATGTCTAGTTCAGGGCTTTAAGTAGGTATCTAAGTTAATCAAGTCTGAGTTTCAGATGCTTAACTCTCTTCATCATTTGTTATTAGCTGCTTTACACATTTCACTGCACTCCGTACTATAAATCTCAACATTCAGTATACATCCATGCACTAGCACCTAAATCCCACTGTCAGAGCTGCCAAAAGCTCAAGTGTTACTGCTCTGAGTTCCACAGCATCCCTTTGTGTATCTGGGCCTTGGAGTGCTTAATACACTAGCAATCAGATGTAAGTAATAGCATCTGAGAAAATGTTGTTTGGAGGCACTTCTCATGTTCCTTTAATGGAAGTAATTCGAGGACAATCCAAATAGTGCTATCCTCAAAGATAGAGACATTTTTCAGTAAAAACATTGTCATTTCAAATATGGTGGTTTGTTTCTAAAATCTACAACAGCTGTGAGAAAAAGCAGAAATGAAGTAGTGAAAACTTCAGACCTTAAAACAACTGTAAGACATTATATGCTCAATCATTATGATTACAAAATTTATGCTCTATTCCAGGCCATGCTAAAAACTGGTTTAGGTTGGTTTAAAGGGGGTTAAATGGATGCCTTAACTGAGAGTCCATTATTTTGTGCTGTGGTAACAATATTATTTGGAATATTTTATTTAGATTTCATTAATTTAATTTCAGTCATCTACTATACAAACTGGCCAGTGCATTTACAAACAAATCAGTGTTTACTAGATTGAAACAGTATATAGAAATTTACAAATGTGGTTTGAATATGCAGTTTCACATACTATTTTACCCAGAGAGCTGCCAGATTTGATATCACTTCATCTAAAATGTAGGTCTAATGAGTACATTTATTTCTTGCTTGCAAAAATTTAATACATTCATTCCAGTAAGTTCTCCAAAGAATTCCATAACTCAATTTTCTCATCATTTGTGCATAACAATGCAAGTCAGCTTGCCAATAACATCTCTTTGGAGAATGAATATTTGATATTAAAGCACTCAGTCATGAAGGAAAGCATGTAGAATGAAAGATAGTTTTACAGATTATGCATTTAGTCACATCTTTTCTTAATAAGGTACCTCATTTAGAGTATAATCCAACTCAGTGGAAGGGAAACTTCCACTGATTTGGTTGGAACACAGCTCAGCTACATACTTGATTCTTTTCAACTGGTTGTGTGCATTAAGTAGGAAACTGTGGTCTTCAGGTTTGCTTTTTGGTGAAAAGAAGCTGACATCATGTAGTTGATCTGGCCTCGAAAAAGGCATTGATATACTTGATGTATTTCCAGATTTGGAATTCTGATCAGTAAAGTGGGGGTATTAATTTGTTTATGTGTTGTGGCTGCAAGCTGGCAGAAAAGTGAGTTTCAAACTGTGCTGGAATCACTACTAGAAAATGTGTGGGAAACAGGGCTTGAATCAGCGCTGCTTTTTTGTTCCATCATTCTCGGGGAATCCATATATCAGCCTACAACTGGTGCCCTTGCCCATCATTTTTAGGTGTAATCTTTAACACTGATCTTAATATTAGAATATTTCAATAAAAATGAAGTACTTCTGAACTTGCCTTTAAAGGTGGGATTTGTCTTGTTCATGCAACCTCTTGGGAAGAAATCTCCCATGACAGAGAAGATACAATTCTTTGGCAGCGGTGCACATACTACATTGACATACATGGAAAAGGAAACCCTTCAGTCTAGAATCCCTAAAGGATGTCAAGGCAGATGGAAGATTCAGAACAAAAGTATATGTTTCCTCACACAAAATGTGAAACTGTACAACACCTTCTGGGAAGAGGCTATGGATGTCAAAAGTTTACATGGGTTCAAAAAAGTAACCTCATGAATTTGTGGAAAAAAATCCATCAAGGCTGTTTAATATGGAGACTCCAACTCTGCTTCAGAAAATCCTTAAATCACAAACTTCTGGAGTCTGGGAATGTATTCTGGAGTAATATCCCTAGATGATTGTTCTGACCTTATTCTACTTCCTAAGATTTGCTGTTACTAGCTGTCAGAGATTGTTGGTGCTCTGAAGGTCAATACTAACAATTCAATGTTATTTCAAATGGATTAAACTATAACTTAATACAAGATGAAAAAGTAAACACCACTTGGAACCACTGCATGTTCAGCATGCACTTCACATGAGAAAAATGTTACCCCTGAGGTACATAATTCTGCAGAAGTTAAGTAAGGGCTCATTCCTGCACGGTGTCCCCATCATTCTCTAGATTTAAGCCCAGTAGAAGATTCAGTATCTTAGAAACAATTTGCAATTTAATGCATAGTTTTATATCTCAACAGATGTCTTAAAAGAAAAGTAAGATCTACAATTAAAAGAAACTCCATCTTACCTTCCAGCAATCCTCTAACAGCTTCCTGGGGCTAAGCTTCAAAAATTATCACATGCCCCCAGTGTCACCAAAATGAAAATAGGGCAATACATTGCCAGATAATAAAATGAAGACAGTTAATGCTCTTCTGTTTGATATGCTTGTGGGTCGAATCACTTGGTTGCATGTGTACAGCAAGGCAGTTCACAACTGTAGCTAGGGTACTACATACGGAAATCTGACAGCATAGTTCAAGCCATAGGGCAACATTTAGAATTCATCTAAAATATTTTTTGCATCTTTCAGTTCAAGCATACTCACGTCATATAATCCATTTGCAGCATTCTTATGTACTGACAGGAAAAGGCATACTTATTCTGGCTGATTTTAATAAGCCCACTTCTTACACAGTGTTCCTGCAACAACACAACATTTGTCTAATTTAAATCTAAATCTGAGAAACTATGAAGATACTTACGTATAAAAAGTCAACTGTTTTAATGTGACTGTAATCAGCCTTTAAATGATGAAGATAAAAGTTTCAAGTACAAAGTACATGTTCTTAACATGTGCTATGAAAATTGCACAAAATTATCATAATGGCTTACAAACAAACATAATGAAATGAAGACTATACTGACTGTGATAAAACTCCCTATGTTTCTCATTTTATCAGCATGGAACTCGTGAAAGCCACCAAATGGATTATAGAGGAAAAAACAGAGTATGATTTAAGAATAAATTATCCTACAGATTTCTTGGTCTTGTTTATTATATGAGCTCTTCACTGAGTCCTGAAATCTGATTTACTTTGTTTAGCTGGAGACAGGGATTGGGACAGTGAGCTCATTAGCCTAGAAAATTGCATCTGTCTCATCAAAAACAGAACAATGGTAATACCATTGCCAAATCGGTATCATCTTTTAGGCTTACTTACCTTCCTGTTGTTGAACATCAGAACTGTGTAGAGTTTGTCCCCCGTTTCCACCCTCTTTGGTGTTGCTATGACAATGGCAGGCACATAATGTTCATTTCCTGTCTCTGTCCCAGTTCTGGCAAACACATAGTCTCCAACCTGCACATCAGGAAAACACTGGTTTGCAAGAACCATGTAACTTGTGAGTTTTACGAGACATAAAAGGTAGATATTTTTCCATGAACCGTCATTCTAACATATTCCCATGCTTTAATATGGATCTTTAAAAGAAAAGAAGAGCCTCATTCTTTCATGTACTGATCACTCACAATTTCCACTGAATCAGGGAGAGAACACGAAGGAAAAATAAAGGACAGAGCCCTACTAAATGTATCAGGACTCAAATAGCAAGCTGAACTGAATGAGGAAACTCTTATAACTTTTCACTCCCTTGGACTTTGTGCAAATTTATATGTTTCTAATAAGCTTTTAAACCAATCTTATGAATTTTAGAGAATTCCATATATAACTGACTTAAAATTGTTTTTAAAATGAATGCAAAAGTCACAATTTTCTATGAAATTCTGCAGATCTCTTCTAGAGTTGGATGCTCCCCTTAGAGAATACCAGGAACTACCAGATCAGGATTTGCCTCCATTTCAAACAGAAAAAAAGGCATGTCTCTAGTTCTAAGTTTAACAAAGCAGCTATAAAAATGCTTCATGTATTCAAAACAGCTGTATCCATTCTGTATCCTTTCTGTATCCATCATCTCTCTCATGTGTAAAATAAGAAACACCTGAAAAAACAACTGTGATTACAGATAGTCAGTTGATAAATTTTAAATTAAAACAGAAATGGAATAATTTTTTTTTTCATTATTGTTATTTGCCTTAGTATAGGGTTATTTGGATTTAAAATATGCTGTGAAAAACAAATGTTTACAACCTGCTGTACATCACATTGTATATAAAAGTCTCTCCTTGATTTGTAATCTATGTACTAGGAAACAATCATTCTGCTGGTAAATAGCTCACCTTTCTTCTATAGACAGGCAAATATTCACGTTTTATAAAGAAAGTAATATAGAATTCTAATAAACAAGGGAATAGGATTACAACGAAAAACAAGCTCCAAACAAATGAAAAATAGCACGTTGAAAATAGCACAATATTACTATCACTAAAAAATCTTCTTTAAAATAAATAATGTATTTAAAAGAATAAAAATCCTATCCTTTATTCTATGTATAACCAAATGAACAAAATTAAAAATGCATATTTGATGTCATAAAATAATACAATTTTTCACCTGCAGATACGGGCATGGCCTAGCACCTCCAACAGGTATAGTGAACTTCACAGGCACAGTCCAGGTCTCCCCATTGCTGAAGTCAACAAGTGCAGAAGTAGAACTGATACTCTTTACCATAGTTCCTAAAAACCACCAGAATAAAATATTCAAATTATTTTTCTTTTACCCCTGGTGGAATTTTTTTTTTTAAAATGCTATAGGCTGTCACACATCACAGAGGTCAAACATGTCTATACTACACATTCTTCATTTTCATTTAGCTAGGTGAAACTGTGCTAAGGCAATTGAGAAATATGTACCTAAAAAAACTACATAGAAGCTATTCTTAATAATGCCATAAAAAAAAAAAAAAAAGAATTTTCAAGGCCAGGTCTGAAAATTGTAAGTTGATCAGGTGGGTGGTAATCGACATAACGAAACTATTACCACAGTTAAAAACATGGGATTTAAGAAAAAAAACACTAAAAAACACCAACAAACAAACAAACAAACAAAAAAGTAATGGTAACACAAAAATAAACATACACACGCCCTTTTTTTATGCAACAACTGAACAGCACAACGTTACCTACTAACCATTCAGGCTAAAAACTCAACAAAAAGGCAGAAGCATTTAGTGAATTCCTTGAACACACACAAAAGCTCAGCTTTTGCCAGACACACAACAGACACATTCAAGGGAGACATCAAAGAGGGATAGGTTGATACTCCTGGATACTCAGTTATTTAAAAGGATTTCCTTCCATACCATTCTTATATAAATGTATCATTGCTTTCTAACTTTACAAAAATGTCTTTTTTTAAATGCATATATGTGCATGCACGAGATATGCATTCATTTTTCATTAATATGCACATGTACTATTAAATCTGACTAAAGCAGAAGTAATAATTATGACCAAAACTAATGTTTTATTGGTACTAAGAAATTCTAAAAATATTTAAAATATGGACAAAAATATCTACCTGGATAATAAAATCCTGTGACGTCTGATCTTGCAATCACCTTTTGGCTTTTGTGAGTCACAAATACTTGGCCTTTTTGTCTTTTTTTAGACTTTAATTTCACGGTTTCTTCAAGTCTCTGTAATTTGATACAATTATTTTTTCCACAACAGCTAAGTCAGTTGGCCTCAATCTATCCTTTGGAATTAAAAATTTAGGCAATGTAATGTTATGGTCTCTGCAGATAATTCACAGTAAACTAATTATTTTAAACGTTCAGAATCATTATAAACAGAGGAAGCAATGCCACAGGAAGTACTCATGGATAAGACCTAAGAGTTTTCACTATAAAATCATGCTTCTCATGGTCATAACAATACATATATTTTCAAGTGTTCAAGCAGAAATTCACCTTGATGAATTATGACTCTGGCTGCCATTTTTGTAGAAAATTTTTTACAAAGTTGCACAATTCATAGTCAAGGATGAGGTAAGAAAAATCAATTGATTTTGCAGAATAAGTGAAGGTACTACACACATTCATTTTGTCCAGATAGGTGAATCTTCAAATTAATCTCATTTTCATTAAAAGTGCCTCTCTGTATGGAAAGACTTGTTAAAAAAATCAAATATAGGATCAAAAAAATAATAATAAAAAACCCCAAACCAAACCAAAACAAAACAAAAAACCACAACCTTGAAGTATCTGGAAAAAATGTTTCTTTTCAAACTATAAATGCAAAATTAAAATTTTCAGCAGTTTTAAAACATTCCATCTTAGCAAAATATTATACCACATTTTTCAAAACTGCAGCTGTTGATCATTCTGCCCTGCTCGTTTGGGTTCTTCATACACTACTTCTCCTCTTTGAGGGGCAGCTGCCCAGACTACAGCTCCTGTGACGTACCACAGCCAGACTGGTCACCAGAGCTTACTGCTGAATTGCTCAAAGCTAAGTCTGAGGGACCACGCACCGCATGGTGAAAATGGAAGTACCAGTGGGGCTGGCTGGCTGTGGGCCAGCTCAGCTCCTAGTTGACTCCAGTGACTGCAACTACTGGTAATGGAACCGGGAATGCAAAAAGCATGACAGACCTCACACACCTGAGGCAGGGGGCTGTGGGAAACACAGTATGTGAAAAATAGTCAGTCATAAATCACAAGTGGTTCTGTGTGAAAATACACTGTTGGGCCTTCTGAGCTTCTGTGCACTTGCCTTTACAGCCACCATATTCTTTTAACTTAAAGTCTTTTACATCTCACATTAACGTTTCATGAACTCTCAGTGTTATTTGTATTTAAATTAAATCATGTTCCTGAATCCCTTTTTTTCTAGAAGAAAGACTTTTATTCCCATTCAGGGCATCTCTCTTACAGGAAGTTTTGAGAGGATCAGTGTTTTATGTGGGTATGTCAGAATGTAAAAGAACACTTTACATTTTGCTTTCCTGAGAAAATTAAGAAAACTGATCATGCAAAAACCATCCTCTTTCTAATATTGAAAAGACCGTAATCCCAGTATTTTTACAAATACATTTGAATAATCCTCAAGAATAACACTAATTTATACTTACTACAACAATGGTAAATTAATTCTTGAAAAAGTCTATTCTTTTCTCCATATTGCTCACAATCATGTTTCTAAATATAAATCATATGCAAGTGCAAAGTTAAAACAAATCAGTTTCATCATTAATTTTTAAAACACGTATTTATTAGCCTGCCTCAAAACCGATTTGCAAGCATTCATCTCCTACTAAGTTCTTTTGAATCATAAAAATACAGAGCTTGAAATCTCAAACTTTCTCATAGAACTACACACTGTTCTGAAAAACAGCCGTAACTCCTAAAAATCTCTGCTTACTAGAGTCTGCATGACCTGGTTCCTTGTCTGAACCATTTTTCTTCCTAAAAAGATATATTTGATTTTGATACTTGATTTTCCTTAACAGTCAATAATGACAGAAAAGATGGGAATAACTTTGACTAAACTGTTTGTTCTCAGTTTCACTATAACTATCACAAACTCTTTTTTTCTAATCTTCTACACAAAAATCACAACCAACCCTAAAAAAAGAGTCCTAAAACCAAGAACACACACACAAGAAAGGCAAAGAGATATTTTAAATGGGAGATATGTGAAGTTTTTCTAGTGTATTCTTTACCCCATAGAATATAAATTAAATCAACAGTTTTTCAAACTCAGTCTAAACCAGAGGCTCTTTGCAGAACTTAACTGACTACTTTAAGTACAACCTAATAAAGGTTAATTTGAGCACAGACTTACAGCTCCACAGATATAAAAAGGTATTTGGGTGAACCAGTTACTTAATTCCACAGGCTCCGAAGGGACAGCTGCTGCTGAATATTTATTATCAAGTAATTTGTAATGCTTGACTAATAACTTGGACAACTTCCAGCATTCTGCATTAATCCAAATATTAAAATACTAAAGACTGCGCAGGCATCCACAACGAGGATGTGTCCTGGTTTCAGCTGGGATAGAGTTCATTGTCCTCTTAGTAGCTGGTGCAGTGCTGTGTTTTGGATTTGGATAACCACTGATGTTTGTAGTTGTTGCTGGGTGATGTTTATACTGAGTCAAGGATTTTTCAGTTTCTTGGGCCCTGCCAGCCAGAGAGCTGGAGGGACATGGGAAACTGGGAGGGGACACAGCCAGGACAGGTGACCTTGAACCAGCCAAAGAGGCATTCCATACCATGGGACATCATGCTCAGTATATAAACTGGGAAAAGGAGGAGGAAAGGGGGGACATCTGCCATTATGATGTTTGACTTCTGAAGTAACCGTTACATGTGATGGAGCTCGGCTTCCCTGGGGATGGCTGAACACCTGCCTGCCCATGGGAAGTGGTGAGTGAATTCCTTGCTTTGCTTGCATGCACAGCTTTTGCTTTACTTACCCTATTAAATTGTTCTTATCTCAACCCTCAAGTTTTACATTCCAATTCTCCTCCCCATCCCTCTGGGTGAGGGGGGAGTGAGTGAGCGGCTGCTGGTGCTTGGTTGCCAGCCAAGGTTAAACCACGACAGGATGCTAAGTCCTGCAGAATCCAGGTAGCTCAGAAACCTGGTCTAAATTCAAATCCATCTCTCCTTCCTCTCACATAGCCTTTAGGTGTTCAGTGCATTTGACCCACACACTGTCAGAGTGCCCATTTCTTGGATAGCATTCTCCAGTATTTTTATTATAAAAGAGCCCCACCTGGTTCTCAGGGATTTTCACCCTGTTTAGCTCTTCTTCTGTTGAAGACAATGCATTAAACCACATGAGGTGAAGAAGACTTTGTTTATGTCTGCCAATACATGCTGCATTTTTAAATTCCCTTTCAAAGAGATTAGGTTCTGTACTTTCCTACTATAAGTGAGAATGGATAGGAAGACTATCCACAGCTCTCCATGTATCTTGGCTCTGACTGGCTTTTCACAATCCTGACACCTCCAGAGCCAACCAACCACTGATTTTCCCAGGCTGTCAGTGCCAACAAGGCCATTTTCTGCAAAACACAGTTCCTTTTTATAAGAGAGCCTAACTTTTCATAGCTACACACCCTCTGTCCAGCAGGTTACTTCACTGATAACAATAGAAAACTTGACCAAACATTTCTAGGTAGTTACAACATTGTTGTTATTGTGCTATTTGGGATGTTTGTTTTCACTTATCTCCCTAAAGAGACAGAAGAACAAAGGCAGCAGATGCCAAACTGTTTAGGAAACACATGAATGCAAAAAAAGGTATCAACAGACATCAATCAGTGATCCTTAAACAGTGAGGAAGAATGAGGAGTGTAAGAAATAGGACAGCAGGAAATAGAAGAAACTTCCAAGGGAGATTCAGAATTTCCATTCTTGTAAATAATCAAATCTCAGCTATAAATATTTAATTAGGAATAATTAAATCAATTGTACATGAAATATATTTTTCAGAAAGAACAAGACTCAGCAAGCCACTAGAGGTCCCTTTCCACCCAAATAAACATGCTTTACAAAACACATTATGCTTATTAACTCTTTTAAGTTATTTTTAATCACATGGTGACCATTCAGCAGGGTCACAAACAAGCATAAGCCTTCCACGTTCCAGCTCATCCTAAGGGAAACACAGTACTTTTAGAAGTATGTTCTTAATGAGAGTTAATCCTTAGTAATGAATGCAGCTTTATTTCTCTGCAGAATATGAAGTCCATTCACATGCAGAAACAGAAATATTTAGTATGAGAGGAAATGTTCTCCATCACTCTCAAAGGCCAGATTATAACACTGGGGGAAAAAATACTTTACATGAAAATGTTACAGCCGTTAATCGAACACACCCAACTGTCCTGGAAGCTATCACGCTTGGAGAACAGTAATACCATGACTTCAGTATGCCTGAGGTTGTCTAATATTAGAGAAGTGGGAAGGGGATCCTAAATAATTCCTTTTACCAGGTGACATCATGTTGTAAACAGCTTTATAATTCAGTGAGAAAAAAAACCTAATAAAAAATTATGGCTGACTGTTTGCCTGACAATTTCAAAATAGAAAACAGAAACAGTATTTTAAGTCAAAGCAGTTACTTCTTAGAAAAAGCTAAAGTAAATGATACATTCCTCATTTTTAACATCTTTAGATGAAAGCTGAGTGCCAGACTGAAGAGAAAGATTTTTGTCAACCCATGCTTAAACTGTACAGCAAAAGGAACTGAGTAAACAGAGTAAAATACAGTCCACAATTAGCCCTCCAATTAGGCAATCATCAGTGTTCAGTGTTTCATATTTTGCCTGATAACAGCTAAATGTGTTGGCTCATTTCCCAAGGCATTTGCTTCTTGCCTCACTAGAGGTCTTCAGTCATCTCAAGGCCCTTTGCAGATGAAGGTCTACTTCATCCTCTTCCAACATGGCACTGGCATACCCTACCTTTGACAGGCATGTACAAACATAGCAGCCTGAACACAACTCCTAGAGAATGTCAGAGCACACAGGGAGGATAACCAGACCATCAATTCAGTTGCAGGCTTAAACAACAAGCTCCCATAGCAAGAACATCCAAAAAGGATTACTAAACCTTTTAAGAATTTGTGTAGATAAATAGGAAACCTTGAAAGTGGATTTTATATTGAATTTAGTGAAAGAAAATTAACAAAAAAATTAAAAGTCTGCTTTGTTGAATAGACTTCCAGGATAATTGTGATTTTTCTACCATCTCACAATGACAATTTTCATTCAGTGCCGTATCAGCTATTTCCTTCATGCAATATATTTCAGCTGACAGTTTATTTTTTTATACCCATTTTGTAGAGAGACATCACAGTTGGAAAAATCTCTGACTGCATTTTCAAAAGGCTCCCCATTTTTTTTCTGGTTTTTTTTTTCCACTGTTTTTTCAACCACATAAACAGAACTCTTAATTGCATCTGCATTTCTGCTTCTCACTCTTAAAGCCTTTCAGTTGCAGATTAGCAATTACTGAGGATGGTGCTGTGATTAGGCTCCTAAAGCAGGTTGACTCAGGATAAGTGATTGCACAATGTTAATCACATGTGTCTGAGAGCACACATTGGTTGTTTCAAAGCAACAGTAAAATTACAGTCACCAGATGAAACATGAACATGCTTCCGCTGCTCTTGCATTGGGACATTATATGCCAGAGGTAAATCAATAGTCCAAAGAAATGTATTAACAATCTAATATTTTCAGACTGAAGTAAAATTAATCAAGATCATCTGGTTTTTGAAGACATTAAAATGTTTCCAAATGTACAGTGTTAATGGAAAAAAATCCTTAAAAGCCATAGAAAACTGAATGAATATGATCCTTTCCATAATCACTTATTTTCATACATGGCCTGTGCTATCGTAATATATTCTGTTCAATTTAACACAAATAATTTTGTATAACTTATGTCATAGTATGTAAAAAGCCACAGCTCATCATGAAAACTGTTGTTGATCTTGGTGAAATGAGAGGTATATCTCAGTCAAGGAATATCAAATAAAAGATTTTTGGTATACTCTGGTGAGCAGAGAATATGGATACGTGGCATAATTTACAGTTGTAAATTCTAATTGTACATTTCCATTCATTGCTGAGAAGTCACAGTATAGGTTTGTACTGTGCTTATTTGAGTTTCACTTAGCTTACCCCTTCAAAATGATGTATTTGT
The DNA here is from genome assembly GCF_023634085.1 of Falco cherrug. Classification (NCBI taxonomy): domain Eukaryota; kingdom Metazoa; phylum Chordata; class Aves; order Falconiformes; family Falconidae; genus Falco; species Falco cherrug. Next base: position 71,051,160 of record NC_073698.1, on the reverse strand, counting down.
GTGTGTGTATATATACATTTGTATACATCTACATGCATATGTCAGGGCAAAAAAGAACTATTATGGTCATTTGATTATTTTTCCTACATAATACAAAGAAGAGGACTTTCCTCAGCATTCACTGTAACTAGGCCAATCACACCTTCAAGTTCAAAGAGTAGTTTCCCTCACTCAATGATATAAAACAATGAACAAGAAAATTAATATATTGATATATCAGCTTTACGATTAATTCTCAGTTTGTTTTTACTTATTTTCCGTTAGAACTTAGAGGTCTGAGAAAATATTTTCTTTCTTGTTAATTTCCTGGAAAGCTTAATTTAATATTATCATAGCACTACTCTACCTAGACTGCCGCTCTCTAGAGGCAGCAGCACTCCCAGTGAGGTATTGTTTGCTGAAGCTTTTAGATGAAAAAAAATGAAAACAAATAAGAGAAATGGCTTGGTTTTTTTCAGAGGGAAGTACTTTGAATTTCAAAGCATCAATAGTGTATACAGAAACCTTTCTATTAGGGAAGATTCAATCGCTTCTAAAAACTTAAAAGTCTGTTTATCATTTCCCTCAGAATTCACACTCATATCCTGACAGTAAAACCATTAAGGTAGAATCAATTCATTTTCAAGAATGTTCTGAAAGAGCAAAAATAATAATAGGAGAATACATCATTGTGACCTAAGGTATGTTTTCTAACCATATATATCACCACAGAAAAAGCTAAAATGAAAAAGTATATTCTCTCTCCCAATAGGACAGCCTAAAATAATTTCTTAGCCTTATTTTTATACTTCGTGCTTCACATATTTCTGTATGCATTTCATTTAATCTTTCAATAGTAATCCAAGTAAAATCAAAATTTCATCTGAGGGATTATATTGATCAAAAATCAGCAACTTCAATCACAGTATCAGAGTGGCTAGACTGCTTTCTGCTAATCTATTAATGGTGTAGAGAGAGCACTCTGTAGGTATCTATTTCAGAATGAGCTCCAGATGCCACTGATGCCATTCAACACTGTGAGATTAGCCATCAGTTCATGTATGCCTACATTTTATGGACAGCTAAATTTTAGGGTCTGAATATGAAGCTGAATCCAACCTCTTCATCTTTTCTCTTACAATAAAGATACCACAGAAAATTACAGTGAATTACTCCAACATTGCAAGACCTTTTAGTCCCATTTATCAGATATTAACCCAACCACAAATCTTATGTCATAATTGCCTTTAATATATCTCTTCTTTCTCTTCTTTCGTATATACCTCTGCTGTCAGTGCAGAGGAGATAAAGACACTTTGCTCAGAATTGTTTCTGAGACGCGGCTCAATTTCTGTGTTTTTCTCATCTTCAGAACTTCTGCTTCCCCAGTACTTAAAAAAAATCATTGAAGGCTTGCTCTCTTTTTAACTACCTTCTTTCCTCTATCCATTTGTATCACGCTAATTTAGCATCACATTAAATGCCTACTTTATGATGGTAGGTAACATGCCATACTATAATCATAGAACAAAATTATTCCAGAAGCACATACTGAAGAGAAAAAAATCCCTTCCAATCTATTACCTTTTTGTTGTTCATGTGTGACTCTGAGCTTTTCTCAGTTTCCTTTTTGACAGCTTCCTGAAGATCAGAGGCTTGTTGTATATATTTTAATGCTGCCAGTATCTCATCTTCTAACAATACCACATCTTCATAGGAAATTGGCCATCCCAAATTCTCTAAAGCCTCCAGCAAAGCTTTTTTATGCTGCATATATTGGACTGGCCCATCCTCCTTAAATCTTAAAAAAATAAAATACAATTTAAAAGATTTGTGATTACAAGTAGGAAAAATTTTAATTTTAGCAGTACTTTACAAACAGAATCCCTAAGCACAAAGGCAGAAAAAAAAAACCAGCTTCACCCAGTCTATCTTCTTGTGTTTCATCCAGCTACTGTTGCGTTCAGTCAAACAATCACATCTGGCTTAACCGTATCTCAGAGAAAGACACCTACATGGCAATTCACCTGGCTGGGCGTAGATGTTTGGTGCCAATTTAGAGGTCCTAGAATACGTAAGGCATCGATAAGGAACTTGCAGATACAACTGAGAAATTGTGGAAATCCCTGGCCCTTCTGGAGCAGCAGCTAGGATGAAATGGCAAGCATCTAGACAACATAAAATGGCACCAGACACCTACTAATTGGCCTGATTTGCTACATCAGTCTTGTCTGGTTGCATAAAGAGATACTCTCCTGCTGTTTATTCCTCTGTCAGTCCTGCACTGCTCAATTTCACTCAGTGATCTGGACTTTGCTCCCATCCATGGTTCAGATTATGTCAGTGTCCACTAGACTAGAGAGCCAATTGAAGCTACACCCTGAAGGTACTTATAAACCAAAAGATGAATTAGATACAGTCATCTTGTCAATAAACAGAGACAAACTGAACCCTCCAAAATCCAGAACAGGTAGAATTCTTCACATGTCCAATTGGAAATAACATACTTCTTTTTAGTACTCAGAAAGTAGCTCTTTATAGGTCTTCTGTACAGCTTTGCCAACATTAAAAAACAACCATGAAACCTAGAACGGGGGAGAGTATTTAAGTGTCTGTCTAACCAACACATGCAACTACGGTGATGTCTACCATCTTGCTCTACTCTTTGTCACTGCTTATCTCTCTACTCCTCTAGGAACTGCTTTGTATTGAAATTAACATGAATGGTATAGTTATTTACCTAGATTTTGTTCTGTATTAACTGAATTCATTATTAATTTATAATCAGTGTCAAGTTAACTTATCTCCTGAGTTGGATCTCTCAACTGTTTTGAACACAAGCACAATATTACCAATTCTCTAGTAAATTTGAATCTCCCTAGTAGCTGAGATAACATTTTAACACACACTAATGAACCAGAAAGCTCCTCAACCGATTGTTTCAGGACCCCTGTGACCAAGTTAGCAGACTTTGTTTATTACTGTCTCCTTCCAGATCACCAGTTTTGAAAGTATGTTGTCATCTTTTTGTAATACATGAACATGACCCAACAAATTTTAAATTTATAAGATAAATAGATCAAATATTTCCATTTCTATGCATCAGTATTAAAAAAGTTAATATGACCCTCTAGCAACAGACTGTACAATTGCTGGGACTTTTTTTTCATTATATACATAATAGGTCATATGTTACCAACAATAAAATATTTTGGATACCACCCTGTCAATTTTCTATACTCTAAAACTCATTGTTTCTCAACAGACATCTATTTCCTTCTTTTTAATTATATGCTGTTCTTTTGTTTAACAGCCTTCGCTTCCTTTCTGCACCAGAACTGGGTTTTAGTTCTCCTTATCAATGATAGAACTGTATTTTTTGCTCATTAGCTTAAGTCTTCTTAAAAGCATTCTAGTTTTCATGCCCATTTTACTGCCTAGGAATATTTCATGCTCATTCACTTTTCATTAATTGATCTTCACTTTATTCTCTGAAGTAAACAGATGCTAACCTTACTGATGTCAGTCCTGTCTATACAGTCACTAGTTTTCTAAATCAGTATACAGAAATAAGCTAGTTACAGCAGTACAAACTTCCAGTGTGATACACAGTTCCAGCACATGCTGTAGCGGTGTTTATTATACCTTTACAGACCAGCCACTGAAGTGCTTTTTACTGGATGAGAGATTTACCTTGATGCCAAAGGTAACAACATGCTGCCCCCCGCCCCAGCCCTGCCACTTGACACTGGTTAAGAATAGAGCAGCACCACACAAATGGAATGCAAGTTCTTTCCTTTAGAAAAAAATCAGCACTGCAGGAAGGATGTCCAGATTTTAATATTGCTCTGTATCACATATATATTTTTGAAAGCCGGGTATAGTTATGAAATATTTGAAAATAAAACCAGTTTGTTGAAATAGTGATTAAAAAGTATCAAATATTTATGACCAGCCTTTCAGAGGTAGGTAGGAAAACCAAAAGGTGATAGCTTACTTGTCCTTTTCCTCCTGAGATAGTGCTCTCCAAATCACTAGGTTTAGGCGCCTATTAAAGAAAGCAAAGCAGTTTTTGAGGGCATACAGTTCCTTGTGCATCTGATCATCTCAAAACTACCAAATAAACACTGTTTCTGAAGATAACTGCACTGATTTGTATTCCAAGAGCACTGTATCATCAGATTGTGTCCTTATCATTCAGCTATGAAATTATCAACTGCAAGAGTAGATGGAAAAACAGCATCCTTCATCAAGTAGCAGCATGACTGTTTCAGGGTCATAGAAGGATTAATGGCAATCGCTGCTGCTTCCTGCCAGGATTTTCTATGGATGGTTCGCTTCAGCACCAGCAAGCTAAATCAAATAACAACACTGATTAAATGCCAGTGAGATAAGCATAGTTTCTCCAATTAAACAGTTTCAGAAAACTGTAGCCTGAAGACACATGGAGAGCACTGCTAATTTTTTTTTTTTTTTCCTGCTATGATAACCCCTCAGTTGTACCATTCAGGTTTCTACTTCATTAAACTCTGGCTATGAAGAAAAACTATTGTCAGGAAAACAGATTATCTCAAAGTAATGCAGTTCTGAGATCTTTTAAAAGCACCACTAAACATTCTGCTTTTGCTTTTTCGACATCAATTATAAACTCTTATTAGGTATTCTAGCATAGAGTTGTCTCTAATAACATCTCAAACAATTAAGGCATCACTCAATTACTTCATTTCACACTATAGAAATAAACCTCTACCAATGATCCTAATCGGTGTAATTCTAGAAAAATTTCCAAACTTACTTTGGAAATAAAAGAACAAATTTATTATTAGGAAAAATTCAGATTGTAACCATTAGACTTTTAACAGTCTTGCCAGATTTACTGCCACATGTACAAAAAAGCCCATTAACACCAGATTTTTAATATGAATTTCTCGGTGATTCATTCTATCTACTAGAAACCAAATCCCAGCATTTTTAGAATGTAAATTACTTCGTTCATTATAATCTGCAGTCTCAGCATGCTCCACTGCCTATTTCATACTCCTAAATGTGCACACTCATAACTAACTCAGTTGTAAAAGCTTCTGGCTATACAAGATCATACACAGTTTGAAGCTTCCAGCATTTTTCTCCTTCAGTACTGGATATTCTTTTTGTCAGAGCACAAAATTTCTGCCCTCACTCCTTTTCTCCCTCTAAATCTGATGCTAAGGTCAATTGACATGTGGGGAAGCTATTGTCATGCTTGTTTCTGTTCTTGAAACCTGCATGCCTTGATGTATTGTCTCATCTATAGATGTCAGAATACATTTGTGACTAGTCACTATTCACAAAGCTGAACTGCAGCCTTTGCAAATTCAATTTACTGGAAAAGCATTGTGGCATTTAGAACAAAATAAATTTGACTGGGTTTTCTATCACATGTAGAGGAAAAGCAATGAGAACTCCTTTTTACACTGTCAACTGTAAGGATCTTCAGGCAGATCACTCTTCTATATACCTTTTTCACAGAAGCTGGGGGCTCCATCTTACTATTGTAAATACACTGATTCATTGACCTCTATGGGCAAACGTAAGTAAACAGTAGTCCCAATCACCAAAGTTTTAGGGAGACTGAAAATGCTGTCAGTAGAAGATCATCAGAATTTAACCAGAAAAAACCTCTTCTTTCCCTCCAATAAATGTAAAATATTCAACAGTATGGCACAGCAATGAAAAACTTGAAGTTTTATTCAGAAGTCATCATCAAAAATACACGACTTGAACCTTCTATCAAAACGATTGACAAGTCCAGATTTCTGAGTTCATCGTCAGCCTCATAAAAATAACATTGTCTCAGTGACACAACGCACAAAACCAACAGAATTTTATTCACTGGATTACATTAATATTAGACAAAGCAAGCAGCATTTGTAAATCATAATTCTTGATGTTTACTTCAAAAGATGGATACAATTAGAAATAGGAAATGGGAATGAAAAACAGAACTATTACATGCTTTAAAAAGAACTGGTATGATCACAGAGCTACAGAGGGGGAAAAAATTTAAAGGGCCTCAGTGGCATTAATCAAAAAACAAAGACTAAACACTTGACATCAAGGGTTTTGTGGTCATATAAAACAATTACATCTGTACATGTTATTAGAATACTTTCTGAAAAAGTTATTTATTAAAACAGTTCTAGTTGAAGGTCTCTTAAGGTTACTGAACAACATTAGCAGTCAAATAATTGCATTACTTCAAAAAAAAATGCAAATCTTAAATCAAGGAAAGAAATATCTTAGAGATTAAATAGCTTTGTCCTGTTTACTTCTGATGTGCTTTTACCAACATTTAATTAATAAGCACAACACATCTCTCTCAAGCAAAAAATAATTAAATTATCAATATCTTATAGGTGCCTCAGTTACATTCTTGCATCCCTAGTTAAGTGCTAGGCAGCTGGCAGCAAAAAGCAGGCTACTAATTTAAAACTCAGTCTATGGATTTAGGAGCTTAACTGTAAGTTAAAAGTCTGGCTAGCACTGTTTAGGGGAGATTCCTCCCCATGGATTGTTGTTGTCAGGTTTATTCCAAGAAAGTAAAAGATATTTTTTTTTCTCATTGAAGAAATATGAATATAAAAATATGTTACTTATTATCTCCTTTACCTGGTTTGGTGTTTTTTTCCCATGACCACCTTCTTTCATTCTGCTTTTTTTTTAAGCAAATAAACATTTCTCCTGCAGGTTGATGGTGGATTAAAGTGTGTTAATGTGCAGAATTACCAGTATTGAGTAAAGTGTGTGTGAGCAATTACCCACTACATAAGAAAAATCTTAAATTAGACTGAAAACATGATAAATTTCTGATAAGTAGACTTGCCTTTCATAGGATTTAATTGCTTCTTCCAGCTTGTCTTTATAGGCATCAAGATTCACTGCCTGAGGATTAATTAGCTTGGTCCGCTTCTTGTCATTGCTAACCTGGGCCAATGGTAACATCTATTACAAAATAAAAGACAAAGACTTCATTTATCATACAACTTTTCTTCCACCAGAGTAACTGAATGCCCATGAGTCCATGTCCAAGGATCAGAACAGCCAGAAGGAACACTGGAAGGCTGCAGAAAGAAAGATCTGAGAGCCCCAAAGTGTCAGAAGTAAGACTTATTTTCCAGCCTGTTAATAAAATCTTCTGAAATGAAACAATCCTTTTATGCAGAAATTGCAAATTAAGGTCGCTAACTACTAGTTGATTCTAACTAAATCAGTACTTTCAAACAACTCAAATAATAGAAGGGTAGGTCAGAAAGGAGACAAGCATGTCTAGAGCATGACCATCTTCCAGCTTGTGTTGCTTTAAAACAACACTCTCTTATACCTACTAGCATCTAATTCTAGCATACAGGTGTGATAGTTACTTATTTAAATATATTTAAGCTCTTATTCTAAAGGACGATATTGTCTAAAGAACTGGAGTGCTAAAGATGGAGAGAGACATTTTTCACTATCACATTGATCACCAAAAGGTAAACAAGGTTAGAGATTGCTCACTTAATTATAGTGAGTTTTATATAAATATAAATATTTACACTTATAATTGTTTATTGTGTATTTATACTTATATAGTTTTATTTATTTATTTGTTAAAATATTTATGAATATATAATATATATTTATATTAAGAAATTTATATTTATATATAAATATAAAACTAGTCTTAATTAACCACAATAAGGCTTAGGAACCCAAACAGGTTGGTCAGATCAGCAACATCAATACCTTTCAAATCTCACAATACAGCATCTACATAACTCAACTTCATTATTAAACAGAAAGTCATACATTTACAAGTGGATATTCAAAAGCAGAGAAAAGGGTAGAAAAGAATGACAGAGAAGAGAAAAGATGCCTTCCCACCTCTCAGTCCAAAGTCTCACCATCCTTCAGCCTCTTAAATTACTCAGTATTTTGTATAGGAAAAGGTATTTTATACATCAATACTCCAAAGATGATTAAAAACAGAAAAAATCCAAGAAAGAAATGGAGAAGATGGAGAATGTTACTCTTCAACACATATGGTTAAGTGGGACACTTCTCCAAGTACCTGTCTGAGATCCGGATATAGATGACAAAAAGACAGATGAGGTTCAATTAAAATACAACTAAAACTTCCTGTTGGGGGAATAAGGCCAGCAATCAGAAAAAAATCCAATAAAAAGACTCCTCTGAGAGCATTTGAGCATTTTCCATTGATGTTTTATTTGTGTTTGAATCATCACAGCTAGCTGGATTCTGAATTACTGTTGCATGACCATTTTTCCAGGAGCAGCAGTGTGACTTTATATTCCCCTCTCTTTCTGAGGACATCTTCACTCTGATTAATAAATCTGTGTCACATCACTGGCAGACCACATCAAAGCTCCTAATATTAAATTCATCTTAAGATCATTTGGATGCTAAAGTTAATGGGAACATGTCAGTGAGGTATCTTGCCAGAGACAGATGATGTAAATCTCTGCACAGAACTGTGAGACATGAAATCTGGCTACCTGTCATTTCCAGGTGGAGTTTGAAAGCTGAAAGGCAAGGAGCTGAGAGCACCCTCTTCCAGTTCCGTACTGCCATGGTTGTCGTCTGCTCTGCTACTCAAACCAAGTTAATGAAAATTCAGCAGGGCTTCACCATGTAGAAGCCCTCTCTCACATTCCCTTACAAATTGCCAGAGTAGCTCTAAGTACAAACAGCATCATTTCAGAAATGAATATTTAATACAGTTTATCAACTGCTTTGAATAGAAAATGAGGGACAGAAACATAAACACATAATTACCATACTGAAGAATAAAACCAGAATGGCATGTGTTCTTAGCGAATAGTAAGCTTGAAATATTATGCATACTTTGAAAGCAATGAAAACTGCTCATGAAGTCAAGTGAAATTTGACAGATTCAGCTGAAAGAAATCACAGGGAAGCTTTTTAGTGCCAAAATGTTTTGTCATTTTCTAAATTAAATACTTAAACTTTCATATCAAAATAATTCACTTGTTTCAAAATGGCTTTTCTTTCTAAACCAAAATTTCAGAATTTTAAAGACAAAACCAAAGTACGATAGCCCTAGAAAAATCTTTATTTTAGACCAAACAAAGATGTTTTTGTTGGCTGAATCTGAACTTGATTCTTTAGAGCAAAGCACTGAGTCAAAACACCATGACTTGCAAAGTTGTACTGAAGATGCCACAATCTGCAACAGATACTAACATGATTCTGTAGGGAAAGTTTGCTCCAGAACCATCATAGCTTAATTTAGACAAGCCCCCAAGCCATTTTATTTTTTTTTTCTAGATATGAATCTGAATGGTAGCTTAATGAATAAACCTCTTTGAAGTAACTCATGTGAAACTGACAGGTCACACAGAACTGAAAACAACAGGTCAGCCTCTTGTTAATGAACAGTTGTCATGGAAACCTTTTGCTTGCTGCATCTCCAAGGTGAGAAAACTGCTCATAGTTACTCCATCATCACTGCTAGCAAAGGCCAAAAATAAAAATTATACTATCCCCAGAAAAGCAAAGATCTCAGAAGGAAGAATGCAAAAATGTCTGTATATTTATTATCTTCAATGAAGTATTCTGAAGTACTAGAATAATTCTTAATCAATTTTTAAATGTCTCCTATTCAAGCTATATGTCTAGGCTCAGAACCTGTTTTCTGCTTTTCCTTGATATGCTGGCATGAAGCTTGAGGGAGAGTGGGTTCCATAGCTCATAAATTCTACTGGTTCCACCTTGTGTGCAACCCCTGTCTTCGCTTTCCTTTCTATACTCTGCTTCAGATCCAGAAAAATCCATGTCTCTACACATCGAACAATAATTTTCCACTGCCTGAGAAACTGAGTGTCTCTATAGAACTAATTGAGATTAGCAGGTACGAAAAAGCAGTAAAAGTTAGGTATTGGTTTGTGTTTATACCCCTGAGTCTAAAGAAAGCCCACGGATCGCTGTTTGGATTCTATACAGCAGCTCTTCATTCTAGAGAACACAACTTAATTCAGCCCTAAAGTAGACTACCATAAGCTCCCATAAACTGTCATTAAAAATTACCTACACATAGCACTTGCTGAATCATAGTTTTGACTGTTTTCAAAGACCACTGTTTTACAGACTACTGCTTTTGTAAATACCAGTTCAAATGCGGCTCAGTATTGTCTGGAAAGGATTTGAAAGAGTCTTCTTTTAGAAACATGGAAGACAGACCTCTACTTAGTAGCTGTATTCAGAAGAACACGGGAAAAGAAATTACTGCTCAGGAATCAGATATAAGAGTTATGCAAAAGTCAAAATGTCTTTTGTTTGACATATCATTTAGATTGTTTTGTACAGTTTTCTAATCATTGAACATCTAAATTTGTTGTACGAATGGCTATTTTACATCTACAATGTTAAAATGTACATTTTTTGCTGCTTTTGATACAAAAAGCCACCTTTTTATTACATAGAAAAAGAAATCTCATACTTTAAAAAAATCCTTAAAGATCGTGGTTTTGACTTGGTTTTACTAAAACAGAGGATCTGTTTTTGCTTCCACAATCTCCACCCTATAGCAAAAATACCCATTCCTGAATTTAAAAACCAAACATAAAAACTTTAAAATGTACAAAAATGTACTTTACTTAGCCCTATAGCACATCCTATTACAACACCCTTGCTTAGTCCTTATTATTTAAACAGATGCTGTTTAGCTTTTTCTTTTAGTATTGCTTAAATAAACACGTTTTATTAGTTAAAAAACCCCTACAATGTATTCATAGGCCTTTCATAGGATGCATCACACAAGATGAATTAGAGCAATTTGCCACAAAATGGATTTCCTTTAAGGGGAACGGCAATCACAGCTTCGTGATACATAATTCATTGTGAATTTTGCACAATCCTATGATTGTCTACACCTATCAGAATCAAATTTTAATTACTGAATTCCAATATTTTTCAAAAGGTATTAGCAGACACATGTAAACCTTGAGAATGCACAAATCCACAAACTGTGTACGAGCAGTTTTCCAAACGACTTTATGGACCTAAAACACACACTTCAGTGAACTAATATGTATCAGTAGAGGCTATGGTGCTCAAGAAATTGCTGAACACCTGATGGCATACTGCCATCAACTGGTAACTGTGAAAGAAAAATATATAGCTCTAAAACTTAAGGGTAAAGTCTGCAATACTATTAACTATCAGTTTTATTTTCTTACTGAAACATGTATGTACATTCAGATATGCATTATGCATTTAGCGCACATCAACCATCTACAATGAACACTAGAAAATGCAGTTATGACATTTATAGAAATAAATTGAAAATCCTTTTGAAAACAGTACCAAGTTTTATGTTTGCTTTCAGACATTGTAAGAGTTTTACCTCATCAAATACTTTAGAAACCACATGCTTGTCCAGAACTGGGATGTATTTGGTATCATGAGGGACAGCTGTAGGAGCTAAGGCATCCATGATGGTGAGTCGCCTAGCCACCAAGCCATGGGTCTTTAACCAAAGAGCAGAAGAGATATCTAGAGAACTAGAAGAAAGAGACTGTAAGAGGTAGCTCAAGGTAGAAATACATTTGAGAAGTTTAAAATGACCAAAGAAAAACATAAACTATAATTTCTGTGATGTATCTATGTATGCACACACATACCTTTTAGATGTCCTTTTCACAGCTTCCCCCTTTTTCAAATCTAAGATAAAATATGTGCATTTTATTATCTCACAGGTTTTGTGCATGCAAAAATTTACATAAACAAGCTGACAAATAATAGCATCATTTTTTTTATTTGAGCCTATTATAGTGTCACAAAGATATCACAAAATAGACAATAACGTCTATTTCATTCGCTAAATTAATCAATAAGAATTACGTTTCCTGCTTTTCTTGGTGCTTGATCAATAGTAACAGTGTTACTACATACCTCACAAGACCTAATTAATCAACGAGTAAATTCATAAAATAGGTGGGGAATAAATGAATTAATAATAAAAAAAGAACTTTGTATGTATTTATTTCTTATAACCCAAAAAGAAAGATTAACCAATTTATTCCCCAAATCAAGATGTAACATCAAATACTGTCACTAATGAGATGGACAGGGGTGGCTAATCACTATAAGGTATATCGCTATGAAAATCTGTATAAAAGGTATATAAAAACTCAAAATAAGATGTTGAAATGTAAAAAAGTAAAACATCTTTAAGTAGCATAGGTGAGGTTTTAGAACAACTTAGAGGACCATCATAAAGTCCAGAGTTGCATGAATTACTGAGAAATGGATGTATATCTAAGCCCCGCTGGAAATATTTTTGTCTCTACAGAAGCATCTGTCCCAGAGAGCATGTTCTTTGCAAGTCTAAGCATATTAATAAAGTGCAACCTCCTTTTACATTGGTACCACAGAATTAGAACCAGCACTCTCAGCTTTAACCTCAACATTGAACATAACTACAAATTACTGTATCACAACAACAATCTATTAATTAGAATAAGATTCCCAAGCTCTATTTATTCTGTTGATAAGAAGCAACTGTGATACCCTTTCAGCAGTCTAAGGCATAGCTGTATCACAGCTGCCACATACCGTGGACATACGTGGATATAACTAAGCTGTTGTAAACTGTTTGAGCACTGGCAGGAGTCTGGCCACAGCTGTAAGGATTGTTTACAATCACCTTGTTACAATCACCCTCCCACATGTCCAGCTCTCTGTGACTGTCCTGTGCCCCAGTCCTTTGTAACGCAGGTCTGCTCAGTTTTGCCTCAAATGAGGCACCGTTCATTACAAATGCAGTAGGAGAAATGTTATCGTCTGCCCCACCCAGAGTTTCTGGTTCTGTCCACTTGCCTTTGAAAGTGGTTGTGCATGTCACACACTTTTTGTCAGAAAAACTCTTTTTTTCAGGAGATATTCCTTCCTCTGGTCTTTCTTCCCTGGATTTCACACTATGGCTCAGGATTCGCAGCAGACTCGTCTTTGTTTGCTCTGTAGGTGTTGAAAGGAAAAGAAAGGAAGAGCTAACTTACTGCTCAAGCACATGCCTGGGATTTTTGAGTTCTCCTTTGGTATCCAGTCTGAATTTTTAAGTGACTGCCTACACAAGACCTCAAATACAAAAATACTTCAGCACTAATTTGCACTTTGTACTTTCCCAGGGATGAAGACTTCTTTTACATCAGCTGGGTAAACTTGGTTTCAGACTGCATACAAAGGATGCTTCAAAACGTAGTGTTACAGCTGTAGTAAGGAGAAATATTAGTGTAAGTAATGCTGTAATTAGTGAAGCATAGGTCAGGGCTTCGTTCTTGCCAATGATGTACTTGTTTAGAATCAAAAGAGATACGGGTTTAATTTCTACTGTTAAAAAAATGTTTACAGAGATTTCAAAACATTGTCAAAGTGGTTATATTTTCATTGCAGGGCCTGTGATGCAGCATAAACAAGCAGACATTTGTCTGTTTGGGCCAAATGAGTAAGACAGCTGAAAACTAAAAAATTAAGAGAAGGCAGAATTTCCAAAATATGATTATTTACATCATCAAAGGCTTTATTTGTTCCTCCAGTGAAGGATGCTTTTTGCTATTTTTCACATAATCTTTTCAAGTTAGTGAATAAATCCTGCTAACAACTACAGTTCGTTTTAGTCTTACCCGCATATAGTGATTTCTTCCTTCGGGCTGGACTGTCAGCAGTGGTTTGCCAGATTTGCTGATGTGGTGTCGATGCTGGCTCTTCTGAGGCACAGCATGGCCTACTGCTAAGAGTAGTACTAAGCTCTTCAACATGTTTGGTTACAGAAGACACAGTATGTGTCTGCTTGTGATTACTGCTTGTAAGTGTCAAAAAAAAAAAAAGGGAACAAGCAAGAAATTACTTCAAACATATAACACAGGTTTAAAAAATGCTGAAGTTTTCTGGTAACTTAAATACTCATTTCAAATGTTTCTAACAGTGCAAAATATTTTCTCTATTATCCTAGTCTGCATTCAAAGGAGTTCAAAGGAAATTAAAACATTCTTTGTTTTTTAGACTATCTAAAAGTAATTTCTTAGTCTATTTGAAAGATGTTAATTACTTCTAAGGCAACACCCTCATATATTTTTAATAAGGTCAGAATGTTCTGTAATAGCCACTTTGAATCCTGGGGGGAAAGCATAAACCTATCATCAGCAATGAAAATAACTCTCTTTCACACACACACACATATATATGCACACACACACACACACACACACACACACACACCCCTATGTCCCAGCATTAGTCAAAAATGAAATATGCAAATTCTGAAATAACATTTATCTACACTTTTATACTGGACATCTGACCTGTCCTTCCACACATGTGAAATCATTCCACAGCACTCTCCACTTATAATTTGTTTACTTTATTTGCCTTTATTATAACTTACTGGGTTTAATAGTTTTCTGTCTTAAAAATCTGATATTTTTTTAACTTACTTTTTTGCTTTTGTACTGTTACTTCACATACAAGTAAGGCACCAGGGCAAGCTATTTTTTTATTAAGGTTGTGCTGTAGACATTACAAGTGATTTCATGTTTGAAGCTAGGTCTGTGCTCCCCAAACAGAAATTCAGTATCATCAGACATGCAGAAAACTTTTCCACAGTGGCTCAGGAGCCTGCCCTCAGTATGCTGTAGAAGGACCTCTTTTTGAATAGTCATTCTTGGCACCATTAAATTTTCAGCGTGTTTTTCAACTGATGCTGAACATGAAACCAGTTTTAATGATGAGATTACTTATCTTCTGATACAAAGCAAGGATAAATATAGCATAAACATACAGACACACACTGTAACATAAAAAATGTGAAAAGAAGTTGAATTTCATTCATGGTGCTTGCTATCTTTTAAACACACAAGTTTGTATGTAATTTATCTTTTAATTGGCATTTTGCAATGAGTGGCTATTTAGTCATGAAGTATCAAGCCAGCTCAACCTATAGGATAATAATTCTTTGTGAATTCTCTAGGTCAGAGAGAGCAACTTTACCATGTGCTGGAGACAGCAAAAATATTTCAACGTCTTTGCTTCCATTATTCCTAATAATTTGAGACTATTGGGATGTTTGAGTTCATTTTGTTTCAGGCATCACAGTATCAATGTATTTTTCCAGATTTTTCTTTTCCGTTACTGTAACTGTTTAAAACAAACAAACAAGCCTTTCTTTTTAAAAGAGGAGAATGTCAGAGGTTAAAAATGCCAGACAATGAAAAAGAAGAAATGTAACAGATGGCTCCTAATTCTTATTAACATAATAGCACTATGAGGACATACTTATTCTCTGGATCATTTTCTCCTGTATAACAATCCACCATCAGACATTTGACATGAAGTGTCTTCACTTTCTCTAGGTCTCTTTCTCCTTGTTCAACCTCTCTTTTCAAAAGGTTTATGTCTTCATTCTAAGAAAAATAAAATTAAATGTTTTATTACAATTATTCCTAAACATGTTTAATTTCTGAACTGAAACTATGCAAGCTCTGATAATAATTTTGAATAATGACTCAGTTAGGACAGCTGCAAAATTTTGTATACTTTTCAGGTAGTCTCTTGTGCTTGGCAATACAGCCTTTCAACTTAATTCTTCCTTTTTAGGAAAAGGACAAGCATTCCTTAACA
The DNA here is from genome assembly GCF_023634085.1 of Falco cherrug. Classification (NCBI taxonomy): domain Eukaryota; kingdom Metazoa; phylum Chordata; class Aves; order Falconiformes; family Falconidae; genus Falco; species Falco cherrug. Next base: position 71,035,509 of record NC_073698.1, on the reverse strand, counting down.
AGTCAGTTACCTCCTGAGATATGAACAGCCATATTTCTAAATAATGTAATGACAGCAATAGCTCCCCTCATTCCAGGCAAGCAAGCAAATAAATGAGTAAATAAATAAAATACAAGATATGTACATTACAACTGTTGTCCTGTCACTCTACAGATGACATCTGTATCACATACTGTTCCTGAAAAATGGGAGTAAAAACTATATTCTTCAAGTAAACATTGGAACTGACTTGTAATCATTTAGGCTACAGGAGGAAAGATTGCAACAATGATCCCTTTACAACTCCTACAGGACCAGGAGTTTGAGGATGGACAATATGGACTCTGGCCCTCATCTTTCCAGTATGTGCAGTGTCACACAGTCCTCATCAGCAGAATCACCGAAATTGCCCAGTATGCTCTCATATCTTTCAAAAGCTGCAGTATTTTCACATCTTTCTTCTAATTGTTGTCTTCAAAGTTCTAAATTTCCTGGTACTGTCTTATTCCTGGTTGTTCTCATTGTTCCACTACCACCATTTCTAAAATTTCTGGAACTAATTAACTGTTAACTTTAATTAAAAGCAAGAATATGCTTTAAATGGGTGCTCCTGTTACATCTATTCAGAAATTTCCTATTGGGGATTCTTAGATTGAGCTGCTTAGTCATACTTGATAGATCACTGCTATTGTAGTCATTTTACTCATTATAGATCTCTCCCCAGTGGCTGTTGTAGAGCAAACTTTTAGCAAAATTAATCAAATCATTCATTCATCAAATCATTCAAATTCAGCTCTGCATTCTCTCATTTATTAACAAGATATAAACCATAGTTTCATTTTAAACAGTAACTTATTTCTGACACAGCAGAGATCAAGTGTGTTTCCTGCAGAGCTTAATTTGGCCTGTATGTTTTCTAGAATTTGGTTTTCAGGGGCTTTTTTTTTTTTTTTTTTTGCAACAGTAGCACTACAAATGTACTTCGCATGATGTTTGGACTTTTTTGTTGCAGTTTAATAAAATTTCATAAGAAAATAATGCCACACATTGCTTTTGCATGACTTCAGATCTGACTAGGATTAACCCTTTTTTAAAATAATCTATTGTAATATGAAATCACAATAATACAAGTCATGTGGTTCATTCAATAGCATGGAGAAACACATTTATTTTCAGATACTCACAACAATAAACTCTGCAGCATCAGGATCAGTTGAATAGATGTTGTAATAATGAAACCGTCCCTCTGTTTTAGTAGATAGTTCATACAAAAATTTATTAGCCTCTACATCACCACAGTTGAAGGATACAGTATGGATGGGAATTTTACAACAAAGCTGAACTTGAGCCAAAATTATCGGGGGGGGCTGAAAATCAGAAAATGTATATTAAATATGTGGCATCCAGAAAAGTATTTAACAAAACATGGAGAATTTGTAAGAATTTAATCAGCCATACTGTTGCTTAGAGACATATAGATCAGTTAAAAGCATAAATTTTATATGGATTGCTATTTCATAAATTTATAAAATGAGCTAATTTAAAACTGAATTTGAAACACATAATGCATTAAGGCACAGGATACTCTAATAAAATAAAATAAAATAAAATGTAAATTATAATCAGTATTCTGTTTCTGAAATCTTAAAGGAAATTAATAAAGGAAATTAAACTACTACATTGATGTTAAGTATCACTGGATGTAGATAACAATATATTTGGATGTATATAACCATTGCTATTTTTATTAAGCTAAATTAGTTCAATCAAAAGTTGACTCAAAACCATGAAAAAAAAAAGAGAGGGTGAGTCAATAGGAAAGCTAGTGTTCCTCCTCCAATGAAGAAATAAAACTCAGGTGAAAAAGTAAAAGATCTACCGTCTAAAAATCTTCAACGATATTGTTGAAAGAAATTATTGACTCAGTTCTCTAATTTCTGGTAACATTTTGGTTATTCAGAACACTCATAAATCTTGATAAACAGCAATTTCTGTAATATAATTGTTTGTTGCACTTTAACAGTTAAAAGCAGTCTTCGCCATTTCCCCTTTTTCATCTAAGAAGTATAATAAAAATCATAAAATCCATTATTAATTAAGTAAAAAGAAATCAAGTATTCATTACTTTCTAACTTAACAAAAATATTAAAATTAAGAATCTGAAAGCCAAATTATTCTTTAACAAAATATTAATATATGCTCCTACTTAGCAAAAGTGTGAAACAATGGAAATATTTTAATCAGTTGTAAATTGAGTTTTAATGAGTGATAACTAATAACACTTTTCTTTATCCAGACTCCAGACTGCTGCTACTCCAGAATTGCACCTACATGAGATGCAATTTAACTCAGCAGGATAAAAACTGAATCATACAGAGACCTAATGGAACAATATTAATGACAACATCTTTATATGAAAATAATGTAAATTAATAATTAGGTCCTTGCCCCTCAGACACGACATAACCTTTGTGCAAGTTCTGTAACAGACTGTAAGAAGGTACCTACTCATATATTTCATGTGTTCTTTGGGAGAAAACGTTTAACACAGATTTGGTTTTTTTATTTTGCTATCAATCATCTTTTCAGGTTTTCAAGCCATCACACAAGATTGCAGGGTTTTCAACCATACCATGGGACCATCATTATTTTTTGATTTTTAATTCATGTGATATTTGTACTAAGTTAGGGAGACATTTTGTTTAACACAAATCCTAACCTTGATACTAACATACAGCTTTAATGTTTAATCCATTACCAGCTCCTTAAAACAACTCATGAGAAATATCATGAATTATCATACACCAAAGACTGGACTGTGGGCAAGGAGTTCTAATCCAAACCCCTTCACGAACAGCACATTTCTCAGATACAATTTTTCAATACTATGAGAACATCCAAGAGACTCAGCTCTGCAGGTATGATATTCGTCTCATACTTCAGCCTTCTGACACCACACTTACTGCATTTTCTGTTTTCTTATTTCAGAAATACCTGGTCAGGTCTCCCATCAGTCAAGAGATAAATAGCCTGAGTGTCAGTATCAGCAAGAGCAATCTGGAGAGCTTTGAGTGTATTTGTGGAACTTCCAACCTAAGAAACCAAAAGCAAAAAGAGAAAGAAACAGCTATAAATCATAACAGTACTTTGCCTCTGTTCTTAAATTCATAATAACAGCGTACATTTTCAAGTGATATTACAGAAATGAAATTAGTAATAAAACGGTGAAAATATTTATGTCAAATAGCTAGAAAAATCAAAGTGAGTGTCAAAGTAGCATAAATTGGTACCAAGCTGGTATTCAGTGCTTATGCAAACACACATAAGCAAAATGCTGGCAACAGAAATATGAGCTGTAAAAGCAAAAGCAATCACAAAAAGAATATAAACAGACAGGAAGATGCAAGATAAAAGATACATTGTATTATATTTTCCCACTGCTCCTCCTGATTGCCAACTTATCGCGCTCTTTTGAAATATGTATTTTACTTAACCAAATAATTCAAAAGGTCTACAAAAGGGTTGCACAAGTTTATTTCTCAAAAATAGGTAAAGGACTTCATGGTTTTCTGAACAATATTTTTTCCAGACTATCTCCCATCTACCACCTTGGCACATCAAAGTAAATGTCTTTTTTTTTTTTTTTTTTTTTAGCACAAAATTTAGCTACAACAACAAAACATACACAGTAAAGCAATATTGCGGCCCTTAAAAATTCATGTTTGAGTAATACTATCACTTTTCCTGTTTCATTCACATACTTCGTGATCATGATCTGGTTTTTTTCTTCTTAAACTAAATGCAACTCTAAACTCACTGAAATGCATTTCATGGCTAAAAAATACAGTTCACATCTACCTTTCAAACATTTGGTGTACAAAACCTTCCAAATTTAAGGGAAAGTAAGGTTTTATCAGAAAAGTAATTCCTCAAGTCTTAGTCTTAGTCTTTTAATGGGGCCAAAGCAAAACCCCTGAAACTGAGACTGAAAATGAGACTGTTTTATGGAAAACACCCGAGCACTGCTCTGGAGGGTAGTGAGGATTGTAGTAGTGTAAGTGAGAAGAGACTCAGGATCCACATACATAAGGCATTAGAGAGGATAAATATAAATCACTAACATTGACCCATACATGCAAAAATAGGTTAAGATATAGCATTATTTCTTCAGTCCTATTAGTTGTGTTAAAACTTTTTCCAGTCCTTCCCTCCACACATAGAAAGGGCAAAGTAAATAAGGTGAAACAGAATAGAAAGTACACTCTCAGAGTGACTCTGTATGGCTGCACAAGATTGTATGGGGCTGACAACGAGAGCCCAGATACTTTATAATCCTATCTTTTAATTCACAAACAGTTCTTACCAGTGCACACTCATAAGAAACAACTAGCCTGAGCCATCTTCTTTGTATTAAATATGTCTAATATTCCTAATGTTTTAGTAAGCATTATAAAAGTTTAGACACACATCACTCATTATTATATGTAAATTGGCAATCCTGGCTCTTTTCAATAATGGTATATGGTTTTGATCTGATTTGAAACAAAACAACTTCTACTTTATCATGGGAACATACGGCAGACACTGATGATGTGAAGGAAATAACTATATACCCTCTACGGTAAGAGCTGTTAATTTTAGATTTTTCAGTTGCTACTGTTACAAATGAACAGTTTTTTTCACTGTTTAAACAAAGTTAACATGTTTCAACTACATGGCATAATCATCCCTGAAATTTTAAATGTTATTACCTCTAAAGGATTTTTAAGGAACAGTTAGTTACTGTTTATAGCTCTGCTGCCTTATTCAATATCCTGGGACCAAAGAGTATAAAGTGAGATCAAAGGATCTACTCTGATTAATATTCTAGAGCAATCTTCGGTTCATTTCAAATTCACTGTAAAGCCAGCTTTCTGATCTCAGACTTACACCTGCACTGCTTTAAACAGACTAGAAGATCAGCAACAGATGACATCCCTGCAAAAAAGTATTGTTATTGTACCACTCCCTGTACCATTTCAGATATCTAGATCTGAACTCAGAAGGAAATTTATAATCAACAGTTCACTACTTCATGAATAATGATGAAAAAGGCCATTCCCAAATGCATATACAACATGGTATCAAATTACAGTAGTTCAAAGAATTATCAAACTCGCATGATGCTGTATCATATATATAGCTTACACAGAGCCCACTTTTCAAGTCTCAAGGCAGGGAGTAAAATTAAGGTTACTAACCTCAGTTAAAAGTATTCACCAACTACCCAGTGAGGCCATACTAATACTTTCTTTTTTCCGTGTGTGTGCTAGTATTTTCTGAGAATACTAAGTTATTTACCTTGCTTTGTAGTCTCACAGTTATCATGTAGCTTCCCCGGTTCCCTCACCCCAGGAATTTCATAAGTCTAAGGAAAAGCTGTCATAATGCTGAGGAGTCTCATTATGTAAACATGGTTTTTGTTTTAGAAAACAACATGGGATATGTCTATACTGTTGCATAATCCTTTTTCTGTTCTGTGCTCATAACACTGCTGTCCACAATTGACACATGAATGGGTCCTAAAGCTGCTGACAGTTACAATCTGGTGGCTGATTGTGGCTGACATTTCTACTCTGTTTCAGGGAAAAAACCTCAGATTTTGGCCACTGTCAGAGAAAGAACGTTAGGTAGACAAACAGATGTTTGGTCTGAGCATGGTTGCTTCCATGTTCCTATGAAGGCTAAAGTCAGCTGTCTATCTATGCACGACAAGGGATTAGAAATGTTCCTCCAGCTCACTGGCACCAGCTTCTTGTACCACCTCTGAGCCAGTGGCAGCCCTGTGCAAGAGTGACAAATTTAGTCACACGGTGTGAGCGCTGTCATGGTTCCTACAGAAATCAAATGGGCCAATGTTTGCATTGTGGCTACTAAACATAGCAGGCTGCAAGTTGAATTAATATCATCTTATAAACAGGTCCACAGTTAAAGGATTATTATAACTGACATAATGTTTTGTACTTAGATCTACTAAACTCTATACATCATGTATATTTTCAGCTTACTCAAGTCAAATACTTAGTCAATCCACAAATACCCCAGCCATATAGGAAGAGAAGACACAAATATACCTTTGTACAAACACACTTTATGATAATTATCTGCCATGTTACCTCAAGCCCTTTTATCCAAAGCCAAGCATCTTGCAAACTTTCCTCATTAACTTCAGCAAGCTTCTCTTGCCACGCCACTGCTTGGGCACTAAATTTCACAAAGTTAAATCTCTTTTTGTGTCTCAATTGTTCCTGCAAGAGACAGCATTTGAATTTTACTCAATGTTAAAAGAAACAATACTTGTATCCTGAAATACTGACTAGTAGAAGTTGTTTTAATTAATATATAGTTGATTATATGGTTACAATAAATTATGGTAATATTCATTTATGGCGTACAGAGAGACATACAGAGACAGAGACAATTATTGCCTGCAATTATTAAGATTACTTGAACTTCCCAATGTAAATCTCCATTTATTTGTATTTCTCAAACTACTTGAACAGCAGATGTCTAGGAGTGCAAGAAAGAGAGATGGTGTAAGAAAGAGATTATGACTGCTTATGAAAGAAAACTGCAACCAGAAACAAAGACATCATTTAGAGGAGGAGAACAACAATCAAATGTAGAGCACTGGCAAGGGGAACTAGCACAAGAGAGAACTAAGAATTTGCTGAAGTTGCTTTTGGACAGAAGTCATAAGGAGAGCAAGATCTGTGCAAGCTAGTACAAACCTTTAGAGCCTCCCTTACATCACCTTTTTTGTGCAGCTGCCTGTGAAACCTTCCTGCACGGTATCTAATGATTTTCTTGTGTTGATCTGCCTAGAGGACCACATCATACTATGGCCTATCACTTATGCACTTAGCTCAAAACCCTCTCTGTTATTAGACTTAGATTTTCTAACCCTGCTAATGATTGCCATCAATGCCAGACTGATGGAATTTTATTTGTCAGTTATTCCTCTCAGGTCTAAAAAAGTTAAGATTTAGCATGTTTTAACAGTGCCTCTTTCTTTCAAATATTAATGTAAGCTTAGGTGACATCATTGTAGATTTCTAAAACAGGTGAGACAAATCTTGTCTTAGGTGTGTCTCCCAGTACTTAATGCTTTTGTGGTACTTCTGCACTTTGCAAGTCCCTTTGCAAAGTTCCACTGTAAGATACAAGCAAGTTCAAAACATTCTGCACCCTCCATTGTAAAAGTATGAAAGTGAATCTAGAACACATATTACAAATCACAACATGCCAGTGGAATTGGATGACACTGCTTTAAAAATAAAAATGAAAATGCTAAAAGGTGTTCCATTGCATAGTTTTTTGGGTTGGGGTGGGGGTTTTTTTGGCCCCCCCTTTTTTTGAGAGAGAGAGGTGGATTGAGGGAAAGAACTACTTAAGCCTTTTTAATTTTCAACATTTTCTCCAGATTTTTTTTCAAATCTTAGTAGAAATGAGGAAAAAATATAAATTTCAACTGAAAAATCAGCACACCAAGAAAAATAAAAAATTTTAATAAGCTGCTATTAAAAAAATATTTTTTTTTTAAATATTGGGGTAACAAGTATCCAGAAAAAATCAGCCTACTCTAAAATGCTCCTTAGTCTACAGCATCACCACTTTCTCATACCTGTATGAGCTGAAATATTTTCTCCTTTACCAGTGGCAGCTTGTTCTTCATAGACTGGGATGTATCAATAAGAATATAGACATCATCTTCAAACACATTCCCAAAGAGCCCTCTGCTGCTTTGTTGAAGCCACTTAATCCTGGGGGAGGAAAAAAAATATCAAAACCTAGTCTGTAAGATCTTTGGAGCTTTGCATATCAGAATCTAAGAGGAAGGATCTTTTTATCACTGCTGTACTTCTTATTCTCTTTCCCTAAGCACCTGTTGCTACTCGCTGCCAGAAGCAGTACATCGGCCTTGCTGAAACAATCGTCTGTCACTACATAATAGCACAAGGCATTTTTATTTTTCTAATTTTAATAGGAGTCTGGAGGCAGACAAAACAGACAAAGCAATACAGCACCTTTATAAAGTCAGTTATCAGGTAGTTTGAGCTGGGAAATCCCATGTGGAAGTAACTATAACTACTGCCCCTGAAACTGTTCACCAGACTGAACTCTGGAAATCATTTAAGCGTATGCTATTATGCCTCCCTTTTCAGGAAAACACTGGAGAACCTATCCTGCAAGGAACTTGAGCACTTTGAAAAGCCTTAATATAACACAGATGCTTCAAAGCTTTGCTGACCTTGAGTTTTAAATACAGACTTAGTTTTACATTTTAAACAGGACTGAAGTATGCCTGCCAGTTAAATACGTGCATGCATACTGCTGTGTACAAGAACATTTACTCAGTAATGGCTGCAGCAGTTCCAAATCTGATTTCCCTTGAGAGTCATAAACTACTTGTCTACTCTGAAACAGAGACATTTAACAGACAGAATATAATGGCCCCGAGGAAAATACTACTCATCTCCACAGAAGTTTAAAAAATGGTATCATGGAAAAAGGATCCTATTATATTTGCCGCTGATAGCTATTTTGCCATTAGTTATTTCCCCCAAAGTGTTTCATGAGGTCTACCAAGACTTTTCAACAATAAGATGAACCATTCAAAATAGCAAACCCATAATCTTGGCCTGGATTTCAAAAATATATTCTTATCAAAACCATTACCTCAAATTTTCCTTCACAATATGTTAATTTTATCCTAAATACAGCAAGATGAAGATAAACTGAAAGGAGTAACAAAATTGTGATTGACCTTGCTAAATGTAATCAGGCTGTTATACTTGTGGCAGAGAAGCAGCAATCGAATGAAAGTTCATATCCTGCTTTTTTCAGTGAGACATCTCATTGTCCTAATACACAAAACAGAGGGCAATATTTATTCTTTCTCTCTTTTCTACAATATCTGTTTTTAAAGTTTTCTTCTTCTCCTAATGTAGATATAAAAGCCCATTTACTTTAGGGCATCTTTAGGACCGATAAAGCAGACCCTCAGATCACCTATTTTTTGTAGATACCCTACAAAATAGCATATCTGTACAGCTGCAGTAAAGTAAACTTAGGGAGCTAGCTTGAGCTCTGAACTTCTGATCATATGCATCACTTAATAGCTCATGCCCTCACTCTGATCTAGATGGTTCAAACTGGTCTTCAACACAAAATTGCAAAAAGGGCAGATAACCATCATCAGTTATCAAGATGTGCTACTTGGTGTCAGCGGTATCACAAGGGATAAATGTTTACTAAGTGTTATTGATGGTTCTAGAGGTTCTCTGCCACCTTATGTCTTGATGCTTATTGGCACTTTCAGCAGCATTTCAATAACATGCAGACTGACGTTCACATTTGTGTTCCAGAAGGAGAACAAAAGATAGAACTGTTCATCAGTTTTCTTACATGGCTACTAAGACATCCTACACACAAGTTTCTGATCTAAAATGGATTTCTGGCTTTGTACTGCTACTAGCAGTTTACCAAACACTTCAGCTTATTATGACAGTAAACGTCAAACATTCCAGCACCAATGTAAAATAATACAAACTGATTTTATGTGACAGAACACTAACCGTCCTTCCACTTGTCTCAGAGCCGTCCTCATCTTCTCTTTGTACTGCTTATACTTTTCTGTACTAACATATATGTGAACTACAGATCCGTCTTTCCAGAAGGTATGTACAAACTTGTCACAGTATTTTGCATTAATTACCTTCCTCTTTGTCTCCTACAGCCAAGAAAAACAACTTTCATGTTCTAAAACACATTATTTTGCAGTGCCTTTAATATTTGGTGAACAAATTTCAAAGGTACATGCTTGTTGCACATGAACAGGTGCAGAAATAGACATGGGATAGGGTGGTTTGCTCCTAGCAAAAGTCAATAGAAACTGGTTTTATTCTTGTAGCTAACAAGAACAGAAGCTTACCAAACAGTCTAATGGTAGAGCTTGAGAAAAACAAATAGAAGACAAATGAATCCAAATTTGTTTAAGGACTTGCAAACACTGGAGCTGCTGAGACCAACACTACTTCTAAGGAAAAATAAAGATGACAAGCAATATTTGCCCTACCCCACAGAAATGCTTAAGCCAGTCCTCATTCATCCTTGGGAGATTATATGTGCATCAGGAAGGAGTCCTTGAAACAGTTTTTTTCAAATAGGCCTTTGAAACAATTTTATTTATGACCACCTTTGTCCCATTCCACTAATAAGATTATTTAAACAAAAAATACAAAACAGACCATACACTTTATCATAAATTCATCTATCAGTCAAGTTTTCAAATCTTGAAAGAAAAACCAAACAACTCACAGGATGTGAGGGAAAATTACCACTACTCACAGCATCAGTTTGTGAAGATTCATCCTCTGGTTTAGTTTTTATGTCAACAATCCCATCTGCATGGCGAAAAGTACAATCAGCAAGTGCCTCATACAGTGTGAGCTTCTGAGCTTTCAAGCCATACTTCTGCAACCACTTCTCAGAAGTCAAATACTTGTCAGATGCATGCTTTTTTAATGGATTATCAGCTTGGGTTGCTAATAAATAAAATAGAACAAACAAAATCTCCTGTATAACACAGTTCAGTTTGGATGAGCTATTTTCAAAAACAGACTACAATACTGGAGTCAAAATTTTCAAACTTGTTCTGCTTGCATCGACAGCATTACAGTAAGCAGATATTTCTGACTGATTTTTAATATTCTCTATTTTCATTGTGGTTGTTTCTCTTATCAGAGAATTGTTTGTGATAAATTCCTTTGTAAATGGAACAAACTCATCAGAAGACAGAGAGTGACGAAGATAAATAGCTACAGGATTAACATATAAAAGGAATGTTCTTAGTAGTATGAAGGTTGACTTAACCTTCATACTGGTTGAATTACAAAATTCCAGAAAGGAGTCCTGTATAAGATGTCTAATTTCAAGGAGAATCATTTGAGAAAATGAAACAACAAAAGATATAATGGAAAATACAGTCAAAAACATTGGTTAACATTGCCATTGGTCTTTTTCAGAGGAGGACATTTAAAGTAAAAGGCAAACTACAATGTCTTTGGAAGAGATTTTACTGTGTTTCCCTGCAATACTGCCTTTTTATAGGCTGAATATTGCGCCATGTATCCCAAGCCACAAATCACTTGTGTAACAGCTTAACATTTTCTCTAGCTCTACGCCCTCCTTCTAGCATTTTTAATTGATACTGAAAGAGATAGGATTTTTTTTTTTTTTGTCTGATCTGGTATGACTGTTCTTATGCTTACCCTTTTATGTCATATGGTCTTAGAAATTTTCTAAGGACCATCTTAAGGTGAGGCACTGCACATCTCTGGATACTGGTAATAGGATACAGGCCTTTACACTCATTCATCACTCGATCAATAAACCACACTTAAACCAAATGGCCCAGCAGTGGTTCTCATAGAAGGGTGAATTTATTTTGTCACATTTTAATTTTGGTGGACCTAGGTGGTATAAACGTCTACTCTGTTTAGATGCAGCTACAGTGACAACAGTATTGAGATCCCGAGCCTGTAAACAAACCTATGGAGTCATCTACTGCCTTAACACACACAGAGATCAGCCAGCATCAGGGCAGGTGCGGCTGGAGCCTGTTCATATGGAAACATCTGCTTTCTGATTGCTTGTGGCCCTTAGAACAGTCAGTGTGGCAAGTCTCACAAATCCACTCACATAATTTTAAAAAGACAACTGTTATTTTATTTGTTTCACATGCTTTATGTAAAAAGTAGTGTCTCAGTTCACGTAACTAGTGCATTATCTGGAGGGTCAGCAGAAAAATTGTCTCTTTTTCTGTTTCTTTTCCTGCAGAACATTACAGTCTTCAGAACTATGTTTTGCAATAGAATATTTTAAACAGATCAGGAAGGCAAACCAGGATGAAATGCAGGCAAACAGAAAGATTGCAGTTATTTGGATCAATGGGCAACAGTCAAATAATGCTGAAGAACTGATAAATCCCACTGTAATTTCCTTTATTTTAATTCATTTATGAAGTGATTCTGTAAGAAGGCAAACAGAAAGAACATTCAAGCTGCATATTTAGGAACACATAAATCAACACTGAAAACAGGGCTGCTGTTTCAGCTTTACTGTGGTCTTTTTGTTCATATGCATTACTGTACAGCTGTTTAACTTCATATCAGAAGTCCTGCTAATTCAGAAGATGCTATTATCAGTATAAAGATCAGTATTATGCCTTCACAGAAGAAAAACCTCAAGCTTAAGTCCTGCAGAATTATGTTGTTTACAGATGTGCAAACCCAGCGCAGGCAGAGAAAGTTCCCAGCTTCAAATCTTCACCATCACCACCCTAGTCGCGTATCTCAATACACCACTGAGAGTTCAAGTGACTGACCAACTGACTGTACAAAGCGTTCCTCAGCAGGTGATCCAGCCTCCACCTAGCCAAAGCAAAAGCAATTGCACTGCAAAAGCAATAGTGGAGCTATACAAAATCACTGATGACTTGTGCTAATTCAACTTGAATCTTGTATCAACTTATGCAAAAAATACCACCAGACACTATGTAGGTTTTTAAAACCAGGGACTAATGTAGAATATAGGCACTGATAATCACAGCCATGATCCTGAGAATCAACCCCAATCCACACTAAAGCTGCCTAGATTCCACAGACTGCCAAGTTTTCAGTATTTAAGTCTTGTCAGTGTGATCATTCTGCTCCAGAGCATGCCCAGAGCATCTTCAGCCTAGCAGAACTGAGAAGCTTCTCACCACCCTCTGTTTAAGCCTCCCAGAGATCCAGAAAACAGCTACGCTCTATCTCCGATAGGACTCGACGCAATCAATATGCACAGAACAACAAATGAACTATATACTGGGCCAAGCATAATGGTGGGAACTATTAGTTTAATGAACAAAATATTTTTCCATGTTTCTTAACACAAGAGTTGTCAGAGCACTTATCCAGAATTGGTTTCAGTCATCTACCTTTGACTAAGAAAATTCAGACCCACACTTCTTCCTTTTTAGGGGAATGAATTAGCTACCAGGTTGGAGGCTATCCTAAGATGACCGTGATGGGACAGAGATGATGTACTTCCCCAGCACTGTGTAGAGCAAAACTGAAAGATTTACTGGCCCAGGCAGAGAGGGAAAGACCACAAAAAATTAATTTCAGTATCTAGACAATTTCTAAACATAGTCATTGGTGAACTAAAAATGGTGTATTTCAGCCCGAGCTGTTAAAGTACAGCAGTAAACAGAGATTTGTAATGGAAAGTTTTAAGTAATCCTAATTTTAGATGCCAAGTATAGGTGCTACCTGTGTATAGACATTTCTGAGAAAATCATACCCAAATTGACATGTAATCAAAACTATTCACAAATAAAATATTGATCATTAATATAATGGTAACTCTCTTGAAAGAAACATAAATGATACCATCTTGAGAAGTCAGCTGGTCAGATTCTGATAAAATTTCTTGAACTTGTCTTGCTGTACTCCTGGCTTCCTCCAGTTCCCTCCAGATCAAAAAGACATCTTCACGGACACCAGCTACTGCAAAAGAAATCAAAAATAGAACTTAATATTTTGAGACAACTTCTGCTTCTTGCCACTCCTCAATTACCACAGAGTCATTGGGTTCATCCAGGTGTTGCCATATAACCTTGTTTTCTTGAGGTCCCATTACAGTGACAAGTGCTGTTCTTTGATAGACTTCAAAAAAGGGCTCAAGGTGCCCAAAAAAGGGCACCAGGACACGAGAGGTGCTTAACCTGGTGGAAGTAACCTTCAGAGCTGGCCACGGATTGTTCCCACAGTGGAAGTAAATCCTTTTTAACACTCTTGTATACTAATAAGGGAACACCACAAAGAAATTCATGCTGTCCCCTGAACTTCATTCCAAAACCTGGCTCCAAATACTAGACCAAATTTTGAAATTTTAAAGAGAAGATATTTTCAACTCTTTCAACTCCCTTAAATACATAAATACTTTCATTTAAAATTAAATCTTCTTTTCCTGAGGCGTATGTGATAAGCTAAGTTTATTTTCATCCTAACAATTCTCAATAGTCATAAATTAAAAAAAAAAAAAAAAAGTTTTACTATCAGATTATATTCTCAAAAAACTGGAAGAATGCAAAGCTGGAGTTGATACAGAGGTTTCTTAATCTCAATAGATATGTTTGTTCTGATTTAAAAAAATTAAGTACCTATTTATTTAGTAGAGTAGCTATTAAAATCGAGGCACTATGTATACCTAAGCAGCATGAACACTACTCAAATGGGTTAAATTAGGTTAATCTCAGAGTTTAAATTACAATATAGGACAATACAGAAAAACTGTGCGTAGTGTTATAGCAAAATTATAACAGAAATTGAATCATGATCTATCCTAACGACAAATTCAGACTACAGCCTATGGCAGATTACATCCTATTACTGAATTCACATAAAGATGCTGAACAAGGCAAAAATCTCTTATTATCTAGTCGTTCAGTTAATATACAGTGGCCATTCACTGTATAAAAGATAAGACATGCAAACTTGTCTACTAAAGTAGGCTATCAGTAAAAAAAAAACCTGATGATTTTGTTCTTTGATAAACTTCCTTGAAATAATAATACAAAAGTTTTACAGAATAACAACTCAATTTTATTTGTGAAATGCTTTCAGTTTCCAAGAAATATTTTGAAATGTGTTATTGTACACTGCCATCTCCTGGGACCTTCCTGCATTTCAAAAACATCTGTTTCAGCCATTAGGACAAAGATCAACATTTCCTAAATCACAAAAAGCTTTAGTAAAGCAGATCATTTTACAACATAAAACACAAAAGGGAGGAAAAAACCTTAGTCTGCTATCATTACCTTTTAAGTTTAAGAAAAGTATTTTGTTCAAATACTTCATAATGAAGTATTTCTTTTATAAACACTCTCTCCACAGAACGCAAAACATGCAAAATCTGAGCATTGGCAAAATTCCAGCAAGTAAGGAGCTAGAGATTTTCTGATGAGTAGTCAGTCATTGAGTGTATATATATACATACATATAAATACACAAACACACCTGTTGTCACACAAAACAAATGCATTCACACCACACATGCACATATTTCTAAATTTAAGACTGTTAAGAATGCAGTTCTGGTGGAGCTGTCTCCAGCTAAATCTCGATATCCTCCATAAACTATTAAATACTGGGATCCAGGTTTAATTTTATGAGTGCTTTTAATGTTATGTTTGGAAATATTGGAAGAAGTATGCATATTTCAACTACCTTTAAAACAATACTGATGATATCATTGTGTTGCCTCATTTCCCCTTAAACTGATGCTATGGACTCATCACATTTACAGGATTATTGTTACTGTCCCCAGTAAAATATGTATATTGAATTGGTGTTACACAAGAAGGTATTTTTTTCCCTATTTATGCTGCAGCATAGCAAAGTAAAACTGCATGCACTTTCAAAGCAAGTATGTTTGATGACATTATACAGGACAAATGCAGGCATCAACAACTGCATATTGTAGCGGTCAAGCTGCTTAAAAACCCTTTTATCTGGCAACAGTTTTTCCTGGATTCAACTAGGAGAGCAGGTTGTAAGCAGTGACATCTGCAGCAACTTTCTCTCTCCACACAGGAGGCTCACCTCCACCTCAGCCTTTTTTCCACTCCAGCTAAGGAGGAGTGGCAAGGAAAAGCTATGCCTTTCAAAACTGAGCCCCCAAACTCAAAATACACATACAACTCATATTATCTTCCAGATGTGGTTCTCAACCTGCGGCCTGTCCTTTAAAGCACATCAGTGAAAAATGACCAAGAAAGTACCAACCTCTCTTTGGCTTCAATTCCCTGTGCTCACACCTCAGCTGTGCCATTTCTGGGGGCTACCAACCAAAAAGCAGCTGAAAGTCACCACCCCTGGGTTACGGTTCCCAGCAGCTCCAGGCCACTGGCTCTTGCACACCTTCAGTCACCCATGTCCCAGGAAAGGCCTCCTCTTAAAAAAAACGCCTTATCGCCAGAGGGAAAGGTCTCTCCCTGTCCCCCCTGCCGTGAAGCATCCCCCACAGCCACCCTGGCTGGCGGTTTAACGGCCAGAGCCCTGGGGACCCCCTGGTTCCAGTTCAAAAACTGTCAAACAGCAACGGCGAGAGGGCGGCCACCAGACAGGCATGCACGAGGGAGCCGGCCTTCACACCCTGCTGCCTGCCCTCGGCTTGCACTGGCTGCAGCCAGTTGTTTTCAGCTCTTGTCACTGCCATCACGACCCTGCAGAGCACCTCACGCTGGGTAACGTTTCAGACGTGCCATGCCCTCCGTTAAATGGCATTTCTGTTCCGGAGGAGGGTGGCCCTGAAAAAGAGGAATAGGATGGGGAAGGGTGAGGGAAGAGCCTGCGGCAAGGGGCAGAAGCGTTTTGCTGACACTGGTGAATTGAGAAGCAAGACGGTAGGTCTAAGCAAAACCACAAACACACTTGCACATGTACACGGAAACTCATAACCACCCTTATTTCCATTTCCCAGTTATTTAACATGGTCAGGCAAGCTTAAAAGAAGCAGTTTTTAAACACCTTCCTCCCAGCAGACAAACTCATCCATTTAACAAGCCACTGCAACCCATTAGATTTCATACTCAAGACATAAAACCTGCTGAGAAAAAAAAAAAAAGCCCATACAAAAAAAAAAAAAAACCAAACAAAAAAACAAAACCAAACCAACAAACCAACAAACCTGCAAAATTTATAGTATCTTTGAAACATCAAGCAAATGCAAATGCAAAAGCAGCTCATGGAAAATACCATTTTGTACTTCTTTGATTATCTGACTTAAACCATGGAAGCAAGCAAATCCAAATATAATGGAATAAGATCTATTTTAAACTTCATTTGCCTGCAAGGCAAGATGAGCAGTTTCATTTTTTCAGTGCTGGTCCCTTCCTCAGCCTCTACGTGGCAGCAGAACATAGTAATAGTCCCTCAATCATTGATTTTTGAAATCTCGACTGGGAGGGGGATGAATGGAGGTACAAAGGAGCACAGAAGGGGAGTATGCAGCTTTACCTGTGTACCTGCCAGGTCAAGCAGCGCTGAAACTCACTGCAGCCGGATTCTGCCCCTTTCCCACTGGGCAAATGCACAAAGCACATGAACTTTGTACCCCATGTGGCATCACAGAGTGGCTATCTGCATCACTCTCTACATATTAGCAAAGAGATTTGCCAGGCCAAGGTTACGCTGCTAAGACCAGACAAAGCCCATGCAAGGGAAAAGCAGAGGCAATGATTTTTGCTACACCTTGTAGGCAACGTAGCTACTCTTAAGACATTACCCTGACCCTCCAAAGGGAGAGTTCAGTCTCTCCCATGTCTCTGTATATAAACAGTGCAGAGTTTATTGACTTGAATGTCATACAGGAGGCTGGTGCTTTTATGCTTCTCAATTTACACACAGCAACCTGAAATTTCCCCTGTGGCCATCAGGTAAATGTGGAAAGCCAAGCACATCTAAGAATACAGCCTCACACTGCTCACAAGGAGGTCAGATGCGTCCCTCTTTGGATTTATCACATCAGTCAAATCCTGATTTCAGTCCTGTTGCATTTTCTTTACGCGTACTGGCTCATCTATTCTACCACACAGAAAAACACTGCACAGATTTTTACCGTTGTTTCTATTTCAGCCAACGAGGACCCACTATTCTTTTCAAGATCTAGTTCAAAACATTATTGCTTTTCAAGCTGTTTAGCACTTGTCTCCCTGTCATTCCAAGCAGATATCTGACACAACTGTGCCCCTTCTCAGCAAGAACCTTCTTCTCCACAGCTTCCACCACCTCTTACCCTCTACGTCTTCAAATTTTAACTTAAATTTCACCTCCCTTCCACTTATAATTCTAATTACATAACACCATTGCTTAATTCTGCAGCTTTTTGCAGATGAAGAAACTACACTAGCAATGTAGGCAGAAGTGATAACAGGAAAATGAGTGCTGGATGAAGAGGTATCACCACATCGGTGAAATTAGGCTTTATGTAAAAGCATTGCTCTGCCTTAAGTAAATCTGAGTCTGCCAACATAAGGACCTTAATTCTTTACTGGCTTACACCTGTTTTGATCTCCAGCAGCCACTCAAAACATATGTAAAAAAAATCAAAATTTGGCAGTTTCTCACGCTTGCTTTCTAAATGACTGCTCACGATGCAAAACAGGGGAGAACAGAGCTCTTATAAAGTTTTAAATAGTTTACTTCCGACTTGTTTTGGTTAAGCAAATGAAAAAGAGTGAACATGAAGATATCCTGTATTTGCAGAACAGTTATTCAGTGGATATCCAGAAAACCATCAGATGTTCTTAAAACAGCTTTTCCAGTCCATAAAACATAATTATGAGTTTCAGTTTCCAACTGTTGCATTTGTGGTATGAAAAGAAACATAATCAAAATATTCCTATGCCTCCCCTTATTTGTGTTAAAGAAACACCACACTTGGAAGATTAAATCTCCAGTTTGTTCTCTGTTTATCTCTTTGTATAGTTTATGCCTCACATCCAAGAGCCAGTTTCAGGGCCCAATAGTGAGTAATCGACACTTTTATTATTATTGCCTTCTACACCCTTGAAGGAGTCTCCGAAACAAGAGACGTCAGAGGCAGACCAGAATAACGTCTCCAATGCGTTTCCTTCTCAGAAAGGACTTTAGATTCTGCATACAACTGAAATGCTCCAATTGGCTGCCAGTGATGTCATGACTGTGCTTATAATACCCACTAAATGCAGAAAGCTGTGTTCCTTTTTAATGTGTAAATTCTACTCCATAATAGCAATAAGACACAACAGACAATGCACTTCAAGGGGATTACTGCCCTTTTGAGCGATTAAAGCCATTCAGCTTTCAGCTTTAGAAACAGTGGTGAGGAAGTAATTTCAGTCATACAGGAGCTCTAGGCCCATCTATTGAAACAGGCTGACTGCCTGGGGGAAGAGGAAGCCAGCTTCCCCCACGCACACCCCCAAATGGGGTCCAGCAAGGAAGCACTTGTAGCAGACTGAAGGCAATCATTATACTATTCTGAATTAGTACAAAATGAGAGAGAGGGTTTTGAAGCATACTCTGCTCTTGGTTTCTAAACCCTTTGTGGGTGAGGCTTGAGTGTCCCTTCAGGAAGCAAAAGGAGGTGGCACCTCAGTATTTTACTTCAGGCCTCCCACTATGGTTCTCTTGTACTGTTATAATCACAGTACTAGTGAAGGATGGGTTAGTGCACACAGAACTAGACTACAACTTAGGAAATATGGTCCAGTTAGTCCAAAACTGACAAACAACCTTAGGTGAGTCACTAAATCCACCATATGGCATATATTCCCTAGCAGTAAGAAGAGGGTAACAGTGTTCTACCTTTGGGCCAACACTAATGCCCCACAGCATAATGGGGATGTGAACCATTAGAATAAAGATACACATCCTGATACTTAAAAGAAATAATTTTTTAATTTGATGTCCTGCTGATAAAGATATCAGACCTGACATACACGGCCTCACTTCACACCACAAGCTGGTCTCCCCCTCAAGCTGGCAGAAACCCCAGTCCAGTCCCACTGAACAGCAAGGCTGATTTAGCCAGAGGAAGTAGCACCATGAATAATAAGAAAAACACAGAGGCTTTCTGCCCACATCCACCCCTTAGTAAAACCATTTCTTTCTGTTATTTGTTTCCCCCTGGGTTTTTTTCCATCCATTTTTCTTCCCCTCTTTGCACCTTCTTCTCTATAGCTATTTTACTATGCTTATTGGCCTGTCTTTACAAAAAATTCAGATCTTGAGATAAGCA
The DNA here is from genome assembly GCF_023634085.1 of Falco cherrug. NCBI lineage: Eukaryota > Metazoa > Chordata > Aves > Falconiformes > Falconidae > Falco > Falco cherrug. The sequence goes on along the minus strand of NC_073698.1, from coordinate 71,015,661 downwards.
AGTCAACCTCATGTGGATTTAATCTCCTTATACTATGTATGAAAGTGGCCTGTATTGATGTGGCTGTTGTATCAGATAATCTTCCACACTATCACCCTTCTTTTCTGCCATTTCTCTATACATTTCCACAAGATCACTGGCGTAAACATACCAGTACTATTCTTCGTCTCCCTAAACCAGGGGTCCTCAAACTTTTTAAACCAGGGGGCCGGTGCGCGGATGCAGTGGCAGGCAGTCATCTGCAGCTGCTTGGTTTCCCCCCCAACCCCCAGCAGGGGCGGGGGCGTTCTGTAAATACCGGGGGCCGGACTGAGGACCCTGGGGGGCCGTATCCGGCCGCGGGCTGTAGTTTGAGAACCCCTGCCCTAAACAAATGATGTTCTTGTCCCTTTTTTCACTTCTCTTCATTCTCACATGCATATCCCTCTACACTCTTCACTTCTCTCTCTTACTTTCCCTCTCCTTCCCACCCACAGAATGCCCATTTGACCAGTCCTGTCCTCACCCCACTCATGCCTACAGAAGGCTTCTTTTGATTTTACGCTTAGCAAGTTCCTATATTAAATTTCTATTCTGAAGCCTCACTGAGAAAATCAGTATCACCTTGGGTTTGTTTTATCTACCTAGTGGCATTCGCCCTTCCACTTTTCTGGAATTCAGGACAATTAGGCATTTTCCATCCTCTTCACATTTTAGTGCAGGTCCAGTAGCATCTCTGTAGTCATTCTTCTCTGTAAAAGCATGAAATCTGTAATACAAAATGGGCTTTCAGCAGTACATAAACTACATACTTTCCTAATTTTAACAAGATGTATGTCACACATGCAAGATCATAGTGGTGTACAATTTTGGAATTATTTGCTTATCTATTAAAGATATCTAAAACTTCAACTACAACAATACTATGAATATTATCAAACTTTTTATATACATTTAGGTACATCTGAAGTCTTCTCATGAAGAACATCCTTTCATTTTGGTATCATTTACTCTGAACCACCTTCCTTTTCAATCTCCTGGAAATCTATTTTTAATTAATGCTTTTAACATGCTGAGCAAGCATGTAATTTGAGATGTCTGAGATGACACTAACACCTTTTTATCAGATTATACTCCCAGTTAAAAGCCCAAGAAGAACATTTATTTCATTATCAACATACAAATCAGGAAGTCAAGCAGACTTATTTAGTTTCATTTTCAGAACACAAAAGGTCTCAAAGAAGGAAAAAGAAGCATTTCTAAAACAAGCTCAAGCCATGAAAAGCCCATGAACTAGGCCATTCCTATGGGAAAGCTGACTTAAACTTATAGATAGTTATTAGGCAAATACATATCCACCAGTAAGGCCCAATAAGTATCTGCACCAAAGCTAGATGCAGGTAAAAAGACAACAGTAGGAATCGTATCAAACAAGACAATTCCTCTCAGCTCTCTGCCATAACCCTTCTTGCCTCATTCTCTACCATACAAGAAATATTCACTTTCCTTTTATAAAGGAAGTAAAAACACTGCCAAAACAAAATGAAGGATGGTGACTGGTGACTGGCAATGTACCTGGTATTGTGGAGGTATCATGGTTCAGAATAAACACAGTCATCTTAGACACACATCAGACCAAAGCAAACATAACACTTTCCCACAGTCTTGCTTTCTGGCAGATACTCTATGTCTTAAAAGCTACTTCTAAACACAGATGGCTATAAAAGAGCTAAGCAGCTGCCATCTTACCAATTGCTCTGCTGTCATTTAGGAGATTTCTACTGTTTGAGGTCTTCCCACTCTTGCAGAAACAGTGAAACAGAAAGAGCTAGCAGCCATTTCACAGCTCTGTGACTGTAAGGTCACTTCTGTTAAGCAGACAAAAACCTACTGACTCCTTCTGCCCTCCTGCTGTTCAGCCTGAGTTTGATGTGGTGGGGGGTTGTGTTTGTTTGTATTCCTTGTTTTGATATCAGAATCAAGATGAAAGTTTTATTATCCTTTTCTACTGAGGGATGATTCTCACCATGCAGCTGATTCCCAGGATAAACTAGCCAATGCACCATGTGGAATATAGTCAGTTTCCACCAACCATAACAAATAGATGCTAGAAAGCATGGTACAGAACCACATTTCCACAAGACCAGGCCTGATGGATGACACCACATCAATTTTCTGTTGTTCCAGGAACTGCCCATTTAGGACAGGCATTACCTTTTCAGTACAAGAAATACAATACAAACTTATGTTGTGACCCTTCCCCTGAACAATTTTTCAGACTCCAAAAGAAGAGCAAATGACAGATGATTTGTGATACAAAAAAGGAATGGCCTTCCTGCAAGCCAGTGAGCGGAGAGAAGCTGCTCTGTTTGAGTAGGTCCTGCTTTTTAGTCATATTTTTTAGACTATTTCCCCAGTTTCCCTAGATTGCTTATTAAACTGCTTTGTCTCATTTTCATCATGAATAAAACAGGGATGACACTCAGCTATCTTCCAATACCATTCCTAGCAGCAAAGCTCTTTACAAGTACTGAAATGATGACTGTGCTGCTTCTTTGTCATACCTGCCAGAGGCCAAGTGGCTCAGCTCTTTGAGAAAAATAATAGTTTCATCTTCCCTAGCATTGAAAGATACAGTGTTGACTGGACAAGGGCCATCAGAAACCTTCTCGAGGAGTAGCTGCTTTGTGTCCACCGGAACATCACCCACAGCAAAGTAATAAACAGCTTCAACCTGTCATTAAACAGAAAAAAAAAAAAAAAAAAGGGGAAATTGGAAGTCACTGTTTTACATTGATGCCTGGTACTTACTCAAGCACTGTCCTGTGCTGAGTACTGGTAGGAAAATGTGGTAGAACCAATGCGTCACTTGGGCTGTAAGATTTTCAGTTCTTCGGTTCTCTCTCTCATTTACGCCTGTAATTCAAATGAAGTCCACACAAAATTTTCTGAATTGAGAAGAGAACATGGCCCACAGCCTCTGGGTCTGATTCTGCCCAATGCAAGCCCCTTTCCACAGAAGTTAATTGAAACTAAAGAGAGGTGTAAGGAAGAAGAACTGAGACAGTGGAATAGATTGCCCAGAGAAGCTGTGGATGCCCCATCCCTGGAAGTGTTCAAGGCCAGGCTGGATGGGGCTCTGGGCAACCTGGTCTAGTGGAAGGTGTTCCTGCCGATGGCAGGGGATGGGGACAAATTAGGTGATCTTTAAGGTCCCTTCCAACCCAAACCATTTTGTGATTCTACAGTTATTAGTGAAGACAAGGCTCTGTGCCACATTCCGTCTCTGAAGAGAGATGCTATGCCATGCCAAGGCTGAAAATCAGTCAGAACACTTACACCAGACACACTTCTACTGGCAGCACTTTTACTGGCACCATTCTTTCAAATCTACTGCTGGTATTTACAGATAATTCATATTTTTTCTAACTTTCTAAGGCAGGTTTATGGTGACCACACACACTTAGATTCTGGAAAAGTTATTCTAAGAAGAGAGAGAAGCTGAAGAAATGTCCTTTAGTTATTGCTTGAGTATTACATTACAAGGGATTTCATGTTACATGCGCTTATCCATGTGACAATCCTCATGGTAAGTATGCTTCTTGAATTTTCACCACCATTAAAAACAAATATAAAAAGAGGTATCCCATGATGATGTTCAAGACAATAAGTACAGCATATCAGTCCTATGGCATGGTACATACCAACAGATAAATATCCGATAAATAGTTGTTTAACTGAAAAAATACGCTCAAATATGCTCACCTCTGTGCCCAGCAAGATCATGGAGCAGATCCTCCTGAAAACTATGCTAAGGCACATGGAAAATAAGGAGGTGACTTCCAACATGGCTTCACTAAGGGTAAATCATGCCTGACAAATTTGGTGGCCTTTGACGACAGGGTTACAGCATTGGTAAATAAGGGAAAAGCAACTGATGTCAGGCAAAGCATTTGACACTGTACCACACAACATCCGTGTCTCTAAACTGGAGAGACATGGATTCGACAGATGGGCCACTCACTGGATAAGGAATTGGCTGGATGGTCACACTCAAAGAGTTGCAGACAACAGCTCAATGTCCAAGTGGAGACCAGTGACAAGTGGCATTCCTCAGGGGTCGGTATTGGGACTGGCACTGTTTAACATCTTTGTCGGTGACATGGACACTGGAATCGAGTGCACCCTCAGCATGTTGCTGATGACACCAAGCAGTGTGCTGCGATCAGCATGCTGGAGGGAAGGGATGCCATCCAGAGGGACCTTGACAGGCTTGAGAAGTGGGCGTGGGTGAGCCTCATGAAGTTCAACAAGGCCAAGGGCAAGGTCCTGCACCATGGGTCAGGGCAATCCCAAGCACAAACACAGGCTGGGCAGAGAATGGATCGAGGCCAGCCCTGAGAAGAAGGACTTCAGGGTGTGTGTTGATGAGAAGCTCAACATGGCCCAGCAATGTACGTCTGCAGCCCAGCAAGCCAACCGCACCCTGAGCTGCGTCAAAAGAAACACAGCCAGCAAGCTGAAGGAGGCGATTCTCGCCCTCTGCTCTCGTGAGACCCCACCTGCAGTACTGCATTCAGCTGTGGAGTCCCCAGCATAAGAAGGACACGGACCTGTTGGAGTGGGTCCAGAGGAGAGCCATGAAGATGATCAGAGGGCTGAAGCACCTCTCCTATGAAGAAGACAGGCTGAGAGAGTTGGGGTTATTCAGCCTCGAGAAGAGAAGGCTTCGGGGAGACCTTATAGCAGCCTTCCAGTACCTAAAGGAGGCCTACAGGAAAGCTGGAGAGAAAGCCTTTCTACAAGGGCATGTAGTGCTAGGACGAGGGGGAATGGCTTTAAACTGAAAGAGGGAAGATTTAGATTAGATGATATAAGAAAGAAATTCTTCACTCTGAGGGTGGTGAGGCACTGGAACAGGCTGCCCAGAGGAGCTGTGATGCCCCATCCCTGGAAGTGTTCAAGGCCAGGCTGGATGGGGCTCTGGGCAACCTGGTCTGGTGGAAGGTGCCCCTGCCCATGGCAGGGCAGTTGGAACTGGATGATCTTTAAGATCCCTTCCAGCCCAAACCATTCTATGATGCTATGAATGACTAGCAATCCTAGGTCATGCACCACTAAAGACAAGACACCTGTTCAAGTCTGGGATGGCACTGCGGAAATGTTTCTGCACACACGTAATTTCATGCAGTAGTAAAGCAAATTCAGAATAACCTGTACACGCATTTCCAGTAGTGCCTTTGATACTGATTCATATTTCAGCTCCCTGAGTCAACAGACTGGCTACATGAACATCTTTTGTCCAGTTTGTATTTGAAGCTTCCAGGCTCTGGGATCCCTGCACTCTTCCACATCATTTCAAACTCTCTCCCTCCTCTACCTTTTGCCACAAATGCTTGGGCTAATCCTCAGTGCTGGAAGAGATCTCTCCCAAGCAGCAACCCAATCTCAACCTAGACCAGGGAAATTAATGAAGCAGCACCTTGACACCTCAGGCTTCCCTTAAATCTTGTAGAGGGGGGCAAGACACTCCATGTGGGAGGCAGGGCCCATAGTTACAGACAACTCTTGCTTGGGAACAAGTGGGTCTGTGATCAGCCAGGTTTCCTGGCATCACTGTTAATGTTGGTCAAATACTAAAGTTAAAGAGAAGTATGTTTCATTAAAGTGCAAGATTAAATAGAATACTTATTAGCTTTAGAAAAAGGTGCACAGAAACAAAATGAAAGAACTGACACCGATCTGTGCTTTAGTTCAGTTTTACAAGGTTCCCTCTCTGTTTCATCCAGCTAAAAAGCTATCCAAGCATGCACAGAGCTCTCCCAGCTGAGACCCAGTCCTTGGACAACACCTTGCTCCTATTCCTTTTGCTGAAAGTGCTCCTGACCTGAGGCAATGCCTGCATATTGCACAACCACTTTTCCTTGTGTTCCTTCAGATTCACATCTTCTCCCCACTCCCTCCCAAGACTTCCAATAATTCATAAACTTGATATTCAATAAGGATATCAGTTTTCACACTTCCTCCAAAAAAGTGCCTGCCTCTGCAACTTTTAAAATGCTGCCATTTCTTGGGCATAGCTGATGCAGAACCAGCTCCTCACAAGAAAATAAACAAAATTGCAAACAGCAGACAATTCACTCAACTACAAACCCAGCAATACCATACCACAAAGGAAATGTTCCTTATGGGTTAGTGGGGAAAGGTTAAAACCTTTCCATTTAGTCCTTCATATTTTGAGGAGTATAATTTATGCAGCCATCTAAACAAGCAAAAATACTACATACAAGAAAAGGAAGAATACCATGAACAGTTCCTCACAGTCTTTACCTTGGTGAGAGATGTGTTTTAGATGGGTGACCCACACTTTGCAGAGTGGGACCTGTACAGAACCATCAGTTTAAAACTGCGGATGCATCTGTGGCAGGTAGAGCTCAAACAATTGCAACCTTACAGCAGAGTGATCTTGAGCTTGGGACTGACGGGTCACGAGGAAAGGAAATCTAGGGAGTCACCACACATGGGAAGAAAGATCAGCTAAAGGAATGACAGGAAGAGCCAAGTCTAGGGGAAAAAAGAGCTATTGTTTTGAAACCACTTCTGTTGATGAAGCCAGTTCTGAGGAATGAGTCATTTATGACGGACTGTTCAGTGAGTATGCAGCTTTTGCCTAGGACTGAATGGGGTCTCTCCAGCCTGAAGTACAGTGAAGCTTGCACTCAAATGAACTGTCAGTTATGAATGATAATGACTATATTTAGGAGTAATTGAAGATGGTTTTATATTGAGCACCTGCCACAACTGACTCCCCCAGATTGCCTATTAGCTCACCAATGTCCAGAAAGAAGTAACAGACAACTCACTGTTGGACAGATTTTAATTTCTGTTTATTCATACACAGACCCACCAGATCCAACAAGCCTTTTTTTTTCATCCAGAAAATACTGAAATCTAAGTGGTTTGGGGGTTTTTTGTTTCCCACCAGGGAATCAGTAATATACTGCAAATTTAAAATGGTAATAAAATTTATAAAGGAAGCATTTTAAAAAGCATCCATAAAAAAATCCCACTGTTGCACAATTTGTTCCTCACCCAGTTCCTTTTTACTATCAGTTTCCAAACATCAGGGTTCATCTGGATGAGAATCCAACAGCACAGGGAACCAGAAAGAAACTCAAGCCTAATTTACCTTCTCCTTCAAACAACATCTCAGAATGCTATTTATAAAGGAGTTAGAGTTGGATCTGTGCAGAGGCATGGATCTTAATGGCAGTGAAACCCAATGACCCAAGTCCACACACAGTAGGCCCAATTTTCCATTAAATTCAGCTGCTAGGGAGTAGAAACAAAGTACATTGTAAGCAAATTTCATAAAATAGCTCTTTAAGAACACAAGTTTTAGGTGACTAGGTAAAATGATGGTATATATGTTTTATGTCTTGTGACTCTGCTATAATGGATAAAGTAATATGGTACTTTTAGAAACAGGCAGAATTTAATTGCAACAATGCCTGTGCATGCTTTGTTTTTTTGTCCTGGAAGAAACTCTAGCTATAACCTGGCTGATGGAAAAGGACTTGCATACCCCTACCATGAGTTAATGCTTAAATAAATCTCTGTACTTACTATTTGGGATTTTAAATATAATTTTTCATGAGCACTTTGGATACATAACAAACTAAAAATGGTTTCCCTGCCTTCAATAATGTTGATACTAGCAATTTTCTCATAAACTTGAAGCCCTGAAAAACATATACAGCAAAGAAAGTGGAATGGAAGATGTTCTCTCTTTTCTTTAATGACTGAATATGTTATTTATTCTGTGTACTCTAGAAAAGAAAATAAACAAGTTCCTGCATTCAAAATACAGTACATTTACATAAACAGGCCATCAGTAAATATAGTATGCAGCTACACTTGGGGAAAAAAACTTTCCCAGTGCTGTCATTAATATTTATCTCTGCAATATTCATCTGGGCAAATCACAGCAGCCAGTCTGGCATTGAATATTCTTGTATTTACTTGAGGCCTCTGAAAAGATGTATGAGCTTACCGCCTCATCACTCATGGCTTCCAGCAGGGCTTCAGCAGAGCTGGTATGGCTGGCAGCTGTCATATGGTCCAGCTTCCAGAGCCACTTAGCAGCAGACTTTACAGTATGCTCAGACACTGGAGTAGATTTCTGTTGCCACTTCATAAGATCCTGAGCAGCCCTGAAAATGACATTAACTATAAATCAGAAATAGTGAGAATAATGCTGGCAGAGCAAAAGAGTGAAGCTCTGCTATTGTTACTATTCTTTTATATTCTTAAGTAATAATTACAGTAAACCACAGATACTAAATTCTGACTTGCAACAGAAGTAGTAGGGGAAAAATTAAACCCTTTTTTGAGACAACTGTTTCCAAAACAAGGCCAAGAGAGTTAAAGTACTTTTAAAATGGTTCCTAATTTGTGTCTTCCTTTAACATAAAAAAACAATCAGGTTTTTAAAATATATGTATAAAAAAAAATCTGGCTTCCACAGATCTCTTTCCACAACTTGCTGTATGACCTTTGTGTCAGACCTTTTTAACTGACAGCTTTTCTTGTAGTAGGGCTGATCTTTATCTACCCATCAAAATAAAACTTTTGATGCTAAGCTTTTTGGTATTTTAATTGATCAAAAGCCTTAGTCTTAATGGCAGTACAGAAGTACAAAGTGTATGTGCATGTAAGCCTGTGCATTTGTACAGAAAAAGACAGAAAGCAAATAAAAACCCAGCAGGTTCCAGCATTTGTGACATTCCATCAAGCGCTATTTTGAAGAGTTTCCTGCGTATCTAAAAGACAAGTATATTTTCCAAGATTCTTTTAAAGTAATAATTTATATACTATGTTGTCTTTTGTCTCCCTCCTGCAAAAGCAAACAAATCAGTGAACACAGTTACTGTGCTCCAATTTGGCTTTGCAGATCATTTTTAAAGAAAATGTTTTATGTGCTTTTCAAAAGCTATGGAAGTGACCTTCTACTTTTCAAATCTTGGTTGTGTCACAAGCTAGAGAATTAAGATAGGGCACCACAATCAAATCTGTAGGACAAAGCTTGGGTAAAACAACTTTAAGAATCACAAGTGTAGTTACAAGTTACCATTGTGGAAGGAATTTTAAAATCGTATGACCTAATTTGTGCATTGTTTTTTTTTTCCTAGTCACAAAATCCAACTCATCTATTCAAACCCAAGCTTATGTGTTCAAACTTTTATGCATATATGAGAATTTGTGCAGAGATAAATAAATTTGAATAGGTGCCTCTATTATTCTATCTGTAACTAAACCCAAATTCATTTACTTATGTTAAGGAAACAAGCACTTGTCTTTTGTTATGGAAATCTAGTATTGTTTCCTAGTTCTGCTACTGATTTCTGTGACCACTGAAATCTGTAGAAATACAAATGACTATGCTTATGACTAGCTGTAAGGCAGAAACCTGTAATTGCCTAAAGACACAAGAATGCCTAGGCAGTCAGATGGGACCTCACTGTTTCACTCTTTAATACTTAGATGCCTGAAGAGCATTACTGCTGTTGCAAAGTCCCCCTTATCTTTCTGGTTTTCTATGCTATATTTGTAGAAGGAATATACCAGTATTCAGGTTCTGTTAGTCTTTATCTGTTCTTCAGGGTAATAATGGTCTTCTGTTAAATGGAAGTAGCAAGCTTAGCATGACTGTGTGGAAAATCTGTAGATATTAGCATGACATGAATCAGGACAGTTTTGACTAAAGAAAACGTATTATCCAAACTCATGTCTATATGATATGTGACTCCTTTTTATTCGCCAGCAATAGGCATGCATGCATTTCTTTGTTCAGCCTGGAGAAAAGAAGGCTCTGGGGACACCCTGTTGTCGCCTTTCAATACTTAAAGCCGGCTTATAAGAAAGATGAAGACAGACTTTTTAGGACAGCCTGTAGTGATAGGACAAGGGGTAATGATTTAAAGTAAAAGAAGGTAGATTCAGACTAGATATAAGGAAGAAATTTTTACAGTGAGGGTGATGAAACACTGGCACAGGTTGCCCAGAGAGGTGGTAGATGCCCCATCCCTGGAAACGTTCAAGGTCAGGCTGGACAGGACTTTGAGCAACCTGGTCTAGTTGAAGGTGTCCCTGCTCATTGCAGGGGGATTGGACTAGATGAACTTTAAAAACCCCTTCCAACCCAAACCATTCTATGATTCTTTTTGCTTACCGAATGAGGTTGAATTTGGCAATTTGCGTCACCTGTTCCATGAGTACCATAGAAAGCGCATCCCGACATAGATCAAATTCAGTTGGATCCGCAGTGCCAAAATCCAAAACAATGACAATGCACCGTTCTTGAATAACTCCAAATATCTGCCGGCTCTCACTGGTTAACCATTCCATTCGCTGCTTATATAGCTTAATAGCTCCCATTAGACAATCCACAAAATGAAGAATCAGTTCTTTTTTGGCTGTCAGCTTTATTTAAATAAGGGAGAGAAGGAAACTGAACATCAAGACAAAAAACACAAATGCAGCCCGAAGCTTAGGACAGCTGCAATAGCTGGTTTGCAAGTGCCAGATATGCCAGCCAAGGTAGCAGTGAAAACAACCCATTTTTCTTCCACTATTTCAAGAGCAAATACTTGACAAATGCATCTAAGCTGCAAAGAAAAGACATTGCATTTTGTCCTAATTGCTTTTCATAATCTTTTTATATGAACATGGGACAGTGCCAGTGGGTTGTCTGACTTGTCTGTCTCAAGACTGGTGCAATTAGAATGAGCTGAACACAGGCTGGGATGTAGAAGGGGTTGAAGAGCAGATGGGTGAACAAACAAGGACACAGAAACTTTGTACGCTCTTAGACTAGAATTTTGACTGGCTCTTAAAATTTTGTACAGTGATACAAGGGAGCTTACAGTTTGGTTCGTTTGGTTCTGGGGCATTTCAATCTCCACCTTGTCTTTAGCATTTGAAAGGAAAATGTAAAACGTTTCCTGTTTGCACTATTATTTTACTAACAATGCCCAGCATTACAGATCAACTAACTATTTGTGGGTAGGTACTTAGGCAAATTTAGTTCAGACAACTGCAATCAACAACTAACACTTCCCATAGTGTATCACTAAAATAAGAAAAAACTAGATTCAGTATTAAAATTAAAACCAGCTGATCCATCCTATGAATATATGTATACACAGTCACCATGCAAAGTGATCTGTAGGTTTAAAAATTAACCGCAGGTTCCAGTAAAGACATTCTCTCAATATCTCTGACCCATGTAAGCTAACTCACCATCTACCTTCTACCTGTAACTACCTTTCCAGGACAAAGTACCAAACCTTGGATATGTTAATGTTTTTAGAGAAGAACTTTTCTCAGGGAGAAGGTATTTTGTGTGATAGTGTGCATAAGTCTTCCTCACATTTGTATTTTTCTCTGTTCTTTAATGTCAGCTAGGGCCCTGTAATGTGCCTCCCAGATACAGTCTCAGGCTGTCTGCCAAAGGAATGTAGTTCTGGGAAGGAGCACTTAAATCCAGTTTCCTCCTATGACAGCCAGACTCATACAAAGAAACTTACTGCACTACACTGATCTAACTCCATCTTTAAAGCAGTTTTCTTGCAGCACTTCTTTCACTTGTAGTTGGCTAGTCCAGATTCCTGTTTCTCTGAGGGCTGGAAAACCTCTGACTGTCCGGCCTAAATTTATTCATGGAAGTTCATACTCATTTATTCTTGGACTAGCGTGCCTTTTAGCATAGAAAACTATAGTTTTTCCCTAACCCTGTGATTTGCCTTTCTGTAGGCATTCAAGGACAATAATGCTACCCTTTGTCTGTCTTCTTCAGTCTTACATACTCAACCTCAACCAAGCCTTCTCATAAGATCAGCACTCCACTGCAGTTCATCCTACTAGCTCTTCTCAGTACCTGTTCTGGTTTGAATTGCTTCTTCTCAGCCTGTGGTAACTGTACACACTATTGTACACAATATCCTAAATGAGATCTTACCAGATCCTGTATAGTGGCATCGCTACCTTAATGCTACCAGAAATGTCTTTCCTACTGCTTTTAACATCCTAAGATTAAAAGACATTATGCAGATATTTCATATGCCATTAATGGGGGAAAATGAGGAGGAAAGGCTCCCTGAAATGCTGAGGGGTTTTCCATTTTTAAGCTTTGTGCCTCAGAAGTGGCTCTAGTTACCAGAAAAAAATGACAAGACATTTGCTTTTGTAAAATCCTTTATGTATTAACTCCCTCCCCTCATCGCTCACATGCGTATCTCTTCAATCAGAATCCATCCCCTTAACAATGGGGCCACCAGCAGCTGTTGCTAAGACATTCCTTAGAACATGAGCCTGGGCAGAGATCCAGCTAGCTGTCTCTATAGAGTAGGCTGAGCCTTTTGTGACCCGCTGGCAGTAAGCAAAGCAGCGCTTTGCATCAGCAATGACAGCACATTATGTCTTCTTATTTCAGCATCTCCATTTATTTTATTGACTATGATTTTACTTTTTTTTAACTCAGTCGAACATCTTTTTTTTAAGTGTTCCCTCTTTCAAGACAGGGTAAATGTTGCTTAGAAACTGCAGTCTTGTCTGGAAAGATTTACTGCAATGCTGCACCAAGGCAAGTGCCTAAGACTTTGCAAGAAAAAAAAAAGATACCTAGCTTCTCTATCAACAATTGTTTTCACTAACAGTTTGACAAAACAACAACAAAAAAGATAAAGTCCTCACAAAGAATATAAATGTTTCATGCCATAGGGAGACATTTTAGTCACACCATTCTGCTACAGTGATAATAACTTCTAAGCGCACCGGGAAGTTACCACAACTCAGTCACACTTACATTATACACGCTGCCATCTTGTGCTCTCTTGTATTGAGGAAACAGACCATCTGCATACCGAGAAGCCACAAATTTTCCCAAGGTGGTCACATAATCTACAGTAAAGGTTACAAAAGATCAAGTTGCTAATAATAAGGATTACTTCAAACAGATATTTTTCAAGTTCATGTGCATACCATCCGTGTGGGAGGTACATGCATCTGTATGGAACTCGACCTTAATAAACTTGAGAGAAATTCTAATTATGCTTTTGTTTTCTGATTTTCTCTGGCTATGTGTATGATGGGACCCTGAGGGCACCAACAGGCCTCAATTGCCCTGACAGCCTGACCTGGCATTCCCACTCCCAGGGCGCTCAGACCTGGGAACCCACTCTTTGCTTTAGCTGTGTTGCAGGTGTACCTGTCTCAAGTTCTGCTAGCAGACCTCTCTCCTGGATAGACCTGTCAGCCCTATATTGTAGCCTTCTCCCCAGTTCACTCTCCTGGATGTGGCTCGAAAACCTATGTTGTGGCCTTCCATGTCTCCAGTCTTGTCTCTGGCTCCATCTCCTGCAGCTCCTGGCTACACTCCCCAGCTGGTTCATCACTTCAATCTGTCTGGGACTGTCTGTGGACACTGTTAGCAGCACCCTGCTCTGCCTGCTGTGCTTAGATGCTACAGGACTGCATCCTGGTCAGTGAGGGCACTGCCTGGGCTATGATCTCCTTTGGCTCCTGGCTCATTTTCCCCCCACAGAGCAGCTCTGCTTTTGCTACTCCCTGCCAGTGTAGTCAGAAGAGGGGGAAAACCCCACATTTAATTATTTATAGGCCAAAAAGCTACATGGGATTTCAATAAATGAAAAGTTTAGGCAATTAAACTTCTGTATTATCCATTTACCTCACAACAGGACTTGCAAATATTTGTCTATCAAACAAAATACAAAATCTGGTACAGATAATGCTGTTCTCTTACACAACCAAATGGGTGCAGAAGTGGGTGCAACTAAGGAAAAGGTTGCACTCTGCTCTTTCAGTAGCTAGAAATCTTCTACAGGATCTCCACTGATAGGAAAACATTAGGGGTGGGAATATTTAACGTCATAAAGTAGCTATTCTGTACAGCATGCTGCCCTGCTAAACTAGTACGTTCTGCTCCTAAAATTACACTGTAACAACATTAACCCTGCGTAACAGCTTCTTCTTCATCTACAGCATATAGGATTTCCGGATCTGCACTGTTGATCTTTGAATGCCCCATGAACACAAGCCAGCCAAAACTTTAAATTATGCAACCTAGAACAATTGTAATACATTACAATTCCTACTTCTCAGGCAGCAAGCTGTTCAAAGAAAAGAATATCTTAACATGCTCTGCAAAGCACTATTATGGCCGTAGTTAATAATTATTAGCAAACTCTTCCCCTCCAGCTGTCAGATAACTGCAAAGGAACATTTTTCTATAGCTTGACTTTGCACAAAGAGCAGCTTGAATTCTAATCAAATTTAACTGCTTCCTTAAAGCTGGATCCCTGGAAATAATATACAATTCCAAGCAGGCCGGCTAGCCCTGATGATCAACTAGTTCATTCCAGATTATGGCATAGCATACATTATATTTACTACCTAAAAATGGACAGAGATCTTACGGTGTGTTATTTGCAGGAAAAAAAGACTAACAGCCTCAGCAGCACAAGTTATTTCCCAGCTACAGCTAAACTGGAGAGGATTTGAACTGGATCCGAGGGCAAAGCAACAGTACAGTTGAGTAAGGAAAGTCCCTCTCAGATCCTAAGCCCTTCTCAGATCAAAAGGAGATGGAGTTCCTCAGTTACCTGAACTGGCAATGTCAACAACTGTGGATACAGCTTCCCTTTCTGCCATTATCATGAGATAAGAGACAACATAAAAATCTCCGCTGTGCACACTGGGATGCAAAATGAGCGTGACCCTATAGACTATTCAAAGTCTGGGGTTTTATTATTATCCTTTTACTGATTTTTCACATACCTTTCCTGTGCTGGAATCCAATCTGTGACAAAATCTGGGGTAGGGACAATTTGTTTCTTTTGAGCCCGTGAAGTTGAAGCCATTTAGAAGATGAAATGAGGGGTTGTACATCTTCATCCCACTGATTGACTGTCACCCTCCTTTCCTTCTCTTTTGATAACTTCTTGTGTGCCTCATGGGAATCTTCGGAATCTTGTCTGTGCTTTGACTCAAAGACATCTGTTATAATAAAGAGAAATAAGGAAACACCACATTTATACTTTAACCACATGATTCACTTTCTTTACCTGCATTCTGTGGTGCTCCACACATAGCTCACCTCTGGTTTTCTTTTGTTATACTGAAAAATGTTCTTAATCTGGAAAGCTGCTCTCAGCCCTACATATTTACTTGCTGTTATGTCTTTTTATTCATCTATATCCATTTACCTTCAATTTATTAAAGAAAATGTCTCTTGTATGCTGAAATCCAAGCCCTGAAATCTAAGTCCAGTTTGCCAAATGGCAATTCTTCAAGCTCCTAAGACATCTCACCTAAGTCTTGGGAATCACAGCTCATAATATGCATTCAAAGATTCTCACACCATTGCTACATACCCATGAGAAGCACTATGCAATAAACAAAGATTTCTTAAAAAGTGTATGTTGGATTCCTACCATAAGCAACAGCAGTACCCACAGCAGATACAGACTTCATTGCAAGGCTGGTGAAACTCCCTCTCCTCATATTATTTACCTCAAGTGTAAATGATGGTTCTGGCAGTATCTCCTCCAGGCTGTGATGGATCATGTGCAGGAAATCATAGACACTAAGGCCCAGTTTCATTTAAAGTTCTACAGAACAATGAACATACCTCAGCATCAATGTATGGTTGGCTGGGCTAGCTCCACTTGCAACTGGCAGCAGAGGCAGCCCAGAGCCTAGAGTGGCTGAGGCAGAAATGGAAGCAACAACAGCAGTAATGTTTCTGTTCCTCAGCACAGAGGTTCTAGGACTTTGGTATTTCCTGTTTATTAACAAAATATTCTGCATGACCTAAGCTGGCTCTAGTTGATTAAATACCCTTGCTGTATCTAAGTTTACTTTCTGTGGACTTTTGAAATGGCTGTCCATTTTCCCCAGCATCAACATTATCTGGAGTATCCCAGTCGTCCATTGCCCATATACTGTAAGCTGACTGTAAATGTAGCAGATGTACTTCTACCTTTACTAAAACAGAACCTTCAGTCTAGTATGGAATGTGATCAGAACTCTCTGCTAAGATCAAATATTACAACAACTGACCTGGTTACAAAGTTTCATTAGGTAGACTTCCTCAGTTAATGGTACAGAGACAAAATGAGACTCTATCTTCAGAAATCATCTTTCAGTGACAGTAGGCTTCTATATGGTGCAGACTGGCACCAGCTCTTTCACAGTCATCAGTCCTACAAGCAGGGCGCTGGGCTGGCATGCCTGTGGAGGTTGGCATTTTACCAGCCCTACTCCTGTACTCCATACAGAAGCAGCAGTGAAAGATGTTAACTCTAGAGAGGCGAAGGTTTGCAGCTGTTCGAGCTTTGTATATAGTCAAGGACTGTTTATAGTACTTGAACAGTCATTCCCCAGTTTCCTCCTCCAAAAATACAGAAAGGCTAGCACAGCACCCCATATACAGCACAGGTAAGAGTGCCACAGTTTCAGAATGGCTTGTACACAGCTAGCAGCATGCACACCACAATGCTGCAAACGAAACTGGAAGTTATCCAGGGAAACACTGAATCTATGCAAAAATAGTCCTGAAATACTCACAGTCACTCCAGGCAAGTCTCTTACATGGGCTGCCAGTCATGACAGATCTCTTGATCAGCAGCTCCTCTTTGCTTTCTTCTTAAAAACCTGAGGAATTATTATTTTGGAAAAATATAAAATATTGCCATATATTTGAAAAAATATAAAAAATTGCACAGGTCAGTATGAACTGGAGACCGGCTCCACAGGTCCAGTCAATAACAAACTGCAGAACATTGAGATCAAGATGATTTTCCTCAAGGAGAATAATATTATAAATGAGAAAGGACAGCTACTCCCCATGTCAAGAAAGCCTGAAGTCAGATTTAACAGGGAGCCCCATACTCAGAAATGAGAAAGCAGGAAACCGGTAACATGGTTTCCATTTCTTAATCACAAAAAAGAGCCAACGTGGAAGCTTCCGCACAGATGCACTAGAAAAATGAGTGTGGTGTTTTGGCCTGGTGTTAGCCAGTTGTATTATATTCTATTAGTGCTTTGCATTATACCTTACCATTGCTATAATCCAATTTATGTCTAAACCTGGGAGTATTTGAAGAATATTTTGTGAAGAAATTCATAACTTTGCCTATAAGACTACAAGACGATTCACAAAGAAAAATAATTATGTGTGTATACATGCATGTGTATGTGGTTTAAGGCCCAACTGTGAATAAGACACAACAAATGGATAGAAAACACAATGTCAAAACAAGGCAGCATAGATTGGCTGAGTGTATCACTTTAAGACATCATGTTTTGCCATGTACTCGAGTCTTCTTTTAATAAATAAGATGAATGAATGAATGAGGGGTATTTGTGAATCACCAGCAGGCCAGCTACTAGCTGTTGTCATCAAGCAGGTTTTCCAACGGGAAAAGCAAAAATGGGATAAAATAATAACCCAAAGATTTAGCCCCCTTCCTCTTTCCTCACTGCAGAACTGAACGTGCTATATATTCCTCTTATAAGCAGGTACATAATAACCTATCCAGTCTGTCATCCTCGTGCAGAAAGACATGAACAGTGTGAAAGGCAGGGGGGACTTCAACAAAACAGGACTCTGTTCTGTACCCTAACACCCCAGGCGTGGCACAGAAGATGCCCCGCAGCAGCACAACCCGCAACTAGCCTAGACTTGGTGTCAGCACAGTAGAAAGGAGCCCTTGCCACAGGGGAGCCATGACAGACAATGCCCATAGTGAACGGCCACAGTGGCACCAGACTTGTGCCATTTATCTCTCAGGCTGCAGAAATAGTGCCACAAATCTCTCATGTTAATAGCTGAGACACATTTCAAGCAGCAGCCTGTATCAGAGAACAAATCCCAGGTGCCATCTCATCTTCCAGATGCCCAGCAGTATGGGAACAAGTTTTTCCCTTGTGTTAACCTCCAGCACCACCCCCAGCAGCCTGAACAGCACCTGGATGTGAAATGCTGGCGCTGTATGAAAAGAAGCAGTTGAAAGGAGACGAAGCAACTTCCAACAGAAACAGCCAATTTACCTCGAGTCTTGGAAAGGCGAGTTCAAAACCGATGACAGCCGGGATAACCTTCAGCCCAGAGCCTGAATCAAAACAGGTTATTTTTGAAAGGTGAGCGAGAGTTCATCTGGGCACCTCTACTGTCTCGGGCCAGTGCAAACAACCCGCTACAACCTTCACCCACCGCACGCTTTGGGTGTTTAACAGATGTGGCAGTGTTTGCCGAGGCCACACGGGCCAGGTTGTCCCTCACACCCGGGAACACCTCGGGAAAGCCCACGCACGCCCCGGCCCGAGAGGCCACCCCAGGCCACCTGAAGCGCCGCACCCCCGTGACGGGTGCGGAGGGGCCGCGGCGGGGCTGGGCCGCCTGCTGCGGGACGGGGCACAGGCCGGCACGGCAAGCCCACCGCGGGGCCCGGGGAAGAGGGGGAGCGCGGGGCAAGGCCCGACGGGCCGCCGGGGCCACCCAGAGGTGAGGCGCGGCCGGGTCACTCACCGGCGCTGGCAAGCGGTAGCCGCGTTACGCCCTGGCGGCCACCCCCACAGCCGCCACCTGAGGTAACCGACCGCGTCCCCAGATACGCTGCGTGGAAACGGGCGGGGAAGGGAAGCCGAGGCCTCCCTGGGGTGAAGGGCTACAGGTCGGCGTCACATCCCGCCCCGAGCCCGCCCGCCAGCGCCGGGACTGCGCAGCCCGCTGCCCTGCGGGAGACCGGGCGGCCGCCGTGCTGGGGGCTGCGCCGCTGCCTCTGCCCTGCGCAGCGACTCGGGTGCGGAGCCGCCCCCGCCCCGCGGCGCCCCCTGCCGGCGCCGCCGCCCGCCCTCACCTGCCTCCGGCCGCCCCGCCCGCCCGCAAGCAGCCCGCAGCCCGCAGCCCGCAGCCCGCAGCCCGCAGCCCGCAGCCCGCAGCCCGCAGCCCGCAGCCCGCAGCCCGCCGGGTTGCCGCGGCACGGCCTCACCCCGCCCCCCGCAGGGCCCGAGAAGGCGGCGCGGGCGGGCGGGCGAAGCGCGGGGCAGAGCTGCCCGAGGGCGGCACACGGGCGGGCGGCGGCGACGGGCTGCGCTCCCCTACGTTCGCGGGGGTCGCCGCCGCGGGGAAATGGCCGCGGGTACAGCCATGACCGCGGGGTACAGCCCCGGCCGCGGGTACAGCCATGACCGTGGGGTACAGCCCCGGCTGCGGGGTACAACCATGACCACAGGGTACAGCCTCGGCCATGGGCACCGCAGCAGCGGTGCATGCCTTCCCCTGGGAGCCAAAAATACACCGGCTTGGAGAGCCACAGAAATCTACATATATTGGATTTCAAGTGTTCTTGTCTTGCTAATTCTTAATTCAGACCAAGCCGTTGATGATGTTTATACTAAGAGCAGCCACATGTCCTTTGTTTCAGAGGAACGGTACATGCTGCCAGGGAATTGCCACGCTCCTGGAGAAGCCTCACTAAAAATTCTTCTAGCATAACAGAATATACAAAACAATACTCATCATAAACCTGAACTTGGTATTAAAAATCTCCCATTGATGTCAGATAGCTGGAGATGCTGGTTTGCATTTGCAGTATTTGAGCTGTAAATGTTAGAGAGCAGTTTCCAGCTGAGACACAGACAGTGCTGAGCTCCGCACTTCTCTGGTTCGCTTTGGTTTACTACACAATCGCAAAGTCATAAAAGATAGGTCGCTTTGCAGGATCGATGGATCAGTTTTTTCTACATATCTACGTATTATCAGGTGGAAACACGCACCCGCAGGCAGGGACGGGGCCGTCCCACAGCACAATGAAGTGTTGGCTGCGGCTCTCCGAGGTGGCTTGGCAAACAGCAATAAGAAAGAAAAGTTCCTTATAAGGCCTGCGGTTGGGATGGGAACGTGGCTTTCTGGAGCTTCAGCTTCTTATACGGTGGGAACCAAGGGTTTAAAGACTAGCCTAGGCATGGCAAGTCATTCGGGATTGCACAACTCTTCCCCTGAGGTATAGAAAAGGCATTTATTTCTCAGGCATGAAATAGCTTCCCATCATACCATTAAAAGTAGCAGGTACTGAATGTTCTCTGGATCCTTTCAGACACTGTGACTGCCATAGCACAAGGTTCTTTAGAGACCCATATTTGGGGGGAGGGGGCGGCTTTTAAAATTTGTCCTGAAAGTGCAGGTCCAATGGATTTATATGTAGATGCCCCCAAATCAAACTAGTCAATCTCTTGATATGTTTTGCTGCTTCCAGCAACAGGATTTTTTTATCGAACACCCAAAATGCCTCATTCAGATAGTTTTTTCTGCACTATACAGAACGAGCCCATCTATTCTCAGGCCTAAATGTCTGTAAATGTAGTAATTACAAGTTACATAAAAAAAAATATTCTATGTGCTGTAACTTAGTCTACTAGAAACCTTCACTGTAGGCTTGGCTATTCTAAACAAAAAGTGTTGCAAGGAAACGTTCCTTAGAATGCTTTGAACTGTGGGGCTTGTACAATCGCCTGACAAGCCCAGGAGCAAAGGCTGGCAAATGCAAAGCTACTTATGGCTCCCACAGGCTGCATGAGCAACTGGCTGTCGTCTCTTAGGTGAAGTTCTTAGGAAAATAAAATGCTCACTGCACATCAAATAAACATTGTTCCTTGTTTACGTGGAAGCTCTGCCTTGGCCACTGCCTGGCCTGCAACTCATGCAGAAAACGAGGAATATATTCTCCATATGCTGCCTGCTGAATGAGGCAAGGCTGAATAATGAAGGAGGCGAGGATCCAAGTAACTGGGAAGTGGGAAATCGCTCCTCGCACAGGGATGATAAAAATAAATCTTGAGCCATTCTGTCATCTGACCTTTAGGCTGAATGACGAAGAGATATTGATGGGCAGAAAGCATGTTATTATGTCATTCATTAGAGAATGTATTGTAACACAGGCCTGAGATTGCATTAGTGAGCATGACTTTGTCCTGACTCTAGAATATTTCACATATTAATAAATATATTTGAACACCTTTTCTTATGACTAAAAATCAGCACTGTCAGCATTTCCTCTATATTGGTGCTTACAACATGAAACTGTTGGCTTGATTTTTATGATGAATCTTTTTCACCCAAAATAAAAGCATAATTGGTTCTTTTCCTGTCACCCATTTGAAAAACTCTTTAGCATATTCTTTTTCAGATTATTAAAGCTACATTTGACATAAATTTGCAAAATTTCTTTATTCATGCAAAGCATTGTACATGGTGCTTCTAATTAACTGCCATTGTATGAAGAAAGTCTCTTACAGTGATACACGGAATCAGTAAGTAAGGATACTTCCAGCACTGATGCTTATGGAGCTTCACCAGGAAGTTTAACTCTGTCACACATCCTGCCTCACAGTGTCATGCTTCCTGTTGACTCCCTCTCAAAGGGAGACAGGAATCAGTTGTAAGGGGCAAGGAAAAAAACAAAAGCAAGCTGGATTGAAGCTGAGTTAATGCTGTCCTTACTAGACATACTGTTTACAGTGATTATCTTTAAAAAAAATAAATGCATACACCTAAAACGCAGTTTATTAGCTCAAGCAGAATGCAAAAAACATAAAAAGAAAGTCACGTAAGTGCAATACTTTAAATACTTCTTTCACGTTTACGCTGTTCTCACCCTTCAAGAGCCCCCTAAAAGAATCTCTTCATAGTATATCTGCAAACCCCAGAGGTAAATGAGCTAGCCGAAGAAGAGCTAACCCTGCTGTCAGCAGTGGTATAGTGACATGAGTGTGGGATTCCACCTGTTCCTGCCTAGAAGGCAGGCAAACGAGGCAGGACAGAGCACTGGGCAGAAGAGCTGGATTTAGAGCCGGCTCAATCACATCTGTATGGCATTGCACTGTACATTTACCTAAATAAAAGTTTTTTAAGTTTCTAGATGTTCCTTAACATGTTCCTTCAGTTTTTTAAGATATTCCTCAAGTTCTGCATGTCAGAACTGTGCAGGCTGCAGCCTGTGACTGACTTATAGCTCACCTTAGTCTGTCTGATGGTGGGTGGAATCACCATCCCTGGAAGCATTT
Organism: Falco cherrug; assembly: GCF_023634085.1. NCBI lineage: Eukaryota > Metazoa > Chordata > Aves > Falconiformes > Falconidae > Falco > Falco cherrug. The sequence continues at coordinate 70,993,536 of NC_073698.1, read as the reverse complement.
AAAAAATGCATAGATGTGCTTAGAGGCATGGTTTAGTGGTGGACTTGGCAGTGCTGGTTTAACCATTGGGCTTGATATTAAAAGTCTCTTCCAACCTAAATGATTCTATGTGAGCTTAGAAAGAAGTAAACACACTTTTGGATGAGGACATTGTAGGGAGGTGGCATGAAAAGAAAAAACAGGCACTGCGTAGTGGGAGAGTGGAGGATGAAGGGAGGCATGGGAAAGGGCAGATGTGGATAAACTAAAACTTTAGGGGGAAAAGCTAGAGGCAAGAAGGGACATAAGGGGTATGTGACTGATGTGTGATGGCAGGGAGAAGCACGAATTCAATCTGTAGAAGTGGATCCACATTAAAGATGTGTATATACCAAACAGGAAAATGGGGAAGGGCTGGACTGGCGTGGTGGATGTGATGTGTACAGGGGCTTTTTACTCCTTGCCCCGCAACATGCATAACAATTTGGATGCACTGGATAAACTGTGAGTCGCATGCTGTAGGAGCACTGGACTGGAGGAGGAAGGCTAATGTCACTGAGCATAGGCCTAACCAAACTGTCATAGTTGTAGGACTAAAACTGTTAGCCACAGAATCATAACAGTAAGCTGAGCATCTCCTGTGAAGGTCTAGTGCCCATATTTACAAATCTTCTTTCAGGCCTTGAGGAAAGAGAGTCATGTTTCCAACAGAAGCAAGCAACTGGTTGTCTTCAACAGCCCACCCATGTTTTGAAGTTGTGCCCATCTTCTCTACATAGTCATCCTCTGCTGCTTCCCGAATCTGGACCACATGCAGTCTTTCAAGGGTGGTTGCTGAAGATGCATGTACCATTCTATGTGGCTTGGATTTTTATTCTCTTCTTTTTACTTTTCTTTAGATCTATACTTAACTAGAAGTGTTTCCAAACTGACAGGAGTAAACAGAAACTTCTCCATTCCTGCAAATTTCTGTCTTCCAGCTACCACATGTAGCATGACCAGGTACTAATGGAGGTGAGCTTGTCACTCAAGAAGCAATGCTACTTGGAACAGTGCATAACAGATCAAACAGAACTTAAAATAAAAAATTAAGAAACAAGATAGCAGTGCTCCATGACCTTTGTATTTGAGACAGGCACTGCACATCAAGGTTTGCCACTCTGTGGCACCCACATGGTATTTGTGTCTTCTGGAACAGAAGATGAAAGATACAAATGCTGCTGAGTCCTCACTGCCCTGGGGTGATATTGCATTACCTATACCTCATGAATTTCTTTCCAGGTAGCCTGCTTGCACAAGCACAAAAGCATGCTAGCAGGCACCTTGCCCGTGCTGGAGAGACAATACTGAAAGGAGGAGCGTGAGGCATGAGCTGCATGGCAGTGCTTCCAGTCCTCCGCAGCAAATAAGGGAGAGGCTCTCACAGCTCTGGTTCTTGAACTTGTCCCCAAGTTCATTGTCAGTGATATGCTTCTTCCCCTTTATGAAAGTCACTCTTGTTTACAGCTTGTCCTTGAACTGAGGGGTTCTTTTTAAGGGGAGTGGAAAGAAGGGAACTGGTTTCTTATTCTGGTGAGGAGTAGTGTCATTGGCTGCGGTGTCTCTCTCCATCATTTTCCCATCTCTGTCTTTCCATCACAGGATGATTCTAGCTAACATGAGTAGAAAGTCCCTGCCTGCTTCCACTAACATCTGTCTGCTAATATCCTTCAGGCTGTGAACCCCCAGGACAGGGCTTGTCCACCCCAGAGGATCTGGAAAGTGCTTTGAATATCATAGGCACTGGTAGTCTAGAAATAGTTTGGTGAGAAATGAAGAAGGCCAGAACAGGTAGAGACACTGGGAAGCATATAAAGCAAAAGTGAGGAAGCAAGGGTGGGAGTTGTTCCCAGTGCTGGTACAACAGGCAAATGAAGTAGGCTAAGCTAGTTATTAATAATTCTAGTTCAGAAAACAGAAGTTCTTAAATGTGGGAACAGTGAGGACCTGTAACAGACTTAAAGCTAGAGTATTGGTGGGACATAAACAGCTTAAAAGATAAAGATTGGTATACAAGGGACCAAAGTCACCAGGAATGTCTTGCCTATTCATCTATTCTTAGAAGCAGGAATGCAGAAATGCTAAATGCAAGATATAAAATGAAAGAGGAGAGAGAGGAGGAATGAATGAGTAGATTAATTTGCACTGGAGGGAAAACTTTCAATGAAGTATTTGAAATAAGAGCAAGTAAAGCATTTATTAAAATTTGCTTAGGTTTCAAACACTCATTTTACACCATTACAAAAACACTGAATATGGAGAAACATTTGGGCAACAGCTCATATGCACATAGTGACAGAAATTTACACTGAAAATGCTTCAATTGATTGGGTGCCAGAAGAGTTAAAAAATCTATCAAATGTTCTGCAGAAACATTTAAAGCTAGTAAATAACTTAGCAAGCTGAATACACTAGGATAAGCCAAAGCTAAAAGTTCATTCTTTCAAGGCAAGATAGAGAATGAATAGTTTCCTCCAGTAAGGGAAGGTTCAGCTTATCATAAGCACTAGGGAGCAACAGTGATAAGTCATGCAGTGGTCTGTGCAAACCAACAGATTCAGAAATGACAATTGTGCAAATGAAGTGATTGTCATCAAAACCGCCAAATTCTTTCTGGCAGCATCTGCTGTGAGAGGGTAGAGAGAGGTCATGTATGACAAAGTCATCAAGATACATCAGAGTCCCTGGGATTCCAGCCAGGGTGAAGGCAATTTTTTGATAGCATCTAGAGGCTGAATCCAACTCAAAAGGACATTCATTTATAATGCAAACATCCTTTATGAAAGTCAGGTTGGTTTATTTATAAATACCTAGAGCCATACTGCATCCACAGTAACCTAGCTGTGCTGTGAACCTACCATTCATATTCAAATCAAACCATCAATGCATGCACAAGGAATTCTGTCATTGCATTTTATTTTCTTAAAGACTTGCCAGGATGTTACATGTACTTCTGTCATATTGTCTGCCTTCTATAGAGAAATATACATTCACTAGAAATCCTTGTTACAGTGACTAAGCCTATGAGAGCAAGGAATGTCGGGAAGCCAGAAAAAAGACCACTAATTGCTAACAACAATTATTTTTTCAAGTTGTCCATATCGTATAGCAGATAACAGAGAAACTTCACTGCAACAGCAAATCAAAGTGGGTATGTTAAGATTTCTAACAAAGCCGAGACAAGAGATATTCTAATGTTATTGTATTACTGCCATAACTATAGCAAGGGTGGGGTAAGAGAGGCACCAACAGAAGAAAATAAGTCCAAGTCCCCAAAATGATGGCTGCTGCAGGTGGAGGCAGCGTGAGGGTGAGCAGGAGGTAGCTACAAATGAAAACAAGCACAGCAGGAGACAGAGGAACAGGAGCTGCCCCAAAATATCCTGCTACCATTCTGCAAGGTATATAGTATTACACAACAATAAATTCAGTGCTTTAATGTACAAGTGAAAAGCCTACATCAGTAAGCTGCTCCAGTATAGACCAGGCCGGGTATTTTACTGTGGACAACTGTGAAAGCAGCTTTTTCCATTTAGGTAAAGTTGATCTGGACTCATCTGCTCTTCAACCATTAAACATACAGCAAAGGGTAGTAGTGTATCAGCTTGAAAAAATATTTAAGCTAAATAATATTACTTTCATGTAGAGTATAGTATCATGGTGTTATCAAAAGGCATAACTGGAGATGAGGATTGCAGGTGGTATGCTGCTGGTCACTTAGGCCCACAGAAAGGGATTTGCCTCATATGACTTCAGTCATCTGTGAAATGGGTGATTAATCTAAGTCAGTCACCCGCCCTCCTTGATGAGGCAGTGGAGAGAGATGCGTAGCCATCTCCCCATACCCACGTATGCTCTGGCTGCCCAGGCTCAGCATGCCAGCTTGCACCTCTGCCAAGTAGGAAACTTTCATGGTCTCTCCAACTTCAGAAATGATGTGAGTGATGGGCAGGTGTGGTCCCACCAGTGGGCTCCAACTTGCGCGAGTGGCTGAGACAGACACAATTTCACGTGTCTCAGTGAGAAAGAAGCCTGCTTTCGGATACAGTGGCCTGTGCTCCAGAAGCAGAGAGCTCGCCGTTTGCTGCATTCCCACCATTCACATCTGCACCAACCCTCCATAAGGCAGTAGGGGAGATAGGACCGAGATGGTGGGTGAAGGCCCCACAGCTCTGCCAGACCCGAGCTGCTGGGGGTTATGTGCCAAAAGGAAAGGTCTCAAAGCTGACCCCTAAATCTTAAGCTGAGAATGCAAGACTGGCTGTTAAAAGGGATAAAAAAGATTTGTTTCCACTTGTAAATGCAGCATCAGTCCAACAACAATCACTGAAAGATGGTAAATATTGATTCTGAAAGCAACATTTATACACAGGCACTGTGTTTATACCAAGACCTCTGTTTAGAACAATAAATTAGTTACTCTGCGTTCATGTGTGCTAAGGGTTATTTGGCCAAAAGAAATATATCATAGGTGACAATTCTTTACCTAGCAAGCATTTTGTATAGAAAATATATCTAGTGTATAATTTGCAAAATGTAGAAGAATATTTAAGGATTGGCTTTCCCTTCCTTGGCAGATACACAGTCTTTTCACATTATATAAGTTACATCAGGTTCTATAAGAGACATTAAACCTTAATTAATGCTATATTTTAAAACATTTTACTCCCTTTTAACAATATAAAATAGAATCATAGAATCATTTAGGGTGGAATAGACCTTTAAAATCATCAGGCCCAACCATTAACCCAGGACTGCAGAGTCCAACACTAAACCATGTCCCTAAGCACCACATCTATGTGTTTTTTAAACATCTCCAGGGATGGTGATTCCACCACTTTCCCTGGGCAGCCTGTTCCAATGCTTGACCACCCTTTCAGTGAACAAATTTGTCCCAATATCCGATCTAAACCTCCCCTGGCACAACTTGAGGCTGTTTCCTCTTGTCCTGTCACTTGTTACCTGGGAGAAGAGACCGACCCCCACCTGCCCACAGCCTCCTCTCAGGCAGCTGTAGGGAGCGATAAGGTCCCCCTGAGCCTCCTTTGCTCCAGGCTAAACACCCCCAGTTCCCTCAGCTGCTCCTTGCAGGACATGTGCTCCAGACCCTTCACCAGCTCCGTTTCCCTTCCCTGGACATGCTCCAGCACTTCTACATCCCTCTTGAAATAAATTTGGTGCTGATGAAAGCCTGCACAACATTTTGATAATGCAGAAAAAGAAATGTGTTAAGCAATAAAGAAATGTTTTTCACCTTTTAGTTTTCATATATTTCCGTATTACATTTGTGATGGACATGTTGCTTAGAATATTTTTAGGCAGAACTTTGTGTTTAAATAACTTCATCTCTCTCCCCACTTCAAAGCATTTAAAAATATTTTTCAATCACTGAGCTCATTCAGTAACCTCAGTGTGTTGTAATTATTCTTCCAGTCTAAGCGCAATTAAGATAATAATTCTCAAGTCTGAGTAACTCTTTACAGCATATTTTAACAAATACTTTATAGAGTTATGAAATAATTCATAGATAACAACTTTCATGAAGTACTTGCTGACATTTTAATGCCAGCTTGTCACTATGGACAGGACATGCCTCTCAGCGCAATTGGGACACTGCCCAGGTGATTTATAATTGGGCCCTGGTTCCTCCTGCTGGGATTGTCATATGATGTCCATGAAAAGGACAGTGACACATATCATTCTACAGTAACTGCCACAGAAGCTGCATTTAGTGACATCTGCACCTATAGCCCTCCAGGTGAGGATTTTGAGTGCATGTGGGCTTAGAACAAGGAAAGAGCCAGAGAACTGATGGTGTAGGGGATGTTTTGTATCATCAGGGAAGTGCATTTAGTAAGGGCCTTGAAAGGCAACTAATACCATTACGGAAAAAAAAAAAGAAAATTAATTATTAGGTACCGATCGTGGAACCTGCTGACTAAGCTGTTTGTTTTAATCAGTGCCTTTTGTTTCTTTCCACCCTGACTGCTAGATTCATCCTGCAGAGCAGAGGCCAGGATGCCAGCTCATGGCTGTCTCGCTGCATGGCTGGCAGGAGGTGCTGATACCGAGCTGAAACCAGCTTGCACCCTGCTTTTGGAAACCAGATGCATGGATGTAATTATGCTAATCAGTGGAGTTATGCCCCTCCCACTTTTCCCATCACTTGCAGCTGCAGTTCTTTTATTGTAATTGAAGTAGTATTATGTCACACTGGTTTTAATTTTCCATAATACCCCCCACAGTTGGTGTGTGTCTTCATAACTCAGGGCCCATTTTATAGATGACTCACGTAATGGTCAAAGTTATTAATTTATTACAAGACTGCCTCCAATCCCAATTTTTAAAGTGTTCCTGCATTGCTCACAGACTTAAAATCTGGAGCCACTCACATTACTTACTAGTCAAGAAAAATAATTGGAAGCGGTAGTGTAACTATTGTTTTATAGAGCCCCGGGCCATGGCATTGCATGCTGGAGAGTCAGTGGCGCCTCTTGTCCCATCTGGGTGGCTCAGGGCTTCCAGCCTTCGTCTGGGCCAGGAAGCACCTTTCCTCATGAGCAGTCCCACAGGCTGCGATGGGGTGACTCGGAGGTACGCCTCCGTGCCACATGAGTCAGGACACCAGAATGTGCCCCTTCGGTACTAATTAAAGCCCGCTTCACACACAGGAATATACTTCCAATTACCATAGTAGCCCTGGAATGCATTGTGGGATGTGGAGAAGAGCAGAAGCTATTGCAGAAAAAAAAGTAATTGGAGCGTTTAAATGACAAGGCCCTCGTGATTAGTCTGTGTCATATGAATTATCCCACAATAACCCAGCTCCAGGTTCCAAAATGGATGCTCATATGAAGGTTTTTCCTTCCTGGACTTCCAAGAACCGGGCTTCTCAGCCGTCAAAAAATCTGAGGAGATCAGGCTTTTTTTGTTTCCTTGCTCCTGAGCTTCCCATATCACTGCATGGTGAAGAGCCAGAGTTATTGCCTGTTCAAAGATATTGAGGAAGAATTTGTAAAGGACAAATAAATATGTCATTGAGAATGCTGTCCTGGAAACAAATCCAGAAATCTCCTTCCATGGGAAATCTCAAAGTTTAGGTTTTTGTTTTGGAATGACTGCTTATTTTGGAATTTCACTTGGAATAGAGATTCAAAGAATCTGCCAATTCAAGTCTCAGTCCTGATTCTGTTGTTGCTCATCTGTAAAATTAATAACTTCACATCCTTTTTATTAATTTATAGAAGTTTATCATCAATTTATCATTACCCTTCCTCATCCTTCCTCAAGTACTATCCAAAGCACTCTTCAGGAGAGAAATAAGGAGGAGACAGTCTATCTGAAAGACTGCGCTGAAGCTCGGAATGTTTATTTTTCTACAGAGAGCTAGTTATTTTGCTTTTTATCCTACTTTGCTTAGGAAAATACTGTAACAAGTCCTCCCACCATTTTGCACCTCAAAGCTGTGAATTCTAATACCATAGATCTACTTCAACAAGAAAGCCTGTGCCATCAGGTGGTCCCCAGTGTGCCCAGGACATGTGCAAGCAATAATCACATCAGACTCCATTTTCTGCAGGTACCTACCTACACTGACTTCAGATGCACTTAAATTCTGTTTGTCTTGCAGTGGTTTTGCTATGATTACTTATATAAAGCTGTGATTGCACATGGTGTCCACAGTCTGGTCTGTGCCAGCAAAACAAAGGGTCTCAACCCCAAAGAACATTTTGAGTTTAGCCATAAAAGCGAGCACAAAAAAGTTTAATGTGTAGCCAACTAGCAAAAGGGTGTTGACACTTACAGTTCATATTCTTTTTGCTAAATTGTTTACTTTTACAAGTATTTAAACAAGCACATTGTGACAGGTACACAACAACTATTGAGTAGCTTTGTGTTTCTGATACTGTCATCATGTAAAAACGATGAATATAGAAAATGCCGTTCCCTCCAACAGCAAACAAGGAGCATTTTGAGTAAGCTCCTACAGAAAGCCCTGCTCTCCCTCTTTTGGCTTCTTGGTAAAGAGTTCTCCCAGAGACTCCATCAGCCTTCCTCTTCCAAGTCTTCTCAGAGCAGACTCGAAGAAACAGAACAAATCTCACTGCTGTAGCAGCCCCGGTTCCACTTTTGGACCCAAAGTATAAACAAGCAGCACCAGAATGTCGTCAGAAAGTATCTGGGAAGCTAGGATGGCCCAGTGTTGAGCCTTGGTAAAACACATTGAACTGAGAGGTCACAACTGATGGGCTGAATGAGACCAGCCCATGAGCCCAGAGCAAGACAGAAGCACGTTTTGCCCCATCTGCAGCCCACCTACTTGAATGGATCTAGAAAGAAAAAAACATATATATCTTGTACTGCTCCAACAGAGTCTTCTCTTTTAGTTATTTTGACACTACATTTGCTTTGCTTTACCTTGTCCTGTGATTTCTATCACACTGAAGAAATTCATACTTGGAATAAACGACTGTATCACTGGGACTTTTTGGAAAAGGAAAGGATTGAGGCAGCCAGCAGAGGAGGTCTAATATTTTTGGCAGACAGAAAAATGCAGGAGTTAGCACAGCTTATTAACATCTTCAGGTACTTCACTATTCCTATTCAGGAAAGGGCACGCTTTATTTCTTCCTCCCTGTTTTTGCTTGTTATTCAGTAAAACATTCTTGTAATTAACAAAAGAGGTCCTCAGCATATGCTTGACTAAGCGTACACATAAATCCCTTCATCTCATATGTAAAAACTTTCGAAACAGACATGGACTTTTCTTACACAGGTCTGTGAGAGGAAGGAAAAGTCACTGTAATTCTGTACATGAAATGTAGTTTGTCTGAAAATACAACCTGGAGTACTGATAAGTTGCTGTCCTCAAAAGGAGCTCAAATTTTCTCCACTGTGTTTTTCACACTCTGTTCCTTTTAGAGTCAAATCCCAGTGTCTTCTCTACACTACTGAAGTGTAAATGTTTAACTTGGCAGTATATATGAGTGATAAACAATCAGCTTTGTAATTTAGTTGGTAATAAAAGATGACAATTGAGCCTTTCACTTTTGCTAATTTCCTTTGGGGGGGGTGGTCAACTGCTAAGTGCGAGCATTCATTCTAGGTATGCAAAAAGAATCCAAACCTTTACTGAAAGAGAGTGTGTTATTTTTCTGGTTGAAGATTAACTCAGTCATAAGCTCTTTTTTCCCCTGAGAGTAATAGCTTTCAGATTTTTGAAAAAGTGCAAAATAAAGCTCAGCAGCTATTCTTCTGTATGAACACCTGCTTTACTTTTCCTGAAGCTAAAGATTATTTTGCGCTGTAATAAGTATTCTTTGTCATGATAGCTGTATGTATATAGCATTTAGATAATTTTGATTGTCATTTTGATTTGATTACTTAAAATTTGAGTTGTCTTTTTCATTGCATGCTTTCCTTTCTCACAGATATGTTTGGTAAATATATAAACATGCTGTAGTTAAACTGAAAAGCAGGCTATTGCTTCATAATTCTGCATATATAAAAATAACGTGCATGGCCTGCTGTATGGCTTGGCTGGTGCTTACATTCAGAAAAAGGCAGTACACAGAGAAACACGTGATGTACATGCAGATACAACGCAGACATTACTTTTCAGCTTGTTAGGAAGGAAAGGAATGAGCATCAGGACATTTCTATGCAGATCACCCAATCCCTCTGTGTTTCTCTGTCCCTCTCACTAACGTGGAATGAAACACACTTACATTCATCTCAGGCTGATGTCACATTTACTCTCCAGTTAATATGTGCAAAGCACAATAAAATAGAATATGCTAGAGTAGGAAAAAGTAGAGTAGGAAACTGTAGAATATTCTTATTTATTCATTGCCACATCTGTGGCAGCCTTTTTGAGAACTATTTATCGAATTATGCCTTTATAATTAAATAGTTATTATATTACAATGGCATAGACCTGCATGCTTTGTTTTGTTATATTTTTGTAGAAATGTGAAAAGATTATGTCTTCTATTATTATTATTTTCTTCTCCACTGGTGTTAATGTTAATGGTTCTCTTATGCTATTGCTCTCTCTCATCTCCATGTACTCAGTAAAACTAATGTATAAATGCACAGCTCTGGAAATTAATACTGATAACTAAGACCCCATAAAAGTACTTCTCAGGCAAGACTGTAAGGAGCACAGTAATAGGTTAATTTAGTGAACTCCTGAGGAATTTCCCAGATACTATTATTAAGATGCTATTATATTTTTAAGCTAGCTAAAATTCACTTGTGTGCTTTTACTGCTGTTGTTTTTTTATTTTTTTTATGAGACACTTAATCTATCAGACCTATAGAAGCGAGAAACGAAAGCTTTAGAAGAGGTTAACATCTGAGAATGAACAACCTAACTATTACAGAAACACAACACATATTATCTGTTCCTGAAAACCTGCCCAGTTGACCAGTCTGCTGAAAAACATGTGAAAATGTAAGAGGGAGTGACTGTCAGCATCCCCAGGACACAGAATAACAGCAATAATATAAGAGTCTGCTTTGAGGTAAGGCATTGTGTTTGGAAGATGATTCCTGGTTTAACTTTGAGAGTAGAGACTGGGTGTAGAGCCTATTGTTATGAGCAGTTCTCTCCTTTTTATCCTTTACAGAGAATGTTCTCTATCACCGCCAGTTTCATAAATGGAGGGCTGATAGGAATGACTGGAGAAAATGGCCAAGATGTAGTGATTTAACAGATTTTATATAAAAAATAGCATGGCGTTTAAGATCTCTAGCTTTTGGCAGTTAGTAAAAGTGCAAGGTGATTATAACTCTGTTACAGCAGAGGTCTTTCCTTCTCAGTACTCCCAGGTTACCATTCAGCACTTTCACATACCTGCAGCACTGCACAAATTACCATCCTTCACTAGGAAATCCCTTTCATTTGCATCAAATTAGGTCATTGCCCAGTTGCTTTTCCCACAAGCACAGGAAAATGCATAGGTGCTTAGAAAAAGAGAGAAAGGACGCTTCCCATTTCCCAAAGAAGCAGAGATGGGCAAATAAAACATCTGAGAAATGACACTAAGTGTAAAACAATCCTGCTCTTCTACTTTTATCATGTTTTTTTTATTCCCACTGATCTGCACTGCTGTTCAAATGATAATCCTGCTCAATATCACCATAGAACCAATGGAAGACAACAAAACAGACACAGCTGCATAGTGAAAATGACAGGCAGAGCAAATTAAACATAATTAAAGCACAGCGTAGCCTCACAAAGTTGGCTTTGTACATTAATACTGGCAGAAGAGTGGCTACGGCAGAGGCTGCTTGCAGCCCTCAGCCACCAGCCTGCACCAGCTGACTCCACCACCCAAAGGAGCCCTGGATCTCAAGGTGGTGTCGGAGGCAGGAACATAGGGCTCCCAAATCATATCTAGCCCCTAATCTTGCCAGAGGGCTTTACAAACATGAAGCTAACCTCACGGCAGCGTGGGAAGGTAGCGTGGGAAGGTAGGTGTTACCTCCTTCTGCTCAAAGTCAAATGACTTGTGTAGCCACACGTGGAGTCACCAGGGAGAGAATACAGAAAGAGCTGATTTTTTTGCATTATCCTAATTGCTTTCTGTTGAAACCATCCCTAACTGCAGACCACATTTCTTTCCTCAAAAATTGAATGGCAAAATTTGCCCTGAATGCTGTGAATGCCAGACAGTGCCTTAAATGCAGCCCCTTCGGTCCAACACTGAGGAACATCTAGGATTTAAGGATGATTTTATTGCCAGTCAGGGCCTGTTGCCTGCTATGGCTTCAACTAGGCTTTCCATCTTAGATTGTAAAACTGTATTCATGTGACTATCCAAAACTGGCAGTGGCACAAGCTAGTTTTACAAATCAGAAAAAAACTATTTTCCAGCTGTATTTGCCAAGCAGTGAAGAAAGTCCACCGGCTACGAAATGGCTACTTATGTAACAAGCCTCAGTTAACTGGGGCTGGGTGGACATATTATTATTTTTAAATATTTAATTCATGTTTATAAGAACCTCCCACAGGTTCTTAATGCTCCATGTTGCACTTGAGTTGCCCTTTGTAGATCAGACTCTGAGAGATCAAGCCTTGTACTTGTTTTGGAGAGGGGAAGACGCTGAAATGTAAAAAAACCTGTATCACAATTTCTTACACTTTTAATGTAGCTCCTGTTTTACAAGTGCTTTCCTTGAGCTGTTAAACAGCAGCTGTTTTTTTCACAGGTACCACAGCAGAAAAGGGACTTGTAAATGGATTACAGGAAGATGACATGAACTCAGGGGGCTGCTTCTGTGCAGAAGAGGATGCCACAGAGGAACATGTCATGGAGAGAAAGAAGAGAATAAGATATCATCACAGATATCACAGATAAAAGGCCTGCAAGAAATGTAACCTATTGGCATTAAATCTTAATCTTCCTGACAGGTGTTTGCCTAATAAGACATGAAGATTTGTTGATTTTCAGTTCAGTTTAAAGCTGGCGAGGTCTTCTTAACACAAAACGTAGAACTTGCTTGAATGAATACATTCCCTAGCCCAGTACCTGTAGCTGAAGCAGCAAATATCTCCTAGAAAAGTCTTTCATTTGGATTTTGAAGTTACTTGTGAAGGAGAAGCAATCTTTGGCAAGTTGTCCAGGGGTTATTTTCCTTCCCACTTAAGACAGTTTAAAAGATATATCAGGACAACTCTGGGAAGCTTGTGTTATCCTTTAAAGTTGTTTTCACACTGTGTCCTCCTTCTGGCTTGTTACTTAAATGGCATTTTCATAAACATTGCATTTCTCTTTGCGTATTCTCAGCCTGTAAAGACCTGAGCTGAGTAAACTATGCAACTGTCACAAATGACAGGACTGCAGCTGAAGACAGCAGCAATAACATCAGGCTCTGCACACAAAGTCCTATTTTAAATTTTTTGCTTTGTTGAGAAGGGAGGGGGTTCCTATGGCCATAATGAAGTGGTGGCTGGCTGCATGCTACAAATCATTTCTCAAGCAAATTTTACCCAAGGTTGTGCTTAAGGTTTTCTTACAGCCTTGCATGGAAGAAGTCAAGTCAGCCACACAGGGACAATAGTTCATTAAAAAATTTATACATATATATACATATAGATAGATAGATATGATATGATATGTCATCTTTATGACCAAAAGGATAAAAAACCCCTTTCTCCAGAGAAACAGGCATATGAAAATAATATACTGCGATTTGTACAACAGAGCTCTAATCCATCTGTCCTGGTTTCAGCTGGGATGGAGTTAATTATATTCTTAGGAGCAGCTCGGTGCTGTGTTTTGGCTTTGATGTGAGACTTCTCAGCTCCTCAGGCCCTGTTAGTGAGAGGGCTGGAGGGGCACAAGGAATTGGGAGCCAATTTTGCTCTCCTGCAGCTGGGGAGCAGGCTTAGAGCTGAGGTTCTCGGCACCTGCTGCACAGAAACCCCCGAGCCCGGCCCCGTGCACACCTACAGTGCACACCTATAGCTAGCTGCTAGCTATGGGAGGTTCCCAGCCTCCACAGGCACACAGCCAGGGCAGCTGACCCGAACTAGCCAAAGAGGTGTTCCGTACCATGGGAGGCCATACCTGGTATGTATACCTGGGGGGCTGGCTGGGGCAGACAGATCATTTCTGGGAGGATTAGCTGGGCACCGGTCATTGTTATTCTTCTACTTTCATTTTTATTCTGTTTCAATTATTATATTGTTCTTATCTCATCCCTTGAGTTTTACATTCCTTTCTAACACCCCTCCCCATCCCTCAGGGTGAGGGGGGAGTGAGCAAGCGAGTGAGCGCTATGTGGTACTTAATTACCAGCCGGGGTTAAACCATTTAAGCCAGAATCTACAGGAATCCATGGGAACCTCCCATAGCTAGCAGCTAGCTATAGGTGTGCACTATAGGTGTGCACTATAGGTGTGCACGGGGCCGGGCTCAGGGGTTTCTGTGCAGCAGGTGATGAGAACCTCAGCTCTAAGCCTGCTCCCCAGCTGCAGGAGAGCAAAATTTCTGTAGTTTACTACAGCACAGAAGTGAGGTGTTCATGTCTCTGAAGTCCTGCAACAAGCTTCCCAAGATCTTATTATGGCACTCAAGAAACAGTGGGAAACAATACTCCAAAATAATGTTTAATTTCATCATTGAATCTTTCTGCAATGAGGATTCAGTCATTCATTATTAACTAAAAAAATAGATTAAAATGTGTCCACCACTGAAATCAAAACAAAGCCTTTAAGCTAATCTCAGTAATAAACAGTCCAGTGGTTTCTTTCAGGTCTGAAAATTTATGTGCTGTAGTAAAAAAAATTATTTAAAAAGTTAATTAGCTCAGTACGGTTAATTGATGTATTCTGCAGTGTCCTTAGAATTTAAATTCTGTAATTTTAAGTCATAAATTAAATAAAATTAAGAAACATATTTTAATTCTTAATCCCATTAAACATCCACTGTATTTTAAGCATGAGGGAGCCTGAAATTCACAGTAGACATTTAATGAATAATCGGATTTGGAGATACAATTTGTCATAGCCACAGAAAGAACTTGGTAAAAACTAAGCCTGACAAGTTAACTAAATGAGTCTGGATATATTGGATGGCAATAATACTTGACGGCATTTATGTATTGGTTTTTCTGTTTAAAATTTATTTTGGCATATAGAAAAAAACATAAGGGACAAATAAGAAAGTCTATAGTGTATAGAATTACCTTGACAAAAATGTTATTTCAATATTTAGTACCTACTGGATGCAATTCTTCATGCTTTTTATACAAAATTTCCTTCTCAGAAAACTCAGCCAATACTTAAAAGCCTATTTGCATAAATGGCTTGGCCTTACAAGCCTTTAACCTGATGAGTCATTCCAGATCATGCTAAAGCTTACTCATGAGGAGGAATGTAATTTTTGAATCCTTAGCTTCTGACCTCACAAAGTATGATGCAAACTTTACTACCACGAGTGCGAAAACGAAGTGCAGTATCAGGGTGCTGGAATCCCTTGCTTGAAGAGACAGAGGTCTTGTGCTCCTTCATGGGTAGCTCCTCACTGGCTACCACTTCCATCCATGTGAAAAGCTGCTGAAGTGGAGCAAGTGCTTGCCAGACCCAGCCATAAAGTGCGCTATCTCCTAAAGGGCCTCCCGTGGCAGCATGAGGAGTCTTCTCCAAACTGACTATGTAGCTCCAAACTTTCATTATTTTTTTTTTGCAGAAGGTTAGCATTGCAGCTGACTGCCTTCCAGAAGCTGAAATCCATGCTTTCACAAAGATCATGAGATGTTTATGTCTCTCTCTCCCTGCCTCACTCCGTACAGATGGACAGATACACATGGACGCACCCATCCATACCATATATACATATACCTATGGGTGTATGGGTGTATGCATGCGTATGTATATACACATTAAAGGTGGGTTTGTTTGCTTTCTCTTTTTTCCGGCTTCAGGAAGCCTGCAGCTTCAAATACTTCCATGATGGTTGCCAAGTCATCCTTTGACAGGAGAGGAAGGGAAAGAGGGGAGAATATCATAGAATCCCATGACTCAGGAAGCTGGGACTCAAGATAAAATCTTGTCACTCATAAAGAACTTGTGAACATTGGCAGCGACTGAACCAAGCCCACAGCACAAGTTACCAATGCTTACATGGGTTTCCATTTTGAACTTTTGTATTTTGAGGTAAATTTTTGCTACTATGAAAGAGCAGCTAATAGGAAACTTCATCTTTCTATAACATTATAGAAACTGTCACCATTTAAGTATTACTGAACTTTCAGACTAATAATTGACTACCCATTACTTCACTAAAAATAGTATTTTGGTGTGATTGCCAGTAAAGATTTGTCCCCTGGCTGGTGGTTTGTTACCTTACAGCAAAAGGTATGTTTTCTAGGAGTTGTCCCAAGTCAATCTACAGAGTGCCAGGTCTTTAGTAGAACCACGCAGCCACAAAACCTCCCTGCAGCTGTTGCCTTTGCAGTAGACCCTGTCCAGATCCTCCCTCCCAGCATGAAGAATGCAACAGAAGATACATTGCAGCCTCAGATGCTCTATTCTATAGGTAATTTTTCTGCTGGAATCAAAGCTGACAGTGAACTCCAATTCCTTTTCATGCTCTTTCCTTCTAATAGCTCCCTGACTGCAGATGAGGGCTTTTCCTACTGTTCTGGAGGAGAGACTGTGGTGCTGGGGAGATGAGTGGTACTTTCTCCGCTCACACATAATGCTCCCAAGGCAAAGCATTTACCCCTGTTCTTCCGCCGTGTAAAAACTAGGGGCTGCATTTGTAAATAAAGCAAGCGCTGAGCCTGGAATGGGAGGTTCAACATCCTGCTGGAAAGTCAGCAGTTTTAGTCATGGTGTAAAATCTCCCGTGACAGCATTCCTTTCTGAAACCTGATCCGGGAGAGAACAGTTTACAGAGCTGAAGAGATGCCAGGCAATGATCTACGGCCCTGGCCTTCCTGAAATGTATTCCTCCCCAGCATCTGTAAGCTGTCAAGTCATCCGTGTAGTCCTCATGCATGTGTAATACATCCTTGAGCCATGACTTTTCTGTGGTTCAAAGCCATGTTTTCATGTGGCTCTGAGCGCTTTAACTATGCGCAATGTTGGGATACAGGTCCAAACAAAATAATTTTATATTGGCTTCCTTGTTTTTCCTTATGTTCTGCTTGGCTGAGTGAACAGAAACGTTTGGGAACCACCCCCAACAAACTTTTTGTAAGCTGAAAGTCTGAGTTCTACACCTAAACCCAGGCAATCCCATGACTATGAGTGTAATGAGGACGAAACATCTGAAGGATGTCTTCAGCAGTTTCCGGGAAGTTTGGAACTGCCAGAAGAATTGCAAAATTTTAAAAAAACGGGGTACTCTTTCTGTTCAAACCTGTTATTACATACAGTAAAATTGTTTTTAGCTAAATAAATCTAGAAACCTTTAATGATTTGGGAAACCTCCAGGTTTCTTCCAGGTTTTGGAACCAGAGGTGGGGGAACGAGGGAGAGAAGACTCCTCTGTGGAAACTTGGGCATTTGGACTTGTACCAGCATTAATCTGATTCCCAAAGGAATTGTAGCCTAAATCATGAACGAACTAAAGTAAATGAAGTAATTTTCATAGGAGATTCCAATGTAGAAATGGTCAGTTTTGTAGAATTTGGGATGGATGTACTACATTTAGGACTTTTAGCCAACCTCTGGAATTAATGCGCACTTTTTCCACTTGAGCTGTTATGCCACAAATTCAATCTCACCGTTGCAATCACAAATTGCACAGAGAGCAAAGGAGCGCTCAGAAACAGAAGGCAGCTTTTCTGCATGGGATTTGGCTGGCTGCATGTAGGAAAGGCGTTAACTGTCTCCAGGTGCCTTATTTCCCGGGTAAAGTTGGACAAAAATGTAATTACCCTTGTGACGTTATCAAATGTTTCAAAAGGATCTCTAAGGACGCTTATAATAGCATCCTGAAATGCCAGCTGAAGGCACTGCTGCTAGCAAGGAATATCTGTAGCTCATGGTTCCTTCTTTTATAATCTGGTTACCAAACCCAATACTGAAGCTGCTGTGGTTTCCCACAGTTGTTGATCCTAGGATCTAGATGCAAGGTTTACCTTTAATTACTGATATAATTATTTCCACCAATGTATGGGTTATGTTGTAGAATCCCATAAACTACATAATTGCCTACAGGTGGCATTCATGTCATTATCCATGTATATGTCCTGGTTTCAGCTGGGATGGAGTTAACTTTCTTCTTAGTAGCTGGTGCAGCGCTGTGTTTTGGCTCTGATCTGAGAACAATGTTGATAGCACACTGATGTTTTCAGTTGTTGCTGTACTAGCTGCTAAGAAGAAAGTTAACTCCATCCCAGCCAAAACCAGGACAGTATCATAGGCACAAATCACATACTCTTTACTAAAGTCTTTTGTACACTTCTGTCATTTCTGTACACTTCTCTCCAGAAATTCTCCTGGAAATACCCTTCAAGTTTTAAAGAGGTACAACTTCTATTTGCTGTTTTTTTTCTTGACTTCCCATGGAACCAGTGACTGTCTCATCTAAGAACAAGCCCAGTCCTTACCACCAACATACTTCCTGCTCCACATTAATTCTCTCATCTCCATCAAGCGTTGGGGGTGGCTTGTCAGAGAAAGGGTCATTCTGGGTTGCAATGATAATTCAGGGAATTTTCAGCACATGGTGATATTTGATTTTTTTTTTCCTGCTAAAACAGACAGTGAGAGGTCACCTTACATTCAAGGTTGCCCTACACTTTGGTAAATATGGTACTCTGCAAAAAAAGTAGCTAAAGCTGATTAAAGCTGCAGGCAGTTTTCTACTTGAAGAGCTATTTTCAGTTTGATTGGCATGTTGGCCTCCCAGGACAGATACCACTTGGTATTTACATTAGGATCTTCCCTTTCTGCTTCTGAGATTACCAAAAATTTGACATGTCTACAACATTCTCTGTAGTCTTTGACAATTATTTACTGGTAACAGGAAGGGATTTGGTGGCCTCTTGTATTTGCCTTGAATCTTTTCCAACTAAAGATTTCAGGCATCATGAAAACTTCAGCTGTATCTGCTTACTCAAAAGAAGCCCATGACCAAAAGCTGTACAGCACAAAAAGCAGTGGGACACTGGAGATATGGAAAATCATCAGAGGAAGACAAGCAGAAAGCATAACTTTGGGAACACCCAGAAAAAGTCGGTCTCCCAGTTGTAGGGTAGTACCCTTTCCTCCACTTCAAATAGTTGTATTTAAGTGATTTCTTCTCACATAGATGGTTTTGTTCTTCATTCCTGGCTTCGTATGTAACAAACTGAAGAACTGAAACATGCATATATCAATTCTTCAGCAACATGAAGAACTCAGCTGCTTATTGGTTTTATATAGTACTTACAGAAGTGTTTAGGAGCTGGAAGAATGAGTAAGTGGAGCAGTCTATGACTGATCTCTTCATCACTTAGAACTTAAGTGCCTTTATAGTTGGGTCTTTTTTTGCCTCTTATAACTTCCTGGGTTCCTCCTGTGTCAGAGACTTTTACTGATAAGAGAAAGTTTACAGTACATTAGGTAAGTGGAAGGCAGTCACATTACTAGGTATGACAGGATCTGAGCTGAAGGCTACCAATCTCCATCTCCTGCCTCTGCAAAAGGAAACCACCGGAGTCACGCCACAGAGATGAGAGGTGCAGCATCACAGTCCCAGAGGAACAGCAGATGGCTGGGAAGGTCTCAGATATCTTTGGCAATGGGGGATCAATAACTCTCACACTCAGAATGATGGGGAAAAAATTTAGAAAACTGGCCTTCCTTCAGCAAGAAGGAGACAGGCACAGATAGAGGGGTCTCGGCCAGGCACCCAGTACTTTTATTCATGAGCCCAGAACCCTGCGCAGTAAGCAATTTCCCCTTCAGGGGAAAAAAAAAGGCAGAGCCTTCTGCATAGAGCCTGTTAGACCACACTCACTGTTTAGAGCCATCTGATAGCCAGAGAGGAGAAAGAGTTCAAGTATCTGAACCCATCATAGCGAGGACTGTACAAGAGAACAACTAAGTTATCAGGTGATGGCACGTGCTACAATTGCTAGGTCACATAGAAAGAACATTCAGCAGCTCTTATTTTACCAGTATTACTAACTGTAGCTCCCCCACAGACCTAAATTAATGAAAAAGCTGTCTGATGCCTACAAATCTGAGATCACAAGCCACAGGACTCAGAAAGGACTTTTGCCCTAAATATCTGCGTTTTTATTACAGTGATAGATATACACCATAAATAAAATTAACTAAAATATTCATTTGCTTGATAATTAAAACAAATTTCCCTACCCATCAGTATGTTTCTCAAGGTATGAATAAATGTGGACTGATGTCAAGTGAGTCACAGAAATAATAAAATAATGCTGTTTATCTTTACATGTCAGCTGTTGTGCTATATGAAAGTCATTACAGGGCTTATAAATTTAAATGAGATTGTACTGCCACAGTAAGAAATTATTCTAGGTCTTTCTTTTCTGCGAAGAAGTAAAAAAGAAAAAAAAAGAGAAGAAAACCTCATTAAGTACAATTCTAATTTAATCTTCATAAGAACATCTATTTGACTAGAGACAAAGTCTTAATTAAATGCTTTATTGCAAAAGTATTGGTAACCCACCTGAATCAAGGCCTTAGCTCACCCTACTAATCTTTGACCATGCAGCAACCATAAACCAAATTGGCAGAAGTATGAGTCAATATTCTTTCACTCTGATAACAAGGACAAAGCAGTTGCTGTTCATTTACTGAGACAAGTAAAATATCACCTAAAAGCAGGACTCTGCAGGTCTAGCTCCCAGTTCAAGGGCCAGATTCAGGGTCAGAAGAGTCTTGCGAGCCTCTTGTTGTTGCCTTGACTTGACTTAAGCCTTCCTCTGCACAAAATCTGTGCATGGCTTTAACTTAACCATTACCTTTCTGGCGGCTCAGTTGCCTCTAGGTTGCAGTCCCCAGTCCCTGCTCTTTTGTAGATAGGTGAGAGAATAAGTAGTTTAAAATTACCAGGCCAGACAGCACCTCCTCCAAAAGATGGTGCTGTATTTTATTAATAACATGTTTTGCAGCTTTATACTGTAATTGCTGCCTCTGAGCCAGCAGCAGCAAAGGCAGGCAACGCTGCTCTCCACACTGGGCATGTTACTGCCTTTCCCTGGTAGCCTTTGATACTTTGCACCTGCAGCAGTAGGCTCAGAACAGAAAAAGTATTTCTTCTAAGAAGAAATTTGTTGGTCTTGAGTAGGAGGGCTTTCCAGTCATTGAGATAATACTCTCTGAGGGTAAAAGGAAAGCAGGAAAGCATCTTGACGGTACTTCTGGATGGCAAGGCCAAAGACTTTTGCCACAATTTTTAATATGTAGGCTGTGCGTCTTGCAAAGCAAAGTCTCATAACATTTCTCTTGCAGTGCAGGAAGGAAAAAAGCAGAAACTTGGCTCCTTGGAAATGCCGAATAAACAGCAAACCACAAAGCAGCAATAGGGCAACCTCCACAGAGGTGGTTATTTGCATTGAGGAAGATTTTGCTGGGGGTTTCCCTCTGCTTCTGGTCAGAAGATGGTTTAAGTGAGGCACAGCTTCATGGACTGAATTCAGAATGAGTAACAGAGGGAGTCTGCGTGCCCAGGGGGAGGCCATCAGAAAGTCTTGTATTAACATTTACTTTTAAAAGAGTTTGCACAAAGGCAACTCATATTTTGTTAGCTGAGGAAGATAATGCCATGGATAGGCTACCAACCGAGACAGAAAATCAGGGTGTTTTTTTAAAGGTATCAGCTGTGGATTCCCAGCCTCAGGGTGAGTCGTTTAGGCCAGATGCAGCATTTCAAGGAACCATTTCCAGTGACTAAAGAGTTGGAGGAGGCCCAAGTGCAATGCATTCACAGGCATCCCATGGTTCGGATAAAAGAAGCTGTTTCTTAAGGGGGCCCTGGGCCAGATGGTATTTGCAGATGATATAGAGACAAAGGCCAAGGGAGGTGGAGTTGCCCAAATGGAGGGAAGCCTCATCCAGGAAAGCAGGAGCTGCAGAGATGTTGGCACACAACAACCGGAGTGACATGTGTGAAGAGCTGTCCAGGCACTTGCTGCTCTCTGCAGAAATCAACCACTGAAAAGAGTTGTGATTTGGTGGAAATATGATCCACAAAAAATACTTTGGAGCTGAAGGGGAAGAAAACTGTCAGAATAACACTGCGAGCTACCAATGACTGCCTGATGCAGACACCAAAAGAAATTAATCTCCTTTTAAATTTGGTGGTGTGAAAACTCAGTGGATTATGTTGTGCAATCAGTTTTCCTGTTGCTATTGTACTGAGAGTTGCTTTCACCTAGAGACTCCGGAGGGGCTCTGGGCTACTGAAGTGAGTAAATGTGCTCTGGAGCAGAGCTGAACCCCTCTACAGAAAGCTGGCAGGAAGAGACATGGCTCCAGGGAGTTCTCAGGGCTTCAGGTGCTTCTAGAATGAGTATAGAGTGACAGAGATTAATTGCTTCCCATGATAGCTCTAAACTAGGTCATTGTGCAATAGCATGCCTAAGTGAACCTGTTGGAGTATTTGAAACTACAGCTGTGTCATCAGGTTTTCTCCTTGTCAGGACATGGCCTCACATGGCATCAAAAGTTGAGCTCCAAGTAAGAACAAAAAATGTGATTGACATTACCAGACCCTAAGGACAATAGGCAAACGTTTCACAGCATGTCATGGCGAAGAAGTGTGAAACATCCCACTGTTCAGAAATTAGAGAAACATTCACAGAAGACAAAGAATAGAAGTTAATGCTCTAATACAACCCATTTTCCTTAAATTTGCAAGGATTTGAGCAATCCAGCTGGGTGTAGTATCAGCTGACATACCACAATGTGCCCTTGCATCTTGTTTTTTCTTGTCACAGTGGATAATTCTGAGGGATTGCATTGGGTGGTGCAAAATGGCCTGACCTCATCTACATCATCTTGAACTTCTCATACTGCAACTATTAAAGAAAAAAAACCAAAACACCAAACCCTCAACAACTTCCCAACAACTGAGTCAAAGCTTTGCATTAACTATGAGAAATATGGTTCAAAATAGCAGCAGACTTTCCTGCAGTCAGAGCACACTATCTTACTGGTTTCGACTGGGAGTCTGGGTCATCCAATTACATTGACACTGAAAAATTCAGATAGAGCACAAATCACCACAAGTTCTGCGGAGTACTTTTCAGATTCATGAATACGCCAGAGATATTTCAGAGGATAAGAAATTATCTAACTCAAGATATAAAACTGAAGACACCCAAGAAAGCCCACAAGAGGAAGATCCAGCCTAGGCAAAAAGATCTCTGAAGCTTTTTTAGAATATGAGTTAAGAAGGTTTAACTCACTGGGGATGTCAGGGGCTTCTGCACTGAAGCCTTCAAGAGACAAATTGCATGCAATGGGTGGGCCTGGTCAGCAGAACAAACATTTCTGTCTCACTGATAATCTAGAATGAAGGATGTGGGGTATCCCCCAGACCTGCGCAGGCAGTCTCATACTGGAGCCAGCGAGGACTGGTGGGCTTCCTGCAATCACAGAGATCGCAGCAGTGATAGAACTGCTAATGCTTTCAATATCTTGCTAAACAAAATAGGGAAAAGTTGCAGAGAGTGCCTGGCGGTGATGCTGTATGGTTGTCTTAGTGTGAAATTGCTGTGTTTGTATTATATTACAGCTTTTGTGTTTGATGGGTGAGGAAAGGCAAACGAAAGATCAGGCCAGACCTTTCACTCAAAGTGATCTCCTAAGTCTTAGACTTCTACATGCGAATGATAAAACAACCTGGTAGAAGACAACTTCACATCGATAAAATTATGCCTATCATAAAGTCTTCAATGCTAAAAGCATTCCTAAGATATTTGCTTTATTCCACATCTGATCCCAGCTGACTGAGCAGAGCAACAGCAAGAGTTTCACAGTACCCCACCCAGACTCTCTTCGAGAAGATCAGTCCTGTAAACTATAGGATCTGTGTGTGCAGGGATTATACTTTATGACCATATAACTACACAGATATTTTTCTTTTAAAATTCAGGCTACAAATTGACACTGTTATATAAATAAATATAAATTAAAAAGAAAAAAACCCACAACTGAAAGAAGGCCTTATCTGTCACCACTTGTTCAGTGGGGGAGAGCAGCACATCTGGTCTCCAGTCCTGCAGCTGCCTGGCTGAACAGGGCTTGGGAACACTGAGGAGGTACCGCTGCCTAGGAGGAAGGGAGTGCCTGGCATTAGTCACCAGAAACCAGGTCTGAATCAGTTCATGGAGTCCTGATTCAGCAAGTTAAACATTGGTGTGAAACAGGAGATGGCTCCTCTGCACTCCGCACTGAAGTGGAAAACTGCTGGGAAACCCAAGGGGATGCCAGAGACATGGTTCTGGAGATCCAGCAGGACCTGGGACCAGGACAGGACACCTGGGTCCCCATAGGCTTTGACCCAGGCGTGAGACATTACTGTGCTGGGGGGAGGATATCCCATCTGTGGGGAGGGCAGTGACCACAAGGGGTGTATGAAGTGGACCTGGGAACCCAGGGTCATGCTCAGTTTGCTTTTCCCCAAGCGTTTTTGCTCACCCTGAGCAGACAATATGATGGTTTACACTTCAGCCTTCTGTGCCCAAGAACGACTGCCCACAATTACGCAAAGCAAATGTGCATTTGGGGAATGCCACATCAGCAGTCCTCCTAGGGTGCACAGAGGATTAGTGCCAGCCCTGTATGATATTTACATAAGAGGATTTGATCTGTGCTTCCTAGCGTGATTCACAGGGCTCTGCCCTGCTGGAGTAGCTAAGAGTTAATTCCTGTGCTTCTGTACTTGGTCCCAGTACTCTGCTTTCTGCAGCAACTGCATTGGTAACAGTAACATTGCAGCAGGCGTTACAAGTCCAATTTTAGCAGATATTTTTAATTGGAATTTTTTGTTTTTCCACATATTTTTCCTAACCATATTTTCTGAGCTTACAAACTTAATTTTCAACTGCAGATCCTGCTTGCTTTATTTAGATGAAAACCAGTACTCTAACATTTAGAAATACAAAGTTGCCAGCACTGTTTAAACACCCTCCTTTAAAAATGTAGGTTTGCAAAAACGAAACTGGTGCCCCTGTATTTTGAAGAGCTAAAAATGACACTGGTTTCAAAGATATGAAGCATGAAAAGAAATGAAATGTTAAACTATAAATAAGTCAGTTTTCACTTGTGCTCCAGACACTTGCACAGCTTTCTATATAGGTAGCCACTAGGTTACCAACTTATTTATCAATAACCAAATGTAGGAACACGTTTGAGAATTTCACAGAATGTCATTGTAGCACTAGGGTTTGGGTTTTTTTATTAGGGACAGTAGTTTCAAAAAAATGCTTTCTCGTCTCTTATAAATTCATAGGTTTTCTATTCAAAGCCTTGGTGTTCCCTCTTCCTGCCTTTCAGTCAGTGTACCCATTTTGTAACTCGGTTTTCTAACTTTAAACAGATGACAAGACTTATGAACCACGCAAGACTCTAACAAAGCTTCACTTACCAATACTCTGAAGTGTTTTCCCTTCCCCATATTTTAGGAGGGATGTGCAGATAAACCAGAAAGGAGAGTAAATAGCCACGTTTCAAGCAGGATCAAGAGTTTAATACCTGCAAGTTCAGGACATGACCAGCCCTTGTTGGCCTCAGACTCTTGATTATGATACTGAATGATCTTTGCTCTCTATCTGGCATGAGTGCTGCTATGCAACATAATCATCAGCTTTACTGTTAAAATGCAGGTTATCGCAGCAAGTATGTACTTTGGCAGCTAATTTATCTTGGTTTGTCCTTCTTCTTCTTCTTGCACATTTATTTGTTTGTTTCATTTTTAAGTGTGGTGTGGCTTTCTGGATACTTCCAAGACCAGCAGATGTTGCCTAAGGGAGAAGCTGGACTTCCCAGATCCATCTGTCATCGTTATTTGCCCAAATGGTTCTCTGGGGATGTTTCTGTTACTAGTGTTTCCATGAAAGCAGGCTGATGGCTGGCTGCACAATTCCCAGCCAGGAAGTCCCCTTGGCTGCTTTTCATCTAGTCCCTTTCTTCTGACACATCCAGCTTTGGTGGCCTACAAGGAGTCAGGCCTCCTCATGGAAGAGCTATTGAGCTCACTTGAGACACTCACGCCATCACGCTGTGTCAAAGTACAATGAGAAGCAAAGGAATGTTGGCAAGAGAAAATTCTGTATAAGCTACGATTAAGACATTAACAGAACCATTGTTTATTACTCAATTTTCTACCACAGCAACCAAGATCAGAGGTTTTTTCCTTTATACCCCTATGAAAACCTTATCTGGATCAAGTTGAGTCATAAGGAGTTTACAGATTTTCTGCAGGACTGCCTCCTAGGTGAGTTTTTCAAGAACTTGCAAATGTACTTTATTCAGCTCAGCTCTCTATGACCATCTCCTCCCCATTCACCACTTAAATCATTTCTGCACAAGTCAGTCTGGATTTTGTGTCTTACTATTTTGTTTTGGAGCTACAAGAAACCCATTTGTCTTTGAAAAGCTTAATTTCATTTCAAAGTAATTTTAAATATGTCCGTTTCGAGATCTCTGGGTTTGATGTTTTTCTTTTGTTTCAATATACTGTAATTTTTACATATTATTTGAACAATCCAAGGGATTATATACTATAAAATACGAAATTATGTACTGAGTGTTGCTGTCACAGGGATGGTTTGCTTCCACTGTGCAATGACTGGCAATTCATTCTGTATCCGTGTACGACTGCTGCAGAAGCCATGTAAGAGCTGGCTCCTGCAGCTAACCAAAAGTGTCCATGCAGAGTGGTGCGTGCCGTTGTTTGTGGCCTGAGCTGGCTGAATGTAAGCCAGGCTGGTCTGGATGTCAGGTAGTTGCATTAACTGTAAGTTCAGGGCTGTGTTGATAAGTCCTGCAGAGACAGCAGTTATGGTAAATGATCACGGTGTCACACCGCTGCAGTTTGAGTTTTCATATCAGAGCTGGCCTGCATCCTGGTAGCTCCAAGTGTAAGAGTAGGCAAGCAACTCTCCACACCCATCCATGCAGACATAACTCCTGAGGTTTTCACAAGGTCTTTTAATATTCCAGAGAGGGCATCAGTTCCCAAATGCTCTGTCTTCTCTGGGTTCTCAATTCGCCCTCTTGTTCTTTCTGTTAGATGAAATTCTACCTCTATCCTGATGCATGCCCAGACATCCATACCTTAGTTCAGACAGGCAAGGCTGACAGCTCTTGCGTTGCTGATGGGAGAACAGCACCTGGAAGAAGAGCAACTGATTCTTATTAAAAACAAACTTCTTCAAGAAAACAGATTACTTATTCAGGAGCCTCAGCTCAGGCCTCCTTGGTCCTCCAACCTATCATAGTTCCTCAACCAAGGCACCACTTCAGTTTTGAATCTTTTTGTACTCTGCTGTATAACAAAAAACTGGGATGTCTCACACTCAGCTATATCTCAGCTTATGCAGACTGGGATTTGGTAGGCACCGGATACAGTTTTGCAGGACAGTAAGACAAGGCCAGGTTAGCTGGGGCTAGTGGAAGGTGTTCCTGCCCATGGCAGAAGGGTTGGAACTAGATGACCTTTAAGGTCCCTTTCAACCCAAACCACTCTGTGATTCTACGATGACATGCTAGCCCAGTTAGGAAGAGCCAGCACTGGTAACTGCAGCCAAATCCTGAAGCATTGGCTGTATCCCATTTGCAGGACTGCTCAGCCCCACGCTGTCACTGAAGCCTCTTGCAGGAGCTATGTTACTCTTGTCCCACTCAGCTGGTGCCACTTCTCTCTTTTTCTGCCCTGACAGATCTAATATCTCCTCTGAAGGGTGAAAGGGAGGAGACAACACTCATGAGCTTTTCAGTTCTACAGACCCCACTCTTTCCCCCAGAGCTTATAGCACAAAAAGGTCAACACAGCACATTTTAAAAGCAGGTGTGGAGGTCACAAATAAACGTGGGGAGGTCACAAATAAACATGGAAGCTGAGGGATTAGACTCTTGAGGAATCTTACTAGTACAGCCTATAGACCTTGGAGCTAACCCTCACCCGTAAACATCTCTGTATTGCTTCTTGGGAGCCTTTATTTCCCAATGTGAGTGATGAGATAATAAGCACTTGGAGACATGTTAAAGTGATGTCAATCAGTTCACAGCAATAAAATACCAGGGAAGGTCTTTCTAAACCTACAAAGCTGCACCGTGAGAGTATACCCTAGTGTTTGGTCTCATAATTTTTTTTTCTTTTTTCCTATTTTAACATGCAGAACCGAAAGAGATGCTTGCCCACGGCAGCAAAGGGGAAGTTGGACAACAGTGAAAAGCCATAATTTATAAAATACAACCCAGAAACAGAAATGAAAGAGACAGCGGAAGACCAAAAAAGAAGTGCACACCCAAGAGCCTGTACCCAGAATGCCAGTACTAATGATAACATAGGCTACCTGAAAGGACAGGAAAATCCAGACATCCACCTACTCCTTCTTCATATCATGTAACATATGACTCAGTTAAGATGGAGAAAATATCTAGAGCTGTCTGAAGAGCAAAGAGAGGCAGCTAATCATCAAATTATTCTAGCTCTTCCAGAAGAGAGATTTTAAAAAGATGGAGAAGACACACCACAAGCACATAAAGCAGGAAGAAGCAGATGGAGGTGCTTTCAAATTTTAAGGCATTTAATCAAATTCTACCACCAGCATTTCATCCTGCCTCATCCTGCAAGTTGATCTCCATGCACAGATGTCTCTGACTTTGGTGTCCTTTGAGGATCAGGGGCCCAGGCAGCAACTGGAATCCACAGCGCCTGACGTGTGCCCTCTTTGCATGCTTCATCTGTTGC
The DNA here is from genome assembly GCF_023634085.1 of Falco cherrug. NCBI lineage: Eukaryota > Metazoa > Chordata > Aves > Falconiformes > Falconidae > Falco > Falco cherrug. The sequence continues at coordinate 70,965,109 of NC_073698.1, read as the reverse complement.
TCTGTTCAGCTTGTAAACTGAGATCAACAGCATCTCACAGAAATGCCCTCCTATGCCACAGGGATATCTGGGTTCCATATGCATTGGCAGGTAACCTGGGACTGAATAAACTCTGGCCCAGAATTTCAGGTGGAGGTGTCTGTGGCTGGGCTTCTGAATCTGCATGGAGACAACTGGATTAATGATCAAGTGTGCTGATCATTTTCCAATTGCCATGTAAATCACTCGTACTTCACCAGTCTGAGTATTAACTAATATCTTCTCACCCAGGCACGATACACATGATGCCCATCATTGCAATATCGTTGGATGCGCTCATCAGAAAAGATACACATAGATGAGCATACCACCATTTTTGTAGAGTCCCATTTAACTGAAAGAACAGATTTACAATGAAGTTTCAACACTCAGAAAAGCTTTAGGAACTTAAGAATGTAGTCTGTGTATCTTTGGGCTAAACAACATATTTGGTTACTCAGCACTCTGTTCAGGCCCATTCATTTAGTATTTCTTCCTCTTTTCTCTGCTTTCTAATGCATCAGTGGATTGCTTCTGCAGTTAAGGGTGCTTTTGCATTAGATGCCTCCTCTTCCAGCAGAAAATTTGACATACAGAATTTACAACACAATGAGCAGCTATCTAGCATGATATGTGGGTACCACACTATGATAGTGTGTCAGCAGTCTTGGTTTTCTACCAGACTGTCATTGAGAGGAGTTCTGCATTACAAAATTCTAGCATTGCTGAATCAGTGTGGAGTACGGGGGAATAAATATCACACACCTTGCTGTCACACCAAAATACCTATCAGCTACACCAGAAATTGTGCCAGGTCACCAAACGATGAGGCAGCAAAAGTACTGTACTGGTAGCAAAAGGGGGCTCTATTGCTGCATCCTTAGGGAATGAATCTGTAAAGTCTGGAGCATACTAGCAACGCATCTAAAAAAGACATGCTCCGACTGACAATATACTCTTATGCACAGAGCTAACCTGGTGTTGAAGTCTTCTGCTATCTTGGACTTTGTGGCAGGATCGAGCACTTTGTGCTGTATCTCCCAAGTCTGCTATGTCCCAGCATGTAGCACCACATGGGCACAGGGCACGAGGACACTGATAATGCGTTAGGTCAAGTAACAGTCTGTCACCCAACGCACAGTCTGCCACTATGCTATAGCTGCACAACATCCGTGTCTAGCCAGCCTCTAGGTGCCTTCACCTTTTATAGATCAAACCTATATGCCAGACACATCTAATTAGGTCATTCCAGATCAGACCAGCCCACTCTGTCTGGTGCCAGGATCACGGCAGCAGGGAGGAGCTAAGATACAGCAATTGCATGACATTGATGTAGCAGTAGGGAAACACGAAGCGGTGGTCAAATGAATGAAGCTAATGCTTACTGCATGCAACTTTCTGGGATGTAACCACAGCAACAGTTCACATTGTAGTTCACAGTAGTGACACTACAGCTAGCACTATTGACAGTAAAATACTGCATCATTTCTTTTATTAGAGGAAACCGGTAAACCAAAACCATACAGTGTGTCATGTTTTTTATCATGGCAAAGGTGAAAGCAGGCTCTTATTGGGCAAGTGTGTATCATGATGAGCCCGATCAGAAGGTGATCATCCCTTTCTCTCAGAAAGTAATGTGTGGATCATTACATTTAATTCATAAAATGTAAAAATCTTAAAGAAATGAAGGATATTTTTTCTCAATGGGTTAACAAAAATTTTATGACAAATCTTGGATTTTAATTTAGGTGAATGATCATATGAATGATTAAGTGAACAGAACATAGAAGTAAAACAAATAAAAAAGCAAATTTACCACTGTTTGTCTTGAAAATAGTCATTAAGTAAAAAGTAACAAGGGTTCACTGAAAATAAATCTTGTAGACAATCTTGAATATTAAAACCCCAATATATCATATCTACTCTATTTTATTCATGCACAAGTTTTGTAATGCCGCAAATAAAATGTTGGAAACTAAGCCCCCCAGTGACTTGAAGCTGGCATGGACAATGAAGCAGTGGAGTGAAGCCCCAAGCCACTTGTCCTCACTGCAGGGCTGCCTTCAGCACACAGGTCCAGCCCAGCACCAGAGCTGCAAATTATTGGCAAGTAAAAGACAAATCACAGATCCACAGGAAGGTAAACCCAGTTTTAGGGTGCTCAAAGATGTAGCCAAGTGATGCAAAGCACTGAAGTGATGCAAACTCATTTTGGCAGCTCAAGCTTATTGAAACATTTCTGAAAGCACAACTTTTCCCTAGCAGACTTGGTGCTGGTATGTGCACTGTTTCTGTGCAATCCATCATAATGTCAAGGCAAATGAGGCAATTTAAGGAACAGCAGCAAGAATTATCTGAAAGAGTGGTTTTATAGAGAAAGGTTAAAAGAGCTTAATACATCTAGTTTTGTTAAAGTAGAGGTAGATGGAGGCATGTCTCCAGCCAGCAAATGCTTAAGTAATGCAAACCTTAGGGATGGGGAGGAAATACTTGGGCTTATACATATGGGAACAAGTAGGAGCAAAAGAAAAGAAGGTGGGGAAATATTGAGTTTCAGAAAATCTTGTTGGCAGTGAAGAGCAGAGTTTGTGCAGATTTTTTAGAAGAAGTGGTGGGAGTTCTTTGTTATTTAAAAAATAATTTGAAAAATACTAATAAACAAGCTACCAGGACTAACTCTATACTAGCAGGAAAGTTGATTGGATGACCCAACAGCCTCCTCCCTCCCCATTTCTTTCTTTGCTTGGTTTATTTTCAACCAATTGACCATGTACAACAGCTAGTAAAAGCAAAGAGAAAGTAATGTGGGCACATTCATGACAGAAATCTCAATGCCAGTTTAAGAGACTCTATTTCCCACTGTGGGTTCCTGTCCTTCCAGCAGAGCCCGAGAAAGGGACCCCACGAACATCTCTCATTAATTCAAGTGCAACATCACCTGGTTTTGATCAGTGTCCTGCAGAAGAGGAAACCCCCTGCAGGAGAGACAAGGCAGTTCTAACATTTTATTACTGCTTTTGAAGCCTGTCAGGCAGATAACCTCTAACAAGTACCAGCAGTTGAAGACATTACGGCTTCTGACTAACATTCTGCTACTCTCCCAGTTCCTGCCTCCATAGCAAAGGTGGCAGGACAGAAATAACACATCTGTATTCTAGCAGTTCTGGGTTCTTGCCCAGAAAGACAGTACAAGCTATCAACAAAGGTAACTTCCGTGACAGTTAGATGCTGAAACATGGGTGTGCTTAGGAGGAATACTTTAAACTACCGTAGCTCAGTAAATGTCAGTCTTTAGTACACACCTTTCCACTGAAGGCAGACTGACCATACCTCTTCTGGTGTTAGTTACTCCCTTTTGGCAATCATGCTAAAAGTTGATTGTCAAAGCTGACAATGGTCGTAGAATTCAGAGTATGGCTCCCCATTTCAAAGTCTTTCTGATGCATTCTCCAGTAGAACAAGGCATTTCTTCATCTGAAAAGTCAGCTGTTGAACTTTATTGTCTAAGTATTCATGCAATTTCTGTTTACTGAAAAGTACATTTCTGTAAGAACTGTATTCTATGTCTCATGATCGCTTATTACAAGAAAGGGTTTTCTAGTATATAAATTGTTTTTTAAAAAACCTGTTCAATACTCAAGTAGTACTGCAATTTCCAAATGTTAATATTTATATGCACTGCATGCGTAAACCAAGCAACTTGAAGGGCCTCAAACATGTACGTAATAATATAACCCAGATTAAATCAGAAATAAATTAATGGAATTATTAATCATTTACAGACATTGAACCATATTGTATTGCTTTTTCCTGCACAGAAAACAGTGGGAGTTCTGGACAAAGATGAAAGGGAGAACATGTACTGTGAGCTATTTGTTTTCTACACATCTAATAATATCTTTTGGAAAAGACATTCTGTATATAGAACAATTAAAAACTCCCCATATTTTAATGCTGTAAGGTTTAAGATTCGTACACACCATAATGGTAGGACTCACAGTTGTTCTCTCATTTATACCATGGCCTTTTTTCCTTTTAATTTATTTATTTAATAGCACAGTTGGCATTTCCATTTTTACTCCAAGGCAGATTTTGCCATCCTTACATCTTAGTCTCATTAGAGCTCCCATTCATTTTAGTGGGTAAGATGCTCTACAGCATGAATTACAGCAAGAAAATCTGGCTGCTCAGTTGTGCATTACTGGATTTGAAATAGGAGAACTAGAAAAGAGCTGACTACTTTTTCCAAAAAAAAGTAACACATGTACAGCAGAAGCCTAGTTAAGAAGGTAAAATCAAAATAATACAGGGTCCACTGTAATTAAGAAGCAGCACTAACTGTTGTTTTGTCTTTCTGAGTTCTTAGATTTGATTGTGCTCTTTGATGGGCGTACCTATCCCCCACAGAAATCAACATGTGGGCTTGCACTCACAGAGGTGATCGGGCTTTGCATTTACTGTGGCTTGGGTTGTTCTGAGAACTGTGAACAGAGACCCATGCTCCTAAGTCACTGATTCATCCTTTTTCAATACAGTAGTCAAAAGGTTATGCAATTTGAAAGATTAGTAACTACACAGAAGCCTTCAACTTGATTCCTCACATGTCTTCTGGAAATCATCACTGTTGCCAGGAAAGGCTTTGACCCAATGTTTCCAACTCCATTTCTCCCTTGAAAATAAATCTTGTTGAGCTATGGCTGCAGCATCAACTACAGTACCCAGAATTTTGAAGCGTCTTGGGGGTGTTCTGACACAAAGAACAGTGTATGTTGTGATTGGGTAAGAGTCATAATATCATTACTATTTTTAGTTAGGCTGTGTGTTAGTCAGTACCTTAGAGACTTCGGATTTATAACGCTATCCAAATCTATTACACTGTTGCAACAGCTGAAATCCAACCACGTGTTCAAGCACTTCAAACCCAACGTGGTATGTTGCTCACGTAGGGAAATGAATGATTAAGGGACAGAGCATGGGTGCATACAGCTTTTTAGTCTAGAAAGCTAAGCCAGTCCATCAGTGCACAGAGACCATTTGTACCACAGACTCTTCCCTCTGCTGCTTTATTTAAGACCACTTTGGCAAGCTAGGGCTGCGATGCGATTCACCCTCTTATCAGCTGCCTTGCCAGGCTGCACGCCTGCTATCTCAGGGCCTTTCAGCACTGATGACACATACTCATTTGCCAGCGCAACACTATGTCCACCTGACTACCAGCCTCATACTACCAACATGCCTTCTCCCCACCACGAAATCACTTCACGTGTTTCGCAAAGGCCCTAAGGCCACCCGTGTCACGGAAACGGAGAGTGACAGGTACAGAAAGAGATCTTTCCTCAACCGCGGCGGACGCGTGGTATCACGCCCTCGCTCCAGCACAGGGCCTCACATTACGCCTCAGGCGTGCAATACCTCCCCGTCCCCTGCTTTATTGCTGCCGAGGGTGCTGCGCGGCCGGGCCGGGCAGCGGGGGGCGGGCTCCCTCACTGGCAGGGCTGCTGGCCTCCCCGCCCCACAACATCCTGGGCCTCCAGCAGGGCGGGAAGCCAAGGCATGGGAAAAGGACGCAAACATCGGAAAGAAACGTGCCAACCCGGCACTCCGCGAGGAACAGCCCGCCCTCCGCCGCGGTCCTGCGCGCGGCCGCCCTCCCGCCGCCATCTTGAGTGTGGGCAGAAGCACCGGCGCCCTCCATAAGGAAACAGTAACACCGGCAACCCAACTCTTCGAGAGACGAGGACAGCACCGAAGAGGCGGGATGACCCCACGACGAACAGTCAGCACCTACAGAAAACCTAGAATATCAGTTAAAAAAAATAAATAATAAAACAAACCAAAACGAGCCATTTCCCGAACCCCCTGCCTCAGACAGGGACAAGAGGCGTCTTGCCCACACTTAAAATGGCAGCCGCTTCCGCCCTGGACCGGTAACTCCGCCCCCGCAGGCAGGGCGCGGGGCGGGGCGGGGCGGGGCGGCACCCCAGGTACACGCCTCGGTGCGTGCGCGCGCGCGCGGCGCCGGCCCACACCCCCACTCCCCCGCCCGCTGGTGACACACGCGTCAGGAGACGCAGCGCGCTGCGGGGTGCCCGCCTCCCCGGCCCGGCCCCGCCCCGCCCCTTCCCCCGCCCCTCCCCGAGGTCCTCCGCGCGCGCGCCGCGGCCCGGCCGGAGACACGGCGGACCCGCACCGGCTGCGGCAGCGCGATGACGGCGCGGCGGGAGGCGGCGGCGCCCGGCTGCCCCGGCTGCCCGTTCCCTCGCGCCGGCAGCTGGGCAGCCGCCTGGCGGGGCGCGGCGCTGCGCCTGGCGCTGGCGGTGCTCCTCCACACGGCCCGGGCCGAGAAGGAAGGTGAGACCCAGGTTTCCCGTCCCTTCGCCTCCTTCACCCCCTCCGGCGGTGGCTGCGGGGCTGTTGGCGGTGGCGGCGGGGGGGGGGGGGTGCCGCGGACGCGACGGGTGTGTGCGGGCGGGCGGCCGGTGAGGCGCCCGGCCTCGTCGCCCCTTCCCCCTCGGCGGGGCCGCCGGGTCCCGCTGCCCGCCGTACGGCTGCCGCGGGGGAGCCGCGGGCGCTGCCCTCCCTTCGCCCCGCTGCCGGCGTGCGTGTGTGTGCGGTGGCGGGGGGCAGCCGCCGGCCTGCGGGCGAACTTGGTGGGGCCTCTCCTCCCTGACAGCGGCGGGGATGGACCGGGGCTGCCCTTTAAAAAGGAGAGAGGGGAAGGCGGTGGGGGAGCGTTCTGGCGTGGAGCTGGTTTCCCGGCGGCAGGCTTCCAGCGGGGGAGCGAGCCAAGCCAAACAGCCGGGCAGACCTGCCTGGGGACGGGCAGCGCGGCGCGCTGGGCTGTGACAGCGAGACCCCCGGCCGCCCCCAACCTCTGACAGGTGCCGGACGCCTTCCGAGGCCCACGGTCTCTTCTCCAAACTTAAACAAAGTCAAACGGGGGAGTTTTTAACTTTTTGCGTCTTTGATTTTTGGCACGTTGTCTTTTCATTGTGGTTTAACAAGGAAAAAAAAAAAGCCCCGAGCGAAACACCTCAGCGTATTCTGTAGTATTGCTGAGAACGGCTTTCAAGCATTTCCAGGGTGCAGACTCGTGGTCTGCTTAAAAGCGTGTCTGTGTGGCAGTGTTAACAGGCAGCAGATAAATGTAATGTGGTACAGAAGTAGGTGAAACGGATTTACTTCGGCTGACATGAGAATTTACCTTTCAAGCAAGTTGCTGTACTGGAAGGAGATTGAAATGTGTCAGGCCAGATGAGGTCCAAGAGGATGAAACAGTAAGAATAATAATAAAAAAAAAAAGAGTAAGAAGGGTGTGGAATAGTTTAGTGAGGAGGCTGCAGTTCTGTCTCTAGACCAGACTTGAGGGAAGAAATGCATGCTAATAATGCAGGTATCAGAATAAATTTAGATATGCCTTTCATTTTCTAATGAAGGGCTCAATTTGAGTAATTTCCATATAACTTGTTTTTACAAATAAGGTGATGTTGATATTAAGGTGATTAAAAAAACCCCACAGTTTTGTGTCACAGCTTACTCTTGCTCGCTTGGCTTTTTCTTCAGAGAATTTAACATTTAGAAAGCATCGTGAAGAAAGATACATATTTAAAGTCCGACAGTTCAGCTTGTAGTGTCTTGAGGTACTAGAAGAGTTCCAATGCTTCAGAAATACCTATTTTTAACTCTGATTTTGGTTGCATTCCTTTAAAGGTGATAGCTTTTATGAGTTGATAAGCTCCATCAGTGATGTTATAAAGGGATGGGTTTGATGGAGTTGATTCGTGCCCTGAAAGTTGTGACAGCTGGGGCCATGGTTTGGCTTTGTTCATTTGGGAAGGAGATACTGGTTTTTTTTCTGTGGACTTCCTTGGCATTCCTAGATAAACAAAGGCAGGTTTTAGATTCAGAGTTTGAACGGATGTGATTGAAGTCCTTCAAGAAAATGGAATAGTTTGTACTGATACCATTTCCTTCTATTGATATAGTCTATTACTTAAAATCTATCCCAGCAACATTTCTGTCATTTTCAAAGAGTGAACTTGATTCTCATACAGAATACAGATTTTTTTTCTGTCTTCTCTGATTTCTGACACTCATTTTTCTTCCCAAGTTTCCTGCTGCTTGAGTGTAGTCTGAGTGGTACATTTAAGTTCATTAATAAATCTTGGTTTAGTGTTTTGGCTTTTTGGTGTTCTGCGGTTGCTGGGTTTTTTAAATTCATGTTTTATCGTTGTCTTAGAAGAATTCTAGATGATCTGCATTTGTGTTTCACATGTTGGAAAGTGTTGTCTTGGAGTCTTCCTTTTTCTGGGTGCAATGCCTCTCTATACCCTGCATAAAAGAACAATGGAGTTTTAAAGCAAGACAAAGTTGAAAGTGACTTGGGAGATCCAGTCCCACTGATCTGAAACAGCAATCTGAGTGCCAGTCTGCAAGGGACAGTAACTGAGTATAGAAGAGCAAGGACCAGCTTCGACAGTGGGCCTTTCAACCAAGGTCTAAATGAAAACTGAGATCAAAACGAAACAGTACTTCATAAGAAAGGAGGGGATAGTGTTTCAGGCTCTGTCCTTCAGTGCCTTAGCCTCTACCAGGTTATGTCAAGTTAAACATAGTAAGACACAGTTCAGAAAAAATAATCTGGAAGTAAGGAAATAGCTAGGAATAGCCTTTCCATCTCCCAAATGTGGACATATGTGTTTCATTACAGCTGCAGGAAGGAAGCTATGGAGAGGGATTAGAATTGAGGTTGTGCATTCTTTTTCCTGTACTATTTCTACAGTGATGGGTCAAAGGTGACTGTAGTGCAGCATATATTCCTGAGAAATTGCTGGATGCAGAAAAAAATTGATAGCAGGTGCTCAGGTGAGTGATAGGAGTGAGAGAAGAATAGAACAGAGTATCGCAAAAGAAAGTAAAAAATTGAAGGTGGAGGACACTACTTTCCTCTTACCTTGCATGTACATGAGGAGAAACTGGGGGAAAGATGGAACTGATGCACAAAAGAGTGTGCTGGCTTCATGCTTCTACAGAGAAGGAGCAGTAAGCAGTTCTTTATGGAGCTGTCATGAGCAGGAAGATTATTGATGCTGCAGTATTCCAGATTGACATGACTGCTTCTAGTCCCCAAACTTAAAGAGTTTGAGGGTAAAATTGTAAGCTAAACAGCTTTGCTGCCATTTGTCTAACAGCAAAAAGGAAAACTGAAATCCTTTGTGTATACAGGCTGTAAATCAAGCTCCTGGGGAACAGTGATATTGCTGTATACTTTCTCTGTGCTAGAGAAATAAAACTTGTGGAAACTATCTGGTATGTGAACAAATATGAAAGTAGATAAAACTGCATGTGGACCAGCCAAAAACCCTTCTATTTCAAACATCAATTTCAGACTAAACACTGATGTGCGACTTTTTTGGGGGTTGGGTTTGGTTTGGTTTTTAATGTTGTTTCATTTGTTTTGGTTTGTCTAGCTGGGTCCTCATTGCCCATGTGTTGCTGAAGAATGAGTAAGACTGAGAAGGTTGTAAAATTTTTTGTTTGTTTCTTTCACTTAGGATGTGAACCCATGACAAAAGAATAACATGGCAGGAAAAAAAATTCTGCATCCTTGCCATTTAGGAGGGGCAAGAATAAATTAAGAGTTTCTTTTGCAAATGCATATGATTTTCAGGCTTTTTGTAGGCTCATCCTTTCCTAGTGTAATTATGTTCTGTGTTGCCGCGTGGATTGAGGACTTTCAGTTTATATTTGAGTGTTTTTGTTTTGTTTTGGTTTTTATTTGCTTTGGGGTTTGTTTTTATTTTTTAGTTGTTGGGGCTTTTGGGAGAGGGCACAACAGCCATCTGGGTTTCAGTTGAAGGAAGCCATAGTAATGCCGTGAACGCAGTGGTCAGCGAAATGTTTTGAAGACAAATGTCCAACATCGCTATGCTTTTTTACATGAGAACTGGTTTTTGTTTCTTCCTTTATTTATATTCATTTATGTTTATTTTTATTTTAAAAATCTTTATTTCTTACAACAGTGATTTATTTTTTTTTTAGTAACTTTTTATTTGGCCAGCTGGCTGAGAGCCTGCACTTCTGATAGTGCTTTTGCCTACCCACATGCTCACAAGATTGGTGCAATTAGAACAGGGTTGATGTTTCAGCTAGGTTTATTCCCCAACTATAACTTCTGAAGTTGTATCTTAGTGCTGGATCTGGGAAAAATTTCTATTTAAACATCTAAAATCTGAGGTCGTGGAAGACTTGAAGGGAGATGTGTCATTAGAACAGTGCACTGGGATGCTGGAGTCCTGGTTCCATTTTTATCATTTTGTCTAATTTCAGGCAAGTAGCTTTTCCTTTTTGCTTTATAACATTATCTAAAATGGCAATCGAGGATACTCTGTATGAATGTTGGAAGTAAACTAATGTTGGAAGGTGATGTGCGAGAAAGCTTATATGTTTAAAATAATGTGATAAAACCCCCTCTTCACATATACTGCCTGTTTGTCATATCCTGCTGTCAGAACTAATATATAGCATGCTACTGTTTATTTTAATGCTAATGTTTTGACCCTGACATAAATCAAAATGTGATCCAGAAAGTATGACCTCAAACTGAAAACACTCTAGCAGCTGAAGCAGCACATCAGAATCATGAACAGTGTGAGGGAAAAACAGTGAATAAAAATTGACTGTGCTATCTCACTGAAACTGAAGTATGGGAGAGCTGATGAGGTTTGCACTATGTCTTTGTTTTCATGAATGATAAGTATTAACCATGTGTCTCATGCTTGTCTGCAAAATCTTTGGGCTAAATTAAATATAACAAAACATTGCAATGGACAGGAACTGGAGACCCCATGTTCTTCACGACTTTCTGTGTAATCACAAAATGGTTGCTATTCCCTCCTCTGCATCCCTTTCTCCCTCATCAGTGCCCAGTTACATGGCATGTGTGAGGCACACTGAGGTACTCTCACCTGCAGAGGTCAGTTGAAGGATAGCATGCTGCAGTTCAGGGCCTTGGATTGTAAACTCTTGAGGGAACTTGCTATGTATTTGTATAGTGCCTAACATGATGAAGCCCCTCTGAAGTTTGCAGAAGTCTGGAGGTGCTGCTTTATTTAAAGCTTTCAGCTGTGATTTTTGGGATTGTTGTGGTTTAACCCCAGCCAGCAACGGTACCACACAGCCACTCGCTCACTGCCCCCTACCCTGGTGGGATGGGGAGGAGTATCAGAAAAAGGTAAAACCTGTGGGTTGAGGTAGGAACAGTGTAATAATTGAAATAAAGTAAAAATAATAATAGCAACAATAATAATTGTAATGAAGAGGAGAGGGGAATAAAGTCCAAGAGGGCGAAAACCCCTCCAACAACCCAAAAAACCAGGTGATGCACAACACAGTTGCTCACCACCCACTGACCAAGGCCCAGCCAGTCCCCGAGCAGTGACCAGCAGGCCCCAGCCAACTCGCCTCAGTTTATATACTGAGTGTGATGTTCTGTGGTATGGAATATCCCTTTGGCTCATTCAGGTCAGCTGTCCCAGCTGTGTCCCCTCCCAGCTTCTTGTGCCCCTCCTCCCTGCAGACCATGGGAAACTTGAAAAGTCCTTGATTTAGAGTGAGCATTACTTAGTGACAACTAAAACATCAGTGTGTTATCAACATTACTCTCATACTAAATCCAAAACACAGCGCTGTACCAGCTACTGAGAAGAAAATTAACTCTATCCCAGCCAAAACCAGGACAGGAATTGATTGCCAGTATTGCAACATGGGTTACTTTGAGTCATTTGGATACATTTCTGCAAGTTAAAATTTTAGCTGTTTGCAGTAAAGCTTGGATGTTTGCTGTGTGTCACTTTATTTCAAAACCTACCCGGTTTTGCTGTGCTTAAAATGAGACATGTTATGATTCCATGGTGTGATTTACTAAGTTTGTAAGTATAAAGAATCTTTCAAACTGTAAACTTAGTAAATCACCTGGGAGTCTAACAGTGAATGGTGGATGTTGTGGTTCATGCATAACCAGCAGCGTAAGTTCTGTGACTGAAGTGCAGGCTAGAACCAGTTTGGTTTGTTCCTGTGTATGTGGGTTTGGCAAGAATAAAAGTCAATAAAGATCCATTTTATTTCTCTTGCTAGTAACTGCTATCCAGTGTGGTGCTTCTGACTTTGTCAGTCTACAGCATGAACTCACCTGGATGTAACAGGAGCTGTGAGAAGGTGTCTTTTTTTTTTTTTTTTTTTTTTTCCCTTCCTCCCCCCCTCCTTTCTAAAAGACAGCATTTGAAATAAATCTGCAGTCTTCATGGTAGTAAGTGGGGGTGCTTGGATCCAGGCTGGGTAACACCTTGAGCAGCCTGCTCTGACTGGCTCCCTCTCTGAGCTGGCGGCTGGGCTGGAGGCCTCTGGGATCGTTTCCAGCTTGCGTTATCCTGTACTTCCAAAAGGTGAGCGCACCGGGTGCTTATTACAGAAGCAACTGATTCAGTCCATTTGCTTGTGGTAGTTGCCAAATTTGAGCTTAAACTACAGTTATTTTAAAAATCCTTTCTGTTTTTTTCTAAAAAATTGTGTTAGTATTTCAGCATTTTTTATTATTAATACCAAGACAGAGGATGCAGAATTTCTTCTTGCACAGGAATAATATCAGTGCATTGCTGGAATAGCCTTTATTTTTGTGATTTACTTGTTTGGCATTAGTAACCTAGTTTGTTAATTTGGAAGTAGGAACATAGTTCAACTTAGTTTGCCTGCTGTCACCCACTTTTCTTATATGGAGGAATTGTTAACAGTCAAGATAACGAGGCAGTAATTCTGCTCACCACCAGCTTCCCTTTTTCAGTTTCCTAAAGCTTGTAAATTGAAAACGTAGGTGCCTGATTTAGGAAATCAAAGGAACCAATGACCATGAGAGTTAAAGGGGAGGTATTTATCTTTCTAGTCATAAATACAGGCAAAGAATAATTCTGTGCCAGATATGGGTTTGTTAGAAGCAGCTGGTAAAATTTTAACATGTGATGCAGGAATGTTGGGTATTTCTGTTTTCTGAACTGTTTACACAGAATAATTAGTGATTTACTGACTGTAGTGAGGATGTGATGCAGCATCTGCATTTAATGCTTTTAAAATCTGTTTTTAACATTTTCTGGTAAGCAGGCTTGGATAACTTGTGCTCTGGAATATTAAAGGGACTAAACCAGGACTGTGCGCATTTGCGTTCTCTTTTTTAAAAACCCTGGATGTAATGGCGCAATAGCAAAGAGCTGAAGGATTGCAATGTAATTCCACTCTCTGGAAAGGAAAAAAAAATAGTTTTACAGTACTTTGAGATTTCCCTGCTACACTTCCCAGATCTATCTTCTCACTGAGACTATCATAGAGGCATTTTTAATACCTCTCCTACTGCCTGGCATACATAGCAGTAGAGAACCATCTGAGAATTACTGGAGTTTTACTGGAGTTATTGAACTGGTTTTAAGGATACCAAATTACCAAATAAATTGTAATGGAAGGAGGTGTACAGGAATGAAACTATGTACCTAACAGCTCCTTCTGTCTACCTACTGTATAAAGTTACAAAATGTTATTTAAAAGAACTGTTTAGCTGACTCAGTACAACATGCTTAGGTTTCTAAAGTTACTTGGTCAGTTTATGCATTGACTAATCTTCATAAAGCAATCTGTTTTAATGATGACTTAAGGCTTATCTGAGGGTTTTTTCAGTTGAACATAGATCTATGTTGGACTGTAAAGATCTGGTATAATAGAATGTGCACATTAAGTTAACATTAAGACTTTTAAAAGTTACTTAAACTTAAAAAAATCCCAAGCAACCCTTGGTTATAGGTGTTTTTTTGAAGTTATTTAAGTCAGGACATACAGCTAGTAGTGATGTTGAACAGATTAAATCACCATTTGAGGGAGTGATGATAGCATAGGAGACAAAGTTGTAGATGAGCATGGTACTGGTTTAAGTAATTTGAAACACTAAACCTCTTACGTACCCACTGTTCATCAACTTGACATTTTAGATCCATAGATCTGAAGTAAAATGGGATCCTTGTAGAAGAGGGTGGTAGTGGGGAAAAAAAAAAAGACTGAGAATCTGTCAAAGAGGAGGTTTCTAAAGAGGGAATTTTAGCTTTTGAAAACGGAAAGCTTTCTCATTTTCTTATAGGTACTCTGTTGGAAACATCTCAAAGTAGTTTCCTCAGTGTGAAATTGGATGGCTTCAGCATAACTTGGTATGACTGGCTTATGAATTTTCTTTATTTTTGTGATAAGGTGCAGATAAGGTCCAGATAATGCCTGGCTTAGATTGAGAATGGTAGAAGATACTGATATTGAGATAGAATATGAGAAATCAGCTATTTTTCATGACATCTGCTTCCACTAGGGGATTTTTGGGTCCCCCATATGAGTTGTTGATATAGTATGTTAAGTGAATTTAAAACCTGGTTATCTGAAGCTTGTAAATAAATATGAAATCTTCTAGCAATACAGAAAAGTTCTTAATGAATCAGTTATTTGCACCGGAATAATGTACAAATATTGGTGGGTGGAATTTGTAGATAATGATAAAAACTATCCAGGCAACTAGATAAACTCTAGGGTGTTTGGGTTTGGTTTATTCCCAGCAGTGGGTTCATACTGTACTTTGGAGGGTGGTTACAAGGGGTTCTTCCTGGCTCTATTCTGGGACCTGTCCTGCTTAGTATCTTTGTTGTATCATATCTGGGGAGCAGTTGGTATGCTCAAGGGCAGGGCTGTGTTTCAGAGTTCTAAACAGGACAGAGCAATGAACTGACAGGACCTCCATGAAACACAAAAAAGGACAAAGAGAAAGCCCTTCATATGGGACAGAAGAAATACTTGCAGGGGATATAAGTTGGAAATGCTATAAATGAGTCAGCAATGTGCCTTGGCAGCATACAGGAGTGTAGCCATGAGACTGAACAAAGTGATTATTCCTGTTTACTCAGCACTTAGTAGACCACACCTAAACCACGGCATCCGGTTCTGCTGTCCCACTGGAAGGCTGCAAAGATGGTCGGTGGATGCATGACCTAACGAAAAGAGGCTAAGGAACCCAAAGCTGTGTGGAGATGAGGCTTTGGAGGGACCTCGTGGCAGCCTGCTGGTATCAAAGTAGATTTTATGAAAGAAATTGAACCAGACTCCTCACGGAGATGCATGGCAGGAGCCTGAGAGACAATTATCATAATATTAACCAGGGAAAGTTTGTTTTGGTCTGTGATGATCTGAGTAAGAAAGGCACTCGGACTCTGTGAAATATCATTGAAAGTGCTATTTATTAGAGCTAACATTACGACGAGAATAATATAGATGATCTTGCATCTTGAGTTGCGCAGCATCAAAAAGGCCTCCTGTCCTTGTGCAGCATACTGTGCCGACCCCGTGCATAGAAAGGGTTACCCCATGCTGGTCCTTCAACCTATTTTGGATTTCCTTGCAAGAAAACAACTCAATTCCTAAGTTCTATTGTCAAGCAGAAAGGATGCTTGGATGAGAACTTCTGGCTGGCTTTTAGATAAAAGCAAGGCCACCCAGGTGGCATAATTGCCGGTACCAAGTGGGAGCTGCCTGCAGGCTCCTCTGTTAGAGTGAGCTGGCTGAGCTCATCCTGCAGCCCAGTACAGGCCTGAAAGCCAGCCTGTACATGCAGCACAGCAGAGACACGGGTCTACTCAGGTTAGCTCTTGCATAGATCACTGAGTCCTCAAAGGATTACGGTCTTTTGGTCAGGATTGCTACAATATTCTAGCTGGAGATAATGAGACCATATTTCACCGTGGGGACAGTCAGGGACTGAAGCAGATTCTCTAGAGGGGTTGTGAAATCTCTTGACTTTGGAGGTTTTCAAGGCCCTGCTAAACAAAAGCCTAAGCAACTTTGTCCCGGTTCAGTATTCACTGTGCTTCAGCAGAAGGTTGAGCTAGATGACATCTTCAGGTGCATTCCACACTAAATTGCTCTGTCTCTGTGTTTTGGGTCTCCCTCGTGATCTTTAAAGCTTGGTTGGATGTTGCAGTTTTGTTTGTCACAACTGACTGGAATAACCATAAGACAGGAGAATTGTGGGTTTCCACATAACTCCATGGTGAAATCAGTGCTATGGTTGTAGTAATTTAGATACAATTTAGGTACAAGTGGAGTTGTAACGGGATCCAGGATGTTTTGCCTGTCGCTGCAGCACTAAAGAAACATGGTCACAGAATAAAAGGAAAAACTTTGTTGGCCATTCCTTGTTTCTGTAGTTCTGCATCACATAGGCTTTATTTGTCCCCTAGTTTTCGTTCTTTCTCTTGAAAAATTTATTTCAACAAGAATATTTGTATCCCATCTTTCATGCAAAGGATAATATAGCCATTAGTTTCCATCTTTGCTAGCTGCTGGTAATATGACAATAAATTGAATTGTGGTTGACATGTTAA
Source organism: Falco cherrug (assembly GCF_023634085.1). Taxonomy (NCBI): domain Eukaryota; kingdom Metazoa; phylum Chordata; class Aves; order Falconiformes; family Falconidae; genus Falco; species Falco cherrug. Next base: position 70,948,640 of record NC_073698.1, on the reverse strand, counting down.
TATACAAGATGTATTAAAGTAATACTTAACAATCTGCACAACTCATATATCAGAGGGAATGTTGAGAGATCTGGATATTGAATGTTGCCAAGTTTGGCTGTTCCTTTCTTGCCACAGAGGATATAGAATACTTGGTCCTTACTGGAAACCATTTCCTTCTTCTATGTTTGCTTTGGTGTTCTGAATCTGTGTGTAACATCAGTCTGTGGAGCCAGCAATGAGCAGACTAGAGGTACCAGAAATGACCATTATCTAGTGAGACCCTTGCCCCCAGCCACCTCCTACTTAATTCAGTGATAGAAAGCCCTGAGACTGCACTTGTCCTCTGAGTTGTTGCTCCTAAATATAAGAAGATAAGAAGGGTGTGTGTGTGTAACTTTTATATAGGTGCTTTCATATCATCATATAGCTTATCAGTTGCCTTTCTTGTAGCTTACCTAGGTCATGATCTGCCCATATAGCTTTGGCTAAACTGTGTCTTCCAAAATAATGAAAAGATGAATGAATTCCTTGGTTTTAGGGAAACCTGGTTATATCTGATGCTGGAGGAGAGATCATTGTCATTGACAGAGACTGAATCTTCGCAGGTGAAGTTACTCTGCCAGTGAGTACTACTGAATATCATTATTTGATAGAGGAAAGACTGGAACAAACCTCCAGTTCATCTGGGAAAATTTGGTCAGAGCACCAGTACTTGATAAGTCCCATGAATTTTTCCTTTGATTAAATTGAATTTCTCTAGGGAAAAAGACATTAGAGTAAGGAACTCAGAAATTGAATAATAATAATAAAAAATATTTAGCATTATGTAACTGTCCTTTAAAAGTACCTGTATTGGAAAAAGAACTCCTAATGCTGAAGGGCCATTTGATTTATCAAAGGTGTGCATATTTAGGCTGAGACTTGGTGCTGGGCATGTTGAAGTAGAAATGAGAGGTTATTTGTGAGTGAAGACTGTTTTAGTTAAGGGGCAACTTAGTGATGTGGGGTGATTGCAGTCTTTAAAGTAGAATTAGGTGTCTCTCCGAAACATATTTTGTAACTAAGCCTAAGGGTTTGGGATTATTGGGTGAAACTGTGATCTGTGTTGTGCAGGGTGTCAACCCAGGTCATCACAGCAGTTTCTGAAAGAGTCTGGCCAGAAGAGATTGTTTATTTACTTCTGAGGTAACTGCTTCCAAGGTATTTTGGGTAGCTGAACTGAATTTCTGCAGTTATAAACATACTGAAGCTTTTCATTTCCGAATACCTACATGCACCTTTAATTTCTTATTAATGTTTTTGGATTTTTTTCCCTAAAAATGGAATTCACCTGTTTTGTTTCATTCTTCTTGCCCTATATTTTATCTCCTTTCAAAACTTGCTGCAGTTGTTCTTCTCCACCCATTTCTTTTCTGGCTTTATCAGACATTGCGGCCAGCTTTTTCCTGCTGGCTGGTGTCCCCACGTGGCAAGTCAACAGACTGCTTTGCTGATCCATCAATAAGGAGCATTACCGCCACATCACTAACACTAGGGCTTTAACAGAGGCTTTTTCTACCTTTTCTTGACCTTCGATTGTTGTATTTATAGACTTGGTATGGTAGCTGATGAAGCATTATCTTGCTGCTGTTAACTTGTCCCCCAAGCTCAACAGCTATTTCCAGTGGATGCTGTAGTAACAGTTGCCCTGTGAGCACTGAGAGGGGGTGGATGCTGTGCTCCTCCCTCCCTATGATTCTTCTCTCCAGTTGTAATTTAGTCTTAACCAAGTTGAAAGTGTTATGCAGCAAAATCGAAGTTAACGTGCTGCCTAAGTTCCCCTGTTCTATAAATTCATGTAGTCCCACCCTGATAAGGGTCTGAAGAAAAAAAAAGGTGGGGGAGGGGCAGATCAGGGCAGGGGGGAGAGCTGAGCTCTGTCACTCAGCAGGGCACTGTTTCTGTGTCATAACATTGGTTAAGGTGAGTGATACAGTGCATTCTTTGTAGCAGGTAGCAAGGTGGGAGTAGGGCATTGAAAACCAAGCGTTGTCCACCAAGCAGAAGCTGTAGCTCGTACCTGATGGCATTCACATTGCCAGCAAGATGCTGAAATGTTGTGGGGTATCTGTCTGATGCTGTTGTCTTCCTGTTCTGTGGGGTTTTTTGAAAACCCTGAAAATCCCATCCTTCTTCCTCATTTCTACAGTGTAGAGAACAATTCTTGTGCTCTGTGTAGGTTTATTAAGGCCATTAATTGGCCTGGATATGTCTTTGAAGTAGTTATTTGCACTGTGTTGGCACAACTCATTTTTTTGAGTAACTGGGTTTTGTGGGTCTGTTCAGTGGCTAATTTCATATGAGTGCAAGTTTGGAAGGCTGATGTTAACGTAATAGTTACAATTATTGTCAGTTAATGCATTGTTCTCCTGAGGCTGCAGAATCTATGAACTGTCATTTCTTGTAAACTACATATTAAATGTTTCTATATGCTGAAAAGGTTAGAATTCCAGTAAGTCCGTGTTATCCTTGCACGCGTCAACTTGCAGTGCTACACGGGTAGTAACACTTATTGCCACAATTAGAAGTTTCTGAGCTAAAATTTGAGAACTGAAGTGTGATGATGATCTAAGAATAGTTTAGAGGGGCTGCTGCTTTTCCCCTCTGTTCTTGCAGGACAGATTATCTTGGCTTTGAGGCTAGTTCCAATTAATTTTATGCCTGTACAAGCTCACTAACAACAAATACACAGAACTGTAACCTAATCTAGCATATTGACACTTTAAAATATTTAAAATTGCCATCATTAGAAAGAATAAAAAGCCATAAATGGTATGGCCCAAAGCCAGAAAAAAAGGATGCTATTTGCAGATATTGCATTTCTCTTTAACTTTCTTTTAAAATTTTCCCTCTCTTTGATTCATGAGAAGATTTCACAACTGTCAGAAGTGTTGCTTTCTGTGGCTTGAAAATAATGTATGCTAAAGTCTTTCTCCAGATGAATTGTTTCTCCTTTCTCTCTCTCTCTCTCTCTCTTTTAATTTATTTAAAAACATGTATTCTCATTCATACCTCCTATAAAATCTTCAGGAAAAAAACAGGATTAGATACTATTTTCTTGGAAGCATTTTGGAGCCAGCAATTATATGTCTTTGGAGGAATAAATGAAATTATTAAAATGTTTTAAAATAAAGCAGCAACTTAAGGCAAATGTTTTAGTAAGTGTTTTAAAGCATCTAGCAACTTTTAACATAGTATTTGGCTTAAAAAAATTTTTAAGTGAAGTTTTATGATATTTATTGCTACCATCTGGAATTGATGGTTTTGGTCAATGGCTCTAGCTCAAGCGGATGGAGATGCAGATTTCTATAAGGTGGAAATACAGACTAAGTACAGAATAGGCACCTGAGAATAAAGGTATTTGAATAAATGATTCTCTTTTCTATCCATCTCAACCTGAAGTAATTTTCTGAGAAAAAAATGAATAAAAGGAAACTGCTAGGTGTAGTATGTGTTACCTTCAGTGAGCTTTTTTTGTTTCTAGGTATGTTTCTGTAGTTTCATTGCAAGGATATATCTATTACACAACCCGTCCGATCAGTGCAAACTCCATAAAAGGAACCTTCCAGCAGTTGCACCATTTTCTGAAGTGTGAAACTAATGGCATGAGGCAAATGTGTGTGTGAACGGCAGCTTCAGGATGGAGACCTGCTTTCTTCCTTTCTCAAACTCAGTGGTAGCTTCGGTGTCTGGGGACTGTGTTCTCAATCAGGATCATGCTGTCACTTTCTGTTTTGTGGCTGGGTTTAAAAACTGAATTCCTAAAAATCCGCATCAACCTTAGCTAAGGGGAAGAGAGATGAGTGGATGAATGCAGTGTGACAGCTCTCCTGGCTAGGAAAGTGCTTTGCTGTGTAAATAAGCTTGTCTTGTATCTGAAGTCAGAAATGATACAGGAGTAAGCTAGTGAAAGAGGTATACGCAGACTTATTTGGGTAACAGTGTATACACTCAAATTTACACTCAAATTTGTGCTGTTGTGTGCAGTAAAATATAAATTATTTGAAGACCTTCACCACCCACCCCACCCACCCACCCGCCACTGTGGAGCAGTGAGTTGTGCACTTGGGTATTGCAGTGCGAAGTGATTTACTGTCTCTGTTAAGCTTGTATTAAGTTGGGCATAGGTTGGTGCATATGTATGGATTATGTAAAGTCATAAAATAATTTTTTACAATCAGTAGTACAAAATGAGGTTTTTAATGAAAATTCTATCTTTTTATTATTTAGCTAATAGATTGCTTTTTCATTTCACATGATGACTAAAGTGCGTTGTCTAGGAATATTTCTATTTCAACTCTAATATGTAACCAGAAGATTAAAATTTGGCAAGCTGGCTTTTTCAGGAATGGTAATTAGGGGTTTTAATAAAAAAGATTTAATAATGTTTCTATGTAAAAATACTTCAAAATGACTGATTTTTGCATGTGATCTTTACTACTTTGTGTGTCTTTACTGTCTTAGTTGTGATGGCTCTTCCTGAGGTCTGTTGGAAAAAATTACTAAATTTCCCTTTGTTATGGACAACTGGAAAAGAAACAAGTGAATTTGCTATGTAAGTGCAAGAGGATTTATGTGGAAAGGAAGCCTGTTGGCTGGTAATCCTTTCTTGGAGCCTCTTGCCTGAGATCGCCAGCTCATAGGAGAATGATTTTTACATTTCCAGAGAACAGTCACCTGTTTGGACATAGGCAGACATTCAAGCTGATGGCTATGCTGACTCTCCTGTCTTGGAAAATAGGCCTGTCTTTAAACAGCATTTATTGTGTTGAACGCTGAACTGGGGTGTGTTTCTTGAGGCTCCCCAGACTTTTATATTCTTGAATACAATGATAATGGTTGCTTGCACTGTGGCATAATACTGGTTTTCTTTATCTGTGGGGTATTTAATTTTTTACAGTGTCATTTTCCTTTCATAAATGCTGTTATATCATTATATATCCACCTACCTCTATTTCACATGCTGCTTAGTTTTCCACTCTTCAGGATGGTTGAAACTGTGTGATTGCACATAAGCAGTTAATTGAGTCAAAGCTATAAAACCAACTTGTACAGTTTTAGTTGTGCTGTGTTTAACCAGTAGTGATACAAATGCTGTAATTACAATTGCATAGACAGAAGTGAATGACATTTAGCACATTGTAATTGGCTCGTGGTTATAGTTACCTAGAAGTGAGCTTAGTTATTAAATCAAAGCGTTAAAAACTGGACTTTAAAAAACTTAGTGTAAATTAGGAGAGGTTTAAATAATCAATCTGGCCCTATTTTAGTAAGTTGGGGCACTATTTCCAGAATTTGGAGAAAATTCATAGACTAGCTGATATATATTGTATAAATATAGCTTATAAGAAAATTAGAAAATTGGTTTAGACAAGAGTTAAGGGAGAAAACAGTTCTTGCAAGTATGTGAGAGGATATGTAATGATTAACATAAAAAAATGATTTTTATTTAAAAAAAATCTGTTTAATTAAAAAAAAAAACTGTGTTATGGAGTAAGAACTAAGTAATATTTCAGAATAGTGTTTTTATAAGCATGTATGCCAGAATATGCATTCCTGTTGAAATGAAGAAATTGACAGTGCCTATATGAAAGAAAAATGTGCAAAGCCATCTTAAAATTAGATCTCAGAGTAGGCCTTATAACCTGTAAACCATGGAGAATTTTTTTATAATTGTGCACCAAGAGTCTTGGCATATTCAGTGGTCTCGCATTACATGCAAACTTAGTCTGTTATGTGTAATTTGAGCACCTCTAAAGACTGGTGTTGGCTAAAATGATTTTGATAGTAAGTTCTGGTTTATTTTAGAGACCTGTAGGATTTTAAAATTTTCTTCTTGTTATTTGTTGCTTTGTTCATCTGTACTTTTCTTATTTTAAGCTCAAATATAAAAGGCTTGGAACAGAGACAGTTAAAATAGGAATATATTTGAGCAAAACTTGGCTGCGAGCTATATAAACTTGTGAAAAGATGCTGCTTAAGCTTTGAGGAATTTAAGTGAATTCAATGTCTGTTTAGGGCACTATTGTTTCCGTTTTTACTACTTTAGGTGTTTACCATCAAGTACTGTGATGTTATTGGAAAGGGCAGGGGAAAGGATTTAGAAATCTGCTGGTAATAATGACTGGATAGTGTTTTTTGCTGTTCCAGAAAGCTGTGCTTTAGGGGGTTAGGGGTTATGGCTGTGGTTGTGGGTTTTGTATTGTTATTTTTTTAAAGAGTTTGGAAAAGCTTAGAAAATGCTCTCCCTAGAAAAAGGTGTTTTGGAGCTAGTGGAAAGACTTAGATTTATAGATTTTTCTGATACCTTTCATGTGCTTTTCATACAAAAGCTGACTTAATAAAAAAAGTTGCCTTTTAAATGCTTGCAAATTGAAAACAAGCAGAAAATGAAACTTCTATTTTTATTGGGTTTAGTGGTGGGGTTTTTCTATATTTTTAGTGTTTGCTGTTGCTTATATCACTTCTGTTAATAGTGACGTATTGTCTGAAAAGAGGAAACCAGGATATGCAAGCTAGAAGCTGGAAAAATTTGACCCTGAAATCACTTAATATCCAAGTAGTGAGACTGAAATTGTCACAGATTCTCATGAGTCTCATAAATTTGCATCTTGTGGGATCTTGGAAGGATAAAGGTTTTCTGCTGAGAGGGATCTGTGTATATCTCTTAGAAGAAAATACCTGCTCAGCATAGGTGAGGAGGAATGGAGATGGTGATTCTTCTGGCTTAGAAATCTATACATGTGAAGCTTAATCCTTTTCCTTCTTTGGGCTGTGAACATGCTAATAACATGTAAAGTTTGACTAATAACTATTCTAAGCAGTCTTCAGGGCTTCAATTGCCTGTAGGGTCAGGAAGAAATTATTTTCCTAAGGTGTAATTTGGCTTCTTGGCTGCTGATTTGTGCGGTGGCAGATCACGCTGGGACAGCTGAGATGCTTCCTACCCCAAATGTTATGTTGTGCCCCTCTCATAGCAGTTGCCAGTCATGTGGCAGGGGTGACTGAAATGGCAGTCGGCAGGTCTTAATTTGCTGCAGTTTACTATTCCAGAGTATCAAAGTATTGGCTACAGTATTAGACTGATGGTAGAGCATGACGATATCAGCCCAGACTTTGGGAAGTTTTTCCAGAAGAAATTGTTAGGGACTTTGCAGAAACAGTCATCTTCCTCTGTAGCATGGGGAATGGTTCACCTAATAAAGCATGCCCAAGTGATCTCATACTTAATTGCTTGCAGAGTCTTTTGGCATTGTTAATAACCTATTCTCTATTGGTGACATACATATTTTGTGTAAAAGGATAGAGAAGACTATTTTTGGACTGGCACTGCAGAAGTTTATGAATTTACTTAGCTCAGGTAGTACAAGTGCTTCTAATTCTGGAGTGGGCAAATACCCAGAAGGAAGTGTGCTCTTCTTTGGGCACTGTGTGCATTTCACTTTGAAGAAGCCTTTGTCCTCTCTGTGGTCCATATTGGACAGTTTGAGAGCTGTTCTTACAGGGATTTGGGTGATTCTTTATGACTCATCAGTGGAGCTTTTTTAAAATGTAGTAGGCTTTGCCTTATTTGAATGAGGTGACTCGTTGCTTCATCCTGAATTGAGAGTCTGAGAAGTCAGTTGCAAAAACAGGCTTTCAGCTCACAAAGGTGTAGGTATTTACTTGGAATTTCCTTGCTTTGATGAAATAATTGATAAAGTAGAAGCAAAGACTTGAAAGTTAGTCTAAAACAAAGTGAAGGGTATAACCACAGAAACTTCATCACAGTCTCACTTGAGAAGTGACTGCTGTGAAATGGCCAGCCGCCAAACTTTGCCGTGCATCAGACTTCACCTGGCACTAACTGTCATCTGCTCTCTAAAAACATTTCTTAAATGATGTAATGATGAATGGCACTTCTATTTAACAATGTCATCCACTCAGAATGTTCTGTGACATCTGTTGCTTTGTTCGTAAGCTGCCGCAAAGACGAAGTAACTGAAGAGTGGCTGAGAAAGTGTTTGGGGTTTACAGAAGGGCTGCCTGCATTCAAGCTGCTTGTGTAGAAAGTTTTGGCTAGTTTCTGTGAGCGTCTGTGTGTGCTAGCCTTGTGGAAGAACCGTTGCTACTTTCTGCTCTTTGTATCTACAGTGTATCGTTTAAAACAGGGGAGAAGTGTTAGGAAAATACTAAGAATTTGTGATTTGATTAAATACGCTTTTAAGTTTTACTCGTTGGTAGATATGAATATAAAAAGCCTTTTCCTAATGATTTTTTTGTTTGTGCCTGATGTCACAGTCAAGTGCTGTTTTCTTTGTTTCCAAAACAAAGCTAGAAAACAAAAGAAGTCAAAAAGCCCAACCTCAGAGGTGCAGTTCTTTTTGACTATTAGGAAGGTGCGCTTGTATAGATAAAATCTTTTTTAAAATTGTCATCATTAAATTTGCAATAAATAAAGTACATCAGAAAGTCTAATTTCATTCTGGATTTCTCCCTGAGTTAAAAATTGAGAATTTACCTTCCATATCAGCTAAACTGTAACTTGATTTTTTTGCACAGAGCATAGGCATGACATTTCTATGGAATTGTGATTAGCTGTCATACTTTGCCTTTTAACCTGACATGTCAAAGCTTCATTTTTACTCTTGTGCTATGATTCGTTTATAGATAGGGTTTTTTGAGTGGTTTTAAAGACAAAATTAAACAGTGGCTTTTGAATGTCTTGCATAAGTATTGCCAGTTAACTCTGTAAACTCCACTTGTTCTTTGTTTCTAGGATTAAATTTAAACTGATGGTCCTACTCCAGTAATTTAAGTTTTAAAAGCCCAGATTTTCATAAGCTGTAGGACTTGATCTTGTAACAGCTGTTTAAATACTGTTCTGGGTGTTTTTCTTTTTTTTTTTTTCTTTTTTTCCTTGCCCTATGTTCTGTATAGTTCTTCAATATAAATGATTAACCAAACCTCCAATTCTTGGATTAAGGATGACTTTTGTTTCTTTTGGAAATCATTAAGATAGAACAATGAATGCACCAAAAAAAATTCTAAGATATTGCTGACATGACTGACTAGTACCGCTCATGCCACTGTTAATATTGCAGGGCATGCATATTGTTTATAATCTGACCCCCTGCCTCTTGTCCTCTGTGGTGATTTTCAGACTTCCACATGCACTGGGCTGCTTTCTCAGCCTGTGTCACCACACGTTAGGATTCAGAGGTATGGTAGCTTGAAAAGTAATTGTATAAAATGTTGTGATTTGGGATTTTGTTTATTTGTTTGGGTTGCTTGCATACCAAAAAGACTTTTGGTGATGACAGCAGCAACCTTTGTTTTATGTTAACTTTTACTTTTGGTCATATGAAAACATGGTTGTGGAGTTTGTAGCTTTTAGGAGAAGGTATCAAAATATGAGGGGAATCAGGGATGTAGACTGGATGTGCAGACAGTGATATGTTAAGTAGCAGATTGAATTTTGGGTGCTGAGTGAGGTTTCACTAAAGCAGTGAGGAAATGCTTGGGACAAATACATGTCAAAAATAGTGTTTCTTTGTGTGGTAAGTGACTTTACTCCTGTCTGCCAAGAGTGCTTTTTTCTTATTTCTGCTTTCTGAAACTAAGGTCACTTTTTCTTTTAAAATATCATATATAAAAGGTCACCAACATGGCCACTTGTAATACTTGTTCTTGTTAGAACACTGACTTTCAAAGTGGGAGATGAAGGTTTAAATCTCTTTTTTCAGACTGGGATTCAAATTCCATCTTCCAGAAGCGTACACTATGCTTCTGTGGGCTGGGAAATCTTTAACTTTTTCCTCTTTGTTCCTCTGAAGTTATTCCTCTTTGCAGAAAGAGAGGTGTGTTATCATACTCCCAGCTTCATCTAGCTGAATGGTAAAGGCAGTCATGGAATAAGGTCATAGGGTAGGGGAGGAGGTATTTATAGCGATTTTTTTAAAATACAAATTTCTGGTTTGAGTTTGTTACTGTATTTTATCCTAAAGACCTGCTCTGTGTGTTTGTGTGTGAGTAGTCTTTTGGGGAGTGAAATTTAGACCTCTCTGAACTTCTCTTTCCTTTTTAACTCATGTTCATTCTTGTACAGACTATTGTATTTTACAGGAAGGGCAATGCCCTTATTTCTTTGTCTTTAAAAGAAAGTAGCATCCCCTACATTATGAGAGGAATTGAAGAACAATTGCCTTGCCAAACATTTAGAGGAAATGAGTGGAGGAAGAATGCTTAATTTGAGGATCCTATATGTGATTGAGGCATGAACTTTTCATCGAGTTTAGTCATATGGTGCAAACACTTCTAAACTGTTCCAGAATTTGTTATGTTGCTGTCAAGATGGAGAGAGTTGTTGCCACACTAAAAATTAGGGATCAGTGTGAACGAGGCTTTCCAGATGTACAGTTAAGATTTTGGTTATATACATGAAACTGAAATTCCATTATTAAGTGTCAGAATTCTTTCTGGGCTTAGATGTATTAAACTTTGTTGAATAGGTATCCAGTCAGTCATATTGGTTGAAATACTGGGTTAGCTTGGTACAGCCAGCCTTTTTAGGGAACCAGGAAGAAGTTGTTCACTTTGGAGTTGAACATTTTTATGCCAAAAGACTGATTTGCAAAGTGTGATGCTTATTAATACAAACATCTTGGAATTGGAGCTCTTGGGAAAATCTGTATGACAGATTTGTGTTTGGTATTTTGTTAGAGACTCTTGTTACTGTGATTTGTCATAGCTCTATATACAAAACGTAAGGTACTTAAGATTTCAGATGTTTAAGTTACTCTGTTTAGTAACAAAATATTTTTCTGGTAGTTACTTAGTTTTTTTGTTTTTCTTTGCAGCTTTCATCCAGTCAGATGGCATAATAGAAATGCTACGTTTTGATGAAGGAGACTTATTGCAGGTATGTAGTCTGAGAAAATAATCTGAACTAGAAATGTTTCATCTTCTTTTTGGTAGCTGCTTTTTGAAACTCATGGGTGAATGGATTTTGAAAGTAAGCAAGCATCAAACTTAGGTCCAAAAACTGTTGGACCTTCTGGAGTTATTATCAGCAGTATACTTCGGTGTGTCCTGAGGTTCTGGTTCCCTGATCTTTTGTGTTGGGAAACTGGTGTTTACCACAGGTTCTGTCTGGCCTGTTTATCCAGTTGGGTTTTTTTTTTTTTTCCCTCAGAAAAACTGTGGGATGTTTTGTGTTTAAGACTCATCTTGATGTAGAGTTGGGATGTAATTGGATAGCACAACTAGAGGAACTGAGAAGTGTTGCAAAATTCCCAAATGTAAAGGCAGCCCTTCAGACCAAGTCACCACTGGCTTTAAATGAAGTTCAAATTACTGCAGTGAGGTAATTGCTGTTGCAAATATGGATTTTTCAGGTATAAAGTTGCCATTTTTTTCAGCTTTTTCTTGGTGACAGTCAAAACAGATGAAATGTTAATTTTAAAGACTACATGCTGATACTTTGAGATGGTGGTAGTGATTGGGATGAAATCCATAGCAACATGGCTTGATACTTGACAGCAATGTAGTTCTGAAGTTCTATTGACTAGAATTTAATATACATGAATTCTGTGGATTGTATTTATGTTGAGAATAGCTTCTGTTAAAATTCCTTGATGTTAGTCCTGATAGTTGAGAGGGAGGAGAGGAGAAAGGAGAAAGCAATTAATTGTTTAAATGATTAGAACACATGGTATGTGACTGTTTAACTTCTATTATTTACCAGTGCAGTGCTTGATTTACAATTCCTATCTCCTCTCTAGTCTAGAAGAGTCAACAAATGTAAAAGCTGCATAGTTCTGGGCTTGTGATAATATTACTCGTTTCAGATTTGTGAAGGTGTGTTTTTCTTTCTCACCCATCTACCTTGGTTGTGTGTTTTGTGTAGGTTTTTTTCCTTTCACTGCTTGGTCCCTAGTGTTAATCAAGAATAAGTTACTACAGATTTTAAGATTATAGTGTACAAGGATGAGATACTTAAAAATTATCTAAACTGATGACAGAAAAAGTTGCAGTTAACAGTCAAACAAACCCAACACCTCCTCCCCCCAGGAAAACACCAACCAAAAACCAAACCATCAAACAAGCAAACAAAAAAGCCCCAGGTTCCTCATTTAACAGTTGTTTACTGTCATGTGCTAAATGCATATAGATACATGGACTATATGGAAATTTTACAGTCTCAATTATTGCAGTTTTTGACTCAGAATATTTCTTTAACTTGCATTGACATACACATACCAGTATAAATATAAGAGAGAAAAACATCACTAGGCTTAGTTTCCTTTGTTTTACATACTCTATTAGAGTATATTTTGTTCAACAGGAGTGGTTTAATAACAATGACAGAAAGGTGTTGGTCCAGTATTTAAGATAAAAATAATGTAGTCGGATTCACTTAACTACATTTTAGGTCGTGTTTTTTCCCCAGGGTTGTTATATTGGGGTTTTTTATTTGTAACTAATTAAAATTAATTTTACAAATCTGAATTTATTTATGTATGCTAGCATTCTATTAATCAGTGTAGTTTTCAGGACTAGAAAGTAATGGTGCTGCTGTGAATCACTTCAATAATTATAAGGATGCAAAAATAAAATGAATTGTTGATCGATCCAATTTTATTGCAAGACGCAACAGAGATAAGAGAACTAGTTTACATATTATGATGGAACAAGGTCAAGCAATTCTGGATGTCACACTGTAAACTTTGCAGTGCTTTGGATAGCATTTGGCTGCCACTTATCCTAATATACTGCTGAATGTTTGATTTAAAACAAAGCAAGAGAGACAAAATGTCTAATAAATGGTTTCTATGTTTTAAATTATGGTTATGGCTCTTAAGCCAAAAAATACCTAGGTAAATGAAACCAGTTCCTTTTAAGCAGAATGATACAGCGTGTTTTCTCTAGCTTACAATTTATTTGTGTTTTTCTTGTATATTTTAATATGGTGACCTCTTGTGACTACTTACTGCAATTAAAAAATAAAACTAAAGCAAATAAATTGTGTATAAACAGATTTACATCTTGTAAATAGCAGTTACTAAAGTTTTAAACCTACTGTAATGTCATTGAACATTTCTCTTTTAGGCTTTCTGTAAGTTTTCACAAATTTTTGTAGGTCACTCATCATTACAGCACAAATACGATGATGACAATAGTAACTCACTTAAGTGTCTAATGTTACATCACCTTCAGGTGATTTTTTTTTTTTAATATAAAAACCAATTCAGTGAAGGAAGCGATTAATAATCACTGAGGTGTCAAAGCCATCTCCAGTCTTGGTTTATTCTCCCCCCACCCCCCCCGGAGAACTGGGTATCTTTACAGTGGAAGCAAGCCATTTTCTTATTTAAAGGAGTTGCTTTTCAAGTAAGGCAAATCAAATGCTGAGTCTTAAGTAATTTAATCATTAGGGAATCCCTGCTACCTCCCTCCAGTTAGAGTGTATCCTTTTGATGCTGGTTTTTTGTACTTATTTTAACTACATGCTACCAACGAAACGCTCCTTATGTGTTTCAAACACACTTTAGGACTTCTGTTGGAAAAAATAAATGAAGTATGTTGGGAAATTGGGTTTGACCAGACTGACTTCAAACAGTTATTTATTGAAAGAACATAAATCTTTAAATATTTCAGTTAAAGACCTTGGCATTTAGTAAAAATAAACTGAAAGTGGAAATAGTTCATTAGTTCATGCTAGTGGGTAATAGTAGTGAAGTAGAGACACTGCTTTTTGGGTATGGACTTGCAGTATGTGAATTAGAAAGTGCTATGCCATGTAGCTTTGCCCTCTTTCTTAACAGAACAAAACTGAGACCTTTATTCTTTAGCATACATGTTTAGATTAAAGGTGTATATCTGAATAAATTTATGTTATTTCTGCCTATGGATTAAATTACAGTAATGAGAGAATCGCCTAGTTCTGTCTAACCTTCATATGAATCAGTCCCCTTAAGGATTCAACAGCTTTTTGAACCCTTCAAATCATTTATTTAGGTCCTGAACATAGACTAGGATTTGTATTAATGTAAATTGTCCGTTGCTCAATGCAATGTAGGGGTTGGGTTTTTCTTCAGTAGCAGGCATTTTGCAGATGTGTATATAATTGTCTGGCACTTCACAGAGCCATAGATTTGTTTGGTTGGAATGGACCATCACCTAGTACTTTCTTCAGTTAGTGTTGTGTGTAGATGGACTATATTTGGCAGATGCTTGACTCTTCTGTTCTTAAAACCTCTAGAGAAGTAACTTTCACAAGTTTCCTTAAGTACATATTTGTTTCATGCCTAAGCTGGTTTTGCCGCTTCTTTTTTCTCTAGTGTATATTCAGGTGGTTTTTTGTTAGGTTTTTGGTGCTTTTCGTAGATAACTTTGTACCAAAAGGCACGTATAGATTCTTCATGGAAATGTTTAAAAACACCCTGCAACTTTCTTTACTGGATTTTTATTTGTCTACACACTACTTAGTGTGGCATTTAATCGGGATATTAGTGCTTTGAGAAAGGACAGAGTGGTTGCTTCCCCGTGTAATAACATTTTGTTTAGTAATTCCAAAATGAGTTGTAAGTATTTGACAGCATTTTGTTTGCTCATATAGTTGGTAGTTCACTATGTTCTCCAGACGCATTCTTTTCTTTGGTGTACCACTGGTTAGTCAGTTATTCCCAGTTTTAGATTTGAGTTCTTCAGCTGAACTTTTCCTTGTCAGTCTCAAGCCTCCGTGTGTCCTGATGATTTGAACCCTTGTCCAGACCAGACAGATGCTTCAAGCCCCTGATGATGATGATGTCATCTGCAAATATTAGGAGTGATGAAATAAACTACAATTGTTACTTTTAATAATTTTCCGTTCATGTTAAGCCAACATACTGTCTCACTTTTTGAGGACTTTAGTTTGAAAAGTGAACAGTAAAGTAAAATTTATTTTTCAGAGCACAGTTTGCATTTGCTTTTAGTTCATAGAGGACTGTTTCCCAAGCTATTATATTTATTGTGAGAGCTCTTGCCTTGGGTATCTAATGTTTTCCTGGACAGTGTATTTGGGGCCACTGTTTTCCACAATGAGCAATCTTCTTTCAGACTGTGTGTTTGGAAGGTTCTTCTCCTTATGTAGTAGCGTTTTCAAGTAGTGTTTTCCAACAATGAAAAAGGAAAATGGTAAGACTCTTCAGTCAAATTCTTTTACATGAATCACTACACTTACTGCTGCAATAGTCTTAAGTGTATGAAATGCTTCTTTACAGGTGAACTAGAAATTACTGTACTGATACATACTGGTTTGCAGAATAGCTAAAATAGGGGGGAAATAAAAATGTTACGGTTTGTATATACTTAATACATATTTGCTGGTTTTGTTCATAAACTGCTGTAAACTGCTGGTCAGCGCAGCTGGTAATGAGAATTATAATGGTTCTAAATGTCAAATTGACAGAACCTTAACATGACTTGCAGTGGCTTTGCAGCGGCTTTGCGGTGGGGAAGTTATGGGACTGAGTTACATGCATGGGAATCGGCAATGCTGATCTCTTACTGGAGGAATTTTAGTATTTTCTGCATGATCTGTACTTCATTCCATATGGCATGGTAAAGAAGTATCTTAACAGAAGTGGCAAACATTCAGTTCTGGTCTATCAGCAATAGCATTTTCAGAATGTGAAGTTTAAATGCATTTTTTCTATCACTTCGAATTTTCGTATTGTGTGTTAACTTTTAAAAGGGTTTTGATACGGCCTCCATTGATATCCATATAGACAAACTGTTAAGATACAGATTGCACAAGTGGGTAATAAAGTGGCTAGACCACTGACCTCGATGGGTGTACTCTACAGTACAGAGTTCAGCTGGCAGCCAGTTACCCATGACAGAGCTGGATACTGAGGACAATACTGCTTAATGTCTTCATTAGCAGTCTGGATGGTGATACAGGGAGTGTTCTCAGTAAGTCTGCGGATGCTACCAAATTGGGCAAAGTAGCTGATACACTGAAAGGCAAGGCTGCTATTCAGAGGGACTTTGGCAGACTGACAGGAACCTCATGACATTCAGCTAAGGCAAATGCAAGTCCTGCACCTGGGAGAGAATAACCCTGTGTAACAGGACAGGCTGGGCAGTGACCTGCTAGACAGCAGCACTGCAGAAAAGATGTGGGACGTCCTGGTAGACAAGTTGAATATAAGTTACCCATGTGTACTTGTAGCAAAGAAGGCCACCAGCCTACTGAACTGTATGAACAAATATGGAGCCAGAAGATAAGTGTGATATTCCCCCGCTTAAGTACTTCTGGGGCTGCAGCGGGAGTACTGTATCCAGTCAGGGCTACCCAGTACAAAGAAGGCACTGACGTACTGGAGCAAGCACAGCAGAGGAGTACCAGAATGATAGGGGGGTGGAATGCTTCTCATATTAGATGTGTTTCTTCAGCCTCTAGAAGAGAAGACCAAAGGAAAAACTTAATTGCTATGGACAGTATAGAGTTAACAAGAGTCAGCTTTTTTCATTGTGCACAGTGGGAGGATGAGAGGCTTTGGACACAAATTTCAGCATGGAAGCCAAACCCATGAAAAAAAAAAGCTTTTAAACTTGATGATGATGAAGCACTGGACCAGGTTACTCAAAGAAATTGTAGAATTTCTGTCTTTGGAGATACCCAGAACTCTATGACCCAAAGCTGTGAGCCAACTGCACTAACTAGACCTCCCCTGAGCAAGGGTTGACTAGATGGCCTCAGGAGCTTCCTTCCAAAGCATGTGATCTATAAAAGAATAAAAGGCATTTCAGTTCATTGCCATTGCTTGTGAGCAGCTGAAGTCCTTCTGATGCTCAGGAAAAAAAAAAATCCTTCTGATGCTCAGGAAAAAAAAAAAAAAAGCAGCTGCTTCTTCTTGTACAGGAAGAACTGTCATTCCAAGGCTTTAGTTTAAAAATAATTAATTGATGCCCAGGAGTGACTATTGCAAAGCCAATGGCAATAACATGTGTTGCATCAGCTAGTCAACTGATGTTTTTGTTCCGTATGTGAGTTTGGGTCATGAAAGAGCATGGCAAGAATGACTCAGTTCAGTCCACTTTCAGCTACCTTTCAGGTGACAGCATTCAGGTTTTTTTCATTACCTTAAGCAAGATACTAATCATTAACTATGTTTTTTTTTAAGTTATCCTACTTACTAGCATAGAGCTCATGAATGCAGCGATGAAGATTTAGGCTGCCATCTACGTATCGGTTTTGTAGCTGTCTCTCAACATCTAGTTGTAAGTAGCACATAGCTTTTCTACAAGAAGGAACCAGTCTTACTATAAAATAACAATATGTAAAATGTACTGAAAGAGTCTTTTAAATCAGTGTGGATATTCTTGTGTAGGAATTGCAGAAAGCTTTGGTTGTTGAGACTTTTGATAACATTAAAGAAATGTATTTGGTGTCCAGAAACTTTAGGTCTTAATTGAGAGGGCCTCCCTGCTTTGCCCCTGCGACCTACCATCCTTGTTTAAGGCTTCAAAGCTTTAATTCAGTTACTTAAACGTACGTAAGCAGTGCTGTTTGAGATGCCCTGGGTTGTCCCGGACATCTACTTGAATGTGGAGATAAGGCACAGGGCACAGGAGAAACTGTGTGCCCTTCTGGATGTCCGTCGGAGACCAGGCAGGTTGCCCTAGGACATTTATCTCAAGTGGCAGCAGATGCCTATGTTTAGATGACTGAATGTAGTACTAGGTAATATGACCTCTTACCAAGAAGTGAAGAATAGCTATTATAACAAACTGGTGAGGCATTAAAATTAATCTTTATTTTTCTGTTGGTGGTTTGGGGTTTTTTTTGTTTTTGTTTTTTTTTTTTTTGGTGGGATTTTTTTGGTTTTTTCTGGCTAAAGTTAGGAACCGTGGGTATGTCTTTAGAGACAGCCTTCAGACTGTAAGGTCTGTATTTGATTCTGCATGTGCACAAGATCATTGTTTATTGTTCCACAACTGCACTGAGTGTGTAAGGTGTGTTTTCAGGTACAGATTCTCTGCAAAATCTTTTTTGAGGATATGTGCCTCTGGAGAGAAATCGTTCTAAGTCTTGAAATCGCTGTGGCTGACTGACTTCAAATTTTCTAACTCGCTGTGTGCAAGTTCTCTCAAGATCTTTATTCCGAAATCCTTTTGGTTTATAGTTTAATCCTTCCAGGGTTATATAAGAGATAAATTAAGGCATGCAACTGTTAGCATGTGCATTTAGGCTGTCGCTGCTATCTTCAAATTAAAAAAATCATCTATCTCCAAGACTTGAACATAGCCTTTCAAGTGGGAGGATTATAAACCCCTATTACTGTTAAAAGGAATGATTTTTTTTTCCCCCCTCTCCTGCTTTTTTCACCACTCAGCTGTATGTTTCAGTTTCTTCCATGTTGACCTTAGTTTTTGTTGTTAGGCAGTCAGTTGGATCAGGAAATTAATAGAATTGAAGGTTCTTTCCCTGTAACTTAGCTTATTGTCTCTTGAAATGTTAATAGTGTGCCCATGCAGCCGCCTTGGGCATCTGTACATTGCAAGGTAGTATTTTTTTATTTGCAATACTTTTCCCATACAGATAAGATTTAATAAAATTTTCCTAATAATTGTACTGTGCTAATGCTGCTCCATTACAAATGTATGAGCCTACAGATGTATGAGGAGAAAAGAATAAACTGTATCGAAGAGCATAATCTTAATTCTCTTTACCTGATGAACTGGCAGTATTCAACAAAGCCTACACTTTAAACAGTGATTGATCTGATACATGGTTTTAGTTCTTGGCATTTATGTTTGACAGTTTTGTGCAGTCACACAGGAAAAACAGCATGCCAGGCTGCAGCACGGTAGGTCCACAATTTTATGTGAAGATCAAATTTTTCAAAAAAAGTATTTAGAAATGTAACTGAACACATTTGTATGTTTTTGTTTACTGCATGACTCTAAAGATTGACATGTAATAAAAATGAGTGGTAATTATAGAAACTGCCACATGAGATTTATTTTTGGTTTAGTTCCATGATGCTATGGTTGATGAGCTGCTGAAGTTGGTATGCTATTTCTTTGCTCTTGATTGACCCTGATTTAAAAAAAAAAACAAAAATCAACAAAAAAACAAAAACCCCAAAGCAAACCAAAAACCCAAACCAACAACAGAAAACTTAAAAAAAACAAACCCCAAACCAAAACCCACACAACAAAATATCCACTAAAAAACCCAAACAAACCAAAAGCAAACAACCCCCTGCTCAAAACACAAGTGTCACTGCAATGAATTTGTCATTCTGCTTAACAGACGTCTGAAAGTAAAACCCAGGCTTTTCCTTAGAAGTGTGATTATTTGATTTTTTGTTCTTAAATCTATTTCAGGCATATGATGTACTACTGAAGTGATTTCTGATTTTAAACTTTATGTACAGGTATTAGACTAGTATTTTCTCCACAGCCCTCTGTCTAAAAGTTGGCCTGCATGGGGTTTTAGCCTAAGATCAATATTAGGAGTATCGACTGCCAGTTCTGATGTTTAAGAGTATATGTAACAACCACTTTCTCTACAGGATAATTTACAACGTAATAGAACTCTTGTTAGAGCCAAAGCTAGTTGTCAAGGATAGGACAGTGTTGGTAATGACTGTTTTGGTTGCCCTGTCATAGGATCTGAACCTGTTAGCTCCATCATCTGACTGTCAGGTAACTGCTGGTAGTTTAATTCTGTGCTTTAGTTATGTTTCTAAAGAAAAATCAACCACTGAAAGGAAGCTTGTATTTAATTGTAGTAAACAATGCACTTTCAAGGACATTGGTAAGGAATACAAGGTGTTTATACATCTGTTAAATTCACAGGGAAGGTTTGGTGGTTGTCGTGGTTTAGCCTGAGCCAGCAGCTCAGCTCCTTGCAGCCGCTCACTCACTCTGCCCCAGTGGGATTGTGGGAGGGATTTGGAAGGGTAAAAGTGGGAAAACGTGTGGGCTGAGATAAAAACAGTTTAATGGGTAAAGCAAAAGCTGTGTGCACAAACAAAGCAAAATAAAGAATTCATTTACCACTTCCCATAAGCAGGCAGGTGTTCAGCCATCTCCAGGGAAGCAGAGCTCTGTCATGCTTAATGGTGACTTGAGAAGACAAACACCATCATTCTGAATGTACCCTGCTTCCTCCTCCCTCCCCCAGCTTTACATGCTGAGCATGACCCCATAGGGTACGGGATACCCCTTGGGTCAGTTGGGGCCAGCTGTCCCAGCTGTGTCCCCTCCCGACTTCTTGTGCCCCCCCCCGACTTCTTGTGCCCCCCAGCCTGCTCGCTGGTGGGGTGGGGCGAGGAGCAGAAAAGGCACTGACCCCGTGTGAGTGCTGCTCAGCAGTAACTAAAACATCCCCGTGTTACCAACACTGTTTCCAGCACAAATCCAAAACGTGGCCCATACTAGCTACTATGGAGAAAATTAACTCTGTCCCACCCCAAATCAGTGCAGTTGTGTAACAGTATTTCACAGGAACACTGTCTCAGCAATTTTTCTTTGTCTCCCTCCAGTAGGCAGGAGAGTCAGTGGTGTGAATGCACAGCATAGAAGAATGGAACCGGTGAAATCAGAAGAATGGCTTTAAATAACAGTGCTGTAGTAAAAAAGAGTGATATATGCAGTCATTTGGTAGGGAGGAATAGCAGGTGGTTTTAGTTAGTAGAGAAAACCCTCAGAATGGATTCGGGTCGTTTTTGGGTACATCTGCATGACTGATCGTGTTGCATAGATCTTTGTAACCAAAAACCATCATCAAATTCGTAACCAGCAGCAGCACTTTGAGTGTACCACTTGCTGTGTGCATCAGAGATGTGCAGAAAGCTCGTAAATGCTGAGACTTACTGAGCAATTTGTCTGTTAGCCTAGATTAATGGTGGCTGGCTGTGGTGAAGACCAGAGTGCTTCTCAGCTGCAGTCAAACAGCTCGGGCTGTTTAGTCCTTACAAAGCAAGCACTCTTTCTACTGAGTAGGTTGTGCAGCATCTCTTGCAGAGCCCTCAGAGCCAGGTGTAGTCTGATGTGCTTTCAGAGAGAATAGGTATGTCTGCAAGCTGCAGGCAATAGTTACGTAGTTGAAAATAATTTTTTTTTTTTTTTTAAGGGCAGACAGTGATTCATGGTTTTCAGGTTTATGATAGAAAAGTAGGTAATAAGAATAAGCGAAAGTAACTATAAGTAACTGTTTGAAGCTTATTAGAACCATTTAAAAAATACTCAAGCAATACATATTTTCTGCAGCGCTTGTAGAATTATGCTGTTGTGAACTAGGGGAAATCACTGGCTTAATGTTTTGGACAAATGCTTGTATGAAGTGTTAAACCAGCTTTTGACACACACTTTTTTTTGGATGGAGAGAAAATATTTTAAGCTGATTCACTTTGATTCAATTTCTTATTTTTTACGTTGAGAAATTAATGGGTGGCAGTTTAAAACTGGAAGGTTTGCTCTCATCTTTCTAGTTGGAGGAAAAAAATAAGGTATGGAAGCCAGGGAACTGGTTTTTTCTGATTAAATTCTTTAGATTTTGGAGCTAATCAATTAACTTGTTAGGCAGTACTTTGTAGAAATTTTTAGATACAAAACATTTTGTATCTTAAACATTCATCAGTTAATTCAAACTGATTTTATATTTCTTCTTTCTTCATTTTAATTGAATTTCTCTTACTGTTCTGAAACAATCTAGTACAGGCTTTAAGCATTTACTTATATTCTACTGGAAACAGAAAATAGAGGGTGACATCAGAAATTAAGAAGCTTATCAGTATATGAGTATAGCATAGCTTAGCTAGGAAAACTTTGTGGAAACATTTGCAAGCCAGTGTATTTTAATGGAAAAATAAGAAATGCCCTGTTTTCCTAATTATGGTACAAATGTAATACATAAGTTTAAATGAAAGGTTACTGAGTTTAGATGAAAACTTGCTGACTTTTAAATTGTTTTATATTGCCAATTTTATTATAATCTACCTTGTCTCTTAGCATTCTGTTCAGTGAGGAAAAACTGCACTGATCATGCTGTACTGCATAATTCCATGTGAACTCCTTCCCCTTGCAGTGTCCCTTTAGCAAGGCAGTTTGCCCCTCTATTTCAGAGGCATTAAAACAAAAAAACTAATGGATGCTTTGTCTAGGCATTTACAATTGCAAATAAATTACAAATTGCAAATAAGTTACAAACAGCTTAACTTTGTTTGACAATGGTGAATAACACAGTTCCAGCTTTCCCTAGTTTGATACAAATTGGAGGGTCATTAAAGCGAATAATTTCACTTTAAATCTGAAATGCTAGTTAGATTAACAGTCCAGAATTGATCCTTGATGTAAATCAACATTAAGGTTTGTGGACTAAGTGATTTACTAGTAGTAAAAATTACTAGTAGTAATCAGAGAATTTCAAATAAGTGTCTCCAAAAGCAAAATAAAAAATCCTCTAAAATAATTATCAGATAATTTGTTATAAACTATTTTAAGAAAAGATACTTTTATCTTAGGAAAAACGAGGAAAGAAAGTGTAATTTGTGGTTGAAATAGAAATCAGTGAAGTGTCCAGCCAAGGGACTTGATTGTAGTTCTAAAATGAGATACAAAAAATTTGCATTCCCCTTGTAAACAAATGACATCCTTATGCTAGAGGTGAACTGTGTCAGATGAGCCAACCTGCACCATAGACATTATCAGACCTGTAAGCTTTCTTCTCACTCTGAGAAGATAAATAGTTGTCTTGGTCATGAAATGCCTTTATGAGAAGGACTGAAATCCTCTATTTGATCCCCAGATCCTGTGGGAAATTTTTCAAAGTTTTCAAAGTCAGGTATGTTTTAACATTAGCTGTATCATGACATTCCATACACAGCCTTCTAAACCAGTTGGGATTTCTTAGACAAGGGTTAAGGAATTGAATTTTACTGGACAACCTAACCTCCTTGTTTTCAGGTAATTAACTGTAATGTCCAGTGTAGTGGTAGTAAAGGTACGAATAATAGAGGCTAGAAGATCATTAGCAGGGAAGGAGATGAAGTTTCCTAATCAAATGGAGATTATAGTGTTCTTTGTTTTCTAGTTTGTTAAATTACACTGGTCAGGTAATTGCTTGACTGTTACTTGTTTTATGTGCTTTTCTTTGTAATTTGTTTCTTACATTTGTGCAAGGTTTTGCTTTTGCTCCCTACAATGTTATAATTTCTTGGACTTTTTTTTTCCTCCTCTCAATTTTTAAGTTGTTAAGTTGCTGCTTGTCTTGCAGGTTTTAGGAGTTCCTAGCACTGGAACTGACTGCAGTTCTTGTCTGGGGCTAAACAGTCTTTTGGTAGAGGTTTGATTTCTTTAAGTAATTGGAAAAAAAACAATTTTGCATTTTCGGCTCCAGATCAGAGCTTTGCCTTTTGTCTTTCAAGCTCTGCTTTACTGACTTGTTACAGTTGCTGGAGTTGTTTTCCCACAGGAAGTATAATGCTGTCAGTGTCTTATATTTAATTTTTTTTTCTTTTACAGACTGAGACAACTATAGGCCTCAGTTCATATCAACAGAAAAGGTAAGCATGATTTTCTAAAAGTTTAATACAGCCATCCTATTGCAATATTTGTGATATTTTTCATAAGAATAGTAAAGTTTTAGTGTAAATAAGATCAAATACAAATTGTGTAAGTTTTCAATACTGTCTTATACAGAGGAAATTTAAACTAAAATGTAAACCAGTTTTTAATATTAGACAGCTAAATCACTTCAATATGGAATAAGAAATGGAAGAATTCTTTAATTCACTTTCTAATATATATGGCAGAGTAATTCTGTATAAATAAAGAGGAATCATTTTGCTGAAGTTTTATTGAGAAAGAAGTGGGTTGGTTTGCCTGCTTCAAAATTCTTTGGGGTCCTTTTAAAGAAAAACTTACAGTGTTCCTTTTAGTAAATTCTTACCTGCCTGTCTGTCCCACCCCCCAGACATAATCCGTACATAATCTGTTATTAAAGAACTTTGCATGTATAGTATCTGAGAAGGAAATGAAGTGGTGCTGCTTTTTCCCTGGTCTGTAATTTTTCTCTGGAGACTCCTCAAATATTCCTGTGTACTTAATGAGTACATTGAACACTAATAATGAAGCTTATTTCTTACACAATAGCATTCAACAAACTGTCATGTAAACGCAGCTAGATTTTTTTCATGGGCTATTTCCACTTCCTTCCCAGGAAATCTAGTAAAAGGACTATTCTTGTTTCCATTTCAGATGTGTGTATGAAAAGTTCTTATGTTACTATGTATGTAGTTGCTTAAGCATGGGTTTAAGGGCATTCTCTTTGCAACAAGTTTTGAAAAATCTCTGAAAAAAGTAACATTTTTTCATTTGACGCTTGAAAGCCTTGATCCTGTTTGTGTCATTTGCCACCAGTCTCTGCTGACATCTGGTTAGGTATGGACCTAAAACTTGCAGTGTCAATCTCCAAAATTGTATGAAAATACTGTAGACTTTGGCTTACCTGGTACTAGGTTTATAAGTATACTTGGAATTCAAGGTTTTGGAGGGAAAAGAGTGAACATGAAAGTGCTGAAGAATCTTATGAGGATGTGGCAGGTCTTTCACTCCAGGTGAAATTAAAACATAAATTCACATTATCTTTATTTTGATAATGCAGAAGAGAACAGTTAATATTATCTATTGAAATGAGGCTGTTACTTCATATTTTGAGCTGAAGCTTGAGGCATTTATGTATTATGGTAATGTGAATTTTGTCAGACTTGCGTTATATGAACTTCTCCTTTGCTTTTTAATTGAAAAAGTGTAGCTTAGTCATTCTGCATAAAACTTGAAACTTTGTGGTGCTGTACCTTCCCTGGATCTGTCATCTTTCCCCTACCCCAGCAACGGAGGTCTCTCTCGGCACTTCAGGACTTCCTTATTTATTTCTCATCTATGAAGTCCTCAAATTAAACTTTCCACCCAGTGCTTTTATTAATCTATTTTTTTTTCTACTTGCCTGTTAACATAGGATTAGGCAAAGGAGAATATGCATTTCACTAAACTGCTCCTGTAAGTAGTCACTTTGAAAGATCTATTTGTTTCTGTTAACCACTTACACATACTGTATGTACGCCTCCGTGAATGTAACTGTACCATGATAGGAGAATGAAAGGTCACATGTAAAGTTACCATGCATTTAGAGTTACGTGAATTTAATTTTCCTGTTTGCTGTAGGTCATACAACTCATACATAACATTTTGGTCAAGATAAATTAAAAATAGTTTTTTAAAGATCAAACTAAAACGATGCACTTTAAGTATTTCGTTTACTCGGGGGTTTCCCCATTTTCCTATCTTAAACTGCTTGTTTGAAGCCCTACACTCATTACTCTGTAGTGGACTTGGACTTTGCACAGCAGAAAAAGAATCTCTTAAATTTCATTATGGAACTTCCCTTGTATGTTGAAAGATTTATATGATCATTACAGCTTCTGGAAGAGCACAATCAAAGCAAATATGTTACAGAGCAGTATAACTAATATTAACTTCCAAAACTTCCATTTCTGTAAGCCAAGTAGCTTAAGCTAAGTGATCATTGTGTTCTTCCCTAACATACTAGATCAACTGGACATCTGGTCATTTGTAATTTGCAAACAACATGAGTGGTTTAAGATGCTAGTACCCCAGTTGTTGTTTACCTGTCCTTCCTTCCAAGGATTTTCTCTCCTGTGACAGAGAAAGTGAGTATGTGTGCCCATGGCTCAGCTGCTGCAGTTTGTGCTCCAGTGACTTATTTTACCCTGCCAGTGATTATGGGTTTGTACATGGATTGTGAACTGGAGCATTGTGCTGTGGGTATTTGTTGCATTCTTCCACAAGTTGTTGGGGGATTGCAGAATGGTAGGGGACACAGCTGTGGATGGGAACTTAAACAGCTGTAGTTATGCGTTACAGCATGTCAGTCACATTGCTGGTACGAAAACATGAATGTAGGAATCACAACTGAACTTCTGAGATCAGTGACAAGTGTATTTTATGTCTTGGGTAGAATCAGACTTTATGGAGATAGTTTAAATGGAATAGTATCTTGTGTAAGTCATTGAGTCTCAATGGCAGAAAGAAGATGTCTTTATTGAGACCTAGGGATTATGGGCAGGGTTTTTGTCTCCCAAGATACAACTGAACTTCCTGGTCCTTGAGAGTGAGACTGAAGCCCTGGATTAGACATGCTTACAGGATTTTTGATTTTAATTTCACATCTAAGAAGATTGCTTTCTGTGTTTAAAATTTCAGTGGTTTAGAGTGTGTTCTAATAAAACGCTGGTTTATAGATTTGAAAAATCTCCATGTTTCCCAGGAGAAACAGTCCATTCTGCATCAGGGTGCTGGCCTATTTGGGTGCTGGCACAACGTGATAAAGAACTGCATCACAAACTCTTCGATCCCATATTACAAAGTGAATACCCAATCTACTGTGTGTCTGTATTTTTCCCTCTCTGTTGTTACTGGTTTTACATGGATCTTTCTTCCACGTATTTTTCTAGGTGACTTTTTAAATGGCATTGCTAAGGTTTCTGGTCCACATGCGGAAATTAACTTCTCTAGATGACTGATGTCTCATTGTCCTTATTATAGATCATAATATCTCCTTCTTGGTGTAGCTTGCAGATACTTCATCCCTATCTAGACAGTTCATCCAGTTCTTTGATCTGCTTTTGGAAGGAGGGAAATAAACTAGCTTTTTAATTTGTTTTGGTTTTGCCCATGGTCAGGTTACAGAGCATCTGTTCAAGCTTCTCCCTGTTTTTTCCCCACCCTTTCCCCAGACAAACCCTCAGGAAGTGTTAGCTTTGAAGTGTAACATCTGATATCGTGAGTGTGTTTTTCCTGATACAAGATTAATGTTGGCATAACTGGGCCAACCACTACCTGGGTGTAGTTTTTGAAAAAGTCGTTTTATTCATCTGCACATATAGCCAGATACTGAAGTGGTCAAATGTTTTGTGGCAGTTCACTTTCTCACAGAGGCTGTGTTTAATACCCATATTTCTAAAATTATTTTAACTATAAAAATGTAAATAAATTTTCTTAGATTTGCAGCTCAACCTTATTTTTAAATATTAACAAGTCGTGGATGCATTCAGGGAAATATGATTGTTTATTTACTTTTATAGCCAAAGATGTTCTGTCTTAGAGGTGGCTCTTTCAAGGACATTCTGGCACAAAAAGTGTGAAGTATTTGACTATTTTTCATTTTAAAAATTCATATAGCTATTTTTGGAGACACTTTCATTTTGTATGGGGGTAATAGAAATAACAAAGTAGTGGCGTTTTGAGAGTTTGTGTTGCTTAATAAAATCCTCTTGCTTTTTGATGGTTTAATGCTCTTGTCTTTATTTCTTGACAATTTGTGGAATGGAAAAGGAAACAAACGGTAAAATAATGTGGGAAAAACACAGGTAGAATAATAATTATATTTGATTTTTCCACGATAGCAATTAAAGATAGTACAGATAAGATTCCACAGAACACAAACCTCCTCCAGAAATCCCAGAACAGCTGGAAAGGTAAAGTGAGGATACAGAGAAACAGTTACTGGCCAACTTTGCAGAAAACTTTAGATACTATATTTGACAAGTGTTTTCTTCATCTCCAAATGCAGAGATGTGCATGGATTATTTAAAACTGAGTACTCTGTGATAAACAGCAAGACATCATAGAAGTGCTGCAGAATGTCCTTAACCAGAAAAAATTGTGTCTTGGCATAGATGGACATCCATATCATCCACTGTCATGTGAAAGAGGCGGGGTGGTGGTGATGGAGATTTTCCCAACCCTGGATTTTTGATCTGTCTGTCAGCGCCATGGGAAAGCCAAGACTCTTGTGCCCTGCCAGTCTGTCAGTGTCTCGTTACAGGGGCCCGTCACTGAACAGCCCTTCTGGATCAGAGGGCGATTCAACTGGCTTGCTCAGGGACACTCCAACAGTATCAGGGGGACCCCTCAGTGGGCCTTCCCACTTTATTCGAATGTGTTACTTACCCGCTGCCAGCAACTGCTAGCTCCCACAAAGGACTAACACCAACAGTTTACAGAATAACAGTCGTTATTCTAAAATCGTGACAAGTTAAGATTCATGATTGCTGGTGATAGGGACTGTCTGCAAAAACAACCTTGAAATGATAAACAACCAAATTCTGTACAATCAGAACATTAATCACTAATAACAGCTAGCATGGGTTAGTTATTTAGCACACATAAGACAAAGTTCTTACCCAACAGGGTGTACCTATGGGGCAGAAGGCAGGTTCAGCCCGTCAACTGATCCCAGAAGTTACTATGGAGTCTTCCCTAACTTCCCCCTTCATTCATTTTTTATACTTTTCTTTGCTCTCAGGTGGAGCTTGAGTGACTCTAGTCATACATTCTTTCATTATTGATTGGTGTAAACTTTCACTTTCATTTGAAGACATAGTTGATAAGAAATAGAAAGCATGTGCTCGGTGAGGCGTGGTGGTGCCTTGGAGGTGGGTAACTTTGGGATGGAGGTGTGTGTTAGTATTATAACGAGATTATAATGAGCAAGGTTCATCTAAGTTAAATAGTTTTGCTACAGTTGTTGGCCCAGAAACGGGCATCTTCTCATATATTTTCTATTTGACAGTTGCTATGCAGCTTACCGGCTGTATGGTACCATCAGGTTCCCAGCCCTGCAGGGAGCACAGCAGAGCCTGGCTGCGGCGTCTCCACTCTGCTCCACCCTCCACTGCTCCTCTAGGCTGGCCTAGAGAACGATGGTGGAGTGGATTGCACGCTTGCCAACTGTCTGAGAGTGGCAACTGTATTTTACCCTAAAAGGTTGTTATAATACTACAACTTCTATTAGGTCCCAATTTTCTATACTTTCCCCCCTCCAAGCAATTTTCCCACACCTAATCTTCCCAGGCATTGATACTTTGACCATCTTTATGGTCTCTATCTGTGACTAACCTTATCAAGATGTGAAGTTGCATTTCAGTGAATTGCATCTAGTAGCAGGTTGCTTCTGGATAGGATCAGTACAGTAGTTAATAGCTGAGGTAAATGCCCTCTCGCTTGGATGACAGAGTGGATGGTATGGCAAGGGTAATGATCATGTCAGGGGCTGTGTGTAGTTCACTCTCAAGTCTCATTTAAAAAATCCAAATTCTTGCAGAAGGGAAAAAGTTGTTGGGACAATCTTAAATCATTATCAGAAACTACTCGTTTCTGAAACTTCATAGGTTCAGGTGACTTCTGGCTGGTTCTGAGTCTGCTGAAGCTTGTTGGAAGATGTTGGTAGTCCTCTCTCATTCAGATGCATCTTTTTATGTTGTTTTTGACTTTGAAAGTTAGAAATGTTGGAAAGATAGGGAAAGAAAAATGTTTAAATTCTGATAGAAGACCGGGAGCTATAGCTCTACAGGCATTCAATGATAATTAACTTAAATGTCATTATGCTGTTAAAGTTGCCCTACCCATGGGTGTATCCAGCCTTCAGTGAGCAAGTGCCCAGCAGTCCAGACATTATCAGCATTTGTAAGTCTCTTGCAAGTCGACTCATGTTGGGCCTTCCAGCAGGCAAAGTTTGGGAATTCCAATACTGTTTGTTCCCATTTGAATCTTATTACAGCTGTTACTTTTATTATAATAGTTGCTATTCATTATAATGTGGCTGCCTTTACCAATGTTCAGCCATCTAAAAATTCTGTGTTGCCTAAATGGCTGTCCATGATATTATAGCGATAGAGTCTGAGAAAATTTGCTAAAACATTTCATGTATGTGGAGAATTGTGTATGTCCCGGTGGTTCAAGTTAGGTCAAGTTACTCTTGACTGTATTTTCAATGCATTGGAGGTAACTATGTTCATTATTGCTTTTGTAAATACTGTAAATATTTCTGATATCAATTCCTTTTATGGAAAAGTTACATCCTTTTACTAATAATTGCCAATAAAAAAAGAGGTGCTGAATGACTGTTCGGAGTTTTGAAATTGGAAGAAATTGACAGAAGTATTTTAAAAGTCATTGAATAAGATCTCCCTTATGCACATGTATAGTATTGGAAGTGTGAAGATTCAGTTGTGGAGTACTAGAGTGAGTCATTGAGACACTGTAAAAAAGCTGTTGATTTCTTAAACTGTTGTTGTTGCCCAGATCTGTGCTATTGGAGAATACAGTTAAGATTTTGTACCCAGTTCTTGAATTTTTACACCTGTAAGTATCTTCCTTGTTGAAGTGGTTCTGGAGTATGGAAAGACATCTGAATTTGATCAATAATTAGTTTTCCTGGAAGTATGCTAGATGGAATTAGATTGATGAAGTTTAAGGCCTCTGCTTTTGTAAGGCAAGCCACGTGTGCCTGTCTGAGGGCATCTTCCAGCTCCTGGCTTCTCCCTGTGCTGAGGCAGAACTGGGTGGTTCTGCTGGCCTGGCTTGTGTTTGTGGAGCAGCTTTGCTTGCCCAGGACATATGGCTGCAGCTCTGTCTTTGGGCATCTGGGATTGATACAAAGTTAGAAAACAAGAATCTAAACCAAGAGTGCTATTTTAATATTGGTAACAAAAACATTTGAAGAAAAAAGAAAGCTATTGGTCTTGAGCCATTCAGGAACCGCTGCTCTTGAGCCATTCTTTAGCCTTTCCTGTTTATTTCTTTTATGTTATTGTATCCGGTTTATGTTTTATTGTATTAATACAATTATTACTGACACCCCCCACCCCCCACCCCCCCCCAACGTGTTACTGAGTTACAGAGATACTTAAGTGTGGTCACAATCATATAATTCTGAACAAGAAAATGTTTCAGTCAATGAAACGGCTTTGTATTTTTTCCTGTAACTTTTGTGGGTTATTGATTGTGTTCTGTAGAACTGTACTGGTGAAATAAGCAGTAGTAGAGGATGTTTCCAGATACTTTGTCTTCACTGCTGGATTTTTTGAGCAGAATTTAAGTTTTAGTCTCCTGCAGAGTTCCAAGTGGGAGGTAAGTATAGGAAGAGCAAAGCAATGTTTCTAAAGCAGTCTTTGTCTTCTGGAAATTACAAGTTTTTGACAATATGGACATGGGCTGTTTTTTCCCATGTGGCCTCAGTACCATGAAGTGGATCCAAGATTGTTTATTTACTAGTGTAGATGTAGCTAGAGAAACGCGTGGTGTGTATATAAATTACTGTTATACATTGAGGAAGATGTTTGGATATTGCTATGAAAGATGATACAAACCTATTTAGCTTACTGTTTTACTTAGCCATCACTATATAGAGGAAAACTAACACTTCAGTTATGTCCATTTCCAAGATATGTACTCCTTCTTAGAGATACCACATGATCACGTAAGTGGCTGGTGAAATTACAGTATTCTGACTGGACAGGTTTGTCAGGCTGTTGCTTCCTTTGAATTAGTTGCTCTGTTATTAGTGTTAATGAACGTTTTGCTAAGAAAGGGCAATTTGAGATGAGAAGGGAGTAAAAATGTATCATTTAACAGTATGTTTTACAGCATTTTAATTTTTTTCTTCCAGTGTATCCCTGTATCGGGGAAATTGCCGACCTCTCCGGTTTGAGCCACCAATGCTCGATTTCCATGAACAGTAAGTTGAAAAGTCTTTCGATCTGTTTACTTAGACAAATAAAAAAACCTCAAGAGCATTTAAAACTGATGAAGAAGGTTGTGTACATAAATTGCATTGGTCAGTTGTCTGTAAGTGTAGTTGACCTACTTGTTCCAGAGAGCTGGTGTACTTGGTCTTAAATACCATTGAGCAACCTGTCAGCTGCCATGACTTTGGTAGTGTAGGTACTTGTGCTTACTTTTTAGGTGCTTGTACAGCTGCTCTGCAGAGTGGAAACAGTTTTAAGTCTAGAACTTAGTGTGCTG
Organism: Falco cherrug; assembly: GCF_023634085.1. Lineage (NCBI taxonomy): Eukaryota > Metazoa > Chordata > Aves > Falconiformes > Falconidae > Falco > Falco cherrug. The sequence continues at coordinate 70,916,750 of NC_073698.1, read as the reverse complement.
AGGTGAGATTACCTTTCTGCTTGTACATAACCCATGTCAGAGAGCATCCTCTTTAGCATGTCTGGCTTACTGTTGCTTTGATGGCAGAAACACTTTGTTGGTGGGTCTGCAGTTATTAGAACAGTAACATAGGGTTGTGAAAACACAATTCCAAGCAGAACAGTCTCCAGGAACCTAGCTCTGTGCTCCACCTTGCACCTGGCTGCTGTTTTGATTCTCGGTGGCTGAATGTAATGGTTTACAGCAAACTTATCTGTGACTTCTCTAAAAGATAAAAGGGAGGGAGGACAAAGAAGTCTAACAATGTACCTATTTGTAATCAGTTCCTCTGAGAACTATTTCAGCCTTAACTTTTCTTACCAGTAACTGGTTACTGTGTACAGGTAGCTGCAATCATTCTTGTTAACAGTCAAAATCAGTTCCGGAGTTGATGTACATGGATGTCACCTCTATGCATGATTGATACTTTGACACAATGTAAACTGCAGTGAGGACATGTCAGACATTTTGACGGTTCAAGTGGAAGAAAGAAAACAGCCCAGGTGTGCCACAGCACAGTATTGCTTCCCTCGTTCTCAGCCAGCACTGCTGCTGGATGACAGGCTGCTTTATTTATAGATAACCCACGATATATTAATAAAAATATCGTACCCCTTGTCTGTAGGAAAGACCATTGTATGTTGTGGTGACTACAGATGTGCAAGGAAGCTCCTGTGTATTGGCATGGTGTATAGTTCTGTGTTTCTGAAAGGCTGTAACTGTATATTATTTGCACAGAGTAGTTTTCCAGAAATAACCTTCATAAAAAAAAGCGAACAATGCCACTAAATAGCAAAGCTATATGAAAGTATCTAATTTTACAGAATTTATTTGTGCTCAGTTTAACAGATTTTTAACTTTTACTTCTGAGAATAGATATAATAAATGACTCTGTCCCCTCTTCCTTATTACTTGAAAAATTCACAGTCTCTAGCTTTGGGTGTTGTGTGGTTTTGTTGTTTTGTGGTTTTTGTAATGTCAGTAACTGGTCCTAGGTAAGAGGACACTGAGCTTCTATACTGCATAGCAAAGTACCTAGTGGTAAGCCCTGCTCTACTGGATCTCTCCTATAGCAACATTAGATTATAGTTAATGACTTGTGCCGGTGAGCACTTTACAAACTCAAACTTGTAGAGCAATTTGATCTTTGTTAGTTACTGTAAACTTACCTGTTGTTTTGGTTATACATTGTAAAGGTTTTCAGTTCATACTAATCACAGAACTTGACATTTGAAATGTATTTTTTTTCTACTATGAATTGTTATGTTAATGTGCTTTGAAATACCTTGTTTTTAAAGGTCATCTATAGTAGCATTCTTATTTGAAAAAAGCTACATGTGTTTCTTTGCTTTGTGGATTTCCAAAGGTGGTGCTTTTTTTGCCCTTTATTCTTCCTAAAAATAGATCCTTGACAGTATCATAAGTACTTTAAGTTGTTCTTAAAGTATTGCTTTCTGTCAGTTAAAATAGCGAATCTCTGTGTTAGGTCTTGGTTCATTATGTGTTCTAGGGTAGTGGGTTTTTTTCTAACAGTATATGATCATTTATCTGTTGTAGTTTAGGTCAATCTCAGGCAGAAACAGTCTTCTGATTTATTAAAACTTCAGTAAGATGTCAAAAACAGCTTTAGTAAATGTTTCAATGGGAAGCCTCAAAGTTCAGTTTAAAATCTGCACTTAGGCATTTAAATAGAAGTGAACCATCTCTGAGAAATGCTGAGTAACTCAACCTTATGGTGGGAACAAGTTGCAGGTGCTAGGCACTTCAGAAGTCAAATAATGCAGATTTAAGCTTTTGGTGCTTTTGCCTTTTAAAGTAGACAGGGTTTTCGCATTCAAATTCTGGCTTTTCTTTCTTTGTTAATTATGGATTTTAGGAAAGGAATAACATGCATATTTATTTTCTGAATAAGTATTACACCTAAATGGTGTTTTGTTAATAGGTGGCATGTAACATTTAGTAGAGCAAACTTGTTCAAAGTCCATTTTATGCTGAGCTATCAACATGTGTCATTCCCAGGCTAAAGAAAGTTGCAATATTTAATTTCAGCTGTAAGCTAACCATTATTCTTGTGACATTTTTGGTCTGCTGAGAGTGTGTGGGTTTAATCAGATGTTTCAAAAACATGCCAACTTGAGCAGGAATAATATTTATTAAAAGTTATTTTATTTAGGAGTCTCAGAAAATCAAAATCGGTATTAAGTTGATAGATACGTCCTGTAGACACACTTCCTGTGTTCTACCAGGAGATGAGATTACAACAGCCTTAAACTTCTGTTTTTTAAAAGTTGGGGGTTTTTAATGCTGTTTTAATGTAAAATAAACACCACCATATTATATCACTTTGAAGGCAGTCCAGGTAATCTTACATTTATCAAAGGAAATGTATGCCATATTTTAGGATATGCAAATCTTAAGCTCACTTGAAGAGATTCCAAATGTTTTCTGTATACATTAAGCCTCTGGGAATGGGGTGGAACTGAGACAAGTTTTCCCATATCACTGCTCCGGGGTATTGCTTGGACTCAGTGTAATACTCATTTGGTTATTTAATACGAAAGCCTCCTGCTTGTGTTTGTGAAGCAACACCAGTCTTCCTCTGGAACAAATTCTGCAACATGTTGGATATCAGAGATTCAGGGCTTTAAAGAAAGCAAACAAGCCCAGAAAACTCCACCCAAAACCAACTCCACAACTAACTGCCTTTACTCTTACCTGTGTTCTGTTCCTTGTAATCTCTCTTTTAATCTTACTGTCCCCTGTTGTTAAATAGAAATGGAATAATTGAGGCATCCTAACACACAAACAGTAACCATTACGTCGTTTTCCATAGCTTTGGGAGTTGGTTGCTCAGAGGCTAATTTGGCAGAACAGTCATTACCTATATGGCTTTGTATTTGAGACAAGTCTTCACAGAATCATAGAATGGTTTGGGTTGGAAGGGACCATCTAGTTCCAACCTGCTTGGCATGGGCAGGGGCACCTTCCACTAGACCAGGTTGCTCATATCAGAGCAGGTAGCCCATCTGGGTGAAGACTGAAGCATCCTGTTGCGGGGCAAATTATATATTTAGTTCTTGTACCTGCTTTGTGGGAGAACTTGAATCTTCATAGATCTTGATACATTGCCTTTATCTGTGTTAACTCAACTCTGACTATATCAAAAGTACACTTTGTAAGTTCTTCACAATTAATTTTTTGGTAGAAGTAATTTTTGGTAGTGGAGCACTTCCGTATCGAGAATTTTAGGATACTAACACAGTATAAGCTATAACTGCTTACCATCACAATTTTAAAATGTGGAATTATTTTAGATGAAATTGACATCTTGCCCATGCTTCATAGAAATTATTGGTAATGTCTAAAAAGATACCTTTAGCAAAAGTAGTATTTAAATCCTTGATACCTTTAGCAAAAGTAATATTTTAATCCTTGATCAGCATATACTTTTGTGGTGAATGGAGGTTCTTGCTTCACTCAGTTTGAGCAAGATCCCATTCTGCAAAGTTTTCTTGTTGTTAGGACACTATTCTGAAAATGTGTCTTTTGCTTTTCAGTTGATAAACAGTCTTGCCTTGCATTTCCTTTGAAATGTTTTCCTTAGGGGATTTTTGTACTGTTTTCACGTTTCTTGTTTGTGAGCTTTAGTATCTGGCAGGATATTCTATGAAAGCTTAAACTGGCCTTGAAAGCAATTGCTTGGTAATGGTCAAATATTTGAGACCTTCTTGCAGATCTTGAGACCTTATGCTAGTTGCTAACATTAGGTTAGCATAACTTTAGCAAATTGATCTGTTTTCTTCAAGAACTCTAATCTCTTACCAGTAAAAAATGGAGGATTCTAGCAACTAGAGAGTTTATCTAAATGTCTAGTTTTCTTACGTTTTAAACAAGTATATTTACAAATGGTAGGTACCTATAATGTACTATGAATACAATTGGCTGCATGTTTGATACACTTCTAATCTGTGAGCATTTAAGATTGCAGCATTTTTTAAAAATTTCAACAAAATGAGATTTTCATTTCCCTTGGAGTTTGTTAAATGTAAGAAACTGTTGACAGTGAAGAGACATTTAGTCCAGATCTACCTCTGTGTTTGTTTGCATATCATGCTAGACTGCAAAATGCTGCCAAAGCAAATAATAGTTTATTATAATCTTAGATTCATTCAAATCACAGTTGGTGACATGACTGGAAAGACTCTACTACTGGTGTTTTGTGTATGGGGTTTTGCTAACTGTTTGGAAAAGGTATGATTTGTTGCATGAGATCTAAGTTAGATTCCTGACATAAAATGGGGCATTTGCTCCATTTAGTATGTTACGTGAGCACTTTTTGTCAAGTATAATATAAAATAACTTTCTTGATTTGTTAAAATCCAGTGAAATCTGGAAGCTAGGAAACAATTGGTCTATAGACTAGTATATATACAAAAGCAAAGCCCTTCTGTTTGCTTTTGCTTTTCCAAATTTGAGACACATTTGCATTCTTGAACTTAAGCACTTTAGTTACTCTAACTTCAGCTAAAAAGCAAATTGTCTGTGTCACTCAACCAGTGATGCATACAGTTTCATGTAAAACAGGAGGGATGCTTTAGCCACTAGTTCTTCAGTCTTGTACATCATGCAGGCTTCCTTCACATAAGGAATTAGCATTTTCTTCAGAATGGGGTACAAAAGCCATTCCCTTGCAGTCTGAAGAGGGAATCTTGTAAGACAAGCTCCTTTAATTTCATTAAAAGTAGCTGGATACATTACAAGTCGACACCCAAGTTCTTACGTTGGAGTTCACTCTCCCTGTTCTGACTGGAGAACTTTCTGCATTGGTTCATGAAGTTCCCAAGCTGCATATATTTAGAGGCTAGGAGAGTTTTCTGGGCACCTGACTCCATATGCTTTCTGCATTATTACACTTCCGCCTTCCAGACATCTGCTATTTCACTCCTGTCTGACACAGGATGGTGATTTAACCCGTATAAAACTTCTGATATGCTGTGCAACAACTGGTCTTACAGTAGTTTCAAAAGATGCTAAAAGAAAAAAAAAAACTTAGGGGAAAACATATTTGTTAAACTCTCAAATTCATGAGGAATTTACCTGAATTGAATCTTGGGTATATTTATCTCAGCATTCCAAAAATCTTAAGCGGGAAGCTTTTGGTTGACTGAAGTTTTCTCTCCAGTCTCATTGGAAAGAATAGGAGATGGAAGAGGAAAAATATATCTGCTGAATTTATATTCTTTGCTTTTCAGTAGTAGATTTGTATCAGTTTTCATAAATCAAGTGAGCATTTTACAGAGGTGTCTAAATTACATGCAGTGAGAAAAAAAAATGAAATTACTCTTTTAAAAAAGGGTGTTTTCTCAATGTGTATTTGCTTCACAGAGAATAGCTAGATATTTTTGCAAGTTAAGTTTGGGCCAATAACTCAAATACTCACGTCCTCAACTTTTTGCAGGAGCTTTTTTTGCTAAAAGAATCTACCACTTGATCCGTAGAGCAGCAATGAATTCCATTACAAGGACATGCTTACAATACACTGCAGATACTAACTCAGACTTCAGCAAGAGTTGAGTTGCAGCAGTAAGGAATGTGAACACAGGCTTCTACCCATTTGAACAGGCACCTCACCCTTGTTAATTAACATCTTCTCATCTAGGTTGTGGTATCTGGTTTTTATCAGTGTAGGTGGACCTAGCATTATGCAAGGACAATAGGTCGGGAACAAAATCTTACGTGCTTTGACAGTTCATGTTTGCCTGAAGGTGTGTGTCTGTACCAGCTTCTTGCAATGAAGTGTGCTAGCTGTGACTGCTCCAGGAAATGCTGCTGTAAAATTTGGCACCAGGTAGCACTGTACCTGTGCAGGGCATTGCAGCTCCATAATCCGCAGCCTGGAGAGCATCCCTTTTGTGATTATTGCTTGGGATGTAGGTTCATTAAAGGTGTCTGCTTTACCTGGATTTTGCTATATCTGATGGCAGAAAAAACTAGTGAGGTTTGTCCTGTTTCTGTAGATTTGGCTAAGATCAAGCTTAAAGAATATAAGAAAAGCTGTATCTGAGCAAAACTTAATACTGGATTCATTTCAAAATCAGAATGGTCAACAAAACAGTGAAATAAAACATAGTCCTAGCAACAAAATTATTTTTTAGTGACTTGTGCCTTTATCACCTATAATTATACGGCAGTAGTTTAATCTGGAATCTGAAGCTGGTGAACTGTGATATCTGTCATGGTGGTTCCCTACTAGTTGTTTTTATAGGCTTTAGCTTCTCAGATATACTGTCTTATATTCCCCTCTTTTCAGAACTGGTAAAGCATGAAGGTCTTAAAAGACTGTTAATATTTGAAACACTTCCTGGGATAATGAGTTTTACTTCCAGACTCCCTTTCTGACAGGAACAGCCTGGCACTTCAGTAGTACCAGTTCATTCAACATAGTTTTCTTGGCTTCGTGGTGTTTCACACATAATGCATCATAGTAAGTGTCACTTAAGTCAATTCTCATCTTAGCTTTTCAGTACACAGCTGGCTCTCTGTAGAGACCACAGGTCATGTTGTTTGCTCACAAGTAATACAGTACTTAAAATCTACCTTATCATCTCACATCCTGCTGTTGTGGTCGACAGGAACTGTTCTGCTTCATTCTTGGTTTTGGCTCTTAGGCGCCTTTTACAAAGACTGGTTGGAGTGCATTGTAAGAGAAGAGGAGGATGGTTTCCCCTGCTTGAGGAACTACTGAATCCACTCTGGGGAAGAGAAATACCCAGAAAATGCACTGTGGCAAGCAAAATATTTGCAACAAGGTGCTGGGAGCATGTCTTCTACTAAGGAGAATGAGAAATTGCAGTGAGAACTAGGGAACTGATGGCTGATCCTCAGGAGAGACTGAAAGAGCTTTCTTCAGTGTTGGAGGAGTTGGACTATTTTATTTCTCTCTTTTTTTTCCTTCCCTGTTTTTTTTTTAATTATTATTATTCAAGCATGACCACTTTCTCTAAACAGCAAATTCACCATGAAATTGCTGACTGTTACAAAAGCTTGCTTATACTTTTCACAGATACCAAGCAGATAAAATACTCAAGCCCATCTGTACTGATGTCAGTGAAGGAGTGTTTGAAGCAGTGGGTTCAGAATTCAGGGGGTGCTGGGTAACTCCATATCAGCAGACACTCAGTGGTGGTTTTGTGGGTGTTTGTGTTCTCAGTTGGGTTTTTTTTCGTGTATGTGTGTGTGTTCTTTTTTGGTTTTGGTGTTTTGTTTTTTTTTTTTTTTTTTTTGGTTTTTGGATGTTTGGGTTTTTTTGGTTGGTTTTTTTTTTTCCTGGGGGTGGGGTAGAGATGGGCAACTTTGGAGGGGTGGCTTTCATTCAGATTCCTGTGGTATGATAAGCTTTTTCCCCTAGCAAAGGGAGAACAGGTGTATAGGTTTACGGTTTGATTTCATTGATCAACGGTGTAGCAGTTAGAGCAGTTAATGCAAAACATCACAGCTGATAAACCATTTCCGTTTCTAATATCCCCATGTATACTGGCAACAGGCACAGATACTTTTATGTTATAGCTTAACCTGGATATTAGGTTTTGTATGGGTTTTAAAAGGTGAGGAAAGAAACTGTAATCTTCATTATTAGTTAAGTTAGAGAAGTCAAAATGAGATTTTCTTGATAGTAAAAGAAGGATGAAGAACTTTCTTTTTTTTTGCTGGTGGAGACATGAAATTAGGAGGACTCAGCAAGCAAAGCAAAGAGATTTACAGTAGCAGAGTGCAGATATATTCTACTGTTAGTGAAGGTGCAGTTCATTGAAGGTTAATAATTGTGTCTTTGAAATAGTATAATGGTCTTTGGCATCTGTCTGTTTAGCCCATGTTTCATAAGTAGAAGGTTCAGTTACTGCAACCACTTTGTAAATTATGGTATAGTTTGATTACTGTCACTAAATCCTCCATCCAGTGCAAGCTTTAATTTACAGCAAACTTGCATTGCTCTATCTATTGAGACACACCCTCCCTCCTCAAATTTAAGAACTGTGCAACTACAACAGCGCTTAATAATTTAACCTGTTAACTGAGGATGGCAGAACAGCTGCCTGTCATTGCTTATCATCACTTCAGGTACTACAGATAGTAATTCTTGTCAATAGTTTTGTGGTCCTTGCAGTGTTTGGAGCAGGTGACGTGGGAAGGAGTGCTATGTAAGTGTAGCCTGAAAGTTGAGCTAACTATTTTGAATTCCAAAATTTAATTTGGAGAAAATTGTAATCTACACACTTTATTAGTGATGCTTAACACATTTGTGTTAAAGGGCATGACAAAAATTCTGAAGAGATATCAAAGTCTAAAAAATAATCAGTGAAACTGAAGCATTTATTGTCATGTCAGCTGTTGTAAGCAAAAAGGAAGAAGCCTAAAGCTTGTGTGGAATAAATTGTTAGTATGTCTTGTTACTGAAAAAGCATGCTGTTATTAAACTGTTTGACTTCTATGTTTTAGACATGAAATTCTAAAATTTAATCTCAAACATTTCTTATTTTTTCCTTAAGGTATGAATTCAAATGCAATATATAAATAAAATAGTTTTTGTTGCACATGTCCGTGTACTTAATTCTGTAGAGCATATTATAAAATATAGTACCAGAAAAAAATCTGAGTAAGATTGCTTACAATTTACCAGGAAAAAAAATTTTGTTCTGTTGATTTTAAATAGCTGTGTGCAACCTTTCTTAAGATATAATTATTCAGAGGTTCTAGCACAGGAATAAAAAACTTTGTCTCTTTTGATACTGAAGTAAAATTCTGCAAAACAGAATTTCATTTTGGATAGGTATCATTTTAGAGGGCGGTACAATGCTAGGTAGCCCTTCAGAAAAAGTAATTAATAAAATAATGGAAAAGATGTTAACTAAGTAATTCTTCAAGGTAGAATTTATATATGTTAATTGAAAAAACATGTAATGCAAAGTTCTGTAGTCAGTGTTCATCAGTGTTATGCTCCGATCTGGTTTAATGGGACAGAGGCCAATGCTTGATTTGCTAGAATTGTAACACTTTAAAAATATTCTCTCTGTTTTGACAGGCCAGTTGGAATGCCAAAAATGGAAAAAGTTTACCTACATAACCCTAGCTCAGAGGAAACAATTACATTAGTATCAATATCTGCTACAACGTCACATTTTCATGCATCATTTTTTCAAAACAGGGTAAGTTATTCTGCTTTCTCAAAATGAGCTTTTCCTTCCACCTTCCCACCCTGAATGGCGGCTTGATTTCCCTCCCTTCTTTAAATGTGCTACTTGCTGCAGTAATTACATACCTAAAAATATTCAGATACTGCAGTTCTTGATGTCATGTCAATTACCAAGCAAATTTGAACTGAGCACGAGAAACACAAATCCTGCTGGAAGAGAAGGAATGATACATTGCATGGGAGGGGTGCAGACGCTATGTTGGAAGTGTATACCGTAACTGATGGTTGAACAGCAGATCTCCTTTGTTGCTGAAGTGACTAAGTGTACGTTGCCTTAAAGCACATACAGGAACAAGCTGTTTCTATAATATCTCTGAAAATTGTAAGTCCAGTGAAGTGGTGCTAGTGTGAAGCAGCTGCCCCAGCACACTTAAAACTACTGCAGTCATGTTACAGGAACTTGGAAGTTAAAAAGCACTGTGTCAGCACGGTTAACTCATAACCACATTGCTGTCAGATATAGTCCTCTAGTTTCAGTTTTGTCTGCAGGGCCTGTGGCTTAGCAGAGGCCATGTAAACACCAAAAACTTCAGAAAACATGTCTATAAGCAACACTTCTCAGTTATGGAAGTAGTGTAGTAATTGCCTTTCTCCAGTGTTCTGTAAACTGTCGGTCCAAAATATTTCCGTGATAAGCTGAATTTGTAAGTTTAGAATTCAACATAAAAAATCAATTAAATATGATCCTGCACTAAGTAATAGTTTTAAATATTGGTATTTTAATTATTTTGTTAAGCATTTTTATATGTCTGAAACTTCTATTCTTTTTTTTTCTTTTTTCTTTCCCCCAAATCTGCAATAGACTTTCTAACTTCAGTTTTCCGTAAAGAACACACAGAGATCTTCTGTTGCACAAAAACTGTTGTTCATCTGCAGGGTGGAATGTCTTCACTAAACAGTTTTGCTTATTATTCTGTTTCCTTGCTTTTATTTTTTTCCAGAAAATTCTTCCAGGAGGGAATACATCCTTTGATGTAGTTTTTCTTGCAAGAGTAGTTGGAAATGTAGAGAATACTTTATTTATTAACACTTCTAATCACGGTGTATTTACTTATCAGGTAAGAGAAATTACACTCTTTTAGAAAAAGTTTTGAAGTATGAGTCTATCAAAGCAGTATCTATTATGGCATGCTCAACTATCCAAAGATATTTGCACGACAGTGGATTTGTTTTTTAATCAGCCCAGTTGAAGAAGTTTCCATTCCTGGTGCTTGTTGTAACACAGAGGTATACCATTGTAAATATCTGTAGGGCAGTACTGTAAGCCAGATCGATTAAATTATGTAGGGTTAAAAATCCTCCCAACTTTTTTCTGTGTGTTATTTTAGTGGCTCATTGCAGTGACCTAGCTCATTCCTTAGCTCTGTACTCATCTGATCCAGTGACAAGACAATGTTATTCATTAAGCTGGCAAAAAAATTACTCACTCGAGATTCAGAAAGATAAACCAGACAGATGAGAGAGTCTAAAAAGTCTGAGAAATCCTCTTAGTGAAAGAATATGACTCTTACCTTGGCAGTGTGTTGAAAACAACAAAAAAGCTTCCCATATGGATAGTCTGTTCCATAATGGTATGATTAAAGGATATTTCATATCTTTTTAACCTTTAGCTGGTATCTAGTGTTTTAAGAGTATCGGAAAAAAAGATGGTATTTTGAGTTCCTGTATTCGAAGTATGTCAGTGTAAGTAAGTAGTAGCTAAGAGAAATACTATTCACTTTTCTTTATTTCAGTGGTTTAGCGTGATACTGATTTTAAATGTTCAGTTAGAAGTCTGCTATAAAATTAATTGAAAAGGGTGCTTGGTAGATTACTAAAATTGGTGCACAACATACGTTAGGCTCTGCAAGAATTACATACAGCTACTTAAGCTTGGTTTTCTTTTTCTGAACCAGGTGTTTGGGATTGGAGTACCGAACCCCTATCGATTGCGCCCATTTATTGGGGCACGAGTTCCTGTAAATAGCAGTTTTTCTCCTATAATAAATATACATAACCCTCACAGTGAACCTTTGCAGGTAAGCCTAAGAGAAAAATCATTAAATGCTTAGTTAAATTTATGATGTTAAACTGAAATTTTGTTTATTTTGGTATTTCTTAAAATTCTGTTTGGACTTTAAAGCTATTTGAAGCCAGGTCTTTCATGTTGTGTCAATGTTTTTCTGTTTAAATGCAAATCAGTTATTCTAGAAGTTGTACATTATGCTCATAGACCTCTTAATTTGCTAAATTGAGGTTTTACTGTGGCATTTCCATTTTTTAAATGGTCGTAATTACTGCAAAATAAATAATTAAACTTCAGTGGTAATTAAGACAAATACTGAAGCAAATAAGGTAGAACAGATCTTGTGTTTTAATCCAGGCATGCTTCTTAGCTGCCTTCTACTTGTTTTGCGCAACATAAGGTATCTTTGCGGTGTACCCTTACTACTAGTACCTAGTAAGGTTGACAAGCGTTCTTACGTTAAGACAGGATTGATGTCTGTACCTAACCCAACAAGTAAATGAATAGTCCACTGACAAACATGATCTGATTCTCTTAAGTGATCCACAAACTCTGAAATGCACATAATTTCTATGTTATATATATAATAAATATATAAATAAACAGAAAGCACATAATTTGTAGCAAATCACTGTGTCATCATGAAAAGTGAAATTATAAGATACTCCCATGGTCAAATAGTTCATAACCATTGCATATTATAATACCTGATAACTAAAACAGATCCCTTTGAAGTTGAGGGCTAACATATTCCTGTCATCCATCCTAGGTGGTAGAAATGTATTCCAGTGGAGGTGATCTCCATTTAGAGCTTCCAACAGGTCAGCAAGGAGGTACAAGGAAGCTGTGGGTGAGTAGTCATGTCTTGCAGCGTTCATTGCACTTGTTTGGAGAGGTTTTATTTTGATAAGATTTTAGGTTTTGGGGAGTTTTACTAGCTTTCTTTCTTGTCATGTAATCATAAAAAATACCCCATAAAAATTGAAATGATAACAGGGACTGTTAATTGTATGGTAATAGGAATTGAAGGAAAGGTTTAATTAAAAGAAGCCATCTGTATTGAGCTGTGCTTTTTTTCAAATGAGAGGAGTAAGAAGATTCCCAGTAGAATGAATTACACCTACCTGAGCATTCAGGACAGTGTAGTCTTGATGGGCTGTGAGCTGGATCTACCCACAGGAAAAATATATGGATTTTTTCTTTGAAACTGACAAAGTCCTTCCTGCAAATCACTATGAATGCATATACAGGTTGACAAAGCAGCTGAATGAGCTTAGGGAAGAAGAATCTATTAAGGACTACTAAATAAAACAGCACTGTGTCTAGCTGCAGTAAATCCTAGATCATGAGTTGAGAGTGCCTGGAAACTTTTCTGGAAAATATTCGTACATGTATGCCCCACATTTACTCTTTACTCTTTGTGTCTGCTGTTGGGAATGGTGTAGTGGGTTAGGTTGGATGAACTCATGGTCTGGCTCATTAAATCTGTTTTGTTGTGTTCTTAATGTAGTTTTGAAGTAAAACAGACTGGTATCTTTAAGTGAAATAAATTGCATAAGCATCCTGAAGGTAAAGTATTGGCTTTGTGCTGTATATCACACTGTTGGTAATGTCCAACTAGATGCAAAAACTGTTTTCCTCTTTAGTGAGAATTATTCCTTTTTTTGATGACTGTTTTTTGTCTGGGAGAGACTTTAAAGTCACTGGGCTCCAAAACTGGTGTCTTGATCAAGAGTATCATTACAGTTATTGACAGTTGCATCTATTGTAATGAGTAAAGCCAGGCTATTTCCAAGTGAGCCAAGAAGGACAATAACAAAACTTAATTTCTGGCTTTTCTGGAGGAAGGCCATGAGAATGGCAGTATCTTAGTTTTAGATACAAAAGTTACAAACAAGTCTGAATATAGATCACAAGCATTTTTAAAAAATGCAGGGGAAAGAGTAAACAGATGCTGAGGGTTAGACGTAAACATTAAAATGGATTTTAAAAATTGATGGTCCTAATGTTTTGATATCAGTTTAGTCAAATGGCATTGCTTCTAAAGATAGATAGACCCTTTCTTGTTGTCAAAAGAGCTCAAAGGCAGCGTTGAGTTCTGTAGCCATTAGCAGGTATGTAACGAACATGTTGGAGGCACAAACAAAAGAATGGAAGATTTTTGAATGTCTGGTTTCTTTCTAGTTCTGTTTCTTAAGCATGTAGCTTTTCAGCTTCTCTAGGCCAAGTTGCCAGTTAAAGCAATGATGACATTCATGTGAAGCTTCCAGTCTATTGCATGGAAAAGCAGTTAGGTTAATACCAGTCAGCACTGATCCTCTTAGTTTTAGTATCAGCCACTGGTACTTCAAAACAATAAGGCGACTAGAAGAAATTAAACCAGTAGGAGGAAACACCCAGATATATCATTGTATTGGCTATGCCAGGAGCGCACTGCAGTTAGAAAAAGCTGCAAAGTAGAAGAATATATTTGAAATATGGTGATAGTACTTTGACTAATGGATGTACGTCATAGTCTAAAATTGTTTTGATGCCAAATGTTTGGATGATTGGATGAAGCAGTCTGCATGCAGGATTATTTTTATAATCGCTGTTCAAAGTTACTTCAGGGATCTGACAACCCTTGGATCCCTGGTTACACATATGGAAGAGTCTAATCATATCCTTTTGAAACATTAATGAACGGCTGCATTATGTTAGGTCTGTGAATAAGTGCAAAAACAGAACTTGAAAGCTTCTTCGTTTAGGGACTTACCAAGTAGTAGCAGTTGAAACTAGTTACTTTGATATTCAACAGTTTTCAAAGACTACATCTGCAGTCATGGTGCCATGGAAAATATGGCTTGACCTCCAGAATGGATTGGTATGAGTTTGTACTACAGAAAGTGCAGAAAAGATGTATTAGGCAATCAGTATATGGATTATGCCCTGTCCAGGTTCCTTCATCAAAAGCACAAAAAAGGAGGCCAGGTGCCAACTGAAACATCATCAATTGACACAAGGACTACTCATCAAAAATCCCTACTTTCTGCCATATTTGTTAGCATCTAAAGTGGAAGAAGCTCCAAATTTCAAATCAAGGATTTAATCTTCTATTTGAGGGAAGGAAAGAAAAAAAGAAGAAAAATCCGGTTCCCCAGCCCTTTCTGTAACGTGATGAAGAAGAATATGCAGTATTTCTGAACTAGTCTTGTACTGCAGCTGTGTCCAACATATATAGAAAAAGTTGTCTTTAAAACCCTGAATGCAGATTGGAGCTGATGGAGTAGGCTTAGTAGAAACTAAAACACATTTTGACTTTTTGCTGTAAATTGCTCTGTGATTAATGAACCTGCAGCTCCCCAAGCTTCTGGCTACTTGCAGTTCTGCACTATTTGAATTTGTGTTTAGCACTGAAACAGTATGCCGTCTGTCTGCTTTGGAGAAAAAACAGTTGGAATATGCAAAACCAGTATTTGACGTTACTGCACTCAGTAACATTGTTATGAATAGGTTTTGTTTATAGGTAGATTCTGTTGATGCAGTCTACTGTCTTTTTACCACAATTTTAATACATAAAACTTAATTAAATGGGAGATGAAAGTCCTTTTGCATATACTTATTTTTAATCAGTGTCATATGAGATTGCAACTATCCTTACTAAATTTAATGCTAATGATAAGAACATGCAGCCTATCTCTTACTGCTATTGCAGCTTTTTCTCTTAATACAATTATAGTCAATACTTCTATTGTAAATTTTTTGTGTGGCAGCTTTTTTTGTAATTACCACATTCTCATAGATGTGCTTTGATTATTTATCAGGAAATACCTCCCTATGAAACAAAAGGAGTGATGAGAGCCAGCTTTTCTTCAAGAGAAGCAGATAATCATACAGCCTTCATTAGAATAAAAACAAATGCCTCAGACAACACAGAATTTATCATTCTCCCTGTTGAAGTAGAAGTTACAACAGGTTTGTAGAAAAGTGGTTGGGGTTTTGTTGTAATTTTTTTTTTTTTTTTTACTTCTAAAGTTCTTCAGCTTAATTAACTTTAACTATAATAAGAAAGTGTAACTTTTCTTTTTGTTCTTAAAGCACCGGGAATCTATTCATCAACAGAAATGCTAGATTTTGGTACACTACGAACGCAAGGTAAACTATACTTCTGGTATCAAAAGTATTTGTAAGGAGTAGGGTGGGGAAAGCCCACTTATCTTTATACTATTCCACGTTGCTTGTGGAATGATGCTTTTTAAAAGCCAGAGTTTCAAAAGCAGGATAATAATGTGTTGCAACAGTGCACAAATGTATTCACCTGCAAGTATAGTTGAGATGTGTACAAGCAAACAGTGCTTTGCACCTCCAGTTAGAAGTCTAGTAATAACATTACTCTTACACAGTTGCACATGGCTTAGTCTTAAAACCATTGTCAGTTTACTGAAGCTGTGAACTTGTTTTGAAATACTGTTTTACATCTGCGTAAATTTAAATAATTCTCAGACACAGGAAATAGTGAAAATGTGCAAAACAATCAAATTTGATACTTAAAATAAGATGTTTTGTTTTTTTTTTTGGATTGCCACTTAAAAATTTTGGCTTAACATTTCCATTTTAAATTAATACTGTTTAGTGAAAAAAAAAAAATAAATGTGGCAGAAACTAGTAAAACTGAAGGTATCTTTTGAAACTGTAAGAGGGACTCATTACTGAAGAAAGACACTATATACCTTCTTTCAACTAGAAAAGGTAGCTTCTGAAGTACTTTTCCTTGCAACTTACTTAACACGTAAATGTTTTTAAGTAAGATTAGTTTCTGCTGGGTATTGCTGTGTCTGGCAAAATCATTCATCTTAGTATTTTTAGCCTGTTCATTTCTTAATGTGTTAGAAATATGAGCGGTTAGCCGGATCATGTAATACCTACTAATACACATTTTTAAGTGTGTCAAATTGTTGGGACTAGCTATTTTGACTGGCTGTACTGTCATGTTACTCTAACTCTGTAACGCTGAACAACAGTGGATTTGTATGAGAAACCAGCTAGTGCAGATGACTTTGTATAAGGTTCTTATGTTAAAGTAGCCTAATAGCCAGGTGTGTTTTTTGTTCTTTAACAGATCTGCCAAAAATTTTAAATCTGCATTTATTAAATTCAGGAACAAAAGATGTGCCAATTACAGTAAGTTTTATTTCCTTTCAATTTGAAACTTTCTACTTGGCTTTACTTTCTCTCATAAAAATTGATCATTCACAGGTTCACCATGTAGTATCCAGACTTAGAAGCTAGGTGATGTGTGACTAAAAACATCATAGTAAGACAAATAATCTATATGCATGGTAATATTCATTTGCTTCGTAGCCTTATTTTTGAATGTCTGTTTCAGCATTTATAGGCTCTCCTTGCAATATCTGAGCCTCTGGAAGCTTTTATACTTGAGAACAGTAACTCCTGTTCAGTGAACAAGAGATTAATGCAGAGTCTGTGGGATTCTTTGTTCTCATCACACGCTCCATGAGAGTGTATAAAGTGGTTGCCCAACATAATCTTTTAAGATGAGCAAAGAGTAGCTTTCAAAAGCAGATGGTAAAATGGCCCTTGTTTTCTTGAGGTGATCTGCTTTGTAGCCTGAAATAAGAAAAAAGCCTGCAAACACTCTAGAGCCCTTTTCAGTGAGATAACTACAGCTGCACATAAAGTGCAGCCAGCTTCAGAAATCTAGGTTTTGGATTTTTCTGCTATTTTTATTACAGAATTCTGACTGTAGTCTGGTAGTCTGCCTTGGTTCATTCATACCTTTTTCCTGTGTAATTTTTCTCATTGCCCACTATTTTTCTCACTTCTTCCCTCTCGCCTTCCTGTTTTCCTTGTTTTCCAGATTTAGTTGTATAGCTAGCTATACCTTGTCCCAGGGCACTTCAAAAATTGTTGAAGTGTTGAAAAGAAACCAGAGGAGCCAGAAGAATGACTGAAGGATTGGCAAAGGTTTCTTACTGAGCTCTTGGAGAGCATTTCTGTGTTTTTAAAGCTTACAGCTGTAACTGTAGGCAATAGTCTTTTAATAGTAGAGGTCTAACAAAAACTTGAAGTAAGATACTGGAAACTGAGGCTACATGAATTTAAGATAGAAATAGAACACATTTTTAGTAATGAGGATAACTTTCCACTGTGATAATAGTCTATTGCAATACTTCCTAAATTGTTGTTCACTAATAATTTTCAAATCAAGAAACTTGCAATATAGTGCAAACAGTATTAAATTCATCTAAGTCCTAATGCTTATTGAATTAATGAGGTCAGGTGTTTCTATAAGGTCTCTTGTGGCCTTGTAAGCTATGAACCAGCTTCCATGGAGGGTTTTTATTTAAAAAAAGACCTGGATATGATTTTTACAGTCACAGGGATGGTAAATAGATTATTTTTTCAGCACTGTCTGCTGTCTTACATCATGTCCATCATCTTAGATTTGACAAGCTTTTGGCATAGGCACAGTTTTTTGTGTGTGTGTGTGCTTTTCAAATGTGTAATATACTTCCTGAATGCAATGCAAATAACCATATATTCAAACCACTGCTATCACTTCTAATATCTGATCATGTAGTACCTAATTCATACTCCTCCATTAGAGGGGAAAAAAAAACCAACAAAAAAAAACCCTACTTTTTTTCTTTTAAGCTATGGTCTTTGGGCCGTAGACTGTAAACCATAGACTATGGTCTAATGGAAGGTTATAGTTTGGTAACCATTATACATGTCATGACAGAACTTTTCTGGGTGAATGACTCTTCTGCAGTGTATCAAAGCGGTAAATTTGGTGGTCTTAAAGCTTTTAGGACTCACTTCTGCAGTAATAAAGTTACCGCATAGGTCCAGATATGATATATTTCTCAGTGTCACGTATGGCACATCAAGCCAATTGTTCTTCTCATTAAGGCGCAGCTTCGTTGTGAAGTTTGTAACCTTTCTAGCATTTGAAGCACTCTGTGAATGTCTGGTGCTGTGCCAATCAAGGAATTTCAAAGTGGTAAGCAAGAGTAAAGAGTTTTGGGAAGGAACTTGGTGAATAGCTTGCTTCTGAGAAAGCGTGAGAAATGGATTTCTGACCCTTTAAAGATACAGTTTAAAAGCTGCGAGACAGAGCTCTGTGACAAATTTCATCTTAATGTCAGAAGAAAAGGCCAAGGCTATATTTAGCGTGTATTTAAGCTGGGTGCTGGAGGAACTAAATATCTTCAGGTCATCTGTGTATGAGAGTCTGCTCATGCTGTTGCCAGAGTTGTAGTTGTTCTGCCTTTAAATACTTAGTCATGCTGTGGTCCAACAAATTGGTTGAGGAAAATAAGAGTGAGTCACTTGACTTTCTTTTTGAGTATTAGAACTCTTTATAAAAACTTCCTTAATTACATTTTGGTGGGTTTTCTCCATTAGAATAGTGTCTGTTTCGGGACCAGATGAACTGTTGTCATGCTGCAACAATTAAGTCACACTGTCAAAAATCTAGTAAACATCGATTGTTGAACAGTTTCATTCTAGAGAAGGGATAAAAGAAAATTTTGTGTTTCCTTAAGACAATTTAAGCTTACTTGATTGCTGAAAGCAAAGGCACATATAAAAATTGAGCTCCTGATCATGTTTAATTCATGAAGAACCAGGAACTTCAGGACACCCGTATATTGAAGCTGAGTTCTGTCAGTTTGAAAATAAAAGTGTTTGTATAAGAAAGTATTTCCTTCTGTCACAATTCACATACTTTAGAGCAGATTGTTTTTTCTTTTATCAACCTGCAAGAAGTAGTTTACTTCTGTCTTATGTCTTCAGTTTGCACATTTGAGTGCACTCATCTCAAAGTTATCAAGGCAAAGTTACCTTAAAGGATTAAAATCTAGTTTTTTCCATGGCTGTTCTGGATGGTGCTTTATGGTGAAAGTGAACTTTAGTTAGGATGTGCCTCTGTTGATACTGAAGGCAGAGTTACTACTGACAAAATAATTGTAGAAGTGAATAAAACAGTACAGAGGTGGTTCTGACACTAGTTGAACCAGCCTTAGTCTGCTGCCACAGGGCTTTTCCCTCTTGCAGCAGGGAAGCTGTGTCTTTTCTATCTGTAAGCAAGAGTCTACAGCCTACTCAGTCTTTAGAGCAATATGCTAGGTGGACAAGCCAAAACTGTGTTTGGGACTCTGCTGACAGGTAAACAGTGTGAATGAACATGTGCCTGTGTTTCAGCCCATACTCTTCCTCTCATTAGTTTATTAGAATACCTGTAGTCTGAGAGTCCTTAAACCTCTGAAGTCTTTCCCAAAAATTGCTGCAATAGCACAAGGCTTTCTCCCCCCTCGGTGTTCTCTAGAATGTTTAAGGTCCTAATTTTTTGACCTTACATTGAATATTGAATGTATCTTCATACAGCAGAGTCAGGAATTTTGACTGGGACACTGCATGGGAGAGCTATGTGTTACTGAAGCATGTCTATTTTAAATTATTCTTTCCCACAGAAGTTGCTGTGAGATTTTCTGAGAATTGGTGGTATTAGATTCTTGGTGGAAATTGTTTTGCATGTATTCTCATGACCTGGCCATATTTGATGATTCTTAAGGTGCATCTCAGGACAAGATTTGCTTGGGCTTTATTTGAAATAGGTTAAAATTTGAGGAAAGTGAAGATAAAAAAATTCTTAAGGATGTTTGGTTTTCCTTTATAATTCTGTGTTTCCTTTCATAGAATGCAATCAAGCAACAAATGAGAAATGTGCATGACATAGTTAAGACATTTGTAAATGCCTTCCTTAACTAAATTCAGTAGATGTAGACATGAGTAAATACATCTAGGTTTGTTACACTTGTGATTTAAGAAATACACCTCTGAAACCTGTGATTTTTCTGGCAACAGGGTGTTCTTTTGAATATTTCAGATTTTATTTACTAAATGAAATCAGCATAATTTCAAACATCAATAATTAAAACCCCAGCCTTTTGCATGAAAAGAGCTACTAGAAACAGTTATCCTTTCTGCCATGCAAAAGTTGTGAACTTGATTGCAGCTTTGGTTTCATCTGCTTTAAGAGGTGTTCTATTTTAAAGACACCTCAGGGTCTCAGTTTCATACAAGGAAATTGTGATAATTATGAATTGAGTCGTGAAGAGAAACAGCAAATATCTGCACCATGTGTAAGCAGATGGTTGGCAAAGGTCAGTACTATAAATCCAAATTACAAAATTTCTAGGTGAGTTAACAGAGATTATTGATTAGCTGCAGGAGCAGTGCTGCTTGTTCCCTCTAAGGATCACATGGTCTGCAGAACTTAGTTATGTATGCATAATTTTATGGCTTTAATTTACAATCAAGGACAGCTTAGCTTGGTGATTGGTTTGTACTGCTAGCTGTCTGCCTTGCTTCTCTCTGACCAAGAAAGGCTCAGCTGCTTGTGAAGCAGGTGCTAAACCTCTGCAGCCCAGCATAAGGTTAACCAGCACTCATTTCACTTTCTTTAATACAGCATCCTGTAATTTGCAGTAGCTTAACAGCTGCTACATGAGCAGCTGAGCTGTTCTTGCAGCAGGAGAAGACAGCTGGGAGGGAGGAATTGTGGCAGCCATCCTAATTCTAGGCAAAACAAGAATAAGAGCATTTAAATGGTCCATGCCCAGTTTTTCTCCATGGAATCTAGATAAAGAGTTTGCTAGCAATCTTTATAGAGTCTTCAGATGTTGACGTGGAATCCATAATCCTGCCGGATAGCAATGAGTATCTACAAATCAGCTCTGGCTAATAACTGACACAATTGCTATTCCAGTAATACCCAATTTACCTTTTCCATTTAGTTTAAAACAGTAATCCTCAGATACAAAAGGCAATCTTGTATAATGTTGGTATAGAATGAGTGTCATCTGAAGTTTACAAAACCGTTCTCTATACAGTTATTTTTTCTTTTCCTGTGGCAGCTCTGCAGGCTTAGCATGGGATCAGAGACAAAGTACATGTCTGTATCATCACCAGTAATTACACAAGCCAGTTAACAGCTTTGTTAATGAGTGCGCCAGAAACAAATAGTCTAGGTATTGTAACCCTGCAGCATTAAGAATAAAAAAGAACTCTTAATTTAAATAAACTTGTTTTCTATGTTATTAACATGTTTCTGGCCATGCTCTCACTTCATCCAGCATTCCCAGGGAGAACTCTGTATTGCCCAGTTTGCTGCATACTGATTGAGGAATTTGCAGGACCTAAAAAAAAAAAATCCAAAAGCCTCTTGTAATGCTGCTTTGTTATAGGAAAGACAGAGCTGTAAACTCAGCCAAAACTAGTTGCAGTTGTATCACTTTGAAGGATACATGAAGGCTGCACAGTATGATGACTGACTGATAAATTTACAGGTGCTTCATATTTTGATTATTTGCAGAGTGTTAGACCTACACCACAGAATGAAGCTATAACAGTACATTTCAAGCCCGTTACGTTAAAAGCCTCT
Organism: Falco cherrug; assembly: GCF_023634085.1. Lineage (NCBI taxonomy): Eukaryota > Metazoa > Chordata > Aves > Falconiformes > Falconidae > Falco > Falco cherrug. The sequence goes on along the minus strand of NC_073698.1, from coordinate 70,895,009 downwards.
GAAAGTAAATATACCAAAGTTGCAAGCATTAGCTTTGATGGTAAGTACTACTCCTGTCTTAGAACTTGTCAAGTGCTTCTTAAAACTTGCTGAAACTTCCATTAATTATTTTCACTCTCTTAACAAAATGTTATTTGTAATTTTGAGAAGGAATTGGAATTTTCCTACGTGGAAAAGCCTTTTACAGTTCTTTAAAATTCAGTAATTTCTGAAGGGATTGTCTCTGATTGGAATCGGCAACTAACATAAGACTGGTATATACTGGTGAGAAGAGAAGAAAGTCCTCATTCTTCTATTAAACATAAGCAGTATTCTCATGTTAAGACCCTTGATTATTTAAAACATATTGTTAGCCTAAATAGGCATTTGTTTTTGAGAAATCCTAACAAACCAGGATGTGCTCCTCACACTAATGTATGTTAGAGGAGACTATCCCTTGGATTGCCCTTTGATCCTTTCCAAAGTTTAAAAAAGAATCCAAAACGTTATTCTAAAAAAAAAAACAACAACAAAACATTTTATGTTGGAATGCCCATGGAAGCAGGGCTGTGTCACGCTCTTGAGCACATTACTGTGAAAATTGGCTTATTTTATTTTGCTGTCTTGAATTCATATTAAAGAAAAAGGGTAGTGAAGGTGGGAAAACCTTTTACTGATACCTTTCCTACAAAGATATGTTATGTATGCTGATACTGACTTTCACTCGTATCTTTATGAAAGAAGCGTTGGGTCATTTTTCCCCTACACAGTGTGACTGTAATACTATGCTGACTTTTTGTAGAAAGGCACCTCCATTTTTATAGAGACTTTAATCAACGGTTAGAATGCTGTTGACCTACTTGTTGCAGTAAATCTCTCTGCCTGGATTGCTTTAAAATGGAAGTTCATAGATGCAATGTTTTTCATTTCAGGTACGCATAATTTCAGTAGTTTTATGGACAGAGAGAAGAGAGTTGATTTTTATTATTGGTATTTATTGATTAGCACTTTAGATATTTAATAGCTTACAGTTTGTAAGATGAGTTTTAGATATTCAATAGCTTACATTTTTGTAAGAGGAGTGAAGTATGTTTTAGCCTATAAATAAATTCTGAAATAGCTGAACCTGCCAACCTGAGGTGGTAATATGTTGTGATTTTGAACCTGGAGGGAGTTGTTATGTGAGGATCTACTGAATAACAGATGGTAGGTCTTGGAGGGGGAATGGTAAGTGGGGAGAAATACCCAGTGAAGCTGCTTAATGTGTTTAGGGGTTTGACTTGGCGAATTCTTTTCAGTGAAGCAGCCAGCCCTAAATATTTGCTATTTCAACTGTGCTAGTACATGCAGGAGCTCTGGGGGCTGGTGGTTTGTCCTGACCAGTATTTAAATCCCTTGACTTTTCTGGTGATAGTGCTACCAGGCTAATATTGCTTGTTCTGTGATCTTGGTGCAGACATTGTGAATGTCATTCCTGGTGCTTGTGTAGTTTGGGTTCTTACATGGATTCTGATTCTATTTCTGTGAAGTTTAGCATGTCTTTGGTTTCTGAATTATTAAAATGTTGCTGCATTCCTGGCCTGAATTCCTGCTTGACTGGTAGTTCTGAGTGAGGAGTCCAGCCATCACAAGTTTCTGTTCTGTTAGAGGAGAGATAGGTATATTCCATACTCTTTAAGTGGGGAATTCGGCTCACCTGGGATCTGAATTATCCTCTGCACACCTCCAAGTTATTTGACAGGAACAACCAGGCTTCCCTATCATAGATAAGCTTACTAACTTAGGCAGGTCAACTAACTGGTGTTAAGGAGGAGGAATTCAGGACTCTGATCTCTTCCTAGACTTTTTCCATGTCAGTTGCTTATTGAAATTTCTTTAAGATCTGTTTTTCTCTTCTGTGATACTTCATTCCTGGGCTAGCGCTGTGCTTTTATTATTCCATTCATGCTAGTCTAACCTAACGGATCATTTTTTTGTCTGCTTTAATAACCTTATTTTCTTGTGTGTACAGCATCAAAAGCAAAAAAAGCATCACAGTCTTCTGGGAAAATAACTGTTAAAGCAAAAGAGAAGAGCTACTCCAAACTTGAAATACCATATCAAGCAGAAGTGTTGGATGGGTAAGCTTCCAGTAATTGAACATAATTCAAAAACTAAATGGTGTAAATTAGTTGATGTAGCAGGGAATGTAGCCTTTTTAGGGGGAGAAGGGATATGAAGAGGTGATACCCAACTTCACTGAATCTGGAGCTCATTTAGAACTACAATTTCTTTTTTGTTTGAATTTTTCTGTTATTACGCTAGTAGATGAGGTAGTCTTAGTAATGCATAAACTGGTTTCAGGGCTTGGGTTCAATGTGACCTTAGTGAGTAATTTTTCAGAGTAGTTGAAGGCTGCAGATGAGACTTTAAAAATGCATATTGGAAATTTTTCTGGGTTTGCATTTTTTGTTCTATCACTGTGTGAAGTAAGGGTAGAGAAAATCTTTTTTTTGTTTTAAGCAAAATTTTGGAAGAACTGCAGTGCTTCCTTATTTTTCGTTATTTATTTGCACAGTATAGCTAAGTTGACTTTAAAGTTGAAATGAGGTGCTACTGTATCAAAAGAACTGACGGTATTTTAAAGGCAAACAAACTAAACCTTACCTATCAGAACTTTTCTGCTGCAGATGCCTGATTTTGTTAATAAGGAATATGCATGATTTGCAAACTATCTTAATATTTCAGCGCTTGCTTTTAGTCCTCTTCATATGCTGAGCCACGTATTTTCTTATCTCAATTGAATTACTTAAAATATCCAATGTCCCTGTAGCACTAATAATATAGGTTCAGCATTCAGTGGGGTTAGGTAACTTTTTTGCTGTTGGATTGAATGAATTCTAGCCCTTTATGGAAGAAAAAACACTATGTTTGAGGAAAATGTTTATTTTTCTCCTACTGTTTTCTTTTAATAGATACCTAGGATTCGATCATGCTGCCACACTCTTTCACATCCGTGACAGTGCTGCTGATTCCGTGGAAAGACTGATCTATCTAACAAACACATTCAGTTTTGCAGTCCTTATACATGATGTTGTGTTACCAGAAGAAGCAAAACCAATGTTTAAAGTAAGCCCCATTTCAGTGAATGTTTTTACCTAACAGTAAATGTTTAAATATGCTGCGCTTTGTTAAATTGTAACATTGATCTTCATTGTTCACTGATCTAGGTCCAGAACTTCAGTAAACCAGTCTTAATTCCGCCTAATGAATCCAGATATATTTTTACACTTCATTTTATGCCTTCCACATCATCTGTTCATATAGATAATAATATTTTACTTATCACCAATGCTTCTAAATTTCACCTACCTGTCCGAGCATACACAGGATTTTTAGATGTAAGTATTTTCCTTTTTTTAGCTACTTTTAGAGGCAGACTTCATAGGACTGTTTTTAATTCTTTATTCTATTTCTATAGGAGTATGGCTTCTTTAATTTCAAAATCATTTTATCAGTTCTTTCCTTAAACAGCTTTGGTTACTGCTGAAAAATTCTTTTTTGTTCCCTTTAGTTTTACACAGAAAATGTATAGAACTTTGAGACTGTTATGGCACTGCTGTATTAGACTTATTAATGCATTTGTTAATGAGCTTAGAGTTTGAGCACATTTTGTATTTAACTTATGCTAAAATACCTTTACCAATCTTTCTAGTACTTTGTACTGCCTCCAAAAACTGAGGAACGATTTATAGATTTTGGCATATTGAGTGCAACAGAAGCTACCAGCATTTTATTTGCAGTCATCAACAGCAATCCGATAGAGGTAAGGATGGATTTATTTTTAGTTTGCCTTTTAAAAAAAATTTGTGTCGGTGGTGTTACTGAAAACAGTACCTTTTGTCCTTTTTAAGCTGGCTATAAAAAGTTGGCATATTATAGGGGATGGTTTGGCCATAGAACTTTTAACAACTGAAAAGGGAAACAGAACAACGATAATTGCAAACCACCATGAACTCCAAAACGCTGGTGCATCCGATCAGTCTTCAGTAAGTAATCCTTTGATTCCATTGCTTAAAGCCAGATTTAGGGCGGGGGGGGGGGGGGGAGAAGAAACAAATCTGTGCGACTTCTCGTGGTTTCATTTTAGCAGGGAGGAGGGAGGATAAGAATTCCTAATTTTTGTCTGAATTTGATTATGATAAAGCATGTAGAATTTTGAAAACTTGCTTTAAGTAGCAGTATTATGTTCAGATTGGTTAGATCTTGAAAGAGGAAACTTCAGAAGTAGTAACGTCCATGTCAGATTACATTAATCATTTATCTGGGAATAGTGGAATGTATCACCTCAGGGAATAGATAATTTTTGTGTTAGTAACTTGTGTTTGAATTCTTATTTTTACCTCCTGACAGTTATTTCAAATGGATTTCGATTCAGTTTAAAGAAATAAGAGGATGTTGGGAAGTTTTTTTAGTGAAATTTCTTTCCATTTAATGCAATGCAATGGATGACACTTTTTCTACCATTTACAGGTGATACTAGCATCAGGTTATTACGCTGTGTTTAGAGTAAAACTAATAGCAAAAGAACTTGAAGGAATTCATGATGGAGCTGTACAAATCACAACAGATTATGAGGTATATTCATGGGTGTTGCTCAAATGATATGTTTAATTTTTAAGCATGAAGTTTTAAGAGTTCTGTTAGTGGACAGATTGCAATATCAGGGAGAAGCTGAGGTTGGAAGGGACCTCTGGAGGTCAAATTATGTCTGCAGGCTAACCCTGTATCAAATGACAGTAATGCTACTTATGCCGTGTCTTCTCTGAAGGAATGAAGAATGACTTACATCATGATTTTCATTTGGCTTTCAGGAATACCCATTTAAATCTGACCTAATGCCTTGAGGTATGGGTTCTTTAATGATTTGACACATCCTCAAAGCATCAATGCATGGATCTCTTGGCATTACACGTCACAATAATATGCTTTTTGGTACTATTGAGTGCCAAACTGAGCTATAATTTCAGAGGTGTTTTGTCAAAACCCAATGTGAAAGTCATTTTGGAGAAACTGCTGTTTGCTGACAGTTTAAGAACTCTGTTTCATCTACTAAGATTAGTAAGGGAGAGAAGAACTACTAGTTAATTCTTAATTTTGTATATCTTCTAATGCATAATGGAGATTCTAATACATAATGGAATTTGTATTTAATAGGATGAGATATGTAGAAAAAAGTGACACTGTGCTTATGAAGTTGGGAGATGATATAGCTTATTATGTGGTTCTGACGAAGCTACAGAAAATAGGAAATTCCTAATTTCTGCCAGTTATCTGAGATTTTAAGTTTGTTTTTTTTAATATGTCCATATGTGTATGTGACCCTTCAGTTGTTTTCCTGCTTGTTCTTACAAGAACAAGAATTTTATTTTATTGCTTGTTTTTACAGATGATTTTACTTGTATTGGTAGCTTTAATAATACACAGAAAGTTTCTCATTGCCATCCTTTGCATGCTCTTTTTTCTAAGTCTATGTCTATCTTGAGGTCTTAACAAACTTCTAATGTGTTTTTGAGAAGTTTGGTATATGCTCTTCCCTCATACTCATTTACTTTAAGGCGAGATCCCCGTTTTCCAACAAAGTAACCCCCATTCAAGTGAGACCTATATAATGCCCCATTAAAGACCTTATATCTTGACTGTGGTTTTGCATCCCGTATAGAATGGTGCCAAGTATGACTGAGCAAAATGCTTCCTGACATTAGGGAGTGACTGTTCTGAATACGATGGTGTGTCAAAACCTTAATTCATGTCTCCATGTTTTCAATGTGTATGTAAACTCAGACTACACTAATTGTAGAATTTCAGGGGTTTGTTATTCTATGCAATTTAAAAGTGGAAGAGACGTTTAAAGACTGGAATTTAAGTATTTTTTTTTCTAAACTTTTCTTTTTTTTTTTTATTTTTCCAGATTTTAACTATACCAGTGAAGGCTGTGATTGCTGTAGGCTCACTGACCTGCTCCCCAAAACATGTTTTTCTTCCACCTGCTTTTCCAGTAAGAGAGTTGGCTCATAGCATTACATGTTTGGGTTTTTGGGGGTTTTTTTCCTGTGTTTTTTATTTATCTGTCCTTTTCAAAAGAAACTGTCTTGAATTGTTGCATGTCAAATTGCTGGACAGATTGTGCTACTGGACTGTTACAATTCAGTTTGTTTCTACTTTCTGGTTGTGGGGTTTTTTTTTTCTCCCAAGCACGAGTTATCCCTGCCTTTTCTTTTACTGCCTACTTGAATGGGATCTTGGAATACTGATATGGTTACAAACCTGGTTCTTTGCAGCTTCGTTCTAACATAGCTGTGGTCACTTGGTTATTAGCAGTTTGTATGTGTTAGCACCAAGAGTAGGAAGAGAGATGAAATTGGACAAATGTATTTTTCAAATTCCTGAAGTGTAATACCAGTACAAAAGACAGCAAAGTCAGCTAATAAACCAGTGTTCTAGTATAAGAAGCCCTTGATCTCTATGGAAGCATCATTTTATTGTTTCCACACTGAAAGTAGATCTTCTTGAGGGTACAGGGTGGAGTACATGAACAGGAAAGCAAGCAAGCTGTGTGGGTCTGCCGTTCTCTGCAAAAGTACATAAATGGCTGCTTTCATCCCTGTGCCTGCAGTAGTGTGTATTCAGTGAGTGCTGAAAGCAGCTTCTTTGCTCAGGGCTACAGACTCAAGCAGCAAGCTATTAACCAGATAATACTTTTCTCTTGGCATTCAGCATAACCATAGAAGCATCTGCAGTCAAGGTCCGTATTAATTTTGCAACTGGTATTTCATTGAAGTCTGAACTTTGTGTGACTTCCTGATGAGTGGGAATGTAATATTATGGAGAATTGTAGGGAGAGAGATTGAAAACAGGGGAAAAAAGGTAGCAAAAAGGAGAGAGAGACAGCAGTTTTCTGAAAGGGTAAAACTAACTCCATGCATGTCGTTGGAAATGTTTTTTTGTTTCCTTGTCTGTCCTGCATAGTCTGTCATAGAGCACTGCCTGTTCTCACTTCCTCTTCCAATAGCTCCTCCGTATCTCCTGCTTATCTTTACAATTTGTGTACTCTTAAATAGTAATGTTTCATGGGCACTTTATCAAATGCTGTACCTCATGTCTAGTAGAGAAATGATAATTTTTTTTAAATAGTAATGAAATAGATCTGCTTGGAGGAAGATGGGTCGGTCAGCAGGACTTCAGTAGATCAATGCTACTTTTGTGCCGTTATCCATTCTACCTCCCTTCTGATCTCCTACTTCACATTGTTCTGAAGTCTTTTGCTACTCTTGAGGTCAAACGCTCATGCCTACAGCTGCAAATATCACTTGTTATTTTTTATGTTTACAATCTGTGTTTCCTATTTGACTATATGGCTTCACCGTTGTATAGGTGTTTGTTACGCTGACTACTATATCTGTAACTTCATCTACGAACTGCTCCATAAGCCTTTGATAAACTGAAGTAACTTAAAGATCTATGTCCCTTTCTTTCACCAAAGAAAAGATCTTCTATATTCTGTATCCTAATTTATATATCCTGATTCCTGGCAAGATCGTTGTCCCTTTTGAATGCCAAACTAAAATGTTTTGTTCCATTTTGGGCCATAAAGAAGTAGATTTTGAACGTCCCTTTATTTTATTCTAACTGGATGGCTAAAGAGCTTCTTGATGTATCTTAGTATAAGCCCAAGGTCTTGGGTCAGCTTGATTTGAGTTTCTTTTTGTATGTATGTGTTCCGTTTGTTTGCTTTTGTTTTGTCTTGTCAGGCAGTATTTCTTGTAGCACCTGTGTTTCTCAGCCTCGCTGTCATCACTCTTTCTCATCCCCAGGCTTCTGTGATTTTTATCGGATTCATGCTCTTTTCCAGTAATGTTTTCACATGATTATTCATTCAGGGGACCTTTGGGCTCCTGCATTTTGTTTGGGAGTACAGATTCAGACATAATTATCACCTTTGACAAGATTCTAGACTGCTGTGTTCAAGCCCCAATCTTTTCAAGACAGTTATCTTCACTTACTACCTCTGTTAGCTGATCACTTAGCTCTTTTGATATTTGAGAACATTAACAGCAGACTTTTCCTTTTTCTTGGACTAATTTCAAACTAAACTTGTAATCACTGAATTCATGATACAGAGCAACTAAATGCAGGAGTAATGCCTCCATTACTTATGAAAATAAGCCTAGAATAGTATCAGTTCTAGCTTCAGTGTTTGGTATAGGAATTTGACAACTATAATGTCCAGGAATAACCAGGTGCTACAATTTTAGTAAGACTTGCTTTTCAGTTCATACCTAGGATGTACCTGGTTCCAAGTGCTGTCTGTTTATAATTGTAGCGTATTTATCCCTAAGTCTGATCTCTGTTGTTTTGTTGAAGTTTGTCTGCAGTACATTAATAGTGTATACAGGCCTTGTAAAGATCAGTGTCTCGATTAAAACAAGTCTTGGCTGTGTTGACTTCTGCATTATAATGGTGTTTATAGCTCCCAGTGGCACCTCTCAACTCTTCCCTGATCAAAGCTCATCTTTGAGGACCTGTATGCTAAATAGCATTGTTCTGTTTTTCTTACTACTGATGCCTAAAGTCTTCTTCCCTTACCTGTTGTTTCATGTCTAAATGCTGCGTAAGGGTCTTAGTAAAATACTGTTCATTTGTTCTGTGGAGTTTAACAAACCTTTATCTTGCCCAGTTGAGGGCAGTTTGTTACTCGTAGGATTTTAAGCTCAGATGTACCTCCTGTTCAGTTTAACAGGACTATAATGTTCAGAGATTTATTCCTATAGTTTCTTTCCCTCGGCAGTTGCTACTATTAAGACTGTTAGAGTATGTGACAATTTCCTGAGGCCACAGTCACATTTTGAGCCTGCAAAAGTACATTTCTTCTATGTCTCCACTTCCTTACCTTAGAGAAATTTTTAAAAAGCTGAAAGTATTGATTTAAGTGGAACATGAAAAACTCTAGTCATGTTCATTAGAAGGTAGTCTTGGGTATTTATATTTGCTTGTATTCGTTTATTTTATATAAATCTGAAATCTTGTCACCGGTCCTGAGTTACACTTTTTTGTTTGTTTGGTTTGGTTTTTATGTATCGTTTACTCTATACTTGTCAGGGCTGGGTTTTGAGATAAGGTGAAAAACAGGGCCACAGAATCATTGATTTACAAGTGAGGGCAGGGGGACAGCTTGAGCATTGCAGTGATTCTGATTGTGGCAAACAATTGAACTACCAATGCTCTATGCTCAAAAGATAAAATAATGTTTCACTCAGAAGAGGGGGTCAGATGTAAAAATGTGGGGAAAAAACTTGCATTTTCCTTTAAAATGTTGTCAGTTTAGTGCCTGGTATCTTAATTTCATTGGGAGTGAGAAGGATGGTTGTACCTGTGTTTTTAAATGCCCTCTGCCACCCGTGGTGTTTGTAATCTGCAGCTTCACTTTACTGTTCCTATCAGGTTATTCCTAATTACTAGCAAGTATGTACTAGATCTGTTACAAGAAGCTTGTTTCCCTTTTGTAATAGGAGCCTTAGAAAACCGAAGTTTTCTCTTGCCTTTCCTCCTCTGGTACTTTTTTAACATGATTTGATTAAGTCGAACTGTTGTCCTAGCTCTTCAAGATGCTTAAGGTGTACTTCATTTTGAAAGAGGGATGAACTGTGTTTGGAAGCAGATGGAGGAAAGAATACAACTTCATAGAAACTTACCTTGAAGTGTTACAAGTGGCATTTTAAGATAGCATAGTTTAAAATCTCAGTTTAACGTTTCTGCTCTGCTGTGGTCTTTGCCAGCCTGCATAAATAAATACATATGCTAGGGAAAATGCATATCCTGCAGACTTTTTTCATCTTTTCTTTTATTTAGGGGAAAGTAGTTCACCAGAGCCTGAACATTATGAACTCCTTTTCTCAGAAAGTGAAAATACAACACATACGCTCCCTGTCAGAAGATGTAAGGTTTTATTATAAGAGGCTAAGAAGTAATAAAGAAGATTTAGAACCAGGAAAAAAATCAAAGGTTTGTTTCTGCCTTATTTCTACATGTTTACAAGTTCTCTCTTTATGTATAGCATGTGTTACGTTTCTGTGGTCATCAGAAATCTTCTTTCTTTTTTCTTTGGTCACTAGATTTACTGTGCTGTTTTGCAACTGATCTGTTCTTATCTGTTTTGCAGATTGCAAATATTTATTTTGATCCTGGTTTACAGTGTGGAGATCATTGTTATGTAGGATTGCCTTTTTTGCCTAAATGTAAGTAGCGTTCAACTTTAAAATGAAAATCTTTTTTTTTTAAAAAAAAACGTTTTCTCATTAAGCAACGATTTTACATGAAGAATTTAAGAACCACGTTATTTTTTACAGCGGAATCTAAAGTTCAGCACAGCATAACAATGCAAGAAGATGCATGGGATTCTGACTGGGATTTGCATGAGAACTTATTCAAAGAATGGACAGAAATAAAAGAGAACTCAAGCCATAGGTAAGTATTTTATCTCTGTTACTTTCTTAGGCCTTAAATCACTAGATAGTTTTCTGTTATGTGTGCAAGTTTTCCTAATATTGCAGCGCTCTTTGAGAGGGGGCCAGGGAGGAGTTACTTGGCCTTCTCTGCAAAACCTTTAAAGAGAACATTTTAAAAGTTAAAAAACCATAATGATTTCCTCAAGTCAAACACAACGCAAAAAAAATGGCTATTCACTGGAGTGTGCTGCAGTTTTTGCAAAGATGGCAAGAGCAAGGCAGTCTCTACTCCTGCAAAAATGTCCAAAACCAGATTATACTGTATGCTCAGTACCCCTGCTTAATCTGTTTTAAAGTAGTAACCTCAATATCGCCCTAAGATTTCCTAAAGTTTTCAATTGCTGCTATTCTGAGATTATTGAATTTCAGTGAATTATCAAATTGTCTGGTGTTTTTCCTTGAGATTTGCTAAATAGGAGGTGATTAATGATTGCTAAAAAGTTAAACTCTGTGGGCTGCTGTATAGCTTTTAAACATCTGCTTTCTCATACACAAAGTGATTTAATCTCCAATAGATGCAAGTTAGCATTAACAGCAAGTGCATGTGACTCTTGTGATGGTAGCACCCAGACTACCATTTCATAAAAAGCAGGCATATTTGTGGAGAAACAAAGTGACTTGTATGTAGCTAAATACAGTAACAGAAGTATACCTCCTTTATCACTTTTTTGTTATAATGCTGATACATTAATAACTCCTGAACTACTCTGATCTAAACAGAATCCTGTATTTAGCCACATCAGTAACTTTCAAGAATGTCCTATCATCTACAGTAAGAGGACAGTAAAGGGAAAGCCTACTAAAACTGCTTCTGCATAAGTAGCAGTTTTAGCTAGGAAAAAAAAAAAAAAAAGTGCTTTAATATTATTTAATATAATATATAATATGAATATGTAATGCTTTTAAAGAGAGTTAAAATTAACCAGATATCCAGGGTAGCATTCAGCAAAGGAGAAACTGCTCCTTCTAAATACAGAGGCGTTCTGACTTGGGCAGTTGGAGTCTTTCCAAAAATACTTCTCTAGGTTTGAAGTGTAGCATTTCCTCTGTTGCTGACTGGAGAACTCAATAGCCTTGTTTCAGCTCATGGTGGAGAGCCTGTAGGAAAACAGGAACCAAAGTCTGTTGCAGGGGTTGGTTAATAGTGAAGAACTTAATTCACTGATGGAAATAGTAGCTGGCAACAAGTGTAGCTAGTTCAGATTTGCCTTAGATTTGTTAGACAGGCGTATAGGTGCCTACTCAGTGTATCCATTGCAGCTAGGGTACGTGTACAGATTTACTGTACGTTATGCATATGCAAGCAAAAGAAGTTTTCTGGATAATGGATGTATGAATGTAGTACTGGAAACTGACTGTAGCAGGACTGATATTTTTCCTTTCTACTGTTTATACCTTTGCGAATCAAATATATTTTGGGTTATTTTTTTTTTCAGATATAGATCTGAATCTCAGTTATATTCTCAACATATGTTCCTGCAATAGTAAGAGCTGGGCACTTCCTAATGAAACATAAAATTTGTGTCTCACTGTCTGGAGAGCAATGATTTAAGTGAATACCAAAAGATTTATGATGCAGTGCATAAGTTCTGCCATATTTTTCAGCTCACCTTTATCCATAAATTGGCCACAACAGAACTTGGAATGGATGAATGTTGACAGCGATAGTTAATAGAGAACATCTTTAGAATCTTTGGATTGGTCTCCTACAGCATATTCTGGTGGCTTCTGTTGTGCTTTTTAATAACAGTACATATGTGCAGAGCTCAGTGGGTTTTTTTAATTGCGTATAATATCATGTACCGTGCTATTTCTCAAACTAATGTTTTCAGGGTGCTTTTAAGCCCTCTGTTTTTCCTAAGCTTTTCCTATTTTACTGCTATAAAGTAAGTTTTCTAACTGTTTCTCCAGACTGAATGCTGTATTTGAAGTAGACACAGATCTTCAGAAGGATGTCCAGATGAAAATTACAGCAGAAATGGCCTGGCCTTCCATACTTAGTTCACCACGCCATCTAAGCTTCCCTCTTACCAATACAAACGGTTCATCAGTAAGTTATTTTGTTGATGTTATCATTTTGTAGAGACTGCATTTTAATAGGTATTTCTAATCACATTAATCATAATGTAAACTTAAAAAAAAATGTGTTTTTGAATAGGAAGAAGAAATTTTTTTAGAAAATCCAGCTGACGTTCCTGTGTATGTTCAGTTCCTTCCCGTAGCTCTGTATTCTAACCCATCCACCTTTGTCGATAAAATGTTGGAACGGTAAGTATTGTTTTAGAGTACTTAGGGCATTCTCACTCTGTAGCAAAAGGCATTTCAGAAAAAATGGAAGCAGTATTTGGCAGCTGTGTTGGTAGTTTGTGTTGGCCGCTTCTAGTTGAGAACCGAATCTAGGCTGGTTGCCATTAAACACACATCTGTATTTTTTGCTAAGTTAAAATGATGTTTACATTCCTTCCTTAACTTGATGGGGGGATCAAATTATCTTCAGCTGCATATTGTTTGAGTCCTACCATAGGTTCCTGATTTGCGCTAAAATCCATAAATGCAAGTATGTCATCATGTTCCCTGATCTAAAGGGGAAAAAAAAAATAATTGCATGTCTGTTGCAGATTTAATTTGAGTAAACCATCTAATTTCAATCTGAGGACTTTAGAGTTCCAGGTCTTCAGAAATTGCGTAAGTATTTCAATACATTCTTTATATTTTTAAGTTTAGGAATTTTAATGTTTTAATAAGAGTCCAGTTGTACATGTATTCAAGTTCAGGTATTAGCATGTATGAAAAATGTGATACTTCTGTTGGATGTTTTCAGGAAATTGGGAAAAGTGGTATTTCCTCAAATATAACAGTTAAAATGTCACTTTTTCTGTATCCTTACATTATAATATGATTGTGGAAGTTACAGAAAAACTGCATTCATTCATCCTTTTACTGATACAGGATTATTTTATTCAGTGTAGTGGTTGCTAATTCTAAAATTAGCAAAGTATTAAGTTTTCCACTGCTTTGTTCTTTAAGTGATTTGAGTTTTGAGGCCAACTTTAAGTGTGTGCTTTTTCATGTAGAGCACACCACATCCTGAACACTTTCTTTTCGCATCCAATATACATGCATTTTCCCCTTCATATGCAGTTTGGTTTAGATTAGCAATTCGATGCTTGCACAGTGTCTAACAGCAAAGTTAGAAAAATACACTTTTCCAAAAATGTTTTAACAATGGAAAATTTTGAAGATAGAAAATGTTACGTACTAGTTTAATGCTAATTTACTGTTTAAAATATGCATTTAAGAACTTCTGAACTCTTTCTTCTACTAGAACTTCATGAATCCACATGGGTGTAGTTTAGGTCTGTTCTGTCTTGCTGTGTTCTGCTTCTTAATAAACACAGATAGTTTACTAATAAATAGGGCAATTCTTGTGCTGTCAGATTTTCTGGTTAAAAACCCAGTATATGTCATTGGGTAGTACACTTGATGACATGACTGATTTTTCTGTCTAAAATAATGTCATTTCTAACAAATACTTCTAAAAATGGGAATTTTTTTACATATATCGCTTTGTTTTCCCCCGCTGTCTTAAGGTCCAGCCACTACAGAGCACTGTAGGACTTGCAAAGGGCCTGGCTCGTCATTCAGTTTTAAGCCTAATACTAAAGCCTGGTGAGAGAAAGTCTGTCAAAGTAAAGTTCACTCCAGTTCTTAATAAAACTGTTTCATCATTAATTGTTGTCAGGTATGACAGATGTTTCTGAAATGTGTGTGAGTGTTTCTGATGTTTTTTATTTATATGTAAGATAATACTTGAGATCAGCTGTCAATAAGAAACTATTGCTTTTAGAAGAATAATTGTAGAAGATAACTGGAGAAAGATTTACTTTAAATGTAATTGTGATATGTTTTATAGTAGTTAAACTGTATTCAGTATATACTTTATAATGTAAATATATAATACACTGTTACACTTAACACAGAATTACAGAATGATTTGGGTTGGAAGGGACCTTTAAAGGTCATCTAGTTCACCCTCTCCTGCAGTCAGCAGGGACACTTCAACTAGATCAGTTTGATCAAAGCCCCATCCAGCCTGACCTCGAATGCTACCAGGGATGGGGCATCTCCTGCTTTTCTGGGCAACCTGTGTCAGTGTTTCACCACTCTCACCGTAAAGCATTTCTTCTTTATATCTAGTCTGAATCAGCCCTCCTTTAGTTTAAAACCATTACCCCTTGTCCATGCACTACGGGCTGTACTAAAAAGTCTGTTTTCATCTCTCTTATAAGCCCCCTTTAAGTGTTGAAAGGCCACAATCAGGTCTCCCTGCAGCCTTCTCTTCTCCAGGCTGAACAGCCCCAATTCTCTCAGCCTGTCATCATAGGAGAGGTGCTTCATCCCTCTGATCATTTTTGTGGCCCCTCTCTGGACCTGCTCCAACAGGTCCATGTCTCTCCTGTGCTGAGGGCCCCAGAGCTGGGTGCAGCACTGCAGGTGGGGTCTCACCGGAGCAGAGCAGAGGGGCGGAATCACCTCCCTCGACCTGCTGGCTGCACTGCTTTTGATGCAGCCCAGGTTGACTTTCTGGGCTGTAGTGCACATTGTCAGCTCACGTCCAATTTTTCATCCACCAATGCTTGGAGACTTGAATTCTTAAATACATACTACGCTACTTTGAAAGTAGGGACTCTAGTTACGTATAGATGCCATTTGCAAGATCAAGCTGCAGTGCAAGTTTAATCTTTCTAGTAAAGATGTCTGAATAATCGTTTCACTTTTGCATCAGGTGTGATATATTAATATGATGTTGAAATACTAGCTAACTAGTACTACTTTTGCATCAGGTGTGATATATTAATATGATGTTGAAATACTAGCTAACTAGTACTACTTTTGCATCAGGTGTGATATATTAATATGATGTTGAAATACTAGCTAACTAGTACTTCATTGGGGTTTATATTTGTGTGCTGTGTTGTGAATTATGTTCTTGTCTTGCAAACGTTTTGTTTGAGACTCCCACTATTTACTTCCATATTGTGGGGAATTAATTATCTGTGGAACTGGTTGTATTTCTGTCCTCCAGATTTGTGATACAACTTTGTAGTCTGTAGAGAAGCTTGCAAGAGCAATAGGCTGCATGATCCTTTTATGAATGTTTCCCCTTTTTCTTTCTACACAGAAATAATTTGACTGTAGTAGATGCCATAATGGTACACGGCCAAGGAACGACTGAGAGCTTGAAGGTTGCAGGCAAACCTCCTGGTCCAGGAAGTTCTTTACGCTTTAAAATCACAGAAGCATTATTAAAAGACTGCTCAGAAAGTGAGTACTTCTTGAGCTACTGTGCTGAACAGAAAATAAATTACATTTTACATGTTCAACTTGAAATGTGTGGAAGTACTTCTAATGCTCCAGAAATTTAATTCCTTTAAATACATTAAAAATGCTTATTTACTGAGGCAGAAAATGAAATATTTTACCTTTTTAATTTTAGTGTGAAAATTAGGAAAAACAAAGCAAAAGCAGGTCTTGATCCACTAAAATTCAAGGTAGAGGAGGTGAAGATCCTAGAGCATTTACTAGGATAATTTCTGATTCCTAAATTGAAGTCAAATTGGGTCACAGATGCAACTTCCTGTGTATTTTTTTTTTTTTCTCCCCTCACACCTTCAGAATTTTATGCTCATAGCCAACAGGGAAAAAGGTGTAGGGTATGTTCCGTGATGAAAATTAAATTGCAGCCAGTTTCTACTCTGGGATCAGAGGTGTTCTGCTCTGTGGCCCCAGGCTTGCTTCTGGGAGGAGACCTTATAGTAGCTGTATTATCAAAGGAACCGGTAAAAAGGTTTAGTTGTATCTGCTATTAAAATCTGCTTTGCTATTTTGTGGTTTTCCAGACATATTTGTCAGGTGCCATGTTAATTATTATCGGAGATTATTCTGCTTTTTTTGAGGGACGAGTAAGAAAACTTTGAGTAAAGCTTAGTCATTACCTCTCACATGTTGTGGTTTAGGGATTTTTTTTTTTGCTAATAAGGTACGTGTAGCTCAGGCACGGGTTTCATTCTTGAGACACAAAAAAAAGTTTTAATTCTCCTCACGCTGGAACTTTTCATGGAATATCACAACACTAAGCAGGACATCAAAGAACTTTACAGCCCGGATAATTTTTTTTGTGAGGCAGCAGCGCTGTCAGAGTTTTGGGCTTTGTGTTTTTCCCTGATGAGTTAGAGGGCTCTGTAATTGTACAAGTGATGAGAATCTGGCTGCAGAGATGGGTTCCTGCAGGTTACATTAAGGTTTCCATGGGCCTTGGTAGTCCCCTTTCCGGCTGCAATACTGACAAGAGCTCTCTTCTGCTGTAGAATGTGAATATAGTGAAGGATAACTGTTTAGCACGACGCTAACCACTTTCTGCTGTTTGATTCTAGAAATGAAATACAAAGAACCAAATTTCACACTGAGAAGAACATTTAAAGTGGAAAACACAGGGCAGCTGCAGATTAATGTGAAAACTGTGGAAATCAGTGGCTATACATGTGAAGGATATGGATTTAAAGTAGTGAACTGTCATGAGTTTGCACTAAGTGCCAATGGTTCTAAAGACATCGTCATATTGTAAGTGGTTTTT
Source organism: Falco cherrug (assembly GCF_023634085.1). Taxonomy (NCBI): domain Eukaryota; kingdom Metazoa; phylum Chordata; class Aves; order Falconiformes; family Falconidae; genus Falco; species Falco cherrug. The sequence goes on along the minus strand of NC_073698.1, from coordinate 70,877,852 downwards.
CTTACATCTAAGGGGAGTCTTGCATTAGGAATTCTGTATACCTAATTCTGTTTCGTGGGAAAGCTATAGGTTAAATTCTGAGGTTTCTTTACTTAAACTTTGAGGTTTTGAGGGTTGTTGGGTTTTTTACAACTTAAAACATAACGTTTTTCTCTCTTCTTGCAAACACTGTTAACTAGGTTTTCATGACTGACTCTAGTATTACTTTTATTCCTATACAGTAAGTATAACTTACTGAGTTGTAATAGTGATGTTACATGGCTTTTTATAAATTTCCTTCATTTGGATTGTGAATGCACATGAGATCTAGATTTACATATGTTTGGTGCATTGCAGTATATAGAAAAGAGTCTGTAGTCTAGGAATTATTATTGTAATGCACAGCATTTTAGTCTTGACCATTTTGTCCGTTGCCATAACGATAGTGATTGTTGAATTCTGACAGTTTTTATTGTAAAAGATTTAGGCACCAAACAATGATCTTTTAAAACGGCTTGGATGTAAAGTTAACTATTCAGAATATGGTATCTAAAAAGTTCAGTAGATGATTCTGTTCTGCAGAAGGATGTACAAAATAACTGCAGACAGTGAAACTTCACTGGTTTTTCTGCAACAGTCTTAGTCTGTGGTGAAACAGGAGTGTAGCAGTGATGTTTTTGAAAAGGCATGCAGTTGTGAATTAAAGATGAAATGTTTAAAAACTATAGCTCACACAGCGGTTATTCCATTGCTTGCTTACAGCTGCTGTTAATTTTTTACTGCATTCATAGTTTTATTTTAACAGATTTGGTCAAAAATTAATTTCAGTCATAATATATCTTCATATGGTATATCGGGGTAATCTAGTATCAGAAGTGTTACGCATAAGTGTTTATGAACTTAGTCAAACACATCTTGAGGTATTTGAAAGATACTCGTAAGTATTTTTAGGCTAACTGCATGGATGATTATTGGTTGTATTAATAAGGCTATTTGTTACAAATGTTTGATTGAAATGCCAGTCATGGCAGTAATGGATGGAGTTCTTTTGGGTTTTTTTAAAGTTATAAATAATATAACTTACTTCAAACTTCCATACTTTCCATATAAAAAGTTCTAATGTGCTTTACTTTGGTTTCAGGTTTACACCTGATTTCACTGCTTCCAGAGTCATACGTGAATTAAAATTCATCACTGCAGGAGGCTCTGAATTTGTATTTGTCTTGAATGCATCCCTTCCATATCACATGTTGGCAACATGTGCCGAAGCGCTACCCAGGCCCAACTGGGAACTGGCACTGTATATAATCATCTCAGGAATAATGAGGTAGTGTGGATGCGTGTGTTCTTACCAGTATATGTGCGCAAACTACCCCTGCTTGAATATAGGTTACAGAGAAGTATATGTGTATTCAGGCTATAATTGGTGTAAAATTAAATGGGCTGAGGTCTAAAGGGACAAAAAAATTAATAAACGCTCATATGGATTGAGTGTGAACAGTTTAAGGCTGAGAAGTACTGACTTTCTGCTCAAATTGAGGATAAAAAAATATACTTCTTGCTTGGGCCTATTTCCTTAAGTGAGTTGCATACTCCTGTTAACCCTGGTAAAGTATAGGGTTTTTTTCAATAAATAATTGAGCCAAACTTGAATCAAATTAGGTATTAAAGCACTGCTGACCATGAATTCCCATAGAAATTTAAGCATCCTCCTGGAGTATTGTGCTTTAGAGAGATATGAGGCAGTGACTGTAATGAGCTTAGCAGATGCCTTGGATGAATTTAACTTTGCTGCCACTTGTATGTGACAGACAACTGGTGATACTAATAATGGGATTTCTGAGAACTGAAGAGTATTGTTTGCAACACTGCACACTCGGAGGTTATGTAGTAGCATATTAATACACTTTTTTCTCAGCAAACAGATGTGTGTTAGCTATGACTGTTTAAAATAGGCGTTGAAAATTGCACTGCATTGTCCTAGTCTTAACTTCTACCTATCTTTATTTATTTGAAATCTGAGGTTATAAACAATGTGTCCCTGCCCACCTCTTTGTGGTGAGATACTTTTCCCCACTGCTTTTACCCAGAGAAAACCCTAGCATAGAAACTTCTCAGTATAGATTGTTACTTATCAGTAACAACACATGCTTAATGTTAAGCTTGTATCGCAGTGAGAGATGGAGTGCTGCTCTAGATGCCTGTGATGAAAAAGTGCTTTTTCTGTGTGCTGCAAATCCAAAGCACTATCACAGATTTGTAATATTCCTCCTTTTTTTTTTTTTTTTTTTTTTTTTTTCATTTTAAGACACTGGCTTTTCCATTTTGTAGTACTATGTTTTGTAAATGTTCGGTTAGGCTGCCTTTCCTTCTAGGCATTGATAAAAGAAATTGAGAAGATAAAGTTACAGCCTGCTGCTTTTTTTATTATTTTTTAATTATTATTTTTCAGCACTTTCCTAAGTAATGCAGTGTTGCTTAGGAAACTGTATTTTCCTGACTAACAGGAAAATTATTGTTACTTAGGAAACTTTGTTTCCTCACTAACACTGTGTTACTTAGGAAAGTGCTGAGTGAGTACTTACGTGGCTTTCTTCTGTATATTTGCTAGAAATTTGTAAGATTAGTTTCACTTTATTTTATTGACAGAGTGAATAATGGTTGGCAGCTCAGGGGTGTAGTTTGCTCAGATAAATCTGTGTGTCCTGTATTTATTAGTTAGACTTTACAAAAATACAAAATCCGAATCCTTTCCCTCACTATTTTTCCTACAAGTACAAAACATACTTCTTAGCAGCAAACTAGAGAAGAGTGCTAATGTGACCATTTCATAATACTCCAAGGATCCTGCGCATAGACAGCCTCAAACTCCTGTAGGTGTTTGCTAGTTGCCACTAAAACAATACTTCCTTGTTGTTGCAAAGCTATCCTTAATTTCTAGGAACAAACAAGCCCAAGAGTTTGCCTAGTTTCTATTCTTAATTTGATAAGATGGTGTTTATTGTTACCTTCCCTGAAACACTATTGTTTTGGATTGTTACCATACTTGTGGCTCCAAATTTTGAAGTTCAACTTGATAGGATATGTAAAAACACAACAAAGGAGCTAGTCCTTTTTGTGAAGAACTTACCAACTGGGCATATGTGTGCTCCCAGGTGAAATCACGAGGGGAAAGAGGGATGTACCAAGGTCATGGGTGTCTAGACTGTGTTACTCCCTGCTGTCTGGTGGTCCTCACACTAATTTGTCTTGCAATTTAAATGACATGAACACTTCAGGCTAGTTACTTTTTTCAATAATAATTTTTTTAAAAAGCAAAAAAAAATCACCACTGCTCCCACCACCACCACCATACCAAAACCAGAAAATGCAATTAAAAAGACCACAAAACAAGATTTGTTCTGTTTTTCACTTAAAATCTGGTATTCATTTATCAAAGCACTGAAGTTGGCTTATGTGGAGGGAGTTGAGTCCTTACCCAGAGAGTGGCAGAGAAGCCCTCAGGGTGACCTTTTGCTGCAGCCTGCCCTGTCCGACCTCTGTGGAACCCAGCACTGATACCGCGAGGGGAGTGCTGTGGCACCCAGGGAGGGACAGTGCCACCCAGCCCACCAAAGCCCTGGGCACTCCATCCCAAGTTTGTGTAGCGCCGTGGTGGTAGAGATGTGATGCTCTTGTTGGTATTGTTCCTGTGAAACCTTCCAATACATCACAGATTAAAATTAACAAGTGAAGGAGATTATTCTTACATCCCAAAGTGGCGCCCAAGGCAAGGACTACTCTTGAGTAACAGTTTGTGTAAGCTTGTCTGAAAAATTCCCCTATTTCCTTAACTTTTCTGTTGCTTGTTAACGTTTTGGATGAAAATTATCTTTTCTACCTGCTGCCATCTGGTTGTGCATGTAGAATCCTTCTTAATCCCCAGGGCAGGGAAAAAACACTGATAACCAGCTATCAACAGCTGGCTTGGTCTCCAGAGTTTCTTGTATTTTTGGTAATAGTTAAAATTTGAAATAGGATATCTAGACTAGATTCTTTTAGCTAAAATTAAGCAAGAGGTATCTCATCCTTTTGTGTGAATTGATGCTGGTTTTCAAAACATTTGGCTTAAAAGAACTGGCAGTCAGAACGGGAGAGAACAGAAACTGAAGTTGCTAATTTAACGTTCTTTTCACATAAACTTTCTAGGGTAATAGGCAAGGCAAGCTTTAGTCATCGCCATTGTGTCTCCTCCCTCTGAAACCCCCACCTGTTAGAAGATGAAATCTGTAGCAGTGTGATGGAGGTCTCTGCAGTGGTTTTATTGCTTCATTCAAAAATATAGTTCACTGCAGTGCGTTATGTAAGTGGAGAACTCCCAAACACGGTATTGCAGCAGATGCAGTTAGTTGTAAAACTTGAAATAATGCTCTTAAATTTTACTTCTCTGAGCAGCAGTAAAATTCTCTGCACAGGGTCTCTGCTTTTAAAATGAAATTGCACCAACGAGCTGTGAGAGCTGCTGACCACTTGGATGCCATTTTAGTATCTTAATTATATTTCCTCTTTTACTTTTGAATTAATATTCTTGGCAACTGCGTGTCAGACTTGCATCTAGCTTCCATTCTCGGGGTTAGTGCCATGTATATCATGCTAGACTTGTGTGGTTCATGTTTCTATCCGACAGAGTTGTGGTTTGGATGCAATTTTCAGCTTTTCAGTACAAGATACAAACTTTTTTTCATGTGTGATTAGATTCATTAACCATAAAATGTTCCAAATTAAGAAATACTTAGATGACTGCCTCTCTTCTCTGTAGTGTACTCTTCCTCTTGGTAATTGGAACAGCCTATCTAGAAGCTCAAGGAATATGGGAACCATTTCGGAGACGCTTGTCCTTTGAGGCCTCAAACGCTCCTTTCGATATGGGAAGGCCACTTGATCTCAGGAGAATAGTTGGAATTTCATCTGATGGAAAGTACGTATACATTTGGGGGGTTCGTGAGATGTTTTCATCTTTTTTTCCTCTTTAGTTATAAGGCCAGTAAGAAAGTAATACTGCTCTTTAGAACAGGTGAATGAATAAAGATCCTTCCAGTTACTTATAAAAAAGATGGCTTCAGTAAAAAGTTGGATTTTTGTGATTGTGAGGAATATGCATCTTTTGGAAAGAAAGAAAAAAACCAACCAAAACCAAACCCTGTCAAGTTTCCTGTTACTATTCTTGAAAATGAAAGGTATGGACTGCAGAAAAATTGCAGGCCAGAAGTTCCTCCCTTTTGGTGTCTTAAGTTAAAAAAAGATCTTCTCCTTTCAGTGTTTCCTCCAAGTACGTTGACTCATTTTACTGTGTTTTTGTTCATACGTATAGCAGGCAAGTGAGCAGGAAACGGTAAAGGCTACTGACTTGTCAAACAAGTTTTCGGCTCTTTTGTTGGTTATACACCAAGAACCAGTGTAGTTCAGGGTTTCTTTTGGACATAGTGGTGGGTTTTTTTCATGTGGAAGATGGAAACATTGTAAAGTATATGACAACACTTTTTGTTCTTCCAGTTTGAATGCGCTTGGATCAGATTCAAATCAGAGTTCATCCAGAGGGATCTATGGAGCAGGCAGTTCGTCTTCACGATCCAGTGCAGGGAATCATAAACAATGCAGTGCAACAGCACACCTTCACAGCAATAGAAATGCACCTGATGTTGAAAACATCAAATCCAAAAACAGTTCCAGCATACCTAATAGGACTTCAGCACAAGCGGCTTCCATGCAGTCAGTGAACAGAGCGGGCCCCTTCCCCTTGGATTCAGGTGCCGCGGCTCAGAGTCATGCCGCGGGCAGAAAAGCCAAGGGGATGAGGCAGAGCCAGCAGCCGACGCAGCAGCAGCCGCCAGCTTTGGCAGAGCAGCCCCTCCAGCAACCCCCAGCATCCGGGCCCCAGCAGCAAGAGCAACAGACTGAAAGTGCTTTGCCACAGCTACCGCTGCTCAGCCCACCTCATGGCGAGTGTGCCAGCAGCAGAAGGCACAGCTCGGAGGATTCAGATCTCACTGGGCTCATAGAAACTATGGAAAAAGACTTTGACCACCCAGAATCCCCTTCCCCAGATGTGTTTACAGAGCAGCCCCCATCTCCACTAGCAAAAAACAAAGGTAATACAATTCTGCTTTTTTTTTTTTTTTTTTTAACAGGATGATTCATTATGTAAGCCAAGAACAAGATTTAATCAACTGTAAAGGTCATGTTTTCATAGCACGGAACGTGATAGCTTCTCAGCTGTTCCCTGCCCTGCTGTATGGGCCTGTGTCTTGAACACTTCCTTTATTTCATGGCACTGAAGTTCTCTGTGCAGTGCTAGGTTGTAATTCTTAATGCAAAAGTTCTGGAACATTTTGATATAAGCAAGCGTGGATATTTAGACATCTGACCCTCTGAAGAGGAGACATGCTTTTGGTTGCTACTCCTTTGTCTTTGGGTTAGCATCCCTCCCTCCCACCTCCATCATCTGTGCTTGGGACTGCGGGTTGAGGAAAGGAAAAGGGAGCTGTCCTGGTGTATTATGGAAACCGGGACAGGGAGAAAGGCAGGAGGGAATGAGAGAGAGAGAGATGGGTAAATCCCTGTGGTATTGTTTGGGAATGGAATTCTTCATGCCCAGACTTGCAGTTCTTGAAAATCCTTGATGTCAGGTGGTCAGCAAATTAATATGACACCTGTGTTTATAAGTTGCATTCATCTTTGCATGAGCTTAGAGCTGAGTTTGAATTGTTTATGCACCTTCTCAATTGTCTAATGCTTGAAAGAACGTACTGATTTTTGTAGATTAGATGCATTCAGACTTTTAACATTGTGTCATTTATTTTCCTTCTTAAAAATGCTTTCTCAGAGTATAACTTCTAATCATGCTGTTTGTATTAGCCATTTCAGTTGTGTCCCAGAGTTATGTGGTTATAAATGTAATGTTTTATTTCTAAGTCATTTTTTTCACTTTTTTCTAACAATGCTATTGTACAGAAATGGTACTGATACTTGTTGCTTATTTGAGAGGAAGTTAAGAAAATGAATGATGGGAGGGCACATAAACCCTGAAGCACCTGTATGATCACACTCCACCAAAGAGGAAAGCTTCACTCTTTTAAGTAGTGACGAGCAGAAAGTTTTTAATTAGTTCAGAGTGGATGTGGTGATGTATCTGGACTTTCCAAGTGGAGACTCTGAAGTGATGAGAGCTTTTGGGATCCTGCTGAAATACACTACTTTTTCTGGGCTGTTCTTTTTCAGTTTAGACAAGGGGCTGTGGGTGGGGGAATTAATCTTTAAGAGAGTTATTACCAGTTCGTCAGGTATTCATTCCATGAAAGCTAAATGGTACTTAGCAAATGACATGGCTGTAGGTGAGTTTCATGGGCAGCATCTGTGTTAGCAAGTAGTGTGGTATTGGAGCTCTGGAAAGCAAAATGCCTGGTAGCGAGGGTACGATGTCCTCATGGGGCATGTCCAAGTGGATTTATGGTGGTAAATCAGCTCCTGTACTGAATGCCTGAAAGGGCTGGGACCACTTCTGGAGTGCATCTCCCATCTGTAGTTCAACCTAAACCCAAACCAGCTCTTCCACTCAGGTACTGCCGCGCAGCGTGGCTGCTGCACGGCAGGGAGAGACCACTGAGCTTGGTTTCAAAAGCCTATTCCTGATCCAAATGATGTGGTGTACCTATGGTAACATTTTTGTACCTATAGCAGTTTCTAGCAGTCTGTGTGTTGGGAACTTGTCTTAGCAAATAGTTGCTTCTAAGTGTTGATTACATTTTTCAGCTATATTTAAATAATTTTCTTGAGATGGGTGCTTCTATTGATTTGTCTATCCAATGATAAATTACTTAGCCCTTAATCACTTACATGGGTTCCATTTTTTGGCATTACTTTCCTGTTTTTTCACTTTCTTCTGATTACAAATTCATTCAGATAAATTTACTTTTTTCCTCCTGTTACGGAGGCTTTGCATCATCTGTGCTTTGACATGGTATATGGAATATTTAAACATACTCTGTATTGCAAAATCTATTATGAATGTTACATTTTGCAATCCAGATAGTTCTATTGACCTCTTCATTGTCTTAGATCAATGAGTCAGATGTATGCATGTAGACTTCTTTTTTAAAGACTTGTAGACAAGTTTTAGAAAAAACCCCAACATTATAAGCTGTAACTTGGCTCATAAAAGCTCAATGCATCAAATAAAACTTGCCCGTTTCCATTGCCCTCTTTAAAAATGTAAAACCATAGAGGAAGTTCCGTTATCTGTCTGGATCTACATACACACGCTGGTATTTTCTTTAGATAAATAGCTACAGCTAGTCACAAACTTGTGCAGAAGCAGCAGCTTCTGGGCTGAAGCTGGTGGTCCCAGCATCCTGGGCAGGGTTCCCGTCTTTATAGTCTTCTCTTTCAGCTTGCTAATACTTGGGCCCTAGCAGACTGCTGTGGAGGCTGTATTAGATTTTTGTTAAGCAGCTGCTTTATGTTACATTGTTATGTCATGATAACATTTTATGTAGATTTTTCTAGTGATGAATATTAAACTGTTTGGCAGTCCTGAACGTAGACTAAGTGTGAAGCAAGTCTTAGAACGAAGCCTTCTGAGGCAAGAGCAGAATACCCCCAATAAGCCGAAAGCCAACCTTCAGAAAATTTGTGTACAAAGATCTACTTCTATTTACACTTTCATTTGCATTCACGCTAAAAAGAATATTATCTCTGATTTTGTTGTTCTTGATACTGAAAACATTGCTAATAAGCCTAAAAAAACCCAAACCGTTTGAAGGCACGGCCCTTTAATATGTATCTGGCATTTGCCAAAACACTGAAGGCAAAATTATGATTTGGTACAAACTTTACCTGAGGGATGTTTTGCCAAATGAAATACAACAGCTATCGTTTTGCTTCCAGACTTAATTCCAACTTGTGCGGGTACAAATCCCAGAAGAGGCTGAATCCACGTAGCGCAGGTTGAGCCTTTACTTGAGTGAACCTTTAAGTCCATCCTGGAAGCTGTGCGCAGGCACTGTGTGGCTTAGAAGTGAGAATGCTTAGTCTGAAGGGCAGTGTCGAAGATCTGACTGGTAAAGGCATATATTACATCTAATGAAAGACATAAGAATATGCAAATGCTGTCATCCTGTAAGAGAATAACAAGAGGTCATGGTAAGATGATGGTGACTCCACATACACACATGCATAGTTTCTCTGTATTGATGCTTTTTTTGATAACTTTTTTACTCCCCAGGAGCTAATCCTGCCTATTTTGCAAGCCAGGGCCTTGGACTTTGGACTGTAGCCTTTGGACTACATTATGCTACATTTTGGTTAGCCTATAGAAATTGCAGGAAAAACATAATCCGTTGTTGAAGTAGCATTATTTATTTATGTGTGGATTGCTGTAAGAAAATTTATTAAAAATCCCCTGGAGTGTTTTAACACATTGTTTTTCTGTAACACTGTGTCAAGCCAAACTATTTTACAGTCAGCTTAGTCTCTTAGAATAGTCTACTCTGAAAGAATAAAATATTTGAAGAGGAGAAATTATACTTGGGTGTGAATTTTTCAGGTTTTTGGGGGTGTTTGGTTTTTTATATCTCTGCTAGACATATACTATTAGTGATTTTTCTTACTGCAAGTTACTGTTGGTTTTTTTTTTTAACAGACAAACATGCTAATAATTTCTGTTCTTCATTTGTTCGGACGATAAAGCTTGTACCAACTTCTGAAGCTCATGTTTAAATCTAGTCTTACATGAACTGTCAAATTGGATTCTAAGGAATGCCAGGATCCAAGCAGAGAAGAATCATAGGTAGCCAGGTGCCCACTGTCTACAGAGAAGCAGTGGAGGTAGGGGATCAGGAGCATAAATCCAAAAGCGGAGATCAGGATTCTTCGGGATTGATTCTGTTGCTCACATTTGATGTGAAGTGGCTGTAAACGGTTGGTATATCAGACAACAAACTTCACAGGCTTAATCATGCGAGTTAGCCTCCAAAATGAAGTGAGCTAGCCCATCTCCAAGTACTGCTGCTGAGAATCTGAAGCATCCTTATCTCCCTAGGGAAAGGGAAAACACTTCAGCGCAAGGCTAAGCCACAGAAGAAGCGGGAAGAAAAGGACAGAAGAGGGAAAGGAAAACAACAGGAGGATGAACTGAAAGATTCCTTGGCAGATGATGACAGTTCTTCAACCACAACTGAAACCTCCAACCCAGATACAGAACCACTTCTCAAAGAGGTACGGCACTGCTCATGAAAGGAGTCTCTTGTGTAGCTAGTGTGTCACCTGTTAGAGTAGGAATGCAGCCTCTTCCCCCCACCCCACCCCCAGCTTTCATATAATACCTAGCAAAGGAAGACTGTTAATTAAAAAACATCTTTTCCATTCCTTGTCTTCACTTCTCTATAAAATGTGCTCCTCTGTGAGTGTGAACGTGCTTGAGTCATACAGTGTCAGGACTGACAGTGACTGGCTGTGGCTTGAACTGGCCAGGTGTTGTCAGCAGCCCTGTGGTGATGGCCTCGCCAGCTCCTAGCCTGTTTGTTTTGCAGAATAAAACACCAGAGTATGGACACTAATTTTACTCGATAATTAAGGTATATGCTAAAACCATTCATGTCATCAGTTACAAAGGGTCAGTTTACTGGTGGTGACTCGTCAGCAGGTAGTTAAATTACCTTTGACAATTCCCCCACCTTTCTTTTACTCATTTGGCTTACATGCTTCTAGGTAATAAACTAAAGCTCTAACAATTTGGTAGTGGTCAGGTTGCCATATTTTGTCCTGAAGCATGTGCTAGGGAACCAAAAAAAGCAAAGGTAATCGCAAGGAGAAGAAAACCAAGCCTAAATTTTGACATGTCTTAAATTTGAACTTTGGAAAAAAGATAGGGATTCTAGGTGGGGGAAGAAAGAAATCAATGTAATATATTTTAAAAGCAGCAGTTTAGTAAGTTTCCATTTGAAAATCACCTTTGATTTTTCAGGATGGCTATTTGACAGTATACTTGGATTCAGAAAGTATTAGAAGCGTGGTTAAAAAAAATATAAACTGAGTGGTGAAGTTGCTCATATTCTTTGCTTTGTTGAAGAGTGTTTTAGACAGCCTGCACTGTGTACGACAGATGCAGTATAGGTCTCAGTACAGAGCTAGCATCTTCTGAAGTAGAATTGGAGACTGTGTTTGCAAACATCAGATCTGCTTGATGCATGTTAGTATTTCAATTTCTACTCTTCCAAATAGGAAAAAATAGATACCATGCTTTATAGGTATACTCATTAAGTAGTGAAAATAGACCTTCTATGCTGCAAAAACGCTCGTGTTTTCAAATAGCATTTTTTCCTCAGCCCTATTTAGACTATGTATGTTGTGATGCAAGAGGGACTTTACTTTTCATTAATATTAACGTGTTATTATAATGTCTTTTATAGGAGCCTGAAAAACAAAAGGGAAAAGTTATACCAGAAAAACCTGAAAATGAAACAGTCCAAGTAAAACAGAAAACTAAAAAACTGCTAGCAAGTATCAAGAAAGAAATCCCTGTAGATGTGAAAAGCAGGTATGTGTAACAAAGGCTCTTTAGCAGGGAAGGCTTTGTGCTTGAAGGGAAGGTGGGTTGATAAAAGTCTGTGTATTTGGCTGTTGTGGCTGCCAGTCTGGCTAATGCCAACAGCAGATACCTTTAAGCAGCTTTCTCTTCCTTCCTGTTGTCAGGGAGTGCCTGAAGTGTGTAAATAATAAATTATTTGATAGGAAATACAGCTAAATCCAGAGAAGAAAAATCAGTTAAGCAATGTTAAGCATTTTGTAACAGGTATCACATACACAAAATAGGGTTAATGTTTCTACAGGGGTTTCTAGTGGCTGTGCAGTAAGCCAGCGCTAACATGAGTGCCTTTAGTTGCCCTTGGTGAAGTGACAGCCATGTAATTTCCTTTTTTTGTATCGCAGAGTAAGATCAGAGTCTTGGATATGTTATTAAAGGAGGCTGCTGCTGCTGGCAGTCCCTTTCCTTTACTGGCAGGTGGTTGATTGCAGATGATAGAAAGGGGAAAAATGAAGAACCTACTATATCTGGTTCATTCTGAAATAGTATTCCAAAATTCTGAAGTCAGATCAGTATCCAAGTGCCACAAAAGTAAACTACTGGACCGAGGCATTGTATATTTGCTTGTGTTTTCCCTGTTGCTGTAATTAATACTGGACTAACTGGATAAGTAACTAGTATAAATTAATTTTCTTCACAGTATTTCTGAAAACACTGCCTGGCAAAGTCTCCTCCGTAGTGTATTTATTCTTACATTAACTACTTGCCCTTATCATATAAATCACAAGTTCACTACATGTGACAATATTCAAAGGCCCCATGAGAGCTGGTTTGGAATTCTTCTGCACAAAATGGATAAAATAGTTCTTCCCAAGAAAGTTTGAGACATGTAATCAAATAGCTTGAAAAAAAGAACAATATATGGCCAAAGGGTTTTTGTGGTGGGTTTGAATAGTTTTATGCCATCAACTAAAAGATGATCCTGTACATTCAGGGCAATAGCATATCAGGAGCATGTGATCTAACAGGAGTGTGTGGGGACAGACTGCCCGTTGCCATCTCTTGTTGCCTGTATATAATCAAGCAGGTTTTGTAATCCTGGAGCTCCAGGATGAAAGTTTCTCCTGGAAGGTAAGCGAGCACTAATAAATGTGTGGGGCAGTATGGGTAGAAAATGAGCTAGGGCTAGGAAGGGTGGAGTTGCATATAGGAGAAATCCAAAACTCTGCTTATGTCTAGCTTGGAAGATGAGCACAAGTTTGACATAAGGAAGCTGCAGGAGACCAGTCTTTTCCAAGACCGTATGGCGCACATATACGTACATGTATAAAATAAAAATAAAAAATCTTCTCTTCAGCACTTCAGAGAGCTTAAAAATAAGTGGATCTCTGTTTTCATTTAGTTCCTTGGAATTGTCTTATACTCCCCCGCTGGAAAACAAGCAGCGTAAAGCCTTTCCATCCAAGATGTCTACACAGCACCTCTTGACGAATGGGTCTAAATCAAGAAACCTCCCCAAAATGAGAGGTAGTGTGAGGCTATATTTTATGAATACCTTGGGAGTTTTATTCAGCTGTTTGTAACCCCTCTTGAGTGTTTTGTTCTAAGTCTGGTGTGCGAAGAAAGCTGCTCAGTTTACTATCCACAGACTGGCTTTTCTTCTTTTGTTTTCATAGGTCCGAACAGTAAGTTAATGGAGAGCAGGCCATCAGTATTAGCAAAATTTCTCCCCAGTGGTTCTGGACAGGAGCTAGGAAACACCAGCAGCTCAGAAGGGGAAAAGGATTCTCCACCACCGGAGTGGGACTCTGTGCCTCTTCACAAAGCTGGCAGCTGTAAGTAATCACTACAAGACAACAGAATTAGTCATCTGGAATGCGTATCTATAGGTAGGCTTGGTCTGTTTGCGGGTCTTCCTCTTTTTTTTTTTTTTTTTTTTTTTTTAAATTGCATAGTTGTGTTCCCATTTTCTGCTGTAGGCCTGATATTGATAGCATCTGGTACAATTTGGGAGGTTTGAAAACCACGTGGGCAGAACATGGGCTGTTCTGCAGTTCTTCAGAGATGAACAGGATTCAGAAACTGCCGGGGAAATTGAGGAAATGAGAATTATCACTCGAAAACAAAATGTATTTTTACAGCAGAAGAAGTTTTGCTTGGTCAAGTCTGCTGCAGCCAAAGTTGAAACTAATTAAATGATTTGTCCTTGAGAAGGAACAATGAAAATGCCTTAATGCAGCGGTTAGCGTGGGACACTATTATAAGCCTTTTGGTTGCATTGTAAGTCCCTTGTGTGGGAACCGAATCACCTTCCTCTTGGTTGCATGTGAACATAAAGTCATCCTTCTCCATGGCGCTCACTTATCTTCTGTACAGATCAGTTTATCTTGGTGCTTTTATTGCAGTATGGTCTCTCTGAAAATAGGTGGTAAACCTGAGTGACGATGGGTGGGGGTAGAGAAGGAGCTATTTCTTCGATCACTTTGATCACTTCGATCACAGCCTTTGTCATAATTCTTCTCTTTGAACAGAAGGGATAGCAGAAGGTGGGGAAGCCTCTGTTGCAATGTAAATACTACAGGAAGATGTGTCGTATTTCTCTTTGTAGCTACGGACAACCTTTATAAACTCTCTCTGCAAACCCTGAACGCAGATGCTTTCCTGAAACAGCGACAGCCCTCGCCAACACCCGCCTCTCCATCTCCTCCTCCTCCTCCTCCCGCATTGTTTGCATTTGGGCCACGAGGAGGCACTTACAGCAGCATTGTGAACAGCAGCTGCAGCAGGTGAGTCCAGACCAGTACCTCCTACTGATTTCCCGAGCACAGGACGCCTGTTGAACCCATGTGCTTCACACAGTGCATCTCCCTTTTCTCAGAGCCATTTCCTCTTCCCATGGGAACTGTTTTTGCAGATAACACTGTGCATATCTTACCACTCTATCTATATTTTTCTGGGGTTTCTTACAACTTGGTAGATTGGAAAAATGTACAATTACATGAACTGTTGAACTGTTGTTAACATTTTCATGAATGCTATCTTAAGTTGCTGCTGTTTTTTATCAAACTGCTGAAGTCCAAAACCTTACTTTTTTTTTTTTACTTTTTTTTTTTTTCAAGTGAAACGAAAAGCAAGCAGCCTAACGGTACTAAGCATAAGCTGGCAAAGGCAGCTTCTCTTCCAGGCAGGAATGGTAACCCCACTTTTGCTGCTGTAGCTGCAGGTTATGACAAGAGCCCAGGTACTAGAACCAGTTTGGAGTTCTAAATATTTCTGAATATTTCCTGAATGTTCTGTTTCATTATTTTTTATTTTACTTGGTTTATGCATACATACATCTGGGTTTTTTTCTTGCAGGTGGCAGTGGTTTACCAAAGGTTTCTCCAAGCAAGACAGATGTTTCCAGCAATATCAGCATTTCCCACACAGTTGTTGACAGTGATGGCTCTGACAGGTAATTTTTATATTCTCTAGGCAAATACCTAGGCCCCTAGAAAAGAAGATTGTAAGCTGTTAATGACATTTTGAAGCTAGTGACAGAATTAATTCTATTTACTTTTTTTCCCACTTTTTTCACTTTTTTTTTTTTATTTGTTTGTTTGTTAAACTGTTTGTTAAAGTCTGGGCACAGCATCTCTTACCTTGCAAAAAAAATTTAGAACTTATGAGTGACTCAAAAGTAGAGAGAAGGATGTTCTGGATTTGATGGGGACTTTCCCCACTTCATTCCAAGTAACTCAACCATCTTGTGTTCCCCAGGCATCCAAGTATGAGCAATTAGCTTGGCTTTTCCAGTATTGAGTGAGGAGTGTGTACCAAGGCCACTTGAAATAGTTTACAGGCGCAATATCTTGCTGTGCAGCAATGTCTTTCTCTCCCGGTTTTGACAGAGACCAGAACTACCACTGGGCTTTGAGTTACAAGTTGGAGCAGAATATAGTTGCACTCAGTCATGTTCTCCAAGGCACGCTGTCTTTTCTGTTGTATCTTGGCAGTGCCTATCTCAGGTGTAAAAAGTAGTGAGTGTTTGGTAACCTTTCTAGAATAGGAGAGAGACTTGAATTCAAGTTTCAGTATGCAAAGGGATTGCTTTTCTAAGCAAGGTTTGTGGGTGGGGTTTTAGTTTGGTTTTGTAAATTGTTATCGCTGGTGCCAGTGAACTCATCTGTATTTTCAAGAAACTTGCCCAGAACCTAGAGTGTGAGCATTTGTATCCCTTCTGAGTGGCTCTATAAATTTTCTCTGCTTGTCAAAAAAAACAGCGCTATGGCTTGGACTCTGTGAGTTTTATGAAAAACTGATCAAAACAGCTACTTTCAGTTTGTGTTGAAGCTCAGTTTACAGATTAAAAAGCATTGTCTATAGCAGTGTGTTTGCTCCAAGGTGGTTATATACACAGGAAAATGGTATTTCACTGAAATCTTTTGTTAAAACAAAAATAAGCTGATTTGCTAACTCTTGATCATGATTAAATATATCTATAGTTAAATATATATGCACACACACATTTGTACATACACATTTGTATATAGAGCGGAAGTTAATATTGTCGGTAGTACTGTGTTAATGAGTTGTTACGTTGCTTTCCCATTACTCCATAATACTTAGTTCGGGTTTGTGGAGTCCTATCAGCAATCCCAGCAGTCCCGACTTCACGCCTCTCAACTCATTCTCTGCATTTGGACATTCTCTTAACTTAACTGGAGGTGAGTTTTTGTTTTCAAATATTTTTCTGTATTCAAATACAGGTAAAGAAATGCTGTGTCTCCATTCCACTGGTCTATCTGCAGACAGTGTTACCATCCCTGTCCCCAAAAAGAATGACTGTATAGGAAAGCATGTTAAAAATTTGGTGGTGAATAAGTTCTGTGTTTCAGCCCAGAGAGAGTTAGTGGAAACTTTTAGAGTGTTGTTTGGGCTAGAAATACTCATTTTTGAAGTTCCTCTGTTTCAGTAAAATTACTTTATACTTGTTTTTTCCTTAACCTTCCTCCCCCCCTCCCTCCCCCTGAAGCTTTGCTGTAGGTCTCAAAAGCCTGCCACTACACCTGTAGTTTCCTGAACACTTCACGCCTGCATAAAACCACTGCACTGTAAATGAGGCAGTGGCCCATCTCTCATGTTGATTTCCTCTAGTGTTTGTTTAGCTGCATTATGAAGCGATGCATACCAAACCCAGCAATTCATTCCTGCATTTAAATATTTAGGTAAACTTTCC
Organism: Falco cherrug; assembly: GCF_023634085.1. Lineage (NCBI taxonomy): Eukaryota > Metazoa > Chordata > Aves > Falconiformes > Falconidae > Falco > Falco cherrug. The sequence goes on along the minus strand of NC_073698.1, from coordinate 70,861,095 downwards.
ATAAGTGACTACTGGGCCTTGATGCAGGCAGACTATAGTGCAGAGCATGGATGCTCTGTGTACTGACAGATTTGTGTACCGTGTTAAGGGGGGTGTGGTAGTTTTTTAAGGTGTCTGCAAAAGGTGATAAGCAAAGCAAACTTTGTAGGTGGCATTTGCAAAATGGATTGTACGTCTACTGAAAAAAAATGCTGTCTACTGAAAAAATTGTTTGTCTACTGGAAAATGCGGGGGGTCTGCAATCAATAGCAGCTGCTGTTCTGGGGTTCTTTCATCTTCACTGGCAGCACTTGGCACCAGTAGCTCTGAGGGATGGCAGTAAGGTGCCCGGGATCAGTTCTGTGTGCAGGGACCAGGCAAACCACAAGTGCTGGTGCAGCCCTTTCCATCTCGGAGCCAGGATGGTGGGGTCTGGGCTGGGACATAGCCAGTGCTGCCTCCCGTACCAGGAGTTCCCTGGAAGGGAGTGCTGCAAGGCAAATGAGTGCTGAGGTTATGAGAGGCTCCTTCAGCCTGGGCACTTACTCCACCAGCAGTTAACTTGTTCCGAAGAGGTGTCAGGACCCTCAGTATTGCGGTACTTCTGCCTGGTTCCCCGAGTGCTTTCGGGTCAATGGTACCATGAACCACAAATCCCATAGGCTGATACTGAATCATACACTTTGCAAGCATAGAACTTTCTTCCCACCACCCCCAACCATGGTTCTAACTCTAGCTGCTGTCTGATGGAGGGAATGTGAGATGAGATCTGTGCTACTGTGTGACCTTTTCTAAATCTCAATTAACGCGCTGCAGCAGGACCTGCTAGAAAAATGTGGGAAATAACTGTGAAGAGTATTAGTCTGCTGTGATTCTTGGAAAACGAGGAAGAGTGATGTACTCAGTTTTCTTTCATTTTATTTTTAGAGGTTTTTAGCAAACTTGGTTTAGCTCGATCTGCTTATGGGCAGGATGTTCAGAGGAACTGGAGTGAATTCAACAATGTTCCATCATCCATCTGGGATCCTTCAGCTACAGATTCTGTACCCTCCTGGCCAACAAGCTCGAGTTCCCCAACTCATACAACTGCAGTAAGTATTCAATCCAAGTACAGCATTTTATTACTGTTACCAACCTGTTCTTTATCTGCCATCTAATTTAATTTTGAGAATTTTTAAATTTGGGTGAAAAAAAAAATCAACTGAAGAATAAAGGGAAGTTAAATGTATTCATCTTTCTGTGTAGTTCAGTTGACCTGGCTGTTGGACTGAGGGTGATTAGCCTGCTCCCTTGCAGATGATGAATCCATGTAAATGGCTTCACATAAAAGTATCTCTCATGAGAGCATCTTGCAGTACCTACAAAACAAAAAGTGTGTTCCATTCCCACGTGCGTCAGGACTGTAGAAAGAGCTTCTGTGCCATGGCTGGACACTGCCTCTGTCACTTCCAGTTTGATGGACAGTTGCAAAATAGCCAATATGGTAACTTTCAGCCTTTGATTCTGCTTCCTGAATCCAGTGTTGCACCTACTTGTAAATTAACAAAAGGTAAAAAAACCCCTTATCTAAAAGGCCGCAAATGTATTCTTTCCAGCCTAGACAAAACACTAAAGAACTGAGCATAAGGTGAAGCCTTTAAACAGACTACTAATTTTGATAGAGTTCTTGACTGTACCCAAAGAAGAAAAAACATCTTTTACCCAGATTGTAGCACTGCACTCTCATACTTGTGCCTCTCTCTGTCAGAATAAAACTTACACCGCAACAGCTGTCTTCAGTGCCAGCTGAAATCGTTCTTCATCTTGTCTTCTAAAAATGTTTTTGTAGTGAGTAAGAGGCAGTGTTTACTTCACCTGGTAGCAGTTCAGATGGAGTGGGGGAAGGCGAGGGGCAGGGGAAGCTGAAGAAGGTCACACAGCTTCTTATAGACACACACTCACTGATCTTGCCCTTGTCATGTGGTTGCAACTGTAGCTATAACTCACTAAAACTATGTAAGGAGAAATTTTTGCTTTTTGGTCACACAGAGGGCAGATTTCTCAGTGTTTGATAGAAGGAGGGATTGAGGACAACCAGAACAATCTCTCTAGCTCCTATTTCCTGGCCATTCCTGAAAAATATTTGGAAATGTGTTTCAGGAGGCATCAAGACGGAAGCCAGACCAATGGCATAGAAGAATTGTCAGTCTCTCCCTTCAAATACTTCAATTTTGGGGGAGAGGATGGTGGTGAACACAAAGCATTTTAGCTTATTCAAGGGGAAGATGAGTTAATAAACAAGAAGCAACAGACAGAAAACATTCAAAGCCTTTTTCATGATAGTGATCTTTTCCAAGTGCTTGTGGTGAGCCAGAACAGGAAAATTTGGCTGTTTCTGTTAAGAGCAAGGAGGTTCAGTAAGTGCTAGGTAAGAGAGCAGGTACCAGGCCAGGGCCCAGTCCTTCTTTCTGGCACAAGAGCCAAAGCTGTTCTCACAAACAGTGCTTATATAGCAGCTTCTGGTTACCCTCTTTTCTAGGAAGGTTTGTGGGGAATTGTTTTTGATCATCCTCCTTCCTTATTCTTCTTGCTTTTTCATTTTATGCACAATTCTGCTTCTATACTAAAGACTGAGTCCCATCTCCCCTCAGGCCTTGCTGCACTGCTGGTGGTACTTCCTAAGTTACTTTCTAACCACAGCCCCGTACTCCTCTTTCCTCCATCTCCCTCCCTGCATGTAGTTCTGTCTGCCAGCCACTTCGTTCCTCCCTCCACCAGCCCTGAAAAGGAGTAGCAGTCTAGTCTAAGGTACTCTGCTCTGCCGTTCCTTTCCTGGTTGCTTCTACTTTATGAGCAATTACCTTTCCATCAGGTTCTCCCAAACACTTCTGGGACACGTAGGAGTAGTTTCTAGCTGTTACCTGCAGCAGAAAATAGGGAGGACTTTTAGTGTATTAGGGTTGGTGTTTGAGCAGCAGAGTGAGCATTTCCTGCTGTATACTTAGTAGTCTAACACTTGTATAGCTTAAATATAACCACTACAGTTATGTAACAGTAATAAACTGTGACCCTAGTTTGGCTCAACATCTCAGTGACATTGGAGAGTCCTAATGACGTTGGCCCAGTTAACCCCTGAGTATGCTCCACACTCCTGTCCAGCCCTCAGCATCAAATTCTGTGAGGAGCCGTTGGTAGTGTGTCAGTGTGCAACCAATTTCAGGTATGATTAGACTGAGCATAGCTTCTTCATTCCAGGGGAGAAAATGAAAACCTGAAACGAAGGCATTTTCAGAGTCTACCTTGTTTACTTTTCTCTAAAGAGATTTTTATTTCAATCTTCAGATGCAGAGTGCACTGATACTGGTTAACCTTTAGCGTGTGTTATTTGAGGGCAGAGATCTTGGGAAGGGATGCCCTGTGTCCACCCAGTAAATCCAAACATAAGGATGTTTGTACCTTACAGCACTTACTCAACAAGCCCACTGCCTTTTGGATGTATCAAGTTTACTGTATATTTGCAAATTGAATTTACAGCCTATGTACATTAAATCTGTTGGCGCTGAGGTATGTAGCGCGTTAAGCCTACATGTAGCAGGGTCTGTGCTAATATTAGCATGAAAGTTATGCTAACCTTTCTCATCTCCATCTTTGGCTGCTTCCGGATATCACTTTCCACTGCACCATGGGTTAGATTCCTCTGCTTGTTGCTTGCTACTGTTTGGACTTTAATGAAACAGTTGACAAAATCTGGGCCTTGTTCATTTCTGCATGTGCTCTCTAGGCTTGCTGTACCTGTCCTATGCATCCCCAAGGCATCTGTGGCATGTGTTGCAGTACACCGGCATCTGCTCCATGACAGATGGCCAGATCTCCAGTCCCCTCTCCCTTCATCCGGAGAAATTCTGGATGGCGGGGGGTGGGGAAGGAGGGGGAAGTATATGCTAGGAATATGGGGATGTACAGTGGGGCTGAACGCAGGTAGGTTCGTCCAAAATGTACTATTTGTAACAGATACTCTGAATAGAAGGAGATAAGTTTGCAAACGGCCAAAAAAGGGTGAAGGCATAAACTTTGCTGCTACCTTCCATTACAACTTGAATTTTGTTGTTTTGTCAAGACTTGAACCATGTTTATCTGTCTCATTCTAACTAGTTGAATTAAGCTTGAGCTTTTTGGCCCTTGTGTGTTAAAGCTTGAATACTAGTAGTGCTCAAATTAGTAGTGTTATGGGGATGTATAAGCTCAAACAAAATCAGCTTACAAGCCTATAACGTAATTGCACTCTGCAGCCTGTCCGGTGACAGTTAGTAGTGTGGTTCTCCTGGGCAAGCTTCTAGTAAAGGGGAGTTCAAAACTCCATGTTGCAGTGAAGATGGAAGGGGTTCCACAGCAGGCTTGCTGCTTCTTAGATACTTTTCTTTCGGGGGGGCTGTAAACATGGTGAAAATAGAGGTTTACTGAACTGCTGCTTACCTGGTTCTATCTTTACTACAGTCGATCCTTGGCAACCCAAGCGGCCTGTGGTCCACCACTCCATTCAGCAGTTCCATTTGGTCAAGTAATCTCAACAGTGGCCTTCCCTTCACCACTCCGACAAACACGTTGTCAGGCATTGATCTCATGGGTAGTGAAAACTCCTCTGCTGCTCCTCCTCCGCCCGCTGCTGCCACTGTTGCCAATCCTGCTGAGGACATGGGACAGACCTACAATCCTTGGAGAATCTGGAGCCCAACAATTGGAAGAAGAAGTTCAGATCCTTGGTCTAATTCACACTATCCTCATGAAAACTGAAGTTAAGCGAAAGGAAAGAACTCTTATCCAGGTCATGAGACAATTCTGAATACAAATTTTTGAAACATCATTTTCAGGCTGTTGCTGGTCATTGCTTCCCTCTCCCCTGCCCCCGCCAGTCATGCTTTCATCACTCGCTCCTTTTTAAAGTCTGTCCTGCAATATGGTAGTGTGAGATTGCAGATAAGCTTGAAAAAGTCTGGGTGTGGTCACAAATCCCAACTACAGCTGAAGCCTGTAAATCTGAACAATTTCTCTGGTTTCATATTTTACCATCTGCCACCTTTACTTAGGAAACAATTTGAACTATAAAATGGCCCTGGCATGCAATACTTTTGTGAAAAGTACCGGTTTGGGTTTTTAAATTTTTTCCAGTATTATCCTCCAAGTTCTAATTTAAAAGCAAAGGGCACTTTGTGCTAAAATGCAGAGTATTTTTTTAAAATGAGGCTCTCTTTGTTAACACAGGTTCTAAGAATGTAAAAAAGAAAAAAAACCAACAAAACCAACACAAAACCTTAAGAGCAAAATGGCTGAATGTAAGAGCATTCTGTTGAGACTGTAATACACTTTCTGTGCTGTTTGTACATTTGTAAACCTGAATGCGTTTTTAAGTTGAACTGAAATGCACACAGCCAAGACTTGTGGAAAAACAAGATACCTTGTGCATTTCTTACGGATACAACTTTGGGTTGTACTTTAAAATAAATACTGCTTTTTTCAAGATCTGTCTGCTGTAGTTCTGTGCTCTTGGTGTTTTCTGAACTTGTGTGTGCATGAATCCACTTGGTGGTGGTAGCCTTCAGGCCAAAAGCTACTGCACATAGGGCCTCTATTAACAGAAGTTTCACTGCAAATGAAACCTGGCTTCTCAACCGTGTGGGTTTGTGCAGCAGTGGAGAATTAGAAATTGTTTTCAGGGTCACACAGTGCCACCCACTCAAATTTGCTGGATAGAGAAATGCTGGAAAAATGTCTGTACTGTTTAAGTTTCCAAGTATCGGGCATAGAAGCAGCTGCTTCTGTTGATGCTATGCCCATACCTTTGTAACACTGTTCTTGTATAGGTCTGAACAAGAACTCTACTATGTATAGATACAATTTATCTGTCCCTTTAAGGTGCCTCTTTCCCTTCATTAACAGTAAGGCAAGCCCCAGTGACTACATATAGAACTGAACCCTTCCATTACAAGGAAGCATTAAAAGGCACTAGCAACATAAATTTACTTGTAACTCAGTGGTGCTGCTTAAAACTCACAGCAGTGCATCTTCATCAGAATCCATATTAAAAGTGTAAGAACTCTATATTTTAGTTAAAACCTTTATGCTACAAGGAATATTGTATGTGAAAAAATGTGAGGGTTAAATAAATAATTAGGACTAATTGAGTATTCCTCCAGCTTGCATTACATAAAATCTCTACAAGTGTCCGATTGCTGTCTTCTTGCTGCCACCAGCAGCAGCTTGAAGATACAGATCGCTGAAATAGAAACCTGCTGGAACTCCTTTGTTCTTAGAATTTGGGTACTTCTAGAACCATGCAAGGTCATGAAATGCTCAGCTTGGATTTGTATGCAGTTTCCTGAGTAACTGGGCAAACAAGTCTTTTACTGCATGCAAAATAAAGAATAAGTAGCTAAGCTACTGACATGCCAGGGCCTGCTTCTCTGTAAATGGAACTTGGGAAGGTAACCAGCAGTAACTTCAAGGTGAAAGGAGCCGCTTAAGGTAATGTGCCACCTTTTTCTTAGCAGGTGTTTATATTGGAATTGATTCCACGGAGGATAGAAGCAGAAATGAATTCTGAGACACGAATAGTCCTCAGTGGTTTAAACAGTTGTGAGGACAGAAAAACTTTTCTCCTTTAAAAACATTTCCCTTTGAAAAGACAAGGCAACAAAGAATTTAGACTTTTTTTTTTTCCCAAAAATGTGAGCCATTCCCTTGTGTCAATTCAAATAACCTCTGCTGCCTTTAGAATATTCTCATTTCTTGCTGAGTTCTTAAAAGGTCTTTCAAGAAGAAACTCTTTGAGTTTCTTCTTGAGCACCTATTAAATATTACTTAAGTTCCAAGGGTGAGACAACCTGAACTATCAAGGTCTTTGATAGAGTCGTCAGTTTCCTAAGAGGAAAAAGCATGCCCCCCCCCCCCCCCCCCCGCCCCAAGATGTAGAAGGAAAACATCCTAGGCCTAAAGACTTCCTGTTTCTGAGTATCATTCATTCCTTCCTTCTCTCTACTCCAAAGTTATTCTGGAGCCCACCTTCACTCTGTTCTGCCTAGTTAAAGAAAGCAAAAGAGCTGCCTTAAAAAGAAGTGCTAATTGTAATTGACAGAATTTAGGTGAAATAAAATCTGGGCAACAGTTACGTATTTCTAAAGAAACTTCTGTATAGTAAGCACGTCTACAACACAGGTTTTGCTGCCTTCTCCCTGAGGTGTCCACTTGCCAGCTTTTATGGTATAGTCACTCTTTACATGCATTGAAATTGCTGAAAACTGGGGGCGGGGGCAGGAGGATGATGAGCCAGAAGCATCCACAGACATCACAGAATAATAGAGAGGACAGACCTTTTACGATGAGGTAAAAATAAAATGAGGTTTTGGCAAAACATCTGTAAAGTCTTATATAAAAATCTAGATGGGGTTGAAAATGTTGGAGCCTGCTGCAAGGACAATTTAAGATAAAAAAACACAGGGAGAAGGGTGGACTGTGTTTTCAAAAGCAGAATGAACAAGGTTGAAGCTCAGACCATAAGGGAAGTTCCATCTTACATAAAAAGACCAGAGGAAAAACCAGTTTAAAGCACTTGGAAGATGGGCTGTCCTAGAAACCAGGTAGCTCACAGTCCTGATAATTTAAAAAATTTCTTTAGAGTAGCATCAGGGCAAATTACCATGAGTCAGCTCTTCTCTTCCAGACCTGGAAGCTATTGGAATACGAAGTTCCCAGCAAGGAAGAGAAACAATTACTGTTACTTTTAGTAATTATTTTGGTGCTCCTAAAGGACAGTTGTATTCTGCCAACTCTACAAACAGACTTGAAAAGCCTGAAAAGTTTCTTGCCTGTTACTATAATCAGGTAGCCTGGAGTAAGTGAGGCTGGCCCCTAACGTGAAATTAGTTTGATTAGCATGAGCTCTATTTCAAAAAGCTCTCAAAAGGCATGAGAGATTTTTATAAAAGTATAAGGCCATATCAGAACAGGACATAAAATTCCAGTCAGAAGGACGGTTAGTGTTTATTTCACGGATACAGACACTTGGAATGAACCAACATACCAACAAGCAGGCCCGGGCCCAGCCCTGGCCGCAGCTCTGCCAGCGGCAGTATGTACTGTGGCTTGGCCACTGCCCTGCAACAGAAGTACCAACTGCGGAAAACTCTAGGACGAGGTGGGATGCAGAGTGTGAGCAAACAGATTGTCAGCACTGAAGCGTCGTGGCCAAATCGTACTGAAGTTGTCCACTGCACTCTAGCCGACCATGAACTGCCTTTCAAACACATGAGAGGTAAAAATAAAAGACAGCACAACTGTTTACCTTCATGCAGTAAGAAGCTATCGCGTTCACTGAAGCTATTTCATCTGGAGTGATGTTTTACAGTAAATACAGCTTTGACTGGGCCTTCTCTGTTTTCCCAACCTGTAATTATGAGCAACTTTTCTGAGCTTCAGTGTTTCAGCCTCATGAAACAATGATGACTTCAGCTCACGATGAGTCAGGTCATCAAAAGAGAGCCAAGCGCTGGGATTGGAAGTAACCTAGCTTCTACTGTTTGGTTGCCGCAAGTGGAAGAGCGTTCCGTCACCTCATTTTAAACAGGTTCCGCTTCAAAACTGACTCTTCTGCCCAGCACTTGTTTTCATCTAACACCAGTCAAAGATGGACTTTTATGTTCAGCTGGTGCTTTGGTCACATAAATACTAAAGCAGTCTTCAGGACACCTGGATCAGCACACTCTTAAGCAGCCCTCTGAACACAACTGCTAACTGCCAACTACTACTGCTAGTTTGCTACTTGGATGCTGTATGATCCAGCAGCAAGTGGAGCATGACTCATATATATATATATATATATTTATATCTCTCTCTCTCACAAAGAAGAAATCAAACTACCAGAAAGCAAGTCACAAGTATCTGCAGGAGACAGAGAAAATACACTAAAGTAGTAGCCTAAATTCCAGGAGACTTTTCACAGAATGGTCAGGGTTGGAAGGGACCTCTGGAGATCATCTAGTCCAACCCCCTGCCACAGCAGGGTCACCCGGAGCAGGTTGCACAGGGTCACATCCAGGTGGGTTTTGAATATCTCCAGAGAAGGAGACTGCTCAACCGCTCTGGGCAGCCTGCTCCAGTGCTCTGGCACCCTCAAAGACAGAACGTTTTTCCTCACATTCGGAAGGAACTTCCTGTGTTGCAGTTTGTGCCTGTTGCCCCTTGTCCTGTCGCTGGGCACCACTGAAAAGAACCTGGCCCCATCCTCTTGACACCACTCTTAAGATACTTATAGACATTGTAAGATCCCCTCTCAGTCTTCTCTTCTCCAGGCTAAACAGGCCCAGCGCTCTCAGCCTTTCCTCATAAGGGAGATGCTCCAGTCCCCTCATCATCTTTGCAGCCCACCACTGGTCCCTCTCCAGTAGTTCCCTGTGCTCTTGAACTGGGAAACCCAGTTCATAATAAAAATCCGAGAGTCTTAAGAAGCAGTGAAAACCCTAATATCACTGTATTTGCTGGAACATGAGGACTGTCCTGAACAAAAGTTTTTTTTGAGAACTGTGTAAAAGTAGCTGCTCAGATCCAAAAACATCGGTTGGATCGGTTGCCCTTAAACAGCAGATTACATTGTACCAAGAGAAATGTGCAAAGTGGAAATAAGTGTCAAGAAAGATATTATGGTCACTACCCAAGGAAACCCCTTGAAGTATCTTTATCAAGCTAGGATCACCAAACAGTGGTCCTTCAGGAAGGACCCTGTATCTGAGACCTTATTTCACTCTTCATCTGCCTACCGTGAAGCAAATGTTTGAGACAGTGTCATTATCACTGGATAATATGAGATCTTCAGGGCGTACGCTCATTCTCTCCTGAAGTTTTACAACATAACACTCAAGAAGTAGTCCTTGAGTGGCAGCAGGAAGGGAGTGGGATGTTCTGGCACTGGGATAATGGGATTCACATGGGACTCTTGTAAGCTGTGAAAAAAATCACAGTTCAGTTACTTCAAGACAGGGGATCTGGAGTCTGGCATCTTACAAGAGACAAAAGGCACTGGCTGGGGAGGGGGGGAGATATCTAGAAAAGAGGTACAGGCTGTCCATTTTATAATTCTGGGGCTAATAAAATATTCCCAAGGGAAAGAAATTAGCTATTCTGGAAAGTTTGCTGGGCGTTTTTTGGTGTGGGTCCATGGCAGGATGAAGTCACTTAATTACAAGGAACTTGCTGAGAAGCAAGTGTACCAGGAAAAGAGCACCTGGAGCAGCTTCTGCCTCGCCCAGTATCATTTACTGGCCCATTGTGGAGTTATTGTCAGGGAAGACAACACTCACTGGAGAGAGAATGTTAACCTGCTTTACAGCAACATAGAAGACAACAGAAGCTAGTGACTAAGTCTAACTGCCTCTCAAGAGGGAAATACACAGATGCTGGAATCAGATGAGCGACTGAAATGCTCCTTGGTATGCTTCTTCAGTGGCTGTTGTTGGCTTTCTGGAAGGAGAAGGGACTTTTAGCTCCTTCAGCTTTACATCACCCATCCACCTAGTATAGCCTGAACTTACCAGTCAAATTAATTACCAGCAAAATCCTGCAAACATTGAAGAATTTGGCAACAAAGAATGAAAGAAAGTCCCTAAAAACTACGCAACAGGTATGATTCAACCACGGCTTGCCAGGGACATTCCCATTGTGCTGTATAAAGTAGGAATCTTTTCAGATAACAGTAACTTCAAGGAATATTCACATATGTCTCATTCCAAACCAGCAACACAGAAGTTTCTTCCTATGAGCTTCTGATGCAGGTCTAACTGCCAAACTTTGTTCACCTTTGCCTGCCTGTCAAATTCTCTTCTGTGGCTTGGAACTGGAAGACTTGGCCTCCAATTCAAGGGAGGGGTGGGGTGTAAAACTCAATGGAGCTTAAGAAAACATCAATAATGCCTTAATGCTTCAGTTAAACTAAGCAAAGGCCATGGTGGGATGGAGTATCTTAATACTTTGAAATACTGAGGAGGAGAAAAAAAAAAGACACAAGGAAGAAAACTGTTCATAAAATAAACATTCATAAATAAATAATAAACTAAATGTTCATAAATAAGTAAAAACAAATATAGATTTCACATACATATGAGGAAGGGAGGGAGGAAAGGTGGGATAAAAGGGATTCCTTCCTTTGAAGCAGCTGAATGCAACAATCTAAAGAAATGCTCCACAAAGGTAACTCATCTCAGCTCCAATAGAAAGCAAAGGTCCATGCTACAATAAATGGCACATAAAATGCCTCACTGTTAGGCAGAGCTTAATTTCAGATACGCAAATGCAGGCCTTGGGCACTGGCTGCGAGTTAAACCCACAGTTCCATGGATGTGGAATGAGAATGAGGTACATTATGCACTGACTTAGTGCCCTTGCATCGATCAACTGCATGCAAAAAAATCCATATGATGCAGTTATTAGAACGATAAAAACTGAATATTGCTGAAGTCATCAAGTTCATCACCAGACTGAAAGTTTCAGAAAACGGACAGTATTTGTGCTGGCTTTGTTTTTAAATGGAGGCTCCTTGTGAAAAGTCACTGATTTGGTCTATACAGCAATATTAACTCATGGGAAAAGAGATCCTGGTAGGCTTTCAGCAACTCTGATTAAATCAGCAAACTAAAAAACACTTCCCCTAACAGTACATTTGAGCAATGCCGTTTCCTCTCTCTACACAGTGAGGAGCCCCATTATTTAGACCGACAGCACCCCTCTGTGGCTACAGAGAGCTTCAGGTCACCACAGCAGTGCCAGCTGCCTTATTGACATCTCCTCCAAGATTTTTCCCAAAACCTCGAAAAAAAATCTCAGCTACAGTAGTAGCATTTTGCTTTAACGAGTTGTATACTGGGAAAATTAACACCGCTTTTCCCACCTCCAGTCTATACAGCTATCATCCCTCAACAGTAGTGCACCAAAAAGCCTTAACTAAGAGGAAGTGGAAAGTTCTTGTAGTTCAGTGGTGGAAGCCTACAAATTGGAGCACAGTTAGTAATATCAGGCTTTTAATTCTCTTCAAGCACAGTAGTATCACAACGTGCCAGACAAGCCTAGTCATAGAACGGTTTGGGTTGGAAGGGACCTTAAAGACTATCTAGTTCCAGCCCCCCTGCCATGGGCAGGGGCACCTTCCACCAGACCAGGTTGCCCAGAGCCCCATCCAGCCTGGCCTTGGACACTGCCAGGGATGGGGCATCCACAGCTCCTCTGGGCAACCTGTTCCAGGTTCCACCCTCACAGTAAAGAACTTTTCCCTAATATCTAATCTACCCTCCTTCAGTTTAAAGCCATTCCCCCTGTCCTAGCACTGCCTGCCCCTGTAAAAAGTCCCTCTCCAGCTTTCCTGCAGGCCCCCTCTGGGTACTGGAAGGCTGCTCTAAGGTGTCCCTGAAGCCTTCTCTTCTCCAGGCTCCACAGCCCCGACTTTCTTAGCCTGTGAGGTGCTCCAGCCCTCTGATCATCTTCATGGTCCTCCTCTGGACTCGCTCCTACAGGTCCATGTCTTTCTTACATTGGGGGCCCCAATCAGACTATTTATTTCCTATATTTATTTTAATATTTCTTTCATCACACTATCTACAAATGAACCACTTTTCTTTCTTTCCCCTTCTACATGCTTTCAGTATCTTTTCTTCTATATCTGCTCACCAAACATTATCTCCCCAGTATTGAACGCTTTTAACCTGTTATGCCCTGTACGTGTTCAGACACTCGGCTCCTCCAGTTTGCACAGAACTTTTTCACAACTTGTTTCTACTCGCCTACTTGAGGAATTTTATGCAGTTACTTTGTATTTTTGTTCAAATCTCAAACATTGGTTTCTGCTCTCCCCTCCGCTCTCTCAGTCCACTTTATCCTTGTGAAAGGCCTCTGCTGAGCTTTTTTCCAGGGCTCCACATTCTCTCCCCTTTGAGTATTTCAGTTCTTATTGTTATCTCCCGCTAACTAGCTTCACTATCAAAGCCCTGCTGCAGCTCTGCTTGCTTCCAGGTTGTATTGGGAGCCTTGCAGAAGACATTGTATTTGAGGAGTTTAGTGATCTCAAGGCAAGCCCTGCCTGCCCTGCTGCACCTCCCGCTTCAGGCTTGAGAAGCCAATACTTCTATATCATAACCCCATGTACGCAGCCCTGTAAGAGTACATCACATCCTGGAATGCCCTGTTCCCAGTGGTGCTGCGCTCTGGTGAACATCATGAAAGAGAGGAAAGGACACTCCTACCTGTCAGGAGGAAATAGATGGGTTTGCTCCTGATGCAAGACAAAAGGCGGAAGGGGACTGAACCTCCCCAGGGATGGGATCTGCTGTGGGAATCCATCCAGGGTCTGCCTGGTGCTGCACAAAAGCAGGGTTCCCAGCACCTAACAGGGCACGAGATTTACTCCCTATTATATTCCTCTTTTTAGTCTACCTTATTAAAATGGCAATGCTATTACGCTGCTGCTGCTGGGCCTTTCTTACTGAGATCCCGAAGAGCTCCATGCCTTCACCGTGCAGATCTCAGGTCACCTATATATCAAGATTCGTGAACAAATTTTGATTAAAGAGCAAATGTTTTAAAGCAAAACCTACCCTAGGTCCAAGCACCTTCAAAGCGTCCACCCTTCTAAGTGCCACTTTTCTGTTCGATTTTAGCCCTGACTCCCAACTTAGCTCTTCAACAACCAGCTGACAGCACTAACACAGTGCCCTGCATTTGCAAGACACTGGAGTGGCACTCAAGTATTAATACAGCGGATGACCCTGAACTGCCCCTGCATGCCCTCACATTGTCGTTCTCAATCCCTGCAAGTACAGGCCACCAAATCTTTCATCAGGTTGGTAGAACAAGTATAGGACCGGAACAGCCGTTGACTCCTCTCGGTCTTTTGAAACTACCATGAGGTCAGAAGTTTTCCCTCCTTAGAAAAGCTGCCCACTTTTTTAGTAACACTACCCAACAGCTAGGTACTCTTTAAATAACTATCAATCTTGATTTACAATATAAAAACAAGAACAATGATCAGATTACTGTCTATCTAGATCCATAGTCTGACAGTAGACAGGAACATATCGATAAAATGCAAAAAAACCCCAACCCAGCTACAGTTTGTTGACAGGCATCAACTTTCTAGTTAACTACCTTCACCATAAATACAAACTCATATTACAGGTTAACTCAAGCACTCCATGCACAACCTGCATAAACCTCATAATCCTCACTCTCTCAGGACTCATACTATGAAAGCCCAAAAAGAAATTAAGAAATTAATACCCAGAGAAGGGGATGATGTGACATCATCCCTACTTGGAGACTAAGGAAAGCACCATAATGGCACTATATAAGTTGATTCAGAGCTAACACTTCTGACACAGACAGTTTCAAAAATGAAAGTCATCAAAAAAAATGTACAAATACATTTGGAAATCCCATGCTATGTTTATTCTGTCCTTTCACCGCTATAAGGTAGAAGCCACTGTCAAAGACAGGACATGAGGCTGGACTGTTTTTTCCTATCACAAAGTACAGATATTTCAAGGTTTCTAGTCTGTATTGGTAAACCTTGAATCTAGCTGGCTGCCCAATCTTACCAATCAACTGCCTGTTTATTTACGTAATCCTCAAGACACCTAGAACTACTTCTGTGTCTGCCCAAGCCCAAGTAGGACCCAGGAAACAAGGATATCTCTGGCCCCTGAGGAGCCCCACCAGTATGAGTGTTCCCACAGGTGAAACACCGGCGGAACAGCACTGCTCATGAAATGTAAGCTTGACTGCAAGAACCCTGTACCCGGGGAACATTTGGGCCGTGGAATTACAAACAAGAGGCCACTTCTTGCATTCACCCCAAACTGTGAAAAGCAGCCAGCTAACCTAGGTTAAGTTCTCTCGTGGAAACAGTTTGCACCTGGAAACGCCCCATGGCACTTGGCCAGCCTGCCTCCCTTAGTGACAATCTCTCCTGGCAAGTAAGAAATCACTTTTCCATCTCTCCACTCAGTAAAATCCCCACTGAGTTCCCACAACCCAAACCAGCAGCACTTCACTACCTTACTGGAAAAGGCCACACTGGATAACAACTCGTGCACCAAAAGAGCCATCTGGTGCTTGTGGAGTTGTCTTCTGAGGATGACCACGGCAAAGGGAGAGAGGCACAGAAGAGAAAAAGAACAGCTCTGATTCGAGCATGCTGTGCAACCAGCTCTTGCAGTGGAGCTGCAGCAAGGATCTGGAGGGGAAGAGCAGTGCATGCTGGCGACTGGGTTCCTCAGGGCTGCAAAGCAATGGAGAGCAGAGGGCACAGGCAGCAAACGAGCACCTTGTCCACAAGCTGTGTTACTTAACTGGGAGTGACAAAGGCAGCTGGAGTAAGGCTGTGCCTGCGAGAGTAGAGGCACAAAGTCCCGTCTCTTCTCCCAGCACTGGGGTGAGAGAAGGAATGACCACGCAGACGTGAGTCTTGGCAATAAACCTCCTCATTAGCAATTCCCAATATACAAAGTCTCAGGAAGCTCAACACCACACCAGGCAACAAGGATACCTACAAGTTAGGCAAGCATCCTTTGCAGTTCTAGTCGAAGTGGCTCTTCCAAAGCTTTGCTGATGGCAGCAGCAGAGCCAGAATCTGTGATGGGTAACTCACCGCAGAGCAGTGCGCAGGCCTCCCAGCCGCCCCCTGCCCGCCCGCTCTGGCCCCAGGCCTAGCGCGGTGCCTCGGCCCGCCCAGCAGCCCGCTCCCGGAGCAGCGTCCTCCCCGCTCGGCCTCGGCCTCCCCGGGGGAGGAGGGCGCCGGTAGCTGCCCCGCGAACGGCGGGAGCCCCCCGTGCGGCCCCCCCCGGCCCGTCCTCACGGCGGGGAGCGGCGGCGGGCCCCGCGGGGGCGGGCAGGGGGCGGCTGGGAGGCCCCGGCCGGGCAACGGCCCTTCCCGCCCCACTCCCCGCCTCGAGGGCCGGGCTGCTCGCGCGCGGGAGTGCCGCGTGCCTAACGGCCGTTCCCGCCCTGCGGCAGGCGCGAGCCGTTTGTAGGCCTTGGGTCCCGGTGAATCGCTTCGCGGGGGTTAACCAGTCGTTACCGGCTCCCGTCAGGTGGCGATGGCTGCCTGGTTACATCACGGGCACGGGGGTGGGCTCTGCCCGGTACACGGCGCGCCTGGCGCAGGGCCGAGGCGGCAGCAAGACTTTTATTGATTGATTTAAAGCTCGATGCTTTGACGTGTGTACTGAACAAAGCTCTGCGAGCGGCTGTGCGACAGCAGACTGAAGCAACTATGCACACGTGGTAGTTAGCGGGGTCGGGGCTTGTGGGCAACTATAACTGCTTCATATTCCAGCTTTATAGGCCTTGTCATTAAAACTTGGATTTTAAATTAGACTGTGGATTTTCTAAAACATCTCCCCTTCTTCCCACACTATCCAATTAGGATGTACTTCCAAACTCCCTTTCAGATGTTTTTCCTGGGAATCCCAGTGCAGTCTCAGCAGAAAAGGCTTCTGATGACCCTGATGGGAGCACCAAGAAAAGTGGGTGTAACCCCACGCCAGACGATGGTGCTGTTCCTGCCGGAGACACTGGGAAGGCCCCTCCACCTCGCTCCCTCAGGAACAGGCAACGGGCAGTGGTTTGGGGTTAGGTACATGATGAGACACTCCAATAAAACAGCACGTTATCTCAAGTATTTTGACTGCAAGGTCCAAAACTTTACAATAAATTAGATAAGGGGATGTACAGTATGCTCCTTATGGTGTAAAATGTGTAAAATACACATCTGCAGAACTTTACACTCAGAATGCTTAGGGTATATGCACAAATACAATACCAACCCCCAAAAATAGGAACTTCTTGATGCTGAAGTCTGTGCGGAATACAGTAAACATCATAAATTATAGGACCAGCCTGGCAAATAACATACAACTTCATATTGGCACAAATTAACAAAAAAAAAAAAAAAAAAAAAAAAAAAAGGATGCTTGGCAGGGATACCAGGCTCTTACAAACTGTGTTTTCATGCCATCAACTGATCATGTTGGACAATACTGAAAAAAGTAGGGCACAGCTCCACGTGTCACCATCATGCTGCTGAAGGGCAACGGGCAAAATATTGCATTAATTGGGAGCAGAAAGTTTGCCTGACGCTTAAAATAATGTGAAAGAGGCTGCTGTTGAGTTAAGCTTTCCCATTCACAGCCTGAATGTCTTGTCATTCATTAGGGAGAACTATTTTGAACAAACCCAGATGCAGTTGGCAACAATATACAGATACAAAATTTCTGAGGTGGGTCTCAGAGATGTTTAGGAATTCACGAACTGAAAAAGCTTACTCTTGCTCACCAAAATCACCTGCAGTTTCTTCTGATGAGGACTTTTTTCTGGTTTATGCAATTGTCTTGCTATTTTTTTGTTGTATTCTTCTCTGTTTTCTATTCTCTCATGCATTTTTTGTGTTACACCTATTAAAACTTCCTCTTTTGTCAGAGCACATGTTTCAGACTTTAAGACATTATATTTGCAACATCAGGTAAGCCTTTAAGTGCAGCTAGCGCCCGTACACAGAGAGCTGTACTAGAGCTTCAAGTCCGGTCTGAAAGCTGTCACACAGAAGTCACGGCAAAGAGATGAGACAAGTTCTGGTTCCACACCAAAGCATGAGGTCATTGCTGCTCCAGGCAGCTCCCCATAGCATTGTTTACAACCCATGGACAAACATACGCCCTTCGTACAGCCACAGTTCCACGGGCAACCTGGATTCACAGTCACCTTGGCTTTTGAATGAAGCAATCTTTACGGACACACATACATCTGCTTCAAACAAGTGACGGTTTCTCTTAATAGCTCAGAATGCCTCTTAAAGACGTTAAACTACAACCATCTTTTACACACCTCACCTTTTTAAAGTAAAAACACTGGCAGATACTTTTTGACACCAACTTAAGATTTTGGAAATACAGATATGTATATATATGCACATGTATGTATATGCATTTTCCATTTGTAATTTAGGAATTCCCACCTGTGAAGCACCTTTCTGCATTTTGAATGAAAGCAGCATGGGGTTTTTTTCTGGTACTGGTACTGTGTAACTAGAAAAAATAATTTATTGAGCCCAACCTGTAGTTCTCAGTCCCCTTTAATGCTAATAAAATTGTATTTGGCAGTTCTCAGACATCCAGTGACAGCAGAATTACATTTTAATGTTCTTCATATTTTACAGAAATCAGAACGCTCTGGATTACTGTCTTTTACACTATTATATAAAACTAATTTCACCTGAAATCAAAATGACAATCAACAATAACAACGTATCTCTGCTGAAAAGTAGCTCATTTGCTAAAGCTGCTGGAGGGATGAGTTGGCTGAAGGGGAAGCAGCAGCCGAGAAGGAATTTATTAATGGAAGGAAGAGTGAAAAACAGAATGAAGCTCAGGATGGTCTTACAGAACATTCGTAGAAAAAGTACATAAAAGTAAGAAAAAACCAGATCTCATACAGCTTCTTCATTTAAATGTTGCTGCTGAATGTACAGCATGTAGGACAAACTGGTGCTTGACTTAATTATAGAAAACTAATAGCGGCTGTACTTTAGCAGGGTTTACAAGTAATGACTTCCTGACTTGCATTATCTCTGTATTATATCACCATACACAACTTAGCTTAATATATTTTCCAGCAGATAAAGCACATCAAGTCAAGGAATCCCAAAGCTTTTATTTTAATTTACCACAAACATATTAAAAGTAAGCCACCATTCGTTATTCTTGTCAGTTCTTTATTGGTTTTCATCCTAAAGACTAGCACATTTACAGCATACATGGATTGGATGAACTAGAATATATAAAAGAGTAGCCATATGTTTATGATATATTAATACTGCCCAAAACCAAATAAATAAAAATATTTCAATGCACAAAGCTTGGCAGATACAGTCGTGTTGGGACAAAACAGTGTTGTATTATACAATAATTTTACATGTATAAACGAAACAAAAGGCAACTGTGCTGTAGGTACTTTCACAGAACATACACAGAACATACTTGGCAACAGTTTTCTTTTTTTACCTTTGTATGTTTTATAATTTAAAAAATGTACTCAAAAAAGAACATTAGACAGAACTTCATTTTACAGTAATCCTTAAATTTGCCTCTCCTGTGCAACAGAAAAGCTTACTTCACCCTTGTGAAGCATCCTATGTGGATTTCAAGTTTCACAGTTTTTCTTTTTTGATGAACTGCTCGAGATCTTCCTGTTCATTACGCCCTTTAAGCAAGCCCATCGGTGTACATGTACTGACAATGGCGTATATATAAAATGTTAGCTGGACAACAATGTTTCACATGTAAGCATACTGAAATCGGAATATTTTAAACAAAGTAATGCAGTACTTGAGACTGGTAGTCCACCACTTTAAAAAGGTGAGCAAAAAACATGCACATACATACAAAATTCAGCAACCTTTTCTGAATACATTGGTATACAAAATAAAGAAAGGATCGCTAAGCTCTAGAGTAGATCAAATGATTGTTGGCCACAGTCTACGAAAGTGGCACTGCTAATTGTTACAATAGACCTCTTGTTATTTTCTTTTGAAGCTGAACATTGGAAGATTTTTAGTGTAACAACACAGGACTTAAAATATAATTAACTATGTTTGAAATATACAAAATAAAATTATCAACTCATAAAAACTAAGGGATATAAAGAGTATAGTTTATAAAAAAATAAAATATAGCATTTAATAATGGGCCAGGGACTGAAGGTTGAGCAGAACTAATGAAGTAACATGTCTAAAGAGATCCCGTTGAAAATTTTTTCACCATATATTTGTTTACTTATTAGCAAAAAATAAAACAAAAGCAACACTTATTAATTGACAAACAGGGTTTGTGAAATTTCCAAGGGACTGTTCTACGGTAGATGATCTGTTCAGACCTGGGATAGGTACTAAAACACACTGATTTTGCACAGAATTCAGTGTTTTGTTATCCTAGAGAAACTGAAAGAACGTTGACAACCCAGTTCAGCAGAACTCTCTGACTTGGCTTTGTGACATGCTGCTCAGTGTTAAACTGCAAAAAGCAAAATGCAAAAACTGCTAGACCTGTAACCCCCAAACCTACATGGGAGCAGAATGAACATGACTGATTGATAGAGCAGTGACAGCACAGACAAACATCAGTGAGAGGGAGAAAGAAATCAGAAACCAGCCATATACTTACCTGGCTGTTGCTACTCTCACAAGAATAAATGGGCAGATTTTTCTATTCTAAAAATTACATCCTTAGAAACCAAGAAGGAAAAGGCATAGCGTGCTAAACGAAGCTAGCTAGAGATGCCTTAATCCTGTTAAAATTTGGAAATGAATGCTTAGCTGCTTTTTAAAAAGTTATCTCAGCTTCAAAGGCGTTCTTTGGGAGATTATTTCTGAGATCTGTTGAACATTTTTTATCAAATGCTATCAAACTGATTGCCTTAGTCATAAGCTAGAACGCATCTGTGGTTCTCATGCAGTAGCACATGAGCAGTTCCTTTCTACCAACACAGGGCATCGCTGCTTTCCTCTGAAATACCCTGAAAACAGTCATACTCCCGCCCTGCCCCCCCCCCCCCCCCCCCCCCAGGTTCTGAACATCTGTCCAGGTAAAATGCAAAGGTAAACAAAAACTAGTTTTGATTTTGGAGGAGCACAGACATGCTGGGCACTTTGAACATTTTTGTATTGACGTATAAAATAAAAAAAAATGTTAAACATGAATCAAAAAAACCTTAACTTCCCCCAGATACTAATGCTTACAATCCAGAAGTGATATAAAAAGCCATGGGTAAAAATGTGTTCATTAATATACAATACCATGGAACATAAGGGACATGTCACGTGCAACATCAGCAACTTGCTTATTGCACTTGCCTTATAGTGGGGAAGGGCAGGGGGAACTGTTGCTGGCATTAATTATTAAGCATCATTATGTTTCTGAAACACATTTTAAAATGAGTTAAGATGTGTGCCCAAGTCCTTATCTGCCAAAGACGACAGGCGTTTTGTTTGATTTGAACAGAACTAGAAACTAGATCTTCACACGCCTGGCCTTTTATGTACTGTTAATTTCATATATGAAGATGGCATCCTATACACAGTAACACGATTTATACTCCTGGCTTTTATTGTGCTGATTTTTGTTTTTAAAGTTAAACTTCTGTTTCTTGATTGTAACAATGCATTCTACAGTTATTAGACTATCTAGGATCCAATCCCTTTTTATTTAAAACTTCTAGAGTTTTACTCTCGTTTTTAAAAAGTTTATGAAAAGCTCAATCTCAAGTCAACTCAGTATAAAAAGATGTTATGTGAAACAGCTGCCTCAATGCCGTTCCTAGAGTTCTTGCCCATCCAGGAGGTACCTAGCTATTTGCATATAGGTAATTATTAAGTAGCACAATATCTGGTCACCTTACATACAGTGAAGGCTATTTAAATGGGCAGAGAGTCATCACACTATTCTCAAGCTAAGGTGTCAATAATTGTTACTATAGATTCCAATTCTGTAAGTAACATGCTCTGTATAACCTAGCGGAACGTAGAAAAAGGTTATTTATCTCTTCTGGATGACGAAATCATATTATTCTAGAGTGTATCCACATGTTTTAATGGAACAGCAATTAAAGGACATAGTAAGCTTATGTTTCAACTTTTCCATAAGTTCCTTCTGGAGGCCTGTAATACTTTGGGAAAGCCTTCAGTTGCAGGGAATTAAATGCATACTTGCGACATCCAACATTCTTCATTGTATTTTCTCGCCGACAACCCTCACTGGGGAAAAAAAACAAGCACAAAAAAATGACAGCAGTAAAAAGGAAAAAAAAAAAAAAAGACTTAAACTAAGATGAAATGAACTGGTTATTTTATAGCATTAAAAAAAAGTTGGTTAAATTTAATGAGCGTTTAATTAATTTGCCACTGCAAATATTAAAAATGATGACTCATCATACAATGCCAGTAAGAAGCACACAGAATGGACACATGCTATGTCTGATTGCTAGTTTTGCATTTCTAAAAAGCAGCAGCGGATCTACTGAAAAGTTCTTTCACGACGGTTTCATGTATTTCAGGGTACACTGTTGTGGAGTTCACATGCCGCTTCATTGCACAAGGGATCCCAAGAAATTGCTTAAAAGCAGTTCTGCTAATTTATCAATATATTAAGCTGAAAAAGAAAAACTGCTGATCTCTCAATAAGAGCTTTAAAGTAATTTTTTTGTTCCCTGTATGTCAGTATTATCAGTACTTACTTAGAGATTAGAGCTGATACAAAAATAATCACTTTCCAGTTATCTCTGCATGCATAAATTGACTCGAAAACCAACATAGTCTAAAAAAAAGTCTTAATCATGAAATAGCAGCTTTGTGTGGGTGCAGAAAAGACTGGCTGTGTTGACAGTCATCACCTCAATGAAACAAAGCTGTGCAGAACGTAATTTTTACCCCATGTTTTGGTGCACCTGCCCCACATTACAAAGAGGTTCTGTGCTAATAAAAAACTACTCCAGTTATAAGGCTTCTTTACACTTGTAAATCTACTTCGGAGTTCCTTTGATTATATCCAAAAACATACATACAAAGAGGAAGCACTATCTGTTAAATATCTATCATAAATCAACTTAGGCTTTTCTTTCCCTGACAGAGAACTGAAACCTGAACAATGAATACCAGAACTTCATGGCAGACCGTACAGTACACCATCTTATGGTGGAAATGTCATGTTATTCCTGTTTTGGAGATGGCCACGGCATCTGCCAGGTAAACTGTGGTCATCTGATTCAAAAGGAGGGTTTGGATTCTGGTTCAGTTTGAGAGCTCTCTTGTTTTTACTGACCTCACCGTTCTTCTAATTTTAAGTTAATTAAACTGACTGTAACTGTGTTCTGTATGTATCACCTTGTTTGACTTCATAAAATATTGTAACTTTTTGCTTTTAGAAACAGCTTAGGTAAGTTTGAAATTCCGCTCTGGAGCAGATTCTGTGCCTGCCTTTTATAGAATGGGTCATACGTGATGACACTATTTTTATGGCATTGTTTCGTGTTTTACAGAACCCCTGCTGAAAGCTGTTGCAGTCAGATAGATTCATCAAAAATTTGCACGAATTATACTTCACAGCACTAATAAAAACAGTTTAACT
Organism: Falco cherrug; assembly: GCF_023634085.1. Taxonomy (NCBI): domain Eukaryota; kingdom Metazoa; phylum Chordata; class Aves; order Falconiformes; family Falconidae; genus Falco; species Falco cherrug. The sequence continues at coordinate 70,837,936 of NC_073698.1, read as the reverse complement.
AACAAATATTGGGATTGCCAGATAAGCATTTTTACTCCAAAGTGAGTAATTATTTTCATAATTTATTCCACTGCATCTGCTTATTGGACACGTCCCTCTGTGACTCAGGTGGGCCACAGAGATGGTGACAAAGGTGCATTTCACACACCATTTCATGTGCCATGTTTCTTCTGCTGGAGGCAATAAGCAGCGTGCACTACAGCATTCTAAATCCCAATGCCTGAACGAAGCACAGACCAAGATAAAAAAGAAAATAAATAAAAACTTGTCCCCCAACAAATTTTAAGAAAAAAGAAAAATTACGTTGTTTTCAAAAAGCCTTGGCTTTCAGTCTAGCTGAAAAGGGTGGTCTTACTGCAAAACCCTAGTGATAGTAATGAGCAAAGCCTTCATACTTTATGTAAACAGATTAATAACCTCAGGGAGTTCAGCACAGATATGGCTAGTAAAGTTACTTTCCTATCTTGTTAGACTGAACCCAGGACACTCATCACATTGCAAGAACAAGGCTACAGTCCAACCTGACGTTCGTTTGCTTTGTAAAAGGGTACATTTTGGCACCCACAGCAAATGAACCAGTGTTAATCAGAAAGAAGGGATGATTTGGACGGAGACACAGTGGTACTAGAAATCAGCACAGGACATGGATATGCTCAATACCATCATACCATGATTTTAAATCTCATCAGCAGTAACGATTTACCTAAATATATTGCAACTAAAAAAAACATGCTTAAACATATATATTATACACACACATATATATATGTATGTTTTTTTTGTCTTTCTTTTAAAAACAAAATTGGAAGAATAGCGAGGAAAAATACCAGGAGATAGTGTACTGTACAGTCTGATTTCACGAAGACACAAATATAACCACATACTTTTTTTTTTTTCAGTTAGAATATCCACCAAATCTAGGATTATATTAGGATTTTTATTCTAACTGTGTTTTTTTCTTTTTTTAAGCTTACCTCTCTCAGCAGCTTTCAAATTCTATTAACATTGATAATAAAAGCTATAGCTACCTATGGTTTTTGAGCGAGTTAGTAGAAAATAGAAATCACAGTACTAAAAGAGTTCTCAGAAGTCTAATTTTCTGTCATTTCAGGCACCAAGCAAAGTAAATCCCTTCATGAATTAGCAAATTACATTAAATGAGGTTAGGTTTTCTTGATCAGCTATTGCTATTGACAAACTCTGCCAGACCACTGCATCAACAAAACCTTTCAGTTTAAATAGGCCTCTCCAGTTTGATGTTATAAGTGATGAGCAAATTTCATCTGCAATTATTCTGCATTACTATACTAGGTAAGCTGCTTTAGTCTCACCACTTAAATAAATGTTAACTTACCGTCATTCACTTATCTCTAAGTCACTATCAGCATCATAATTTATTAAAGCTGTTCAACACTTAAAAATGGAAATAACAGTAATATTTAGTCTAGTGTAATTAAAACAAAGCCCAATGGAAAACCTCAAACCCACCTACTAAAGGAGCTAACTGATACCTGCCTCTTTTTGCCAGAAATATTAAAGGCCAGCATCTTTAACTTCTAGGATGATAATGACCCTGTTTCAGAATAAGTTCTGTAACAGAGCACCTGAAACATATCATTAGCAGGCTAACACCGATTACATCCTCTTCCTAACCACAAGTCATTTTCTTTGTGTCTTTAATACATTACAAAATGCAGATCTACAAATAGAATGAAATAATTCTGCATGCAGCAAACTGCAAGTTGTTTTCTGACTGGGTACACTAGTCTGTTAGAACATACTTAACCATGAGAAAGGAACACGACAAAGTTCTACAAACTGTTCAGTAATTTGGATATTATGCTTTGAAATGAAGGTAGAAATTAGTTTTTTTCTTTAAATAAATTTCTTACAATTTCTTATAAACCCCACCCGCATTTTTGTTTTTCCCTTCATACCTTGTAAAAATGAAAGGCAAGATTAGCATATACCTTAAATATACAAAAAGATACAAATTCTTTTCAGACAAGAGTTCCTTTCTCTGGAATACATGAAACAAGTAACACAAAACTATATTTGGTAAGAGATCTTCAGGCCGGCTAAAGTAACGAGGTAACAGGCCAATGTCAGACTATGTTACAAGCACTGAAAGCAGAACAATAAAGTTTCAATACAATTCTTTTTGATAAAATAATTTGATGTATATTTACAGTTTAGTACAATAGAAACGTAAAATTGTAAGGCATAATAATAATTCTTGGCAGACAATGCTATGACACATTCCTTTGTCCAGCAGGTACCAAGTGGCAATACACATTCAAGCACTTTTATTTATTTATTTATTTTAACTTTATCTTCACTTGCAACGTAATCTGGCCACCAGGTATGCTATGCTCAGAAACAGCCACACAATCAGTAAATTGGGGCTGAGAGCTAGTAAAGGAATAGAGTAGAGGAGGCTGGGATCTAGTCTGAAATCTCGGATGGGCACCAAGCCACTCAAGTTCTTCTGGGTGACTACCTCCCGTGTTCCAATGCTGTGAAAAGGAAGAAGGTTGGGAGGTGGGAAAATAAAACAGAAAGGAAGATGGACATGCAAATGAATGTATAAAAAGAGATGGCAACACAAGGTGGTCAAGAAAATGAAAAAACATGGAAGAAAGCACAACAAAACCAGAAGATGAAGTAAAGAAAGAGTGGAAAAACATCTCAAAAATATGTATCAGCACAATTACAGAAATAAGGAGAGGGAAAGAGAATAAAAGAGAAAAATAAGAAAGAAGTACTGTAGTCTACTGAAAATAAACACATGTAGGTTGAACACAAATGGTTTTCCATGTTCATTCTCTCAGATTACCAAGCAATAATATCCCATGCTGCTCTGCCATGCTTCCGCATGCTGCAAAGAAGTGGACCTCTGAAAAGCAAGCTGAACATGAATAACCATTGTAGTATTTGACCCTTTCAAACATCCTTCCATGTAGGCTGCAGTGAAATAATTTAACCTCTTAGCTACCTTCTTAATATCTAAACAAAAAATCCCACGCCACCCACCTATTTTTCTGCTTCAACATGAATTCCAGTGTGTATCAATACGCTTTCCAAAACGCATGTTTCTGAAGTGCCCCAATAGATGCGTGTGAAGGCAAGGCACGCTGCACCACCACACATCTCATTACGCCCCTGCTTCCTTCATGGCTTTGAGCACAGAAGGCCTGCGGTGGGCAACTCTCGGGTAATCCAAGGCTTTGTAGTGTGGTGTTTCGTTTTGGATCGCTCTTACACCCTGTGCAGGTCAACTCTTTAGTTTACAAAGCAACAACTAAATGCAAGCTGTGAGCCTGATCCTGTCAGAACACATGCACTCACTCCACCCACACAAGGTGACACGTAACCTTGCTGATCGTGTAGCAAGGGCAGGTAACCAACCGACAATGTCTTGGAAGACATCAGAGATACTCTAGAGGTGGTGAAAGAGAAAAACATCCTTCAGATGCTGGCAACACTTCAAGTGAAATGAAATTAGGTGGGCAGGGAACTAAACCAACTGTATTTCTGATCTGGATCAACACATCCAAATTGGTGATCAAAAGACACTTTCACCCCTGGTGCGTACACTGGATAAGGGTAGATTGAATCGCTGATGCCTATAAAACCCAATTAGCTTTGTAGCGGCGGGGAGGGGTGTGTGTGCATGTGTGATCAGGAGAATCAGCAAGCGGAAAACTAATGTTGACTGGCAAGTGGTGGATAAAAGCTCAACAGAATAGTCTGGAGGAAGAAAAGTGTTTTCAGATATAGATAAGGGAGTAAAACAATGGGAGAGGGAAAGAAGGAAGAAAGGCTCAAAATGACAAGATGACGTTATGAACATCACATGCCATGTCTGTACCATTAAAAATTAGGATCAAGCTACTCGATTTTACACAAAGACATATGCACAGACACATACAGTGGGAATGGAGGCAAGAGCTGGAAAGCGCTCTCCTTGTCACTGTTGGCCCACTCAGATGCTTCCACCCACGGGGTGAAAAGTCACCTTTTGGAAATACCAAATGTACCAAATGGTACAGTGCCTTAAATTAAAACGTTCATCAGCAGACTACCTCCAGGAGAGGACCAGGGTAAAGAGACAAAGCAAACTCCTTGTTAATCCAGCTCACGTATGGGAATCATCTCTGTGAGGAGCAGCGGGGGCTGCCCCGTGCTGGACATGGCTGATTCCAGCCAGCTCAGGTGGACCCACCACAGGCACAGCTGTGCCCCCCAGATGCAGTGCCTTGGGGAAAGCGTGCATAAGAAAAGGCAAAACACCGCATGGCAGCAAGGAGTGATGGGAAAAGGTGTGAGAAACAGCCCTGTGAGCACCAAAGTCAGGGAAGGAGGGGAGGAGGTGCCCCAGGTGCTAGAGCAGGGATTCCCTTGCAGCCGTGGAGATGACTAATGTAGAGCAGATATCCACACTGCAGCTTGTGGAGGACCCTATGGTGAAGCAGGTGAATACTTCTTGGAGGAAACTGGAGCCCACGGAGAGCCTATGCAGCAGGTTTATCCTAAAGGACTGCAGCCCATGGGAAGGACCCATGCTGGAGCGGAGGAAGAGTGCAAGGAGGAAGGAGCAGCAGAGAGGAGCCGTTACGGACTGACCGCAAACCCCTGTTCCCCATCCCCTGTGTGCTGCTCTGTGTGGGGAGGTGGCAGAGTTGGGAATGAAGGAGTGAAGTACTTGGGCCTGAGACACAAGGGGTTGTGGAGGGAAGGTGTTTTAATTTTTGTCTTTGCTCTTACCATCCAAATCTATTGGTGGTAAAGTCTTAAGTCAAGACTATTTTGCCTGTAACACTAACTCCCTGTCTTTATCTCAACCCACGAGCTTTTTCATCATATTTTCTCCCCTTGTCCTGTTAAGGAGTGGGGGAGAGCAGCTGGGTGGGCATCTGGCAGGTGGCCAAGGTCAACTCACCACAATTTTTTTCTTAAAGCAGGTCAACCAGTGAAGAAATCCAACCAAGCTTTTTATCATGGTCGTTTTATTGCAGTGGGTGGTCACATCCAAACATGACTGTCAGGGCTTTATTATGTAGTCTTTTTAGCCAGCACCATGGCAGCTAGAAGAGATCATTTCCCTCGCCCTGTTTCCAGCTGGTTTTCAACAGCTCTTCTCTGTTGGCTGAACTGCTTGTGTCACAACTTCTGAATCGGTCTAACAAAAATGAGCTGGGCTACCTGAAAGGTGCAGAAGATTTTGCTGCTCAGGCTGATTTTGACTGTAACTGGATTAGAGCATATTCACACAGACAGCTCCACTGGTGGTATCTGGTAAGACAGCAATCTGGCAGGGGGAGGGAGGGCAAGGAGTCACAGGTCTAGTGGGGAGACTTGGCACTGCTGCAGATGGAAGAGGCTATGTGATCCAGTTGGACTTTGACTCTTGAGCTGCCTTTACTGGCCAGGTACTCATTTCTGCTGTAACTTGGACTTCCAGACAGACCATCATGATTTTACTATTTGTAGGCTGTGAATTACTATATATTTGATTTGGGACTGGAAAAGCTGTGACTTATTTACAGAAAAGTGATTTTACTCTAATAGGGAATTTGTTTCTAAGGTGAAAGCCACAAACTTCTATCTGTGAATTTCTACAAGAACCTACAATGACCACTAAATGTTCTCTCCTTGATGTCCATGCTCACTGAACATAATTGTCACGGATACATAATCATCACAAGACTAGGAAGGAAAGGAAGTCCCTGAGGATAAGTGAGTGGGAACTAACACCTCTGGAGACCAACATCACATGAAAGAAGAAGGTGCTTTCTTAATTTTTCAAGAACAGTGTAAGCAATAATACTTTTCTTCTCCGGAAATTTTCCAGTACAGATTAAATACTTTGAGTCTGACAACTTAATACTTCTTCCCATCCTTCCTGCTGCCCCAACTGAACCAAGCCTTCCTCTTCCAGAACAGTTACACAAATAAAAGAACCAGGTTAAAAGAAAAAGCAAGTTTTCTGAATGCCCTGGAAGTAATTTGTTACTCTTTCACTTCCTCTGTCTGTCCATCTATGTCAGGTCATCCTGTCCAGGCTGAAATGGGTTTGGGTGGAGTTGGACTCACACATACCTGCTCCGTAATCCTCTCTCTCTCTTGTTAAGCTTTGTTAATTCTGTGCCATTGCTCCTGAGCAGAATTGGCAAATAGTTTTAAAAACACAAAGAGCAATGAGATGGGAAGAAGAAAGATTGATGGGCTTGAAGAATGGTCTAATCTTAGTATTCCTTCAGGACTAGTCAGTATTTGTTCTGCACAGCCTCTCTTAGTCAAAGACTTAACAGAAGAGAAAGTCACATCTTTCACTGTCGCAGCAAGTCCCTGATGTTGCTAGAACACACGACCTAAAGGTTTTGATTAAATTGGCCCTCTTTCAATATCACTGTGTAGGTCAACATAAAGCATTGTGTTTCTTGGGTCAATATTTTATCTGATCTTGTGTTATATTAAATTGACAGTCTGAAGGTGCAAAACAATGTTGTTATTAACCTCTGTCTCTACTGTGTTCACAACTGCATTAAAAAACCACAACAGATTTAAAGAAATTAACAAGATACCTTGTATTGTTCAGTGTTTATTCCCACTAAATAAACAACTGTGCAACAAAGTCTTTTTTTCTTTCAGATGTCCAAGTTGACAAGATGCATAATTTAATTAAAGGTATCTGACAGCCACTTAGCTCCACTTCATGTTAGTAACTTCTCCCTCACAAAGCTGTTTCAAGTTTTGTTTCTAATATCAAGGTTTAATTAGTCTCTGAATGTAGTTTTCATGTACTGTACTAACTCTGTAACAATGCTGCAAGAAGTGCTGCAAAAAAGGGAAAATTAAAAATGTCCAGTGACATCCAATTAGATGTAGATATAAAACCCAAATTGTTAGTGTAAGAGGCTGTAAGTGTTATTATGAGAGGCATTTTCGTCTAGGTAACTGAAGAGTAAGAAAGGGTCAAACAGCAAAAACATACAGAAAGGATAAGAGAATTGAACACTCTAGAGAATTTGGTGAGAAGACACACAGTACAGTACATTCAGTAAGAGTGAATGTTGAAAAACAGGACTGAACAGCATTGTTGAACTACATTGATAAAGACTAAAGCTAGATTTCTTATCCTTTCTTTTGGTATGTGACTTACGGAGTTTTCCAGCAGTGCTTGAAACAAGGCATTGAACAACAGTAAACAGATTTTCTTTTTTTTTTTCCTTTTTTTTTAGTACAGTATTTAATTCTGCAAACATCTCTGCTGCTTCAGAATACAGAACATCATTATACTGATATGACAACAGCACACTGACACGTGATGAAATTTGGTTGCTGTATTGTGAAACACTCATACTGACATTTCACCCAGTGAGCAGTGTTTCACTGCTAAAGAATACATGTGGCAAACCAGTGCAAACTGCAGGTGTCTGTGTTTCCAGGATCAAAACATAGGTCATCCCTGTGAAATCTGCCTGATCTAGAACTAAAAAGCCCAGTGACGTGACAGTTCAGGTAACCTCATTATTAAACAGCTTTCAAAGAAGCACCAGTTTCCTCTTCGGTAAGCTCAGCGTTAATCAAAACCCACGTTTCCACGTGCTTCTCTGAAAACTCCAGGTTCACTACTGAAACCTAAAGCCTGATCTGTTGCAAATCTGGTAACAACCAGCTTCAGCATACAACTCGCTAATACACGCAAGGGACGGATGAAATCTACCAGTCAGTTTTGTGGTTTTCTGACTTTATTTTACTTTTTACTTCTTTTTGATAGAAACAGAGACCACTGCTCCTCCTCAGTTTGCATGGTTCCTCATTTAGGAATAAGTGACACAGTCAAACTCTTACCTCCTCATACACTCCAGAGCCTGGGTGAAGACCTGTGGAGCCATTCCATGTTCATGCTGTAGGATCAAACACTGCTCTAGGGTGACCGACATAGCAGTCCTATCCTTCGCACTTTTACAGCTTGTAAATCGAACACCATTTAGCCTGCGGCATATCTAGAAATGGGATATACAATTCATCATGCTTTCCTCATGCATAAACTTCTGTCAGAGCATACACCTGTACTTCTCCTTAGAGACACACAAATGTTAGGTAGGACTCTGATGCCAAAAGTCATCTTTGAGAGAGCAGAACTTCATTGCATGAGCTGCAGGGAAAATACTGATGTGGAAAATACATTTTATCTCCCCATGCCTCATTCTAGAGGAATTTTAACCCGGCAGCATTTCCAAGCTATATGCCAGCAAATGAAGAAATTCAAACATATCAGAATATCAAAAATATAAAAAATCAGCTGAACTATGCAGAGATGCTTAAATTAATAAATACCTCAGCAGCTTGCCAAAGGATATCAACATTCTTATTTTTCCTTGCATGTACATTTTGTCCCAGAAATCTTAACAGTTCAGGCAGGCACGTCTGACTACGAGATCGAGGTAGACCTATAAATCAAAAAAAACCAAACTCCACTTATTTATCTGGTTTCAACACTTTTACAAAGTTACTGGAAAGTGTTCCTATATGCCTGCTGCAAACACAAGTGTGTTTTCTTGAAACTATCAAAGCTTAGAACAATTAATCCAACTCTTGATTACTTGGTACCACCACCAAAATGAATTCAAGTTTAATTAAACTCAACTAGAAATACACATTCAGGTTATTTAAAACTTCAGGTGCTCAGAATCTGATAGCAATAGAATAACAGTGAACAAAGGGAGCAAGGCTGGTATTGTATCTTGGTTTGTGTGTCACAGGTACACTTGCTTTCACACACTGTTCGGAACTGTATATAAACATGTAACTGCCTGTATTATCACTCCTCAGAGGCTACAGGATATCATGCATGTCTCCACAGAAACACTGAAGATATTTTATTTTCTGCTCACATTTTCAATTTTAAATTTGCACGCTGGCCAGTTTTAAATTACAAGAAACACTTTCTCCAACAGGACACCGCATTGCCATGGTGTGTTTATTAATATTTCACTAAGTAGAAATAAATCAGTTGACATTTTTCAGTATTTCAGAGTGCTTTCAGTAGTCTTATGTGTTCAGTATGTTAAACATCAACTCTTAAAATATGTAGCAATATACTCAATACAATCAATGAGCAGTATTAAATAGGTGGGTTTTTTGGTTGTGTGGGTTTTTTGTTTGTTTTTTTGAAGGGGTAACTGCAGAGGACACCAACTAAAGCTGTGACTCGATAAATAAGGAGGTATACACTGTTAACAAATGTGACAAAAAGACCCCCACATGGCTGATTACGGAGTTTTATTTTTGGACCACATATCTTCTCACAGCAAATAGTATGTTAGACTAATGTGATCTCATTCTGTGACAAGGTGACCTGCTTCATGGATGAGGGAAAGGCTGTGGATGTTGTTTACCTGGACTTTAGTCAAGCCTTTGACACTGTTTCCCACAGCATTCTCCTGGAGAAACTGGCCGCTCAGGGCTTGGATGAGCTACTCTTCACTAGGTAAAAAACTGGCTGGATGGCTGGGCCCAAAGAGTGGTGGTGAATGGAGTTAAACCCAGTTGGCCAGTTACCAGTGGTGTTCCCCAGGGCTGAGTACTGGGGGCAGTTTAATCCTGTTTAATACCTTTATCAATGATCTGGACGAGGGGATCAAGGGCACCCTCAGTAAGCTGGCAGGTGACACCAGGCTGGGCAGGAGTGTTGATCTGCTGGAGGGCAGGCAGGCTCTGCAGAGGGATCTGGACAGGCTGGATCGATGGGTCGAGGCCAACTGTGTGAGGTTCAACATGGCCAAGTGCCGGGTCCTGCCCTTGGGTCACAGCAGCCCCACGCAGCGCTACAGGCTTGGGGAAGGGGGGCTGGGAAGTGCCTGGTGGGAAAGGGCCTGGGGGTGCTGGTCAGCAGCCGGCTGGACATGAGCCAGCAGTGTGCCCAGGTGGCCAACAAGGCCAACAGCGTCCTGGCTTGTATCTGAAACGGTGTGGCCAGCAGGGCTAGGGCTACCCCCCTGTACTGGGTACAATAACCACCTGTTTTACAGTTAAATGTAAAATACCATTCTCTCTTGACATGCATTTATGCGAAAGTATGTTTCACTTTATACATCCTAAATATCACCACAGTGAAGGTAAAAAACACCCTCAGACTTCCCTTATGACAAGCACAGTCCCAGGTTTGTCCGTACAGTCTCAGCTTTTCACAGAGCATCTCTAACACACCTGCAATATTTTTTTCACACTTCTAAAAAAACCTTTTGCTTAATCTTAATAACCACAGACCATTTGTCCAAGCTGCATTGCAAAACTAGGTACAACATGTCTGCATATACCCAGGACAAACTGTGAAGGAGAAGGGTGTTTTGGCAGTGGGCAGATTTCCCCCCTTTGTGGTATTCGTTTCCTGTAGCAGGAAACAATGTAATGACAAGTAACCAGAGTAAGGAAGAAAAGGCAGGTGGACACAAGACTGTTTTGTTTTCTTTCACTGTTAAGGTGCACGTTAATGCCACCTGTCCAAAACTGCACGCCAGCCTTATCAGAACTTCAAATTACTTGAAGAGAAACTGGTATAAGGTGTGTTACTAGTAAATGAGAAACTCAAGGTCATGCCACGAGTCTTTAAAAATAGAAGAGAATAAGTATAAAGTTCAGAGTTCAAAAAACATGAAAAGGAACAAATGACAGGGCAGAAAACAGACTGCAGGATAAAAAAAGTTTCAGGAAAAAACAGCAAAAGCTAAAAGATGATTGTATCAACATAAGAGGTTTGGGAATGAGGGAAAAGACTGAAGGCAAAAAAAAGCAAGAAAAATCAAGGAGAGGAAGAAGCTTTATGGGAACTATTATTATTGAAGACTAGACAGAGACATGAAGTAATACGGAGAAAACCAGATCAAAAGTCACTTTAAATTGATTAACTTTTGGACTTTACAAGAAAGTCTGATGCTAGACTACTATATAATAAAAAATCAAAATTTTGCAGCTAAAATTTCAGAGAATTAATTATGCAGGATTATGAATGCATGGAAGACAGAAACAGCTTCTGCTCTCATCTGCATCAAAAAAAACCCAGGGTAACTGAAAGTATAATAACGTACTTTAACCGGATGAATTCTTACTATACTGTTGCATGTTGCTGCATTTGTATTTCTGCAATAAAACTGCAACTGTGGGACCCATTAAATTAGCTTACAAAAGATTTGATACTATTAATAATAAATCCATGAATTTTCACCATTGTTGCGGTCACATGTAAATAGCATTTATGCCACTGCCTCCCAAAAAAACAGTAGCAAGCAAGAAATTTTCCTATGTAACAAGTAAAATTCAAGGTCATAGCTACTGTCTCTCTTTGAGGTGCTACACTTCTCTGTTGCTGGCTGCAGATGCAACAATTATAGGAAAGTGCCAAAGGATAAGCAGAGGGAAAGTGATTTAAGTTCCTAAAAACTGGTAGTTGCTCTTTGTGCAGGTTATTGTAAGTACAGAGAACATGACCAAAAACTGCACATAAAAGTGCTGCTGCTATAACCTGTCATTTTTACACCTTCCCATCATGGCACTCTAACTGCTTGGCTGCATTACATACACCACTTAGAAAGTGATGTAAAGTACATGTAAATTAAAAAATCAGGCTGACCTTTAAACCTCTTTAATCTGCTCTACATAGTACCAAAGTATTAAAATAGACTTGCGTAATTCCTTGGAGGTTACTAATGCTGGTGTACCATCAACATTTAAACAACTATCATGAAGCAAGCAAATGACAAAATCAGCCTGAATTGTGCTGTTCAATCAAATTTGCCATTAATTAATTACCAAATACTTACAATCATCAGGCAAAACTTCCTTGAACTGCTCAAAATACGAATTCAACCGTACTAAGCTTTCCATGTTAATCACTTCTTGCAGTGAGGTGTCTCCAAACCTTTAAAAAGTGAAGAAGGGAACAGTTAAGCCCAAGGCAGAAGGTTTCTCCTCTTCTGTGAAAAAACTGCACTTGGCAATATGACTACCAGAAAACAATCTGAAGAGTCAGCCCGTGAAATTCCTAACAATTCAAATGCAGAGTAAAGTGTAACAGAGAAATGTTGTAGTGATTCACTACAGAAAAAGAAAATAAACAAGCGTGAGGGGGAAAGTGGGAAAGAAGGTGAAAGAAAAATCTTGTAGAAAACAGTATTTAAAATTCTTTGGCTTTTGTGTCTCTCTTTCAATATTAAATACCCATCTTGTCAATCATTTTGCCAAAATTCAAATTTTTAATAATGAATTCACTAGTTTAGTTCATAAGCTAATAATAACCATAATATCAGCAGATAAGATTGAGAACTTTTGCTTCAGATATGTAAATAAGAGATATGGATCTAGGAGTAATAAACCATGAATGTAATAAATATTGTCAACAATGCCATGATTCATCTCGCCTAACTGCATCTACATACATGGATAACACACATACAGTGCTGACATCCATAACTATGCTAGTCACTTTGGGTTCCCTTCACAGGCAGCAGAGGACAACAGTAACTGCTGGAAAGCTTTTGTTAGACTTTTTCTAGTTGCCCGTCACCACCATACTGCACACTCCACCCTGGTACTAAAGGTTGCTGTCACAACACGCATGTGCCTGACTTGACGGGCGTTCTCCATCAGAGCTGTGCTCTGTCATGTATTCTTTACAGGATATAGCCCTAACAGAGGAAAGCTCTGGTGGCTCTTCCAAAACTGAAGTTTCCCTAGTAAGTATAATAAAATAATTATATTCTTCAGCTTTACAAGAACAGTGTTGCATTACATAAGTACTGCAAAGATACGTTAAAACAAAACTCCATCTAGCCCATTATCCTGGGTTTTGACAGTCGCCAGAAGATGGAGTATAGGTGAGAGTGCAAAATCGAGGGCATATACACAGCAACACTCAGAATGATCTCTCAGCCTCCAGTGATGTTGCTCACAGAGGTCCTGAGTCACAAGCAGCACCTCTGTGTTAAATAGCCCATGATAGATTTCTTCTTCTGTAAATTCACTTCTGAACCCCATAAACATGCTCTAGACTCAAACACAGGAGGTAAGGAGCTTCACAGCTATGTGCCATATAAAGGGCCTCCTTTTGTTTGTTTTGCATTTGAGAGCTTTAGTATTCCCTTGTTTGCATATTGGAAGAACTGAATCACTGTTAGTAATGCAACAGTGCAACTCCATAGAGACGTATTTCCATCAGAACAGGAGACTGCTGAACTGCCATTATGGTGGAGCTTGCACAACCGAATACGTACTTCTCTGCTAGGGTTTGCTGCTCATTGATTCCCACATTGAAAAGAACAGGCTGAACCCTCAGTAACATGCCACTTTGAATCTCTCGCGGCAACAAATCAAACAAGGCGCTTGGCAAAGGGATCCTCACATTAAATCCATCACTGCAAATAAATAAACAGCTATTAGACATAAAGATCAAAAAGCTACATTCCGAGAACATCTTATTTATGTAAAGAGGGTTACCATATAGAACATAATACGACTATTAAAAAGTAGGGATCAGTCAAAACTGAGGACTTTAAGGAACTGTCACAGCTTGCTCCTAATCAGAAAAGCTATTCCAGTTCAAAACCAAACCTGCAGCAACCTGTAATGCTGATTTTACATCCTCATGGAATTTCAACCAAATCTGCCAACCGCCTGACAAAAGCTGGGTTTGTTCTGCTCATTAATACTGCAGCTTTTGTACAACTTGGGAAAAAGCAAAGTTTTGGCATGTGCCCGTCTCATCAAGAGTAAGGTGTATTTCATTTTAAAGTGATAAAGGCTAGTGATGATGCACATACATAAAAGGATGCATTTTTTTGATACAGTAAATAATACTAGTATTTCTGAGCAGAAAGATAGAGGCAATGATAGTAGCAACCCAAGCATAAAGTGAAGGAGGAGCTAACAAAAGCACTGACACAGAAACTTATGATTCAGACCTACAAGCTGTTCCCGCAGCACAACAGGTTACCTTGGGTTAGCTGAGCTGCAGCAAAGAGCCCTGCGTATGTTTTCTCTCATGGCAAATGTGAGATAATGCAGCTTATCTTACCCCATAACATCAGTTCAGACTAAGGTGTGTCATATTACCCTATGCTGGAACTGCTAAGATACAAGCTACTGTGGTTTGTGTGCTTTGTGTTAACCTATCAGTAGCAACACCTTGGTGTTACATCCAAGTCTTTACAGCACAGAACTCTCAAGTACAGCATATATTCTCAAGTATAGCAAAACAGCTCTGAGAAATATATAATAAGGTAATCCAAACTGGTCTGTCCCACATTTACACTGGATGGACACACAAATCCTATGCTATATCTCAAAGCAAAACCCCCTATTTTCACATCTAAATGTAAAGCTTCCAATAGTTTGCACCATTATAAATATGCATGATTTCTTTCTTCTCTTTCTTGAGTAAAATCTAGATAGAAAAATAACATACAGCACTAGCAGACATGAAACCAATGAAGACTGGATTCCTGCTACTAGTGACCTACAGCTGACGGCAAGTTTCAACTAAAGATTTTCTTTGAAAGGAATTTTCTGCCAGCTGGCCATTTCCACCAGTTTCAGCTCTTTCCATAACATACGTAATTGTACTGCAGACCTTCAGCTGCACATGAATCTTAAAAAAGTTCCTCTAAATGTTTTTATCTTTGAGAATTCTAACTCTTTTTCAGATGTGGATGAAGCTGGGCAAAGCTCCAGTGGAGCTTGGTACATCACACTGTAACTGAACAAACTTTATTTCCTCCAGAAAGCAGATTTGAAACTAAAAGATGCTAAAGACTCTGAAATACAGAAACAGAAAAACGTCAGCTTTCATGAGGCCTCTGTCCTTCCACAGCTTCATCCCCATCTGTGAACTGGCTCTCTCTGGGCAAAAACTATCGCAGGGGCCCATCAGCCCCACATCAGAAACCAGTGCAAGACCAGCTCATAAGCAGGCTGCAACATTCAAACTGAAGTGTGACTGTTCTAAATGCTTCTCATCATAATAAAGCTGTAACAGATCACTCCCACTCCATTTTATGTGAGGATGCGAATGTTTGTTACTTCAGACTTCCAAAACAAAAAATGCTGTTAAGCTCAAACTTGAAAATACTTCTTTTTCAGACAAGTGGCCAAAATGAGCAGCAGTCTGCTATATCACAAGCATCCATACGTTAAAGCCAGTTTGGCCCTGATGGTTTGGAAATTGATGCTAAAATGGCTTCTCCTCAGCAGCAGCCAACCAACTGCTTGATACGTGCTCTGTGCCCCACGGTGCTAACGGCAGCCAGTGACACACAGTAAAGCAGTGACCCACTGACCAACAGCAGTGAACTGAGTCAACAAGATCAGCCTCAGAAGTCAGCCTGAAATTCAAAGCCAGCACAAGTGCTTAAGAAAAGATTGAATACTTCTGGCTTATGATTATGGAAGGCTTGGTCAAGATGATATTTATTCACAAAACAATACTGCCATGGTTTGAGCCTTGCTATATATCCTCTCTGTAAAATGAAACATCAGGGAAAATGAGTTAAGTCCGCTTCAAAGTATTTCTTTCAAGTTCTGATGAGAAAAACAGCACAGTACAAAAGCACATAATTAATTTCAAGTGCAGTATCACTGCTTCTCCCATCTGCAGTCCCACTCCACTTCCTGATCCCTCCCCCCCACTTCTTTTTACCGATTTCCAGTGATGACTGGCAGCATGTCAGTAGATGTATTTGATGTGGCCTGAGTTACTTTAAAGGTTACATTCCTCAAGTCCATGATTCCCAAACTCATGTCCTCTAGCATTGCCAGCTCCTCACCTAAATCAAGGAGGAAACAAAGAGAATCATAATCATTCTTTGTTATGTACAACTCCTCGTTATCAATTTGATGATGACTGTACGTCATCACTTTCATAAAGAAGTTCTATGGATGAAGAGGCTCTGGAGCCCAGGCCTTCACCTTGGCTACAGACCGCGTACAATGTCATGACTGACTTTATGAGTTTGGCATGTTTAGAAAACAGTAATTATCTAGCATCGTTCAGACTACCATTCTTCAAGTAGATGATATGCTGATTTTCCAGTTTAGGCGATGCTAGTAAGTATTTCTCAGCACTGTAACAGCCATGATATCCTTTGTGTTGGAAAAGTTACAGAGTATTCCAGATTTGTTCAGTAAAGCATTCCCTTAACTGGCATCCAGATGGCTGTTCAGACATGAGTGAAACACTTCTGAGTGATGTACTTTCCCTTTCTGTATCCTCTCTTCAATCTCACTTTGTACTGCAGGATTACAGTAGGTCAAGACAATTAAAAAAAGCACTTTTGGGGCACAGTTTCTCCCAGCTTACCAGTATTTTAATCCATTTCTTTTCTGAAAAAAAAGATCACTATTAGATGTTTTGGGGTATTTTAAACCTTTGACATTATATTATAAGGCAAGTACACTTTATCTTTTAGAAGCAATTCAATTAAATCTGAAAAAAATCAGAGTTGTACTCTGGACATAATCTGGTTTTGCATTTCAGTTTTCACAATCATTTTGTAGGCGAGATGCAAATTGTCCCAAACACTCAGATTCTGCTGTAATCAATTTAATGCAGAATTTGCTGACTCAATAGCTAATACCACCCACTTGCCCTGTGCCTTTACCATAAGTGCTCAGCAGGCTCTCAAACTGTGCAAGCAACCCAATAGTGTAGAGTTGTCTTAGAAATCCATCATCATGCAGGCAGTTCCTCAGCTTGATAATGAAACCACAAATGAGAGCTGTCAGCTGTGGGAGAGAAAACAGACAAGAGTGAAATGATTCAAGACAAAAAAGACTCTTCAGCCCCAAGCAGAAACAATATAAGAGGTGCCATAAAATCTCAGACAGATATGCTTTTCCCTTAAACATCACTCTTCTTTTCCTTGCAGCTGAAGAGAGACAACCAACCAACAAAAACCCAAAACATTAATAAAATCAGGTTTAGGGCACATTGCCTTCATCTCATAAGATCTCCCAAAATGGGACTGCTGTTGACCTCACATCTATTTGTTTTCTGGATACAATCGCTTGTATTAGGGTCTTCAAGTTACAAATTACAAGAGTTTCCTTGGAGAATTATTTTAGTTAAAGATGTAAAAGCAACACTGCTAGTCCCAGGCCATTAATTTTGCTAGTATGAATAAACGTGTTGGTTTTTTTAAAGAAATCAGACACTTGAAGAAAGCTTAAAAATGCAGTATCTGTTTGCATTATGTAAAGATTCAGGCTCCAGTGTTTCAAAATACTCAGGACAAGATCCTGAAGACCTAGTTCTAAGATCTAAGATCAATGCTAGTCTTAACTCACTCTGTCAATAAAGGAATTTCCCAGGTGATTGCCATATGCTATGTACATGGGTGTATGACATTGTTACAGAATTAAACAGAAGGGAATAAAGTTCTGTTTATGATGCGTAAGCATATTCAAACATATTCAACATATTCAAAGCATTGAGTTTAAAAACTATCTGCAATATGAAGTGGGTTTTGTATAGGAAAAAAAATCCTGAATTTATCTCTATGAGATACTACATTTTGGGACAACAGCTCTACCAAACATTGTCCAAGAGATAAGCTGTTTGGAATAAATGAACGAGATACTGGTTTCACAGGGAAGCAGACACACTAGAGAAGAAATGTGGAAGGTTTTTTAATGCAGACAACTTGCTAGTCAGTGGCTGACACAAGAGGCCTCAGGCAGGCCCAGAAAGAGAACTTCTAGAAGAAAAAAAAAGCACGCATTTCTCTCCCTGCATCTGGATGTCTCTCCTTAGGTATCACAGGTCTTGTTGGTTTTCTTGATGCAGAAAGCAAAAGGTAACTGAAGGAGTACACTTTCTGCTCATGGGCTTTCCCCTCCTCCCTCCCCCCCCCCCCCCTTCACATCTTACTTTTTGTTTTAGTTTGGTGGCATTAGAAGGCAAAAGGTTGTTTCCGTAGACAGCAGTATATTTTCACTAGTTCTGGAATAATTTTTTAAAAATACTGAATGTATAGCCAAGGGGACACTGAAGTTATATATTGTCAAATGCATGTACGTTACCAGTAAGGACAGGACAGCACAGCCTATGAAAGGAGATCACAGTGTAGAGTGTACAAGAGTAGAACAGATCTGAAAAATTCTGAAAACAGTAATCTTTCATGTTTCACGTAAACCCAACCACGTGTTGAAGTGCAATCAAATCATGCATATTTGCTTGCTTACAGTTTGGCAGAAGACAACATCCCTGCGATACTGAAGGCTCAGGCAGAGCCCTATTGTTGGGGCGCTGTCCTGCATTAACAAAAAGACCATGGCTTTCTTTGCCTTGTCACTCATCATGGCTACACAGTCTGTGAGTGTCGTCAGCAAGGGATAAAGAGCTTCACTCCATTCGCCTGGTTAAAAGAAAGAAATAGCAGTGCTGTAAGTACTTTATCTGAAACAAACAAACAGGCATTAAGAAGAAACTTTCTGTTGCAAGTCAAAGCTGTTGATAATTTACATTTAGGGCTCGTTTTATTTTGGCTGGCTGGTTAATCCTGCTTGTTATTAATTAAGTAACCTTCAGAGTAGTTGTCCATGAGGAAAATACGGAGAACTTTACTCTGTAAGGCTGTTATGACTTTCCCAGCTGTGTAACAGCTTCCAGATTTGTGCCCAGAGAACAGGCTATACAATAGCTGACTTGGAAAGCATAACAGAAGCATGAGTATCTATATACACAAGTGTATGTGACTGCGTGTGCATGTTCAAACACACCCTTTCACAGTGCATACATGGACAGACACTATGGAGTCCACCATATAACAGAAATAGAGAACATCTGCTTAGCCATTTCTGTCAATGAGATTCCTCCCAAATATCTTGCCTTTGAATCTTTTGTGGACTCACTGGTATATAATTCAACCACCTTGCCATCTTATTGATCCTTGTACCTCAGTGAGGTAAGACAATGCCTATCTCACATTTGAAGCATAGAAATAATAAGGCAGAGAGGTGAAAAATTAATGTAGGTACTCTTTAAGTGTCCTCTGTTTGCTGAGTGACTTTGAAGGCTTAGAGCTAGCTAGCAAGAAACACAAAGTATAGTGATTTAGACAGGAGTTAGCCAGATCCTTGGAAGTAGTTTGGAGCTTGACTTCCACTGAAATACACGAGATATGTCCCAGAGGGACTCTGTTCAAGGTCCTATACAGGAAGCGCAGAAATGAAACTGGGTTGCCCAAGTTCTACTTTAGTACCTCAAACATCATGCCATTCCTTCTCCCTAGAAGATTGCTCTGCTTTAAAATGCTCCACAAGCTCAGCTTCTTTTCCTTCCTTCCTTTATCTTTCATCTTAATCAACCACCAATTTTAAAAAACCCATTTCCATAACTGTACGAAAAATTTTTCAGATGCAGAGAGAACAGATTTTGGTATAGCAATATAAAATGAAAATACAGTAGTGCCTTGGTTTTGCCCTCCTTAATACAAGGTTGAAACAGAAGAACACTTCACTTCTTAAAGGGAAGGACAATGTGTTTTATTTTTAAAAAGCACTGGAGCTCACAAACAGAACACACACAACCCCCAGCCTAGTTGGCTATAGGAACAAGGCAACGTACAGATCAGAACCTGCATGAATGGGGCACTTCAAGCCCCTGAAAGGAAGTTGTTTGGGATCTTGACTCAAAGGCAGGGCTACGAACTAGTGGTAATAAATGTTTCTTTGATAACGGGCCAAAGAAGGGAACTTTGGAAGTCTGCTGACAGAAAGATAACTGACAAGATTAACGGAACTATCATTTTTGCTTTTGTTCTATGTGGTAGATAGATAACCTAATAAACTACATAAAGGGGAAGTTCTTTGGCTCTGTTCCATTGGCATAAAAAAGAAAGCAGGAAACATCAAAAGACCAGCCAAGGTATTACAGCATGGCTTTTATATTCTATTAAGTATTTTCTCTCAAAATAAATCAGATGCCATAACATGGTCCTGTGAAAAGCTTAAAAGGCTTAAAACGCAAAACACAGATGATACTAACAGTATCTCTCTTACCCCATTTAAGAGCTTTTCCATAAACAAATGAGAATGAAAAAAAGAACTGAAAAGATCTGCCAGCACATCATCATCATCTCATTGCCTGGATATAAATACTTATATATAGTTATTAAATCAGTGGAGATATAGAACTTTAGTGTATCTGGCAGCACTTCATTTGAAAGATATGTTTAGCTGGGGTAATCACAAAGTAGACTGGTGGTATACCAGCTTGCCTGAAGATAAAGCAATTGTTAGATGCTTTTTTCCTCCCAACATTCACAAGTAATGCAGTGGCTCATCCAGGGTAATGAGCAAAAATCTGCTGTGCTGTGTCTTCTCTTGGTTTAAAATTTTGGCCATGAAAAAACAAACCCTTGTCAGCCTGCAAAATTATAAATGCTTTTTGCTACCTACTTCACAGAGGTGTCACCTACATTCTTTTCATTTTTTTAGTCAATGGTAGTTGCTATTAACCGTAAACAGGAATAAAAGGAATTGCACTCCCAGGCTCAAATCGGTTTGATTACCCTAACATTACACTGGCAGCATTTAAATAAATGTGAAAGGTCTCTAAATGTTCAATTTTCACCTGGATTTTCCTGTTCTTCTGTCTTCCCCTCACTAATTTTCCTAACAGAACTTTGTTACTGAAAGTATATTTTCTATCAAATGGCACCTTCAAACACCATGAGGCACCAATTTTAATATGAAAACTACTTTGAGCTCTGCTGTTATGTTCTATGAGATGATCAGAACATTTTAAACTTATTTTAGACTCCACTGGGCACATCCACAGGTAGGATGATTTGGTTTGGGGCCTGAAACAATGGAGATGCAACAAGTTGTTACAGATTTACAACAGCCAGAGACCTAGTCCAAGCTAGCTGTTGGTATGTCTGGGACAGAAATCCTGCTTTTTAATCAGAGGCTTCTAGTTCATGTTAAAAGTTATTCCATTTGAAAACCGGCATTGTTCAAATCAGCAGGATGCCAGTCATTTGTTCAGGTGCTTTATATTGTACATCAAGAGGCAAATCCTGCAGTCTCCACTCGGACAGCTGCAACTGAAATCTGGGTCATAAATAAGGGGCAGACTTGGCCCTGTAAGTCTCTGATATTCTTCTTATGACTGCTGCTGACCAAAGTCATACTTTAATGCAGGGGTCCTCAAACTATGGCCTGCGGGCCGGCCCCTGGTATTCACAGAACACCCCCCGCCGGGGGTTGGGGGGGAAACCAAGCAGCCGCAGATGCCTGCCTGCCGCTGCATCTGCGCGCCGGCCCCCGTTTAAAAAGTTTGAGGACCCCTGCTTTAATGTACACTTTGAAATGTGGCATTTTGAAAGGTGGAGGCAGGGAAGAGGGTCAGAGGGAGGAAGGGAGGGAAGGAGGGTTGGATGGAGAGGTGGAGGAAGGGAGGGATGCTGGGAAGGCCTATGAGTTCACGGAGTGGACCTTCTCTGACTACGCACTATTACTATTTTATAAAAGAAATAATGCCTTTTTAAGAGAACCTAATACAAAAAGCCTGTATAAATCAAGGATGTAGTGTCAGGTGGTAAAGGTTTTTGCTTTCCCCTAAGAGTCTCTCTTCTCCACAGCAATAAAAATATTATTATTATAATCGTCCTCCAGACCTTGAAAATATATTTTTAGTTTTTTTGTGTTTAAAAAAAAAAAACACCCTAGCATCCATAAATCAAAGTACTGGGTACCTGCAGTTGCCCTTGGTTTAATTTAGGGTTGCAAAGACTCAAGATCTCTGAAAAAGATATTTATTTATTAAAGTGGTAGCTGCTTTTCACCATTTATCACGTACCCTGATCCAGTAAAAGCACACAGTCATGTCACATTTGGTTTCAGAGGGAAGCAAGCACCGAGTGCTTCACTACACTGCACCTTCAGCCACTTAAGTTTAAGATGCAAGTCTGGAGTATATCTGGCTACCCAGCTGGGGTGACTTGATTGCTTTTAATTACTCCCATCGTATAAATAAATAAATAAATAACATTCATTTATGCACCATTCATATTTTGCAAAAACTGAAGTGATGTTCCAAGAATTAAAAACCTGTGGAGTCTTTCACTGATTAATAACATTTCCTCAGTGATAGAAGGAAACAGGGTGGACAGCTGAGAAGAATGTTAATATACTTTGTGAAGAGGAAAATCATACCTGCACTGGGGCTATATTTCCGATTGGTTTCACTAAACCCAGGAGCCCATGCTGTAACAGTTCAAAGACTGAACCTTCATTGAACTCAGGTTAAACTGTTCTCAGATGGGAGAAATTATAGCCATCTAGCTGGGAGAGAGTGCTATTACACAGGCATATTATTCAGACCTCGTAAATGCAACAGAAGTGTGCTGAAGGTCAAGGACAGAGGAAAGAAGACAAACAGTGGGATGAATCCCCTTAGATTCTGTATTCTGAAACATCAGACTTGCAGTGCCCAACACTGCTTGGTGTGTTGGTGTGTAGCCACAACAGAGATTTTCCATCATCCTTGTTGATTGCTCCATGTTCTGCTTATGACCCCATTCAGAAAGGCCAGCTCAACAGCACATATGAAATGGCATGTCTGAAATGTCCAAAATGTCAGGCTCCCATAGACTTCAATGACATTTGGAACAGGCCTTAAATCATTGTCACCTATGACAGTCTGCTAAAACACATCAACTGGAGAAACCAAAGAGACCATGAACAAGTGCTCTCCCATACCTGGGTATGAGGAGTTACCGGATACCTCCTCGCACTATTATTTAGGAAATAATAACTTCTCGATATGCTTAGGTAACTCACGTGATATTGCAGAGCACGACCATTTCAAAATGGTCAATCTTTACAGCGAGGCACTTGTTCAATTGTCAATTACAAACAAACCCCTGCAATTTTCAGAAGAAGCAGAAGCCATGAATGCACATACCTGGGGCAGATTCTTCCGGAGCAGGGCTGCAATCTGCACAGAAATGGAGGGGCAACATGCATGATTAGGGAGCAGCAACACAGTCTAAATATAAGCAACTCAAATGCTCAATGCCAGGGTTCTCAAACACCTCCACTGAGTGAAGAGGAGCTCAGCAGAGATACTCCTTTGCCTGCAGGCACCGAGGGCAGGGGCTGTCTCCTCCATTCCACTCTTTCTGATCAGAGGAACACCTGGATGAGGACTTGGAGGAAACCAGTACCTGCTAGCTCCAGGGCTCTCTGTGGATTACTAGCAAGTGCGCTGTCAATTCCCAGTGATCCACAGGGCACAATTTGAGAACCACTGGTTTAGTGCAATTATAGAATAAGCTGGCAGTAAAGGCTGCTAAACAGAACAGCAAAAGACTAGCAGTAAGTTCAATGCACTTAACAGAAAATTACATTAAGGCACCCACAACACTAAGAGTAATAAAGAAAGAGTACTCTGCTATCTTAGACAAATTTCTGTTATAAAATTTCTGAGATAGTTAACACAAGCATTAGATTGCATATTAAGGGCTGAAACCTCACCAGTGAAGCCTGTGAGTGTCCCACACTAACTTCAGTGGGAGGAACAAGCTGTCAGATGAAAATACACTACAGTGCAATGCAAACAGTAAAAAAAAATATATAAACTCTGTTAGAGCATGTCTTGCATTAATGAAAACTAGTTCATTAAGCTAACAGGATTTAAACTTCTGTTGTTTATATCCAGATTCACTAGTCAATGCATTATGAATTTGAAAATAACAACAAGAAATATAAAATTCAATTGTATGCATTAAAAAAATCAGCTAAGCTAGACAATCCGAGATAAAAAAAACTCTCTGTGAATTAAAACTCATCACATTCATTAAAGAAGCTATATGCCCCCATGTAATTTTAGTAATGAATACCTAAGCCTGTAACAAAAATAAATTTTAAAATAATTTCTTAAATCTCCCTTCTACTGTTTCAGGCAGTATCTTCTTTCACAAACATTCACTTCTAAAGAGATCCTCTAAAGTCCTTCAATAATATTCTACTGTCTCTCTTTTGCCAATTCTGGAAACAATTACTTTCAAAACAATTTCTAGCTGCTCTCTGCTCAGTGTCATTTACTCAAAACTCAGGATTACTAACAGAAAAAGTGTTAGTTCTTTGAATACATGACAAGGAAAAGCTTTAAAATGCTGTGATTCTGAACTTAGAGAAAGGATCTTCTGTGTCAATTATTCCCATGATCACTTGTGAAAAATGACAGTGAAAGGGAATTCATAGAATCATAACATAGTATGGGATGGAAGGCACCTTTAGAAGTCATCTACTCCAACCCCCCTGCAATGAGCAGGGACATCTTCAACTAGACCAGGTTGCTCAGAGCCCCATCCAGCCTGACCTTGAATGTTTCCAGGGATGGGGCATCTACCACCTGCCTGGGCAACCTGCTCCAGTGTTTCACCACACTCATTGTAAAAACTTTCCTCCTTACATCTAGTCAAAACCTACCCTCTTTCTGTTTAAAACCATTTAACAGGCCAAGGTCTGTGTGGAGTCGAAGAAAGTAACTCAATGGGAAAATTCCCACTGAATTCAGTAAGACCAGTTTTTTTCACAGTATTGAACCTGTCCCTCCGTCAAAAACATGGGCCATTACTTAGGAGCTACATCTGATGCTAATGTGATCAAAGTATTCAGCTTGCCCTGGCTTATAAGAAATTTCCCACGTGTAATTAAAATTGCTCATTACAACCTATAAACAGTGTTTGCACCAGATACCTGAGAAACAGGACTTCCTCTCCAGGATTTTTTAAGTTAAATTCACCCAACATTGGTTGACAGTCAGACTTCAGGTCTAGTCATTGCACTTAAGCAGCACTGGGAAATGAGGATGGGGCCAGGCTCTTTTCAGTGGTACCCAGCAAAAGGACAAGCAGCACTGGGCACAAACTGCAACACAGCAGGCTCCATCTGAATATGAGGAAAAGTATCTTGTATTTGAGGGTGAGAGCACTGGAGCAGGCTGCCCAGAGAGGTTGTGCAGTCTCCTTCTCTGGGGATACTCAAAACCCACCTGGATGCAACTCTGTGCAACCTGCTCCAGGTGAACCTACTTTAGCAGCCGTTTGAACTAGATGATCTTCAGAGGTCCCTTCCAACCCTGACCATTCTGTGATTCTGATTCTATGACTATTCCAAGATGCTTTCAGCATCAAAATGTCTTGGGAAAAGCTTCTGATATCACCCACCACAGATTTTTTCTGTTCTTTTTAATATTAAAAATCCACAATTTTACTCATTTTAATCATGTAGGTGCATTGAAGTTTACTGGTAAAATTTTCATGTAAACACATATAAAACTTTATCTAAACTATCTAGCAAATAAAAACATTAAAAGGTATCAAACTGGTAGAAGAAATGTAGTCAAAGATTAAGAGAGAACACATTCTCAAACAAGGACCAACTCTCTTATTCCTTTATAATACACAAAATGTCGGTCTAACTTACAAAAACGTGGCCATTTAAGATACTAAGCAAACCATAAGGAACATGTACAAAGCTACACAAAAATGTATTAACATTTAACTTTTTTCTTGCTTCCTTTTGCTAAGGTACTGCCTTCCACTGCAACATTAACAATGAGATGGACGTGAAGTCACAGACACACATAAAGGACAAAGGGCCACCAAATGATAAGACAGAACAGGAAGAAGGAAATGAAAACACAGATCAGTCTTTCTAGAATTTAGCTTAGCTACCTGCTCTATTAAGTGGCCAAATAATAGTGACCACATGTAAAGAATGTGAGAATAAGTCAAATAAGTATATATGTAAATGAAGTAATTCTGAAATTTAATGCACAACTGCAAAACTGTCAACCTAAACTGATAAGGATAACTTTCATTCACATGCTTATGGCGTTATGTTGGATTCGATTCAGCATCTACATTACCTCAGATTTTGATAGGATTATTCTGCTCAGAGGTTGCACTGCCAGTTCCTACCTTCCCACCACAAGAAGGCTAGCGGTGTGCCTCAGCACCACAGCTTTTGACAATTTGGTTTAAAACTTGCTTTAAACTCCAGTAGGTTCATCCAAGTTCAGGTCAATCTAATGGGACTGCCTGTCTGCTCTCCTATGCTTTGGCAGCCCAGCTGGGACCATTAGTGTTGCAGTAGTGCCTGTACTTCTCTCATGTTTTATTTCTCTTTTATACAGGCTCACTGTAATAAGCTTTGATTGCTGCAAAGAAGCTGAAGCCAACAGAAAAGCTACCAGAGGTGGTGTCTGACATATGCTAACCCAAACACCTGTTTTACCAGCTTAAAACACCCAGCGTCAAAACTAAATGCCACTGTTATCAATGGATTTGGCAATGATTTCAGTGGGATCAGGATTTCAAAATAAGTAATGAGCTTAGCAGCTCCCAGCATGCCACCAGCCCTTTCTGCCTGACAATCAGTGTTTAACACCACCACTGAACTAAAAACACATGGAAGGATGTAACGGAGGCTTAGGAATGATGCCAGCACACAGGAAGGGAGCAGCAATGAGAAGCAGTGTCTGGCATACGCACTTGTCTTTCTGAGAGAATGGCATGCACAGGATGGTGTGGATGAAGGTGGTGGTGAGGATGATGAAGATGGTGGTGAGGATGGTGAGGTCTCATTTAAATCTTCTGGATTTATCCAGTAGGCACGAGTGTCCCGATTACCTTTCTTACTAGTACAGCTGATGTCACACTGGAAAACATCTTCACAGCTGTCACTTTGCAAACGCTCCTTCTGGAGAAGTTTGTCCACTCTCTGTATAATACACTCCAGACTTTTGTCAACATTCAACCAAACTTTCTCCTTAAAAGAAAACATTTATTTCTCAATTTAAAAAGCGACACTGGGTAACAAATCCCTTGGCAATATGCTTCCTCCTGTGTTTCTAGTCACAATTCCTCTGTAAAGTTTCCTTTAGGCTATGTGGTTCTATTGGTGCACACACAAATTCTGGATATATAAACAATGTATCCCAGCATATCAACAATATGTAGCAGCACGACTTGCATGGTAAATTGCAAAACTATATTCCAAGCAAATTTGCTGAACAATTTTAAGTGCCCCTTCCTGCAATACTATTCCAATTTCCAGTTGGCACTATTGTTTTTTCTTGAAACTCATGTTAGACATAATAATTGCATACAATCACATGTATTTTTTCCTATATAACTCAGTGAATTACAGATAAAATCACTGCATTGTGTTACTATCTAAATAACTGAATTGGCTTTATTCAGATCTCATTACTGTGAGTCTTGACTGTAAGTCAAAGTACGCCAAAACAATCAAAATTAGCAAGGACTCACTTCCAAGATGAATCGGATCTCATTGCAAAATTGGTATTTCACAATATTAATAATTATTTTAATTAATGTCAACTAATTTTGAGATTTAATTAACTTCTGTTTATATTACACAATGACAGAATTTACACAGACCAGTTCTCATTTCAGCTGGCAGTGTGGTAAGGAAAATCATTTAAATACTTTGTGTAAACAGTTTTAAAATGCTGTTCATAAACAAAACAGAGATGGACTGCAAGTTCTAAAGATTTAGATGAGAATAAAAACCAGAAAGGCTGAATTGTATAGCTAACACACACAAAATATGCTTTATTTTGAGAAGTCTAAAAGCTCTTTGCAGTGCGGTCAGTTTTTTTACTTTAAAAGCCATTTACTTTCCCTTCGAACCAACTTCAGAAAAGTCATGCACCTACTGTCATGATTTCCGCTGTTTAGGAGACCCCAAAATATTTATTGAGGCCTGTTTGTATCCCTGTGCCAAGGAGCAACCGAGCATAGAACAGAGGAAACATCTTTGGTAGTTGACCAATAACTCCAAAATACTCATCCTATGCATATCCTGAGCTTATAAACAGAACTGATAAACAAAAGAACGCAGCAAACAAAAACTACAAAGAAGAAAATATTCATCACTCCATTATGCAAACATACCCATTCCTCTTCATGCCAATCCACCTGCAGAGAAGATCGGCTATTTCTTCCTGTCCATCTGGCCACAAGTGTATCTTGATCATTCCTCAGCATCACTTGCTCCCCTTCTCCAGAGGTTGGAGATGCTTTTGAAGCTATGTAGTCTGGCCTTGCAGCATTCAGTCCATGTATTGAATTTGCCAACAGCTTGCAGTCACAGACTGTGACAAGTTGCCGGGTCTAAAAAGCAATAACCCCCCCATGTTTTAACAGCTTTTTATTATTCTGTGCACAATTTATACTATATTCTTTTGCAGAAAGAAAAAAGAAGTAGTCGTATTCTGTAAAAGAAACTAACCATTGCTTAGGAGTCTCTAAGGTGCCTTTTAAAATAATGTTATGAATGGCCTTACAAAGCAACACAGGATACCAAAGCACAAATGGTTCATTTCGGAAGTCTGTACTACTATGTTAGCCTTGCAATTGTTGAAATTTTCACTAATAATTCTGCATTTTACCTTTATTTGCACTTCACTCTCCCACTGAACAAAAGCTTAGAACAATGTGAAGATATTTTTATACTTCACACAACAGCTGCCACACCAGAAACCATGCTTAACGTCCACCATCCTCTGAAATCATAACAAGACTTAAGAGGAGGGCTGAAGATACAACACACTAATCAAAGCAACTTGTTCCCTGTCTTATTTAGTGATGTTGTACTAAATGATTTCTGTAAGTTATGTGAATATGAAAAGTATCTGGCCTGTGTGTCTATTAAAAAGAAGAAAATAACAAACAAGCCCTTACTATGTTATATATATGCATCATCCAGCTGTAGAAAATCCCACAGATCAGTTATATATACTCTACTCATTTACAATGAATATTAAAATAAACAAGACATTTATATGGGGTCACATTATTTTTTGCACTCTACAAAGTTGTATGCCTATCTTCACTGGGACAATGTATGGCAAGCTGGTTGGCCATTACTGCCATTTACAACCTTCAGATCTGCTTCAGGGACAGAAAAGGTCAGTAAAACTGTATTTGTTTCTTTGTCCCTGTAAATAAGACTGCGTTCAGCTGTGGGTGCAGTCTCATTCCTGTTATCACCCATAGAGAAATAACTGATTCATATCACTATAATTCAAGCAAAGGCTGTGTCACTATTATTCCTTACTTCACCAGCAGAAAAATACATTACTGTTTCATTAACTTTTGCCTAGTGGCTGCTGCTTGACAGATGACTCAGAAGAACATTAAAAAAACCACAGGTGGTTATGGAGAAAAAGTTGTAAAAGAAAGTGGAGAATGCATATTTCTGGAATATGATGAATGAATAGAGGGAACCAGAGGACATTGCTCTCTACTGCGCTCAAGAGCAGGTGAAGGGAAGAGTGTGAGAAGTAGGAGACAACCTAAATAAAAAGCAGCAAATTTTAAAGGCCAGTCTGATTTTGCTTTTTCTTTAAGACTGTACATGTTACAATACACTACTGAACAAGGTAAAATAAATGTTTCAAAAAAACCTGCTGAAGATGGAGACAGAGAAAAAAATCTCACACTGTACTTCTGTGTGGAAACGTATTACTCTCTTACCTTGTCTGCTAGGATGGCAAGTGTTCTTTCCAGGCCATTAGCTGATCTATCCTTGGCAGCTCTTGAGAGCCTTTCTGCATAGTAACTGACTTGCGTTTTCAGGGTGTTGATTTGTGCAATAATTTCCTTTGCTCTAACAATGTCCTGTGGGATGTATATTATAGACTGGGAACTTGTGGAAGTGCTGAAAAAGAAAGACTGGTTTTAGGGGGCAAACTGATCTAGAGGTACACACGTAACAGTGGCATGCTGGGGAATTAACGGCACACAACAAGATTTTACCTAAGCTAGCAGTCAACACTGAAAGGCCAGTGGGCAATTGCACAGCAGGAACATGATCCTAGAGCCTTCTCTGCCTTTAGCTGAAAGCATTCGATTGCAGATTTGCCCTTATGCCAAAGAGCTGTGGGCAGAGCTTGTATACCAGAGGGACAC
Organism: Falco cherrug; assembly: GCF_023634085.1. Lineage (NCBI taxonomy): Eukaryota > Metazoa > Chordata > Aves > Falconiformes > Falconidae > Falco > Falco cherrug. The sequence goes on along the minus strand of NC_073698.1, from coordinate 70,807,922 downwards.
TTTTGCTGAGGAGAACGTGGGTGATTTTACCATCCAATACAGAACCACTGTTTTCAGAGACAGCCTACCCCACTCTCCCTCTCCTTACAACACAGACACTTCACTGAGGTCAGGTTTACAACCCTGTTTTACCACATAGCTACTAGCTCCACGAAAAGAAAATTTGCACTCCTAATACAGAAATGCCACTCAGATCCATAATGCAAACACTGTGGTATTAACAAAGAATCCTCCTGCTCACACATCCTTTCCTCTATTGTGGGCCTGAGTCAAGTTACACCAGCAAAAACAATCTTATGATATATAAAACCCAAAGTGTATCTCCAAGCTAATCCATGGACTCTGTCCTTGGTGTAGCTTTTGTTAGCACATGCTTACTAGACTGAACTAGGGACAGGATACAACTGTCCCTACTATAAACTCAGCTGTAACAATATAAAGCAATACCAAATTTGGCCTTTTCCAAGCAGTAAGTGAAATAAACTATACCAATGAAACATCTTTATATTGTGATACTGCAGCTCCTTTAAGACTGCTTACTTGGCAGTGGAGTAGAACAGTTTATGTCCTCTAAGCTTAGATGTTTACAGCAGTTGCTTCTCCAGTCCAAGACAGACGCCTGGACTCCCTCTGTAACTGCTGGGGAGAGAACAGCACTTCTGAAGGGGGACTTAATCCTATCTGAGAAGCTGTTCATAAAAGCTGCCTTTTAGCTTAGAAAATTACTTTAAGCTGAAGTTGTGCTCTTAGTTAACTATTTGGAACCAATCCACTACTACCTCGTTTGCCAGGCAATTTGCTGTTTACTTCCTCCCAGTAGTAAAGCTATGCAAAGGCCAGGCCTTTACATCAGCTCCAGCTGTGACAAGTGTGATGTCCATTCATAATGTGGCATCAAGCATGAGGTGACACCAATTCTGTATCATCTTATTTTTTTTTCCCAGTCATGAATGGCTTCAGCATAGGAACAGCACAGAAATATCTACTGTTTACACCAATCTCAGCACTGTTCAATGGGAACAGCTACGCTGAGAGACTACACAGAGAGGAGTTTCTTTTCCAGTCAGTTACCTCAGATCACAACATCCAAGGAGTGTGAATTCCTCTGCTACCCCTAGAGCAATGCTGTTAATTTCTGCAGCGTATCTGTGAGGTAAGACAGGAGGGTTGAGTGGGGCATGCTTTAAAATCATTGCCACAAATAACGATTCTTGTCTCTTAACCAATATTAAGGCAAGTCCCAGTGTCTGTCTGAGCTCCCTTACAAGAGAAGATGGGGGACTTGTTTTCAAAGGATATAATGTAGAAGTGATTCTTGAAAGAGTTTCCTTATCTGTGTCCCTCTGGTCACCCACCCATGTGGAGCAGAGAACAACCACCCCCCACTACTGCTACACCATATAGCAAATTAATCTCAGCTTTTAGGACTTTCCCTGTACATGATTTGTGCTCTCTATTGACTGGTGATGTTAGTGACAATTCCTCTGAGCAATTTCTTTCCACGACAGTGTGGTTAACATGCATAAAGACATATTTGGCAGGAAAGGCCATGCAGCATATTGAGATCTGATTTAGAATTATTACATTTTTAATCACAAACATTTGCTGGGATGATCAGGGGGAAAATTTATGGTGTAAAGTTCACATATATTTACTTTCCAACCTGCAATTGCTTTTTCAAATGAACAGCTCTCATTGTACTATATCAGCAAACCATAACACAGCCTTAAACTCTCAGTGAATTAAGGTTCAACCTTTAATATGAGTAATTCAGAGCAGAACTTCCGCACTGCTGAACCATTAAGTAATGTTCCCTTTTCATAGCACTGAACACCACAACATGGAGAAAAATAAACAAAAGTTAACTGAAAAATTTTAAATGAAGACATGGGTTACAAAAATATAAACCATGCCTAATCTATCACCATAAAGATTTAAAAATACATCGTTATCTTAATTATCTTCCATCTCTGGCAGAAAGTTTCTTTCTCCAGACAGTTTTCTCTCAAAATAACAGAGAAAAAGATGTAAAATTCTTGTGTTATGAACTTCAGCTTTCTAACTTATGATCTGAGAGCTCCAGGCAACTAGCTGTTCATTACAAACAAACATTGCAGATGAAATAACATTCATTCACACATCATGTTCTACAAAGCAGCTACAATTACTTAGGGCACAATTAGGGATGCCACGACGCATGACATTAAAAAGCCCTGCACACTTTAAAACACACCAGATCTTTGCCAAAGAAAAGGAGGAAAATAAAACAACCCAAAGAACAGAAACCCTCTCTACAGAGCTATCAGAAACAGAAAACTCACCAACACTCCTCATAACTGCTAAAAAAACAAAAAAACCAAAATAAAATTAGCAGATTGTTAGCAAATACCAAAAGCAGAAAAGAAAACAAAGGATGTTTGGGGAAATAACTGATCTGAGTCATTTTTTCAACAAAGCAGGTACATAATGATTAAACTTGTAAGCAAAAACCCACAGATTGCCAGATGCCCATGTGTTGTTCTGGGGAAAGGTGGATGCACCAAGCACAGTTTTACCAATGAAAGGAGGAAGAACTGAATGATACTCTGTAACACTGAAACTGAGGCGATGGATCTCAGTTCTACTATACTGGTTTTTATGATAACATAGAAACACTTAAAGGAAAGTTATTCTTCCAAATGTTGAACCTGCAGTTTTTATGGACCCAGAAGGAACAGTTCTGTAAAGCTTTGAGGAAAAGTACTGGACAGAGATTAAGCTTTCTCGTCAGCTTAATTATTGGCAGGTGGGGGGAGCTGGGAAAAGATGACACAGGAACTTAAGATATTTCAGGAGTAAGGCCCACTTCAGTAGCTAAGCTGATAGAAGGAGATTATCTCAGAAAGCAACACTGGTATTAAAAGAACAGGAAGGGCAAGCCTAGCATACCAGTGTTTCCAGGTTTACAGTTTCCTCTAGTCCCATTCTTGTGCAGTCTGTAAGTCAGGAATAATTACACTAGGCATACTTTTGTACCAATCTTTTCATCAGTACACATCTGATGTTGATGCTGGTATTCACTTGTCCACTGACAAAATTAATTCTGCAGTTGGCAGAGCATTGCTCCCGCGTCACTCCCTCCTCCCATCAGCTACAAATCCTACAAAACCTTTCTTTGGAAGGGCATTATTGAGGTCTCTCCTTTTCCCTGGCTACAATGACTCCTTGTCCTGCTGCTCTCATTGTCCTTAAATTCTCCATACTGCAGCAGAAGTAACGCAAACCCAGACAACATCATCTCTTCCTTGGAAGCTGGAGTCAGTACCATGCAGGTCTCTCCTTTTAGCATATGTGACCTTCCCAATTTCTGCCCCTTCCTCTAGTACACACGGTTGCACTTCCAGAGAGGTCACTAGACGGTCCTTGACAGGACTGTGGAGGTCAAGCAGCCTGCCTGCACAGCAGAGTGAGGCCGGATTCAGAAGCCTGATCTGTGCATAAACCTGTAGGTAGTGCAGAAGAGCCTCCAGCAACAGTCCCAGAACTAAACCAAATTTGTCAACAAGGAATTTGCCTATCAAGCACAGCTGTTGTGTACTTAAGAGAGTTCAGCAATAGGACCCCAAAGCTATGAGAGAGGTGAAAGTCTCCCAAAAATAATGGGTTGAAAGCATGACGCAGTGCAGCTGAGAAGGTTCTACAGACGAATTTTCTAATCCACAGTTAGGCAGAACATAAACTCAACACCCAAAATACCTAAACTAAATGAATGAACAAGTATTCAGGAAAACAAAAGATTTCACTGAAAAGACTATTAGAAAGGACCCATCAGTAAACACATGAGATATGGTAATATACAGGAGAAACTTTTTTTTCCCTTTCCTTCTTTGGAAAAAAGCATGGAATAGTCTTCACATTGTATAGTAGAACTACTGAATGAAGTGCAACAAAAACATAGAATGGAGGGATTGTCCAAATCATCGAGCATAGACCAGGAGGAAAAGGCACAATAACAGCTGACACAACATTTCTACTTACTGTTTCTTTGCCTCTTCAAATTTATGCAGCTTTTTCCGCAAGCCACCCGATTTAAAGCCTTGACAATGAGCTGCTGGTGCTCCTATGGTGACTATGTCGTAGTTTTGATCTGGGATGGACAAAAAGGACTTACAAATGAAAGCCTGTCATCTTTAATGTGGACAAACAATCGTGAAAATTCAAAAACAACTCAAAGTAATTTTTGTAAAACTCTGTGCCAGTGTTTTGAAGGTCATAGAAAAGAATTTGTTTAGAGGTCTGGGAACTCCATCAAATACTTTTGTGGTGAAAGATCCATACGTGAATGCATGTTCTCTGTTTCTTAATCTGGAAGACTGACAGTGAAAAAGAAGCCTTGAACATTGGTCTTTATGTAAAACCTGTCATTACAGGAATCCCTCACATGGATACATGGGATGAGTGTGCGTCCATGGTTAGTGGGAATTACTATTAAAAGAAGGGAAAACCTAGGTTATTTATGAAGAAACAAGCCTGATGTGAACAAACTGTTGTGATTTTGCATAACCACACACGATGGTTCCAGAGAAAAAGCACACAAACTTAGCAACAAACAATGGTCAGAACCTTTGCTATTCTGCTACAATTCAAAATGACTGAAAGGGATATAGCAGCTTAATCCAATGTATTTCCTAATACAAGGGCTGACTTGTGTCACCTAGGGTACGATGAAGTCCAGAACTTAGTTTTGCCACCTGCAGACTAGCAATAATTACACTTACACCTCTTCTTTTGTAAACAGATTTAGAATCTGAGGATAGAAGGTGCTACAAAAATGCTAAGTAGCACTAGTACTACAGAGCAGTAGTTTGTAAAAACTTGGCTATATGGTTGAGGATGGAAATCAAAAAATGGAGGCAAAGGTAACAAAATAAGGTGAAGAAAGAGAGAAAGAAACAAATACCTGATCCTCCATCATCCTGGACTCTCATTCTCTGTATATGTAAATTCGTAGGAACAAATTCCAATTTTTTATCAGCTTTCAAGCTACTGGCTTTAAATGAAGGACCTGAGAAATGCAGGAGAAAAGCAAGCATAAAAACCCTCTGCTTCTGCTTATGCTAAAACATTCAAGTGACTTCATTCATCATTTGCTATGTGCTGAAAGTAAAGCAGAGAAAAGAAGAAGATATATCTTTCTGTTACTGTTTGTAATTGTTCTCTACTGTCAGGGTAAAATAAGAGCATGAATGAAGCAAATATTGCCAGATCATTAGCAAGCTCACAATAAAGAAATCTAACAACAGTATTTTTTACTCATCAAACTAAAAAATTCTGGGTTCCCAATTTCAGAGAAGCATTAATAATCATGGTTGAGAATTACCATGTTATTATGAAAAAGAAATCACCTTTATACTGGTGCAGGTCAGTTAGGTTTTCCTGATAAGTTAAAATAATTGTTTGGTATTGTGTAACTATTTGTCGACGAAGGCTTTCCCAACAAGGAGACAATTCTCCCAGTTCTTCTAGTTCACATACCCTAGGGGAAGAAGAAGAAAAAAAGAAAGAAAAAAAAGGAAAAAAGAGGTATTTAGCTCCATTGTTCACTTGACCAAGAGTAAGTTTCACATTGTACCAACACAGCACCATCCTCAGCTGACACATTCTCAACTCACTCTGGTCTAACCTGCTCACCAGATGGAATCCTTCCAAACATATGTCCCAAAGCACAGCTGTTGAGCTCTGCTCCAAGGTACACAGGTTCACCACAGGCAGAATACACTGTGTTCCCCCCAGGAGCCTCAGGTGTTGGTCAAAACCAAAGCTTCCCACCTTTCTCCAGGAGCTGTCAAACTATATGATGTTTTGCAAATGACGGGTACTGTCATAACATCAGGTGACTTGGGACAATGAGGACCTTTTTAGTCCACTCCACTGAACTTCAGTGGCTCTCAAAACAGAACTGTGACAGAAGTCAGGTGGGACAGTAGCACCTATCAGACATCAGGTACAAGGAGTATCTGCGCTAGCCAGGTATCTACACAACAGTCTTCAAGGCCAGGCAGGGAAGGCCTAAGAAGTGTAAGCATTATTAAGGGTTTGGAGAGACAAAATATGAGCCAACAAAACCTTCATCTAAGATTCAGGATTTTAGGCACCCAAGTTCCACTGTAGGTATACTAAAGGATGACTGGATACCCGTAGATAAGAACAGGAAAACCCCTGGCTTTCCCATTGCACCATGACTGCCAGGTGTTCAGTCACACATGGCAATCCTGTGTTACATACTGCTTCCCTACAGCACTACTGAGAAAGTATTCAGCGTATTCCATGTCATGCTTGCATTACTGTTTTCTTGGGTTAAGGTATTATTTGGAAGAAAGGAAGAAAGATAAAATAAACGAGTCAACAGCAGATCCAAGTTAGCAGCATATTACTCCAGAAAAAGTAGCACAATCATCTGCCAAAAGGATCCGGCAGTTCTTTTTGCAGTTCTCTCAATATCCCTCATCCTTAGTTTTAATCAATTGTCTGCATATCATTTAAGCATTTCACAGAACAATTCTCACTCCACAGTATTTAGGATGTTATCAAAAGGAAGCAAATTTCCCAGAAAAAACATCAGATTGACTTGCCGATAGGTAACAGTGTAAACTGTATTTATCAGTGACTTGGAAAAAGACACTTTTGGTTCCATCTTGTAAAACTGCTTCTGTATAAGATGCTATTACAACTACCTTGTCAAACTCCCTGCTCAAAACTAGCCATGCATCTGAGCCCAGGTCTTCCTGAAGTAAATTCACAGCTTAATACTTAAACACTTTTTTGTCCCATAGGCTAAGACAGCAGGGGATGCACATGCCATAAATAACTAGGTAGTCAAAATATCCCTTCAGTTATATGTTTCCTTTCAAAGAGCTCTGGCCCAGAAGTGCTTTATGTAAGAGCCAGCATCTGTGATTATCCAAGGACATTTTAAAAGTCACCAGGATGTAAAGACAGAAGCAGCTGTGCTTCTGTAGCTGTCTGGCATTCCTCTGGGCTGCAGCCCAGAGGACAGAGAAGAGAGCACTTGGCAAATCTGAGAGATCCTATGAATACAAACTGTGACTGTGGATGTCATTGAGGGACACCTCAGCTGAACAGAAAGAAGGGATTCTTTCTCACTAACTACACAGAAGTTGTATTACCTTTGAGCCACACAATTCAGAGCATACAAAGTTGTACTAGTAATCACCTGGGCTGTTATTAGCCCCTAACTGTATACAGTATGTAGCAATTGATCTCTGCATGATTTTAGCAAGAGCCTCTGAACAGTCACATTGAAGTTTCTTAAGATGTTAGCCGTGCACTGTCCACAGTCTTAGAGAAAGCCACATCTTTTTTTCCCCATTCACCCTAAATTCTCCTCTTATTATCTCCAAGTCCTTAAACTACATCCATCACAGATGGCATTTTATGGGTAAGCTTGCCACCTCTTTAAATTAGGATGGCTGTACCTCATAATAAATAGGTGCTTTTAAATGTATGTGAGGAAAGCTGTAGAGAAAAAAAGATATAAAATAAACAGTGAATAAATGAGGTCTAAATGCAAAACGGCATATCCCAAGCCCCCTCCATCAAGGTTGCAGCAGGACAGCTAGGCAAGATAACAGCATTCACTCTTTAGAATCTAGGATCTGACTACTCCTACTAAGTGCATGTCACTAAAAAACCCCACAATTCAACAGCAGAAAAAAATATAAAATAAACCAATGTGAACTTTGGAAACCCAGTCATGTCATACATTAGTTTTTTCATACATAATAAACAGTCACCACTATCTTTCTGCAAGAATTTATCATTTTTGCAAAATATGACTATACCTCAAAAACCGTAGACTACTTCTGCCTGCTCATATGGATTAACACTATTTCACAATATCGCAAAGGAATTTAATTGTATTAATATAGGGTAATGAGAGCACTAGTTTTATTTTTAATTAAGGTCAGGCTCAGTTAGGTCTCTAGGAGGGGATTCAAATACAGCCAAACTAAAAAACCAGTTCTCAAAAATGCAGCTAAAAATTCTTTTACCATCCTAATCTTGGCTTTTATAAAGAATACATAAACTATTATGTTTGCAAATCACAGCCTACAAATGTAGGGAAGTAAAACTCATAACTGAATACATTGCCTGGAAGAGAGTTAATTGCTTCAAGAAGAAGCAAATTCAGAATAAACCTATAAAATGTTTAACAGATTTCCTTCTCCCTCCCACCTCCTAAAATGAGAAAAAGTCATTACTGTCCTACAGTGTCTCATTTTAGTTGGTTTTATTCTGTTTGTTTTCCATTCAAAACTACTCTTCTGACTCTCAACGCCATCTCTTAATTCACTGAGTCAATCTATCATCTTGTTATCTATCTTTGCTTTGCTTATATAGCACAGAAGTCAAATGACTTTTTCAAAGGGATCAGGTTTTTTCTTCTTTGTCTGCTACTCTAATTACTCATTCCACTTAGCTGGTGTCTGTGTTGTCTCTGTTCCCTTCTCAAAATTCTTAGCAGCTGGAGTTGTTACTCTTTCGTTTACACTGTCTCATCTATCCAGACTTCTCCCCACCTATGAAACACTGAGATATGTTTTATTTTTAATTCAACTTCACTTTTCTCTTTATATTAATATAAACTATGTTTCAAAACCAGAATGTATTGAAGTATATGCATTATTATATAAAAAAAGAGATCATGTATTCCAATGTGGTGGTCTTAATACAGTCACATGACTATGGAATAATATATTTTGTGGCCTTATCAACACTTTCACGAGAGGAACAGATAACCCGTAAGTGCAACTAACTGCAGTATTATCCCAAGTGTTCACTATGCCAACAGTTCTCTCCCATCAACACCTCTGTATGTTCACTTTACCATATACTCAAGTCCAAATTCTATACTCTGACACGAGATTGTGTTCGCTGTAACTGTACAGTCAGCAAATTGCTGCTTTTACTATTTTTTCTTCAGCGCCCTCTGTGCATTAACACACATGTATTCCTTGGAAACTCGGTAACAGCCATATCACTGCTGTATTACTGCACATGTAAACTGGCCCAAACTCACCTTGCTGCATCTTCTTCTAGAAGAAGCTTCACAAATTGCCTAGGGATGTGCAGCGAAAGGACACTCTCGGCCATCTGCTCCAAGATTCTCAAGTGGTTTCCATCAGTGGTTGGGAAGCGATACATTCGGCAAATGGCACCACCAAATACTAAAGAATTAAAATCATGCTATTTGAGCACAGGGTTTGAATTAAAAGTGTACAGTCTCTCCTTTTTTAAAGTAAATGGCTTTGGTTCACTAATGAGCTGTAACATACTGCTGTAAAGATCTGGTTTACCCATGCATCAGTCTAAGCTTTTCTAAACATGGTCATTCTGCAATGCCCATTCTTCTGCATGTCTGCAGGAAAAGCCCCCCAAAACACTGGTAAGGAAATGAAACACATATGCAAATTTTGACATAAGTTGGAGTTTTTTTATGTACTGTGCATCTTCCTCTCAAGCAATCGTTTGCTGGAAAACTAACCTTTCTTCAAGATTTTTTCTTTTTTTAAAAAGCAGCTGCTTTCCTCCGTCCTTCCCCTCCTCTCAACGATTGCTTAGGAACAGACTAGCCAACTGCATGCAGAATTTTATACTACAGTCAACTTAAGTGACAAAAGTTTGCTTCTGCTGTTTTTACTATACAAAGTAGTGTAGATGATAAAATAATTTATTCCTGTATGACCCTCAAAGAGCTGCTCAATCAGCTGCCTGCTCCTATTCAAATGAAACATCTGTTTAAATGCCCTGGGGCCAGAGGCAGACAGCAAGAGATTAGCTTTTTCTGATGCCTAAAGCTTACATGTTACTGCCCACAGCAGCTTACCAGATTTCAGTAGTGCATCTTTCCGTAATGAAGCATATTTGGATCTGATTCCTAAGGATTCTGTTAAACTTTCATCAACTGGCAACACAGTCTAAACAAAAACAAAGAACAGTAATAGTAAAGAATAAAACCTCAGTGCTAGGGCAATATGCAGCGACGACCCCATTACACAGACTTGAAAGGAATATTCACACAACCATGGTTAAAATAAATATTTCAAGTATGTTTACTGTGGACAAAAAATATTGCAGGCTGAAAAAATAAATTCACTTAAACCCTTCAATCTAAGCATTCCTATTTACTTCCACCACACAGTTCCAAATGCCATAAAAATTTTCATCCAGCCTTTCAACTACTTTATGCTAGCACAGCTCCAGAGTCCTTAAAGGTACTGCACCGATATGTGGCAGCTACAGGTCTGGCCGGATACAAGGCGATACTAATCCACATTGTGACTGTGATACACAGACTGTAATTATCACCAGGACATTAAGGACACAAGGTTTACAGAAATAAACATATGCCTAGGCTGAGAAAGTACTATAAATATCTGCTCTCAGACAAATACTAGGGGATCAGAACAAGACAAAATAATGCAGTATTCAAGTAACCTGTTCAGTTTATCAAAATCTTTTAAGTTGCCTGTGAAGATTCTGGAAATTCTCCGAGCATCCCCATTACAGCTTTGCTTAATGCCACCTTCCAATTCACAATGCGAACTGGAATACCACATCTTTGTAGAACTGGTGATTGATGCACCAAGTGCACCAACATATGGCACTGCAAGCCTATTCAGATGAAGGGCATGAGCACCTGAAGTGAAAACTTACTCTAAATTAAAATCTTTGCCAAGACTTTTAACGCCAAATGTAAGCACCTAGAGCTCTGCAAAATACAAAGCTGCTTCATCACCGTTAGGCTGCTCTTTACTGTATTTTAAAATTGTAAAGCACTACTAAATAGCAAGATAAACAGGAAAGCTAACAGCAGATATCAACCAATCTTATATCAATGCTGGCAATGAATCTGCATTTTTCTGAATTTGATACAATGCTCATACTCACCCTTCCATTAATTGTATCGGGTGACCTTGTCACCGGGGGCCTTTGGTCAGTTTTCTCCTCCATTTGCCATCCAATAACTGTAATGTTACCTACACGGTCACTTTCAGCCGACCTGCAACAAACACTCTGCGTTGAGATTTTTTTGGAGGTGGACCTGTTTATCAACAAGGGAACACTTATAAAAGGGTATTAATCTTCAAAATTAATGAACATTGTAAATAAGAAGCTTTTCAACTTCATTTTGCATATTTTTATAATGCGTTATTCCAACAGGAAAAAGCTTCCCTCATTCTGCAAGGATGATGTACAGACCTCCTAATGAAGGCAAACTAAAACCATGCATGTATTTCAATACTTACGTAAAAGGAGAAAGAGTTTAGATTTTACAGTTAGTCTGTTGCAGGCAAAAGCAGCTTAAATTGTGAACAGGAAGCAGATAATGGGCTGCATCTGCACATGTGTATGTATATGCCCGTGCCTGTGAATGTCTGAAACCAAACTTTTTAACCTTCAGTCAGAAGACTGCTACTTGCTAGCTGCAACTGGAAAATTTTGATAATATGTGGACTAAATTGAAGTAGCACATCCCAAATCTTCCCCTTAATAGAGAAGTCGGCCAAGGCCACCAGTTAGGAGGCCATTCACATCTTGTGTTTCTGCAGATAAGACTATTCAGTCTGGGAAAACTGGGAGCCTGACATTGCAGGAAGAAAAGCTCATGCTAAAAAGAAGGATCCTGAAAAGAAATGGTCTAGGGAAGAAGGTGAAGATTGTTAATGGAAAAAAGGTCCCTGAGGTGGAGGACGATCCTGGAGATCAGGGAGCTGCATGGAAACAAATACCAGAGATCCCCAGGGATCTGGCCACTAACAGCTAAGGAGCCACACAGCAGTAACTGACACAACATTCTGTCTCACCTTCCCAGACCTAGCAGCTGTCTCCTTGCTGGGGAGGGAAGCTGACACCATATGAACACATGACTGATGGGCGAGTGAGTGAGTGAGTCAGAGACAGAAGAATCAGGTGGGGTAAAAGCTCTGATCTTGCTGGTTTTAAAATACATACCAATATCCAGATCTACCACAGCTATCATTTATTCTGTCTCACCCATGACACACAGTAATTTTGACAAAGACTTTTATGTTATTATTTTAAGATAGATTCTAAACAGTATTTTAAGATTGTTGTTTACATGTAAAAATACGCTGGAACAACTAAGACAAAAAAAAATGTCTCTGGAACAGACAATACTGGGGAGACAAAAGAAATAAGCACACAGGATGACTACAAGAAAAGATTTAAAGTATCCAAATCATGCAGCATGTTTATAGACATTGCTCAGCATTCAGCTTATACATCCAAGGGATAACATGACAATGAGAAGTCAGTCAAGGCTTATGTTAAGCCCTATAATCAATCAATGCATGTATTCACACATGATTCTTTGATAATCAGAATATAGCTTATATCAAAACAAGAGTTTAATGAAGTCTACTTTCAACATAGAAAGAATGAATGGATAAACCTAACAGAATAACCATGTCTAACGCAAAACCACGAAACTCCTGCCATCACATTCCTCCTCTTTCTTCATCTCCCTCAAAACACCCTCATCTTCACACATACAAGAAATCAGAATATTTTATCCACCATCAATGTCATATTTTGGTGCCTTTTCTGACTCAATTCCCTCATTTGCTCCCTCCTGCTAAATCAAGTCAATTTTTTATTCACAACACATTGTGGAAAAGCTGAAAACCTTACCCATCTATTCTCTTAACATGAAAAGCTTTGCCCGTGTTTTGTTAGTTGTATCTGGGCTAAGAAATTTCCACAAGTTTATCAGCCACTGTTTCTAGTGCTGATTATACCGATACTACCAGCACCATCTTCCTCAGTTCCTCTGATTATGCTTCCCCCTCCAACTGACCTCCCCTTGCCTTCTCGTGACAAGGATGTCTGTCCTACTTTCAACAGAGACTACTTCAGTTACACGTAAGAGCTCTCTTTATTTAATCTCACGTTGCTTTCTTCATTCTTTTCCAACACTCTGCTTTGTCCCACACTGGCTTTCAAGACTGTGGTTTGATTCCAATGACTAGAACTATTACCTTAAGGATCTGTATTAGACTCACACCCTATTTTTCATCCCCTCCTGAGTCACGTTCCTTCCATGAAAGTTTCCAATAAGAATTAAAGTAGCAAATCATATCAATCTATGTTGCTTAGTATGACTCCTCCTTTTCCTAGTGCATTATATTGATAAATATACTGTTTAGCAACATATACACAATTTAGCAGCAGGTAGGTGTTGAAATATTAAATAGAACCTAGATTTATCTAAGCCAAGGTATTCCAAACTGCTAAGATAATCCTCTGTTTCAATGGGTTTCATTCTCCCCATCACAGGCTCTTTATACATCAGCACAGTTAAAAATACTCTATTTTGCCACACTTCACAGACACATATACTGAGGTGATAGGATGAAATGCACAAAAATGACATTGGTCTTGACAATACTTTCTTGACTTGCAGAACTAGAACCAATGTCTAACAGTATTCACCACATCGGAAAGGTCTTGTTCTACATGTTTTAATTATCATGCAATATAAAATTCCTTAATACTGGCCTGGAACTAAAACATTAAACAAACAAAAGGTTTTCATCACATCTCACAGACAGTTTTCATCACATCTAAAGCATGCTTTGAAGAATTAAGAATTAATTCCTAAAGGGAGGAGAATACTACAAACCTTAGTGTTAAGTGCAACCTGTGATTCTTCTCCTGAAGAAGTTCTTTTACACTGAACATCCCAGAACCCAACAAATACATCTGAAAGAAGATGAGTATCAGAATTATAATTTACCTTTAAAGGCTTTGTCCACAGCAATAAAGCCCAAAATACAATTATTCACAGAAGTCTGAGAACAAAAATACAGATATTTATGCCCACACGTAACTAATTAAAACCCTTTCTAATTAAAACCCTTTAAAATTTAATAAATGTGGTAATTTATCAAAAAACCTTCTTCTACTGGAAGACATTAAGCATTTTGCTTTCTATAGGATCTGAGTGGAGACCCAGGAACACTGAAAGCAATGACGGAATGGGGCTCAGACTGACTAAGTCAACATTTCATAGTCCCTCCCTGACCCAAACTTGGTTCCTCCTGAAGAACCTGTCTCCTTTGAAGGTATTCCTTTTTTCCCAGAGCCTCCCCATGAAGCTCTGTACAGAAAGGGACAGTTCTGCTGCCCCTGAGGAAGCCACAGAAAAGCAGACACATGGGGCCTGAAACAATATTCTGGGTAACAGTGTGAGAATAAATGGCCTGAACTGCTCCCAGATCCAAGTGGATACACAGCAGGGCAGGCACTTAAAGCTTTTTTCAGTAAGGGTACAAATCTTACCCACGAACAAAATCACTAAGGTATCAGAGCAAGGCAATTTCTGGAATTTAGCAGCTCTGTTCAAAAGGACTGTTTCATTATGGGCCCAAGAGGCTCAACATCTTGGCATAGGTTAGAGACCTCATTTAGGGGTGCTGGATCCCATTCAATATATAGTTGAGTAAAGAGGTCCACAAGACAAAAGAACAGGTGACAGGACTCTTAAATCCATGGTTTTCAAACTTGCTGCAGACAGCCTTATTTGAGAAAAGTGGCAAAGCTCCCCACTCTGCCAAGTCCACCTCATGGCATTTGTCCCTCCCTCCCCTCCCCACCTTGCTTCCTCTAGGATCAATGCTGCTATCCCTTTGCTTTCTTCCACAAAAGTTAATAGTATTATCTCCTTGCCTCTTGTTTCCTTGCTCTGCACTGACTGGGCAGGGGACAGAATAAAGAAAACTTACTGTTCCCTGAGATCTATCTTTGACGTCGTACACAGAGAGTTTGATTTGTGTCATTTGATTGATAAGAGAGTCTTGGAAAAAGGCAATGCTGCTTAGAAAGATAGGATTACTTGTTCCCTGCAATCATAAACAAAAAAAGGCAAAAATTAATGTAAAGTGGTATTTGTTAGGAAGAAATGCTTCCTGTGTTAGCTTCAATTTTAAACCTGATCCAGGAGTATCTGACCACTTACCTCAATAATTTCTGTCTGTGCATGCTTCGTCCAGAACGCCTGAGGAGGTGTAGTGACACTCACTGCTACAAAACTATTTGGTTTTCGATCTAGCGATGGAGTTAGCAGCTCACTGCAAGCTTGAGGTATGCAACAGATAAATACATTTAGATTCAGGACCTTTTTCATAATGCTGTAAGACCTGACATTTTTATAACAGCATACTATATACCCTGAGCAATAAAGCCAAGAAAGGCCTAACATGAATTCTGTCCCCACATTATAAAGGCACATCACTCACCTTTGTGCATGGAAAGAGTAAACATGCAACCAGATCAGTCTGGCTCCAAGCTGTAGAGCCATAATTTAAACTCGTTCTCTTCTAACACCTGCCTATCCTTTCCCCTGGCACAGCCCATTAGAACAGCATACATGCACAGGTTTTCCTCTGGGAATCTCAGGAGCATGGCTGCATTTGATTTGAAGTCACGCTCCATTAAGCCTGTTACCAAACAGCATTTTGCCATGGAGAACCCACAGAAGTGCTTGAACACTGATCAAGCAGCGCTACGAGGAAAACTGGCTTCTAATTGTAAAAGGACAGCAATTTATTTCCTCTAAAATGTTACTGTAAGTTTAACTGCTGGGAAGGGACTATGGGTGAAACTATAGGGACTACAGTAGGCTACCAAAAATTTCCATGAGTGACTCTACACAATTACATTAAACTTCAGAGCCAAATTCTATCTAGCTCGATACAGGTAACTACAGTGTGGTCTGACTCTGCTTCAGCTAGATGCAGAAAGTTAATTCTGAAATTTACCTAGACAAGCAAAATGTTTAAATGTACACTGAACAGTTTTGCAGTTCTAGGTATTTTTAATTTATCTGAAAATACCTGAATTATCTTCTTCAGCTCTAAGGAGTTCTTGTAAAGATTATTATTCATATACAATTACACACACCTGAGAAAATTTTTTGATTTTTAATTTCAAACACACTGTTAAGAGCATAACCTTCCAAACATTAGTCCACTATTAAGCCAAGAAAACCATGCTGCAGTTGAAAATGTGGACTGAATTTTCATTAAGAAAATATTTTTCACTTATTCTTCAGGTGAGGTGAGCCAATGCACAAGCTTCTCATCCAAATCTAACCATCTCAGAAATCAGGTCACTTCTGCATCTCATAGTGTCACTTAACAGCAAAGAGGTATGTGTAATAGTTGGTAACTCTTAGGAAAGATCCTGTCCTGAAATGGTGTTTCCAGATTGCTTGAAAGCCTGAACTGCTGATATACTGAGACTGAAGACAGATTCACTGTATCTTCACATAAACAAAACAAGCATTAAAAAATAATATTCACATAGCAAACATTTAAAATTTTATAGAACAGATGTTTTAATTGCAGACTTTTAAAATCACAAAATCAAACTGCTGGCTGCTTATCAAAAGATACTGCACAGTCAGCCAGAAAACTGTACCACATCTCCATAAAAATCAAAGCAAAGTTTCAATTCTTACTATATGAAAGGCCCTTCAAAATTAACAATTAAAATCCTGCTCACATACTCAACAGCATGCATCATCAAAATTAGCATAAAAATCACTAAGCCTACCTAAACTGAACTCTAAAATCGGCTCATCTGGATCCTGAATGTTTCCTGTAAACCAGAAAAATTAACAAAAGATTAGCCAAACATTTCTGTTGTGTGAATCCTTTCCTAAAACTGCAGTCATACAGAGAAAGAAATTAAATTTTCTAGAAAAAAAAAAAAAAGTATTTTTAATTCAATGAGCCATGACTGCTATTTAAAATATTTGTTAGCTAATCTTTGGTATCTAAAAATGATTTGGAAAACCTGAGATAATCTAATTTTATAAAATGTTAAAATATGTAAAACTATGCAGGATTATACAGAATATGGGAATATAAAATGCCAAATCTCAGTACAAAACAACAGGATTAAAGCCACTTAAGTGTCTGAGCCACTATACCAAATTATTAAATCACGAGGTATATAAAATACACCTCCTCTGTGATCAGTGAATAGGGAGAAGTTTGAAAGTACCTGTCTCTCTCACTAATCAAAGAAAGTCTCTGGGGGTTACAACCCTAATTTACTTATCATAAAAGATACGGGAGAGAATTCTCAGCTCCCTGAACTCTCTTCAAAATTTTATACAATGTCAAACAAGGAGGTTGCCAAGACTCTTCCTAGACCTTGACATTCTTTTGTTTTCTTCCCAATTGCTTATTTTTGACTGATAAACACAAGTGCACAAAATCTAGTTTAATTTCTTTTTTTCTTCCCTCTCCAATTTTAATTTTTTGTCCACTTTAAAAATGGTAAGTTTAAGATTTTTTTAATCCTTTAGTATAATTCCTTTATCTCATACCCTCCAGATAACCAGACACATCAAATCTTCTAGCATTTAAAATAAAATAATAAAAAAAAAGTACAATGCATATTCCGAAAGGAGCAACAGCTGACACGAAGGCACGTACCTGCCAGAGAAAGACCTAGCATGTCAGAGGTGACATCGATGGTGGAGGCCCGTTGCACGGTGCGGGATTTTGCACCGTGGCGGGGACTGTGTTCTCTTGCTGTCATTTTGTCATGAAGAACCCTTCTCTTCTTGCTGCTTGGCTTTACCGATGTTTGTCTTGCACAGTAGCAGAGTGCAGCGGGTTGTCTCCAACGGCTATTCCTCTAACATTACCACGCTAAGTGATAAAGAGAGAAAAAGCACACACCAAAATTTTAGGCCACTATCTAGCTTCTGTACTTTTTGACAGCGGCAAATCTACTGCCATAAAATTGCCTCAGGTCATTCAGATAAAACACTCAAGGCAGATCCAATGCACAGTAACTCAATTTGCATGAACCGTACACTCGCAGCATTTTACTGCACATTGTTGAAGACGGTTCCACATGCAAGAAAGGCTCTTCTGTCAGAGAACGGGGGTTGAGACTCGTTAGCATGCCAGCTGCTCCTCTCCTTTGTCTAACTTATTAAACCATCCTTAATGAAGTTTCCTGGTTTTCATAATCCCTGGGGAACACAAATAAACTTGTCAGATGGGGCTTCTGCCTGCAGAGGTACAACAAGGGGTAAGGACCAAGGGACAATGAGTCGGCGGAACGCAGAACAAAAGGGCAGCAAGTTGGCGTCAGCACACTGTGTCGTTCCAGGCTGTACCGCCAAGGGAAAAGGGATGTTGAAAACTGTAAAGAAAACCCACCGGGCCAGAGCGTGGCTGGAATTCTGGGATGCTGATGGAAAGGAAAAGCAAAAGGGGATGCCTGCTGCTGTGGCACATGGCAGCGTCCATGCTTCTCCTTCACCCCACACTTCACTAGGCTACAGACATCCACAACAATTGTTCTTCCCCTCACAACGCTATAAACTGAAATGTTACGGTAGGAAAGAAACACACAGCCTATAGAAAATTTGGTTATTTTGTTAAATGCGGTGCTTTTGGTTTGGCTAATGAATTTGAATGTTCCTTCCATCAGCCACATCAGCACTGCAGTTATGGAACTTCTGTATTCATTTCATACTATTATGACAAACTCAATTCATTTAGGAAGTGAGATCAGGAGTGAAGTCTGATAAACCTGAAAGGTAGTAATACAGTGACTAATACCTTCACAGCAGCCCCTCATTATTTTTACAAAACATTCAAACCACACTGCATAATGGCAGCATAATTTTTTTCCTTTTAGGTTGACGGATCTAACAATGGGTAAGATGCATTCTAATTAAATAAAGCACGTAGCTTTCACTTGTGTTTTAAATCGGCATTTCAAAACCTGCCTAACTTAAGTCTCTGATTTTAGCTAGTCAGCATCTCCCTCTGGAGGATTTCAAAAGAATCTCCCTCTCTCCACAGTGAACTCAAGCACTTTCTTTACTAGCACTGGTTCACATCTAAAATTCAGATGCAAGTTAAGCATCTAAGACAACTGAATTGCATGCAATCCTGGCCATATACAGAAGCTTAGGAAATGAGATTTTAAATGGGGAGCTCATTCTAGGGAGGAAGGAATTTGGGCTGTGTCCACAAGATGGGCCACTCAGAACTAATAATTTGGCTCAGTGATTCAACCCAGGTTTATACAATATAATGTCATAAGCCACTCCAAATAGGAAAAAAAGGAATTCTTGAGTGGAAGAAGCAGAAATTGAGAGCTCTGAACACCCCATCCCCCAAAGCTTAGAAACTCAGTGACAGCATACAAAACAACACTCAGCTTATAGATATAATTCATGACAGTCAAAAATTAAAGCAGACAGATTTAGAATTCATGTAGAATCACAGAATAGTTGAGGTTGGAAGGGATTCTATGGAGTTCATCTAATCTATCCTTAGAAAAGGCCAATCCTTGAGAAGTTAAAATAGGGCCAGGTATTTTGTCTGGTTTTAAATTGTTTCTTCTTAAATATTACTGCATGTAATAATTTTCCAAGGCTCTCTAAGTTCTCAACTACTCATTTAAATTGCAATATTAATTCCTCACATAATCATACATTTTAAATTTACTTACACTGATCATACTTACAGAGGACTCTTTTCCTCATGTGTGGAGGGATTCTGCGTATCGTAACATCACTTAAGTCCACATCTAAAAAATTAACAAAACAATCAATCTTTTTATACAGCATAAATCACAACCAAGGGGCAGGTACCACACTGAGATTAATTAAATTTAACTTCTGATTACTAGCTCTCACATTAAAGTTTTCTGAAAACAGAAAAAAGAGTATGATCCTCTGGCTGGACCTCATCCAGCTCTAGTCATAGCGATAGCGTAGCCAGAGCAGGAGCACAAAGCAGTAAGCTTGTGCTGAAAAGGACTAACTTCAGGTCAGCATTTGGTGAGTGGGTAGAATAGCTGTAAGAAACATACGTTAACATGTTTACTGGAAGGCTTGGTGCTATTAAGAAAAAGGAATGTATATGATATGTTAAGTATGAGACAGCATTTGTTACTGTGCTTTTCTATAGTTAAACTTTCAAAATTTTGCTGTTTGGAAGAGTTATAACCACCGCTGTCACGAGAAAAGATCCTGTGTCGAAACAGTTCAACACATCGGAACGCAGCACTCTTTCTCCACTGGGTGAAATTACCGTGCAAGGTAGGCCTCTACGAACAGCTAGCTAGAAGCATACAGAAAAGTGAATTATTTTTAAATATGCTGCAAGTTAACTGAAGGTCTGTATTTGCTAGTGGTACCGTCTCATTCAAGTATATTTGCATTAAAAGGATAAACCTTTTACGATGTCCTGTGTACGCCACACTACAGTAAAAGAGATGAGGAAGTCTAGTCTGAGCTTTTTGATTTAATCACCAGTCCTACCAATTACCCAAGACTGCTTAAGAACATAGGTTATGAGCGTTTATCAATTGCGGAAAGGGTTCTGTCTTCCCTAAACTGCACAGGAGGCAGGTATCTGATCACAACCCACTGCCCAGGTTCTCTGCATAGTCAATGGTGAGACAGAAGCACATCCAGAGAATGAGTCACCATTTTCTAAGGTAGGTGGGATGAATCACCCCATGAAGATACACACACACACACTCACACTCCTCTCTCTCATTATAGAAAGAATTTAGATTACTAGCTTAGGCCTGATGCTACAGCTGGGCAAACTGGATCCCTCCCACAGTTCAGGTTGTTAGCTCAGGCAGGGATGACTTCCCTCCGTTCTGCACAGCCTGACAGACCCAAATGACAGGTGCTCTGATCACTTTCTTGAATCAGAACCATTTCAACAATGACGACTTTATGATCGTGTTTTTGACAAAAATCAGTGGAGGTAGGATTCCTACCAAATTAAAGGTAGTATTAGCACCCCAGGTAGTTTCCGTAGATGGTACCAAAGACTAGTTAGTACCACTCCTGCAGCCTGCAATCCTCAAAGGCTGATGCAATTCATGTCCAGGCAAACCCCATCCTGAAGATGGCATGATGCATCTACACATAGCCTTTGGCTTTGCCCTTACTAATACTGCAGACAGAGGACGTTGGCAGTATGTGCAGCTTTGTACTGCATGAAGTTTTGCTGCAAGCCCAGTTTTCAACTGTGGCTTCAACAGAAGCATGAAAAGCTGTTATTGACCTCCATTATCAGTAATGGCCATTTCCACTGTGCAGAAAAAGCTTCTGAACAAGCCTCATTTCTGTTGTGTGAATATTTATTTTGTGCTCTGTTAGCACAAAAGCACATGACCAGAAGAAAAGATCTTCATTAGATGCCACTTCTGGCCTGCTACCTTCAGTCCTGGCAGTTGGTCATGGGAAGCAAATGCCACTCTGCCCAGCTGCGTGGTCTCATATCCTGTGGGCTTGAAACTTGGACATTTGGTCTCACGCTGCCTGCCTGCAAGATCGCAAGCGAAAACGATGATTATCTCGGCCCCAAAATAATCCCTTGATGATTAGCTTGTATAACTACAAGCTAACTGTTCTGGCAAAGTGCTTTGGTCTGTTGCCTTCTTGAAAAAAACACTAACTCTCCTACCAAACTACCCCTTGAAGAAACAAATGTGTCAGGTGAGATCAAACCTTCTTTCACCCTAACACCTACCTTTTTTGACACCCATTCCACAACTGTAAGAAACACACGATTTTTCCAACTCACACATCAATAAGCAGGAGAAAAAGGCAACTCCAATTATAGACTAAATCAAAGTCTAGCAACTCTACTTTCCTACAGCCACGGTGCTCTGGGCTTATGGCATTTGATCGGGTAAGAGCCATGTCAAAGCAGAAAATGCAACAGCAGTGGAAGGCTAAACATCACTGATACATCTACATTAAAAGAGTAATAGAGAAAGGGAGAGTGTGACACCTTCTTTAATGCTTTTAAAAAAATGGAGATGCAATCATCATCTCCAAGAGGGAGTGAAAAAGTAGTCATGGGGTACCTACTGAACTGCAATTAGTTTTACCATTCTCTGGACTCTCTAAGCTGTAAGGTCCATTCTCTGAGCCTTACAAATTAGGGTTCCTGTTCCTGAACAATCCACTTTGAAACATCAGGATGGCTCCTTCAGCCAAATGCATTCTTCAGATAACAGTTTCTCTGGTTGAAAATGTTTTAGCAATACACTACTGAATACTAAATGAATACTGTCTGAAATAGTAAGTCTTCTGGATCTGCAACATGGCCAGATTTCCAACTAACATCCTATTAACTCTGTCACTATGGACAAAACAATGGAAAGGATCAAATGCCCGACTATGCCAAGTTCTGACTGTGTTGCCTTCCACGTGAGAGCACCATCTCTAGTATAACTAGCACACAGGTTGGGTTTGTTTGTTTGTTTTTAACTCCAACCACAGAAAACCTTGTGAAACAAGATCTGCCATGTTGGCTCAAGACCAATCTTCCAGTAATTCCAGCTTCCCATCCCCAACAGCTGTTTCAAAGAAGATGCAAGGAACTTTATGAACCATGCTTCGGAGTCTGAAGTGAAGGTCTGGATCAACCCCATCACTCATGGCTGCAGAGCCAGCCCAAGAGCAGAACATCAGCTCTCAGGACAGCAGCTCCTAGTGAAAGCCTGCTAAGATGGACATTGATTAAGAGCTATTTTCTTCAAAGTCTCACAAGCACTTCACTCTTCTATCTCATTTAATAGGAGACTGAATGCCCTGGACCTCACACAGATCACAACAGGAAAAGTCAGAGCCATGACCTTGACACCTTGAGTCAGATTCTTCCTTCCAGCCAAACTCACGCGGGCAGCAACACAGCCTATGTCTAACTGCAGGTCCATAGGCTGACAACAGAGTTTTGCTCCACTCACTCCATGACCTACAACATCCCCTTTACCATGCCCCTTGGCAAGGCAAAAGAAAGCAAGTGGTGCCAGAATTCAATATGGACCTTTGTCTCCCACTGAAATTACCTCCCCACCAAAACCTCACTTGGCAGATCCAGTCTATCAGCTCCACAAAGAGGTTGTATTTCACCCTCCACGTCTACTCCTTAATTCTAGGTTCCCCTCACAAGCTGGTTCAATGTCCCACTGACCAAAATCTTGATTACCAAGGACAAGAATATAAGGTTACCCTGAAGTCTTCTCATCACTCTATGAAGCTCTCCTGAAGATTCTGAGCAAGTGGGTGACCTCAGCGAGAACAGGGAAAAGCCTTCCACAAGAAAATGAAAGAAAATACCACAATATACAATGAATATATTTGTGCAGCATGGAAATCCCCAAATGCAACCTTTCAGTGACATTTAGATAGAAGGCCATTTCAGCAGCAGAAAGTAGCCTGTTTTCTCTTTGCTTTCTTGCCCAGCCTCTCCCACTTATGTACAGACAAATCTGTAAATCACAAACTTTCTTCTTGACTCTTTCCTGCTATGAACTTCAACAAACTCAATTGATCTAGAAACCTGATTTTATTTCTTTAATATATCTGAGTACTTTTAATAGAAAACTGCAATTCAGGCCACTTACTTTTTTGTGCAAATTAAGACTGTCTATATTTGCAGCTGAAACACAATTAGCATTCTTAACGTAATAAGATACTGGTTTAATTTCACTTGTCATTACAACACTCTTATTTCTTCAGCACTCCTTCTACGAGTACAAAAATATCCACACCTGCAGGTGGAAGCGAGCATTACTAACATACGTGTTTGCTAACTAGAAAGGAAAAAGCACAGCTCTGTTTCACTTTGCAGAACAGCTTTTATCAAGCTGTGCACAGCACAATGCCATGGAAAATGATGAGTCTTGCTACAGAGCAGTTTGAAGTCCAACTCCCCCAGCCTCTTCTGTTGTTTTACCAACAGAAACTGAAACAGCTTACAAATGGTCTTTACCCTAAATTAATCTTTAGCCTCTCCACAAGAAATGTGCTGGGAACATCATGGTGAAGTTTCCTGTGCATGGAATGACTTCTCTCCTCATGACCCAGGGTTCTTACGCTACCTATACAGACATGGAAAAGCCCATGAGAACAGGGGACATATTTTCTGTTGAGGAGTTTGGACTGGAAACACATTCCTGAATTTGATGGTCCTTTGGACACCCTTCTAAAGCTCACCTCTTCACAAGCAGTCTTTCATCATAACCATGACACTCACAATGCAGAAACAGCATTGCTCTAACTGGAAAAAAGCAAAGAGCTTAACCCCCTCTCAGCTCCTCCTGCTGCAGGAAAAGGTGGTGGTGGGGGAACAAAGGCAGAACAAAGCAAAAGAAACCCCAATGGTTTATGACCTGAAATGGAGATGAACCAGACACACCTTAACATTTGCTGAAGATTTTATATTGCTTTTGATTACAGACGGATGGCAGGAAAACACCTCCAACATACAGGCAATGAGAGAGGACCATGGAAGACACGGAGGGATAAAAGCACTGAAACTAGATTTATAATCAGAAGTTTTGGTCAAGCTCTGATTACAACAAACAGTCTAAGGAATTATCTGATTTATCTGCCTATAATACTTATCTAGTTCAGAAAGTAATGTCATACCAATTAAAGCTAGTGTATTCTGGTCAAAACAACCCAGGAATCACAGGCTACTGTTAGCACTGTCCTCTATGTGTTTGATGGGATCTCACATTTTGCTCTGAAACCACTGAGCTTCACCTGTGCAACAGGACTGCGCACCAGGGTCACAGTTTAAACATTTACTTTCCTGACACTACATTTTCCCACATGGAAAGAACGCTCTGTTAGGTCACAGGCACACCGGAAAAATCTCCCAAGCACTCTCTATTTTTACATGGCATTGCTCTGACTTTCTGTGATACCTACACTCACTGTTTAAAACGTTTATATAAATTAAAAATATATAGCAGCAACCAAGGATAAACCTTGGTTTACGATTTTAGGAAAAAAAGGATGAATCCTTTCTCTAACATAAGTGTTTTCAACAAGACATAACTAATTGATTCAAGAAATGAAACAAGTGTCAAGTATTTAGAAAATTTAAAATAAATGTTAGTGTGGGAGTAATATTCCATAAAGGTTATTACCAGGATTTAGGCAGCATAGCAAAACTGGAGTCTTTTGCTACTAATACAAATCTGCTGATGCATATTTCTCCATCAGTGTTTGTTTTGTACCCCTGAACTGTTCTGTGTGTGTACTTCTGATCCATATATCTTTTTTTCTTACACAGTGCATGCCTAGACTATGCCTAATGGCCATGACACTGGATGTCTCTTCAAATGAATCAACTCCTTTTAGGTTCCAGATATCAGATTCCTTTGTGCTGCTTTCATTTCTCCTTCCTGGAAAACAAAATGATTTGTTTGTTTACCTTAATATTTCTAAATCAATGTTGTTAATTTAGAAGCTTGTTATGGGCCAAGATGCTGACTACAAGGCTCTTTCCTGGATTCCTTTTTAGAGTCAAGTAAACAAGTGGTGGGATGCTGGCATTTGGAAGCATAAGCATTCAACTCCACACAGGCCAACAGTCTATGCTGCCCACCACTGCTCCCATTTCAATGCTTTGGTGGAACAGCTGTCCCAGTGACAGCACCCTTTTTTCATGCCAGTCCTACCCTGTGGGTTAACAGTAATATCACCCTGTAAGATATAATGGCGTGGGGGTGGTGGGGGTGGCGCATGTGTGTGCTGCTTCAGGGTCTTGCCGGTTTCTGAAAATGTTTTCCCTGATAATCTCTTTAGACAGCATGCAGATCCCAGTTTGCTGGCCCTGTCAAAGACTTCAAAGTCACCCAGAAAACCCTGTCCAGATTCCTAGGATCTCAGCCAAAGACCCCCCAAAGTTTGTTTTGCTTTCTTGCCCAAGTTGTGAGAAGAAACACACAGAGTTCTCCATCAACCAGATAATGGCAGATGTGAGCTGAGATGACAGCCAAAAGGGAGTAGGGCCGGTAGGTTTGAGGAAGGATGGACTTCTGAGCTGCTTCTCAAGAAGCAGGACTCAGGGATAAATGGAGCAAAAGATATTGCTCATCACCTGTTAGCCATTAGCTATGCTTCAAGACAGACACTGAAAGAAGAAATAAACCCATTTCTGAGTGGCCCTTGAACAAGATGCAGCCTTTATATACTCAAAAACGTTTATACATTCAAAAATGATTCAGGAGTCCAAGCACTGGGAAGAAGCAAGGAGACTCAGGGATGACTATTACCCTGTGTTTGCATTGCCCAATGCAGTAGGGGCACTCTGGGGCAGTGGATGCATGTGTGCTATCCCAGTTCCTCCCTATGCCCCAGACCTCCCTCCCACACGCACGCACACACACACACACACACATCCTCCCTGCCCTTCACAACATGGGTTACAGCAGCTGTATTCTGATCAAGGCCAACAAGAAGGGGAAGTGGGACATGAAGTGACAGGGTCTGAGAGACACTAATTTGTCCAAGCTTTTCTGCTATAGGCAAGGAACAGCTGCAGACACCTGTATTTCAGAAAAGGAAGTCACAATTTCATTTCCCAACAAAGCCAGAAAACATTAAAAAGTAATTTTTCAGAGGTCTCAGAGTATCACCATCTGCCCATTGCAGGTCACAAGGAAGGACACTACTAACACTCTTCAGAAAAAACAGGTTAAGATGGTAACTTCAGAGAAACCCACATTTCTACATATTCAACAACAGCCTGATCTCAGTGACTGTATTGATGAGAATTATCAGCAGGAGACAGTACACCTAGAATTCAGTTCAGAAAAAAGAAACAGGAAGGTGCAAGCATAGCCCAATGAAACAGTTCAGAGTAAGCTATAACTGTACCAGAACATAATTAACTCTGCTGACCAACATATTTGCTTATGTGTTTTAAGACAGAATAAATTGCACCTGGATTGTAAAAGAAAGTACACTTTACCACATTTGTAAAGAGCAAAATCCACGTCAAGTATAAACTGAACTGTTGCTAACAAGACCTGACAATATAATTTACTAAATGGATTCTTGACTTGAAGCAAAGCTACTGAAACACAACCATGTGGGAAAGATTACATGTGCTGACAGACACGGGTCATTTTAAAACACACTGGAAAAATATTTGGAATATACAGGAACTTGCCATATTTGCTGAATTTAAAAGGCCTAAATCAGTAGCACAAAACTGGAATAAATAAAGAATGCAATCTACAAAAAAAGCAGATCATAAGCATAAAATAAGCAAACATATGAATACCCATGGACAAATAAAAATGTTTTTTAGAAGGTTCACGTCTCCTCGCTCCAACATATTACAGGTAAAAGTGGTCTGTTCAGACAGAGAGGGTAGCAAGTACTTCTGTGGCTGCAGTATGCATTGTGCAACACATTGTGCAACATATTCTGCTATAACAACATTCTTTTCTTTCTCCCTCATCTACTAAGAGACCAAACAAAATAAACAGTTCAGATCAAAATTCAGAGAAAAATTAAGACTCCTATAGGGTACAGCCATGGATTTCTGAGGTTCAGGGCTTTTAAAAACAATTTTCAAATAACTGTAACCCCAGTCTACTGGTTTGTTTTCAGCAACTAGCACTGATTAATCTTTAGAACTGATGTAGTTTAGCGGGCATCAAAAGTTTATTTAAAAAAATAACAGCTGCAGTGGAGATGGTAGCAACAATCACGAAAAGATATCAATGCTATGCAAGGACAAAGAGCATATATTAGTGCTGAGTTCCTTGCAGCACTTGGTGCTCAAAAATACAAGCTTAAATGTCAGAGCTTTGTCAATTGTCCAAGCACCAACATGCCTTATAAAACTGGTGTGTTACTACAAGCCAAGTGACATCTCACCTTTTTTAAAAGCAAATTTTGCATGAATACAGACAAGCCTGAAAAATATAAAAGATGCATCCCAGATTACCTTCCTCTCTTAAAGTTCATGACTAACTCACTCTCATGACTGATACATTTTACTCTCAATTTTTGCATGCTGAAGGCAAGCAACAGTGACGCCAACTTCTCCTGCTAATTCCTGGTGCCTCCCACCACACCTCATCAGAAATTCATAAGCATGCTGCCTACCTCAGCAGTCAAACCTCCAAGGCAAGGCAGCAGAGATTATATTTCTGCCCATGGCTACTGGTCTTGCTCTTCTGGCCCAGATGAGAAGAGGTACCTGCATTTCAGCCACACAAGTTTATAGTCCAACCATCTCATCAAAGCCACTTTCTGCAACAGGTTAAACTAAGACACCAAACTGCATCTCAGTGTGGGCACATGTTCCTACACCTGGTGTCTCTGTGTCTCTGCATCACTGCTGGAGAGGCAATACCTTCTGGGAAAAAGGGCAGGACCAAAAGCTGAATATAATGACTGGGTCAGAGCAAAAGGTTAATCAAGCCTGGAGGATCTGAGAGTAGGCAGCACTAGGGACAAAGAAAAACAGTATAAAGAGCAGTACTGGTATTTCGTGAGGCATCTCCAGGTTTGCACTCCCTGATTCAGTTGACAAGCACCCTGGGACCTTTCTGAGCTGGACATCGCACCAGACCTCTGTACCTAACGGCGGGTGCTAACAGGACATACTGTGTTACCACAGTTCATCGTTGGCCCTTGCAGCACTCTTACCCTGTAGCCCTTTAATACCACGTTGCCATCACTAGTGACTGGCCATAAAGCCTTGCAGGGCAGCTTGCAAACCCTGAGAACTTGGGCTTTTCAGGCTTGCTCTGTCTGAACTTTTCTTGACCTGCTTGGAACTTTGTTTTAGCCTGCAATTAAAGTTGGTTTAGTTGTAACAACGATTTTTCCAACCACCCAGATGTCTAGGGCTAATTTGTTTTTACTTCTGTTTATCTTTGCATGGTAACATCATCATTTTACAGCTCTTAACAAAATTATGTAGGGTAGAAAAATACAGGACTAGTATGGTAGCAGAGGCCTTGAGAAGTGGAGACACACGATGGACAGGAGTAAAAGCATGGGATAAAAGGAGATAGAGTTGACACTTGAAGACACTGTAGCTAGACAGCTCACCCATGGTCACTTCAAGGACTGCGTATCTGAGGCTGGACAAAACTGGTTTTAGGGATAAAAAACAGAAAAAAGGAATAGCTATCTAACATGTACATAAGGTACCACATGTAGTAAATTCGGATGTAACATGGAGCTGCAGACCAATGAAGAAAGAGCAAGTTTAGAAGCTTGTTAGCAAACATAAAAATAACCCCAAGTGGATCCTAGAGTGAAGCAGCAGCAACTATCAACATGAACACCATACTCCTCCTGTCAGCATCTGAAGTCCTTTAGGTGCTGACAACTGCCTAAACACCCCCACATCCCCACCACAAGAATGAAACCACTTTAGGACCCAGAGGAGCAGAAGGATGAGCATTATAGCAGGATAAAGACATAGACACTCCATGTGTTCAATGATTTTAACTGTGTTGTTATTTGTTGAGACTTTCCCCTATACAGAAGCATCCTTTCTTTTCCTGTAATTACTAGATCTGCACAAGTAATGATTCCTGGATTAGACTGTAAAGACTTTAATTATAATAACAACAGCTTCTTGCCTTTAGATATAAGGTGTGTTTCATCTTTGCATATAAAAAAGGTTTTGAGTATAAGGGCACAGACATGGAATTTAGTGCCATTCTTCACCATTTACTGGAACCAGCAGATCCTGTTGTCATGCAGTGTTTTAGGACAGAAATTTTTAAACAGTTGGGAGCACTAATTTTGCTGTTTCCAGCTTTTTCAGGCCATGCAGACCTCATCTCTAACTTAATTTAGAGAGTTTTTATAGACTAAAGATGCAAGAATGAGAGCTAGACATAACATTGCTAGGCCAGTTTGTGATCACGGGGGTAACATCTATGGTCCAAGCACAATCTATTTGCTTCCACTGAAAACATAAAATGATCACCTGCCCACAGTGATACCACTGTAAATCACAGACATCAGTGTAATCCATCTTTGTCAAATAATTATTTTAAAACAGTAAATATCATAAACCTAAACTTTTTACCTGTTTGAAGTGAAACAAGCTAGAACTATGACAAAATTAAATGGGATATTATTAAACTCTTATATCAACATCTTTTAAACTTTTCTGATTTGAAAACTCCCTGAAAATTTTCCAGTGAAGAACCATTTGGTACAAGTTAATTTAAAGCTACTGATCGTAGGCTTGCTTTGCTCAGTCACTTCCCACCAACTTATTTGCATAGTTCACGGACAATTTAAAACCACCAACTTAAACATTATACGAACCAAACAGCTATGATTGTCAAGACTAATTTCATTTTTCATTTTACATTGTTTCCATCTGCTCAGAACTACACAAATTATTCACCTAACATTCTCAACTTTTCCATGTTTGGTCTCAATTTAGAAGTAAATTTGTATTTGGAAAGTGTGAGCAAAAGCCCTTCTGGGCATTTTCCAGTTCTGAAAAGGGAAAGTCTATTAATAACTCCTTTATCCAATTAAAAACAACAACAAAAAAAAGTAATCTTTTTCAACAAAGAAAATAAAAACAAACTGAAACTGAAAGCCACAGGGCAAATACTTCTTTATGAGGTATACACTTACGAGAAAACCCAAACAAGCAACCTGCTCATCCAAATAAAAGTAAGTTAAAGAAAAATCAGTCTCTGGCATTACCTAGGGGAATGAAACCAGGGCCCACTGGCTGAAATGCAGGAGACTAGCACTTGATCCAAACCCTTCAGACCTTTCAATACTGAAGGAGCAACAGCATCAAATCCCTGTGAAAATTCAGGCTAATAGAGGATGATGCAGGAACAGTGGTACCAGTGTGCGCTCAACAAGCACTTTGTTAACTCTTCCATTCTGAATAGCTCTGTGGCTAAGTATCTGAGGGATGGCTCTGTGGTAATACGGACTCAGATTTTAAAGAGAACTCCATGTGCAATGAACTACCAAATCACATCTTGATCTTGGCTACGAAATTATCTAAGTGCTAGACAACCTCAGGTACACAGCCACAGTTCACCATAAAGAATGTGAAAGCCACAAAAATACTGTTCTCTACAATTCTGTTGTACTACCAGTTTTTATATGACCTAAGGCCCACAAGTAGCTTAGCTAATTCAAATGATTGGTACTGTAACTCCCATCTTGCAAATGGATGAGTGTTTTCAGAGATCCAGAGGGTGTGAGAAGTATAGTTTGGAGATTACACCAGGCTGGGCAGGAGTGTTGATCTGCTGGAGGGCAGGCAGGCTCTGCAGAGGGATCTGGACAGGCTGGATCGATGGGTCAAGGCCAACTGTGTGAGGTTCAACATGGCCAAGTGCCGGGTCCTGCCCTTGGGTCACAGCAGCCCCACGCAGCGCTACAGGCTTGGGGAAGGGGGGCTGGGAAGTGCCTGGTGGGAAAGGGCCTGGGGGTGCTGGTCAGCAGCCGGCTGGACATGAGCCAGCAGTGTGCCCAGGTGGCCAACAAGGCCAACAGCGTCCTGGCATCTATCTGAAACGGTGTGGCCAGCAGGGCTAGGGCTACCCCCCTGTACTGGGCACTGCTGAGGCCACGTCTCAAACACTGGGTTCAGGTTTGGGCCCCTCACTGCAAGGGGGACGTGGAGGTGCTGGAGCGTGTCCAGAGAAGGGCAGCGGAGCTGGTGAAGGGTCTGGAGCACATGTCCTGCAAGGAGCAGCTGAGGGAACTGGGGGTGTTTAGCCTGGAGCAAAGGAGGCTCAGGGGGACCTTATCGCTCCCTACAGCTGCCTGAGAGGAGGCTGTGGGCAGGTGGGGGTCGGTCTCTTCTCCCAGGTAACAAGTGACAGGACAAGAGGAAACAGCCTCAAGTTGTGCCAGGGGAGGCTTAGATCGGATATTAGGAAAAACTTCTTCACTGAAAGGGTGGTCAAGCACTGGAACAGGCTGCCCAGGGAGGTGGTGGAATCACCCTCATTGGAGATGTTTAAAAACCCCATAGATGTGGTGCTTAGGGACACAGTTTAGCGGCAGATGCGGCAGTGTTAGCTTCACGGTTGGACTTGATGCTCTTAAAAGACCTTTTCCAACCTAAATGATTCTATGATTCGATAGAAGTTTGACTCTACAGTAAGGTAGAACATGCAAAAGTTAATATATTTAATAACATTTTCATTTTTTTAAATGTGACAGCTACACAAATGGACAGTTTTGCCTGCAGTTAAACTGGCATAAAAGCAAATGTCATGAAATTGCAGCTATATCTGCCTTTTTAAACTGTAGATAAAATACATTGCCTGGGAGAATACAACAGTGGCATCCAACTAACTAGTGTTAAAATGTATTCTATTTTCCGTCCCAGTGAAAATCCCCAGGTCAGTCCTGCATAAGTGAGAACAGAGTGTGCAAACACTTGTCCAAATGGATTTTCCTAATGTGATCTGTCATATTGTAAAAGGACTCTTTAATCTGACAAGATTACAAATCAGACTGCAGGAATCAAGTGAAAAATATACCTCGAATTTCCCCTCAGTTCTGGGAAAGCCATGACCATGTGGTAATTGCTATGTCTATTTTTCAGGCACCTTTACAACCACAATCTTTTCAGCTGTCATGTTCAGATTTTCCTGTTTGCTAATATGGAAACTGACCTCAGGACAGAAGATATCTTACTCCTTTTGTGCTATATGAATTCAAAGCCAAAACATTAAGATACAATATGCCAGTGCCTTCTCTGTAGTGATGAATGCAGCTGGACGTAGAAGGGATCTTTCCTATTCTGTGAGGCTCCTATTGAGTGTATTGATTTTGTCTAATCTAATGAAAGATGTTTTGTAACAGATGCCAAGTACTTATTGGTACTTATTGGTGCTCCTGAGGAAGGGGAAAAAGGACAGTTTTTAAACAAGACCCAGAAAAGCAGTTCCAGATGACTGGAGTTGTGCTGGGAAAGTTACAAGCTGCTTGAGGACTTGAAGAAAAATCATGAGAAATTTGTTGTCTGTGCTTGCCTCTTCCCTTCACTGCATAGCAACATATCCAAGCTCTTAATTACAGACAATCTGCAGTACCACCAAGTCACTTGAGACCATACATTCCCAATGTTCTGGGAGTCTGTTTTCTCCATGGGGATCCACAACCACTGCTCCCTGAGTTACTTTTGCTCCTAGCAGTGCCTTCTTGAAAAATCAGTCCTCAGGAACACTTTCTTTTGATTTTATCTCCTTCCGTATCAAATACTATCCAAAAGCACTGCTCTCCCAACTATCCTTCTCAAAGAAATAAAAGACTCTGTGGCAGGGTCATCTGACTTTATAGCTATTGCTTGATCCATCAGAGCAAATGGGTTAACACATACAACTCATTGTTTGAGGATAAAATGCACGAACAGGCACCGTGCAAAACAAAGTTGATGTGTCATACTTATGAATCCAAAACAGAAAAGGCTTTTTCTTCCTGTTATAGTATATGGATGTCAAAGCTGATTCACAGAAATATCACAGAAATAAACCAGAAAAATAAAGTTTGTAATTCAGAAATGAAATGCTACCTTTCAAGCTATTACTTGTGCTACATATGTCTGAAATGTTTACAAAAGGCAATTTTTCAAAGTTTCTCTTCAAAGCTATTTAAGTATGCTGTTAAACAACTCACCCTTGAACTAGCAAAGAATTCATCTGTTTGAGAGTGCATCAGTTGACCTAGAATATTTTGTATTATCTCCTACTTTATTGTTCAAAAGATTTTAAATGTGCCTAAACTCTATTTTCTCTTTTTACCTAGTTCTTGTTTCTATACCTATGAACTATAAAGCAATAAAACAAAAGCAGGTAACAAAAGATAATATTTTGTTCACTAACAATGGAAACATCAAAATCACTTATACTGATATATAACTGTAATTCTATGCTAATCTTAAACCTTCATAGACGGCATGTGAAAATACAGCTCTTTTGCTAAAATATTTTAAAAAAAAATCACAAAAAAAAATCAGAACCAAACTAAACTATTTATATATATACATAACTAGAAAACAAGAAATTCCTCTCCCAGTAACAGTGGATAGAAGGACAACATTAAAAATTGGCTTTTGCTGCAGAACATGTTACTGAGCCAAATAGAATGAAGTCTGATTGTTTACCATCTTTTCTGTATTCCTATTAGCAACAGATTAGTACCATGATACTCCAGTAAGTAATTTGACAAGCTTTCAACTTGTTTTTTACCAGTCTTCTTTCCTAATGCTGTTACTTTATTTCTGTAAGGACAGTGTTATTCTTTTTCCTTTCTTAAAGGTTATTAATCTTCATAGTAGAATCATACAGTTCCTGTATTAACCTGGGCTCACACATTAAAAGAAACAGAATTCAGGGAATTCCAGTTATTAAGGAATAAAGGTATTGAGAAGTATTTCAGTTTTTCTGTGGCAGTTTACCTAGTGAAAGTTTCCCCTCTCTTTAGACTGAAGACAAGATCTTTACCCCACATCTTAGAGCACAATGAAGACCTTTAAAAAAGGAAAATCAACAAAAGGTAGTTCACATTGGCTCCTTTCCCTTCCAGCATCCACAAAAATCATAGCTGGTGCCTTAGTTCACACCGGTTTTGCCTCTAAAGTCAGGCCTTGTTCATCTAGTGCTAACAATCTTCACTGAAGATGAAGGTACCTGTCTGTATTAACAGGCATGTTTATTAAATGGAGCCTGGGTCAATTTACAGGATGGGATTAACAAACACAAAGAGCGCCAGCTGAAGGACAAGAAAAACACCTCAATGTGGAGATCTCCACGTTTCTGGAACGAAAATTCCAACTGAAGCAGTGGAAATCCAACTATCCAAGATGCTTCCAGAACACTATACCAAACCTGTAGGTTTATGCAGCTGGAGTTTCCTCCACACAACTGTTTTTCTCCACACCTCCACTTTGAATATTTGAGAATATTCGGCAGTTGCCTGGGACAGCTCCAAAAATCACCTTATCACAGATCACAGCAGATTTGCCTGAAGGGAAGTCACCAACATGAACGTGCACAACCTCAGTGAAAACGCCTCCTTTCAGAAAAAACAGATCAATGTTCAAATCTCCCACTAAAACCAGCTTGGTGTTAACAGCCGAGCAGCACTTTTTAATTCCTTTTCTATGTTTGCTCACATTAACATGGGCAAAAAGTCAACAATAAAGTACAATTTCAGACAGCTTATTTTTTAAATGCTTTCAAGGAGAGTGAGCTCTCACAAGGGCCTGAGCCACAACACATCTTTTAGACTCTCTCATCTTTGTGTTCTAGACATTTTGGGGGTTAAAGTCTAGCAGGAGCTGCACTAAGTTTTGGGGTTTTTTAATATGGAAATTACAGAACAATCTTGAACATAAATATTCCCAAACGGATATATTTTTGTTTCAAAAGCAAAATTAGCATAAACACATTTCAAGAAGAAATTAATATTATCCCTGTCACGCTTGCCTTACAAACTCCCAAAATACCTTGACGCATTTTATTTTTTGTTTTTATAGGCTACAAGATATCCAAACAGAAAACATATTATTAAAATTACCATGACAGAAAGATCCAAAGCAGCTGGAACCTCCCTTGTCCTGCATGCAGTTCAGCAGAGATACAGTCCACACAGACTCTATTTAATTGTACAAAAATATTTCATTTTTTATTAGTGTGTACAAATCTGCATGAACAATCCACGAGGTCAGTGTTTACCTTGACTAAACACCATGCTATGAAAAGGTCAAGAAAAGCGTAGAGTCTTTGGATGGGATTCATTTTGCTAAACTGTACTGAAGTTAAGCAAAACAGGCAACTAGTTAGAACCGAGTAGAGAGACTGGAACCTTCAAAAGGTAATTCTTTCTTTTAAACAGCTGTCTTAAGAGACTATGAAACAGGACTAGATTTGCATTCCAGCATCTCATGTTTAATGATGATCTACAACAGTTCTTGGGCAGACCAGGGAAATATTCTAAACCTGACAATACTCTTGTTTGCCATAGAATCATTTAGGTTGGAAAAGACCTTTAAGATCATAGAGTCCAAACTGATCGTGTCAGAGATGCATACCATGTTTCATTTGCACTTATTTAATCCACTCCCTTCCTCCCCTCATCCCTCCCTCCCTCCCCCAACAGAGGAACTGTCATGGGAAAGAAAGGTTAGCTAGAAATTCCTCTATTTCTTTTTCTTCCTCAACAGGAGTGTGAGATGCCTTTTTCCTGAAACTTAGGAGGTACAAGTCCCTCAGACCTGATTCTTTTTTCTCCTCCAGAAATCACTTCAAGTGATGTTCTCCCAGTTTTTCTGGGCATCTCTGTAAGTGACAGCCATGCAGGCCTGAGATGCTCCAAGTGTTGTCTCTCAGGAAGAGGCGTAGACAGATTTTAAAATTAAAACTCCAGTTTACTAACCAGGAAAACGTGACTTGGAGCTAAATAAAACCTACAATACAGAAAAAAAAGTTAAAACCTAAACTGGGACAGAATCTCAATCTAAAGGAATAGATAATGACTCTTATAAACAATAAACCTGATAAAGCACTCACTCACACATTTTCACTCTTAGCTTCTCAGTTCTCCCTTCTTGCCATCCATTCTCTGGGACTGTCATTCAAAGCACTGTGTTTCCAACAGAACATCCCCCTTCCAAACTATTGACAATGCAGTCCATAAACAGTGTTTTTTCTTTACTGTGGCGATTTTCCAAGTAAGAACTGTGAGATCATCCCACAATTGTTTTTACCACAGAACAATAACAACTTAGTACCGCTATGAAATAATTAATTAGGAAAAAGGGGGGTGGGGGGAGGCGGGGGAAGAGAAGTCGTACTATTCTCTTTTGATACTCTTCTAAGCACTTAAAAACCTCAGAAACACAGGCTAAGTACTTACTAACAAACAAATAACTATAGAACTAAACATAGCGTTGCCAGAAGTACGTTAAAAAAGTTTCTTGCTGTGGCATTTTCCTCCTGTTATTTTATGGATAATTCTGTTAAAGAACAACCTGATCAATGTCTTAATAGCTGATAAAGCCACTTAGAGCAACTAAGGATTTGCGACACAGGAAGAAAGCACATTACTTACCCTTGCTCAGAGAACTCAGCTCCTTTTTGAACCTGGTGTTGGACAAACCAGCATCTAGGCTGATTTGAAGAATCAGTCAGCAATATGCAGGTGAGCAGAGGTTATCTTTATTCGGCAGCGCTGGGTGCATGGGGGATCGCTCCACCAAAGTCAGGCACCCCGAGGGGACTTTTCAGCCCCCCCCTTTATACAAGCTACTTATATCTATTCATTAGTTTTCCAAGAAATCATTTACATATTAATTACAATTCTGAGAATTCATTCACATATCTCATTCCTGCGCAATGTCCTTGAAGAGTTGTCGCTGTGCAGACTCTATTCCTTACCGGCCACGTTTAAATTCTTTGTCTTCGCCACGTTGCATGTACAACAGGAATCTAAGACAAAATGTCCCTTTTAAAGATAACCAACCCAAGGACTTAGCAGTCTGTACATCCGTCATGGAGCAATAAAGGTCCTTGGACATTTCCCGACTTCTAACTAAACACAGGTGCGTCATCCTTTAGACAAGTGGTACAGCATTCACTATTCAAGGCAAAGGGCAGTTCTTCACTACAGCTACAAGTGTAAGCATTTGTCAAACTAAGGAGATATCTGGGGCAAGGGCTGTCACTGACTGTAAGTACTGCACCCGTCATTTGTCACTACAGGCTCATCAGGGATCTTCAACCACAATTTTCAGTTCAGAGTAAGCTTTTCTCGCAGTGGTCAAGAGTTTGCTGTCCAGCAGTCTTCTTTCTAAACGTTATCTTTGTCATACACTAAACACGCCTATGTCCAAACCTACAAATTCCATTGATGTCTGATTTACCACACAGCTTTTCCAGTACAGTGCAGGGAAATTGCAGGGCAATACAGTAGACAGCAAGTATCACACTGTATAGCAGTGATCAAAAAGCACAAGCTGCTGAACAGCCTAAGCCCAAAGAATCCAAGCAATTGCCCTTCATAAATCTTCAAACTCCTCCTTAAATGTACATCAGGCATTCTCCTACTGGCTACTGCCATATATTATGGGATTATCACTATGCATTTCAATGTTGGCTATAAATATTTTATCCATATGCTACATACACACACAAACTACAGTCACTAAGATGTGCCTTATATAAAGTTCACATCACCTCTAAACCATGTCTGGACTCTTCTGTTTCTGCATCATAACCTTCCTACAACACCACTGTTACACACAGATTTTATTAGTCCTCTGATGGACTACAGACATCGGGCTTGTTAGCTCTCACCTAGGTGATGTCCACCACACTCCAAAGCTCCCCAAAGCTGCAGCAACTACACTTCCCATTTTGCTAGCCTTCCTGACATACCCAACACAGCTGTCTGACTCCTCTTCTAATATCATTCCTTTGATCACCCTTGCGGCTTTCCTCTGCATCTGTTACATACTGAGCTGAAGTTTCTTGGGTATGGCAAGAAGTGTTACACACTTATTCCAGGTCAGGTCCCAGCCCCGATGCATCCAGCTCAGGTGCCTTCCCTGGAAATACCTCTCCTGACACTTCCCTGGATCCCATCCATCATTTTCATAGTGGTCTCAAATTGACAGACTAGAGACAAACTTGAACCCACTCACCTTCACAGAGGCCTTTCTCCTTCAGAGTTTTCCCATTGCTGAACTCACTCTTCACGGGAAAAGCTGGGATATTACTTCCTAAGTTGAGACCACAGCACCATCCAACTTCAGGCATCCAGCACAGATGCCAGAGTCAGGTGCCTAGCTAGCTCTTAACAGTCAAGGCAGAAAGCAGGCGTTGGGTGCCTAATTAACAATCTGTCTCTTTCCACTGATTATGTAAGAGCTTACACTGCTAATTTCAACACCAAGGTTAAACTCAGTAAATGAATTCCTGCTAGTGTGTGGCCTGACACTTTACTGTGTTGAATTCAATCCCTTCAGTATTACCTACTTGTACAAATAATTGTAAAGTCATTCTTTCTAAAACTGTCTACTGGAAACTAATATCCTCCTCCCAACAGCAAGTTTCAACAGCCCACTTTCAACATGACAACACAATCAACTCAAAAAATACCCAACAAAAAGCCTCAAGAACACTAAACAAGTCAACTCCCAAAGAATAATTCATCGCATATATCTAGCTCCTGCTGCCTCCCCTTGTGCTAGTTCTTTGCGTGAGTTTACAGTTCTTACACTAACACAATCTTCCTTCACCTTGAGCAATGATTTTGATGCAGCACCGTGTTAAATGGTTCAGTAGAATCCACCGAGACCAGATCTAGCACATTTTTTCTTTTTCTAGAAAACCTACTTTCTTATTAAAAAAAGATACTAGGTCAGTCTCACATGACCTATCTTAGCAAAATAGATCATGTTTCATCCTCCTTCCACTCAATTACTGCATCTTTATTTATTCATTCCTTAAAAAAAATTTCTAAGCTTATTAAGGTCAAATTAATGAGCCTGAAGTTGCCTTTTCACATTTTCAGTTTCCTTAGAGATACATATAACACTCAATAGTATCAAGTAAAAAAAAATTCTCTAAAAAAAATCTTAGTAATGGATCTATATTTTAATTATACATAAAAAAGGTACCTTTAAGGAATTTCCAATCTGAGAATTCCCAATACAGAAAAACATAGAAAGTCACTCTGACAGCCAGAAAGTCCAATTGCTTTTCAAATACAAGAGATGCAGAAACTGGATGCTTCTTCTGAGACTACAAAAAGCTATGTGAAATGATGCGTAAAATATCCAAGAATTGCTGAAAGTTCCTGAGACCCCAAAATCACCAGACATACAGAAAGATATAGCTAGGGTGCTTGTTTAACTTGATATGAGAAATTCCAGTGCAAATCTGAGATGCTTCTGGGATCTCTGTTACACAAGTCTCTTGAAGAGCTGCACAGTACCTTATTCCCACCATTCAGTACAATTTCTTATATTCACAAACTATTGAATACATTCACATAGACTTCCCAGTTCGTTGGGTCACTTAAGCATGCTACATCTGGAAAAGTTTTTGTGCTGAAGCATGATTTTCTTGATAAAATTTCAAGGCTTTTTAAAAGAATAAATATGCTACCCAGTTCAAGAAACCTCTTTTATATGATCCAAGAACTTTTTCCTTTTTTTTCCTTTTCTCGTTGTTTTAGCACTTTTGTATCTCTATCAGCTTGCTATACACATGCAAAAACTTTGCAAAAAATACCTTAAAAGCACATGAAACACTCCCTTAGTCTGCAATTTTAAGGTCTTTTGTTTGACCCAAATCAGCATTCCTATGCCTTGAGCTGAAAGCAATCATCTTATTAAAAGGTGATATTTGTGTTATTGCCTCCTTCAGACAAATTGGGCCTGAATTTTAAGACACCTACCTATTAATTCATTCTTCAAACAGTGTAAGTGTGATTTCTGCATGCTGGTGCTTTAGAAGTCAGTTTGTACCTGTCTGTTCATGTCACACAGCGTTCAAAACAGCCAGTGAAGATTCCTTCTGAATATCATGGCTACAAACTTCTGCTGGGCCTCTGCCTAAATTCACACTTATGGGGCAGCACATATGTAACTATAAGCTTCAGTCCTACCGAAATGAGCAGAAAAGTTGGGATTTCTCCTGATGTAGACTTTAAGGCTGGCTGGACTTCCTGGGAGACCTCAGATCACTGACAACTGCTCCTGACTTCACCAAGGGCTGCAGGTGCGCAGTGTCCGCAAAGGACTTTTATTGAGATGTCTGAGTTTAGATTAAAGATACGTACTTGAAAATTTGACCCCAGGTATTTAATGCCCATCTGCCCAGCCCTCCCAGAAGTTATGAAAAATCATGCACTAAAGCTAAAAATAACTAGGAGCTTTTTTCTGCTATTTATTCTGCAGAGACTAGCATGGTAGCAATACCCTAGTCTGAGGCATACTGCCACTGCAGATTATTGTCTGTTACTACAGTGCTTCAAGCTATTGTATTCCACCTAGCCTTGGGGACAATACAGAGAGCTGTCAAGTGTTTGTACTGCACAGTCCAGACCTCCTGATGTATGGAGGTCTGGACTTAAGGACCTGCATGGTCACTTCCTATCTTACCTTCCTAGCTATATGGAAAAGAACACTAGAAGTAGGAAATGATCCATATACAAAGTTTCCAAGAATGAAAGTAGCACGGTAGGCAGCTGATTTTGAGGGTTCGTTTAGATGGTTCGGACTAAATGTTAATCCTCCCAGTGTGTTTTAGTGTAACAATTTTCCCTGAAATCTTCATAATGATTCTGTGTAGTTCACCTAATGCTGAGAATATTAACAAGTAGGTACTGGGAATTTTGTAATTTAAACGCTAACAGCTCTGTAATTAAAATGCAAACACAGGAGTAAAATTAAGATATTATGTAACTGAAGGTAAGCTTGGACAGGGTAACATTCCAAACACTTTAAATGCCTTGATGTCAGAGTGGCACTTAATTCCAGAAAACCCTTAATTTATTTTTGTGCTTGCACAAAGTAATAACCCACAGAACACTGTAGTCTCCAGACACTAAAAATGTCTTAAATTCTGCTGCAACCTTCTCCCTGACTCTGTGCCCTCCACAGCCGTTCTTATTAGCTATGTATCATCACATCCTCTTACCCTTCTTTCTGTCACTCTCCCTGTATTAAGGCTCTACTCAATCTCATTATGCCGTCATTGAAGATGTTATTCAAACTCAGTCCTTCATCGCTGTCTTCACTGCTAAAGTCATGGTTAACTCTGCAGACGAGTATCAGCAGAGTCAGAAAAACACTTAATGGAATATAGATCATTATCGGAAGGCCAAGTGCCTCACATTATGCAACAACTGCACATGTAGTTACTGCAATTACACACATCAATCTGGCATGGTGCATGCAACTGCTCTAGCGCTAACAAGAGGATGATGAACATGAGGATCACTGACCATTTAACACAGCCATGCCCTCACACATAGCCTGCTCTGTATTTTAACATACTTTGCAAACTGTCAAGTGGGGAAGGAACAAACTAGTGAATGCTGGGTTTTGTTAAAAAACAAACTGTAAAAGCAGATAGTAAACTTGCAGTAAAAGCTAACAACAACAATCATAAAGCAGCTTGCTGTACTAATAAGTCACTCATGCAGTTTGTCTTTTCATCATCTATACCAGTATGTGCTTTAGCAGGGCACATTTCCTAGAGATGTCACCCAGAGAACTCACTGACGGGAAAGCAGGGACTGCTACTTAAAACGGATGCCACTGAAAATAAACTCCGTTTTATACACACACATTAAAGAGCCTCAATCAAAAAAGCTATGTGGAGCTTTACATATGCAAAATTAAATTTTTACTCTTAATGAAGAAGCCACTAAATCCAAATCAGTTGAAAGAAAACATGCACTATAATACCAAGCAAGCAGCCAAACAGAAGTGGGTGGCATTCTCTATTCTTTCTTTACCATTATCTCTCCAGACCAAATCTAAGAAAAAGCTTCAGGTGAGCAGTGGGATCTGTCTATATGGAGTTGACAGCACAGCCAGGGCCACATTTGAGAAACACTTAATTAGGATGATATGCTGTCCCTGTAGGGGAGCCCCAAATGCTGGTTTTTTCCTCTATTGTTATGGATTTCTTTGAAAGTGTGGAGACAGACCCAACAGGGAAGAAGACGTAGCTGTCTTGGTGAGGAATGACAATTCTTTTTTAATTTCTTCAGCCAGAAGCAGCACTGAACTGGATGGAGATTCAGGATTGCCCCAGGCGTATCTTTTTCCAATACAGACAATGATTAATAGAAGAAAGAAAGATGATATGAATGACTAGTATTACCGCAATTCCTTTTAAGTCACAGTAAAGCTAGTTACAGGGTCTGGCAACACTAATTTGCTGCTGGCAACTTCAACTCAGCCTTCTTGGGATCAAGAAAGATCTGTAAGCGCATGCCTGATTCCCAAGTTATTCTTCACTGAACAGTTCAAGGTAGTGAAAGGCAAAAATTACACATAAGCCCCTGGAGCATCCTGTTGTGCACTGTACTCCATTCTGTCCCAGTTAAATAACTCAGTCCATGGTACTGACCGCTCGCTTTAATTACAGATGTAGGCACAATCACGGCAGTACACCTATCTAGACTTTTCAGTAATTGATCCTCAGTCTGCATTAAGACACGTATCTGATACAAGAAAAGCAATAGCACAAGAGAAAGTGTATTTGCTGACTCTGCTTGATCTTACAAATGAGCTTATTCTCCCTTAGTAGGGCTTGGGGAAAAATA
This sequence comes from Falco cherrug, assembly GCF_023634085.1. Taxonomy (NCBI): domain Eukaryota; kingdom Metazoa; phylum Chordata; class Aves; order Falconiformes; family Falconidae; genus Falco; species Falco cherrug. Next base: position 70,764,706 of record NC_073698.1, on the reverse strand, counting down.
CCTGAGAAGTCACTACTGTTCACCACTGACTACTCCACCATTCATTCTTTGCTGAACCCTGTAAAAGGGCAGAGGGCACCACATCAGAGGTGAGGAGACTGAGGGTTCCTCCTCAATTTCTGCACACGATTACCCATGTGACCAAGAGCATCACATGTGACCACGAGCATCACGGTTCACCTCCCACTGCCTCCTGTTCCCAGACCAGCAAAACTTCCTGCCTCTGTCTCACTTGGCTGGTGTCTGCTTCATAGTGCCTTGCCGTAAAGGCCATATCCCACACATCACTAGCATGCGTGCCACAACTTCTCTTATTTTCTGAAATCGCAGAAGCCAGGTGCAGCTCGTCAGCCTGACATAAAGCCCACCAACAGCTGCTCTGCCCCACAGGAAGCAAGGCGAGTCCTGTGACTGAACTTTGCTTGGAAACAAGCAGGCAAGAGTCATCTCAGAAGGGTCTTCTGCTAACAGCAACCCCACCAGGACTCACATTCACCTCTCAGGGCCTAAGCAAGGTAACCATCATCCTCTGCCCCTGCCACATCACAGGACATAAAAGTAGCTTGTTCACTGTGGAGAAGTAAATACTTGGCAAATGTTTGTGAAGTGCCTAGCAGGTTTTAGTCCCCATCCTGAAGGATAGTCCTCTACGCTACAGCAATATTCAATGACAGCAAAGGCAGATCTGCCTTCTTCCATCTCTGTTGACCCAAGAAGTTCAAGGAGGAAAAATAAAGAACTACCATTTTGTTCTTACAGCGGAAACAGGTGACAAATACTGGCCTTTTAGCACAGGCTATACTTCAAATCTCACAAATTTCCAGAAACACGTCCACATCACTTGTTCAAAGATGAGCAAATCATACTGTCACTAGCTAATGATCTACCTGAGCTTCTGTGGACAGCGCACACAACGATAACAGAAAACCTCTGATCAATACAATGTATTACACAGTACAAAACATAGGGTAAGCATGCCGCTGATACCAGAATGCAGGATCTCATCAGTACTTCATTATTTCTGAGGCTGAAGTTCCTTTTGCTTTGTCTGCCTCTAACATTTCATCTTTGAACCTTTGCATTCAGTGTCTGCAGATCATCACACATTATAGCAACAATCACTCAAGTTATATTACCTTACTCCATCTTCCACAGCTGAAATTCGGCATGCGCATCCAGTTCTTCTTTAATAAAGTCTGAAAGACACAAAAAGGACAAACCATTTCTGACTAAATGGATCTACATAAACAGGCTAGTAGTATAAGAAATTTTTTTTTGGCAAAAAGTAATAAATACAGGAATAATTTAAAAAAAATCACTAAAAACTTGTAAAAAATGCAGTGTTATTAACGTTTTGTAATATAGCTCCTTTACCATTTGAAACAGAATATGGACTGTGGATCAGTTCTGAGCAAACAGAACGTAAGAATAAAGCTGAAAGAAATTTTAGAATCAGGTACCATTACTGTAACATTTTACACTTAGGGACTGTGATGTATATCTCCCACTATATTAATGAAAATACAATGCATTTAACTAAAATGACTTTTCTATTAAGTCTGTAAAAGACTCAATGCAGTTATGATATAAGAAGCTCAATAAAGTAGCTACTTCATGTCACCAGCAACAACTGAGCTCTCCCAGCGCAGCTTCTCAACTCAGCTACCTTGTCCCATCTGCTCATTGCAGCCACAGTCAGTGCTGGGGTCACCACACGGCACTGCAATTCCTTCCCCATCCACGAAAAAGAAATACTGGCAACTGAACCCAACCTCCCAAGCGATTTTTACTTCCTGCAGGCCCAGACTGAATTCAGATGCCACTGGCAAGGATTCAAGAGTCTCATTTCTTGCTGCCAACACCCACAGCTTGTGTCACCACTGTGACAAGGAACATACTGTCCTTGGCCACACCAACATCACTCACCACACCTAAGCAACAGGCATCTTAATGGGGTGTCTTCCCTTCGAGAAGTAAAATAAGACATTTTCTAGCACATTTTATCCCATATATCAATCAGTCCAGAACCCTTACCCAAGTTCATTGTCAAACAGATAGACAATCCACACAGCAGGAAAGTAAGGCAGCTAGACACGAAGCTTAACTTTAACTTGAGAAAGCCACAGCCTTCCTAGGCTCCCTCTGTAGCCAGCCGAATCCAACATCTACACCACTTAATCCACCAGCTACCGGGGTCAGCCTCTGAGAGGGGCCCTGTGGTGCAGGGGAGGCTCCCTGTCACACTGCACACCGCTGCTTCTGTTTTGCCTAACACAGCTGCCACAGAGTTTAACATCTGGCCCATGGTCTCTTCTCAGCTCCCATGATGATCTTAAGACACAATCATTATTTTGTGAGGGCACTGTTCTGAATTTTGAGGTTTATGGTTTCCGAAATGATGCAACAGCTGTGTTGTAACTCAACAGCACAGTGCTTTATAGCAGTAAACTAGGAAGAGGTGCCTTGCACCCTGGCATGAAGGCAGCCGGGGTGCTGGGTAGTGCATAACCTGCCAGGATGGAGAGCAAAGTGAGGTGCAAACACAAATGTGGCACAGCGCTGGCCATATGGGGGAGCAGCCCATGGGGTGAATTGTTTCTACCAACTCACTCCAGAAAGAAACCCGGAAGTAAAGTAACACACATATAAAAAAAGCAGTGGATCAGGATGAGAGAGCAAACTGGAGAGCAAAGCACAGATGAATCTGATGGGAAACGGGCTGGGTTACAGCAAAGTCCAAGACAGCAGCCAGCTGAATACTCCAGCTCACCTTCTCAGCCTTTTACCTTGAAGGCAGGAAAGAAGCAGGATTCCTCTAATGTGGTCCTACTGAAATTACTATCTCTTGCTATAGCCCAGACATGACCATCTCAGGTATATCTTTTAATTCTTCTCTTTTTTCCTACTGACATGAAAATCCTGTCAGAATGAAAGAGAATTTATGTGAATCCATATAGGCTAGCTGCACAATGGACCCTCTGCAGCATCACAGCATCTTGCAGGCTGAGGCATCACAGATGAGCAGAAGCCAAACACAGCAAAGCAACACCACGATGTTCAACACACTCTGCTGAATGATTATTCCTCTGCACATCTCTTTCCAAGAGGGAACCCATTCCTCAGCAAGAGGTAGTGGAATCTGACTTTACAGAATAATTAAGACTGGAAAGGATAGTCCAGCTTTCTGCTCCAAGCAGGGTCACCTCTCAGCTCAGAAAAGGTTGCTCAGGGCTTTGTCCGGTTGGGTCTTAAAAACATCCAAGGACAGAAACTGTTGAGCCTCTCTTGGCACTGCTGGACTACCTGTTGTTACAGGTGCCACTGGAACTAGTAGCACTAGTTATTTCAGGTTTCCAAAAGCATTACAGAAGGAAAACAGTAATTTATAAGCAACTGCTTACTGCACAACTGATGCACTACACAAACTCATGTTTCAGTTTCACACCTTCACCTCTCTATTTACACTCAAATTACAGAACAAAGACATTAACTGTGTACCTTGGAGTTAGCAAATAACTATAGATTAAATTAAGGCCAAAACAAAAGCTTTTCAGCTAGTATGCTCTCCAGGACAACAAGTACGATTTTTAACCTAAAATAGCAGCCATTTTGCTACAACAGCGCATGTTAGAAATCTTTGACCATGGTACCACAGAACTGTGGGAAGACAACAGGTTCCTATGTGAAGATGACACTTCTCTAGTAAAATATATAGATGGGACAAATATATAAATATATACTGTAGGAACCAGAACACTAAAACTTTAATTCACAGAAAAATATACTGATCAGCTATAAGAAAAACACTCCTTACAACATTAATTTCAGGGAAGATTCATACATACAGCAAACGGTGTTCAGATTTGTGATGCAGTAATTAAGATGCAACTCATCAGTTTACAGTGCTGTGTGTAAATATGAGGAAAATCAGAACTACCAAAGAAGAACCAGAAGTGAAATAAAACAAAAAAGATTAAGTTAAAAAGACAAAATGACACACTACAGACTAACAAAAACCACCTCTGCTAAAAATTGGAAGTTTATCAGTTGAGAAAAACCAAGAAGAAGGAAGACTTCTATGTCAGACAAAGCAGCCGCAAACCAGGCAGATCCTGCATTAATGTGTACCAGCCAGTATGCTCGTCACCACAAAAAGCAGCAATGAGACTGAGTCAGGAACACTGGCTACAACAAGCTAAGCGCTGCCCACCTCAGTCTGTAACACACGTAGAGAAAGGCTTACAAGGACAACAGAGTCAGCCTCCCCAGGGTAGACCAAAAAATTGTTAAGCTCGGCAAAGTGGAGGCTGAGATGAGTTACAATTTGCTGTCCAGAAATACGTGACACCAGAGGTGAAAAAAGCATTAAGATATATCGGATGTTAACAAAATAATTAACCTAATGGGAGTAACAGCAACCAACAAAGGTAGCTTAGCCAAGGAACAATTTGGTTTCCATATAAAAGGAAAATTATGCCACTGTTAAGACTAGACTCCACAGTGCAGGAAACTCCATCCAGTCCTATGCATCTGTGCACTCATCAGCAAAGTAGCTAAAATTTCTTAGAAAATTCTATCGCTTCACAGAAAGGGCCTATAAGGCGGCTCAAGTTTTCTTCTCTTTTTGTTGTCCACGGTGAAGGCAGAACATACTTGAGGTTCACTTCTACGACTGCCAGTTCAGATGAGAAGTTTCAAAGCATTTTACCTACCCTGCCTTTTAGAGGGTTCTTCAATGAGGACAGAGAATCTGACGTTATGTGGAGCTCTTTTCAGGGTTAAATGCCATATGCAATAGTTTTTGGCAAAAAAATCAGCATTTTACTTTGGCAAATTCAGTGCAGGCACACAAAGTTCCAATTTGATGTCCTTTATAATTTCAACTGTATTTATTTAGTACAGCTATTTTTTCCTTTTTCCATTCTAAAAGCAGGGCACATACTGTGAAAGCTCCTAGACACTGTGAAAGCTACTCACAAAGCAAGTCACAGCCAGCCACAGTTACCAGATCAAGGGCTGATACAATGGACCTGCGACATTACAAACCCTGTAATATACTGTACCACCATTCACCTTCAGGACATTTAATACAAATATTTAAATCTGGTCAGCCATTATTCGTTTCTCTTAAAATGAAGAAATGAAAATGGCACAGATGATAAAGGAATCTAAAAATCCTATTTACAACACTATGACAAAAAAATGACTAGTTCTATGGCCACAGGCAAATCCTTTCATCTCTGTGAGTTAAGCTCACACATCTGTAAAATACAGATGAGGCAACCTAGTAACAACACAGAGTTTCTCTGCTGGCAAGTTATAGTTGTGCCTTGCTTACTACCATCCGGAAGTCACATCCATATTGCAGAGTAACACTGGAAATCACATATTCTAGAGCGATGTGTTTTAAAATCATGCCGTCAGTGAGACTTTTCAAAAAATCTTGCAACTTCTGCAGACAAGTCCTACCTACCCATCTCCCAGAAAGTTCTGACCTCGTGCAGGTGCCTTCCTACCCTGCATTCCATTTTAAAGGTGAATTTAGTTCTTCAACTATATTTCTAGATATATCTGCCTGTAAGTTCTCCTCTTTGACACAATCACATTTTTTAACTGCACTCCAGTTCCGTTGTGCTTTGATAACCGATCTTAAACAACTAAAGTGCTAGCTTTAGCCATAGCAACTAAATTCAACGGCATTAGTACATGCCCAGGTAGTAAGCCCCGAGAGTCCAATGTCCATCCAATATGAAAGATCCTAACTGGGCACCAATGTAAGCTGCTCTTTTTCACCCTACACTGTACAGTTTTTAAATTACACTGCCCTGTAATTAGCAGGGCCTCAGGGCAGAGCGTGGTAATGCACTACTGCAGACCACATCAAAGCACCAGATTCCGGGCATGTTCTACCTCTGGCCTTCTGCATTAAGAATTGATGATTATAGAAAAAAAGATTCTTCAAAGACTGCAGCATGGTTTTGCATAATTAAAACCATAGAGAAATTGTTTTGCAGTTGACTGATGGTGGCAGTTAAAGCCTAAGTGGTTGCTGCCAGATTTTAAAAGCCATTCAGATCCCTGACTATAAGGAAATGATATATATAGTGAGATATTTTTTTTTCTCCCTAACCCCTTGTACTTGCAACCAGGGTTACCTCACGAACTGAGGAGAACACCAGTTCTCAATTAAATCTGCTGCACCATTATTCCTAAATACCGCAGAAAGTAAAACACGTGACACTATTCCCTGTGGAGAAACCTCGAAGTATGATACAAAACAGACACAGGAACGACAGGGAGTATACGTGCTCCTATTGAAACCCCCTCACTCGCTTGTCCACCCTCCCTTCTTTCCTCTTTCTCACTCGCTGGACAGCAGCCAAATCACTCCAGGGAGAAACAAATGACCGACCCTTTTCCTTTGCAATTAAACATGGTGTCAACATCCCTGAAGGGTACCTGCAACCCCTAACACCAGGTATGATTTTGTCCATTAGTTAAACAGAGGAGAAAAACAGAGCTACTTTGCCCAAAGGCTAGCTTTGATAGCTTTTATCCAGGTACAGTCCAACAGACATGCTATTCCCACGGGAGATGAGCCAATCTGAACTGCTGCCTCCCATTGCTTGTCCTCCTCACTTTTCCCCTCCTCCTCTCTGTCAGCAAAACTGAGCATGTTGGTACAACCTAAATTTCTTAAAAAAACCCAACCAACCAACCAAAGAAAACAACCCAACACCCCTGTACCCTAGAATGCTTGGACAGAAAAAAAGAGCAAAACAGAACAGTTTACAAAAGGTACAATTTAAACCAAAGCACACTGACAGAACCAAGCTGGGGAAGGACTATATTTGCTGTTTATGCTGACAAATTTGAGGAGCAGGAACCTCTGAGGCAGACAAGAAGCTGAGGATGAACCACATGATGGTAGAGCTGCAAACTAATGCTCACTTCAAAGCATCTTATCAGACCCAATGTAGCTCAGAAGACATTTCCTGTAAACATATTTTAAAGGCTCAAGTTTCCAATAATCAGCCTACAAACCCAGACAGCACATTCTTTTTCTAGGTCAAAATAGTTATGACCTCTGCTACCAGCCCCAAGCAGAGAGAAGGTAGAATATACTGTGCATCCTGCTGTGCTGTCTGATCTTCTCCCTTATTTAGCCTTGTGGCAAATAGAACGCCGCGTTCTTTAAACTCATTTACGAACTATGAGTGATTTCCTGAAGTCTTCCCTCATACCCCCCATTTTGAAACACCAGCCTGTTTTAAAGAACACACTCTTCATTCCGAGCAAATTATTACTGTGATCAATGTGGCAACTTTTTCTGCAATACTTACACAAGATGCTATCACCATTATATCAAAATAGGCCTTATAGAAAAAGAGGAAACTTGCTCTGTCTTGATCTGACTTCCCCAGAATTATTTCAGATTTGTTTGCATTATGTATGCAACCTGTACTTTCACAACGTTAAAGTTTGAGCTATTTTCTCTCCTGGTTGGGAAGAAATAAAACATCTGTGACTACCTGTATCCCTGGTTGCAGCAGTGCTTCAGCATTTCTAATGCTAGGTTGTGTCCCTGAAAAAGTCACAACTTCTTGTTGGGCAGAAACACAGTCACAATTCATCTTGCTCTGCACCTGATTTTCACGGAAAGGACATCATAGTACGCACCAATGCCTCCCCAGGAACACACACAGTGCCAGCAACCACAGTAGGACTGTTCCTCAACACTGTCACATCTAAACCTCCACAAGTCAGTCTAGCTGAAGTGCTGTCCTGTAAAATGGGAAGAAAAAGATTACAAAATACAGTCTCAAGGTCAAACCAGTCTGCAAAAGTGGATCCTGTATTTCACATTCTATTTTAAATACTAAAGAGAAGCCCTCATTTGCTATTACAACCATGATCGACCAACCACTTACTATGTGCTTATGCAGAAGAGATATGGTGTATGAAAACACCCAGGACCATGGCGAATCAACTTGAACGGTTTTGTGATATTGTTAACAGTAAATGAATGGTATCCAGTACTTAATTCTCGCTCACTTCTTTCATTTATTATATTAGTGTCACAGTACAACTTTCAGCTACCAAATGTCCACATGCCTGTCTCTTTTTTTATCACAGGAGGCTGTATTTTCAGGCTAAATAATATTCCATTGTCAAACTAAACATCCAAGTAGTAATGGGTGAGAAATAACTTCATGCAGTGTAATGAAATGATTATTTTCTGGGGGTGTTCAGTTTTACACAAATCCAAGATGACATCGACATGAAGATGGGTTTTCCTTCTAGAGTAATCCATTGCACTGACCTTGAAATGCAGACCTATTTTATGGACCCCCAAATGCAACTTGAGAGCTGATGCAAACTGGAACATTGGGCATTCCAACCGTGACATCTGCAGCACAATTTAGAGAAATCTAGGCTGCATTATTAATTTTTTGCATATAGTCACAAGCTTCCTGTGAAGACATTGTGTTCTTGGGCCCCAGACATATGAATCACAGAGGAATAGGAAAAAAAGTACAAGTTGTAGGGAAGTTGGGAAAGGTGTAGGGATGTTGGGAAAGATGTCATACTTCCAAAAAAATAAATGGCGCAAAATATTACACCCTCCACTAGCTACCAGAGCCCTCCCAAATGCCTGTTTGCTAACTTCATTCTTTCTCTTAGAAGCCTTTTAACAGGTTTGCAAATGTTGTTATGACAAGTAAGCACTGTGCTGGGAAGGAATGACTCTTCCATTTATCCCGGATGTCTTACTCATTACTAGAAGGGGTATCAAATCTTAACATAAATTGAGTCAAATTACTAGAGAGCTCTTGGCTGCTACTTATCACAAATATAACACTAGCTAAGCAGATCTTCACTGATAAGTGTTCTGCCCTCCATTTGTCTTTCTGCTAAATTTTACATAAAGTTGGTATTTAAAGACACTCCCAGTTTTTGAAGAGACAATTGTTACACCTGCCAAATTGTTTCTAGCCCTCAATAAAATCTTACCAGTGGCCCCTTTTGACATTTTTTGATTTTCCATGAAATTAAAGGCTGTGGGGACGTTTACATATCTGAAATATAAATCTCACAAATGAGTACAGATAAGCATGTTCAGTCCTTCTTGAACTATTAGGAAATACTTGCGTCCTACAAAAAAGGCAAAGCATTTACAAGACAGTAAAAATTCACACACCATGGGTGGGGAAGCCAAGCCCCCCCTCCCACACACACACACACACACACACACACACACACACACACACACAGTCAGCTTCCCATCACTTCCAAGCACATAAACAGTCACTTCCTTCAAGCGTACCCTTGGGCAAATACCTAGCCAGGTCCTCCCTCTCACTGCTTTCTGCACCCTAAAGGTGCTCAGCCCTTTCCACTACCCCCATGCACTGAAATGACATGGCGTCTTCAAAAGGATCCTGTGAGAGAGCTCTTCCTCAAGGGGAAAAACAAAACACACCAACTGCCCCGTGCAAACCGCCAGCACCCCCACCTCCCTCGCTGGGGCACAGAGCAGCTGGCAGAAATGGGGCGTTCGTGGCAGAAGGGGGCTCAATGGCAGGAGGCAGGAGGACTGTCGCTGCCTTGGTCTCCTGCCTGCAGGCATCGCTGCCCTTCACAATCCAGCCTGCCCCATAGGCAGCAAAGCCACATCTCACCCTGCCCACTCAGGCCCACGAGGAGCCGAATGCTGGGTGGCATTTGCAGTTGCACTGTGGAGAAGCCGTCAGATAACTGATTCAGTCTCTCAGACCGTGTCAGTTAAAAGGCAGTAACACTTGTGTGCATTCCATTGCAAAAGGTGCTGGTAAAAGGGAGGCAAAAATAAAGGATGTAATTTCACTATATAGCAATACATGTGACAAACGGAGGTCGCGGCATGGGAGACAATACTGACTGTATTTCACTCTGATCCCTCCAGCCATGGCTTTGTGGAGCTCACAAAAATAAGCTTCTGAGCACCTCTTGCAATGGTAGTGGTGGTTTTGCTCCAGAGACCACAGGTCTGGATCCTCACAGCATGGATTAAACACCATCAAACACGATTCCCTTCAATTCAGCTCCCATTTCTTACTTTAATCTGTAACACTGCCCACACCCTTAAGTGGCTACTTCCACTCACCAGCTATTTTAGTGAATATGCTATAGATAAATTTATTGTACAAACTGTTTGTGAACATTCAGTAAAGATGGCAAAGCCCTCTAGGGTCTCTCATAGGATCCTCAATAAGACACCACATCGCTTCATGACAAACTTAGGACTAAAATTTTATTTAATTTGCTTCTGACAAGTAACAACAAATACCTGGTGTTGGGAAAAAGCAAATTACATGACAGTATGAATGTTTACCCACACTATGTCATAAATTCTAAAAATGGCCAATCTGCAAAGATAAGCACTCTCAACTTACTTTCTGATAAAAGATCATAAGCTATTTCTCTGAAATTCATAAATCTGACATCAAATTTGTCCTGGTTTCCCTCTATTCCCCAGCTGAACTGCAGACTTCGTAAGGAGGTCAGCCAGGAAGAATCCCCTCTAATTTCCCATTAGGCCTTCTTTACAAAGTCCATTTCTGGTCTAGTTTGCAAGTCTGCCTCACTGCATACGTATCAGCAAAAAGAGTAGTTACTTTTCCATGCAACTTTTCCATGTAAAATCACTGTCCTGTAGAAGTATCAGCGTTTTTAATGTCATGTTCTCATCAATGAGTCTACAAAGCTATGGGACAACAATTTGAAATCTTTGTTATGTAGGCAAAACCACAAAGGCCACATTCTTCCTATTACTCACTACCTCCTGTTTACCCAAACACAATGAAAAGTCATCCACTTATCTCAGGAACAGAGAATAATTTAATGAACTTTTCCCAGGCACCCACATTTAAGAGACTTTATAACAGAAAGACCTCATTCTAGCCAGCTCAGTTGCATGCATTTTTACGTCATGTATTCACAGCCACAATACTAGTATTTACTGATAATACTACTCAGGATGCAATTCTTTCCAGACAAATCCTCCATACTAATGTACAGAGCTCAAAAGAGCGCTTCTTGCAAGCTTTCCTGAAACAACAGAAGACACTGCCATTTTTTCATGTCCTTCTATGTGCATTAAAGGAATCAACATTTTACCATGTTGGTCCATATGTCCTTAGGAGAATCCCTCCCAGTTGCCCAACAGAAATAACATCGATGCCGGGGGAAAAGTAGATCTTCTGCTTTAAAGTCACAGAACCACAGAATCTTTTAGTTTGGAAATGACCTTTAAGATCACCGAGTCCAACCGTGAATCTAGCACTGCCGAGTCCATCATTAAACCATGTCCCTAAATGCCACTTTCGCTTTTTTAAATACCTTTAATACACATGTCTTTTAAATACCTCCAGGGATGGCGACTCCACCACTTCCCTGGGCAGCCTGTTCCAACACCAGATCATTAGTGTCTATTTCTGAAATGAGAGAGAAGAAATCTTCTATAGCAGCTTGTACTTTATGAATCTGGGTCTTAAAATACGCTTACCTATCACACACAGGAAACCTGATGAAGTTACTGGCTTTTTAATGCCATCTAGAATATTGCAGTGTTGTCTTTTTTTTTTTTTTTTTAAATCAGATTTGCTGCCTGAATAACCTGCAGAAACAGACATGCTCTGTTATTCACCTCTGCCTGTAGCAGCTCTGCCATCTGGCACTAGCAAGTATTTATCTAAAAAATAAATCTGAATTAAGGATTATGAACCCACTCCTTTTAAACTGTGTTTCACCTGAACACAAAGGTCAATTCAGTCACGTGAGACATCAAAACTACCAATTCACTACCATTTATTTAAACCTGCACAGCAGTCAGAGGTACCTTTAAAAGACGAAGCATGAAACTGAAACAAAAACTGAGCTAATCCTCGATTTCTCATCCCTATGAAATACAAGGAGAATTCAGCACAGAAATAGCATGTCATCATAATCCAGGCCGTAATCTCATTTAACCAGAGCAAAATGAACCACAGTCATCCCCAAGCTGGCTCTGACTGCAGAGCAGGGCAGGGGGACTACCATCATGAAGGACCAGTTCAAGTGGAAACTCAGACCCCGAAGGCAAACAAAAGGACCATCACTGCTACATTCACAGTATAGGCTGCACCCTTCCCTGTTCAATCTAGCACATGCTCAAGAATACACAAAGGTTTCAAGAGACAAAAATTGAGACTGTGACTTTTCCTGTGTGACAAAAACCTCACGCAATACAGTAAAGTGAGAGCCCCTGTAACAGTTTGGGCCTGCCAGGGCAAACAGGACTTGTTCACTGCCTCCCTCTGTGTCCCCCTGCTTGAACTGCTCCAGGATTAAGTGAAGAGCTTTTCAGGACACAGTATAAACAAAGATTTAACAGTTCTTTCCCTATCTCTTTAAAACCAGGCAACAAATCTAATCTAAACAAGAAGACTTACTCAGAAAACAGGAAAAAGGACAAAGAAAATGCCCTCTGGATACATATGCATATACAAGACCCCTTAAAAACTGATGTAAAAATTGCCATTTCTAAAAACTATGCAAATAAAGAGATGAGTTCTCCAACAAACAAGATGGTTCAGTACTGCAAACAGTGCTATTCATGCTGCTTACATGCAAGGATTTTATTCCGATATAACTCTGGTTTTCCAGTGGCTTATTCCTAACATGCAAAAAGAGAAACAAAAACTTGTGAAAAACTCAATTCAAACTTTTCCCCTCCCTCCATTTCAAATTTAGATTTGAAAATAGAAATGCTGTGCTGTTCTGTGACACGATGATGTACTAACAAACACCAATATATTGCTGCTTTTTCATATACCGCAGAGTCCTCTTTCAGAAACTCTAATGTCAAATAACAAATCACCATAAAAAATGTGGCAACCATATTTTGTGGAAGGAAAAAAGAAATGATTACTCAGTACATGGACCATCTTCTACTCTGTGTAAAACTCTGATACAGAGCTCCACTTTGGGTCAACCATTAGGTAAAACTGTAACACAATCAAAAAATCACCCATATTAAAGATGGTTCATGTAAATTTGTTTCAACAAGAGTGGATTTCCCCTACGTTCTTCACCAGTCATTTAGCAAGGCTAGCTATAAATCATTGCTGACACAGCTTTTGTGTAAAAAAAAAAAAAAAAAAAAAGAGTAAGTGCTTCCTCCCACTGAAGGTCTCAGACCTCCAAGAATTTTGGAGAAATGCTTTTTTTCTCCATGCCCCTCATTTCTCCACTTACTACCCACAGCAACAGCTCTGTTTCCTGCAGTCATTCCCCCCTGCCACGGCAGGGAGAGGTAGAACAGCACGCCCAAGGACGATGCTACTGCCCATTTCAAAACTTCTGCTCAAGGACTGAGGAAGCAAAACATGTAAGAGGTCAGAGCTAACCCAGCAGCATTGCTTCCCAAGTGCTGGGAAGGCAGATGAAGGGCTCAGAATAACACAGGGCATTGTCACAAAGGAAACCACAGAAAAAAGCAGCAGGTTTCATGAAGGAAGAAACAAAAGGACAGCTGAACACCCCACCTGTCATTTGTAACACAAGCAGCACAGCAGCAGAAGGGAAGAGCTAAATTACACGAGCTTTGCGGCTTTGCACTTTTTGAGGCTTACCTAGGTGGAAAACCTACTAAGGGGAGAGAATCATCAAACAGGTTATGGTAGAGCAGCTGAAGTGAAATTGAAAAAGAGGGCTATATTTCAGCAGGAAGTCCACAAAAGCTTCACTGAGGGCCGAGATAAGAAAATGTGGCTCTGGAGTAATGCTGAGATGAGAAAATTAACCGTGCAAGCACCAGTGATGTCCTGCAGATTAGAAACTGAAGGGGAGAACAGTGAGCCAGGAACTTCTGCTTGGGTTCACTGGAGATAATAAACCTTTACCACAGAAATGAGAGGCCAGGGAGATCATGAACTCTCACAGTTCCAGTCCTGCCAAAAGTACAGGTGAAGTGGTCCCAACAGCTTCTGCCAATTGTTGCCTTATGGCCTGATACACAGCCAACTTCAAGAAATAAAAACTAACTTTCAGGGTGCCTGCAGGAGAGACTTTGACAAGCCCTATTACACCTACTACAAAATCCCTGCATAGAAGGATCAAATGCTGCCACTTCCTTTGCACTTAAAGTTATGATCACTTCCCTGCACAAATCTCTGCTACCTTGGATATGTACGTTTTAGTTGTGACTTGTTAGTATATCCAAAAGATGGCACGTAATTATGAAGATAGCATCACACCACCACTAAAACTGCTTTAGTTCTTCCCAGAAGCTTTCCAACTCACATATAACAAACTGCCTAGTTATCTTGCGAGGCTGAGCTTTTTGTTCTTTTTCCAGCTGACGCTCTTTTTCACTTAGTGATATCCAAGGGCAGACAGCGGGACATAACAGGCAGCACAAAAACAAGATGAAGAGGGAGGGGAGAGGGAGTTCTCACTGGTGGTCAGCACTTGCACAGGGAGTTTATGGGCAAGTAGTAAGGAGAGGCTGTCTCCAGGGTTGTGTTGACTCAGAGGCTGTCATCCTGTTTTTTAGATGTTAAGCACATTCTTGAAATTTCTTTTCAAAATGTTAACTGTTAATTATTTAACTGCGCCCACAATGCATTAGTAAAGAAATTATGTAAACTCAATTGAAGATAATTGAGTTTTATTATAATAATTTGTTCTGGTTTGTCATAATAACAGAATTCATACTCAAAATGCATACATACTCAAAGGCAAACATGAAGGCAAACACAATTCTGACACACAGTCTTAGAAAACAATAATGCAGATACAAATCAGTGGAAAAATTAAGATTACAGAGACTGCTTTATTTGGACTTGTTTGGATTCAAGAGGGGAATGAAAAAGACTGCCATGTGCCAGAATTTTGTTAGCGAGCAGTCCTAAAAACACTCCTAACACTGTTTAAACTAGCTTGCATTTATAATGCTGTAACATTAGAAATATTTTATACCAGAAATATAAATCATTAAAATTAGTCACCAAAATTTTGGTCCAGGAGATGGGCATTTATGAGTGGCATTGTTTTAAAAGGTGCTCTCACACTATAGTTTTCTAAGTTCAATACCACAAGAAGCGTAAAGGTACTATAAATGCACTAACCAACTTTACTTTACATTTTATTAAGAAATCTAATCTTTTTCAAAAGAGGAAATAATACCAAATCTAGTTAATACATAGAAACGAAAACACTGTGCATCAGAGAATACTATGAATTAGGAAATAGAAGAAGGACCTGAACTATGCTGTAATTTTTGAATGACCTTACTACAGCACCATATTCCTATGAGAGGAGAAGATAGTGGTCACTTTCATGTAAATTCTACAAGGAAATGAGTGATTGTCTCAAGTAGCTGAAAGTAAGCAGTAAATGATCAGGTTTTGAAAACATCCTCATTCTCTCACTCTGAAAATAATACACAGAAGCGACCAGGCTCCCTTGTTACTAAAAGCAGCTGCCAACCTCACTGTAAGATGCACTTTTGGACACTGCCATGCAAATCTAAAATAAAGGGGTGGGAAGAAAAACATAAAAAAAGAAAAGGCAAGGAAAGAAAAGAAAAAAAGAAAAGAAATTAACATACATTCATTACTGTGGTTCAAAAACAGAATCCCTAACTTAGAAAACCTCCTGTGGGGAGTACAGCAAAGGCTCAAGACTCAGTGGATTCTACATGAGGATAATAAGGGATACCACTCTAGACTACATTAGAATTACCGCACCAGAGTGGATAAAATAGCAGTAAAGCCACTACAAAAAACTACCCACTCTGCATATGTCAACACTACAATATGTCCCAGTTTTTGCATATAATCAATTGTCAGAACAGGACATATATTTTTTTTTATATAGGTATGCTTTTAGGGGCACAAAATGAAAGCCACCCAGTATCTGGAAGTATCATTTAAAGTATTTGAAGAAACTGTTTACATCCAGGCACTGCACATATCACAGAGCGTGCACAGTTGCAGCCTGAATGCCAAGGGCAAAACAACACTGCGATTCTGAAGGTAAACAATTATTTTGCTGTTTCTAATGCCACTGCTTTTTATTCTATTAACACAGAAATTCAGAAGTCAGTAAATTTAGTTCTAAGCAAGAACCAGAGAACTGCAGCGCTCTCCAAAGAACAGCGAGCTGCTTAAAAACTAATTGTTTTCCTTCCCCTACCATCTAACAGCATTGTTTCTCCAAAAGAGGTGTTCTGTCCTTAACATGGCTGCCATGCCTTACATAACATCAATGAATGAGAATATAGTTATTTTGTTTCCTACGACCTGCACTGCCCATTAACCATATGATTCTCCATATGGTACGGCAAACAGTCGAGACAAAGCTTTGCAGTAACGCAGCTCCAAGGATCAGCATCCTCTGAGAATAAGCAGCAGTAGAAAGAGACTCAGCCTCCACAAGCTCTAAATTCCCATTCGTATCTTTCTCTAGTAAATAACAGGCATTCTTACCTTAAGAAAACAGTAAGAATAATAATAACGGTGCTCAGTAGAGCCTCCTCTGTTTCATCTGCGCTCCTAAAAAAAAATCTTGGCGCAACTGTCTGCTGCAGCAGGTAATCAATAATATAACCTGCTTCTTCTGTTGCCAGAGCTGCTCCATCTGAACGCTAGCTAACGTGAACACTGTCAGTGTGACTCATACAGTGACTCAGAGCAGATGCAGAGCTGCAGGAGGAGTTTAAGTTTCAGGGCTTCCTCTTGCTGGCTCGCTCCTGCTTTCTGTCACGCAGGCAGGCACACACTTGCCACCCGTGTGTCTGTGTGTGCCTCCAGCTCTTTCCTCCAGCAGCAGGTTTGATTTCATCCTCTATGTAATCGTGTTTGAGTTTTTCTTCTGGGATGGCAATTCTGTTTCTTTCTTCACTGTAAATATATCTACCTTAAATGCAAAAAGCTTGCCCTGCAAGCCATGTCCATCCTGTGGATTGCCAGGTGGTGTGCTACTACAAGATATCCGTGGGCTCACATCTCTCACCAAGACTAGGGGAAGAACTCAAATTTCCCCCAAAAACGTTCTAAAACAATAGCATTGAGTTAGGGCAATATCCATTTATTCATGACAAGTTTATAGCAAAGTGCCTCTGACTTCATTAAGTAGTCTGGGGAGGACAAATTTAGTCTCAAATACAGTGAGATAAAAGAATTGTAGGAAGGACTATGGGATGCAGGTGAGCAGAAATCCTATGTGCCTGACACCAATTTAGCAGGGAGAAGTGCATCCAGGAAAAGAGCATAGCTGCATTATTGACAGGAGTAGCACATCTGGGTTTAGGGTTGAGTTCTGGCAGCCTCCCCCACAGCTATCCATCTCACTAGGCACTGATCACCACAGTCAAAGCAGCAATTTGATCAGCTATTTATTTCCCTGGCCTGCCAGACTCCCCACCACATACAACTGAGAACAGGCATCATGCAGCCCAAGTTGGGCGCTTAATGCTAGACAGTGTTGATACGCAATGCTGTACTGATTACGCTTTTATTTCTGAAAGGCACTTTATACTAAACAGTTGCAGTTGCAGTGTTGAGCAAATCCAGCCTTCAAAAGAGGCAGATGAAGCCTTCTACTACTGAGCCAGCAGGTCAGCCACATGGAAACAAATGGTGGTGGGATGAATCAAGAGAGTATTGTAAAAAGAAGCTGCTGGCCCAAGGAACAATGCCATTAAAATGTGTAGACCTGTTTCACAGCCATTCATATAAACATCCCAGATAGTTTGGGGAAAAGGCACTTAGTTTATTTCAAAGCATTTCCAGCAGAACATCTTTCCTCATACTTAGCAAATGTCCAGCTGGCTATTGCCCAGATAAACAGATTTGTTTCTCATGGAAAAGCTAGTATCAAAGCATGACTTTGATGGTTCTGTGTTTTTTGTCTTAGAACTCCTTTTTTTGCAAAGCCCTATCAAAGGAAAGGTACGCCCACCCATCCAATCCAAGTATGCGCACAGCACTGTTCAGTACTGTATCTGGTTGTTATTAAAGCTGCTAAACGAACTTCATACTATTGATGGTGAATGTTTACTCTCTCCATGTATCTGAAAGCAGCCAAGAACACTGTTTTGGCAGGGATCAAGAGATCAGAAAGAATCAAGCTGAGCAAAAGTATCCTTGAAGCATGGTCATGGAGATAACATAAACAAGGGGGATAAAAAATAGCTGGTGTCTTATGAAGTTACACTGAACTAAACTCTTTCCCCTAAAACCACTAGTATTCTACCTATCCCTTAGAAAATCTTCTGTTGAAACCCATCCTTTCCCCCAATTTACTAATGACAGTGAATCTTTGCTTCTGTCAAGCTTTCAAGGCTTTATTTTCATGTCTTAAATGGTTGAATAGGCAAAAGAAAGCTAAAATCCATGGCATGCATGGGGAAAAAAATAAAGAACACTAGCAGCAACAAAATACAAATCAAGACCCCTGAGATTTTAAACAGGAAAAGTAACAGCAAGGCCATGGTCCAAATGGCATCTATGACGCAGACAGAGAGGAAGACAAAACTGAAGACAAAACTTGAAGGTACTTAAATGTCTGGGGGTTTGGGGTTTTTTGGGGGTAGGGGTGGTGGCGGCCTTTTTTGTTTGTCTGGTTTTAAATGTACAGCACGCAACTGTGTATCTACATTCAATTTTGTGCTGCTGTCCACCTAAAAGCATAGATCTGGATCAGAAAGGACTCAAAAAAAAAAAAAGCTGTCAAAGGCCTCCAAGATAAAACAACACAAGCAAGCATGCACTGTGTAAAATGCACATACTTGCTTCAGCTGCAAAAGACCTAATCTACAAATCAAAAGTGATCTAGCTGTAAGCAGCTGTTCTGTGTTGCCTAATTTATCAGTCTTCTTAGCTGGACCTTCTGCAATAGAAAGGGTGTGGATTGTGTGTCTAAAAGTGGGAAAACCTGAAGCTTCTTACTCCAGCAGAGGTAAAACCTGAAATCTTGAACAGGAATTTAGTACGGCCTGCTAAACTAAACACTGCTGCAAGAGATTATGCATTAAAAGGCAGTGTAAATTATTATACATTCTTTAAGGACTAGAGATAACAGTTTTCCCTTTTTCTCCTTCAGGAAAAAAGCAAGCAAAGGCTTTTCTGTAGTACCTATTCAACATGGTACCTCAGAACATTCTAGGCTAAAGAATGCTGTTCCTCATCATCATTTTTGTTTGTTTGTTTGGGATTTTTTTTAATTTTTAAACATCATCATTATGCCAATGCTGGTGGAAATAGTTTCCCACAGCCTCTTCTAGGTTGTCAGATTCCATATTAACCTGCTTTCTCATGAAAGCTCAGTCTACAGTCAGGTTGTCCTTACTGAGAACGCCAACCTCTACTCCCGTTCTGGAGTCTTCTTCCTTTTTAGCTATACTGTCCTGGGGGCGGGGGGGGGGGGGGGGGGGGGGGGCAAAAAAAAAAAAAACCAAAACATTCATTTTCTTCAAGGACAGGGCAAGTGTTTTGTAGCCTTGTTCTTCTGAGCCCTGTGAAAAGTTGGCGGATTAGAGATGCTAGTTTTTGAGGGGTACTGACACACATTTTCAAGACGAAAAGCAGAGCTCATTTTCTGAACAGGCTTACACTCCCGTTATCATTGTTATAGCATTGTTACGGGCATTACGGTACTTTCCAAAAGGTCCCCACCACTAGCAGCAGACACGCATGGAGGTGAGAACTACGCACACACACAGTAGAAGAGACCCGCTACAGAAGAAGTGCATATTATGAAAAGACATACAGGCAGAAAGTTGAGAAGTATTTTTTGCATCATCTCATAAAGCACAGCTAACTGTCCTGACCAAGTTTGTTTCCCATGTCCACAGCAAAGCCAAATGCAGAAACTAGATTTCAATCCCTTGTTCACTAGACCATCAGACTCCCCTTTTGGTGCATCTCAGTAGTAGGTTCACTTCTTTCAGCTAATTACTTTTCATGGGTATTTTGACGTGCTTTGACAAAAGCACTATTTGCTCCTCGGGAAAATTAAAACTCCTGCTGGGAAAAGCGTCAGCACCAGAACCTTTACCCTGCACAGGCAATGAACAGAGGAAGCCACACGTGGAAGCAAAACTTTAGTGACTGAGTATGGGAGGAGGGAAGAGGATGCACTTATTCCCCACATTTATCTCAAGGTTTCTGAAGATAAGTAACAGGACACACTACACCAGTTGAACTTTTTACTATCACTACATCATCCACCAATACCTCCGTAGCATCTTGCATCCATCTATACAAAAGCAGATAGCAAAGCAGCCCACAAGAGAGTGTGGGAAACCATTTCCACCACACCACAC
The DNA here is from genome assembly GCF_023634085.1 of Falco cherrug. Classification (NCBI taxonomy): domain Eukaryota; kingdom Metazoa; phylum Chordata; class Aves; order Falconiformes; family Falconidae; genus Falco; species Falco cherrug. The sequence continues at coordinate 70,744,353 of NC_073698.1, read as the reverse complement.
AAGTACATCTCTTCACTCAGATCACCTCCTCAAGTTACTATTGTAACTATAACCCCCCAAAAAAGTGTTTCTTATTTCTGTCATAACAATTCAAAGCTACATATCCTGCACTGGAAAGAGACTACAAAATGACAAGCTGCCTATAACATACTGCACACCCACCTCAGAGGGAAGTACTTCTGCCCATCTAGTGAAAATAGGCAAGGCGACCTAAATGCCTGTTTCCTCTTTATGGTCTGTTCTTGGCAAATGAAACAAGAGGCTATGAGACACTAAGATCAGCGAAATCAGCCAAAACAAGACAAGAAAAATATATCTTATAGCAACAAAGATGTACTGACCAGATGAGAAACTAGTTTACAGACACTGCTGTGCCTCCTGCGTATACAGACATTGACACATTTGCTGCACGTGAAGCCTTGCTGGGATAAGGACTCTCCAGATTGCACTTGATGTCAGTGTAGTGTCAGCTGATCTTGTGGCAGCTGCCCTGCTCGTATCTACCCATTTCTGTTCTCCTTTTCTCTTTAATGCCAACATCTGTCCATGTTTTGCATTGACAGAAAAGGTCAGCAAGACCCTAATGATACATTAAACCTAATAATCAGATGATACACAGCTTGCAATTACCATGTGCCCAATCTTGCTCCCCTTACATTCAGAGCTTTGATTTTTCCTAAAAACTACACAGTGCAAGTGCAGAAGCATTTGTAATCTCAAATCTTACGTACATGCTACAGAGATCACCTTGGACAACAGAGAAAGCATGTCAGAAAACACCTGGTTTCTTCAGGCTTCCAAGAATATTAAAATTGGTTCTATCAACACAGCCAAAAATTTCTGATTCCAAATAATCTTTTTCTATACAATGCACAACTCCTCTCTGTTTCAAACCAGCATGCCCCATTTTCTGCACTCATACCATAATTTCAATTTAATACTGGTGAATTCTAACAAAAGAGACATCCAAACCCAGGTGTAAACTCATTTTGAGGCAAGCATGTTACCACATGACTTAAAACATCATGGTTCCTTGCACTGTCTAATAAAAAGCAATATTCTAGTGGGAATTGTCTGCATCCACTCATTGTGCTCATTCAACACACTCTATACACTTTCTGAGTGAAGTTTTTCCTGTCCTCTTCACAATGCAGGACTTGCAGATCTCATGCTGGTCTTCGGGATCTATGACTGGCAGGTTCTTCAAATGCCTCAGAAAGAACAATTGTCAATACTGGAGAAAGTCGATGCAAAGACCTACTGTTTTCTCTGTACCATCTGCTGCATGGGGTAAACTAAATCAAAACCCAGTAAAACTGAATTAAAGCTAGACAATTTTTATAACCATTCTGCAACATTTCTTATAAAATTTTATAATTTTATCTGAATGAAAAAAGAGCAGCTGTAACGCAAGACTTCTGTGTTTGCACAACAGATTTCTAGTACTTTGTCTTGTCTTTCATCTCCTCTGTACTCCTTTGCAAGTTAACCAGCCCCTATTTTTACCAGGGAAATCATCTTCTGATATGTTCCTCATTGGTAAGGTCATGAAAAGGAACTGCCTACCTAGACACAAGGGCCTCACTCTTTTATTCCTATTCTTGGCATTTTTTGCCTTTGCCCTGCAAAAAAAAGTCCTGTTGTTAGTATAGTGTAATACAACACTTCACTTCTAAGCTAAGAGGGTCCCCAAATGTGTGTTGACTAGCAAAAGATCTAACAAAAAGAAAAGCCAAGGTTAAACCATTTCTCCTTCCCTCTGAAAATTTTTTATTTCTTCTTTCAAAATTTATGTGTATATATATATATAAAATAAATATATCCAATCAGAAAGAGTTATCTGCAAGCTCACAAATTTTAAGTCGCTACACGTGAATCCAACAAAGGCTGGATTCATGGTACGCTGTAAATTATTCCCCAGATATAATGTCACCAAATTATCAATTGGACCATTCAAAGGTTAAGGTACTGTACAAGTTGGATTGTGTATCAGAATTCATACCAGTGGGAGCCCAAGGTGGAAAAACTAATTAAAATTGTTGATAATGGAAGTGTTTCTTTCATGATTAATCTAAATTTTGACATTGACTCTAGATCATCTGGGATTTTTCCTAAAATTAGGCCATGGAAAAAGCTCTCAAAAAGTAGCACCTCAGTGTTTTTAATGTGGTTTTAAAAAAATCTTAGTGTCAAAGGTTTTATGTCTTATCCTATGAACAGTCAACAACAAATAAGCTAACCTACACAGATAATAAAAGAAGGCAAATAGAAAAGTAAGAATCAGCCCAGAATCTCCTTATTAAAAAACAATTTTCTTTTTCTTCAAGCACATAAAAATAGAGACTGCCCCTAACAGACCCCTGTGCATCATTTGCTGGCACTTCCATCTGTTATGATGTCTTTCCGTGTATCTATTGGAAAATCAGGTGGTATATCAGAGCTGTAAGTCGTTGCTTTGGGGTTTTTTTTTAAATGAGTTTCATTTGTTTATGTATAATGCAAAAGTATGCACTGACATATTGCTATATATATTTCTAGATTATTTTCACTCCCTAGGAGGGTAAAAGGTCTCATTGCATGGGATGTTTGGGGGACTAAAGCGAGACCAGAGATTACAGGTGTTTGCATCGTACAGTGTTTTGGGAAAAGACTTTGATTCCTTAAATTTGAAGGGAATTAGACCAGGCAGATAACTACTGAAGACACTGCATCATTTGATTACCAGATTTAATGCATTATTAGTGTCTCATCGACCTTCTCTAATAACATTTGTGTGTCTGTATTAAGGAAGCGTGATTAGTATTAAAGAATTATGATTAAATGGAAAACATCGCTAACAGTGCTACTTTACAGTTATTTTTTGGTATCTATATCCTTTGATTCTGCAGAGCCTTCATCACTCAGTGTCCCATCAAATGTACCGCATCCATTCATTCAGTTGTTGAACAGATCCATCTAAGTCACCAAACAATTCCAGCTATGTAGAAGTGATGTGCGCAGCTCCACATACAACCTTTTGTTTATAGTTCAGTTCTACCAGCCTAAACTGGCAAGATTACTGGCTTTTATATTATAAAGGCAGTAGAACATGTATTTTCTATTACCCAGCCCTCCCCTATTTCCACCTTCTAATTCTGTCTGTGATGTACTTCAGCTGCCTGGAACTCACAGTAGCTACTCCTGCACTTGCCTGATGAGGCTCGCAGCAGTCACAGACCACGGGTCCTGCTGCCCTGTACCACTGGGAGCTGCAGCTGTCCTTCCCAGCTTTGCCTGGGCCACCAACCCAAGGTTTCCTTGACATGGAGATTAGTTTGGTGAAAATTGCAGGTCTGTTGGCATGTGCTTTGCACCTGAGACAGAGCCAGGATAGAGAAAAGCATGCACCCAGACGTCAGGGAAGCAACCAGTCACATTATCCTCGTAACCTACACTCCAGGTCACCTCACAGTTTTTAACCCAAACCAAAGGAAAGTAAGGTTTCCCTCTCCCCAGCTCGTCAGTTTGGGGTCTTTCTGGGAGTGTGGGATTGGGTGGTTGTGTTTTACTGTTTTGTTGGTTTTTTCCAAATGGAAGAATGAAGCAAAGTCTAAGCTCAGAGGCACAAGTTTCTAGGGCCCACCTTAGCTTGTAATGATTTTATTAATTACTTGCCTGACATTACCCAAAGAGTCTTAGGAACTGAATCTTAAGCTTTGATTAGTGCACTAAATATTGGACAAGCTTTCCTTCAAGGTATTATTATGTAATTTGGGGATAATGCTTAGTTTTGGAAGGAAGATATCCATTTATCTCCCCTTCCAAATCTCTGAGGTTGATTCTAATCAATGTAGAACTGTTTAAAGCACTATCTAATAAATGACAGTCACATTCCTAGAAAGGTACATTACAAAATACATCTGCTTTTGCAAGTTGAGGATTTCAAACACTCATGAAATCCTTTTAGAGATAAAGATGACATACTGAAAAGGGCCGGCTATAAATACAAAATCACCAACACAAGCATAAGTCTGCAAGAGCCATAAAGACAGATAGTATAAAAATACTTTATTGATTGCTATAGTCCAAAATAGCATTAATTTTCTGTTAATTCCTCTTGGGAAAAAACAATCCTAGTAACACTCCATGGAAGGGCTTCTGAAATAGAATACTATGTAATTCATCTTTGCTGCTTATATCAAGATTGAATGGAGACACAAAGCTGGGCAGAGAAAGACAGAGCCTTTATCAGTGTCAGTTCTTCAACACAATCCGAGTAAGAAATTCTCTCTAATACAAAGGACAGTCATTTATGGCTTCAGAACCTTCCATTTAGCTTGAGAACCACTGAACTATCTCCAGCTCGGGCAGCTACTGCACAGTACCAGCTCAGTAAGGAAATCACAAGTAGGGGCAACACCAGCCCAGAGCTGTAGTTCCCTTGAGCCAGGCACAGCAGGGTATGGAAACGACATGATCGACACCCGTAACTATGGAAGGAGTCTTAAAACACACAGGCTGAAATTCAGTGTAACAACTGTAGTTAAGATGGAAAAGGAAAGGAACACATTAAAATTAAAGGAAGACAAGTAAAAGCTACCCTCACATTAAACCAGTTGCAAAAGTACAGGTGTCGTTCTTCTAACAGTGGGCCTAAAAAGGGTAAGATGCAAGCAGCACCTGTTAGACAGCGTTTCCAAATAGACTGTCTTTTTTAGGAATTCATGTAATAGCCTGAAACCATACAAAGACTGGCCAAACACTATTTCAAAAGTTTTGTCACCTTCATATAAATGAGCTTAAAGTTTACTTTTATAGACTATAATTTAGATAGCAGCTAATCAGTACAAGCCTTTTTTTGTACAAAAATGGTGCACATTTCTTCTTCCCCCCTGGTTCTTCCTCTCAAAGAATAACTGATTGCAGGTTCAAAAAACATCATGAAGACCTGCCTCAGCCTTTTTACAAATAGTAACTTTGTATGAAATCAGTAGCAATTATAGCTTATGTAAGAGTGAGAAGGAAATAATCACTTTTTAACCCACATAAAAAGCCTTCCACACAGCAAAGCAACATATATTTGGTATCTTACCTATGAACTTTTGGTTTGTTTGTTTATAAGAGAAGCCTTTTCAGCTTTATTACTCCAATGTTCCATATCACTACAGGCTAAAAGCCTGTAATTTAGGTACTAAAAAGAGGAAATACATAGTCTGCAGAGTTACATTTTTAACTGAAAACCTTCCATTAAAGGGGAAAAAAAATGGAAAGGAAAAGCGGGAACTTCAAAAACTGCATTAAAGAAACAAAACTATTGATTCCTCCTACAGATGCAGCCTGCTTACCGAGAATAAAGAAATATTTAAGAACATAAATTAAAGTCATGGCTTAAAATTCTGTAATGCCTCTGATCTCTGTAATAGCTGAAAATGACTGCAATCCACACATACCCCTTATATGCAATGTGGTTACCGAAGAGACTACATTAAGAACTATGTCCAGGAGTCAGAAAATGCACTGAATTCTCTATTTTCTCACAAACAAGACAGGCAGAATGCAATTCAGAGCATCTAAGGTAAGCCAGAACTAAGCTGCTAACTTCGGTGTCAAGAATCTCCACTCTGAAGGTGCTCACTTCCCTCTAAAACTGCAGAGGGGATGAAGTCGCTGGTGCTAATATGCCCCAATCTGGCCTACCAACAAATAAAAAAATCCACAAAAGATATACAGAAGCGCTGTATAAGCAGCGGCTTAAGTGCTAAAGTTAAATAGGGAGACTATCCAGTAAAAGCAGAGCTCAAAATAGAACATAAACGGGAAGAATTTGGCTGTGAGGTATGAGATGTTTTTAGAAGATGACAGACAGAAACAGAGGAAATGTCAGAGCTGGGAAATCAAGACTCTCAGCAAGGCAAAGATCGATGTTACGATCAAGAGGATATGAGTTCCAGTTAATATACCAACCTGAGAGCAGTTCCTAGCATATGGTCTTGAAAGGAGAGAATTAATGGCACTGTGGTGGCTTGCCAATGGGGCAAACTGGTTTAGAGAGCAGGAAATGGAGAAGTGATGGCAAAACTGCACAGTGGGTCATCTTGGAGGAAAGCATGGCAGGGCAGGTCAAACAGCACAGTTAACCATATGGTGGAGAAAGATCCGAGAACGTGGATTCAGGAGAGGAGAGATTCAGGCAGAGACACAGGCACATGTCTGTAAGCTACAAGAGTGAGCTGCCTGACTGACAGGCTGCTCGGGAGCAAACACAAGGAAATGAAATGCCTGGCCAAGCTGTGACAGTAAAGGGAGAGAGAGGAGACAAAAGGACTTGGGAAGAGATCATCAGGAAAGCTTTATGGAAGTATTATTTGGCAAGAAAAACAATGTTTGTCAAGTCCCTGGGAAAAAACTTTTTTCAGCTCCGTTTCAAATTTAGGCTGAAGTTGAAAGGCTGTTAACACTTTGCTGTACTCGTTTGCAGTGGTAAGGCCTCTTCCACTGACACAGGTGCCTGAAAAGCCATGCAGACCTCCGCAGATTTCAGCCTGGAAAAAGGTCCTAATCACATCTTGACCAACGGAATTTTCTGGTATGAACCCATCACTCCCTGCAAATTCAAGTCTGACGGGCAGAAACCCAAATGAGACACTAAACCATACAACTCTGTCACCAGAAGCTTCAAAAGTCATTTCTTTGATCAAGCCCGTCCTTGTTCGGTGGACTAACCTTTTACCATCACGCAAAACATTCTTCCATCAAAGCAAGTGCTGCTTAACATGAAGTATTTAAGGTCTGCTTATCCTCTTTAATGCACTGAAGGCAGTAATAATGAATAAAGGGAAAGCAATACCATGGAAGTTTCCACCACTTCACGTACCACAGATCGGAAACTCCTGGCCTCCCATTAAGCAACACTCAAAGGCCTGGCTACTGAAGATGCAGTACAGAGCTATGTAAATATTCCACAATCCCTGAGCATGCTGTAGATCAATTACACAAAAAACATTACGTGTTGAGCTTGGATGCTGTTCTGGGCCACCCATGCCTGAAACTCCCGGGGTTTTGACTCATGACAGAAATACTCCTTCATAGTCACTACCGCTTTCCCCAAGTGCTGCACTGCCGATTGGCTCTAGCACCATTTTTCAGAATTATGTGGCACCGACAGAAAAGCCAACAAGAAGAAAAATATTAGTAACTCCAGAAGAACTGCTGTGCAGAGCCTCCACAGGGTATTTTACTGCCCAGGCTGCAGGCTGGGAAATGTACTGTGTGGCGTCTGGCCTCTAATAGCGCAGAAGCCACGCACCACAGAAAAAGGAAAAATGGTACTGCAAAGTTTAAACCTCCTATGATACTCTGTTATCAACACCCTGAAATTTATAACACAGCTGCCTGAAGTAGTCGCCTTTTATTGTCCTCTGCAAGTGCACATGCTTCTTTCTGTACTCCAAAGGAGGAGCTACCAAGTACAGGGTTTTCTTGAGGAGACAGGTAACAAATACAGGAGGAAGGGATAATGAACATAACTGCTTCGTTGCATCTTGGAAATTTCAGGGGCTGCTTATCCTCCTTTTTCCTCAGAAATCTCCTACTCATCAGTTTTCTCTCAGTACAAAGAGCAGTGAAGGAAGGTGTGGAAAAGGTACATAGATAACAAACAGTACTATGGTATTCCAGTCTCGTCCTGGTTTCTAAAAAACTAAAGACAGTAACAGCTAAAGTACACGACAGATCTGGTTTAGATGCAGCACTGTGGAGAATAAAGCACCGGTCAGAATGAAAAACTGTCTTTTGCTCACAGAACACTCAACATACCCCAAATTGTGTATCAAAGCCGACCAGCCTTAGTTTTTCAAAACAGCCTAAAATTAACCCCAGCAAGACATGAGCCACTGGGTAGCATCCTTAGCATTGAACTTGGGAGAACACCGAAAGCAGCTGGTGCAGAGCAGGATGTCTCTAATCTCTAAGCTGCTATCAAGTCCCAGAGTGCTTCTACTATCATCTGCAAGCACAAAAATAAAACAATGCAGGAAATTACTGTTACTCCTTTTACCCTCCCCTCAATCTCTCAAGCCTGAGAACTAACAACCCTAAAACTAAAAAAAAAAAAAAAAAGGCAAAAACAAAAAACCAGAAGACAAAACCATTTTTTAGGTAGGTAATTAAACTGGTATGTTTTATTTTAGACAGAGACTACACAGTTAAACATCCAAAGAGTAGTCAATCTCCTGAAAAATCGTATCACCAGTTTCAACAAACAAAACAGAATCTATTTTTGCATCATATAGATTGACATATGGGTGCTAAAGGGTAAGACTTGTATGCCTGGAGCTAATTAAAGGCAATGTCCCACTCATGCACACGTGCACCACAATTAAGCACTTACCTTTATCTGCAGGTGAAAACACAAAATTAATCAAATAGTTTTTTAGGAATTTTGCTCTATTTTGCCAAGTTTATCTGCTTTGTAACCCCTCGAATGATTAAAACAGAGCTGCCACAAAATCATCCACAGCTAATCACCTGTTTGAAAATTACGCCTATAGGCAGGTGTAATTTTTAAATGTAAAGACAGGAACGGTTTTCTCCCGGCATCCTTTTAAGAAATGTAAAATTTGTGCCAAAGAAGTAACTCTTGTATTTACAAGAAATCCTTTACTACATTTCTTGAAGAAATGTCACTTAGAACATGAAGCTACACAGACTACAAAACTGGCATCTCTTTAGATTAAGTTCAGCAAATACATTAAGATGATGGTACAGACCTACCCATCTTACTGCCCAGTTCCACATTCAGCCACATGATGCTGCACTGGGAGAGTGAAGATCAAACCAAGGAAAGGTATGTTTGCAAAGAAAATCAAGGCAGAAAACCACCTTAGAACAAAACTACTAGGAGAAGCATTACGCTGACAAAATATATGCTCTGTCTTTGTGTTGTCCAAGGCTGGGGCAGGGTCATAAGTTTTAAAGCAGCTGCAGAGCTATACAGCTTATCAGGAACTAGAAACTCTGCTCAATTGCTAACATGGTAAGACTAGGCAAAAGTCTCAGGTCTGGCTTCTAAAACTAAGTAACCATCGCTGCAAATCTCTGCTCTTTCATGATTTAGCAGAGGGAAGTTTGAAGACACGAAACACAGAAGTTCAAGTGCTGGAACTCAGTTTAGGACCTTCCCCTTAGGATTATTTAAAACCTCATCAGTGTTTACACCTACCTTGAAAAGTGAGTTTTGAGCACAGCAGCTGCAACCAAACCAGCTTCCAGTTGCTTGGACTGAATACTGTGGAAATACTTAGCCCAGGTAGAAAGTAGTAGAAAGGAGAATCCATGTTGCCACAAAACACAACCAAACATTCTGTTCCTTTTGAAAGGAACGGGAGAGGAAATGGAAGAGCAGACACAGAGTAGCTGCCACAGGTAGCTGCCAGCTATCCTTCATGAACTGATAGGAGACCCAGGAATCCTGCGGCCACAGCATTTCAGCCACAGAACCAGAAGAACCAGCTAGCCCACTGAAAGACCATGACTTCTATTTGTTTGTTGTGAATCCCTTCAACTGGCCCACGATGTCTGAAACAAGCTTGCATCTTGAGACATGAGAAAAGGAAGAACTCCTAACACCGCAGCTTGCTCTTCACATGAAAATGCACGTGATAACCAAAACAGACATATAAAGACTTGCTCCTGCACTATGTTAGACTAAGGCCTAACCACAGAAATACGTTCTCTTTTTTTAAAATTCAGCAACCAAATGAAAGTAAGGCTTAGTTCAATGTAGTAACAATGTAGTATTAGCCTGTGTACGGGGCAGAGTGAATTGCAGCTTATTCTTTCTGAAATATGTGATGCCTTTTCAAGGACTAGTAAGATTAAGGGACTGATCAAGAACAGCAAATGTCAAAGAGCAGATATAACTAGCACTTTCTATCCAATGCAGATATTATTCCATAAACCCAACACTTTTATAACAGCTGGGGTTTTGTTTGTTTTTAAAGGCATATTGGTTAGAATCAAAATAGCATAACATAATAGACACATGAAAAGTGCTGATGTAAAAGACAGAAACGCCATTCTTTGGCTCAGAAGACCTGCTGTCACAATCAGAATCTAGATGTACGGCTCAGGATAAAAGTACTGAAGTTTAACAGGTTATAACACATCAGCTGAACCACAGCAAACACAAAGCAGAGTCACTTAGCTTAACCTCACTCCCCTGTGAACTACACATATAAATAACCTTACATCTGCAGTGAGCTAAGAATATGCCTGCATAAGATTACCACTACATGCTGGCATGTTAAACAGTAGTAACAGGATAAAGAGTCTGGTCCTCAAGTCACTCACTTGAATAGACAAAATCAGTCCAAATACATCTTTGGCAAGCTGAATTGTTTGCAGATCAAGGGCAGCTGAAGCCATGAAGGAAGAACATCTTCTGACATACCAGACCACCCCTGTGAGAGACTGTTGCATGCCGAATATAAATATTCACCATGTAACACATGCAAAGAAGTCAGGAGATAGGTCAGTCAAGGATAAAAATCAAGACACTACTCAGAGGTTTTCTTATGAAAATTATGATTGTTCACTTCCACTAATCCACTACTAACACCGGGATCAGAGAGTTATCAAGATGACAGCCACACAAATAAGATAGAAATTTCCCAATTAATAGTTCTGCAGACACAGTCATTCTTTGGGCTTCTCAAGTGGTACATTAAGTACATTTCCTATGCTAAAAAATAGTAGATATGGTAATAAAAATCAGAGCAAGTACTCTGCTGATTTTTAACATTATTTTAGGCAGTCTATACTGGACACAACCCTAAGTTTTCTGTGCATCGTAAATTCTAGTAATGTTTGGCTCTTGGCAATGAACTTTTGTTTTTTCTTTTCCACAGCCACGGAAAAAGTGAGCTGGTTCCCTCCATAAGGACAGTGCTTTTCTCTCAAAAGGACAGCACCAACATCAGACTTCCCCCTAAAAAAGACACAGGCATCTCTTCTGCATTGCTACATCACAGGGTGCTCCCTGCTCAATTACTGCTGCCCTCTGACTCAGTAGCCATACATCCACAAGCAAAGCCACCTCCCCTTCTCCCTCTAGTAGCTCCTTTCAATTTGTTTCTGAAAAATGCTCAAGGACAAGCTGGTTTTCCCTATGGTTATAGGCAATTTCTTTAACAGAAGTTATTAAAAACACTGACTCCAGTCAGGTAACTCCTTATTCTGCAAGTACATTCACCGATGTTGGTAAAACTTACTCAGCACAAGAAAAAAACCCATGCATGACTTTAAGCTGTTTTCAGTATGTAGGACTGGGTGACAAACAGGAATAATTCAGTTTCCCAAGGCAGGAGTTTTGTGCGTCTGAGCACAGCTGCCAAAGGAGAAATTCAATACACATTAATCATGACTGTCTCAAGTGTCCTGTGCAAATGTGTCCCCTTTAGAAAATGGCTAGGAAGCACTATCAATGACTCTATGTAACTCTGAATTGCTTCACTTTGTATATGGCTGAAACATTCAATTTAGCAATGAATTAACAAAAAATAATGACAGAGAATCTGTGGGGACACAAGGCATATCAAAAGGAGAGATTAGCAAAGCCTAACACATCTGTGATCCACATTTCTGAGGGGTTTTTTTGACAAGTATAAGCAAAAGTTACAGCAAAACTGGAGAACCTCTACTGCTAAATGCAGACTACTTAAGAAATCCTTCTTAACAATTGTTTCTTTCTTTCATGCTTAATACAGCAAAACCACTTTAAATATTCTAGTGACAGAAATTAAAAGCATTAAAAGACCCCAAAAGTATTTAACTTTGCAGAGACCTTAGGTTTCTCTGACTACACCTGTTACCTTCAGATAGCAATCCCCAAGCTCCACCTGAAATCTGTCAGTGCTTCAGACCTCAACTTGCCTCTGGCTTGCACCTGTTATCCCCATAACCCTTCAGCAGAAAGACGTCATGCCGCTAATAAGTCGTACAATTTTTCACCTCTTTACTACGTGACTTTCTCAAAAGGCTACCTGAGAAGGCACAAGCAAGTAGGTTCAAGCCAGATCATTTTTTCCTGCAGATTTTACTGGTGAAACCAGCACCAATCTCAGTCAGTCCTTCACTCCCATCCTACTTCCAACAGCAGGGACATGTCCCTCAGACTACTGATGGACTGGGTTGAAGCCCAGACAAATGAGTGCACTTACAGCCTTTACAGAAACAGTAATACTGATGCAAACAAGCACATCCTGTTTCAGCTGGTTTCCAAGAGTTACCTAAAATTCTCTGAACTTTGCTTAAACTATGTTTAACTACCAGCCCTGTATTTTGTCTTTCAATTAATCATTTCTCAGTTCCAAAGGGCTGCAAGTAGAGACACCAAAGCTACAGTAGAGCTTTTCTATTCCCCAAAGAAGCAACACACAGTGACCCCAACTCTCACCTGCAAGAGCTAAACCTTTCAGACTTTGTTGATGAACCAGAACATGATGTCATTTTGTTTAAAAGAAATTACTTTTTTCATCTAAAACCAAAGAGCTATAAGTTCTAGTAGTATTTCTGTTTTCTGTACATCGCTTATTATCTTCCCTCATGTTTGTTTGTTCTGTTTCAAACTTCTTGGGATTTACATTCCAGGAGGGAAGAACAGCTCAGTTAGAAATTACCTTCAGTGGTCCACTAGAAGATTTTTTTTTTTCATTTATGCACACTTGAGACAGAAATACACATATACATTTTTTTTATAATTGTGAACATGTCCTCTATCTGTTCACATGATTAATTACAAATTATTCCCCTCCTCTTCAGTCTGTTTCACTTTGAAGTTCTACCTTTGCAGGAGCAGTTATTACCCAGTAAAACCATTCAGATGAGAAATTCAGGTAAAATGCAAATCCTGCAACAAAACACTGTACTTGAAAATAAACCGCAAAACGGGTATAAACAAGTACTACAACCTCTCATCATTTATGGCTGCGGAGATCTAAATGCACAGTTTAAGGGTTAGATGTTCATTGTGTATTTTCATTAGACTGCATGGTTTTAGAGGCAGAAATGTAAGGCTACAGGGCTGTGACTCTAATGCAAGAAGGTGGCCTTTTTCTGTACAATAGATGACATCTGCCTCCACCTAAACCTACAGCAAGTGTTGCTCATGAGACTTTCAGGTTTAATTGCCTGTAACCACAAGCAGCACAAACCACAGTAGGAAGTCAGTTAATGAACTTGCAACAAATGTAACAATTGCTACCAAGACAAAATTATGAGGCTGTTTTAAATAACAGCGCTCCTTCCTTCCTGCATAACTTACATTTTATCCTGCTACAAAAACTTACAGATGCTTTTTTCATCTCCGGTCTCTAAGGTTTTCACAGAAGTAAAGGTTTGATCCAACACCCAGTGATGTCAAAGGAAGCGACAAATCAGACCAAAAAAAGGAGGAAAACATCCAGGTTGTAAAAGGTCTGTTCCGACCAATTCAGACTGGCTTTAGCAGCTTTTAATGATACCAAGTAGAGCCAAGAAAAAAGACTCCCTGAGCTGGAGACCTGGCAGGTTTCATAAGCAAAGACGAGGGGTTTGTGTAGTCTTTGTGTACTTATGAACTCCATTCACATACTGCCAGCTACTTAAGATCCTGCAACAAAACAGAACTTGAAATTCTTTTTAAAAAAAAGAAAAAAAAAAAGAAAAAATCAGAAAATATTAAATCTCCATTCTATCTTGTTATGCACAAAAGTTTCTAGTTTGTTGTCCCTACTTACCTGAATATATACCCTGTACAGCCATAAAGCCAAATCTAGGATTTTCTGTGTATATTTAATTTACTTGCACTTTGAAGTTTGCATATTTGTAAGTGTTTCTCACCCACAGATGTGTATACAAACACCTATTTCTGAGCAGAAAACCATCTACATATGTCTCATTTATTTGCTCTCTCTGTGCCCATATCCAAAAAATGGTAAATGTATCCCAGAACTTTCTCTTAAGCAAATCTGTGATTATTAGGTCAAGTTCAAAGAGGAAAGCAGCCAACAGCTCAAAAGAAAAAAAACCCATAATATTTTGATTGGCCTTTTCACTGCTTTTGGAGAGCTCCCGAATAACACACTGGACAAGAGACAGCTACCAATTGTTTTCATTTTCACTGAAATCAAAAGCCAGTTTCAAGGGTAGCAACAATTCTGTCCAGCAAATAAATTATCATAATAATTTACCATCAAGAGTTGTCTCCTTTTTTATACTTTGTTTTCCTCAAGTAATAAGAAAGCACTCATTTCAATGTCTCGGGCATCAAGAATATTTTGTGTCTTAAAGCCTGCATTCACACTGCATGGGAAAGAACACATACTTTTTCCAAAGCAAGATCATTACTGATTGCACTGTAACAAACAGCAACTGTCATACACTCGGCATCCCTCTGTAAAACCAAACTTACATTCAAAACACACCTACCAAATCCAGCACCCCCAGCCTCATTCAACTGTCCAGAAAGAGACAGCTGGCTAAAGAAGTACCGGGCATAACAACCTAGGAAACCCACAGTCCATACGCAGCATAACTTTACACGCTTGCGCTGCGTATGTTAAGAACTAACAGAACTAAGGGAAATGCTGAACACTCGGCCCAGCGCCACAGTGCTTTCTTTGTGAGGCTGACACATCTCCTCTTGCACTGCTGGGGGTCACAGACTGGGTTCTGTCCACCCACAGCTGTTCATCCCTGCTATCAGCAATCACTTTGGACAAAATCAGAGGCAGTAAAGGAGCGGAAAGCCTGCAGCTTCTAATATAGATAGTGACTTGTACCAAAAAATGAACAAAACCACCCCAAAACCTAAAGAACTACTATGTTTGCCCTTATACTTTTTCTTGGGATATTCCAAAAGGACTGAAACTCTCACCAGTTAACAGCCACATATAGCCTTTTATTTCACCATCCTATGAGCCATGTTGCATTTTTTCCCCCATGATGCAAGCAGCCATAAATAGATGTGGGAATCCAAAAATATTAAATGAGATTTGTGGGATTTGTTTTCTTTACTTAAAAAGGGAGGAAGGATGAAAGAAAGAAGAAAAAAAAACACACTGAAATAATACAGTGCAATACATTTAATTACATTTAGAATTGTCTGGGGGGGAAAAAAGAATGATCTGAACAAGTTTAGCATCTGAAACAAAATTCAGGGTTTTACAGCACACCAAAATAAAACCACACAGAAATACAGAACTGTCACAAAGCCAGAGTACAGGATGTGTGTTTATGTAGAAACCATCTTTGTACAAATAGATGTTGATATCTATTAATTATACATGAGAATATAGTTTTTCCCTTCTATTTGAACTAAAGTCACTGAAGAAAAACCACCAAGGAATTTGACTAGCTTACAGATACTGTTGTCCCATGCTTGGTCTGAAGTAGTTTGCATTTCCTTCATCAAGAAAACACCTCAAAGTCAAATATAAAAATACACTTCAGTGAGATATACAAACTCCAGAAACTTACTGTTTTTCTCGAATATTTTGTTTTTCACTAACTATAAAGTCAAAGACAATCTGAAATCACAATCTAAAAAACAAAAATACAGGAAATTTCTAAAAATCCTGTGAAAATGGTAACTTAAATCATGAAATCTCTACAATTATTTTCTTCACAAAATAGAAATAAGCGTGCTGCCACATTTACTGTTGGTTTGTTTGTTTTATAATTATAAACTTGATCAGTGACAATACAAAAATACAAAACCTCCTGCATCTGCTTTGTGAAGAAAGCCCCAGATTATTTCCATCTTGAGATCTCCAAGTATTTCTACTGTCCAAGACACTATACTTTGGCTTAACAATTAGTGATTTTACAGAGCTTTTACTAAATAGTTGATTTTTACTACTGTAACACAGGCAAAATAGTATTGAACTTTCATTTATTGGAGGTATGTTAGAAAACAGAATTGTTAACACCTACATCAAAAGTTAGATTTCAAGCTTTGCTGCAATTTTAGTTGAGAAAACACTTTTCTCTAAAACCTGGGACATACAATTGCTAAAGAATTTGGAAAGTATATGATACCACAGATGTCACTGAAACTTTGGTTCAATGAAATACTGCTATTTCATGGATATTGGCCTTGAAACTTTGGCATACAAATGTAAAATTCTGTTTCTAACAGTAAGACTGTTAGATATCAAGAGTGAAACATTAAACAAATATCTTAGAAATATATGTCTGCACATATAAAAGTGATCACTATTCAAAGAGTCCAGACAAAATGCAAGGTGAAAAATAACTGACACATCATTGCTGCTAAAAGTAAAGCCTATTATATCCTTTCTCTTACAACTTGAGCACATGTCTAGAAAAAAATGTACATAATTTTTTTTCATGCAGATGTTTCCAAGTAGGATTTAAACACTGAACATTTCACTTTCCTGTTTCTTGTTTAGTGAGCAGAAATAGACTGCTTTAAAAGAAGAAGCATTCAATCCAAGCAGAAGACAAGTGAATTCATGTTCTTCAAACAAAGTTCTTAGTCTGAATAAAGGAAAAAGTTTAATCACATTGCTCGCTTAAGCCTGCATAATTAAGAAGTATTTCTGGACAGGAGCTTTGCAAATGATCGTTTTAATACTTGTATGAAACTAAGGTGACCTAAACAAAGAGGCCTTTTTTCTGTGTAGATGTCTTTTTTCATTAAAAACAGGCCTTCCAGTTCAAGACCTGTAGCGTGAAGGAAAATATGCTGTTGTTGCTCAAACTTTATACACTATTTGTTTAAGACTTAATCCCTCTGAGCTGTCAAAACACAACCTTTCAGCAGTTCAAAACTTTAACCAAAAAAAAAAAAAAAAAACCAAAACAAAAACCAACCAACCACATTCACAAACACCTTCGGCCTCACAAGAGGAGACCTGGTTTGTATCAGAGCTGCACAAAATCCTTTTGCAATGGACAATTCTCTTACACAGCTGATAGCCAGCCTAAAATCACCACCACCAATGTCCCCCAACATACTCATTACAGAGACAACACTGCAAGCTTGAAAGTCCTTGCAGATGAGCATTTATATTTTAGTTTAGCATCAAACATTTCTACTGTGCACTTTGGCCTGGCACTGGTACCTGTGGGTACCACTGTGAGTGGCAGAGAGGGGCTCTCCACTCAGGGCAGGCAACACACAAACAGCCCTTCCCCTCCTATTCCCAGCAAAGCAGGGACAGGGAAGATGAAGGTCCCCAGTACTGACCCCTACCACTAAAATGTATGTGCACACACAATCCAGGCCCCCGTGCTCCCTCCCCACCATACGGGTTGCCTTGTTTAGCCACCATTAGCGGGAGTCTATGGTTGCTTGTGCAATTACCACCTCACCAGGATGTTGGGCTAAGCCACATTTCTCCACTCTGCTCTAGTCTCAGCTCAAACAGCTGATGCAACAACAGAGAAACGGCACCTGAACCGAGTTATAAATTATTTTCAGCAGAAAACATTCCGTTCTAGATTCCAGCTACAAAGTACTATGTCGAGCAAATTATTACATCTTCTCATAGATGCCCAAGAACCTAAAAATGTCTCTACCTAAGCCACACCAGAGCAGTTCCATTTCTGCCCTGCACTGGCTCATTTACATCTGTAAAAAGTATCTTTTACAATCAGATCTAGACAACCACTGCTAATGACTCACTGAAGCACCATTACTAATCTGGGATTTATGCCATCATTTTTTCAGTCAAGACTGATTAAAGAGATTTGGCAATATTGCAAACATAATTCAGCATCTCTGGCACTGTTTAGAAAACTGTGATCACAGCTTCACATGTATTAAGACTAGTGGCCATCTGCAAAATTTCATGCTAATGCATCTAAAGAACATATCCTTAGCCAGCCATTTAAACTGGGTGAAAAAGATGGGTGGGAAAAGAAGGTAAGATCCAACAGAGTATGATTAAGTAAATATCTTGTTCTAGAGAGGCTAAAACTCTGGCATTAAAAATAGATAATCTACGCAATGTCATCTCAAGTGTTGCATACACTTTTCATAAAACCAAAATATTCTTATATTAACAACAAACTGAAAAAAAAAAAAGACTTCTATTAAAAATACAGACAACTGGTTTTGAGACATCACACCTCAAAACAATAATTATTTAAACATGTTACCAAACTGCAACAATGTTTCTCCCCCACACGTGCCTTTCAACTTTGCCTGAAATCAGTACTTCAACAACAGGAGCAAACCCACATCGCTTCAAGCATTCTCCTGGCACCAAGAAATGGAAGCAGGGCATAAAGCTAATTAAGAGTGCAATATTAAAAGCTGTGGTATCAGCAAAGTGAAGGTGCAGACAGCAGCAGATTTTCTGTGACTCTTTACTAGATAACTTGTCTCTACTTCCATCTGAAAGCCAACATCTAGTGCTCTGAGTATGGAAATTCAGTTTTAAGTCTGGAGGTTGAACTGCTGCCAGCAACAGATTCAGATTCAAGCAGATGGAAGAGAGAAACTCCAGCTCCGACAGGTAGGGACTGCTGCTGCTATGTGGAGCTACACTTTCATTTGGTACATTTTCACACAGTTGTTAACCAAATCCTTTTCAGAGGAAAAGTAGGCCAATCAGCCTGACAGTATCACATTTCCAAAGCCTTCCAACAGGTCCCTCTCATTATTCCCCTGACCACCACATTTTCCACTAAAAATCACAGGGACATCACAGACCTCCAACTCCAGCTTCATGTCCCTCCTTTTCTCCAGAGGAGACCGCTCCCTTACTATTCATCTTACGAACTTGCTCATCACGTGTCATTTCAAGGATTTCCACGCTGGCCATTACTGCCAGGAACACTTCTCTTTTTGAGCCTAGACCCTGCCCCTATTTCCACCCTTGCTAGCACCAAATACTCAATGCTGAGGAGAAACTAAGCACCCAATAAATGCAATGTCATACACATTCATCAGTACCAAAATATCACTGTCAAATGTAAATGTGACAGAAGAGGCGGTCTCTGGGAAAGGACTTTTTTGAGCATCTGAAGCACACTGAGCTAGAATATCAGGCCTGAACAGCATATGGCAGAGTTTCTTAGTGTAAAATTGGAGGGACAAGAGCAGCACACATGCCTGAAAGGCAACATGGAAAATGGCTTTAGCTGGGCTGTCACAAGAAGAGAAAGGTTATCAACCCTGCTGGTATTTTGATAAAAATGAGCACATGCTATATACACACACAAGCACAGTCACCTTTTCGCACACAAATCTTCACTAAATGTTATTTAAGAATATTCAAATGAATGCCCAAAACCATGTAAAAAAACAACAAAACAAAACTACCTGACCGTAAAAAGGAAATATGTAGCTTTATCTTCCTTTTCAACCTTCAGCTACCTCCCCCATTACCTTACTCACAATGTCTGCTCTCAGCCCCGTGCAACACGTCATTTAGGAGAAAACCAGGTCTACACCCAGCACACATACCACAACAGGAAAGCACAAATATATCCTGCATCATGACACCTCATTCCTGTCTGCAAACAGTAACCTCAGGCAAACGCAAGACTCTATTACAAAGTGCCTCCACTAAAAAAAGCAACCAAAACAATCTTTTCCCTACAGTTACCCACCTGCACAATGCCTTTAAATACTATTAACCAAACCATTCCTCAACACACACCCATTCACCTTGTTAAAGGGGTGCAACAGCTGTTCAAAAGTAAACAGAGAGGCAAGCGACCAGATGGGGAAGGGGGCTGACTTCCATTTGAGAGCCTGGGAAGGCTTTCGCTTCAGGAAGGACAGGAAACAGCTCTTCAGAGGCAGAGGCTGTTCCTCTGACCAGAACCAACCATCATGCTGCCTAGTCTAGAGGGGGACAGAGGAGTTTCTTACTCATGGGATGTTACCCTCTTAATCTGGGTTCAGTAGGAAACAAAAAACCTTTTACATCCAATATGCCATGGCACTCAGACCTACCAGACAGAAAGGACTACAAGCTAACATTTTAGCAACGCATCAAAGTTCCAGCGCAAACGCACAACAGCCACATGAGTCCCACCTTAAGAAACATCCTAAACCAGCGTTCAGTCAGAAGTAAAGAGCTGTTCTTTGGGCCAAGAGAGAAGAAACTGGTATGTATCTTGCTGCTGATGGAAACAGGAAAGCTGAGATCACGACTGTGGATTACTGACAACAGGATAACAAGCCATTTCTTTGGTGTCAATGGCTTGTTGAAGACATAGTCAATTGGGCAACCATAGTTTTATTCCTAAGTCACCTCTCTTCCTCTCTGGAAATTAACTACATTTGCATGTCTTTCTACCCACAGGGTAACCATTAAAGAAGTTTTTATATTAATCAGCATCACTAAGATCAAAGCATCTGAGACACAGTATTTTAGGATAATCATGCAAAGTGAAATGTTATTTCTATCTGTATCAACTGCTATTAATAGTTTTCTTTAATTTAGTTATCTGTAGCAGTCAACATGGGAACCTCATGTTTCACTTTCTGCCTTTCTTTTTTCCTGTTATGCTTTAGGAGGCTGATTCAGAAAACACAGGAAATTCTATCACTTAGGAATTCTACACAGCCTCTGTACTAGACCCTCTAATTCACACAGTGCCTTGAAGGTATTCCTTTCAAGCATTTGTTCAGTATTTTGAACATTCGTGCAGAGGGCTGCTTCTCCTTTCATTTTCTTTCTGAGAAATGCAAATCTCCAATTTTTAGACTTTTGGGTGATTTCAGTTTCTGACTGCTAATTCTGTGAATTCAGTAATACCAAAGTTCCCTCAGAGTTCACTGTTCCTCTTCCTTGGTTTTTTTCTTGGGTTTTTTTGTTTGTTTTGTTTTTTCAAGCCTTGCTTCTCACAGTTCTCTAAATTATGCTCTCATAATCTTTGACCATAAATCTAGAGGGTCTTTCATCATCTCCTCCCCATCAGCTGCATCATAAAAATAATGACAGGTAAATTATATTTTCCCTATCTTCTCCATAAATTAATGTAAAGGTATTTAAAAGTCTGTTTGCCTACAACTCATAAATATGGCTTTTCCTAATCCTGTCAAACTTTCACAGAGAGCTCATGCCTCTCAACTTGTGCTCTGCAAGTACCCTTTCTGTTCAGGTATATCTCTTGCCACCTTCATGGCTTCACCACTTCAAACGGTATCAGTTCTAGTCTAATCCTAATCTGCAAGCCTAACTGCAGCAAAAAAGGACCATTGAAAAAAAAAAATCCCCACTACCTTCTACTTATAGACCTAATGCATATTTTCTTTTTTATTCTCCGAGCTCTTGACACTTTTAGGTGAACCGAAGCTCTTCTCCTTCCAGAGCCACACATTACCCTCCCTAGAGGCGTATGTGTTCATGGGCTCTCCATCCCAGATGCTAAACAATAAACCAAAAAAAGGGCAAGAATATAGATTTTTTTTTTACCACTTCTTGCGTCCTCCAGTCCTTAGACATCACAGTTTAAATTAGGCCAACCGTTGGCAAGGTCTAACTTATGTATCTCAGTAGCAGGCCCCAGATGGAAATTACTGGGGTACACTGTGCTCTCAGAACCTCAGAATGCTTCTGAGAGGGCACTCATCACAACAGGGAGGGTCAGAGTACTGGCTACAGGAGCAGCCTGAAAGTAAATGCTTCCCATGAAACATTTGGCTCAAAACCTCTACTTCAGAGACTGTGTAGCTCCTGATACTGCTCTGCTGCAGAAACACCATAAAATGGACTTGTTTGCATTTCACTAACCTTTCACTTTGTAGATGTTCCAGGTAGATACAATACACACAAATATGATGTCGGCACCAAACTGGCACTCTGTGCGGAGTTTTGCACCATGAATCCCTAAGGCAGTCAACCATATACAATTACACAAATCCAGACATAATTAGAAGCCTATATAAAGGGTGGGGTTTGCCCATCCTCATAACTACTCTGAAGGGCCTCAGTGAAACACAGATGTTTAGAAGAATCTCCAACAATTATTCCCTCAGGAATCACTGGTCCTTCTGATCATTTTACCCAAGTCTCACAACACCCAGCCTTCTCCTGAAAGTCTCAGGTCCTTGAAGCGTGTATTACACATAAGAAAGACAAAACCTTTCACCTTATCACTATCAGACTAGAGCCTGGAAACATACCTTACAAGTCAACTCATAAAGAGGGAAGGATGCATGTTAGACCTTCAGTACCACTGACACAAAAAATTTAAAGACACAAGAGTTTCCAGGAAGAGCAGCCTGTAAGGCGACCACGCAGCATGCTATTTTACTCTATATTAGTGATGGAGACCATCAAGATTGGGAGCTACCTAAAAACTCCCAAAGCTGGGAGAAAAATATGAGGTCTATGGCAGGATTATTTCAACAACCCTCACAATTCTGAAGGCTTCCTGTGATTTCCAAACATCCAAGGTTGACAATACTACTGCCACATAAGTTCCCTGACATCTTTTTTTAACTGCCGCATGCAAAAGTGAGGCTTCACGACCTCCTCTGTTCTAGAGACAATTACTCATGACCTTACTTTACTGGAGACATGACCACCATGGCTTCTCCTGAAAGAACCTTTCACTGGATTCTCACAACCTGTTTCAAATAACTGTTTCCCCTTCCCTCCTATCATCAGCTGCCTGTCTCAAATGCAAATTTCTGGAGCAGGAAGTAGGAGGGAGAAAAAGGTGCACTTACAGCAAAGTAAATTTCTACCCTCAGGAGCACCCTTGCAGAAGAACTACTGTACCACTGTGACTCTCTCCAGCCCCTACCTGTCAGACGTGGTGTGGAAGGGAAGGCAGGTTCCAATGGTAACTCCTGGGATGAACTATCCTGTTCATATATATGTCAGTGGAGAGGACTGTGTTGCTGGCTTCTTTCTTCACACGGCAAAAGACACCCCAGGAGCAAATATTTTGGGGATTTTAATGCTCCAAAGCTAGACGAGAGATGTTCAAAGCAACCCTGGACTGCTACAGCAAGATGGTAATACAACAGGACACTACTGTTCCAAGAGTAAGAACTAACGTAGTACTTTCCGAGGTGCAGCACCCTGAGATAACTCTGAGGTAAGGGAAACCAGGGGGGAACTTGCTTTTATCCCTTCAGAGCAACAGAAAGGAAACAGAACAAGGATGCAACCTAAGAGAACCACAGAAATAAAGAATTTTCATTCCTATGCCAGGTCTTCAGCCCCTGAAACATCTAGATGAGACATGACATTCACATAACAAAACAGCAGAAGTTTTCACTGCTCTTCCTGAGAAGGGATATCTCACTAGAAAAACACTGATCCTCACAATTCATTCCCCATTGTCTCCCCACATACCTGCTTTCTGCTGGGACTGAAGAGCAGTGTTTTTAGAGCAGCTCTCAAAAGTCTCCCTGTGCTTAGCAGCTACTCTAATTGCTGAGTTTCTTCTACACAACAGAGCAGAAGCCTCCACTACACCAGCGTCTCTTCTCCCAGGGCGGTATTATCCTGTTGAGAAGTAACAGGCATAATGCAGTCACTGAAAAGCGGCACAGTTCACATACAAAGAGCCAACAGTGAGCCTGTGATGACTTCTAATGGCTTCATTTACATCTCACCAGTCCATTTTCAGCAGCATGCTTCCTTTACCTACAAGATTTTAATACAGTTGCTCAGTTCACATCCAAGTCTGCAAGGTACTGAAGTTCCCAGTTCCTGACAGCACCTGGACACTTACTGCTCTACTGTAACTGGGCTACTTAGGCTATACAAGAGAACTGCTAAATATCTCATGTAAGCATGTTCATTCAACATATTAACTAGACATTTAATCTGAAGTGTTCTCAAAATTGAATAGAGCACACACATCCAAAACTCTCCTTGCAGATTCACTCATTATAGAAGCTTTCACATAGATTTCTTGACTGACTGTTCTGCTGTGCTCTCTTTTTATAGAGTCTATAACCTTCTGGTCATAACAGATTACTTGCTCCCAGCTGGAAAGCCTCTTGGGAACACAGAACAGTAACCTACCGTTAATATATTAAGTACAGAACATTTCAGACACCGTGACGCAGAAATCACAAAGATAGAAAGCTATGTGAGAACCTGATGTAGAATTAACAAGGCCTGTTCCATATCCATCTCTAGCTCAAGAGAAGCAGTAAATCTACAGATCACGTTGGAAGCCTGTGGCTCAGGCACCGCTCCTGTAGCCGCTGGTACTTCTACCAGAAATACAGTTCTTACTGATACTTCTTGGAAAGGGTAATTTTACTAAAATATAGATTGGGTCAAACCAACAGGAAAAAATAACTATTCCTGGGTAATCTGTTCTTGCCAAAAGAAACATACTGTCAAAAAGATTCAGTCAGAGCATATGTAGTTTTCTCAACTCTTATATTCTTTGTAAGATGAAGTCTGTCTATTACTTGAAAAAAAAACCTAAGTAATGCAGACAACTTAGATGGCAGTACCCATACGTTCTGAGTTAGTGCTCAATAAATGCTTCCTCACAGTTGTTTGGGAAAGGTACATTGCCTGGGGAGAGAAATAGTTTTGATATATATCATATATACGAAGATGCAAGTCAACATTTCCACCATTCTTACTAAAAGGGGAAGAGTAGGAAAGTCTCTGGCTACATTGAAAGCAGTTCCTTGCTATGCAAGATTTCCCCCATTTTCTAACAGACAAGTCATTTATATGCCATCACTAGTCCCACATTGTTTTAAAACCTCTTATATGCCACTGCATGCCAAACATGATGCTGTTGTGTCACTGCACAACAGCTGAGACACAGAGGATCATACGAAGTGAATTAACACTTTGTGAAGCACTTTCTAATCCTTCAGCAAGAGAGAAGCAATCAGAAGGTGGGACCAGTAGCATCACCACCCATAACTATGGCTGTTCAACTCCACTTCTTAAAAGACTGTTTTCAGTGGCTTACATTTTCCCAAAGTGTGTGCCCAGAAATTTTTCATGCTGAGTGTTTGCCTCAGACTGATTTTTAAAGAATAATCACTAGCTTCAGCTAAAACAGTTCAGCTGCTGCCAAGAATAAGGGCTAAAGGAACAATGTTTTGCATAAATTTAAAAAAACAAAAAAAACTGGCAGTCTTTCCCTTCTACCCAAATTCTTTTAAAAATCACAGTAAACACAGATCCTGTAGAGATTCACTCACAACTAAAATCTCCAAAGATTCCAAAAAACTGAGTACTCCTGATTTCCAAAGGTGACCTAAGCGCACATGCACTGCCCTATAAGCAGGCTCACTGCTCCAGCCCATGGGGTTCAGAAAACAGTTTCTTTTAATAAACATTCAACATCAGTTTGGTTGAACATTGAACTGGGCCAACAGACCTTGTATCTCAGGACAAACCTTCGGGACTATGAAAGAAATATCAAATTCAAAAGCGTGGGGAAAAACAACGAAACCAAAGGAGCAGAGGAAGGAGTAATAGATCTGAAGAGCAATACTGGCAAAGTTGGCTTAAAGAAAACGAAGGTGTCAAAAGACCAGGACTGAAGTTTGGGGGTAGAAATAAAGTCAGAAATTACTTGGCTGGGAGGAATCATTGCAATAAAGAGCTGAGGAACAGACAGGTATAGGCAGATCAAAGACACTGGAGAAGCAGCATCAGCAGGAAACCCAAGGCAGGCAGCCTAAGCTGATGCAAGGAGGCTGGTAACCAGCTGTGGGAATGGGAGAGATACTGGACGCAGACTTCAAGGGAGAACCAGCCTTCTTCTGCAGAAAGAATAAAGTATCAACTAGCTTGGGATGTCCGACTCAAGACATTCCATGATTCAACTTTGGAAGTATACAGTCTTTTACGTAACATATGAAGAAATAGCTGGGAGGGCTTAGCAGTTCTGTAAAACTGAAACTGGATCTTAAATCAGGCATCCAAACCCAGAAATATTGACCAATGGCAAAAGCACAATTTTTAAAGACTTGCCTTGCACCACACAGGAACTGCGGGGAGCGGTAGGGTTGTGTCCCAGGCCTCCAGAAGGATGCAGCTCTCACTTAGAAAACCACCTTGTCCTGCTCTTCCTTCAATCCCCCCTGTTTTGATCACTGTACAACTTCCAATTTCTGCAACAAATAAAGCTGTTACACTCACTGATGTCCTTGACTGCATGGTTCATCCCCACATTAGGCCCCTCCTGTGCATTAAATACAACACAGAGGAGCAGATCACCTAAGTAAAGTTTCAGCGTAATTGGAACCCATGAGGCCTAACTGTGGTTACATGGACTGATCTTTTAAGTCAGCTATTGTGTCAGCAGGGTAGGTCACTTGTGGTTTAAAATACTGTCTTCCGGCCTATAACCATCTTGTTTGTCTGGGGCAGCGCTGCTTCGCATTCAGCATGGAACCAATAATGCCAAACACTTCCACGCTTCTGCCAATCCCAGAAATTGTGAGAGATGATTCACCCACACTTTGGGAGCAATAGTTATGACGACTAGAAAACCTCAAGGACCATGTTCATCCATGTTTCTAGAAGTATGCAACTGGACAGCAGAGCAAGTTCACAAGCGCACAGGGAGTTAAGTTTGTCACTCAAGGCTACCTCCTAGCTTTCGGCTGTGCACTGACTTTTAAACATGGCTAGACATACGTGACTTTTCTACTGACAGTATTATCTACTGGTCTCGTATTAATTGTTGCTATATCTGTCTGTGTGATACTGTACAATTTTAAACTTTAAAAAGTGACCCATAAAAACTGGAAGGGTTAAGATACCCACAGCATAATTCTCTTGTGCAGACGATGTCCGTACTCACAAAGCACCTGAGAAATGCTCTACAGATTTCTGGACCTGGACAGGAAGACTCATCCCAGATTTTTCATTTTATACATAGCATCTTCCACAAGACAATACACAAGCACCTTTTTAAAAACAAATGCTGTAATCTTCAGTAAATTCTGACATTTTCAGAACTGCTATCAAAATTAACAATGTTCTAATACTTACCGCTTTATGGTAAAAATATAACCAAAAAGTGGCACACACTGAGCTAGGCAAGTAGCTCTGGTGACTGAAGATATTACCACGCTGCTGTTCAAGTTTATGGCCTCCCAAGCAAAGTCACTGGACCAGATTGAGTGGACCGCTCTTCAGAAATGTCAAACCAACAGTTTAAATTAAGCCACTGAACTTTGCACTAGAGTTGCTGAAGTGCAGGCACACATTTCTTTCCACCTGCCCTGCTGTGGGAGGCACAGTAATTTTCAGCCGAGTGAATGTTAAAAGTAGCTACAGGATCAAAAGAACCGTTCGTGGCAAGACAAGACAAAACACCGCAAGATGCACAGAGAAATCCAGGTGGATAACGGGGGTGGGGTGGGGGGGTGGGGTGCATATCATGAGAGGGTCTACCAATAACTACTTCATTCTGAGCAACACTCAAAAAAACCTCAAGTTGTTTTTCTAAAGAGCACTAGAACAATTAGAGGCTTAGCAACCTAAGAAAAACTACTCCCTTAATACCGGTCATCACAGAGACAACGCAGAAAAAGAACAGCACAGATTCCAAGCAGGCAAGTATTTTTAAGACACCTTATACAAAGCAATTTAATTCTGAAGTCTTATTATAAGTCTTAAAGACTGGACAATTCTTGAAAATTTCTTCTAAAGCCTGAAACCGCACTTCAGACTGCAAGGGTTAAGGCTTAAACAAACACAAACCAGAATTACAGAAAGATCCAATGCCTAACCCTAGCAGTAAGTCCAGCAGTAAGTACAGCACTGCACTTTCCCCAACACAACAGATTTAGTGACAGAGAATGAGTGGAAGAACAAATCCTCAGCAAATCTAGTATGCTCTGTGCCTCCACTGTTTACCTTAAAGACTTGTCCTACTCATCGCAAGGAGAAATTCCAAGCATCAAATTCTTTCTAAGCACAGCTCATTTTGCTTGTAAGTGCTTCTGTAACTGCAAGGAAGTTATGGAAACCTCAGTGATACAGCTGGGTACCGCCTGGTAAAACAGCTGCTCGAACACAGAATTAACCTGGACTTCTTAGCCTTGTAAAAAAGGAAGAAACTGGGCATTTGCAAGGCATTCGCAGGCACTGATTATATTTATAGAATTCTGTACAGTTTGCTACACTGCAGCAAGGGTATCTTAGCTGTAAACTGCCCCAAGGAATTGAGGCGTGCAGTTTCTGAAGATTTGCAACATCTGTACATAGACGCTTCCTGTAATTAGTCATATCTTGGAAAGAATAACTATTCTTATAAAAGTTTAGAGGGATGGTAAAAAATATTATTTTCTCAAGCAAGCGGGCTTGCTTATTGGGAAGACAGCATAGAACAGAGAGCTGAGGTTGCACATGGAATCTTATTTCCATACTTCTTGCATGTGAGAGCAGACAACCCCAGCTTCTCTAAAGCATCCAGCAATGGCAGTCAGCAGCACACAAACCCCGTACCGGGCCCTTGTCTGCAGGTTCTCACTCAGAGCAGCACAGCCCCTCGTGCTTCCCATATGTTTGGGTCCAGGATGCATATGCCAGGGAAGCCCAGCTCTAAAGCCTAGCCCCTGCTTTTGCATTCTCCCCAGGCACACACCAGCTGGAGGTACAGGTACAGAAACATTTTTTGCAGAAACTACAGTTTTGAAGTGCTCCACCGGAGAGTGCTATGAACATAGATCAGAAACACACCGCGTGCATTTTTCTATCACTCTCCTCTTTCCCCTGTGGGCCACCTACTCTCTCATCCTCCCTGCTCTTCCCTTCATGTCCCCCCTCTATATGTACACTCCTTTTCTCCCATGCCTCTTACTCCCTTTCACCTCGCTCAGTTATCTCCTCCACAAAATCTGTTCTGCCTGCAACAAGCTGGAAGAATACAGCTGTATTTCGACAGCGTCGCCTCTCACACAGCAGGCTTCTCCGTCAGCATGGCAAGAGCGGTAGGCCACAAACAAGATGCAGGCCTTAATGAAAAATACAAGACTATCAAAGGGGTTATACTCCCACAAGTGGGCCAAGTCTACACCTAACAGCTCACGGATGTCTTTTTCAAAATACCATTTTGAAGTTATTTCATGTAAGGTCTTAGTGGTATCTCACTGCTGTATGTCGTGAGCACTTTCAGTGAATACAGATGCACATGTTCACTCCATAAGCTGTGCAGAAAGTCTCCTACATCCAAGATCAAGACCTGAACTTGCCTGAATATCAGGGGGGAAACTGTTACCCTCCCGTATTTCATCAAGATGATTTTAGCCAAGTTCGGATGTACCTTGGTACTTTAATCCCCCTATTTACTCTTCATTGCATATTTGGTAAAAATACCATAAAATTCACACTCAGTGGAAGTATAAACAGCCAGGGATAGCCTTCTTGCTGAGTGAATACACTTTATTACAGCTTTTAAACGTTGTTTTCAAGAAGGGCTAACATATTTCTGCAGTGCTGGCACCTCCCTTCCTCTGTGAGACAGAAGAGTGGCTGGCTCAGTGGGCTGACAGAAGTGGCAGCTCAACATCCACCTGTGCTGACAGATGCAACATCCTTAACCCCAGTTTCTGAAACAGGGAAAATACAGCAGCAACTGCTGGGGAAGTCTGGGGAGTCCACCTTCTGTTATCTACTGCACACCTCCCTCACCACAAGCCATACAAACCACAAAAGCTGGCTATGACCCTACCACATCCCTGCGCAGCCCAGACACATGCCCTCCTCTCAGTCAGGTCCCTAATTTATAAATGCCCCTGTTATATTCCTTACTTCACTTGGTCCACACTTCGTTCTCAACCTGCTTTGCCACGGTTCTTCCTTGGTTTTGCCTCGCACACTGCCAATCTGTGGCGACACTTCCCCTACAGTAACCGGAGTGCTGCAGAGAACGCAACATGGGAAGCAAAGGAAGGAGAGCAGCGGCAGCAGGAAGCAGCTGTGAAGTGGGAAAAGGAAAATCCTCCTAACCACAAGTCAGAAGAATCAACTTCATCTATAGTAAAGAGCTTATCATATTAGGTTAAGCAGCAAAAGGTATGATTTAAACACATTTGAGGCTATGCCTATCTCTCTGACAGACGTGGACACTCCAAAGCTTTCTTCTTCCAAGGTCAACATTTTTCAACAGCGTTTCTGCAAAGGATGTCTGTTTGAGATTTAGGTAGATAACCCAACAATAGAGAGGAAATCCAGTTTGTCAGAAAAGAAACAGGATGGGAAGTGACAAGCAGAAGCAAAAAGCGTGTAAGAGAGCTCCGAGCCACGCTGCCTGCATTATTTATCTCCTCTCTCTCTTCAAGGACAACAGGTAGAGGTTTCAAACTTCATCTCCAAGCAAGGCAATGGCTCCCCACATACTGGAAAGAAACACGGAAGTTTTTCCAACAAGTAATCTACAAAGTGGGTCCAAGAGGTAGTCTTATATTCTAAAGGTGTATTTTATGTACTAGCAATTAGGTAATGAAAATTTGCTGTAACAAAGTACATGCCAGAAGCCTTAATTAAATCTTAACAATGAAACGAAAACCAAAAAGGGGTCCCTGGCCTTCTTATTTTCCTTCCTAATTCCAGTACAATAATATGGAGATTAAGGAGCCCAGAACATACAGGAAACAGAGCACCCATTTCACTCCACAGGGAGAACTTCTTCCATTTAACACAGCACCTGTGCAACCAGACTGGACTTAAACAGGTCTGAGAGACCACTGAGGATGTCCAACCTTCCATATATCTGAGATCTGAAGACTGAAAATTCTACTGCCCTACTAGGGGTACAGGCTTCTGTCTCAGCTGACAGCAAGCAAGACAAGTAAACTTCTGCAGAGGTCACTGTCTTCAGTAACAGAACCAAACGCCCTCTGAAGATCACACAGCTCTTTTGCCACATTTTGGCAGGGACTGTTTCTCCATGGATCCCTACAAGCTACCACCCACTACAGATTAAGTCAAAATTAGCTGATTAAAAATAAATTAAATCACAGGTAAAGTTGTCATGTTTCAAGAAAAATGTATATAGCCTAGATAGAGATACTTGAAAACAGCACTGAAATCACGAGCTGGTAACAGCTTGGTACTGCCAGCAGAGAGCAGTGAATAAAAGAGGTCACACCCACCTCAAAGTTTGGAAAGTGCCAGAACTTCTAAATTTAAGAATACCAAATTTAAAGTTCTTGCCAAAAATACATGTATGTCGCACCCCACCCTCCCATTTGTTCCTGCCTAACATTTGCACCGAGAGTCAGACAGATAGACCTGTGAAAAAAATTGGCAAGATACTGCATTTTCTGAGTTCCTAGAAGCAAGACAGCCCGTTGAAATAAAATCTTCAGAAGCAGGACAAAAACTTAGTAAGTTTTTAAATGAAGAGTCTTTGAAAAAAAGCATTAGCAAATGGTGGTTCCTCGAGGGGAAACTAATAATCATGCTTTCAGGACAACAGGGTTCTGCTACCTCATCTCCCTTGCTTTAGAGTTTGAGGACATACAAACACAGAAGTGTCTCTGCTTCTGTTGCTTGAAAAGTAACCCAGCAAGACCTTCCCAGCTGGCTCTTTACTGCCAACATAGACAAGTTCAATACTACAGACTTCTGCAGAAATAATCATATTGGTCTGCAGATGAAGAGCTACTGGCAACATAGTCCAGACAAAAGCCCCTGTACCATCTATGTAGTCCATGCTGAGCACTAACCTGCATATGTTGGCTTTACTCCTTGTATGGAGGAACATGTACACCCCTGGGACAAAGCTGCAACTTCATTCTTACACTGCTCCATCAAAGCCACGTGAAACGGATGATGGTGCACCTGTACTGCAAAGGCAGGGCAAAAGCATTTCTACTGTAACTCACTACCATAATCTAGCTTAATTCATGGGCAAAAATCTGAAATATGCACCAAACTAAACATACAATCTGTTGCCTTTTAAGACTTCTCTACACCGGGAAGGCATCGTAAAAGCCAATCTGGAACAACTTAAGGGAGGTTAAATGTTCTTAAGCATCCCGTCACTTCCCGCTGCACACTCTGCTCGCCAGGTTCTGCTCTCCGATTCCTATTCCTCGAAGGTCAGCATCGCCGCCGGAGCAGCACTGCTGAGCGAGCCCGGCCGCACCACACGCCACCGGGCCGCAGTGGCTCTGCCCTTCGCTTTTTCAGATTCCCGCTGGCGACCCCGAGCGCGCAGCTCCCCCAGCACGGGGCCTGCTGCGCCCCCAGCGCGCCCGCGACCCCCCACTGCCACAGCGCGCAGGTGCGGCGGGCGCAGCGCTGCTCACGGGCCCCGCCGCCCCGCGCCGCTCCCCGCCGCGCCGCCCAGGCACCGCCGCACCGCCCGGCCGCGGGCCACCCTGCCGCCGCGGGGACGGGTCTGGGGGCGCGGAGCCCGCCGGCCGCTGCGCCACACGCCCAGAGCACAAAGCCGGGCGAGCAGCGCCCGGGCTAGCGCCGGAAGGCGCAGATCTCGTAAAAACATCTGGGCGCGGGACCGCACAGGAGCTTTCAAGCACACAGCCCCCCGAATCACATATTAAAAGCAACATCATCCCTTCGCCTTTTTTCTTTTTTTTTTTGGTTTTTTTTTTGACGTCTCCCTCTCGCATCTCCTCCCGAGACCGCTGTCCGTGCGCCCCGCCTCACACACGGCGGCCGGGCCCGGCCCGGCTCAGGCGGGGGCTCAGGACGCACCTTCACCGGCGGCGAGGCCGCAGCCGCAGCCCCCTGGCGCCCCCCGACAAAGCCACCACAGCGATGGCCGAGACCGCGCGACGGCACGACGCACAGCGGGGGCCGGGGCCGCCCCAAGATGGGGGCTCGGCGGTGCGCGCCCGGGACGCCCCCAGCGGCGGCGCCCCCCGCCCAACGGCCGCCCCCCCGCGCGCTGTCAGCGGCGCTCCCCGCCTCGGCCTTGAGAGCCCCGCCGGCCCCGGCCCCCGCCGCGCTCCCTCCCGCTCCGGCCCCCTCCTCGCAGCGCAGCGCGGCGCGGCGCGGCAGCCCCCGGCCGGAGCCCCCCGGCTGCCCCTCGCTCACCTCCGCCGCCCCGGCTCGCCGGGCCCCGCCCCGCGGCAGCCCCCGGCCCCGCACGCCGGCGGCCCGTTGCGCGCCGGCGCCCGCCCGCTCGTGACGGCACCGGGAGCGGCGGCCCCGCCCCGCCCCTCCGCGCCGCGCCGCGGGGGGCGGGCAGGGAGGGTGGCAGCGGCACGGCCCTCCCGCCGGGGCTGGGCGCCGCCGGCTTCCAGCACGCCTGCCGTTACCGAGGCCGGCCCCCGCTTCTGCGTGCGCCGCCACCGCCGGCTGCGGGGACCCCCGAGACGGAGGCCGGGCGTCGCCCCTATCCCCGTCTGCCGGCAGGACCCGCGGACCCCGAGAAGGAGAACGTCACGGCTGCGGGACGCGCCCCCACCGCGGCCATGAAGTTTCAGCCGTACCCCGCGCGGTGCCCGCCGTGTTTTTCCCTTTTCTAACAGCGCGCTTCCTCCGCTCACCCGCACCCGCGCCCCCTCGGGGGCTGCACCGCAGCGGGCTCAGCCCGCTACATCTCTTGAAACTGCTGTACAGCCCGAGTCTGGGCCCCTTCGCTTCATTTCTACACCATTGCTATCCGGGGGGGATTTAACTTGCTCCAGCCGTCTCCGGTGTCATTTGAAAGAAAGTAAGAAGAGGGCACCGCCCGCCTCTGGCTCATTCCATTATTTTTCGCACGGTGCACAAACACCAAGACGACGACAGGTTACTCACAAGCTACGCTGTGAGAACTCCCAGGAGGTAGGAGGGGCTCCCACGTGCCACAAACACACTGCAGTGGGATATTACCAGGCGCACACAGACACGCTCCTTTGGATTCCTCCAGCCAGCCGCGCATGACCTGCAGGACTGCTGCCAAGTACCAGCCGAGCCAGCCCCAGCACCGCTCTAGTGCAAGAATTTTAATTGGCCTGTTGCACTTCCCCAATGCTGGGAGCTGCCAGCTCAAATCTTCAATATGATCCGAATTTGGGTGGAAAAGCCAGGCGATGCAGCTTTAATTTTTCACTTTTCTGCCACCTGTCATTGGTGAAATTCCATGCAAGCACTTCTGCTTCAAAATCACACAGAACCATAAGCTGTTTTTAACATTTATCTTTGGTCATAGTTTAGCACAAAGTTAATGAACCATGCCGTGTTTTTAAACAAAATGGAGACAAAATAGGAGTTCCTTTACATACTGTGCAAGCTGAAAGCCATCCTCATAAAAATACTTGGCTAGAAAGCAAGCAGACACTGTCACTAGCACCCTTCAATTTTAATACAGAGCTTGACAGCATTAAGCACATTAAACACTGTAGTTTATTTGTAGCTGATGACAACGTTCATCATCATCAATCAAACCACAGCCTTTTAAAGACAACAGGCTTGGACAACTCCCCACCAGGGATCCTGAAAGAACAATGTTTACTACTGATGTTCACGTAGCATCAGTGAATCAAAACAGCACCAAAACCCAACGGATGGGAAGGGCGTGTACATTGCCCCAGCATTGAAGGAAGATGCGGAGAACCACATTATTTATAGGCAGAGCACTGAGAGTTACCCAGGGCAAAGTAAGAGAAAAGCCAGTGGGGCACAAATGCATAGGGAAGGCAGGTTTTTAATTTACCTGATTTTCTTGTAAGATTATAGATTTGTTTGATTTAAGAAAACCTACGCAACAAACCTCAAAAACTGTCAGAGGGGAGTTGTTTTGGAGTAGAGATACTCGAAGAACTGCCCTGGGACCATTACCAGGTATAAGCAGATTCAACATCTTCCTCAAAGATGTGGAAGCATGTATAAATTCACTGCTGATTGTATTTGCGGACAACACAAAAGCTGGCACTGTGGTAAACAAAACAATCGGGACCAGCTGATAAAGCATTATGTTAAAAAATTATTTTTTTTGTCGCCAAATCTCAGGTTATAAATCCAGGAAAAGAACAAAAAGCCATACCTTGAACACTTGGAAAACAGCAAAGTGAAAAACTACTGACTCCAGGAAAGGCTCTGGAGTCATAATGGATAAAGAACTGAAGACAAGATCCCAACTTAATGCTTTGTCAAAGTGTGACATGCATCTTGGAAGCACAGTCAACAGTGTACAAAGAAAGAGGAGATTTTACCTATATGTAGATCACTGAAAAAAAAAACGTAACAGGGGGTTATGTCCTTAAAAGAAGATTACAAATTTGTGAGGGGACTAAGGAAGACAGGCATAACACAAGATTTTAGGAAGTCAATCTATACATTTAATCAAAAAATATTAGACACACATTTTTATTTTTATTTCATTATTATTTTTTAGTTTTAAATGCATACCCAGCAGGAAAATACAAGATACTGCTGACCTGTCTTGCAGAGCAATCCCTTCCCCTTCTTCTGTTAGTGAAAGCTGAAGTCAAATTCTAATCACAAGACAGACACGCGCTTTTAACAGAAGATTACTAGCTGCTGAAATATACTAACAAAAGAAAACAATTACATTTTATGCCCTTTCCAAGGGCTAACACCTTCCTCTAGCATAAAAACCTTCACAGGAGGTCAGACTAGACAAAGGGTGTCAAACTGCCTTACCCTGTCTTACCTTAACTGCTAATATAAAGCAGGGACACTCCACCAGATGTCCAGTCTCAGTCAATAAAGGGCTTTATGCGGTCTCTGCCTTTATATTAAGTAATGCAAAAATTTACCCATCTGATTATCGAACCCCTCAGCACACTGTCTATTCACCCTCATATTCCTCAGTATGCCAGCAATCCAACAACCTGTAACAGATTTCTTCCCACTCAGATTTAAAAAAACATCCTGCTATAGCCAAGACAGAGGGACAGGTGATACAGAACCAAAAGCCTGAGACCAGCAATAGCAATAATAACAAATTATTAGACCTGTGTGACCTGTGTACAAGAACGACTTCAAAACTTCCTCCACCAAAAAAGCCTCAAAAATTCCTGCCATATATTGATAGAAAGCATCTGTATTCCTCATCCTTCATGATAATGAAGGACAACACAATACAATTTTACAGTAACAAAGTTTAGCATTAGAACTCAGGAATTACCAGCCAATTTCTATATTCGCTTCTTTTCCCTAGCTCCTTTTAAACTAACAATAGCGATATTGCAAAAATAGGTTTGGGTATCTTGTTCTAAATCACAGAGATTAGCTTGTATCCTTTCCTCTGTTACTAAAAATCTTTTAAGAAATTATCCCCTTCCATTTCACTGCAGCCCATTAGGACCTACAGGCAAAGAAAGAGCACGGCACGTGAAAGCTTTCATCAGGGCAAACACACCTCAGCTTGACATAAAAATATTATTTCAATGTTTATCTATTAAAATAATTATTACTTGAAATATATCACCTGATACTGACATCCTTAAGGAGCTATTAAAATGCCAATCTTGTTGCTTCTTCTCCTTTCAGTGTTTAAGGGCATTATTAATCAGCCTACTGTACAACCTGAAAATAAAGCAGAGTCTATGTCAAGAAGCTGCTCTCCATGTTTACAGAATTTTCTTCTACAGAGCGTCAACCAAGACATTGTGAGGCATACCACTTACAGAAATAACTGGTTAATAATTTTCTGAAGATACCTGCAGCAAAGCCATCCAGAGACAGATAATTCAGCATGAACATTTGGAAGAAAAAGGAGAAAGGATCTTAAGGCTTCTGGTTACCACACTGTCAACTACAGTTTATGACAGAAACTGAACTGCCATGCCCCTCAGCTTTAGACAACAAGATATGTATTTAGAACACACACGCGTATCCTAAATGACCACACACCAAGTGACAAGGCAGCCTGAGTACTTGTGAAATTCTTCATGCCAACAAAGCTGCTACTGTTCTAAGTTTTCCAACCAAAGGCTTAAATGGATCCTGCTTGCCACCTACATTTTGTGACACTTAGCCCTCTCCTGAAGAGCAGGTGTCAGCCTAGTTTGTTCCAGGCTTCCACCAAAATAATAGTAATTTTTAAAGTTTGCTTTGGAAAAAACCATTATCATCCAACCAGCTCCTCCCCAGAGACTTAAAAGTGAAGAGAGAATACACAACCAATTTCTTATGCCAACCAGGGAATAATGAAGTTCTTTGTAATACAAATGCACACATTCCAAAAGCAGAAAAGCTTTCAAAAGTATTTTTTTTTAAATGGATGTTCTGTCTTTCCTTTTAAGAGGTATAACTTAAATAATAAATGCATGCATACTTGTTAAACACCAACCACTTTCACTTTTTAATATACCTACACATGGGTCTTTAAATAGATTCTGCTTAAACTACATGCTTATAGCTCGTAATGAAAGAATAAAGTTAAGGACCAAAAAAAATTTTAAACCAGAGTAAATGACTATGGCCTATTTTTTATCACAATAAGCACGCCAGTAGTTCTACAACATGCATTTACAGCTATGTAAGTAGAAACGTGTTTGTAGGAGTGGACCACGGAGAGAACATGTTAGGTGATGAAACTACATGTAGTAACACAGACAGGTCCTAATGCTGACAGCGCCACAGTCTGCAACGTGAATCTCAACAGCATTCAGCACCCTTTGACTCTGCCACGATTTAAACAAATGGGAGAAGTGAGAGCAGCAGTGAAAGGTTTTTGCAGACTGCACCCTGTACTTAACATGAATTATTATTAGCAATGCATATATTTGTGATCCTAAAACCAGCAAGAGCCTTTTGGCACGATTCAACCTTTTGTCCTCAGCAGTTCAATTTCACAGATTCAAATACATTGCATGTTCAGTCTTACAAAATCTACCATAGTCTAGAAATATATATGTATTTTTTTTAACAAAAGCCAGTGATATAGCACAAGGTGTGAGACTTAAAAATATCAACACATTCAAATAAAAACATTTTGTGCATTAGGAAAAATGCCAAAATTATAATACACAAATTCATAGTACCTAGGGCTTTCCATTAACAAAACAAATTCTTTTTCACACAAGAAACATTCATAGCTCTCAAGCAGGACAGTACTCAAAATCCCAAGGCAATTATATAGTCCTTTTTAGACAGAATATTATGTTACACAATACTGGACTTGAACAATGAGAGTCTCTCAAGCAAGTCAGTATTTTGATACATATTATATGTATTTTTATACTGTCCTGGATAGCCTAGTGAACCCTTAGGAAGTTTCAACACTAAGATTCTATTTGCTCAAATAATACATGTATTCTGTTAAATCAATTATTAAATCCTTAAATGTCCAACAGCAAACACTGTGTTTAATTTTAACACTTGATCTCCACTAGATAAAGCCAATTACTAAAAATAACTTTAACTAGTTGTCTGTTCCTTTCCAAAAGGAGTTGCTGCAACACCATTAGGTGAGGCTGTGTGATTACACCTGAAAAAGGAACAGATCACCTGAACGATCAAGCCCACAGTCCACTAAGGCAGGATAGACCACAGAAGTGTCCCTGACTACCAAACCCACACACCATTCCCACTCTTCTCTCTAACTGACATTTAATTGCATGTCAAGTGGCTTTGAATTTGGTTTTACTCCCATTTTTATTTTTTCTTCCCCCCATGGAGAAAGCTTGTGAGTAGTACTTTGAAATTAGAATGCTAAGCTAAGAATATTCTCATAGACATCAATATTAGCATACGTAAAGATATAATAGAGAAATTAGGCTGCAGAAAACAAAAGGATGTTTACAGCACTTCAACAAAGAAACTAGCTTTTACACGATCAACGGACATGAAAATGTGAAATCTGTGTTGATTTACAATCGCAAAAATAATACACATACAATGAATATAAACATACTTTGATCACAGAGCAGTTGCTTAAGACAGACAGAAACAATAAACATGCACTCATTCACTGAAGTCATCAGTTTTACAAACAATAAATGTTGCGAGCATCTGTTCAGATGAAATTTAAATCAGTCACATGGCTATAAGCTTAGCCAAGAAAAGAAATTATTATGACTCTCTCACCTCTCGCTATTTCCTGATCTTGTTTCTGATCACCTTGTCTGAAGTTATTTGTTTCCACATATAAGAGTTGCACTACCATTTATTTCTTAAAGGCTTCAAAAGACAGAGAAGGAAGGAGATAAAGACACTGAAGGAAGGAAAGAGAAATACTCTTCAGAAACAAATCCTTACACAGAACCAGCACATATCAACCATAGTCATGGCTTAAGCACTATTTAATGCTTGTTACCCCCACAACTCCCACTTCCTTAACAAGGTGAGGCAAGACACTAATTGATAATTGTTACTATGTAGGTCTCAAAGAACACTGTCATGGCTGCAGACAGATCTGCCACAGTCATCCTCGATCAAAGGAAAGCAAAACAGTATTTTCCTCTATTAATTTCTTCACTTTTTCACTGCAGCTGTTTTATAACTTATGAAACTACAATAACATTTGACTAAGCACAAAGAATTCTAAAGGAAGAGCAAGTAGCAGAAACTAGTTACCATTTATATGAATATGGAGGGAAATTTGAAACTTTTACATCCATAAAGCAAATCATAGAATTCAGAAAGTAACACCAAGAAAAATGCTCACAAAGTAAATTTGTAGAACACGTCTTCCCATAAACACAATTAAGTCCAGATCATCATCCCTCACTTGTACTTATGTTTGGATTAGTATTTAGACACTTGCTTGGAAAATAATGCAGAAATGCAGACTCATTCCGGGTCATCTCAGAGTGGCTTAAATACTGTTGCAAATACTTCCAAAACCCAGTAAAAGTGGCCATGGTCTCCTTAACCGTTAGCCTAAGGAACACCTTTCACCCATCCAAAGATACACAATCCAGGCATACAGCTTTCAAGTCACTGACTAGAATAATTCTGTAGTTCTCTTGCACTTGTGTCAAAACAACAAGAAGACCAATTACCGAACGATAAATCAGACAACTTTCAATTTAGAGTAACCAAATTTTAATCTAGATGTCCAACAAGCCTAGACTGTACTAATAACCATGTACATCAATCATCACATTACATGGAATCTGTAGTAAAAGGAAAGAGACGCCAGCCTTGTATATGTGGGACTGCAAAAACATCACCACTCCTACTACTGCAGGTTTATTGGGTAACAAACCTACTGGGGAGGAAGCAGCTTGCACAGAGATTTCACAACCTTGGTCAACTCCTCACCTCTGAAAAATCCTGAGGTACCCTCTGGGATACCAGTCAAGTAAACTCCCACTTCTGTGTCTTGTATTATTTGTAATATTAAAACATGATCAGAATTAGTAGAATCACAAAAGGCAACTTCACTTCAAAAACCTTCTGCAGCTTATTCTGGATTTTATGTATTTTATTGCAAGTGCATGACAAATATCCATTTTGGCCAGAACTTGCAGTTTATGCTCATCTTTTTAACATTTAAATGCATATCCAGGTCAATCTATTGGAATACTCAGGAGCAGATATAGTAGACACCTTCCACAAAAAACCTGCATGAAAGGATGCAGCAGATACAATCTTCTTACTTTAGTCTCCGTTTTGCTTAAAGTGCTGATGAACCCTGACTTCCCATGGCTGAGTCTCCACGAGGACTTCAGTACCCCTTCCTTCCTCTGAATCTTGCTCTGGTATCCAACTGAAAATTGAAGTCAGTATATTAAAAACATATATTTTGCAAAAGAAACACTTTAGAGTGCTTGTGCTATCTTGGCCCCTTGAAACATCAGAAGAAAGCAGAGAATAAAGCAGAAACCACTGTAAAGAAAATTAGTGATGTAGCAAACAGACCACAGGGTTCTTCCAATGAAACAGACTTTGTATTATTTTAAGTATCACACAAAATATGTGATAAGCATCCTGTGCATTCTAAAATAAACAGCGTGATAACACAAATGACAGAACAGCATGGCAAGGAACACATGAAAACA
This sequence comes from Falco cherrug, assembly GCF_023634085.1. Taxonomy (NCBI): domain Eukaryota; kingdom Metazoa; phylum Chordata; class Aves; order Falconiformes; family Falconidae; genus Falco; species Falco cherrug. Next base: position 70,703,516 of record NC_073698.1, on the reverse strand, counting down.
AGGTAGTGTAAATCTGCTTAGATCTGGTTTTCCAAACTTAACTGGTAAGCTGAAGGAGGAAAATTCAGATTGGGTTGAAGTGGGAGTCACTGCAAATGTCAGTGAGGACAGTGATAACTAAATACAAGAAGTTTCTGGTAAAAAAAGAAATAAAGCCTGAAATAATATTCAGCTTGTAAAATCTGCAGGTTTATTCTTGGCTGTTACAAAAAAGCATTTAATGAAAGGCAAAAAATTACAGTACAGCTACAATAAAAGCTACAATAAAAGCTACAGTGCAACACTTACAGAAGCTAAATTGCAAGTTCTTTCTCAGTGCAGCAGAAAAAGATACTTCAAATCTTAAGAGAATTCTTCTGAATTTAGATAAGTCAGTCTTGAAGATAGCAGTTACAGATTGCAATTCAGGTATTAGATTGAGGAGGTATCTTCTACCTCCATTAACTAAGCCTCTTTCAGAACTCAGAACAGTCGCAAAATCTTTAAATAACTGAACTACACAATGACACAGGTTGTCCAACAACCAAGCAGCTTCCATTTCAAACTTGTACCTACTTTAAAGTGTACTAAAGTTTACTCCTATGCTAAGACACTGTATTTCCTTGCACACAAAACAGTATCTAGGCAAAACCTGTAATGACTTTAGCATATTGTAAACTATATCTGCATTTAGTGTTTAACTTGGTTTTGGATACTCTTCAAGCCTCACTATTACACCAAATAACAAATTTGGCAGAGCACAATTCTTGAAATTTACGGAGTTAACAGGACCAGAAAAATATCACTTATCAGCCTTAGAATTTGGGGCAGTTAAATAGAGACATGCAAGAGCCAGGCCTCTTCCCACATGACTGCTGACAATTAGCTAGAAACTCAGTTTCATCAGGCTCCTTTAAGAACCTACTGGCAGAAAGACAGGCACATCATCTGGAGACACCTATATTGCTATTGCAGGGTCAAATAGGTACTTCAAGCACTAAGTACATAGCATTTTTTTCCTGTCCACAGAACTAATTTTTTGTCACTTTATGGATTAATACAGTTCATAAAGGAGAGGTACAAAAAGCTACTGTGACTTAAATCACGCAGAATGGAAGAAAAATTTTAGGTTCAGTTTCAGCTGTATATTCTTCATTTTGTAATCACATTTGCTAAAATAAAACGAGCCCTGCACTACCCATGCTTAGAAAGTTTTGATACCATCTTTACCACACCTTAACTCCTTTTTTAAATGCCAGAGTAACACAAGATGTTTCTGGACAAGGAACTCCCATCATGAGAGAAACTTTAACTACGTTTTTAAAACTGACTTCTTGCTATCATACTTGATAGCTCACTATATAAGAACTCCCAAAAGTGTTACCGATCATGAATTCAAGTCCTCCAAGAAAATCAATGACAGCACAACCTGAACGCAAGAGCCTGGTTCAAGAGTGAAAGTCGCTTTTTTTAACAGAATATCCTTTTCAACTAGAAGTTCTCTACACACACCTCTTCCAATGGCTCCACTGACAAAAATTAGCTTATCAGTATCTTCTCGCACAATTACTGATCTACGGATACTGTTTAAACCAAAGCTTTACCAAAACAAGTATTAAAATAGGGGGTGGGGTGGGGTCCACCTCATGTCACATTCTAAGCCTAATTCAATCCAAATATACATTTTCCCCATCTTTTTCATACTCTGCAACTCTGTTTTTCCTTCATGAAAAGGAGCGTACTAAATTCAGAGGCAAGACCTGTTCTGCTTGACCGACCCCAGCTTTACTGAATTAAAGTGGTCTTCAGAAAACGGAAAAGGACAGCAAGAATTCAGGCTGCTAACAGCAAACACACCACAAACACTTACCATCGATCTTTTGCATGCAAAAAACGTCATTTGCAAACTCCTACAGTGTCCTTCCCTCAGGCATTGTTTAGGGCTTTTGTTCTCCTGTTAGATGGAAAATAAAAGATCAAAAACTTAATGGATTTCTGCAGCTTGTCGGAGAGACATTAAAATACTTCAGACAAGGCCTGCTCGGGGTTTTGCTACGGTACGGTAACTCGCTCTTTCCTCTTAAATCGCTTAACCCGCTTAAAACAGGAATTGGCAGGCTCGAAAGGCGCGACAGAACACCCCCCCGCCGCGGGCGGGCTCACGCCAGAGGAAGGCCGCCTCCCCCCGGGCCCGGCAGCAGCTCCCCCCGCCAGAAGCCGGCCCCTACGCCTGGGAAGGCCGCGGGCGCGGCGGGGGCCGGCTCACACGGCGGCCGCCTGCGGCCTGGCCCCTCGGGGCGCCGTCCCTCAGGGCTCAACGGCAGCGACGGCGGGGCCGAGGGCGGCGGGGCTCGTCCCGGGAGGGCAGCAGCGCTCACCTGCAGGACGCAGGGGCTGTCCAGCAGGCACTGCCGCAGGTCCTCCCGCACCCCCCCGCAGGCCCGCCCGTCCTCCTCCTTCTCCTCGTAGTACTTGGGCATGGCGGCCGGGCCGGCTCTACGCCTCGCTGCGGCCCGCCCACACGCCGCAACAGGCAGCAGCCGCCATCTTGCGGCCCGGAGCCCCGGCAACGCTTCCGGCGGCTCCAGGAAGGGGCGGGGCGGGGCGGCTGCGCCGGGGACGTTGCCGGAAGGGCGGCGGGCGGCGGCGGGTGTGGCGGGGGTCGCGCCGCGAGCCGGGGCGGCAGGTGAGGCCCCGTCCTGTCTCCGCCCGCAGGGGGGCGAGCGGTGCGGGGCCCGGCGGCGCGAGCCTGGCTGCTGCGGGGAAGGGGAGGGGGGTGGGGCGGGGCTGGGCACCTCCCGCCCCGGTGCTGAGGTGCGGGGCCCGCCGGGCGAGCGGGCAGGCGGTGGCTGTTTGCGGGGCGGGGGTCGACTCGGGCGGCGCAGGGCCGGCGGGGGCGCTCAACAGCGACCCGGGGAGGCCGGTAACCCGGCCCTGGCTGCGCCCACCGGCCCTCAGCGCCTTGGTTCACCTCTGCGGGGGGGGGCCTGGGCCGGGGGGGCGCCGGCCTGGGGCCTCCCCCGCTGCCGCCCCGCACCCGCACTGCCTGGGCCGAGCCCGCAGACGCGCAAGTACACTCGGGCGTGTTTTCTGCGAGCCGGGGGGCGCCGGTGCGGCCTGCTTTTTTTGCTTTTATCCCGCGTTACGTGCGAAACCAAACGCATCTTCTGAAATTCCCGTTCCAGCAAAATGCTGCCGACCACTTCGCTTAATTCCCGGAGCCAGGGCAACGGTGTGCTGAGCCCCAGGGATGCTGCGAGGCACACGGCCGGGGCAAAACGCTACAAGTACCTGCGGAGGCTCCTCCACTTCCGACAGATGGACTTTGAGTTTGCCCTTTGGCAGATGCTATACCTCTTCGTATCGCCACAGAGGGTCTATAGGAACTTTCACTACAGGAAACAGACCAAGGACCAGTGGGCGAGAGATGATCCGGCTTTCCTGGTGCTCCTCAGTATCTGGCTCTGTGGTGAGTGCGGGGAAATAGGCATGGACACTCGTGGCCCTTCTGACAACACACACACAAAAAGGACCAGTCTATATGGATTGTCTTTTAATTGAAGTAGAAAATGACCTAACCATTTGGAAGCTAAGGTGGGCATTAGAAAACAGAGGAGGTATGAATAATACCATGCAGTCTTGAATTGTCTCTCTACTGCAACTAATTTTCTGTTACATTTCAAACTGTGTCATTCCCTGTAACTTTATGGACAGGAATAAAACCCCATGCTGCACAGCAACGCTTTAGTTAAAAAATACTGAACATTTTGTTTATCCGAATGTTACAGATAAAATACTGTTTTTATGATAAAAGCCCTAGTGAGTTTCTGTATATTGCAGAATTAAGCTATAAACAAAATGTCTCGTAATTTTTGGACTGAGCTGCAAATGCAGTAAGTATTATTGGGACGTTAAGAGCTCATGCTTTCTTTTCAACAGCTAACTTTAATAATCTTTTTTTCCTTTCAGTGTCTACTGTGGGATTTGGATTTGTGCTGGACATGGGTTTTTTTGAAACAATAAAGCTGCTACTTTGGGTTGTATTCATAGACTGCGTAGGCGTTGGCCTCCTGATTGCAACTCTAATGTGGTAAGTCATGATGTCTGAAACTGAGCTTAGCGTTGCTGTTTGGACACAGACAGTCCTCTGCTGTTTGCAAGAACTTGCTTCTCTGTTTGGGTCAAAATTAAAAAGTATGTATTGATTATAGGTTTTGTGCTGTTGTTTCAAAACGTTGCTGTAAAAATGAGCATGTCTTTTCCTGGAAAAGACGAATGTTAGAAAGCCTGTGTTATGATGTACATTTCAGATTGTTTTCTTTCTTGAGCTGGTTAATCTTCACCAATAATGCTAAAAAAAAAAGTGGTGATCAGAATTCTTCATTCCTTATTTTGATTGAACAGCTTAAGTAATGTAAACCTGAGGATAATTAGGTTTAAATAGAGCAGTATATAATTGACCCATGCTTCTTGCTGAAGTTTTTAGCTATTTGCACTACAAGCAATGTCTGCTCTATCCCATGCATGTTGGCTTTGTTGCTTTGGTGGTAGTTGCTGCGAGTTTCATCCTATAATATCCAGAGACTTACAGAAGCGTAGCGGCAATAGCGAGTCAGTTTATAACCCAGGCCTCTCAGCACCTTATAGGTGTGTCTGCACCAGCAAGTCAGCCATGAAACGACAGGTCAGTGCTTCTGCCCTGTAGCAAGGGGAAGGGCGCCAAGGAAAGAATTTTTATTTTACCAAGAACTTAAGGAAGCAAGGGCACCTAAAAGACACCTTAGTAATGGAGCTGACACCTTAAACTGATGCCAATCAGAAAAGGGATGGATTCCTTACAGTAACCTCAGGAACTCCCGATTGTAGTTGCAAAATTCAGGATGAGGCACATACAAGAACTGTAGCTGGTAAGTGAAAGGTCCATCTGACCGACTCTCCTGTCTGGGACAGCAACCCATAAATTGCTTGGGGGATGAGCATAGAGTAATGCTTTCCGCCCATCCTGCAGCAGTTTGTCACTGGATGCAGTCTCCTGAACCAGAAAGACTATTCATCTGCTGGTTTTCCTGTCCTTTAGGCCTCAATACCAGTCACCTGGCTCCAGTCTGGTTCAAGTCCCCTCTTCTAGTGCAGGCTCACCCCTTTTTTTTTTTTTTCTCTTTTTTTTTTCCTCTTTTTTTTTTTCCTCTTTTTTTTTTTTTTTCTCTCAAAACCCCCTTATTCCTAACGAGCCTAAACCCCTTCTTGCCTTGCTTTACCTTGCAACCCAGGCTCTGCCTCTGACCTGCCCTTGGCACAAAGAGTGTGTCGAAGGAAGCCACCTTGAAAGCTCAGGCCTCTTAGCTTCTTATTTCTGAGCATGTATTGACTTCTTGTTCCTCTTCTAAATGGGATAAATTTTCTGATGTCAGCAGAACTTCAGCTGAAGAAAACACAGTCGTGAGGTTTGTTCTCTAGTCTGTAACACCAGGCATTGCACATCCTGTTAGCACTTCTCTTCAGTAAGAATGGGCTCACCTTAAGGGTGCTAACCTGCCCTTCCTGTCCGTGCAGCGCCCCGTTTCTGCAGAGGTGACATAAACCATCAGCGAGCTGTGCTGATGAGGCCCAAGCACTTTCCTGAAGTCATGTCTGTTTGTACACAAACAGAAGTGGCACACTGCCTGAGAACTTGTAAATGCATTGGTAATTCTAGCACTGATCTATTTTGTTTCTTTCAGCTGCCTCTTGAACGCGAGGGATGTGATTACAGTTTTAACACAAATATCGTAATGGTAGCCTGGTCTGCATAATTCTCGCGTATTTCCCTTCCAGATAGCAGAAACTTTGTCAGGGTAGAGGGTTAGGATCACATACGGCTTACTATCTCAGATCAGTGTTTTGTCAGTCAGCTTTATAGATGCACATTAACAACGTTCTCATCTTTCCATGTAGGTTCATTTCTAATAAATACTTGGTGAAGCAGCAGAACAGAGACTATGATGTGGAGTGGGGATATGCCTTTGATGTTCACCTGAATGCTTTCTATCCACTTCTTGTCATTCTGCATTTTATCCAGCTGTTTTTCATCAACTGTAAGTAGAATATTTTGTTTTCTCTGCTTCAAAATCGTGCTCTATCAAACCCGCTGAGACCAGCTGTCTCTTTCAGATGTCATCATATCTGATTCTGTGATTGGGTATTTTGTTGGGAATACATTATGGCTGATTGCAATCGGCTATTATATCTATGTGACATTCCTAGGATACAGTGGTGAGTAACGGCAACTTCTTTTCTATTTGTTTGACTAAAACCAAGAGCATGATTTTAGTCTATTAATTTTATTTTAGTCTGTTTAAAGCAGAGGCTCAGCTGGGTGTTCAAGTAATTCTTTCCTTGTGGTGAAAGAAGTGTGATAGAAATCTACCCATCTATTATTTGTTATCAGCTGGGTGGACATTATAACCAAAGAATTTCTATTCTTCACCATACCAACTTCCCTGTTTGTATTAGAACCCGTAGCGCCACAACTTGTTTTTCTTGTTCCTCTGTTAATCCACTTCAAAATGTTTGTATTGGATAAAAATTCTGTAGTGAGTTAAGACTAACAGTTTTAGGTAAAAGAGTTTCCCAGGGTATTACCTATACTAATTAACTCGGGTACTCTTCAAGTCTGTGATAGTGGTAGGACAAGTGGAGCAGAGATGACAGACCTGCCCTCCTAAGGAGGCTGGCAGAGCAGTACTGTGTTTCCTTGCCATCTTCCCCCAAGGCCGTTCCATCTGAAAGCTCATTTTTTTGAAAGAACACTACTTTTACGCTTGCTTCATTGTTGCTTCTGTTTCAGCATTGCCCTTTTTGAAGAACACAGCTATTCTTCTGTATCCGTTTGCACTTCTCATCATGCTCTATTTGATCTCATTAGCATGTGGATGGAACTTCACCAAGATGCTTTGTTCCTTTTATAAGTACAGAGTGAAATAAAAACCGGGACTTCATGTATCTAATGTTTATTTTGTTTTTATCTCAGCTGTCTTGACAGTAAAGGAAAAGTTAAGAACATTTTGTAAATGATTGTAAATTTCTCTTTATTGTAGATAATTGTGTAAAAAAGTTTGAAGTGTCCTTTTTTATTAAAATATTTACAACAGTAAACATGTTAGCAATTCTGTTCAAATACTTTTGCAGTACATTCCTAGAAACAATTTACTTGTACATCTCTGTAGCTTAAATTTAACTGCAACAAGTCTATTTAGCATAACTCTTACTGCAGATATTTTGCACATACTGGCATAAGCTCTACATTATCAGGGTTTTAAGTGACACCAAAAAGCAGTTTTACTTCAGAACAATATTGGAATACCTTGCCTTGGGACTGTGTGAAGGTACAGATCTTAGAGTGTTGCAACGGTAAAGCAACATTACCTGTCTCGAGATACAGAACTGTCCCCTCCTTTCATGAAAGAACTTGGAGAACAGATTTATTTTAATGACTACTTCAAATATACATGGACAACTGGCACACAGAAGAAACAGTGATGAAAGGCACAATTAACATGACCCATATCAGGTTTCCAAATATAGCAGCAAGTTTTTAAACCCAATCTCTAGAAGTCCAGTGAGTGTTACTACATCCACCATTACGAGTGGCGGGTCAATGAACATGGAAGGGGAGTACAAGTTTAGTTGGGCTACAAGGGTGGGCCTGTGGCAATGCCTGCAGCTGTAAAGTCCACAAGGCAGGAGGATAAACTGACCATCACAAACAGTATCTTCTGGAAAATGAAGATGACAACTTTCCAAAGCAGTGTTCAGTATGAAACATGAGCACTAGGATTCAGTTTCCCAAACAACACGAGAGTAAACTGGTTACAGTAAGACTTAATTTCAATACTAGAATTTGATCTCTAAGGAAAAACTATATTTATCTTAAAATACCAAATATGCTGGCAGTGCATCTTACAGTACTGTGTGTTTCAGCCACTGTTAAGGCTCGAAGAGAATTGTCTCCTCCTCTCAGCAGATGCTGAGCAATGTTCCCCTTTTAACAAGGAAAGCACTGAACTGCTGATCCGTGGAAGGTGAAGGATTCCAGCCAGGACCTGCTCCCACGCTGGCTAACAGCACGAGCTCCTGTCCTGCAGGCAGCTGTGGCCTAACTACACCTTTTCCCGAACAGGAATCCTAGCACCAGTGATCACCCACTTCAGTTCAACAGTAAAAATAACTTCCTATTTAGTGCCCAGTGGCAGGACACCACTGAAATCAATGAAGGACTCGGGGCCTGCACACCTTCCCTTTAGAGATACCAAAGTTTGTCCCTTTGAAAGAAGGCTTCGTCATTCTCAAAATGAAGCTGCTTCAAGTTCTAGCAGCATACTGTTTACAGCAGAAATCAGCAAAAACATTAAGGGACCACTAAGGTCAGGGAAGTGACACTCTCAAAGACTAGTTCATCAGGTCTGTGTGTTTCTTATGTCAGCAATCAATGCTAGCCTGAAAACCAGTTGTTTAATAGCCTTTCAGCATTATGCTGGTGATTGTAAAGATGAATTAAAAACACAGGGGTTTTTTCCCCTTTCTACTACAGTTACTTGCTTTAGCTTTTTCAGAATAAATCCTTCCTAGTAAGAACAAATACTGAACCTAGGGTTAATTTCAGGGGAGCAAAGTTTCAAGTGATTCAATTCTTCTTTTCCCCCTCAAGACTAAAATAATTCCAAATTGGAAGCAAATTACAAATTACTACAATACTTCATCTGCAGAAATGTTTCCAACAAAAAAACCAAAGATTACTGAAATTATAATATACTTTGGAAAAAATGAAGAAGAGATGTTACACAGTTGTTTGATTTTGCCAAAGACTAACCCCACTCCAGCCCATTCAAGGAATCGTGTATCACATGGGCAAAGTATAAACTGCTTTGCTCTAAACTGACTCAAGGTATTTAGAAACTGCTTTTGGAACAGCCAGACAAGCGGTGATACAGCAGGAGAGTCCAGTCTTTTATTGGTCCATGAATAATTTATTTATCCATTTGAATTTTTCTAAGCCATGTTTCAGCTAAGAAAAAACAAATGTATCTATAGGAGAATTTCCTATCAATGCAAATACATGGTTGAGATGTCCGCAAAAGCGCAAAGCCTTATACAGTGCTTTAGAAAAACTCTTATTAATTAAAAAAAAAAAAAAAAAAAAGTGCTTATTTGGGATATTTGCGATCACATCCTGTTCACATTATTTACAACGTTTTCAGTAGGACTACCCACTGAACGAGCAAAGCGAGATTATACTCACAGTCTTGTATTTCCTTGGTCCAGAGCAATTCTGATCAACTCAGAAAAGCCAGCACTCATACCAGCTGGTCTGGCATCCAGTATAAGAATAATTTGCCCAGATAATGAAGGTTTCTGCTAACGCCTTTGGTTTCACAAAAGTTCGCTTTTCTGAAGCTTTAACAGCATCAGAAGGAGCCTAACAGGATAATGCAGTATATTTTGATACATTTTCCATTATTTGATTACTGTAAGACTCAGTGGCCTAGAGGTGATTTTTAAGGTCACAACAAAAAGAACTTGAAATTAAATGCATGTAGGAAAAAATCTTCCAAAAAATCAGGTAACAGGTTTAAGATGCTGAGAAACTCCTGTGGTAATACCATAACTTAGGACTGAGATGTGTAAGAGACACCAGCCCCTCTGGAGTGTACAAAGTCATAAAGAGTGCCCAAGCCAATGGCTGTTGAGCCAAACAGCTGAAGCGTTGTTTCACCATAATTCCAGGAAGGAGACTTCCAACACTTCAGCCTGACTTGGGGATTGGAATTTGAAAGGTAGAAAGCCTAAATAGTTGTCTGCAGAAATAGTTAGATAGGAAATATTTTCCCTGCTTTTTCTATTTCTCAGCAAAATTTCCAAGCAAATCTGCAGAACTATCCGATTACACCAGGTCTGAAGGTAACTGAATTTACAAAACATAATTTGTCTTAATGTGGCACATTTATTTAGAGAGCATATAAGCTCAGGAACATTTAGAGTGTTAAAGCAGCCCAGAGTATTTCCAACTCCTGCTAATACAATGTAATAAAAATGCAACAATCTTCAAAAAAACCCCCACATATTTTACTAAGCACTACTTAATTTGTTGTCTTGATAAGTATCATCTCAACATTTTTGAAAATGAAAATATACTGTTAACCAGAGTCCTGCAGTCAATGTGGTAAGGGTTCTATATATTTAAATATATTAGCAATGATTCATCTTAACCACTGTGAAACATCAGGAACAGTGGTGCTTTGAGAATAAGCACACAGCTTACTTACATAAGTGGTACCAGTAAACTTTTGAACTCATGGAAAAAGATGCAAGTCACCGTCAGCAAAACTACTTATATTAACAAACTGCAATATCTAACATATTTCTGCAATCTAAATTGTTATAAATAGCTATAGCTTAAATTACTTGCATCATTCATTCACAGGCACAGCTGAGAAGAAAACCTAAATATTTTCTTAGACCTTTACTAGCTAATGTGTAATAAAAAGCCATTGCATGGCAATAATTTGATGGCATGGCATTAAACATCTAACGAATGGGGCTGTGGCACCACAATAGGCGAGATTCACACAGGATTCTGAGCCTATTCACCCATGTTTCTAAATCCAAGAATAAACTCCATTTATGTGGCCAGTGGCTTAGCTTATGCCCACAGTCTGTACGGGCAAGACGAGCTTTCCAAGTAACGTTTTATTTACACCATCTGATGCAACCAGAAAAAAGTAAACAAGGCCTGCCTTGTAGCTTTCTGCTTTTCTTCAAATAATGCCAGTCAATCTAAACAGAAGGTCTCACCTCTGTGTACAAATCTTGGCTTCCCTGTGTCCATAGACAGCACAGCTAAACCAAAATGACTCTGGTCTGTAGAAGTAGTTAAGCTCTTAAACTTGAAAATTGCTGAACTGTCAAAGCTACGACACAATTTTCCCACAAGGCAGAAGAAAAGACTCTGTATCCCAGTGGTGATGGCTTGCAGTGCTGGACAGTCAGGTTTAGGCTCCTGATCCTTATAAATATGTCACAAAAAAGAGGCCAAATCTATTAGTCGAACTTTCATCCTGGAGATACAAATTCAAGATTTAGATCAGGGACCCCGCAACAGGTTTTGTGTATCTGTGCCCTGACCATGGATCGCAAAGGTCTTTTCCAGCCTAAACGATTCTATGATTCTGTGTTGGGGATAACGGAGGTTTTTTTCTTTCCTCCCAGGGAAAACTGGGCCAGCTTTTGAGATGTCAGTTCCAGGAGGCTAGTTCACAGCGCAGCTGAGAATCCCCAAGCCAGGGAAGATGCCTCCCTTCCAATGTCAATCAGGCACTTTGTTCCTATTAAAGAGAGGAATTTCTGCCTCTCTTCTTCCTGACCATTTCTAACTAGATGACTTAAATCTTCCCATGCCTGTGTCTTTACACCTAAGCAGCTAAGCAGCATCAGAGCAGCCGCAGCATTAGTACTGCCTGCAACAATTCTGCTCTGGATTTAATCCAAACCACTTTCTGTTCCTGACACAGTTTCTGATTCATTTAAGATCAGCGTTGTTTTCCTTGAAATGAAAAGGCAGGGTAGTAACTTGAGGCCAAACTCAGTTCCTACTAAAAGTTAGTGCAAGTTACTACACCGATCACTAAAGGAGTCAAACTGAAACCTTGCTTCTTGAACAATGGAAGAAAACAAAAATAAACCGTGACTACTGACTGTAATGTATCTAAAATAAATGCTGTGGTAACTGATCTTTTTAAAAGAAGGCTTCTGTAGATCAAATGTATTAACTACTCTTAACACTTCTGATAAAAGGTAACTACTCTGTCACTCCAAAGCAAAGCTGGAGAATGATTTTTTTTCAGTACAGAAAATGAATCTGTCCAGGCTAGGAAATGTCTACAAAGATTTTTAGAAAGAACTGTTTGCAATTGAAAAAATTCTTCTAAAATGCAATGGATTCAATCTAAAATCACTGCAGATTTAGTACATAATATGAAACAAGACATTTCAGCATGCTTTTTATGTGGCTACAAACTGTACATAGTGGAATTTCATAGCCCCAAAGAATAATGCTCTTCAGAACTCTGTTAATGCCTCTGAACATCATTCAGATTCTGTGTACAAAACTACATAATTTAGAAACTTAATCTAGTTTTTTTAAACATGGCAGTATATTTGAAGTATGGTATTAATTTATGTTTGCATCTCCAAAGAAAAATGTAGAAAGATAACTTAAACTAGAGAATTCATAAAAAAAACTATATCAATTTAAAATTTTACTGCATAAAAATATGTACTTTTCAAATTATTTTAATAAATTAAATATCCCTAACATTTTTAATATATATCCCTGACAGTCTAAAAAAGAGGGTTCTTGTTATAGAAAATAAATGGAACTCCGAAAGTACCCCCTTCATAAAACATATTTAGCAATAATTATATTTTTTCTCTTCTTCAAGGAATGTAACAATATGTACAACTTCTCTATATTACTATACTATCAAAATAGTACAGGTTAAGTGTAGCAGGGTTCTGTAACCATAAGATGGTAAAGTCACATTAAAGTGGAGGACAACTTAGGCCTCAGACGAACGTTATCAGTGTAGAGCATCAGTTTCTGGATGGATCAGATAAGAAGGGGTAAGTACAATCTTCTCATCTACAGTAGATTTCACAAGAGGTAGAGTTCAAGTGAAAATGAAAGAAATTTGGAATAAGGTGCATGCTCAGTATTTTCAATTTGTGACTTCCTAAGGATGTCTGATTTTATAGGAAAAGTTTTCAAGGATTCTTCCTTTTTCCTCTAAAGCAGATTTCCATGATCAGTTTGTAATCTTTTTAATATGAATCTGAAATAAGAGAATCAGAAAAAAAGAAGTCATGTTTTAGGGTAGTACATTTCTCAGTAATAAGAGGTAACTGTTTTCAGCATTAGCCAAACTTTAAGTTTTCAGAATTAGCTTCAAAACACTGACAGGATGAGGAAATCTCACATTTGCCAGTTTTATGTTTAAAAGGTTACACCACGTCTCACCTCATTCAGAATTGCCCAGACTGCTGAATTTTGTATCACTGAAAGCCGAAATGATGAAATAGGATTTAGGCTAGGGTCAACTGTTCCTTCAGCTACACCATTTTCAAATTTCCCTGCAAAGAAGCAAAAGTATATCCTCAATTAACTCCTGTGCAACAAAGTACAGTACAAAATCTGTGTCCAGAAAAACGTCTCTGTAATACCACAATTCACAGGTGAAACCTATTGCTGGCGGCTGTAGGGCTGACTGGTATCATTCCCTAAACAAAAGACAGCCAGCGATTTTTGCTGTCAGACTCAGCTTTGCAGCAGCAAACCAGACAGCGCGTGTCATCAGAGCACACCAATCTGAACAGGATTACACTTCAGAACAAAAACTTTGGAACTGTCTAAGGGTATAAGCACCTCAAACTCTGGGAAGATTTTGGCACAGATTTTCATTTAATATCATTGAACAAAACATGGCTTGTGTGTTTTCAGGGAGGACTGAGGACAAGGGATATCATTCCTGCTTAATACATTCCTATTTAAAGGATCTTCAATTATATTAGGATGAGTAAGAATTCAATTTAAAAGCCCAGTGAGACTTTACACTTAAAACATACACACAGCAACTGCAGTTCATTAAGATGAAAAAAACTTGCTTTCACTGTAACAGGGATGCCCAACCTAAATCCAGCAACCCACGAGTAAATTTCTCTTCCTTGACAACAGGTATCCTTGGAACCTTCCCCAACTGCTGCTTGGCTATGGAAATGCCAATCTCATCCCGTGACAGGACAGCTGATTGTCTGTAGCATGGGTTCAAATGCAAGCCAAGCACACAGCTCACGCAGAGGCACTTGCGCAGTCACAGGACAGAAGAGGTGATCTTATACAACCTGGAAATGCCTCTACAATAATCTAGGTGATCGATCCTGGCAGAGACGTTGGATATAGCTGCACTACAACCAAGAGTCACACTAGATCTTTGTTTAGTACATCAGACTCAGAAAAGAAATACTGGGAACAATATTAAGTGAAGCCTGCAAGGTCACATACCCAAAAATGAATGATCAAAACTCAGATTTAAGTTTGTTTTGATTTTAATGAAAATTTCTTAACTGTTGCAGTAGTAACAATACACATTTCTTTCCACTGTGACATACCTATCCTGAAGTAACCATCCTCTAAGCGTTTGTCTTTGGTTTCTTTGCTTAATACCAGTTCTTCATTCTAGAACAACAAAGCATAAATGAGATCATTTATTTTGACATATGACTTTGCCAGAGAAAGACAAATGCGTGTGCAGTCATTATATATTCAGCATCCATCTTTCCTAAATAATTATGAACTAGAGTTCACATAAATAACTGGAGTAGTTATTTATAGCCTTAGACAAGCCAGTATAAAAAAAAAAAAGAAAAAGCAGCAGTGTTCCAGAACTGAACAATGTTTGGCTTCAAAGTAGAAAAAAGGAGTACCTTAAGTGCCCTATGTAACTTGCATAGTAACTGCCACGTGAACAGAATACAGAGCAGATACTGGCACACACACTGGAAGAAAAGCTAAGTCAGGATCTTGCCTTCTTTTCCTATAGTTGGACCAGAGATTTCTCTAAGGACAAACAAAAGAGCTACTTTTTGCTGTAAGAATTTGGGTGAGATGAAGAGACCAGAGCTTCAAAAACAGCTGGAAAATTACACCCAGAATCACACGATCCAATACTAAAAGACCCAATGTAAGAATTTCCTAGGAATCTTTCAAAAATGCTTGACAAAACAGGAGATTAAATATATCAGGGGTTTTGTTGGGTTTTTTTTTTCTTTTAATTTCTACTGTTAAGAGAAGCTGCTGAAAAAACAGGATTTTGGGGGGTTTTGCAGTGGGTTTTTTGATGTTTTGGGGTTTTTCTTTGATTTTTTCATTTTGGTTTGGGAGGGGTTGTTTGGTTTTGGCATTTTGGTTTTTGGTTGGTTGGGTTTTTCTGAAGGTGTTGCTTGAGTCCCAGACAAATCCAGTCTGGGCATTTTAAGGGTTGTTTTTGTTTTTTCTGAGTTCTGCTTAGGGAGGATCAGGGTCAAAGTACCTGAAAAGGCTTCCAGCTCTACTGAAGTCCATAGTGGAGAAATGCTTCCCTCAGGAGAGTACCTATCCCTTCTGCAGCTGCTGTCCTCATATTAGTGACACTTCCTGCTGACACCAACAGCTTAGGGATGGGCCAGATAGAGAATTTCCTGTTTACCTATCCACAAACTGTGTCAATAGCAATAGAAGCTCAGCAGCATTACTTCCTTAAGGGATGTTCCAGTTTGAGGGACATTAGACTAGGGAAAATGCGGGCCCTCTCTGGAAGGAAATAGGAGACCTGGTTACCCAGGACATGGAGAAGACCGAGGTACTCAATGACTTTCACTGCCTCAGTCTTCCCCAGAAAGTGCCCCAGCTACACTGCCCAAAATCACAGAAGGCAAAAAGCAGGAACTGGGAGAATGAAGAACTGCCCACTGTAGGAGAAAATCAGGTTTGAAACCATCCAAGGAACCTGAAAAAGTCTATAGGACCTGATGAGATGCATCCACGGGTCTGGAGGGAACTGGTGGATGAAGTGGCTAAGCCACTATCCACCATATTTGAGAAGCTGTGGCAGTCCAGTGAAGTTCCCACTGACTGGAAAAGGGGAAACATAACCCCCTTTTTAAAAAGGGAAATAAGGAGGACCCAGGCAACTGGCCAGTCAGTCTCACCTTAGTGCCTGGCCAAGATCATGGAGCAGATCCTCCTGGAAACTATGCTAAGGCACATGGAAAATAAGGAGGTGACAGCCAGTATGGCTTCACTAAGGGCAAGTCGTGTCTGACAAACTTGGTATCCTTCTATGATGGGATTACAGCACTGATGGACCAGGGAAGAGCAAATGATGTCATCTACCTGGACTTGTGCAAAGCTTTTGACTCTATCCTGCATGGCATCCTTGGCTCTAAACTGGAGAGGCATGGATTCAACAGGTACGCCACTCACTGGATAAGGAATTGGCTGGATGGTCACATTCAAAGAGTTGCAGACAACAGCTCAATGTCCAAGTGGAGACCAGTGACAAGTGGCATTCCTCAGGGGTCGGTATTGGGACTGGCACTGTTTCAACGTCTTTGTTGGTGACACGGGACACATTGAGTGCACCCTCATCAAGTTTGCTGATGACACCAAGCAGCGTGGTGCCGTCAACACACTGGAGGGAAGGGATGCCATCCAGAGGGACCTTGACAGGCCTGAGAAGTGGGCCTGTGCAAACCTCATGAAGCTCAACAAGGCCAAGGGCAAGGTCCTGCACCATGGGTCAGGGCAATCCCAAGCACAAACACAGGCTGGGCAGAGAATGGATCGAGGCCAGCCCTGAGAAGAAGGACTTCAGGGTGTGTGTTGATGAGAAGCTCAACATGGCCCAGCAATGTACGTCGGCAGCCCAGCAAGCCAACCGCACCCTGAGCTGCATCAAAAGAAACAAAGCCAGCAAGCTGAAGGAGGCGATTCTCGCCCTCTGCTCTCGTGAGACCCCACCTGCAGTACTGCATTCAGCTGTGGAGTCCCCAACATAAGAAGGACATGGACCTGTTGGAGTGGGTCCAGAGGAGAGCCATGAAGATGATCAGAGGGCTGAAGCACCTCTCCTATGAAGAAGACAGGCTGAGAGAGTTGGGGTTATTCAGCCTCGAGAAGAGAAGGCTTCGGGGAGACCTTATAGCAGCCTTCCAGTACCTAAAGGAGGCCTACAGGAAAGCTGGAGAGAAAGCCTTTCTACAAGGGCATGTAGTGCTAGGACGAGGGGGAATGGCTTTAAACTGAAAGAGGGAAGATTTAGATTAGATGATATAAGAAAGAAATTCTTCACTCTGAGGGTGGTGAGGCACTGGAACAGGCTGCCCAGAGGAGCTGTGATGCCCCATCCCTGGAAGTGTTCAAGGCCAGGCTGGATGGGGCTCTGGGCAACCTGGTCTAGTGGAAGGTGCCCCTGCCCATGGCACAGTGGTTGGAACTAGAAGATCTTTAAGGTCCCTTCCAACCCAAACTGGTTTATGTTTCTATGATTTTTTTTGTTTTAAATAGTAGCGGTGAATGGGAAGAAAATGAGCTTGTTCACTTCCAAATTACCAACAGCACTTGCAGCAGACTGCACTCTGAGTAAACGTCTGAATAGTTACAATAGTTCTCTGTGACTAGATCCAATTTAAAAAGTATGAAAGCATCAGAGCATCAAGATTCTATGCTTAAAAAAAGAAGCATGCATGTCTACCTCACCCTGTTAAAAAAGTCAATAAAATTAGGAGGGTTTGCTTCCATCCTGTAATAGCAAAGACACAATAAAGTCATACCTGAAAAGGCAAAACTTCCACAGTTGTGTTTAGAAGTATGTCTCCTGGATGCTCTGGATTGCCACTGTGAAACAAGTACCTATAAATGAAAAGGGAGAAATAAAATACACTGCATACCTCAGTCAGAATTAGCTAAATTACTGTTTTACATGTTAATAATGACATTACAGATGTTACAATGATAAAGGTAACGTTTATACTGGACCTACATCAGCTGGCAATAAGAAATGACAGAGGGTTTCACATACTACGGTAATGGAAAGGGCTAAAATTGTTCATTTTTGAAAGTGTAGTTGGGCAGGATTTTACTTAGGTAGTTTCCATAATCTGATCTTGACAGATCGCATTCTACAAAGTGACCCAACACTGTAGTCATTATTGCCTGGCATGCACTGGTATCACCTCCAGAAGCAGTAGCCCTGCCTTCCTTCAGCCTCTCCCCATTGTTGCCCACCATGTCACCTCCTCCTTGTGCCCACAGGATGAACTCTGCACATCCATTCTGAACAAGCTCTGGGAATCTATCCAAGTCAATATTTTGCCAGGCCAGTTTTCCCCAAGACCAGTTCTCCACCCTGGTTCATTGCAGTCTCATTAATGACTGTGCCAGGAATTCCCAACCCATATCCACACCCTTAATGTTACCTGAATTCAAACTTCTACTCCAAAGACAGATTTTTTTGGTTTTAAACAAAAGCATGTTTTTGATGTGCATACACACACAGAAAAGGACTTCTTTTTTATACCTGTACAAAGTCCCCATTACTCTCATTCAGTTGTGCATTTAATTAAATGTCTCTTTTTTTTTTTTCAAAGGAGACTGAGTAATTATGTCTAGAATTGTATCAAAACCATCCCTATACATACCAAGCAGTGAAACGCAATTCTAGCTGCCCACTCTCAAACATCTTTTGCAGTATCACACATGTGTAGATGTTACAAAAGACAGTTTAATTTCCCTTTATATATAGACAGACTTCATATTCTTTTGAATACATATTACGTAAACAAGTAACAATATTTTTTTACCACTAGGTGGTATCAATGCTTGAAAAATTGTTCATTACCATTTTTTCTAGTGGACTACGGTTTATTCAGATTGCTGTCAAAAACTACCTAGATATTACACCTACTCAGATGCCACTTTTAACAAGCCTATTTTATTTTTAATACATTTAAATGAATATGTAAAAATCTCTCAACACATTTCAAACCTTTCTTCAATTGGAACTTAGAGAAATTAACAGTAAGCACCATCTTCAACATTAAATATATCACCAGCCAGGGACAAAATTAGTTCAGAAATTATCACTTGATTAAAATTACAAACATTAGCTCAATTTGCAATTTATTAAGACATAATTGGAGATGTAAATTCCAGTTTGTCTTTAACTAATATGTCTGCAGCCAGGTAAACATTTTCATTAACCCATACTCCATAGCTACAAGACAAGTAGAAGAAAACAGAGCTCTCTGACCCTGACTTAGAAACGTCAATGATCCCAAAATGAGATAAGTAATTTAAAAAAATACACACACACACGCCATTTCTTTTATCAAGGCTCAGAAAAGGAATAAAACCACACAGAGTGTGATGTAAAAAAAGCCACATTGACTTCCATTGCACTGGTTTCAGCAGAACATGGATTGAACTGCAAAACAAAACTGGATTCAGTAAGCTTCAACACTGTCTGTGCTTCAAGAAACACTATTTCCCCACTGCAGTTTAACGTAAAGGTTAGTCAATTCTAAAGTATCCAAACTACGTAAAACATCCACAGTTCTTCCAAGAAAAATCTTGTGACTTTTTCTATAACATTAGTGACATCCAAGACCCCCCAAAGACTTAATTATACTTTCTAGGAAGATGCCTTTATTGTACATTTCAATAATAAGCAAAACAAAAGTCTTGGCAAAGCTGGTCAGAAGACCAAAGGTATATTCCGATGTCTTCTGACCTAGCAGATCTAACTTGCTATCCTTCAGTCTGTTGCATATCCTAACTGCTACTGCAATTTCCTCTTGAAAACACTGAAATTTCTAAGGTGCCTTATTTTAACATGCAAGTGATCAGACACCCACATCTAAGGTGCTGCCATCAAATGCTCCAATCAAACCACAGACATGATGCTTTTCTTTAGTGTTTTCTGGTTCACAAATCTGATTTCTGAGAAGACACACCTAAAAAGCCACAAAGAAACTCCTTGTGATCTGTGATCTCAATGAGTGATAATGGGTTTGGGATGCCTGGGTGGGGATTTTTTTGGGGAGGTGGGTAGGGAAGAAGTGGTAGTATGGGTTATTCTTTATTTGTGGGTTGGGTTGTGGGTTTTTTGGAGGTGGTAGTCTTGTGCTATTTATTTATTTGGGTTTTTTTTTTTTTTAAAAAAAACAACCTTGCAGCCATATAACCATAGCCAACCATTTCTCCTCCTGTGCTATCAACTTCTGAAACTGAAGTGCAGTTTCCTCCCCACAACAGTCATCACTCCATTAGGGCAATGCACTCAAAAGTTGGCAGAATGCCAAAACAATTTATGGAAGTAATTAATAAAATCTGATTTCCAGATTTCCGTATAATCAAACCCACATTTTTAGTATGCTTTCTGTAACTGTATGTCTACTCATATGCACAAGCATATTAACACATGCGTATGTCACATCTTATTTCACATTACATTTAGAAAGGAAGGGTTATTTTTATATCTGAGCCTTGCTTGAACACTTGACAGATAACACCTACTTAGACGTAAAAAGTTACACAGATTAAAAACATAAGTATGAATACATACACACAGTCGATTCACATCTGATGAATGTTTGCTTAGAAATAAAATTCAGAAATTAGAAAATCTAATTTGACATACAGTTTTATTTACAAACACATACTCTAGAGCTCCTAAAGTGTCATTAGCTATTCTTCTGTAAAACTTGTTTTCCTGACACACTGATACATCAGAGGCTTTCAAGGACGACAGGTATTTCTTGATACAGATTCTGAAAGAGTCGGAAATATCTGTGCTTTCATCTGCTATATTATTCTGACATCTGTGCTGGGATTTACATGACAGTCCATTTAAACAATAAAACCATTCTTTTTTCTTTCTGGTAAATCGACATTTTTCTTAGGATGGAATCACTAAGATATTCTTGTCTGCCTGCTGCTTAAACATAACACCTTCTGAACTATTCTTTCAAATTAAAATTCTGAAAGCCATAGACCTCTAAATACAGTAATGCCAAACAAACACAAATTCACCTAAAGTTAAGAAAAACATACTACTATTACCTTATGGAATATTACCTCACAGCTTTTTATATTACAAAACACAAACATGAACACATTTGGACATTCTTGATGGAAGTTATCAGAGAGAAGTAAATAACATGACTGGTAAATGAAATACGAATGTATCTGCATTTTACAGAACCTTTTCCTCTGGCAGTGTCTTTTTAAAGAGTCAAAGATAATAAACTAGCTACTGTAGGTATTCAAGAACAGAGACAACCTCCTCGCTGCCAGAAGTTACTAAATGTATGAACTTACACATCCTCCTCATGATGTCAATGTAGTATGAGAGTAACAGAGGACGCTAGACACTAGAACCTCATGTGGCATAAAAAACTACACAAAATTTCAAGAGCACTGAAGGTTTTAAAAAAGCCCCAAAACCAAAATGGAACAAAGTCAAAGCTGCAAAGAAAATTTCAGTTTTCATATTCAGTGACTTGTGTATTTACCAAAGTGGAGTGTTTGACTTCTTGCCATGGAGCTACATACACCTATAAACTCAAGCCAACTGGGGGGGGGGGGGGGGGAACCCCAATAAGCTGAAACAAATATTCATACACATCCTAACACACAAAGGGAGGGGAGGGCAGAAGCATGATTATCATTAACACACTGACAAAAGACATCATTAGTTTGTCAATGCAGTTAACTGTTACAGTACTTTAAAAGCCTACACTGAGATTCAGAACTCCACCAGTAGTGAGCACCTGGAAAGATTCTCACCTTTTGCAACATCCCCGAAAAGATGCAGATAAATTAATATAAAAATTACTAATCTGCACTGTTAGCTTTAATATTCTTCTTTGAAGATGGCTTTTTCATCACCTGTACTTTAAAACAAACAAACAAACACCAAATACAAACAACTCTTCACCCTCCTTTTTTTCTTATGAAGGGAAGGTCTCTTTCCCTCACATCAAAGCAGATTTAAGCCCAGGAAAATGTTACTCTACCTATTACCGAATTTTTTTTCTTTTAGGCATTAAAAAAATCTGTCTTACCATCTTTTATATTTTATTTAAATAAACAGAAGTGCCAATGATTTTTTTTAATATACATAAAGTGTGATTCCATCATTTTCTATTTTGTTGAGCAATTAAAAATTAGAACACACCACACAATAACTTTATCAGTAAATTATGGCAGCTTTAGAAAAAAGAAATAATACACAAAACATTTTTTAAAAGCACAATTCACACCCACTGTCAATAGATTTACGTTTTGTTTTGAAGGAAACAAAGGACTTACCTCACTTGATGGTAAACAAATATTCTAAGAATCTATTTATTAAAGCAGACTTTTGTGCTCTGTAAACATCAGGAATCAAATCTTTTTCTCTATGTATCCTCCTTACACATCTTTTTAGCAATCTGATATGTATTAGTGTATCCATTTTCAGAAGAGAAAAAGAGGTAGGAAGGCAGAGAGAAGTATTTCCTTCCATGTTTAAACAATTTATCCATAGCAACATGCAGCGTAACAGTTCTTAATTTTGCACAACATGTATTTCTATAAAAGCCACATTCAGTCAGCAAATTTTTGGTTTTCTACAGGTGGTGTCATCCACTGCAAGAGTCATTATTCACCAATTCTATCTAGCACTTTTGATCACTGGATGCAAATGTAGTAAAAGAAATCTACTCTACCTGCTCTCTGTCGTTTTCCCAGAATCCTCATTAGGAAATGTTATTTTCCTGTCACTGGAAACTGTATTAACCATTAATTATTTCCTCGTGCAAAATACAAAAGAGGAGGAATAATTTCTTTTCCCTCTCTCAAGCTCAATTTCTTCTCCTATCCTTTATGCCTTTTACGCACTCTTTGCAAAAACTGTTTATACTTTTAAAAAAAAAAAAGCTAAATTTATCAAGTCTAAACATATAGCCACCAAGTACTCACAATAGGTAAGCAATCTAATAGTAGCTTTTCCATCTTGTTCCTGATTTGGAAAAAAAACCCAACTGAAAAACAACAAAACACCCACACCAAAAACACCCCATTAACTTCTATACAAAATGCCTCGTAAGATTTGATTTCCTCTGCCAAAACCAGCCAGTCTAACTGTCCATAGTAGGTAAACTGGGCTGCATGTTTGAGAGCTGCAGGTGATGAATTCCCCATTTTTACAGAAGTGTTAAACCAGCACACCAAGAGGAGAGAACTTTCTCATGTTTGTCAAAGGACCACAAAGCAGCCTGACTGAAGAGGTGACTGGGGGATCCAGGGGAGTGTTCGGAGTCTTTTTTACCCAACACACATGGTTTATGGTTGGGTTTTTTTTGTTTGTTTGGGCTTTTTGTTGTTGGTTGGTCAGTTGGTTGGTCAGTTGGTTGTTTTTAAGGGAGGAGCTATTCTCTGTCCTGAAATGTCTGCTCATCCCTTTAATAAATTTACTAATTTTCCCACTGCATCAATATTAGTTAAAAGGCCCTTATGTTCCTTTGCAAGGTTATTTCAGCTAATCCACTGAAATTTAGAAAGGTCTTGGAGTTTGTTTTGGTTTTTGTTTGGTTGGGGTTTTTTTTAATATATATGTGTGTGTGTGTGCACATAAACATATTTCCCCTCCCCCACCCCCAGCTTAATTCTGCAGAAGCACAAATACCTTCATTCAGTTTTCTTAAATATAGGGCATTTGCCACCATTTGAGACTGCACTTGGGTATGAGACCTTGTCACAGGCTGGCAAGGTGCAATTACAGCATCTCAGAGACTCAAGCCCTTCTAGAAATCAGGTGAAGTATTTTAGGGTACCTCAAGTGGCATTAGACATCTAACATTTCGGCAACAGCATCAAACCCCTAAGATTTCTGACTAAGAACTGTAAACCCAGGAACACTGCCAAACACATATATCTTGAATATTAGTGCCATTAAGGAGAAGCAGCATGTCCTTGGCTCAAGCAGCTCTTTTCTTCTGTCTCTGATCCATACTTTGGGGTTTTTTTCCCCTTTTCATATGAAGTTCTTGCCTCACTGTTATGGGCAGAGTTCCATGCCTGGAGCAAGCAGCATCAGCAGCTGGGAGCCTGCCTGCCAAACCCCTTTGTCAGTGCATCCATTTGAGGATGTTCCACTCATTATCACTGGTTTCTGTGTTTACAGAAGCTTCTAAGTCCTCAATTATTTTTTTTTTATACACACTAAATATATCATCCCACCTGAAATATATTGACAAACACCAAAACATTTAAAATAATAAATTAAAGCCTTTCAAGAACTTCCTAAAAACTAACACTACCATTAAAGCTCAATAAAATAAAGATGCTCTTAAACTTTAATAACCTATATTATACCTTTAGAATCAGAACAAAGATTATTTCCAGCCATACACTCTGTGTGTGCGTGTACATATATGGTTCTTCAGCTCAAATTGCCCAAGAAAGGCTGAATGTATTGCATTGTGCTGAAGGAGAGTTTCTACACTGAACAACCGTTATGAACAAACAACTTATATATGTCAAGTTACTGCTGTACTGATCTAAACCCCAAACAATTTTGCAATTCCCTAGGTTTTTAGTGGTTTTTACTGCAAAAGCAAATGATGGGAAAGTTCCACTTCACTGCTAGTTACGGAAAGCTGTTAAAAAGTCTTTTCTTCCTTTGTAACACATTTGACCTTACATCTCTCTACCCACAGAAGGACTTGCATCCCATAGGATGGAAAATTAACCACATTTCGGACACATACATAACCAACGGCTATAATTTTTTTTTTTTGGTAACTTTCTTGTACTCAGAAGAAAATTAAATTCCATTTAAGCTTTCACTGCTAGAGAACCTGTTTTAAAAGCTGTGTTTATTTTCCTTTAGAATGAAGTGGCAATAATAACAGGTAAGTCAATTTTTATGCAGGTATTTTTCAACACTGTCACAATAATTTCAAAACAAAGTAATGTGTATGTTTAGTTACCAGGAGCCCAACAACACATTTATTTTCTAGCCTAAATCGTCAAATACTTATTCCTTGCATGAGTGGGAATTCTATGTTGTAAGAAGATGCCATGGGAAATATATGTGAGGTTAACATCACATGTTCCCTGGGATTCCAGGGTCAACAATACGGAAAGCTAGATGGTTAGTCTCAAATACTGCACATCCAGCATCTATGCCAATATCAGAACACAAAGCAGTAAATGTAATCTACAAGTTGGTTTGTCAAAGTATTAAGACTTCAGTTTAAAGCTAAAATTCCAGTCAGCAAGTTCCTAGCTAATAAAATCACTTTATTAATAATCAATGTCACATTAGGATCACTCCCCAATAACTTGCTAAAAGAAGAACCCAACTATGGGGCAACTAAAGAGTTAAAAGCAGGGCTAGGGAGGGAAGGAAAAAAAACCCCACAAACCCAAACAAAAATCAAATATCCCCCCCAAAAAAACCTTCTGCTAATCCTTTTGAAAATATTCAAAGTAACACTACCAGGCAGTTACATACAAGAAAGGGTGAGCCTCATATTTTAAAAAAATAAAGCAAAATTAAATATATATATATACACACTGTTGAGGTTCAGGTGGGGTTTGCGTTTTGGTGGGTTTTTTTCCTTTCCATAGTGTAAAATATATCCTTGGGTTTTCCTGCAGGTTTGGTTTTTTTGGGTTTTTTTTTAGTAAAGGTCAGATTTGAAAGCAATATACACAGAAACAAACCTGAAGCCCTTTTTATAAATATCCATTCTAAATTCCTATTGCAGAAAAGCTCACAAGTGTAAACACAATCTAATTAAAACAGCCATAGATTATGTGCTTCCAAGGGATTCCTCAATGTCATTAGTGCACATGTTCTTTGAAAACAGTATCTAATTTTTGTCAATCACATCTACAGGGAGGAGTCTGAAACTTAAGACAGTCAAAAAAGAGGTGGTTGTGATGATGATGGACACCAGCATCACTTAAGCGCTGCAATGCAACATCCTTCTGGGATGTGTTTTTGTTTTGGGTTTGTTGTTTTTTTTAAACCATGGTCACGTTCAAAGTTTATTACTTCTGTTCAAGACTCACTACTCATCCACCAGTATTTCAGAGCTTCCTACATACAGAAACAAGCTCTTAACAATGAGCTGTTCGGAAACAACATTCCTCACTGACATCTCTGAAGAAAAAGAGTAACTAGTAAAGAAAAGAATTATCTTGAATCTGTTATTCATAGTGAGGAAAATGAATCTATATGCAGTACTGCCGTTGAAGTAGTAATAATGTATGCTTCATAAAGAAACGTTTAAATATAACTGTCAGTTTTAATAACTAAATGTGTGCTTAGAACAACAGTGTACATACCAAAATAGCAAAGCAGATTTCAATAATAATATAACATCCAAAAGGAACAGAAATTCTTTATTTCTTATCTTTAAAATGTCAGTTGTTTTCAGCATTTAAAAGAGAGTCCATCCATTCATTAAAAAAAATCAACAAACCAACAAAAAAACCAAGAAACTAAAACCAAACCACACCTTCAATATTGCTGCACGATTTGGTTTTAAAAGGGAAGCAGGAAAGTCAGTGGATCTACTTTCATTCCTAAGGATATGCTACTGAAAGAGAGCTATGTATCTCACTGCAAAAATAAAAATGAGGTCCTAGCTTAATATTAAGGGACCTCAGCGTTGTGGCTGGAAATCATTTGCTTAGAAAAAGAAAACAACTAAAAAGGTTCAGCACAAGAGCTGTTACTAAAATGAGCATTAGACAATTTCAGTTTACACATTGCTGTTCTCCAAGTGTGGTTTAGAACAAGCACCAACTATTTGACTGTTCAACATTCAGCAGGGATCTGCCAACCAGGTCTTGCACAAAATAGCCACAAATGTTACTTTCTGCTCAGCAAACCGAGCTCAGTTCTCACTTTGAACTAGTAAGACATCCTTGCCAGTGTTACCCCTGACAATATTCTCAGGTCTCAAATATGAAATACTTAAAGACTTAATGAAAGCTAATTACTGACTGCTATACTCAGCAGAAAATTTAAATTCACTTAGCAAAATGTCTGACATGGAAAAATAAACTATAGGAACAAGTTAGTGCTCTGTCACAGTGTAACAGACTTGCCATTCATTGAGTCAGAGTTGTGGTCACTATTTCCATTAAAAAACTTGTTTATCAGGAATTTATTATGGGAGTTATTAAGCAGCTACACCTCAAACCGACTTGGCAGACACTATTTTCTGTAAATTCAAAGAGCTTCTCTATTACTTAAACAAAAAACAAACAAAAAAAAAAAAAGAAAAAACCTGTTGCATCCCTTTACAAAGACAAGATGGCTTTCAAAGGCATATTTTCTACTCTGAATTCCCACAAGCAGATATATCTCCCCACCAGGTAAGTCTTCCTAATGCTCCATCCATTTTCCCTTTTCTGTGTTTCAACCCACAAGTCACAGGTTTTTTTTGACTGCCTAGCAAGCATCCTTGAAACATCAGGAAACATCATTGCTCCACTTCACCTTCACCTACCAAAATCTGCTGCTGCTGCTGAACTTAAGACGACAAACAAAATTAAGTCCCCAACAATTTGAAATTACAGTATCTTTAGCCCTCATCAGCCACTGGCTTCAGAAAGGCAAAACATTGCATTTTTGAGGACACTGTGGCAACAAAAGCTAAAATGATAATAAACTGAGAAATGGCTTACAATGACAGCTCAAAGAATGTAAAGTCTGAACAGGTAGCATCATTCTAATTGGTGGACTTCCTTTGAGGAAGCAAGAGAATACAAGATGTTCCCTTTCTTATAAAACTAAAATGCATTTCTTCAATAAATAGAAACAACGAAAAAAAAATCATATTGCCCCCCACTGCTGGGATTGTTCTTGACACAGCAGGTAGATGGAACTACCTCCGGCCTAAGCTACTATTTTCCAGGGCATAATAACGCACACTATCTTCCCACCTTTTGCACAGATAATTACTAATTACTCATTCCCTCAATTCCCTCACTGCTAAGGTAATGCACATCAAAAAATATCTTCTTCAGACTGTGCATGCCGTTTTTAAAATAACACTGCTGACCTAGGACACTTGCTAGCAATGCTTCCCAAAATTGACATTGTGCATTTGGCTCATCCTAATCCACCCAAGATCAACATCTGATGCTTACAGTTACCCTATTCATTACATAGATGCATGTAATTCTTCTTAAAAAAAACTCAAAACACACACACAAAAGGGACATTTACTTCATAACTTTGAAAAGGAAAATTTGATCAAAAAGAAATTAATGAATTAATGAACATCTGAGTTGAATTCTGCCTTTAACCCAAGGAGCTATGGCAGTCATATTCTTCAACACACACATCTTGGAAAGCTAACCAGGAAAGTCTTTTAATGTACAGCAACCAACTGAAAGAGTAATTTCACATCTCAGAAGACAAACTTGAGTTTCATAGGTCAGACTAGTTTGAACAACATGGTAACAAGGAAACTATTGATCCTCCCTGTTGCACTAAGCCAAGGTGAAGATTTAGCCTTTGATTATGTACCAAGGCACAGAAGCTGACTAATTGGATTCAGGTGAGGACTGTAAAAAGGGCTGCTTTACAAGCAAAGCATCCAGTCAAACTGATCCAAAGAAACTCTGCTCTACCAGACTACAGGTACTGGCCTCAAAAGAACACATAAGGCATGTGAAGAATAGAGAAGAGGAATCCACTAACATAACGATATTTAAACAGACACTAAATAAACTGTTTTGTAAGTCTTGGACTACTATGTTGGCAAGACAGTAAAAACCAAAGCAGCAAATGAGTTTCAATAAAACTGAAGGATGACTACACTCTAAAGCGCAAACTCTATCATCCTTATTTAATCTGACTAGTAGCTGAAAGAAGTCACCTTTAGTCCTCTTAGCGAATCACAGAAATCTGTATTTCAAGGGCACTGCCTTCGCTCCCACCCCATCTTTTTTTCTTTTGGTTAAATTTTAATTCTTTTTAAATAGGTCAACTTGGACTCTTAGCACAGTGACATTTTTCAAGCCCCGCATCTACACCTAAAAACCATTACCCTCCAGAGTTCCCAGCTTTCAGGTCTGGGGACTTCATGATATGCCCCAACAAGATTTCTGATCTGGACAAATCAAGGCTGCAGGGCACAACATACTGTATCACATACCATGCTGTACAATCGCTCTGTAATTAGAAACAGCCCAACCAAATACAAACAGAATAAAATTTGCTTCTTCTAAATTCTCTTACGAACTGCCAGATAAGCACTGGGTTTGAATTGCATTTATCAAAAAGGCTCCAGATTAAATAAATTAAAAAAAAAAATTAAGAGAGCAAACCACACTGTACAGTAGCAAAAGAATTAAAGACACTAACAATCATAGTTTCAGTTTAACTCCAAAGACCTTATGTCATTTCCCTTTATGTTACAATGGCAGTGCCAAATTCAATCTTCAAGCATTCTTGATGAACAAGCAGCTTTAGATAAGAGACCAAAGGCAAATAATTACTAACCTTTCTACATTGACTGGCTTGTCAAATTTGAAAAGAATATAATCCCCAGCAACTGGTGTGACCGCCCAGAAGAAATCTTCCCCTACATAGGTTTTTTCTAATGTATGTCCCTGGTAGACTTTTAAAGATGTTGAAACTTCTGCAGGTGGATTCACGTGGATTTTATGCAGTAAGGGTTTCAGAAAGTCTTTATCCTAATTGAAAGAAAGACAAACATCATGCTGGTCAGATAAACTTTTTTATTACATTCATTTCCTAAGTGGTTACACTTAAAACAAATACTTGCATAAAATGGAAAATAAATGGATTACGCATTTTGGGATGTATCAGATCTCGTACTGTTTAATAAGATGAATACACCATTAAAGTAAAAAAAATAGAAAAAATATCCCCTAGCAAAAATCCACAAAAATAAGTTGAGATTAGCACTTCTTACACTTGATAGTAACCAGTTTAAATCAGATTTCATTCCAACTGGAATAATATACAACATGCTTGAAAATGCCAGACAACAAGAAAATGCCTCTTTTCTCAAAGGCTACAAAGTTTTTCATTTAATCAGCCTGCTCTGGAAAGGAAGAAAAATTTTAGCTACTAACTGTGAGTTTCTGGATCTTCCCTGCTAGAGAGGAGTGGAGGCCAACATGCTGGAAAAGAGAAGGCCTGAAGCGTATCCGTAGGTTAGATTTTTGTCGATCACAATGTTTCTAAAATGAGGGGGGGAGGGAGTTAAAAAAAAAAAATCACATTAGTAAAACAAACACAAGGTTGCTGAGTTTTTACTGCAAGTACATGATGTTACATGAACCAAAAAGTCTCAACAAGAACCCAGCCCTATTTATCTAACTGTTCTTGTTTTCATTCCAGAAATCTACCAAGACCGCTGTGCAAATAAAATACTGTTCAAGGTTCCTGCACATAATCTGTTTATTCAGTCTTTCAGCAAGGGTGCTACTTGAGAAATGAAGGCCCAAAATCCAAAGTTTATTCCCCATTCTCTATGACTGCTCTCCAAGCAGTGGCCCTCTGCAGAGCCTCAATGGCAGTTACATGAATGAGTTTTATTTTAGGACTGTTACACAGAGAAACTAACTAGACTTTTGCTTTTCAGTCTACTGCATCCTACCCTGAGAACTGTCTCTCTAAATTCTTTTGAGATTAAAATCTTGGTAGAAATAAGGACTCTTTCAGGACATGCAGTAACCACAATACACAGTATGCTAGCCTCCAGCTCACCAAAACCAACTCATATACCACCATGAAAACATTTTAGAAGCTTTATAATAAAAACAAACTTACAGCATCTTTCTCAGGGTTGCACACTTTCACCCAGAGGATATGGTCCAGGAGCCAATCAATAGGTTTTTCCTTATAAAACATAAATATGAACTCTACAATAAGAGTGATATCTGGAGACTGGAACATTTTACCTGTGATGACATTAAGAATAACTGGAGTTATTTTAGATTGAAGATAACATTGTCTTTTGAAATCAGTGAGGCAATAAATGATAAGTTTGTGCCAAGAAGAGGAAATGTTAGCAATGAACAATTTGAAATCTCAATGTTATTAAAAGCTCCATACCTTTCAGCTATGCAAAGCTAAATAAAAGAACTATTCAAGCAAGAACTCATACCCTGGTGATATCAAAATAGTCAACATATATTATAACACAGTCTCCTTAAGAACAGAAATTGTCAGTCTGCAAAAACAGAAAAAGTTTGTGTCTATCATTCTCTATGCCATGTGTAAGCTCCAAGCATGAGACATGGAGCTGTTGCAAGTGTTACCTGTCCAGTCACACGATTTCAGCTTTTGCAGGTACAAAAAGCAGAGATGGAACACCTACCACTACCTCTAGATCCTTCTGTGTAGAAAATCAAAGGGAAAGAAGGAAGCTACTAGAACATCACCAGAGACAATGCAACTTAAAAAAAAGAGACATCACACAGCACCAGCCAGAGTTTTTTTTCTGAAATGCACAGGCCATCAGCAAACTCACACTGACCACACTCAAAGCAGTCAGCTGCCGAGTAGAAAGTCTTAAGTTCCTCCAAGAAACAAAAACTGCACAACTTCTTCACCAAGTGCTGCCATGACTCTGGGGCTTCCAAGACAGTATACTTCTTGGTCAAGTAGAGATGGGCTTCTGGGTGGCACTGTGCTACAGGATTCTTGGGAACCCTGCAAACTGTGCAGTTTAAAGAACGCCTTGACAAAAGATGGAAACTTACTGTTGATGAAGAAAATCTATTTACTATCAACAAGAGCAACTATTTATGTGGTTGTGGAATACACTTCACTGCCAGTACAGGTGTCTGAAGAGAAAGGTAGCCAGTACACTGGGATATGTTGTTAAACTCAATGCAGCACTTAAGAAAGGTGCCTTGCATGAAGACACTGCTACCAGAAGCAACACATAACTGGGAATGGGCAGTGCAAGCCTGAAGACAGACTGACAACAAGTGCTTGGTACCAGGGGCTGAGTGCCAACTAAAATCCCAAAGACAGTTCCAGATTTGAGGACAGATTCAGAAAACATCAGGTTTGCAGATTGAGTCTACCTCTACTTTGCTAGGCTACAATGGAGGAAGCAAGGGAGAAAGACATTACGTGACAATGAATCTCTGAAGAGAACATCAGCTGAACTGATTCAGTTTTGCAGATGGTGCTGAGATGTGAGCAGTGCTGACTTAAGACAGCCATGGGCTCTTGGGGGTACGTGTGCATTAATGGATCAGAGTCCAACAGAAGCTTTTCTCCAATGTAAGTGCTCTGTCTGTCTACATTTGGGACTTCTGTATGACCCACAAACATACAGCAATGAGGCATGTGAAATGTTTTTTCTTTCCACTTGTAATCTATGAGGCCTTCATACGCTTTTTAAATAGGAAGTTCCACAAGTGGTAGAGGTCCTAGTACTTTCTCCTCCTTTTAGGAAGAACAGCTGGAGAAGACATTAAGAACAGGTTGCCCCCTGAGGTGGCAAAAACACTTCCCACACTCATCAGAAAATGGGACTTGGTTCTGTCCTGGTTTCAGCTGGGATGGAGTTAATTTTCTTCCTAGTAGCTGGTATAATGCTGTGTTTTGGATTTAGGTTAACAATAATGTTGATAACACACTGCTGTTTTTAGTTGTTGCTAGTAGTGTTTATACTAAGCCAAGGACTTTTCAGCTTCTCATGCCCTGCCAGAAAGTAGCCTGGAGGGCACAAGAAGATGGGAGGGGATGCAGCCAGAACAGCCAACTCAAACTGGCCAAAGGGATATTCCATACCATAGGAATATTCCATACCATAGGACATCAAGTTTAGTAAATAAACTGGGGGGAAAGCTGGCCGGCAACCGCTGCTTAGGAACTGGCTGGGCATTGGTTGGCACATGGTGGGCAGTTGCATTGTGCATCACTTGCTTTGTATATTCTGGTTATTTTATCATTAGAATTTTTTTCCTTTTCTGTCCCATTAAAATGTTGGTTTTTTTCCTCAGCCTGTGAGTTTTCTCACTTTTACTCTTCTGATTTTCTTCTCCAACCCACTGGGGAGGGGGGTGGGGAGTGAGCGAGAGGCTGAGTGGTGCTTAGTTGCTGCCTGAGGTTAAACCACAACAGGTTCTCATCTACAAAAGGACAAAATTCTTTGGAAAGGCCACTAAGGAGCTGTATAGGCTAGTTTGGATGACAAACAAGTGGGGAACAATGTTTTGTATGAAGCTTAAAAACCAGCAGCAGTGTAGCACTCCACTTGAGCATGTGGCTGAGTGAAAATGAAGAAATGCTGCAAGCAGTCTAGCTTATTTAGACATGAAGGAGGATGTTCGCATTTATATAAACAGAAGAAAGGATATACCTAAAGTATCACCCTGAACCAGTACTACACAAAAGGTAAAAAGTTACCTAGTCTTAAGTGATTAGGAACATGCATTTCCACCATGAATGTATATGTGGACTGTCAGTCAGAGCCAGACATTCAATTACTTTTGTTTCTTTTGAGGCTCACCAATGTCTGTAATTCATAGAAGATTATCACAAAGCAGCATTAACAAAACCCCAAGGAGCTGGGATTTCAAATCCCTGTTGTAACAAGGATGCAAAATTTCTCTACTAAACAGGTGACTGAGCCTGGCTCATTATACAGTATCACAGAGTAGATACAGAATGCCAGGTTGATAGCTTACACATATCAGCAACAAGGATATTTTTAAGGGAAAGCATCAACCTTGCAAGGGTCGTGTTATGTGTTCTTTGACACTGCCAGGTATCAGACCCTTACATACAGAGATTCACTTTGAGAATGCCAGGATCTCGAATTGCAAGATCCTTTATTTTTCTCAAAACGAAGATGCATGCTTAGGGATCGATCACCTAAAGGACCTTGTCCTTTCCAGAGAATGGGTCTGATGTGATCTCATTGCCTTATGATTTGTATGAAATTGGATAAAAACATAGTCAATGAAATAATACTTATTTTGGAATTCTGAGTTGAGTTTGGAGGGGTCTTGGTGAGGCTACATCATGCTGCAGTGCAATAAATACAGAAGCATCTGACAAAAGTCCAAATTATTTCATCTGCTGGAATGATGTTACATTCATAAAGCAGACCATTCACACAGTGGCATGGGGCAGTAAATCTGGTAAGGCATTAACTGACCTGACATTGCTAAATCAAAGTTGTCCCTTACGGAAACCTTTCATTTGGCTGTTTATAAAGCAAACACATTAACATTACTTGTATGTGCTTGTTGCAATGGGGTCCTCAAACACCTATCTCCACTTGAAAATACTCTGTAACGAAAATTTGAAGCTCCCACTAAGCAAGGGACAACTCCTAAGCTTTCTTCT
The DNA here is from genome assembly GCF_023634085.1 of Falco cherrug. Lineage (NCBI taxonomy): Eukaryota > Metazoa > Chordata > Aves > Falconiformes > Falconidae > Falco > Falco cherrug. The sequence goes on along the minus strand of NC_073698.1, from coordinate 70,669,551 downwards.
TTGAAGACATAAGAATTATGTTATGATTTTTTATTTGTATACTGTTACTATTTACACACTATATTGTCATATTGTTTAACATTATTTGTGGAAGTAAATATTTAAAAATAGGTAGGAAACAATCACATGATCTGTACAATGTTGTGTAAAATATTCATGCAGAGTAACAGCTCTTTCAGCTTGTCACACTTCCAGCTAAATGGGCTCCCAATTTTCTGGTGATTCATCTCTGCCTACCGTTTTCAATAGCATAGGGCAAGAGAAGAGAAAAATATGAGAAACCCTAATCAAATACAAACTGAAAAATGGAACTAATGATGTTTCTGGGATGTTTATGGGACTGAAACCATCATATTTAGATCACACCTGCTTCCATAGGAAGTGGACCTTTCCATTCATGTCTGTGATGCACAATACCATGCAACTCGGAAGACAAAAACATCCCCACATTATTCCTCCAGTCTCAACAGAAGCAGACTGACTGAAGAGACACAGCTCGTCCTCTTCCAGGAGATACACAGTCATGCTGCTCTGGAATCCTTTTGTTCTTCTACCCAAGGACAGAGCAACAGAACCACGTATTTTCCTTTGACTAGCTCATCTTCTGAAGAGCACAAGGATTAGTCTTCACTTGTCATCTATGGTGAAAAGACACTCACAGACCATATCACATAAACCCTGAATGTTAAGGTACAGGATCCCTACCTACAATTAAATAAGTAGAGAACAAGACTGAAGGTTAAGAGTAGGAATTTGCTCTTTTCCCTAATTTAGGTTATCCTAATTTTACCTAAAATAGAAACAGGATATCAACAAACAAATTATTTCCTTTTTTATGGCAAACTTGTCTAGGCCTAGACTGGCATACAACTGTCAACCACCCCTGACTCCAGGAATAATCTGGTTAACATGGTGGCATCCTAGGACACACCAGGAAAACAAAACAAAACATCCCTGGTACATCCAACTGCAACTAGTCAGAATATGTTAGGTAAGCATCACCTGCACTAAGCTTCAGACCCAACTGGCCTCTCTACATTACACTGCCCAGCACTGTGGAAGGGTTCAACATCACAAGGAAATCCTTCTGACTTTAATTTGTAATGATCACTGGAGCAAAAGATGGAACAGGCAACACCCTGCTCCTAAGACAAGCTCTCATAACCCTTCAGTAACCAAGGACAGACATCCACACACTACTTGCTGAAACACTGTCACCACCTTCCACATCCAGCCTGGCAGAGCTCTGTCCCAGGTCCTTGCCCTTTGGTATAACACAGCATCCCTCATCTGTCGTTTCTGCCTCAGGACACCACCAGCACAGCACAGCAGTACTGCCATGGATCACTGTCCCCCTTTGCTACCCCACAACACCCTCCCTACACCAGCTCAAAACCCATCCTCTGCAGTGAGCCCCAGCTGAAACTGGTGTTCAGAACACTGGACCCCTGACTACTGGCAGCTACTCCTTGTGATGGGAAGCAGCCCAGTACAACTACTCCACAGGTCCGACACCCCAGCCCTTCTGAATCCAAGCCAGCCAAGCCCTTACCCAGCCCTTCCTGAGTAAGGGTAGCAGCAAAATCCTGGCTTCCCTAAAAGCCCAAGAACAAGCAGCAGCATTTGCCAAGGTCTTGCAGTCCTGTGGCCTCCCATGCTGCCATGGAGCCACTGAGAAGCCATCCAAATCCAGCCTACAAATTGCCTACTGCCCATCCTATTCACAGTCAAAATTATCAAGCCAGAGACCTAAGCAAAAGCTGCCATCAACACACACTGCTTCAAACCAAAGACAATGTGAAAGGATTGAAGCAGTGGCTCATTTTGCACTGTGTTCAGGCACTTGGTACAATGCATGAGAACAGACACAAATCCAGGAGACGGCTGACAAAATTTCAGAGCTTTCAGATTCTGGGTGCATACAGCCCTTGGAAAGAAACTTCAAAATCCCAAAGAATTAAGACTCAAAGGTAAAGTCTTGTTCCATAAATCCCTAGAGATTAAACGTGGAAGACTTTCTCCATATTATCTCTCTATATTGATAGAAGTGAGAGTCAGGACTGAAAACAAATGACTATATATATTGTGGAACATTTTCTGCTATTTATTGTGCCCTGCCAAGACTTCTATCTGATTTTCAGTCCATTTAAATGCTACACTTAGTGAACTGTTGTGATCCTCTTGGTATTTTGTTGGCAAGAACAAGACACACAAAATGAAAAACTTTGTTTTCTACAGTTCTCTGAACTGCAAATATCTAAATCATTCATTTTCATTCTCCCACATAAGCATCAATGTAACCAGTCCAACAGCAGTTTTATACCTGCAAGCACATATTCTAACTATAGTTGAAGTCTTTCAGTGCTTTCCTTGTTAATGACATGCAAATTACTGACATTAAACCTCTTAGAAGTTACTTAAATCTCAAATATTTGACTTGATCTACTCTTCCCCAAACTTCAACTGTGTGGACAGCTTCAGCAAAACCGTAATCAGAACAACTTAAAATAATTAGAACAACAGGCCTTAAAACATCAGGGCACAGTATGATTCAGAGGAACTGTATAAGACAACCAAAAGGCTGATGTCAGGCCGCTCCACTCTAAGTTTGTAACAGCTGGCATTACAGCTACAGTGTAGAGTAATGCAGAACCCCTGGAAAACACTTCAGCTCACAGGCAATTGGAAGACAAATCAATATTTCTCATAAAAAGCTAGTAGGACTTTCCTATGTTGTGTCAGGGACTGCAGTGTAAACCAGAATCCAGAAAAGCAAAAGATGCAGCAACTTCCACAAAGCTTCTTAGGGAAACAGCATACATCTCACCCATTATTTATTAGATACTTGACAGCATTTAAGACTATGCTTTCAGTATTAAAAAAAAACAAAGGAAGCAACTTCTGTTCTGTGGCAGAGGTGACATAATTCTATAATCCTGCTGTCAGCCTAAACAGCTACATTTGCCACTTCCTCAGGTAGTACTTGCATAAATTAGGTTTTCCGTTCAGAAACACACTATGACAAAAAACATTTTTACCTAGCGAACTTGCAAGCTGATCAAGGCTTCCAATATCTTACAGCAAATCAGCCACACCTCTCTTCTTTAGAGATTATTTCTAAATCGGTAGCATCTAGGCAATTTAGTGCTCCACTTTCTCTCTTAAGACATCTACACATAAAACTCATCCCCAGTTACAAACAACTACTTTTGCTCTTCTGCCTAGTTATCCACATTACCAAATTACCATAGTATCAGTCTGCATCAAGATCCATAAAGGGATAGCAGAGATGAGGCAAATCTACATTACTTGCATAAAATTTCTATGCAATATATGGTTATAGCACACCAATGTGTCTCAAAGCCAGAAGTTTCAGTCACTTTCATGAATACTAATTTTTCTCTCAAAACTTAAAAGCAGGATAAGTAGCTGAATTGGGAGGAAAAAACCTAATTTAATTTTCTAGGTAGAAAAGCAACATTAAGACGTACAGCCATAGCTAAATGCATCTGAAATTCTACTGATATCATCTAATTAAAAGGAGGCAAGCAAATACAAGGAATAAAGAACAGGGATGCAAGCAGCAGGAGATAACAACTAAATTTAACTACAACTATTTTCAGTGCCTACACTGAAAACAGTATACAAACAGTATAGAAAAACAACTTTAAAATATTTTTAAACAGTTAAGCATGTGATTAAGCCAAACCTCGGTATTAACAACTATCTACCTACCCCTTCTGCCTTAGACACTGCTCTCTATAGCAGCACCAAGAACAGAAAGTGGTGTGAAATACACAGTAAGTGATCCAAAATACACCTGCATGGGATAGACAGTGCATGTCCTAAACTTGTAAGTTGGTTTTACACTCATTTTGACATGTCAGTCTTACAAAACTGCATTTTTTAAGCAAGTACGCCCTGCTGCTAAATCAAGCAATTGTTGAATGAATGTAAATTACTTCTATAGCCCAGGAACTTCATACCAAATTTACATCTAAAGTGTAATCAGGACTGGAGCTAAAACTCAAATTATGGACTTAGTTGAGCTTAAACTGTTCAAAAGTAGAAACTAAGCCTAATCAGATGCTGGTATTCAACCAGTCTCTGCAGCCACAGAAACACAAGAGAGCTGCAAGAGGATCTAACAGAAAAGGCAAGTCCATTTAGGGCAAAAGCTCCAGTAAACTACATAAACACTCGTTTCTCCATGATAGGCAGCTCCATTTCCAGTTTCTCCCTTCTACCTCTTGAGGCCACAAAACCAGTCCTGTAAGTATTTCAGTAACAGCGCATCTCTGTTGGTAGCCCAAGGCAACCAGGCAGATCCATTATGTGGTGGCCCAGCTAGATACGGAGACCTCCCTCGGACGACTTCCTCACCTCCTCTCCATTGTTTCTGTAGGGTAGACTGACAGGCAAATGTACCAAGTACCATTTTGTACCCTAACATAGCATGTTTAGGAGGTAACTACCGTTGTCTCTTCTACTCGGTCAATCTCTGAGACTCGAACTAATGCCTCAGCAGCACACCTGAGAGGCTGAGCTGGAAACAGGATAGTATTTGCCATTCACACAATGCCAACATTCTCTGTGCTACCATCATGGGTCATTGAGCTACAAATGAAGCCATTCTCCGGAAAGTAGATCCAAAGTAAAAACAAGAGAACAAGGATTTCCAAGAGAATGACATAACTCAGGACTGCACATAATCTGTTACATGTAGGATTTTGTTCCTGTTCTGAGCTCAGCTTACAATCTTTGCATTGGAATCATTTGTGTTGACTACACACAGTCTGACTTAGCTTTTGATTTTCTTCCTCGCATATCTCTGGCTTAGCACTTTTAAACAGATCATGACACATCACTGCATTATTGAAATAACCTTCTGATTTGTAAAATCCCTTCAAAATTTCTCTTTCATTGCTCTTCTGTTTAGTTCCTCTCAATAAAAACACATCAGTCTAAGAGCAAAGAATCATAAAGTAAATTCAACAGCACCCTGACAGTCAATCCACAACAGCCCAAGATGCTGCATTAGCTTCTCTCACTGTTGTTCACTGCAGACAGCAGAGATTCTAACTACACCTAAGAAGGATCAGACTGTCATAACTTCTTGACGGAGTAAAATGGTGGATACAGAACAGGTTTTGCAATGAAGAGAAACTTGTGTCTGCTGATTCTTGGAAGTTTTGGCACAAACACCAATAACGTTTTAGGTAGAGTTAGTTTTCATGCTTTTATCTTTTACTTCAGTCAGTTTTGTGGTTTAATGACATTTTTGTTTTAATGGCAGCTAAATTTAAAAAAAAGTCATTCCTTGCAGTTTGACTGTTAGTATTTTTATAAATTAATTAACTTTTGGTTATAAAAATGCCCTCTTTTCCAACAGTTTGAGTTTGCCTCAGTCATAAAAAAGTGTATGAAACAACAGGGGAAAAAAACCACCACTCCACAAGTTAAACCAGAGTTCCTAGAAAAGCTAATGAATTCCTACTTCTTGGTCTATTGCCAGTACAAAGAACATAGCTTTGAAGTCAGATCACTATTAATTCACAGCGTCTGGGATGAATGTGCTCTTTCGAACTACTAAAGTGAGCATTTTCTTACCAATGAAACCCAGCTGAGAAAATTCTAGAATCATCCAATCTTCAGAAGCGAGCTGAAGTGCAAAATTTTTTATTGTGCTGAAATAATTCTGCTTGACAACGATGTCATCTTCAAGCTAGAGGAAGGCAGCAGTGATATCAACATAAATAATAAAAAAAGCACCACCTTTTACAATAGGAAAAAGTACAACTAGGAAATACTGATTTGTAGTATCTTGCCATAGCCATGTATTTCTAACGCAAGCGCTGCTATAAAATCCAGACACTATAGCCAAGAATAACTATTGTAGGGGTCACAGTCTGTCTATTTGAGGAGAATTAACACAGAATCTTTCTGTAATAAGAATCTACAAATGTATCTCAGTTTATTACTTCATTGCTTTTCTAGCTTCTCTCTTCAGAGAGTAATCATCCATGAAATACTGTTAGACTAAATGACATCATCAGTAGAACAAGCAGAATATCTGTATTATTTGTATGCAAATGTGACTGTCTTCACTGACACACCTAACAGCATTAAAAGAGCTTCTTGTCTCAGAGGAGAAATTTAGAGACATGTTGTCTACAGAGGTGGAATTAATTTCACCTGGCTTTAGCTGTCCAACAGAAGAACAGGTGCATAGTCCAAACCAATCACCTAGTCCGGGCAGCAGAACCACCAAGACGGGGTGCTACAATCCCTTTAATTCATACCAAGTGCAGGCCGCTGTTCTAAGGATCCTGCTTCTCCTGTCCTTCCTCCCAGTGCATTCATGGACTCCCCCTTGTGCTGACACCAATATTTGTGCGGCTGCCTAGTTTCAAAAGGACTATCTCATGTCACTGGCTGTGCAGCTTCCAGGAGAATGGAGTCTCCAACAGATGTCAGAGAGCTGTCATAGTTTTGTTAAAACCCGAGTGGGGCTTTATACCCAAAGGACACAGTCCAAAAATCTAAATAAGGATCATAAGCGCAGTTACTCACTAAATCTGCAATACCTGTAGGTAAGGCTTCTACTTCAAAGCAGCAAGACACAACAGGAATAATTCTGAGCTAAATTAAAGAATTGTTTAACTCGGTTCTTAAAAACCTCTTTAAAAAAGAAAAGAGAACAAGGCTAGCAACACATTGAAAACATATCTATACACACAGTCGTATTAAAATGACACTGCACCTGCCTTCAAAAGAAAGTAAAAATGGATTTTAGTTCAATATTCAATCAAATCTATGCTGATGGTTTTTGCCTAGGTGACTCATTTGGGGGACAAGGAAAAAACAGTAGTTAAGCTGTCTGCATTCCTTCACGTTTTTCACTAAGCATCTTAAGATAAAATAAGTCACGTAGGACAAATTATTTTCTACTTCAGAGGCAGTGTCCTCCACAAATCACTTCCTCATATACTACAACCTCCATACTTAATGCTGCTCTTTAACTATGGAATCAAGTTATCTCTGTTCTGTGCAGGTCCTTCTGATGTGTACAACAGCCTAATTTCTAGAGACTCATTTGAAAACTTTCCTCAAAACAAAGAAGAGATATTTACCTGAATGTAATAAACCCCCTTTTTCTGGGCATACATCATAAGAAAACAATAATCCAAGTTCTGTTTTGTTCTCCATCTGAAATTAAATTAAAAGCTTAAGGATTATGAAAAAAAGTTATTTCAATGCAGCCTGGGAATGCAAAGTGAATCACACTACGAAGAATGATGCATATTAGTGAAATGTTAGGACAGCTGCTTTTGGCATTGCTCCCTCAAGATATCCTCTGTCTGAAAAAAAGGAACAAAGCCTTCACCTTATGCTTTAATACAGACATAAAACTGGTTTAACTTGAATCTGATTTTGTGAAAACTACCTGACATTCACTAAAAACACGTGCATTTTAAATGGTAATTCAGTAGGCATTACTGGGTTTTACACTGTATTTTAGGAAGAAAAAACAGTAAACAAAGAAAAAAAAGAGTATCAAGTCTCAGTTCTCCCAAAATTTAACATTAAATGAATTCAACCAAGCATAGCATTAGGCTCTGATAATGCACAGAACAGCACACAGATAGGAATGAGATGGATTCACAGAGCACTTTTAGCGTCTCCATACTTTCAAGAACTACAGTAAGAAAACATTTCAAGAATTCACATCCCACTTGCCATTTCATAAACAGAGTGTGGGTGTGGGAGAAGATGGGAAAAGATCTGAGGAAATAAACTAACCTCACTCTCTCTTTTGAGTCTCCAAAAGTCTCTTTCAAGTTTGTTAAGTCAGGATAGTAAGTTGCAGGAGGGGCTATTACTTCCACCAAGCCAGAATTGATCTCTGTAGAAAACCTGTCAATAGAAAAAGTCACACGAGACTCTGTAGACCTTCTGCTTGCTTTGTGTCCGTACTGTTAGTGTGTCTGGTTACAACAATGACTTATTCAAACAAGGCATGTAAAATAAAAGTAGTATAAAAAAAAGTATTGTTCTCCTTAGCATCTTTTTCAAAGCAGATAGAATTCTGATTGTTGGGCAAGAGGCTAACTAGAGTCTAAACACTTATTTTGGCTTTTTTTCAGAACCTAGTGATTTTTTTCTATAGTACTCCCATTTATTGTTTTACAATTTAACTGACTGAATCACTGCCCCTTAATCTGTCATCTATTACTTTTTTGTTTGAAAGTCCAAACTCTCAAGAAACAAAAATGCACAATCTCGTATTTCCAGAACACTTTTTTTAACTTATCACAACCTGATTTAGGGGAAAAAGAAAAAGCAAACCACCAATAAGTTAAGAAATCCCCCCTTAAAATTACAACTTACTCTTTTTCCAGGCTTGCAACAACAGTGTTAACATAATCAAGATCAGTCTGGAAAAAACAAGCACAAAAAACAAACAGAATACTTAACAGTTTGGATCTACATTTTAAAAGAACCCAGTAAAATAAACACTGGAGGTAGCTGTACTTAAAAATCAATTTCAGTGTATAAGACATTTGAGTAATATAGGAACATACCACAAATGTAACTATGTCTTAGGTCTAATGGGAGAAGAAACAAATTTTTTTTGTAAACAGAGGGGAATAATATCTGTCTCATATCTGCACTTTAACAGACAGCTCTAATCTAACTGTTGGATTTTCTTGCAACCTCTCATGCTCTTAATGACAAAATGATTACTGAGCATTCATGTAGGAAGAACTTATTGTTATAGTAATAATATAGATTAAAATACTAGCAAGGAAAGCTTCTGGAAAACAGTGTACTGAACACACACTCTTCTTTCAAAAATACATCTCCTAAACTCTGCATTTAAAACATGGATGCCCCAAACACAGGCAGCAATGAACATGCTGTTTTCCTGACTAGTACTGATTTTTTTGCATCAGAGACTAAACTTGAAGCACTATCAATCCTATCAATCACCTGGTTCTTAAAGATGCACAGATTCTAAAAATTACTTGTTGGTTAAAATACAAATCGTGACATTCTAGAAAAGTCTGTATCGTCTAACTTGTCAGAACTGGCAAATTATTCAACCTATTTACCTGGTTGTACACATACATTCCAGGAAAAGAGTTCCCGAACTCATAAATGTGACTGAAAACCCTAGTCTTTGTTATACTCACTAATCTAATAATTTGACACACTATTTATCAATTTTCAAAAGAAAATTTACAGTCCATAAATCAACCCAGATTCTGGTGGCTCATGAGTGTTCTGGAGGAACAGCTGCCTTTGAAATGCTGGAAAGAAAGGAACAGTTCATACTTTTCCTGATGCATTTGTAATGCAGGTTATCATTAAAGTATTATACACACAGAGAATAAATCCCTCCCAAGCATTTCTACAGAACCACTAATCTTGTTTGATAAAAGTGCTTACCCTTTGATTTTAAAACCCACCATTCATATTTTTAAAGATTTATTTGTATAAGATCCAGCATAATGCCATGATGCACACTTTTTCAAAAAGGACAACAGTGGGTTTCTTCCAAAAGCAGGTTCTGAATACTACAAGAACATGTCAGTAGAAATCATCTGTCACAAACGTTTCACACATGTTTTCTTCATAAGTGCTATGCCTAGTGCTGGACAGAAGTTCTAATAAGCAGATAAGGCATTCACAATTTAAAACTCATGCTACAGTGTGTTCCACACAAGGGAGACTCACAAGTCCATATGGACCTTGATAGATCACTAAGTCACAGTCCATGCAGACAAGGATTGTTCACACACATTCCTGCAACAGAGTTTAAGACATAACTTCTTCTGCTGTGTATAACAGTTGCAAATCAGTGACCTAGTGACTACCTAAAAATAATTCTAATATATCCATCTTCAAATGAAACATTTTTTCATTTCTTAAACCTTTTAAATATTAAAAATACAGAAATTGGTTTTTAGTCAGCATATGAAAGACAAACGTTTGAATTTCCAGTTGCCATGCCAAACTTCAGTTACCTAGTCTAGCATTAATAACTCAAATACTTGTTAAAGTCCATACTGTAACTGCATAGAAAAATGCAAGATTTTTATGTATAGATATATACACACAGACACAGCAGAAACACAGCTAGTTTCTATAAACTCTTCCAGAGATTTTAAAAAATACCAAACTTCATCCCAACTGGAAGCACATATCTGGCCACAAGCCTATGCCTCAGTGCAAGCCTCGTTAGAGTTAACATAGTTTTGACCTGTTTTGCAGATACACCATAAAGCTTTCCTAGCGCTTTTAAAACTTTCCTTATACATAACTTACCACAATCAGGAAAAAAAAAAAGAAAATCTGGAATAAGAGGCTTTTTCCCTTCTTCCCCTTATTTGTGTCCATCACGCAAAGGGTCAGCAGCTTCCCTGTCAGAGCTGCAATCCCGATAGCTTTGTGTTTAAAGAGAGGTAGCCTGTAGCCTTTCAGCCTCATATTGCAATCTGTGCTGCTGTCAGACAAAGTGAAGGAGGTCTGGTCTAGCTGCGCTGAACACGAGACACAGCAAATACCATAGCTGGTTTAGTAGGTAACCTTCCTTCTGAATCAACAATCACTGCATCAGCATAGTGCAAAAGGAGATACCACTTTTAGAACAAAAAATACCCACTGAGATCAAAGGAGTTCATGCCATTGTTTGCATGATCAAATGTCTTAAAAACTTGATATCCTGCCATTATTTCTAAATAAGCAGTTGTACTTTTATCTACCACCAGCATCTGAGATTCAGAACCAGGATTTCAACACCAAACTCTTTGCTGCAGGATAGCAGGTTGACTGTCATCTTTCCGTATCAGAACTTCCAGAGGCAACCAACTCCTCTCATTACCGAGCCTAACACTAAGCAGGATCTTCGCCAAATCCCTTCAGCTGTGGACATGTCCCAGGAGGGTGGCACTTGTAAGTTATTTCAAAAAACCTCATGAAATAAATATGGGACTGTGCAATAAATTTGATCAAGCTGTGACTATACCCAAGGAAAAAGTAAAGCATGCAGAAGACTTTGTAGGGTAGCAATGGAAGGAAATCCAGACTAGCCAGGAAATTGCTCTAACCTAAGGATCTTCCAAGCAGTATTAATAACTGTTAATAAAAATTTAAAAAAAAAGTGATGGAAAAAAATATCTTTTATTGACCAAAATCTAGTTTCCATTTTTGAGGAAGAAAATTATTACTGCCTTGACAAAGTAAGACCTAACAACCACTTTATCAACCTGCAGAACATGAGATTACTGAAAAAAATTATGAACTCTATATAACATGAAGAAGCAATGTCCTTATCTTCTCCAGGAACCTTAAACAGGACAAGACAAATCCAGATGAATCGAAAGGAAGTCACCCATGAAAAACAAAGTGTAACTATTGTTTAGGCTTCCAGTAAAGATCATCCAGTAGATACTACATGGACTTTGGAGCAGCTATGATGAACTTAAATTCTGTTTCATGGTATCAGTGCTGCTTGCAACTATTGAAAGGAAATGTCACTGGTGATCCCAACTAAAGCAGCACAACCTGTAAGACTACAGCTATGAAAGTTTTTTTCTACCATATCAGAAAGCAATAACAAAACCAGAATTTTTCCTTCATAAAACTCTTAAGGTTGAAGATTAAATAATCCCTAGGATTTCTGGACCCGAGACAAAGCAGCAAAAAATGAACATTTTAAGAACTAGCCCTTTAAAGCAATTAAATGCAATATTGTGATAGGCCACAACCAAAGAGTTAACAGCACCAGTCACAAAGATGCATCTTATCAATGAATCACATGAAGCCTTACAAACAAGTTTGTCCTGTTAGGTGGATCTCTGGGAACTAATGAAATGCATAAGTAGGGGTGGTTATTTCAATATCAGCAGTTCAAACCTTTCCACCTGTTCCTTCCTCCTAAACACATGAAGTGACTGATCTCTTAAGAAAGCACGAACATCCTCCTTTTTTCATTCATACCATATCAGACCAAAGACTGATCCAGGTCAGCATCTTGCTTCCAGCAGTGGCAGCCATGAAAAGACACACAACAAAGAATAAGGACAGGACAACCATACATAATACTCCCTCCTGCTACCATCCTCACTCCAGCTACCTTCAATTCAGATTACTTCCTGAGACAGATGTGATATTGTGTACTTAATATTCCTCAGTAGACTCCTCTTCAAGGTAACTCACCAGTATCCCCCTGAGCCCATCCAGACTTTCAGCAAGAAGATCTTAGCTTGAGATCTATGGAGTTTCATAAGCCTGTGAACATGGCAACATTTAAGGTTTAACTCCTTGCATCAGCAATTTTGATGAGATGCACATACAGAGTGCTTTGATTAATCCTTCTCAAAGAAAACTCAGAGTCCATTGTGGAAGAAAATAAAGTTTCAGACTGTCAGCAAAGTAAGTTTTTAAATTTCTTCAAGTTTTGTAAGATGGTGCACTTCAATTCTCTAAAGTACCTTCTCTAGTTTAGGTGAGGCTGCATTTCATATTTGCAATTATTCTAAGTTTGTCTGAACAAACATTGTTATTCATAATACACACACAAAGAACCTGAGCAGCAATGAACTTCCCAATCTTTTTTATTGATTTTTATGAGTGAGCATGTGTAAAGTAGTAGAATATATTAGCTAGCAGACAAAATGAAGCTAAAAAGTTCTGATTAACAGCTAGCCAACTATCACACAAAACCAACTTTTCTAGTTTTAAGAATCAACCCTTTCATACTGTTAAATCCTACCTACTTCATAGCTCTGAGAATGACAGAGAGTGGGTGGACTGTTTCTCAAAATGTAAGGAAAACCTTGGCATTTTAGACCAAAGGTCTGTTTGCTGCCTTAGCCAGTAGGACAGACATAGAAAAAAAAAAAAAAAAGAAAAAAAAAGAAGATGCAATCACAGAGTATCTCAAGTTGGAAGGGATCCATAAGCACCATCAAGTCCAACTCCCTCCTCCTCGCTGGATGACCTAAAATTAAACCATATGACTAAGAGTATCATCCAGATACTCCCTGAACTCTGACAGGCTTGGTGCTGTCACCACTTCCTTGGGGAACCTGTTCCAGTGACTGATTGCTCTCTCAGTGAAGAACCTTTTCCTCATGTCCAGTCTGAATTGTCCCTGATGCAGCTTCATTCCATTTCTTTGTGTTCTGTCACTGGTCACCAGAGAGAGATCAGCATCTCCCCCTGCATTGCCTCCCTTAAGGAAGTCATAGTCTGTGATGAGGTCGCTCCTCAGTCTTCTCTCCAAGTTTAACTAACAAAGTGACCTCATCCACTCCTCGTAAATCCTGCCCTCAAGGCCTTTCACCATCTGATCACCTTTCTCTAGACACACTAATACTCTGATGTCCTTCTTACACTGAGGTACCCAAAACTGCACCCAGTACTCAAGGTAGGGTCGCACCAATGCAGTGGAGAGTACAATAAACAGGGTACATAGAGAATGAATCTTCCTTGCCTTCATGTACCTCCCAGTTCTTGGTAATCAACAGTTCATAATTCCTAGCCCTGACTGGTATCCATACCGTTACATTCAATAGCTCCTCCTGGATCTGGTCTTTGTGAATTTGCATGATTCATTTCAGAACTCATTGACTCGCTTGTATTTTACAACATCCAGTAGCAACAATGTCCACAATTTAGCTACATAAAAAAATACTGTCTTTGCTTCAGATTTTGCCTCTGAATTTCATTTAGCGGCACCTAGATTGCACCTGTATCGCCACCTCAAACTGAGAATCAGTTATAATCCATATATATAAAATCTAAACAAGCGCAACACTGGGTTCAATCGAGGTTGGAGTCAGACAGAGCAAGTGCACAAACACTCTGCATTAGACCATGCAAGACGTGGTCTTGTACTCTAACAGTACCAACAAGACATGGTACTGCTAAAAGAAACAAAAATAGCCTTGAACTTCAGACATCTTATTTCCATTATATTCCTATCCCCGCTTTTATTTCCTGTCTCACCCCTCCTGCAACAACTTACCTAGTGATACTGGATACATGACAAAAAAAGTTGTCCTCAGTTTGCCACTAAGCACTACTCTTACTCCAAATCCCATGACTTGTCCACTCAATATGTTCATGAACGCTGGACTTTGACAATATAAATTGCTACAGAATGGCAGCTGCCATGAAAAATGAAACCGTATGAGTCAACACTGACATCTGGCTAGTGAAAAACTTCACTTTCACATTAGGTTCTCCAAATGCAGTGAAACAAAATCCCACCAAAACCCACAAAAAAAGCAAGTAAAACATGATGGAATGCCATGATACAGTGCACGAACAAAGTAATTGTAGTATTTTCTTGTTCTGGAGGTTTGACTTGCAACCTTAGCTTTTTTTAAAGCTATAATTTTTAAGAAGCATCTTGAAATGCTCTGCAAAATGTGCAAGTTTTCATCAGCTTTGAGTAGGGGGGTGGCACTAGATGATCTTCTAAAGTTCCCTTCCAATCTCAGTGATTCTTCGAATCTCAGATACTGCTTTAACAGACCAAACCTCTCTTTGAATTAAATTTCTATTTCAGTTGTCAAGAAGAGTCAGTTTTAAGAAGAGAAGTGCAAACAGAAGCAGAGATGGCACTAAAATCCAAAGATTTTTTTTTTCACAAGTCAGTAGGAAAGGAAATTAAAATGCAGAATACCGAAATACTACAGATACAGAGAAGGAGGGCAAATTTAGATATTAACTGTACAGTACATTCTAAACAATGTGGTTTATCTAGGCTGTTAGATTATCCAGATCTTAATTCTTAAATGGAATTAGTTAAAACTTGCTTCTAGTAGATTTAAGAACATCTTCGAAAAAAAGAAAATACTCCCTGGGAAACAACCATGCTAATCTGCAAAGCATGGTCATTTCATTACTTACTGATTTCTACAATTTTATTTGATTTTTCATCATCCCTGTAGAATAGGGGTGGAATAATTTTACAGTGTGTTTTAAATAATAACAAACAATGAAAAACTGAACTGCCTCCAGAAAAGGCAAAGTAAACGTATATTTGCCTTGAAATGGTGAAAGTACATATGAATATAATTACCTATGTACAAGGCATTAAACTTCATACAGGAAAAAGCAGCCACCAAAGTGGCAATTTGACCTATTTTAGGGTATTTATGCAGTAAAGAAAAAGGCCTAAGGAATAAAAGTGCAGCAGTGGTTTCCAGTGGTTGCAGTAGTGTATGGATATAAACAAAGCCTGTGGAAAAAGGTAATTAATATATGTAAGAGTTCCAACAAATGCAGCTGAAAAAAAATTATTTTCAGGAACACAGTATCTGCTTTCAGGTCTGAGGCAGCAAGTTCAAGTTAAATACAGGCAACAAGATGCAAAGGAAAAAACAGGAAAGCAGAATGCTGTCATAACATAGTCATCTAATGTCACATAAGCAAACTGTAGCCTCTGTGCCCTGCACGAGCTAATGACTTCATCCCTCCTTTACTGAAAGTCCACACGCTACCACACAGGTAAGAAATACCCTTCTCCCTCCAGTCATTCCTGTGATTAACCCAATTCAGTTCAGGACAGGGTTTCACAACGGAAAGCCTTCTCCAGCAGTAACAGGAATACAAGTATATTCTTGTACCATTCCATTCTCATTTCTTCTTACCCTTGAGCCCTGCATGTCAGCTCCTTGATCGTGAGGGCATACAACCACAGGGATTGTGCTGTGAACCATGCCACCACATCAAAGAACAAGTTCAGCTTTTAAGAAGGCCAACCAGAACAAAACAAACAAACAAATGAAATAATCAAGGGACAATTTAAAACAGAACATTCAGATGCAAGTTATGTTAGTGTCATACAGCCTTCTATTAATTTTACGCATATTGCAGATGAAGCCTGGTTTGCAGAGTCTGAAAGAAAGCAGCGTATGTGGCCTGGCAACCTAGGGAAACTTCTTGTCCTTGGCTGAGCTTGTAAATCATTCAAAAGGTCTACATCATTTGTTTTCCAGAAGATAGGTAGTTACTGTAAACAGTCAAAAGCACCCTTCTATGATATGTGTTCTTTATTTGGAGGACAAAAGGGATTTGTCCTCATTCCCTTTAGGCCAAGGCAGACCACAGTAGCAAAATCAAGTGCTGTACAAAACTCAGTGTCAATTCAATCACCTCCAGGTATGAAGTCACCTGCTAAAATGCTTCTAAAATAAGATTATTGCTGTCACTTTCCATCTCACAAATACACTAGACATTACCAAAGAGATCAGACAGAACTCTGTCTGTTAACAGTGACATTCCCTTACCAGAAGCATCAGATAGTTACTGTGGCCCAGGTGTATCTCAGAAGGTATCTTACAGATAGAGAAGCATTTCAGTCATTCAAGTCTAGGGCTTGAGAAAAGAGTACAATTCTGAACTTTATTTTGTTGCTGAGATACTAAATTTGTCTCAGGTACATAGAAGTCTTCAAATCCTGCCAACAAACTTTTCTTAAATCTAAGAAAGATTTTTACCCCTGGTTTAATCCCATGTAAAAACTTTGCTAGTCACTGCCATGTAGAGAAGAGCATAAAATCCTATGATGGTGCCTGGTATCAGCAATCCATACCCTTTGGGGACTGAAGCTGAGGAGCCAAAGAAGAGGGGATTGCAACAGCAGCTTATATATCTCAAATTCTCACTGACAGGCCCAACTGCCCTTCCAGATGTAAGAGTTGGCAGTATATCTAGAAGCTGTATTCATCCTGACCAGTTTTCAGTGAGATGTCCAAAACAAAGGCTACCAGCTGTGTAGGCCTTTAAAATTACCTGATGAAGGTAACATATCATTTGGCACAACAGCTAGCTTTGATTTTTTGAAAGTGTATATATAACTACATACAAATATATGCATGTATATGCTAAGATCTAATGGTCTTTCTCCAACTCAGGATGTGCAGTCAGATCTCTGGAGGACTAGAAATACACTCTCCAGGGCAGCTCCAGGATGAGGCAGCTCTCAAGTTTTCAACAATTAGCAGAAAGCATGGAACATCTCTGTAGCTGGGATGATACTAATACATCTAAGTTGAGAGCAAGAGAGACAAAATACTCCTTTGTTTTCTATCAAAAGATCTGCTGATCGAAGGGGTCTATAATTCAGGCTGAGAGCATGAAGAGGTGAAAATACAGGCTTGTTTATTTTACTGGAGAAGTCTTCCGTATTGCACTCCAATAATAATACATCCAAAACAGGTTCAGCAAGGTTTGACACAGTATGTTCATTTGGTGCTAATTTGCTGATGTTTTGTTCATACCAGTGCAAAGGACAGTACCTCGCTGGGTGCTTGTGTCACTAACCCAACCAGTACAGAAACTTTTCCAAAGAAATTATAAAGAAAAAATGATTCTCTACAGAAGGAGCACAGAGAAAACACTACTGAAGGTCAGCATCTTTTAATTTAGCAGCCACTGTTTACATAAAAAGATGACACGGTGACAGTAAAAGATAATCAAAACATGCAAGTTTTTCTAGCCTAAGTGAATTGTATACACATGAAACAACAGCATAAGATTTGAAAAAGCAATATGCAAGGAAGTGTAACATATGGCAGTGCTCCAAGAACAAATGGCTGGTCAATTATTGCCAGTGTGTAATCAACAGTGTACAGAATTAGCGTAGTGTCTCCTGATCCTTACAGAAATTATTTGTCTTTCTGAAATTTTTGGTCAAATCAAGGGCTTATCATCTTTCAGATATACACTGATCACTGTTCGTAAAAAAGACTATGCTAAGTGCAGTCACTGCTTAATGAAGTGGACTGACAATAATTTGTGATATATTTAGAACAAGTCCAAGATGCATTTTCTCATGGTAAATGAGATCTCCCTGCCGCAAAAAAAAATACTGCTTAGATACCAGAAAGGTATTTTAATTTCTCATATTCAGTAGAGTGTGTGTGTATACATCTATATATAGTTTTGTTTTCCACTATGATTACGTAAAGTACTTCAAAACCATGTTTCCCGTACTAATTGCAAACCCTATTAAATAAAAATACTAGACAACAATTTTGATCTGGAGTTCACAGTTTCTTAAACCTAGAGCCTACAGTTTATTCCAAAATCAAGTTCTCATACAGAGCACGTTCATGAGATTTGAATCACTTGTTTCAACTCATCTGGTAAGCCTATAAACTAGCTACGTAGTGAAGGGGAATAAAAAGTTAAGTATAGAGGTATATGAATCATGCCTATTTATTAGTCATCCTAATTAATACCTGCAAATTATTCTGCAATAAAGTTATTTTAACAAATTGGAGAACACAGACATATGTCAGTTACTGGGACAATTGCACAGTTTACTGTCAAGCAATTCTAGTAATTATTTAAATTGGTGATTAGAGATCACATCAGCTGAGATATTTTAGAATTCCTTGAACTTCCAGTATGGAAATTTACCGTGTATAATTACATTACTGAGAAATAGCCATACAGTAAATGAATATGCAGATCTCTTCATTTAGCAACCATAATGCATCTATATTTAATAACTCATCTGTTTACACTGTTCATGCTGTTTGCAGAAGGCCATTAGCCTTAATTTTCAACTTGTTTTCTAGTAAAAAAAGTCAAATCTGTAAGAAAGGAGTGAGATTGAACTTCAAAAAAAATGGCAGTATTAAAATAGCTTTTTAGGGTGGTTAGCACAAAGAGATTACAGCCTATGACCATGGTTCCCAGCAATGCTTCTTAAACACCGTCAATTTGATTTCTCAAATAAAGTCAACAAGAAAATAAGAAAATCCTTTTAAAGTAAGATTTTTCACATAAGTCTCCCATAAAAATGTTTTTGTAAAGTCTTGTGCTTTTTCTTGTTGGTACTAGTTATAGACAAAGCACAGATAGTAGTTTTAAGCTTATTAGCAGAATTACCCAAGTCACACTATGACCATTTCTTGCTGTACTTAAACTGAACAGATGTCGAGCAGAGGCACACCTCTTTTCAGAAACTTTTGCCATCATTTTTAATACAAGCCTAGTTGGTCAAAGTTCTAACGTATTTTTAAATAGGCCTTCAGTAATGCACACATATTAATGATAGCAATAATCTAACATATCTTAGGCTAGGAAACCCCACAGACAAAGCCATTTTAAAAACTAAAGCCCTTCCTTTTGTTTAAGAAGAAACAGAAGTCCACCAGGGGAGTAGACCTTCCTTTAAATAACCAGAGAAAATGCTTTGTTTTTCATCTTGCAGAAGGAAGCTGAAATATACAGCATAACTCAGAAAAAAACATAGCATAGTTCAGGAAGAAGTATTTACCATACTATATTAATCATTGAAAGAGTTCCCTGTAGCAATTACAAAACAAACTATAAGATATTGAACCTAAGAAAATATAAAACATGGTCAAAGAAATAGTAAAGCTAGAAATGAAGACATAAAATTTGATGGAGTAAATGAAAAAAAAATTAAAATCTAAAGAATGGTTATAACAAGACAAGAATTTAAACTTAGGTACTTCAAATTTTCCCAGACATTCATGGCTTGCAGTGCCTATAGCAGGTATGTGAGTAAGCACATAGCGCTGCTCTCAAAGAGATAAATACAAAGGTAAGATACAGAGGGTAACAATATCCCACTCCAGAGCAAACCACACAATTCTCCTTGGGCACAGAAGCAATAGCTCCCATGTTAAAATGTTCAGATCCTTCACAGTTACTTATGTAGAATCATGCCCAAGATGAAAGATAATTTCACACCACTCAAAGGAAAAAGTTATTTAGCTAGGGAAAACTTGGGTATAGCACATGGCAGAAACTTGTGCAGCTGGGACACTTTCTTCCTGTTCTAAGTTTTGGAGAAGACAGAGAATCCAATGACAACATAAGAGTCTTCATAGCTCAGAGTTCCTTAAGCAAAACAAAACAAAACTCCATTTTTAAACCTTGAAAGAAGGTGGCAATAAAATTACTCCAACTAACACAGTGAAGAAAAACCCAGTGTTCCAGTCCTCTTGATATTCTCAACCAACAGGTGTTTTAAGAGCATTTTCTGCAGAAAAGCAGTATCTATCCAGACCGATAGCTTTTGACTGACTGTCAAAAAAACCCACAAAACAAAGCAACCTACATTAGAAAACCATAAGAATCAGTTCTCAGGTACAGGTTAAAAGTTTCCCAACTTTTCAAGGAAAGCTTTAAAATGTGCTGATAATAGAACTAGAAGTATTAAAATGCTATCTATTTTTCCACTGATTCATCCATGAATGGACACTAGCTCACAGGATTAGAACTGTTTTCAGTTTTAAATAGAGGATTTAAATTTTCATCTGTGGGATTCGTAAAACACTGTTTCAGTAAAGCACTGTATGATTAGATGGATGAAGGTCAAATATAAATAAATTTACCACTCTTCAATTCAGACTTTTGAGAAAAACATACAGACTAAATAAGTATATGCAATTCCCAGCCCCCAACATAATAGTTTCTGAAAGTACTCCATCATTTTCCTAAATTTGATTTCCACTAAATCAAAGCCAAACTGACCAAACAGTCCAACTGAACGCTGTTTTAATTAACCCATGAAAAAGGTCTGGACTTACAATATCCACAATGTCCAGAAATTAAATCAGTAACAGTCTGTGTCTAACATCTCAAACTGCAGCACTCATTTGATGAAGCACTAAGCAGTAGCACAAAGAAAATGGAAAGAATCCTCCCTACAACATTAGTCCCTTAGCCATTATTTTGACATTGAAGGAATACAGTAATTGGCACATTTCTGTCACTATGTATAAGCATCAGAAGATTTGCAAAATAACCAGTCTACTGAATCTGTGTCCACTATTCCCTTGATAAACAGAAAAGGCTGGGCTCTTGAGGATTGTTTCTGTCAGAAACACAAGACTGATACTGTGTCGTTTTCATGAAAGAAGACAATCACCTGTCTACACCTTGAAGAAAAAGTAGATCCTCATCAGTTCCTGAAAGGAGTGGTATTTGTAAATAAAGGCAGGTTAGAAACTGTATGAAAATATTTAAGTGATTACCTCTCCTATAAAGACAACCATAACACAATCCAGTTTTTCTTCAGGAGACAGCTTATCAATAAGGGAGTGGAGAGTTTCTGTAAGGTAAGATTTGACTTTTCTTTTCACTGTAGGAATTCCCATTACAATGGAAACTGAAATCAAACAAACCAGAAATGTACTTTCAGTGATTTCATACACACGATAGAAAACAACAATCTTACCTCACAATGAAGCATTGCTTAAGAAAGGCAAAGAGTTGAATGACAGAGAAAACAGTACTTAAGAATAGTTTAAAAACATACCACCCATCATCGGGAGCATGATCAACGTGATCACCACCAACACTGAGCAAACACAGCAAACAAAGAAACAAAAAATTAATCCTAGACCTTCCAGATTATTGCATAGGCACGGTGAGTTGACCCTGGCTGGATGCCAGGTGCCCACCAAAGCTGCTCTATCGCTCCCCTCCTCAGCTGGGCGGGGGGAGAAAATAGAATGAAAAGCTTGTGGGTCAGGGTAAGGGCAGGGAGATCACTCACCAATTACCATCACAGGCAAAACAGACTTGACATGGGAAAAAATTAATTTACTGCCAATCAAATCAGAGTAGGATAATGAGAAATAAACCCAAACCTTAAAAGCACCTCTCCCCACCCCGCCCTTCTTCCCGGGCCCAACCTCACTCCCAGTTTCTCTCCCCCCCCCCCCGCGGGCCGGACGGTGCTGGGGCTGGGGGGTCCCTCCGGCGGTCCCTGCCGCTCCTGCCCCCCGGGGGAGGCTCCCCACACTCTGCCCTGCTCCAGCCCGGGGTCCCTCCCCCGGGAGCGGCTCCTCCGCGACCTTCCCCCGCGGGGGCCCTTCCCCCGGGCTGCAGCTCTTCACGCACCGCCCCGGCCGGGCCCCCCCGCGGTGCCGCCCTTCAGGCCCAGCCGGCTCCAGCCCGGGCCCCCCGCGGGGTCACAGGCCCCGAACCCGCCCCGGCCCGGGCTCCCCCCCGCGGGGCCACAGGCCCTGCCAGGAGCCGCTCCGGCCGGGCTGCCCGCGGGTCGCAGCCTCCCTCGGGCACCCCCTGCCCCGGCCTGGGGTCCCCCGCGGGCTGCGGGGGGGGGATCTGCTCCCCCGTTCGCCGCCATGGGCCGGGGGCACGGCCTGCCCCAGCGGGGGCTTCGCCAGGGGCTGCCGGGGCATCTCTGCTGGGCGCCTGGAGCCCCCCCTGCCCCTCCTGCCCGGCCGGGGGGCTGCAGGGTGCTGCGCTCACACCTCCTCGCCCCTCTCTCCGGCTGGGGTTGGCTTTCCCACTTTTTAAACACGCTGTCCCAGAGGCGCTGCCACCATCACTGCTGGGCTCGGCCTTGGCCGGCGGCGGGTCCATCTCGGGGCCGGCTGGCATCGGCTCCATCGGACACGGGGGAAGCTTCTGGCAGCTTCTCACAGAAGCCACCCCTGTAGCCCCCCCACTACCCAAACCTTGTCATGCAAACCCAATACAATGGGTAATAATCAATAACCATGGTATTAACCAGATAAGGTGCTCCCACATTTTTAAGTTAGCGATTAAACTCCCTAACTTAGTTTTATTTTCAAACTGGTATAACTATTCTTCACAGCTCAAGTATTTAACTTCTCAGAAGTCATCTTTAAAAAATTACATTGCTGAAAAACTCTAGTTCTTTCCTTGCACCCAGTTTGGGACCTTCTAGAAAAAACAAGTCCAGATCATCAGCATTGCCGAGAAATTCCTCACTGAAACCTCTTATCCTCATTAAAAGCATCTTAAATACAACGCAATCTGGCCACAGCAACAACGTTAACACCACCCTCTCGTGTTCCTTAACTTTCCCATAGCCTTTGTTCTGCACCCCATCCCGTACCCAGGGCTGGTTACCTACTAGGCACACAGCAGGCAGCAGCAGGAACACAGTTAAAGGATAAAGCAGACTTCATGAAGTCAGCACCGGCGTTCTGAGCCATTTATGTGAAATAATTTACCATACCACAAATATATAAAACCAAACAACTATTAAAAAAGTTGTTTATCCTTCCTTGCAGAGCCTGCTTTGCCTAGCAACTACAAATTAACAAGCTCTGAAATTTTAAAAAGCACTCAAAAAGCACAGTGACCAGGAAAGGGGAAGACAGGAAAATAATTTTAACTCAGAATTTCCTCTCTCTTTTTAATTAAATAAACCTAATTCCAATTTCTGTTTTGTAATTTCAAACTTCTGTCATATTCTCAGTGGGATATAATACAGGCTTCACTTAAAACAATAAGGGGATATGAGCCTTTTCCTTCCTGATTAACAACATTGAAATAAATGGTGTCTACAGTCATAAAAATAACCCTATGGCTTGAGCCCACACATTTGTCACACTGGCAAGCCTTCTGTTAAAAGAAGGAGCAACCAAACTCACTGAAATAATGAAAAAAATACAGGCCAGGAGTAACTAATGCTTCTTTCAAAAGTAAGCAGGACAAAAGAAAAAAAAGAAAAGTCTAGTGGACAGTCACACAAGCCATTCAAGTCAGATGGCACACAGAGAAACAAGGATTCATTGGTGGGGCCTTCAAGCTTAAAGACATATACACACACACATGCTTTGAGGTGTATCAGCTTGGTTAGGCTTTATGGTGTTTATTTTCTAGAGATCCAGGAGTGGGACTCCATGGAGCTATCCTATTGACCAAAGCTCAGAATTTGTGAGGATTAGGTGGGAAAAAAAAAAGGGGGGGGGGGGGTGGTGGTGCAGGCAGGGTGGGAGGAGAATCAACACTATCGTAGCACAACACTGATATCTTTTTTTCCCCTCCAATGAATCTCCACATTTTATTGATGCAACAATACCTGATAATCCTAGTTCTTCCAAATCTAAGATAGAAATTGAAATATATTGTTCAAAAAACCAGAAACATCAACTCTAAAATAATTATATCCATGCATGGTTGCCTCACAGATCTGAAAAGCCAAAGGGACATGTCCATTAGCAGTTCAGAATCTGTAAAGCTTGAGCTTGTACCTTAATATGGCATGGAGTGTGATTGAGATTATACAGAAAAGAGCAAAACTGAAGCCAAACTCCTTTATATTGGATTTAGTGCTAATTCTAAGAGATACCAATACCACACAAGTTAAATGAGGTGTCCTTGACCTGCCAAGTAATACAGTAAATTACATTACTACAACTAGGAAGTCCTCCAGAGAGAAAACACAGAGTATCAGCATACCTCCTGTCCTTCCAAGGCCAATCTGCACAGAAGGTTGAAGGCTTCCTTCATTTTTCAACAAGTGAGGCAAATGGTAATAGATATTTGGCACTTGAAGAGATTTTCTACTTGTTAGCTCTTTTAACAATTTCAGCGTCTCATCTGCAAAGATACATGAAATCAGTAATGCAGAAAACAAAAAATATTAAGTTTTATGCAGTGGTAAATAGTACAAAATTCCAAGCATGGTCACAACTGAAAAACAGAAGAAATGATGCATTTTACTGAGGCATTATATCTTATGTACAAAGGAAGTCTTTCCTTATTTTAATTTTTTAAATAAATGGTGGCCATGATTATCTTGCACCAAGTAACCTTGCTACAGATATAGTTAATAATTACCTGATCACACAGACTTAGTGTGTAAACACAGAAGTACAGAATGCCTCATTTATTTAGGGGTTTGGGGTTTTGTTTTAGTTTTTTTCCGATGAATCAAAACGGGAGGCTTATTTACCTAGATTATTTTTTACTTACGTTTACCATTACCATGTAGTGATGCTACTGCAAATAACTTTTCAAAGCTACAAATACGTATTGGAATACACTGAACATACAGATACAAAACAAAAATAGCACTAAATATACAATTGAGATTTTGAGTATTTCTGCAATAAAATAAATGCTAACATGAATTTAATTTAGTACATTAAAGTACTTAAAATAATTCTTGCACTTTCCAAAGTAACTGCCTCTCAGGATGTCCAGGTG
This sequence comes from Falco cherrug, assembly GCF_023634085.1. Lineage (NCBI taxonomy): Eukaryota > Metazoa > Chordata > Aves > Falconiformes > Falconidae > Falco > Falco cherrug. The sequence goes on along the minus strand of NC_073698.1, from coordinate 70,644,552 downwards.
GTTCTCAAAGCTGCAAATAACAGTTTTAAAATTCCCCTACTGTGCGTGTTAATTTTCTTACATCAAGTGTGAAAACAACTCTTATTTCAAGTGACAGATATGACAGCATATGGATCTTTGATAACTTATGGGGTTTATATCAAGTTAAGTAAAAAACTGTACTTGAAGTTTCTGAGAAAAATGAATTGTTAAGAAGTGAGAAAAGAAATGCCATAAATGTCGTTCCTTTCAGATTCTGAGTATAGCTTCTACAAAGATAGAAGGGTTTTGTTGTAGGTTTTGGTTAGGTTTGTTTGGGCTTTTTTAATATTTATTTTTGGGTGAAACTGAATTCCTAACCACTTAGAATTTTGAAAAAGCTTTGTAAATTGATGCCGTAAGTAGAGATGCTTATCTTGATAAGATTCCAATATAGGTATATTTTACTTTCCCTGCTAATATTTCCTTTAGCTTCACCTGCAAAAGCTGGACTAAAAATTCTGTTGAAGTATGACAGCTCTTTGTATAAATGAATAATGATCTACATAAAACAATTTGGAACTCTCTCAGTTTCAAAGATAGCAAATACTATACAGTATTCTTTATAATTAAGTATGTTAAACTTAATAAAAACCTGTCTAATACTAAGTTCTGAGCACAAAAGCTCAGAAATTCAGACTTCAGCTGATTTCCCATCATGGCTCCACATAGAAAAAAAGAGGATGCCCTAGGCGGGATCCAGACATGACAGTATGTTAAAAATGTGAATCAGTAATTTTAGATGCTTCAGAAGAGAATAACTCCCTGTAACTATATTGCCTACAAACTCACTCACTCATTTTTGGAAAAAAATATGGTAATAACTTCATCATAAATCCAGTATCAAAATTACTTGACTTCCTCTATGCTTGTTTGCTTTAACAAAACATACACATAGAATATGAAGACAAAAGTCACAGACTATGTTAATCCATATGATTCCTGGAGATCCAGGGAACTATGGAGCTCAGGCTGGATAACCCATTCATGTCAGACACAGCAATTCATCGTTAGTATCAGCACCGAGGGCTTATAACTGTAACAACCACCACTACTACCACTCCACCCCACCCCGAAAAATTTTATAGAAAATAGTAATGCATATCACAAATGCAAGTAGACAACAGATTCAAAAAGCCTGATCAAGTTTTTTGATTTGCAAAGTTATTTGGATTTATATTCCTCAATAGGCCAATACAGTGAAATTTATGCAACCTATCAAATCAGACCTCTTGCCAGAAAGTTTATATTTATTTGCTATTCATTTTCCATCTAGAAAAATCAGAGTGACTAAAGCAGTAATAGTGTGATTTTAAAAGTTAACTTCAATAATTTGGTGAGTAGTGCAAAGGCAATCTCTAATATTACCAAACACAGCTCTTCGTAAACTTGAGCATCAGCCTCCAAAATGCATAAAAACTTGTAAGGAAGATTTCACCAGTTTTCAATAGCTGGTGATTAACTGGTAAAGGGCACTACTTTTACATTTTACAAATCATAATTAATACCTTAGTCTGTATGGTTTTACACCTTCCAGCAGACTTTTAAACATACTTTAACTGCTTCAAGTTCATCCATTTCTTCTCTTTACTCAACTTTCCACTCAAGCCCTATTTAAAAAGTGATGTAAATTATTGCCAAAATATATTAAATATGTTAAATAAGTAGCTAGAGGTTCCGAACTTTGGAAGCTAGGTGTGGAATAAGTATTCAGTCCCTAAAGCCATAAGAATGAAGAGTGGGTGCATGACTAAGAATAGAAATTGGAAAAAGCAAAAGCCAAAAAATTCCCCACTAGATACAACATATTACACATTCTTTATTTGCACTGCTGAACAGTTTCATTTGCCTTTCTTCATATTAATTTCTTATCCTATAGTAATAAAAGAGATATTGGTATTGCAGTTACAAAAAATATCTCAATCACAGTATGTACCTGAAAAATTATTCATTGCATTCTTACTCCCATTTGTTTCTGCTACTGCACGCCTGAACTGCTCCAAGATAGCATTCAGCTCAGAAGAGCGCTGCAGAGTGCGATGCTCAGCTATACGAAGACGTTCCTTCAAAGCATGAAATTCCCGTTGATATGCAATCAACTTTTCTAGAGAAAAAAAAAGATGATCCTGGTTATTTTTGGAAACAAACACAGACAGAGCCAATGAGGGTCAGGGACTGCTCAGCTAAGCAGGATCTGAAATCCAACCAAAAAGGGCACAGTCCAGTGCAATCCCACCTGAGTTAGGTACCTTAGCATTTGCACAGCATACAGAGAAAAGTGACCTGCACCAGACAGGGATGCAAAGCGGGCATTGAGGGGGGTACGCCCTTCACTGCAGCCACAGACAGGGGCAACCTATGAGTCCCCATTACTCAGCACCACAAGGCCATTCTGAATCCTTTCTTCGAACAGATGCCCACAAACATTTTCCTTTAAGAAGCAGGATTGGTGCCTTACAAAAGTACAGGTTATGGCTTTGGAAAGCCCCCTCTGAAGACTTTGCAAGAATGAGTGGAATCTGACAATATTTTAGACATACCAAGTTCAAACCCAAGTTTTGACTTCACAATACTGTCAGTGCCTGCAAGAACAAAATTTTGATCAAAATCCTGCTAAGGTAGATACATACATGTATTCTCTGAAAAGAGACCAAAACGGAGAGGGAAACTCCAAAACTCCTTTGCTGATATGTTGCCTATGCCCTTTCCACCCAGAAAAGTACGTATCTGTGGTTTCAGCATCTTCTTCCTGTTGGTCATTTCCTCAGATCTCCTGCTCACCATCATCACTCTCCTTCAGCCAAACTACAGGTACAGACTGGAGTGTCTCAAGTGATTTTATACCTTGTAATCAATATTCCAACAACACAGCTGTCATCCACAGACACATCCTTTTTGTTATTTACCTATCCCTTCACAGCCTCTTGGTATTGCAATGGTAGGGAAGCAGTTTTGCAAGCAATTTGAATCTCTTCCTGTTGCTACATTACAGTAACACATGGAGTAAAGAAAGTATTACAGCCAATTTTCCGTTGTTAATAATGTTACATTTCTTCCAACTTCTTTCAATTTACATTTATTTTCTTTTTTGTAATTGGGATGTACTGCTCTGATTAGGTTTAGAAAACATAATTAGCTAAAATGCCCCCTGCTCTGAAGACAGAAAAATAAAAACACAGTTCACTACCTCTTAAAAACATTTCCCTTGCCAGCCTTATTTTCCTTTTTTCATTAAAACCAAATGGTTATTGCTTTTGTGCCAACAAACCCAGAACACTGCTGCTGGCCGACAATTCAGTGCTGGGCACACTACACACCGACAAGTGAATCCACACTGCTATTTGAAACAGGATTTGGTGCTTTAGTCAGCAGTATTGAGAAGGCCAGGAAAATTTTTTGGACTTTCTGGCATGAAGGACATTCTTACTTGCCAATGATAACCCAAAGAAATCAGAGATTGCCTGGAACCATGTCTACTAATTACAGTAAGGTTACAAACCATTTTAACAGCTAAATGAGTATAGGATTGTATTAGTGTAGATGTCACACTCAAGCATGTGAATGATATTCCCTCCCCCAAATGAATGGGTGATGGCAGGTTACAGAGATCTCTGTTAATTTCTGTATAAACAGGGAGGAACTGGTGTGCCACCAAAAGGCATGCAAGGTTTTATTGAGGGCTTTTTTAGCAATGGATAGCCTCAGAAGCAGCCTGTAGCACTATGTCGCCTTTCTTCACAGTACAAGACAGCAGACAACTTCAGCACTTCTGTTCTTCCTACTTCAAAAAGGCTAAACTTGTCTGTGGCACAGTCTGCGTTTCTCCTGGGAAAATGGTGATAATTCTATGGAATCTGTGGTTGAGACTCCAGCACCTCAAGTAGGATGAATTTAGGACTTCCTCTCGATTTAGACAAATTCTTGGCAGACATCATTTCTCCTTCTACACTTACTACAAGACAGCAGCCCATCACACACACTACTCTGATGATTCTGGTGCTCTAAGGAATAGCAGAAGCCTAGAGCGAATAATTTACTTAGGAATACGTCGAAGAGTAGAGAATCACGGTAGCTCTGTGCCACCTCCACCTAGTAAACTCCACAATGCAAAATCAGAAATACCTTATTGCTAAACTCAGTTTTTAAGCAGAGATGATTTTTCTACCTCCCTAATTCAGATAGGTAACACAAAAATGGGAATTACAGGACCCTTGTAATTCCACAGCAAATTAATACTCTGTCGTAAAACCACAAGAAACTTAGAGCCCAACTGAAAAGGCAGTTTTGTCATATGAAGAAATAAAAACTGTAGTTTCTTATTAAGAACTACCAGTAAAAATCCCTTACTGAGAAGACGACGTTTCAGAGAAGGTTGCTGTTATAACACCTTTAATTTACAATTATTATAAAATGTCAAAAATAAAAAAGTAGTTAATTACTTTTAAAAGAAATTTAAATTGCATATGTAGAAGTAAACTTTTATTTTCATAACTTACCATAGCAGGTTTTTGAGCAAATAACATAGGTTCCCAACTGCAGCACTGTAAAATTTTTCCTAGCAGAAGTATTACGAAGTATTTCAGTCTTGAGGCTCCCAGTGCACAGTATTGGTACTGCATTTATGGTACTTGAGACCTCAAAAGCATGAATTCCTTTAAGAAATACTAGTTGATTGGTTCAAAGTAGTCAACTTCTCACAGGTGCTTCAACCACATATATCTGGGTCAAGGAGGCTGATGTAAAAGATACATAAACTCCTGACATCCATCCTTCAGAAATGTACAGCTGCTTTTTTTTTGTTAGGTCACAATATTATTCAGTCAAGTAAAACTAGAAAACGTTAACATTACAAATATAATCTTATTTTAAGTCCACTACCCTATGAGTATTTTTCTAGTTATTTATGCAAAACAAAGTAAAAATCACTTTGCAGGAACTTAAGCCATTTAAAACAGTTACATCTCTAGCACTACCAGAGCTAGCACTTTTCATGTATTTGGAGATTAATGTGTAATTTGGCCTTTTGGCACTTTGTTTTATAATATGACTTCCTGTACTTTGAAACAAAACAAATTAAATTTAAATTTCTAATAGTTTTATCTTTGGTATATTTTCAGTACTGCAAAGCATTGATCAACTACTCACATACTACTTACAAGCAAAGAGAAAACCACAACAGCAGCAATATCAAATTTCATTTCATACTGAAAGGCACTTGTAAAGGAGAAAATACTTCTTAGCTCTTACAGTACCACCAATAGAGGTCATCACCTGTCCCAGACTTTAGAAAAATAAGTGTCCCTTAAGGCATCAGGAGTTTATAAATACTGTGATTTTTCAGGGTTCTTGACTCCTAAGCACTTGGGAATGAGCCGACAAGATTAAATTTAAGGATCTATTTTTATTTAAACCTTGACTTATCTGACTTACCTCAAGTTTGGTATTTGATTCCCCCCCAAAAATATGAAATAATTTGAAAGCTAAATCTTTTCATCAAAAAATTAGGACTTTTTGAGGAAAACATGTTACTATATTACACAGAAGTCCCATTTACATTTTAAATTTCACGACTTTCCTCATAAGGAAGAGGAAATCAAAATCTGCAAGTGACTGTAGAAGCTTCTCCAGCAATTCAAGGCAGTCTTTCTGAAATGTGTATGCATTATGAAAGGCCAAAGCTCAATTACAGTTGAAATTGGCCAGTGCTTTATCTGACAGCAAGGACGGCTTTGTGAAGTATATTAATAGCAAAAGGAGGTCTAAAGAAAACTTTGGACCAATATTTTTTGATAATGATCACATAACTAACAGGGACAAAGACAAAGCAGATACATTCAATGCTTTTTTTGCTTCAGTCTTTAATAACACTGATAGACCTTGGGCTGCCCAGTCCTCTGAGTCAGAGGACCACGACTGCAGGAACAGTGACTTTCCATTTGTGGATACTGAAATTGTAAGGGACCAGCTCTATCAGCCGAATGTTCACAAGTCCACGAAGCCTGATGGGATTCATCTCAGAGTACTGAAGGAGGCAGTGAATGTTATGGCAGGACCTGCCTCGATCATCTGCCAAAGGTTGTGAGAGTCTGGGGAGGTGCCCTCTGACAGGAAGCTAGCCAACGTTATTCCAATTTGCAAAAAGGGCATGAGGGAAGACCCAAGAAACTACAGACGTGTTAGTGTAACCTCATTTCCTGGAAAAATTATGAGAAGATTAAACTGAGTACTACTGAAAGGCATTTAAAGAACAATGCAATCATCAAGCAGTCAACATGGGGTGACAAAAGGAAAGTCCTGTTCAACTAATTTGACATCCTTCTATGATAAGGTCACCTGCCTTGCAGATGAAGGGAAGACAGTGGATGCTTTTTTTTTTTTTTTTTTTTAGGAAAACTGATACTGCTTCTCACAGAGCCTCCTTCTGGACAAGTTATCCAACTGTGACATGAGCAGGTGCACAGTGTGCTGGATGAAGAACTGGCTGAAGGGCAGAGTGCAAAGGGTTGTGGTGAACGGGGCTGTATCTGGCTGGCAACTTGTCACCAGCAGTATTCCTTGGGGCTCAACTCTAGGGCCAGTTCTGTTCAATGTGAATATCTGGATGCAGGACCTGAATGCACCATTAGCCAGTCTGGTGATGATCCTAAGCTGGGAGGTGCTGTAGACTCTCTCATGGTACAGAATGCCTGGCAGAGGGATCTAGATCGACTGGAGCACTGAGCTACGATTAATGGAATTAAATTTAACAAGCCCAAAAGCCAGATTCTAGGAGCGAGTAACACCAGGCACAAGTATAAACTGGGAGAGGGGTGGCTGCAGAGCAGCCCTACCGAAAGGGATCTGGGGGTGCTGGTCAGCAGCAGGCTCAATGCAGGTCAGCAGTGGCCCTGGCAGCCACCAGGGCAACCCGCACCCTGGGGTGCCCCGAACACGGCACAACCAGCCGGCCAGAAGAGGTGATGGTACCGCTGTGTTCAGCCTTGGTGCGGCCTCACCTGGAGCGCTGTGGGCAGTTCTAGGCCCCACGAGTTAAGAAGGATGTGAAGGTCCTTGAATGTGTCCAAAGGAGGGAAACAAAGCTGGTGAAAGGGCTGGAAGGCATGTCCTGTGAGGAGTGGCTAGGGACTCTGGGCTGGTCTAGTCTGGAGAGAAGGCGGCTGAGGCTTTTTGCTCTCTACAGCTTCCTGAGGAGGGGACGTGGAGAGGGAGGTGCTGAGCTCTTCTCCCTGGGATCCAGTGACAGAATGTGCAGGAAGGGTTCAAAGCCACAGCAATGAGGTTTAGACTGGACATGAGGAAGCGTTTCTTTACTGAGAGGGTGGTCAAACACTGGAACAGGCTTCCTGGAGAGGTGGTCGATGCCCCAAGCCTTTCAGTGTTTAAGAGGCATTTGGACAATACCCTTAACGACGTGCTTAACTTTTGGTCAGTCCCATACTGGTCAGATAGTTGGACAGGATGATTGTTTTAAGTCCCTTTCAACTGAGATATTCTATTCTAGGACAAGCTCACTTGTAAGCATCATATATACAAAAAGTCAATAATGTAACCAATATTATCAAAACACATTGGACCATTTAGTGTTTTATTGTTCAAAGGTTTCTCTAAAACTTAAAGAAATTGAATGGTTTTCTTATAAAAAAAGTATCAAACCACTTTTTTCATTGCTGTAACAATTGAAAGAAAAATACTGAGCCTAAAACCATAAAGGAAACAGTCACAGAGATCAGTGGTCAGCACCATGAAAAAAGCTTCTGTTGCTACAATATTATAAATTACTTTCTTCTTCTTATGCTGAAACTTAGAGCTGTTTCAGAAAACAGAGGAAGGAATTCAGACAGTAAGTTATTGGCCTTATACAGCTGATGGAAGAACCCCAAACATATGTTCTCTGACAAACAAAACATCCTTCTAACAGCAGCTGTAGCCAATATCAAACACATTTGGGTCTCCAGTAGTTTCAGCACACAGTCGTATTTTTATTTAAGAATAAAACAGTATTTTATGTTGAAATGTGAAGGTGATCTTTTCCATACTTTGCTCTGGAAGCCAAAAAGATCAAATAAAAATAACTAGCTTTCATACTTCAAATGAAAGTATCTTGTTAAGAAATAACTTGAGAACTGGAGGCATTAATTCTTCATCATTTTCTCTTAAAATCTAGTAGTTTCAGCAAAACTCAAGAAGCTGAAACCCAAATATTTTAGCTGGCTTGATGCTGCACGCTTCTTGGAAAGTTAACACTACATTAACTCACTCAGTTTGTTTTATCAACTTTTTTTCCCCTTGTTGCAAGATGTTCTCCTAAATACGCAGAACCTAGAATTTAGACAAGCACACTTCAAAGTTCATGCAGTATTTTGAAAATTAAAACTTAAATCAAACTGTGAAGGTTTGCAAGTTTTTCACCAGAGATGAAATCTCAGCACTCAGCCTACTCTTCCTTATCTGGGTTATTTATGGTTCTCCCACTAAACAACTGTTAAAAAAAATAAAGTAATTCCAAAAAAGTCACCATTAGCCTAAGTTACAAACTCAATCCATTCTCCTCTTAGACACAGTCTTGATTACATAATTTGATTCTTGCTCCAAATTGAGACAGCTCATAAGTGAAGTTTTAAACCAGATACCAATTTCCTAAGCTCAACATGAAGCTTCTGAACATCATGGCATTCATCTAGTTTCTTAGTTCTGGGTTTTGTACTACTAGTCTACTCTGTGTACCTCGACCGATGACTTCTAAAGACAAAGAGCTCTCCCTTCAGATAAAAAAGGACAAATGAAAGGAACAAGAAAATACACTGTACTTTGAACTTACAAAAGCATTTTGCAGATTATCTCAGATCAACTAGAACATCAAAAGAAGTCTGAATTGTAGGTAAATTACCTGCACTAGCAGAACACTCACTGTATCAGAATTCCAAATGAAATACATACTGAACAACAAAACAGCAAAACTAGCCTGGAAACACAACCAAAGCAATTCTATGGCTATTCAGCTTCAGTGCCACTAAAAATCATCAACTGCTCTTAGATTTTGTTCATGTTACTTTTTTAGCAAAATGAAAATTTTTAATGTCCCAAGCTTGTCAGCGTTTAACAGGCATTTGGACAATGCCCTTAATAATATGCTTTAACTTTTGGTCAGCCCTGAATTGGTCAGGCAGTTAGACGAGATGATTGTTGTAGGTCCCTTCCAGCTGAAATAGTGTAGTCCATTCCAATATGAAAACTCTGTGAAGAAACTACTTTGGGTGCACTTTTAAAGTGAATGGAGTACAGACATTTATAGAATCAGCAAAATCCTGCTGCCTCTGGCTATTTGAAGTTTCACCATAAAACACCCACAAAGGAAATGAAGATGGATCACAGAATCACAGAAAGGTCAGGGTTGAAAGGTCCAACCCCTGCTAAAGCAGGTTCACCTGGAGCAGGTTGCACAGTTATGTCCAGGCAGGTTTTGCATGTGTCCAGAGAAAGCAGACTCCACAACATCTCTGGGCAGCCTGTCCCAGTGCTCTCTCACCCTCAAAGTAAAGATGCTTTTCCTTCCATTCAGATGGAACTTTCCATGTTGCAGTTTGTGTTGCCCCTTGTCCTGACACTGGGCACCACTGAAAAGAGCCTGGCCCCATCCTCTTGACACTCACCCTTAAGATATTTGTAGACATTTAAAAGCTCCCCTCTCAGTCTTCTCTTCCCCAGGCTAAAGAGGCCCAGCGCTCTCAGCCTTTCCTCATAAGGGAGATGCTCCAGTCCCCTCATCACCTTTGTAGCTCTCTGCTGGAAAATCTCCAGTAGTTCCCTGTCCCTCTTGCACTGGGGAGCCCAGCACCAGACACAGCACTCCAGGTGCAGCCCCACCAGGGCAGAGCAGAGGGGGAGGATCACCTCCCTCAACCTGCTGGCCATGGTCCTCCTAATGCCCCCCAGGATCCCACTGGCCATCTTGGCCACCAGGGCACACTGCTGGCTCATGGGCATCTTGGTGTCCTCCAGGATTCCCAGGTTCTTCTCTGCAGAGCTGCCTTCCAGCAGGTCAGCCCCAGCCTGTGCTGGGTGCATGGGGCTGTCCCTCCCCAGGGGCAGGACCTCACACTTGCCTTTGTTGAACTTCATCGGGTTCCTCTGTGCCCAACTCTCCAGCCTGTCCAGGTCTCGCTGAATGGCAGCGCAGCCTTCTGGTGTGTCAGCTGCTCCTCCCAGTTCTGTATCATCAGCAAACTTGCTGAGGGTACACTTGGTCCTTCATCCAGGTCGTTGATGACTACGGACTGGACCCAGCACTGACCCCTGGGGAACACCGGTAGCTACAGGCCTCCAACTAGACTCTGTGCTGCTGAGCACAACCCTCTGAGCTCTGCCATTCAGCCAGTCCTGAATCCACCTCACTGTCCACTCATCCAGCCCACACTTCCTGAGCTTACCTATGAGGATGTTATGGGAGACAGTGTCAAAAGCCTTGCTGAGGTCAAGGTACACAACATCCACCACCTTCCCCTCATCTGCGTAGCTAGTCATTCCATCTTTGTCAGTTTCAAAGAAAGAACCTAGGCACCGAACTTTGAATCACAATGCACTTTTGAAAACCATATGTGCGTGTGTGTGTTGCCATTAACCTTAAAACACAGAAAGTACAGTTGAACAGGATTCCTGGTCAGGATACTGGTATTATTAAAGCAATCACCAGGAAATTCTCAGTTCACTATTTAGAAGCCTGAAGAACTACTTAGATCCACCGACGAGGTTGCAGGTGCAATTTAATATTGTTGAGAGCACATAAGTATACAACAGTCTTGAACAAAGCTGTACATATATCAACATATGATAATTCGGAAGTTTTTATTTTCATAGCTTAGGCAGTAGCATAAGAGGAACACAGAGGAGCATGTATTTAGATGATATGCCTACACACCCATCTTTGTTAATGCTGCACCAGGGAAAGGAGGCACAGGCACTACAGGATCAGAGATGTTTTGTGACCCTCCAGAAATGCCTCTCTCAAGAAACGGGGTAAACAGTGGACAAAGAAAAAGGGACATAAACCATCTAAACTGTCCACTAAAAGAAGCACCATCTACAACTTAAAAAAGCAGTACAAAAGCTTTGCAAGCTGTTACTTATCTTATCAACCAAGCAAGTTTACAAATATGTTAAATCATAGGCCATTTCCACAACTGGAAATGGAACTTATTGAACTGAGGTGCCTGTATTTAACTAAAAAAAAACCCAAAAAAAAAAAAAAAACCACCACAACCAAAAACCCACTGTTGAAACCTCTCACCTTCTTTGTTCATTAAATAGGAACACAAAGAATTGACTGCTGTCACATACAGACAATAGATTCCACTCAGCAACAAAGCATTGCACACAAATATTCAATTACTCCCATTATAAAAACCCCACAATAGTTACCATCATGCCATGAGTCAGAGAAGAGTAACAAGCTTCATGTATTAGTTCATTCTACTTGCATCAAGGATGTTGATCAATTTACAGGTTGACACAAAATAGAGATCTTAATGGACAAAGAGCTTCCACACTGCCTTTTATAAATCAGTAGTGGGTGTGGCAAGAGCAGGTTGGTCTTCCATGAATGAGGAATTTGTCAAAATGCCAGCCAATTCAATCTGGCATAAAACTTTTACAGGTGTGTTTCTTTGTATCAGCTATGTAAGGTGAAAAAATAAGTTCTGCATTTTCCCTAAAATCAGTTCAGATGCTTCACGAGATCCATGAAATCACGATATCAACTACACCAGTATGCAGTAAGTCATGACAACACCTGCACTGACCTGCACGTCACTCCCACAGGGAAGTATGCAACAGGTATTTTTTAGACCATACTTGATCTATAATACCTTACATAGTACCTTACAAGCGACTGCATTTGTAGTATCACCTGATCAAATAGTCGTCTTTGTCCCTCACAGATATCCTTTTAAATTAAAATCCTGCTACACTAATGTGGCAGACTACATTTTTCCAATGTCAGTAAAAAAAAAAAAAAAAACAGACAGACTGAATTTCTCTAGTAAATCAAAAGAAATTCTTACTGAACTAGCACTTAATAATACTCAATCTTAAACCTGACACTTTTTGATGAAGGCTAGACTTCCTATTTTGCATGGGTTTTAGAAAACATAACTGTAAATACAATTACGCAATACTGTGATACAAAATCCTGTTCTCACTGCCCTGTACAATCATCCAGCATCCACATAAAGATGTGCAGACAAGAAATATATAGTAGCATTTACTAAGGAAATAAAAACATTGCTTCCACTGGCAGTCACTGGAAGTGACTCCAGAGCTCAGAAAATATTCACAAGGCACAAATCAAGGACTGCATTCTCAAATGTCCAACTGAGGAGAGGCAAGCAGAGGAACTGTCAAACCAATCACATAGGCATTGCCAAAAAATCCTCTGTCCATGTCTGAGAGAGATTAAAAGATGTTCCAGAAACTACCTGTAAACTAAAAACAGTAAAATATTGTAACAAGCCGAGGAGATAATCAAATGTAAAAACCCGTACATAGGCACAAATCATATTTATAACCAGCAATGTCAAAGTGAAGAGTAAAGAAGGTGTTAATAAAATTTGCCCTCAAAAATTAAATCTCAAGTGTGCTTAGAAATCGGATTCTGGTTTTGTCACCAAACCTAAAAGCTGATACATGGCATCCTTGAAGCGTTACAATATATTACCATGGATGACTACTCCTCATGAGCTAATCAGCTTCCTTGCTCTTAAGTGAAATTAAAGCCTTTTATAAGCAAGTTATGATGAGTTTTTAAATCTGAAGCAGAAAAGTAATCAACCATGCAAATACAGAATAAAGCAGTATACTGTAAATGCTAACAATAGACATGCTATAAATAAAAGCTCTTAAAGAAAACTGCTCAAGGTCAAATTTTAGCAGTCCTCTTTAAACACTTGATCCTGTGGGTCTTTTCAGTTACAGAGTTTGCAGCTATGCCTATTCATAAATCTGTTTTATTCTTTTGAAGGGATTAGAGAATATGTGATTGTTTTATAAGTGTATTATTCTGTGGAATTAAAGACAGTAAAGTAAGGTAGAAGATTTACATATGAAAAATACATCCTACTAATCAAACAAAAACATTTCTGCTTCATGAAACAAACAAAAAAGGTCCTGTATCAAGATTTAGGAAAACACGAGGGTAAATCATTCTTTTATCCCTAATCTTGTTACTCAAAATGACGGGTCATTTCAGCAATCCACTATTTCAATCTACCCAAACAATCTAGCAGAATTAATGTTTATTGCCCTTGTTTTCCACATAGAAATGTACTTATTAGGACTAGAAGCATTTTAAAAAGTGCTTATTCAAGTAGCTTTCACTGTGAATAACAGGTTATTTTTGAATGAAGGTTCTACAGATTTCCCTACTTAAAAAAAAATAACTCAAGAATTATAATTACTTAATTTTTTATTGCAAGTCGTTCATATTTTGCACTTCAAGGTTCTATATAAACAAATAATGTTTTTTGTTCTCTCCAATTCTAATGCAATAGCAGAAGTCTGAAGTGTTTGCTTTGAAACTTTCAGGGCCTGATCCAATCTCAGTCCAGATACTTTTGTTTAAACATTCCTTGGCAGCAGGAGCCGACGTTGTTTTCATTACATTTTTTAAAGCAATCTGAATATGATCCTTTGTAATATCAACCGGTAAACCCCTCCTATTTTAGGAACTGATTCACTTGTAAATATTCTTTTGAATAAGTAAACCCCCCCACCCTTCTCAGAGATTCCACATATACAAAGCAGAAAAATAGGAGTACAAAACAGGTCAGACTGAGAACCTGCTCACCACGCCATTTTTCCTGTTTTTAATATAAATATACTAAAAATGCTGCAGCTTACCAATCAAAATGGAAGCATGAAGTAGTACATCAGGTAGGTTTGGGGTTTTTGTTTTTCTAAAAAGTCACAGAATAAAACATTTTTCTAGAGAGAAAACAATCTTGAGCAATCAGAAAGCCAAAGAAGCCTAACTAGAATTGTGACAACTGATGAACAATTTACTTAAGGGGTATTTTAATAGCTCCATAGAGCAGCCAGGAACAGTTTTAAATGTTTCCAGATGCAATTGATCACCTCTGCCTCTATATACAAATTGTTCAATACAGAAAAGTCACAATTTAGAAAATTTCCTGTGCAGTTACAAAACCCACTACGACACCACTCTCAAATCTCCACTGATAAGGGCTGACAGAGGGTCTGAAAGTCCCTTTGGACACAAGAAATAAAAATTATAATACATCAGAAAATCCAGACACCCACGACTAAGGAGGTCAAGTCAACAGGAGCATATGGTGTTCTGTCTCTGCATTGGCATCAGACAATAAGAACAGTTAAACACATGATTTGTTTGAGAAGAGTTATTGGCAGCATTTGAGCTGGAAGTCTTTTAAAACAAAGAACAGCAAGCTACAGTGATGGGGGGGGGGGGGGGGGAGGAAATCTCACATTCACAATTTATTTGTCCTGATCTGACTGTTAACTTAACTAGCATTCACGCTTCTTTGCCTAGTAAACAACACTGCCCAGGATTCCATGCCTGAATATAATCCTTGGGGCTTTTTAGGTTCCAGCTATTTGGTTTTTATTCTATTCCCAGTGCTAAGAAGCACTGTCAACTGCTAGCATTTCTTCTTTAAAGGGAAAGTAATATACAAAGGTCACTTAAATCATATGCTAAATCAGCTCCACAATAAGCAATCAGCATTTAACACATCTCTAGCTCTGAACAGAAACATTAAGGAATAAGTAAAAGCTTCATAGATTCTATTTCCAAAAAGCAAAGCTGTACAAGGAAAATTATTGCAGCTTTAGCTGTAGACATGCATAGCACAAAGAGTTCACTTTGAGAAATTAATCAAAGAAGAGCTCAGCTGAGTATGCACACCACTGAATTCATGTAATTTGGACATTAAACTATACGGTGTCAGAAAACATTACCTTCAAACAACCTTCACTAAAACCCTCCTCTTTGCTATTTCTTATTTGTCTTGCACAAGACTCAAGGTGTACAACACTGTAAAGGAAACTAGGAAACTGACTGCAACATCACAGTTATTACCTCAAAAACAGGAACACAATTTTCAGAGGCAGCTTCTACTAAGATCATTATCTCATGATTATTTTTTCAAACCTAACTGCCAAGTAAAAAGCCACACTACAACTCTACTGCTCAAGCAAGAACAAAGCTCCAGTATAGGCAGAGATTACAATCACAGCATTGAAACACACTTTACTTTTAACATACAGAACAGGTCAATATGTAGCCTGCATTCTTGGCCACACTGAAGCACATTAGCAGAAAGAAAGCATCCCCACTGCATTATTTTTTTTAACATATGCATTTCCATTCTACACTTCTGCAGAAATGCATATATTAAGCATACATGTTGCATCTATTTATTGTTTGCTTCCATCATTTAGTTTATATGTATGTGTATATATACACTTTATTGCTACAAATCAACAAGAGTATCTTCTTAAACCTACATAATAGCTAATTACACTCAATTCTAACATGACACATGAAAGAAGCCATAACTTCTTATGCTGATCCTAGCAGAGTGTGGCTTCATAATGTAACAATCCACATCCCTGTGTGGTGTCATAATTTCAACAAAAATAATACCAAAATCTAACCCTGGTAAAACGCAATTCTTTCACATCTGTTAAGAAAGAACAAGACCCCTTCACCTGAAATACTTACAGATTTGCTGACAGTATAAACAAACGTAATTACCCTTTAGGTAGTCAAACTGACTGTAAGGGGTTGAATTACAAGTCATCTGTGACATCTCACGTTTCTCCTCAGATCTCCATCAGAAAATATTTTCTGCTACTTTCTATCAATGAGGACATACACCTCTATTAAGATATCAAATTAAAATATTCATGCTATCTAGCAGTCTCAAATTCCTGGAGGGTTTTGTGGTGGGTGTTGTCTGTTTTTTTTAATGAAAAACATTTCTCTGCATACCACCTTTTTATAACCTACTGAACTTCTAATTCCATTTACTAAAACAGTGCTCCCTGCTGCAACAGAATTCATAAGAGTAGCGTCTTTGAGTCTCCCTGTTATTGACTTGGTAAGTTATAACTGGAAAAGGGATTTGAAAGAGAAAACAAGTTTCCATAACAGCTCACAGTAAAAACACTTTTGTTGAAAATGTTTATTATTCAAACCAGGGTGCACAAACAGTAAACCAATTTTCTAAATCAATTTGGTAATCATGCAGGCTTCCTCTAACCCTTTCACTCACATCTTGCAAATAGCCAGTCATTAATTGAACCTGCATTCTACACTTTTTGTAAATCTTTCACGTATCTGATGCCTCCACATCAGCCTCCTGCTTTAATAGCTAGTTATAGCTATATTTTAAATTAGAGATAGTTTTAGTCACACACAAAGGTTACACACTTTATTCCTTGTGTTCATGATGTACTATACGTAAGAAAGTTCAAAAAACTGACCCGCAATCAACCTCCTTTTTTCCCCTCCTTCTCCAGCTCTTGTTACACCAGTAAACTGTGCTGCTAATGTAACACAAAATTAGCTATACAGCTGAACCAAAGCCAGCTACTGCATCTCATAGTGCCTAGTGTTGAGAGACCTCCTGATTCAAGGGAGAAAATAAAATTTCTCGGTTAAAAATTGTGAATAAGGTGCAAGTTTAGTCATTTTTGTTCTGGAAGCACCCAAAAGTCTTAAGTAAGAATACTGATGACAGACTAAATTCTAGTTAGAAAGAGCATTATAACACACACAGGTAGGCCTGCATTTGAAAAAAACCTACAGATTCAGGTATGGTTGGAGATGACCATCATGCTAATCAATATGCAGTTGTGAGCAGTAGTGTATCTCAAGCCTGTAATTATGGCATTACACCAGTTCAAAATTCAGCCCCAGCTAGACACCTGAAACTAGTTTAATCTCAACTCTAACACGGTCTGTATGTATCATATTTGTTTTCTCATCATTTTGTTTCACAGAGAACTTTCTTATAAATTAAAAGAGAATGAGTAAAAGGTTAAAAAAAATCAAGGGGGGGATGGGACAGATATGTTTATGTCATACGCAAATGCTAGAACAAGTAATATACTTCAACAGATCAGAATTTCAATCAAGGCAATTGAATCTGTAAACAGGAAAAGAATGGCCTAGAAGCAGGTAGCAAATGTTTTCACAAGGTTAAAGAAAGCACTACCTGGTTTCTAGTTAGA
Source organism: Falco cherrug (assembly GCF_023634085.1). Classification (NCBI taxonomy): domain Eukaryota; kingdom Metazoa; phylum Chordata; class Aves; order Falconiformes; family Falconidae; genus Falco; species Falco cherrug. The sequence continues at coordinate 70,627,266 of NC_073698.1, read as the reverse complement.
CTTGACTAAGGCCATTTGAATGTCTCACGTGGTATAAGAAAGTGAAAATTCCAGTTTTTTTGGTGATAAGTACAGAGTCTTCAAAATACTTAGTGCAGAAAATTATTATTTTGGTTTAACTTTCCCAAATCACTGTGTTCATTACGTATTTTTAATTATTTTCCATTACACTATTCTTCATCAATATTATTGAACATTAGTTTGTGATGCTACAACACCACAGGGAAATGTGGTTCCATTTGTATTTAAAATGGGTTAAGGTTTCTGAGTAGAATTATAACTTTCACATTGATCCTTTCTGTAACCCGGAAGCCCAGAGTCTGTGGAAGAACTAGCACAGTGTAGGACTTATTCCCACAGAAGAGGAGATCCAAGAAGCATTGTGTGGCTATAAACCACATCTTAATAAAGATTAATTGAAATAAAGTATATTTTTATTTTCCCTTACAGGAAAGGCTTTGGGTTTTGCTAAAGATTTGTTCAAAAAAATTGTATGTCAAATCCCATTTTATTTTTGAAAGATGCAAATCAATACAGCCATAGGATAGAAGTTTCTATTACGTGTCCCATTACTTTAATGCCATTATTGCAGTATACGAATCAATCTGCTATAAAGTTTTTTTTGAGAATGAAGGGTAGAGTCAACTGCATCAGCTCTGAAACTCTGCAGTTTCACTTAAAAACCAGACGGCAATATCCCCTTTAGCGTAACGATCAGCCTCCTAGACTCACTTTCCATTTGAAAAATGCATCTATGATATTTCAATAAACAACACAGCAAAGTAGCCACAAATGCCTTTTTCTTCTTGGCACATTTTGCGTGACAACAGTAAACATGTACAAACATTCAGTCACACCACAAGACCACTACAGATAAAAGCAAACTGCTTAAGCACAGATTCTTGCCAGACCCTGAAGGCTATTCTTTACTAATTTAAAAGAGGACCAAGTACAAAAATACATCCAACAAAAACGATCACAAGCAGTTTTTCCTACAGTCTGAAGTAGGACTAAACCAGCAGTATCATGGACAGATAACAGATACAATTTATGTGTAAATGTCTGCTTAAGTTTTAAATAAAGCAGCTCTCTCACCTGGCACACCGGTGATTTTACATATAGTGAGAGCCAAGATTGTGGGGCAAGGAGGGAACACCCAGACCTGAACATAGATACCACATCTACATGCTTCACAGTTTTCCTACAGCTGTTTCCACCCCTTCTCACCTACAGGAACTTCTATCCCACTGGCCCCAGCTCTTCCCCTAGACCCCTGTCCACACCCCAGGACCCTCTGGTGTTCTGCCAGTATAACCCTAACCAGCAGCACCAGCATTCAGCCCCTGGCCCACAGCTCCTCATGTTGTCCCTGGCGTACGTCTTCCCATACACATAATTATTCCATGCATTAACAGCATCTGCCTTCAACCACTAGCAAAAGACAGCAGTGCTGCAGCAGACAGAGCACTGCGCCCTTTGCACGGGCAGTGGGAAGATGAGCAGCGGCTGCCCAGCTAGCAAAGCCCAACACTGCCACTGAGCTCCAGCCCTTCCCTCCACGGAGCCAAGCGGAGGCTCTGTCCTGGTCCTAACAGCCTGTTTCCTCCAAACTTACAGGAATACAGTGCTACTGACGACACCAAATTTGAACCCCAAGAGGAGGACAGACTGAAAAAGTATTACAAAGGAGTGACAGAGGGGAGAAAGAGCATACAGCAGCATGTCTTAAGGCAAAAGAAGCTGCAGTGACATTTCAACTTTTAAAAACAGTTAACCACAGCCATCCTTCATTCATTATGTGAGTCATTAGTTTATCATTAAAACTGTACTGGAGAGCAACTTAAAGTCATTGGTACTGAATATACAAACATATTTTGAATGTCCTAGAATCAATTTTTTTCCTGCATGAAAACAAATTTTCAACTTCACCCAATTCAAATCTTTGATCATTGCTATCTACACATAGCTAAAATACCACAAAACCCAATGAAACTAATCTCTAGATCCCCAAAATACGACAGAAAGTCTTCCATTCAGTTACAGCTCGTTCCAAGTTAAAAACTTCAAACTAAGTTAAATACAGTTAGGTTTAAAGCAACATATTACAAATACATGGCAAAGCATTAGTCTCTTTTTCAGTGTCTCTATATAATGTAAAATTGCACCTTAAATCTATACAACTGCCCTCTCAATAAAGCAGTGTGGACAAGGAGAACAAGGGAAAATAAGCCTTAACTTAAAAGGTCATCTATACCTATGAATGCATGTATCCCATTGACATCAGAAGAGAAAACAGTTATTCTACCATCAAGTGTCCACACAGGAGTGTTTTGGAAAGGTGTTTCCTGTATCCATCTAGAGCCTCCCTAGTCAACAGGTACACTTGTGCAAAGCAAAAATGTTTAACCCTGATGCTTCCACGCAAACAAACTTTACAACACATGCACCTCTATACATCCTCTAGAACAGGGGTCCTCAAACTTTGTATACAGGGGGTCGGCGCGCAGATGAAGTGGCAGGCAGTCATCTGCGGCTGCTTGGTTTCCCCCCCCCAACCCCTGGCGGGGGGTGGGGGGGGTCTGTAAATACCCCCTTTGAGGACCCTGGGGGGCCGTTTGCGGCCCACGGGCCATAGTTTGAGGGCCCCTGCTCTAGAATGTGACTCATGGCACATACACCAACCAACTGGGCAGTAACCAAGTAGCTGGTCCCTCTCAGACATCCCAAAAGTACATGGACTATTGTGCAATTGCTTAGCAACTACTTATCACAAATCCACACTTATATAAAACTTCCCAAAGGTGTCACTTACTTAACCTCTTGGGATTTCTGGTCATGCAGTAACCTGGTCAGTAACAGGATGCCTGCGCAGCTGCATCCACCCATCCAGGGCTAACAGCCTCTGCACCTGTAGGATTTCTGCCCACACAAGATTTCCATGAAGGAAAAGTCGTCATGTCCAGGAAAACCTACGTGTATGTATCTCAAACCTTCTCCCAGAATCATCACATTATACGCTCATACACTGTCGAACATTCAGGGCTCAGATTTTGAGAGTTAAAATGCTGTATGTTCTCAGACAGATTAACTCAGCTGTAGTCCAATGTGGCAATGAAACAAAGCACACAGGAAAGTAGAACTGTGACACAGAATGAAAAACAACCATCCAGTTCTGACAACCTGAAAGCTTCCGAATACTTTAACATGACTTCCTTCTACTACAGAATTGTCAATAACTCTGAGTTTCTGTACATGTAAACCAAGACACTCTTAATTTAAACCATTCCTTTCCCTCCTCTCAGAAACCAACAAAACATACACACACAAGCCAGGAACTACAGCAAGAAAAGCTAGCTTCCTAAATTAAAATTACATTAGTAATGGTAGATCCACAGCCAAACATTTAGTGTTTTGATACATTAGAAGAAAATTAATCTATCAAAAGATAATTGGTCAGAAGAGTGCTACCACCTCACAATTGACAACACTATTCTAAGAGCTAAAACTTTTAAAAATTCTTCTTAGCCTGGGCACAAAATTCAAGCCATTGCAGAAGTTCAATAATTTTTTCCACATAGGCTTGTGGTTGAGGTTGCTGATGCTCCTTGTTTCTTTGTGCCTTGACAACTGTGTTGAACAAGCTCTGTTTCTGAGAACATATTCTTTCTAACTTGTCTTCCTTGCAAAAAACTCGAGATCAAAGCTTCACCGTGCTCCCACATTGCTGCAAATTAACAACCACCTTGTAAGTCAAATGTGATCCCATCACGTTTGTTTTATTCAAATCTCTCCCCAACAGGACCTCTACAGTTTGTCTCTAGGGGCTGTGCAACTATGTACGAGGGCTGTTTATTTGCACAACTACTTTACTAGTAATTTGTAATGGAAAAAAGATTTAGTTCAGCCCATCTCTGAACTGTCTGAGGAAACTTAAATGTTCGTGGCCTTGATAAGTAAGACCATGATGTATCTGCGGGCTACAACAGCAGCATTTATGCTTGATAAGCATAGGAAACTTTTATATTCTTTTTGAGCATAAGACAAAAAAATTATATACTGCCACAAGCAAAAACAGGATTTCTGTTGTTTATTGTTAGATAGATGGGTGGCACATCTGTGGGAAGCATCCACAAGAACAGACAGAAAGCTCTGTGTCAACCAAGGAGGTAACTGGAAAAGCAGCTGGAAGCACAACTCTAAAATACTTTAGAGTAATTGCTTTGTAGGCAGAGACTAGCTGGAATAAAGCCTTGCACTGTGAGCAAAGAAATCACTTTGTATTCATTTTCTGCCATGTTCAGGAAAACAAAACATAGTGCATTATCAACAAAACTAAATTACAGACTTAGCAATGTCTCATCTTAAAAAGCAGCAACTTACAGGATTCTAATCCTAAAGGTTGTATCAGTAATGGAAAAAGCTTTTTTGTTACCCAGGCAAGCAAAGTCATGATTACACAGCAGGAATTCAGCTACAGAGTAAGGTACCACTCTAAACTGCAAGGGTGGGTGTGGGGTGGGTTGGAGGGTGTTTAAAAAAACCCACAAAACAAAAATCACACTTGAAAAATAAAGCAAATAACTTTTTGAGATTCTTCTAACACAGTATTTTTATGGTTCCCAGCTATAGAAAGAGCTGTGGACATTAACAATAAATGGTTAAGTGAAACTACTGAAATACAAGCAAACATTTAATCTATTTTAAGGATCAAATTTTATGATAATAAAGGGAAACTTTCACGTATCTCATGCAAATATCAATATTCTTTAGTAATGAGAAGCACTGGCACGTCACTGTTGGCACAAGAAGAGATAAACTCGGCAAAGGTCAAGAATACCTAGACAAACTTAAGTTAGAAGAGACCTCTGGGGGTCGTGTAGTCCAACCCCCTACTCAACACTAATTTCAGCAAGATAACTAGTTCAAAGTTAGATCATTCCTGCCAGCTGTAGGTCTTCCCTATCTAAGACTTATTTTTGGAGTGTCACATTGACTTTAAAAAACACTGTAACTCTCTCTTCCTGTGCTAGCCCAAATCTCTACTGGTACCAAACATGGTATTGGTGTCCTCTACTTGTCATCATCCCTCCCAGTGATCTACTCTAGAATGTATCTATACTTCCCATTACAAAAACTTTTTCCACTACCTTACCTTGTTCTCCCTTTCAATTTCAGTCCCTTATATCCTGCTATTCACTATGGCCACAAACAATCTATTTTATGCTCCCCCTCTCAAGAACTTTAAAAGTATTTGAAAAATATCTTCCTGTCTTCTCTCACACCTTTCCTTTAAACTAAAGAATGTCAGGACACTGATTCTTCCCTTACAGTGTAGATTTCCTAGATCTTTGATCACTTATTGCTCCTTTGGACCCCATCTAATGGATCAGTTTTCTTTGCAACACACCATCCAGAAGCAGACCAGTATCAAGCAGATCAGAAAGATTTCCTGTGTCTTGTTGCTGTAGTAGACTTCATACTTCTTTACTTCCTTAACACCTCTTTTCTGTTCAGCTTTCATTTTCATCAATAATGTGACAACTCCCACTTAGCCTATAATTTACAGTAAACTGCCATTCCTAACTAGAACCCTAACACCACATTTCTTCCCCATTCTTTATGTATACATCTGGTTTTCTTCTGCTTTACCGCACCTCATGTTTTGTTTGGGGCACTTTCACTTACCTTCAACCCTTCACTCCTCCCTTCCTGACTAGGCCTCCAATTTGCATAAGTTATTTCAAACTTCAGTCTCTCTGCGTACCTTCCCTGCTCCTCCCAGATTGGTGATGCTTGAGATTTATAAGAAATCTCTTCCTCTCATCACCCAGATTCACTACGGAAAATATCAACCACCAGCAAACTCAGACACCGTTAAAAATACAGCCATATACCTAGAGTTAAACTACTCTAGAAATACAGTTACTAGCAAGAAGAGAAATACACATTGACTTACAATCAATTGCAAAGGTTTCTTAGGAGATACATAGCTTGCAGCTGGTTATACCCCACTGTATCAGATGCATATTTCTCTCCTGTGTTGGCTAAACTACTCACATGACAGTCCCTCCAGGAGAACAGCAACCAGCATTCTGGAGGAGTCATGCAAGCATAGAAGGCTCGGGCTGACATAGCATTAAGAGAAGCCACACTGAGCAAAAGCATTGCCTTTCCACAACTCTGACAAACGGACTACAATCAAAAGCAGTATCTCGAGATGTTGGCTGAGACTGGTCACACTAAACTTGCTGCTAGCAATCAAGTTTTGGAATCTCACAAACTGTCAAGCTAACCTAGCTAGCAGGTCACAAAAATAGCAAAGGGACAACACAGTGTTGCAAAAGCTCCTTTAGTTGCTATCTTTTCCACTGCAGCTCACCAAAATCAGCGGTACCAGAGAAGTTCTGCTGCAACAGGCGCAAGACAGACACAAAGATACTGCATATCTAAACACTGCCCACATGACCGGCTGGGATATTTATCTCTTCTGCTCAACTCACCTGGGAAGGGCAGCATATTCACCACCTGCACAAGACTCTCAGTAAGCATTCCAAACCAACATTCCTGTCTGGCTTTAATGAAATTCAACTCCTATTTTTAATATCAATAAGCTATACACTAATTTGTCAGTTTTGGAAACCAAACTTGAAAGTCTATTTTAGATAAAGACCAGAGTAACGTTCATGTGCTGGTGTTAAAAAAAATGTCCCATTTCCTTTAATTTCAGCTCCTGAAACGTTTGCAACAGAATTTCCAAAGGAAACCAACACTTCCTCACCTATTTAACAGAAAAGACAAGACAAGACAAACTCTCTTTTCCAAACTGGAATAAATTGTTACATGCACTTTCTAATTTAGCATCCCATCTCATCCCTTCCTGCCCCTGCCTCCACTCTTCACAGTTTGTAGTCCATTTAACTTTTTTGGTTGGTTCATCCAATTCACACCAGTGGGAATTCAGCACAAAACTCCAAAAACTAGAACATGCAGCCAGAAGACTTTAATCGGCATTTACGTGAATAACAGCTTCTCTTTGGATCAAAGCACAACTAAGGTGGGTTATGGTTGCAAAATACTAACATGTATCTCTCAAATCTCTGATCTATTTTTAAAGAGAATATCTGCATAACCACTGCCGGGGGGGGGGGGAGAGTTGGGGGAGGAGGGACATACATACATCTATCTATCCATCTCCTGTCCTCCTTGCCCTGTTTTCTCCATAGTTCTGTAGGATTATTCTTCCTCCAGGAATCTAATAACCCTCGTTCTCACTCTAAAATTTTCCACCATTGGCCAAGACTTTTTGTTTTAGTTTCAGTTAAGTTTTCCTATGCTGCTTGTTAAATTTAAATACTTTTCAGCACTGACAATTATTGTGGCAACTCTAATTTGATGAAAATAGCCAGAGGAGAAACAAAACAGTTTTATTATACAGCCCAGGTCATTTTCTTGCCAAATGAAAGAAAGCATCATGCTTAAAACAAAACTTTCTCCAGCCATCATTACTTCAGTGTGAGTGAATATTCAGCAAACTAAGAAGGCTCATTATATATCTCAAAAGTAAAAGTCCTCTTAGACAACTTCTCGTGTGAATTTAAATCTATGTACCAAAATAAGCCATCCTCATGCAGCGAGGAGACCCTACAGTAACGACAACACCCTTGGATGAACTGAGAAACAGAAGCTTTTTCAACCAATTCTTCATCATTAAAGAAGATTGTTTTACATGGGAAAAAGACGACATATACTACTAGTGTCAGATTGCTATGAAAATTACAATTTAGACAATCCTGAAGGGTTAATTTGCATCAGATTTTCTCAATACATATTCCATACATGTCCTCACCACTTCAAGTAGCCACATGCCTTCTAAAAGGGATGCAAGACACCGCCAACTACTGTCTTCCACCAAGAACAAAGAACACATGCTTTAAAGAAAAAAGTGCGCTGCTTTTTTAAAAAAAAAATAAAATCAAAGATAGCAGGATCAGAGTAGGACTTCAGCGTGGGAAGCAAAGTGATGAGGTTGATGAATTTCATCTTTCCACACCTGCCCTAGTTCAGCAATCTACTATCTTCCTTCCCAACTTCCATGCTGGTGACAGGCATCAGGAAGTTTGTTGACCCAAGAAAAGGAGGTTCCTGAGCATTATGGAGCATAACGTTCTTCCTGGAACATTACATACTCTGACCACTTGTTACATTAAAGGTCAAAGTGTCAAGACTACACTCTCTATATAGTGTTACAATAGCTTTGACAATTTCTGTGACGGGTGTAATAGGTACACAGTACTGTTGCGTACTGATTAGATCCTCTTAAGAGCAGTACCTTTAGGATAAAAACACTGCATTTCTGCAGCTCACAAATGAGGTGGTGAAGACCTGTGACCCGGAGCAGGTCAGTAGTACCAGAAAGCATAATTCAGTCAGAAGAGATGGTGCTAAGCATGAAGTTATCACTTGCAAAACAGTTCTGTCTTAGGAGGATTCAAGGACATCTTACACTGAACTAACTGTGAAGTGACTGCAGATCCTTTAAAAGCGGTCCTTCTATGCACTAAAGCAATCAGCATTTTGGTAAGATTTGATTTCCAACAACTACTTCTTTTGTACTAACCATAGCGCATTTTAACTCCTAAAAAGTAGTCTTGCAACTCTTTACTGCTCCTGTGGGATTCATGGACCTTCCCAGGTGTATTCAGGGCTTGCACTGCTTCCTTACAGCTCCAGTGCTTTTAAACATTGCATGGGGTCCAGAAAGCAACAAAAATCCTAGCCTAATTGTTAATACTCTTTCCAACAATGAGAGGTATTTCAGTCAACCTTCTTCAAACACAGTCAACTTAAAAAGCAAACCCACATAATTGGCTATTTCATCCAAACAGCAGTATCTGCCCTGTGAAAGGTTATTTATGCAATCAGATTACTAGGCAAGCTAAAAACCATACTGTTTCCAATGTTGGAACTTCAGAGTATTTCCTTCAGCTCCTGACAACTTCTCAGCATACCCTTAAAGTTTGTAAAGCACTGTTCTCCAGAGATCAATTGTTGTACTTTAAACTGGTACCAAAGTCTGTACCACTTTGAAGCATCTAAATGCTATCCTGCAGAGACTGGGACTACGTATATTTATTAAAGGAAGACATGATCTGTAAAAATAGCACATAATCCCAGTCTTACTGCTATTCCACAAATGATTCTGCATTTTAAGTGGCAATTATCCAAGATTTCACTTTTTCAAAATTAATCACTTGAAGACAGGGTTAGGGTTGTTAGAAACAAGGCACTGTGCTTCTGCTTTTAAAGAGCAAAATTTGTTTTAGTTCTCACTGAGAAGCTAGCAATTTGGAGGTTTACTTTTTCTTTTTAAAAATGTACATAATATTTTCTTTCCAAGTGCAGATTTACTTTGCCATCCAAAGGCTGAAAAATACCTACAGGAATCTAGTGCATGCCATATAAACATAATGAACAAAAAAAAGATGATCAGAGTATGTGACACCCCATAGCCTTTCAGTGAACGAGAACAGCAAGCACTGTATTTGCTTCTAATTAAGCCACTCACAAATTTGTAATGAAATTTTTCTACATTAATTAAGATACAATTCTGTAAGGCTTACTAAATAAACATAAAATTGTATCAAGCTGGAAAAAATATCTTAATAAATATATATCATCTGTTTCTGAACATTTTCCACTGGTGCAGAAATGTCTCTGATAACATGGTACTAAATTAACTCAAAACTGGTTTGGTCTTGGACTACTTGTGCAAATTAATAAAATGCTAAACATAAGTTAAAAAGGAAAATAAAATTTAAAAAACAATATTCTGTGTATAAATTTGTCTTGAAGCAACACCTTAAGAGCAAGTTATCTAGACTACAGTTTCATAACTGTGATATATAATTAATTAGAACATTACTGATGTCTTGTTACACTGACTTCTATTTAACAAATTACCATCTTAATGCTCAATAGCAAGATCTGGAAGAAGATAAATGTAGAACTTTGATACCAACATTAGGAAAGTATTTATTCTAAGCATTCAGATGGGAAAAAATAGTATAAAACAAACAGAGCAGTCTGATCAACACAAGCTTAAATTGTCACCAAGTGCCATATATACTAGTACTCTCCAAACAGCAGGTTTTTGATAATTTCTTTTAATGGAGACTTTTCTTTGTGTTACACTTTTACAACAGAGAACAAGATTTGTAAATCGTACGTCAAGTAAGAAAGAAAAAAAGAAAAAAAAAACCATAACAAGTATTTCATAGTATATATCTTTACTGAAGTGAAAGCTGAATTCTTACGCGGTCTTCAGCAATAAACAAATCAGTAATATAAAATGTGACTAGAGAATGTGGTATTAGTCAAAATTAAGACAATACTACTTACAGCACTATTCAGATACCCTTTTCTTACCACTCTTTGGCACGTCTACACTACTGTTGTCCAAGTAAAAGACTGATATATTAGCACAACCTTGATAACCTGAGATTTTCCCTCCTGCTTACATTCAGAAGGCTAGCCTACCGACCAACTGCTACAGATCACACCTACAAGTAACCAGCTGGAAAAAAACCCAACAAATTCACTATGCCACAGAACTCATTTGTTTCTTTTATACTTAGGAAAGGGTTTACAAGTTGGCCGTGCTACAACAGACAGTATTCCTGGAAAACCTCAGCTTTCTCTTGCTAGACCTGAGGCACAACTGACAGTAAGTGTCAGCAGAACAAAGCATGTAGCAATCTCACTTAAGACAGAATATGTTTTTTAAAATTACTTGATCTTTGAAGGACATAGACAAATATTTTTCAAGAGATTAGATGTTTCTAAAGAAAAAAACAAACCCAAACCCCTTTATTCTTCTAGAAACCATTGCTGAACAAGTTTATTTGCTGCACTGAAGGACAAAACCAAACATCTTACTCGCAGTAAAAAGTCTTGACCCTCAGAAAAAAAAAAATTTCCAAGGTTCAGAGAATGCAATAAGATCAAAGGTATATAAAAAAAGTCTATTACGCACAGCAGTTACTTGATTATTTCATGAGATCGCTCACGTTATTATAATAGATGCGTTTCCCATTACCTTGTCAATTTGCTCATATTATTTTATTTCTTACATCATACTCTGAAATATTTTGCATTTCATTCAAAGACAGCAAGAAAAGTCTTTCAACAATGTTGATTGGCAGTTTGCCACTGCCATCACTGAATCATCAGAGAAGACAGAAAACAGCACCAAAAATAACATTCTCCAGCCGGGTCCATTGGCCATATGTTACGTGCTGGGGGGGGGGGGGGAGGGGGGAACAAGAGAACATATGTTTTTCCAACAACCATAAACCAGGAAAAAAACCCCACAACTATTCAGCCTTGACCAACCCCTTCCTCCAACAGCAGCACTTGTTTTTCTTCAGGTACATTTTTTTTTCTTTTTAAATCAGGATCACTCCAAGTTAATTTTACTCAATCCACTAGCAGGTGTTTATTCCTCACCAAGGCAATATTTTCTGGAGCACAGCTAGTCAACAAACAATTTACAGATTGCTAACATGCAGCAGCAGTGCATAGCCACACAGCTATGTGAAGGTCAATTTGGTTTTGGAGCCTTTGACTTACCTTTCCCATTTTGCCACGCAGTATACCAGGACAAACTGAGGAAAGTAGTGATGAAAACTAACACGGTGGCCACAGTTCCATTTCGGAGCCTCATCTCATTTCAGCATCACACTTGTTTATGTTCTATCAGCGATGAGGACCTATCTGTTGGGCTTGCTGCAATGAAGTCAGCTGAAGTCCACCACCAACTGTTGTCCAATAGTGACACAAAATGTAGCTCTCACATATCAAAGGTATCATAAATCAATCCATTCCAAACTGTTGTAAGCTTTCTTACAGTTCTCATAAATTAAGCTTCTCTTTGTTCTTCTAGTCCTGTTTAAAGGCAACAAAAATTTAACAGGTTATGCCAAAAATATTTAGAAGAGTCCCCCACGTACCAAAATACAGTAAAGAAATACTACTACATGCTTGTTACTGGGGCTTACATGCACCTCCCTCGGATTGCCTCAGCCCAGAGAACAGAACTTGCTAGAGTAATTCATCGTTTTTCCGTTAGAACTGCTAGTATCTGGAGAAGCTCTATTTCACATTAATTCGGTCGTTAAAAGACAAACATACACATCACCAACATCACAATTTTATCAAACTAAAGGCAAGATCACGTGTCACCTGGCAGTTGATGAACTGATAAAAGAGTTGTTTCCAGGAAGCCAGCAGCTCAAGACCCTGCTCTTAAGCGCTCACTTCCACGAAACCCTCTGAAATCAGCAATGCCTAATGTAACTGCAGCAGCAGAACCACCCTCAGCAAATTGAGAGACTGGAGCTTTAAAGAGCATTTACAAACCTATGTCACTCATCTTTCTCTGTCTGTTCAGTGCAAGACTATTTGATCCATCCACATTTTTTTTTCTAGCTTAGCTGCAGCTAAAGCACAAACTACAGCCACACATGCAGAGACTGCTCAATTATCAACTGGCAACAACCCAAAAGCCCCACAAAATGCCATGATATGACCGTATCACTCCTCTTTCTCCACCACACAGACACAAGGACAAAACACAGAAATTGCCTACAGTTCAGTTTTATCCCAGAGGAAGGTTCCATATCCTGGGATTAGAAAATCCTCAACTGGCCAAACACAGCCAGCATCTAACCACATTGTCCTAACTCATCAAGACAAAGAGAATAGAGAAATTAATTAACCGACTTTCAAAGATGAGGGGGAGGGCAGATTTGTTTTTAAAGAACTAAATCATCCTTTACGGTAGTTCAAACATTAATATTTAACGTTCTTTTAAGGTACTGCCAGTTTTTCCCCACTATTATATCTGATACAAGTATGCTACCCAGCAATAAATAACTTGCTCTGAATTTTCCTTGGAAGCAATCTCTATCACTCTCTTGCCTGTGTGCATTTAGAACAACAGGAAAAAAATACTTTATATTATTATTACAGTACCAAGAGTTTCCAGTCAACTCTGAACTACACTTCCCAAGCTTGTATTGCAGCACGCACTACCTTTACCAAAGAGTTTGCAAAACAGGACATAACCTAACAGGCATGGTTAACAAATGCACGGAAGAGAACAACAGAGCTGTGGAACAACATGCTCTTGCGTTCAAATCTTGGTCACAACATCCAGGTTACAGAAAGTGTTTACCTTTGGACCACAATTACCTCACATATAATGCTAGTTACGTGCTTTGTTTTGAGGAACTTTATGCACAGATAGGTTTGTAGCTTTAAACATTAACTCCGAAATCACAGGGTACATATAAGGAAGGGAACAAATGCAAAAACGAAGTAGATTGTAAAATTCAGTAAGAAACAAAACAATGAGCAGGAATAGAACTGTGAAAGCCTTATGATACCAGGAACCTGAATTCAACACAATGAAAGATAAAGACAACTGAGAGACCTATAAAAAGCTAACGTGGAGAGCATCACGCAACAGGAAATATCAACACCAGCACTTTGAACAGGAGAGGCACATAATAAAAGCCAGGAGGGCTGGCAACAGCAATTCGTTGAGATGATAAAAGTCTGGGTGAACTTCAATAGCAAAAGTGACTAGGATACTGATAAGGTCAATGACACTACCAGTTTAACATGGCTGAAGTGTCTCTGAAGTAAGGATGCCTAAACTGTAATCTACCTTTACTTTAGCAGCAGTCAGACCTCTCCGGAGCAGCTCAGGTGTGCACAAAGGACCAGGCTACAAACTAGATGGATTATCCCTGTGGGGGCAACAGACAGCTGGTCCAACATACAAACAAGAGACAGCAACCAGGAGAGTAAAAATATCATCGGATAATGCAAGGAAAGTAAACCACCTGCCTTGCCAGAAAATGTGGGCATCATTTTTATATTTGCTGCAATAAAAAGTCAAGATCAGGGCTCCTCACTGTGCTATTTGAATCAACAAAAATTACAGTCTGTTTGGTTTTGTACAGAAAACAAAACCCCAAAAAATAAACGAAAAAATGGTAGCAACATGATTCAATCAGCAGTAAGTATGCAAAAAAATCGTGTCAAATTAATAATTATCATGGTTCCGAGTTGGCTGGTTCTGCTTTTATACTTCTCTTCTGATGTTGTAACCACTCCTCTCAGCATAGGCATCAGCTCAGCCGTACTTATATGTTTATTCAAGTATTTCACTGAATCAAACTGCATAGATCAAGGCCATGCGTGAACCAGAAGCGCTCCAGCTTTTAAAAATGCATGTAGCTAAACCAGCAGAAACCCATGTGTACGTGCACATAAATTATTTCTCCCCCAGGTAGTCACTTTTCAGGTTTGTTCAATAATTTACAACACAAACTAAACAAATCTAACTGAGGGGTAATCCCACTGGAGCCGACGCTATGACAGGGTATATAACTAGACAGATGATACCTATGAAATTTTCTAGCACTGAACCCTTCCAACACTGCAGACCGATGGGAATGACCCTGCGAGAGGCGGAGGGCCACGGGTGCCGGAGGCACCTGGCCCCTCGCAGGTGCCGAGCACCACGCTACTGCATCACGCCTTAAATAAACCAAGAAGTTTCTGTATGTATCCAGACACTGCCAAAATACAGACAAAGCACACTTCCAACTGCAAACCCGACACAACGCAGCGCCCCTGGAAAGGCTCTTCTTGAGCACAGCTGCCGAAGGGCTGGAGGCTGCGGGATGCGGGCAGGATTCGGAGGGGATGAGCCCGCACCCCATCCCGCCGGGAGGTGCAGGGGCACCTGCGGCGGCGGCAGCAGCGCTGCATTGACGAGGCGGGTCCCTACGGCGCGGCAGAACGGTTCGCGATGAAAGGACAAGCAGCAGGAAAAGGAGCAGAAGAGGCGCCGGACAGGGGCTTTTCCACCTTATTTCCATTGAAAACCCTCAGCAAGCCCCCCCCCCCCGCGCCCGGCCGCGCCGCGAACCGTCACCCGCCGCCGTTAACGGCCGTTTCACCTCAGGCGCGCTGGCGCCCCGCCGTTTCGCGGCCGAGTCCCCTCAAGCCCGGGGCAGGCGGGCTCCGCTGCCTCCGCGGAAACCGCCCCGAGTTAGCTGGGACCTTCCCCGCTGTCTCTCCGCCCCGGTCGCGGCTATTTAGTCGGGGAAGCGAAAAACCCAGGCGGGGAGCTGGGCACCGGGCGCCGCCAGCCCTGCCGGGCGGCAGAGGGCGAGAGCTGACAGAGATGGAGGGGAGGGACAGCGCCGGTCCGGGGAGCTGCGCGGCGCCCGGTGCACCGGAGCGGGGTTGCGGGGGAAGGCAGGGGGACAGGAAACTGCAAACTCCGCCGAACCCCCCTCGGGCTCCCGGCACGCAGGGGGAAGGAACGAGGAAGGTTGGGAAAGAGATGTCTCCGCCGGGCGCCCCAGCCGCAGGAGGAGGGGGAGCAGCACCGCTCTGCCCCGGACCCCAGCGCCGCCCTCCACACGCCCCACGGGCACCCCCCGGCGCAGGGCGAAGGGATGGGGTGGCAGCAAGTCCTGCGAAGGAGCCGCCAGCGCTCCCCACGCCACCGCCGCCACCACGCAGGTGCTTGTGAGCGCAGAAGGGTGCATGCATGCAGATGGGGAGCAGGACAGCCCCCAGCCGCCCGCCCGCCCTCCCTTCCTCCGGCGACACCGCAGAGACCCGCGGCGCTGAGAGGGGAAGCGCCTCCGCCGCACACCCACTCCGGAGGCTGCGGGCAGACGTCCGGCCCCAGCCCCCTAAAAAGCCGAACCGGCTGCAGCTGCGCCGCCACCCAGCCGCCGGGTCCGAAGGCGGCAGCAGGGGCCCGGGGCGCGCAGGGGGAGCGGGACCCGCTGACCGCCGGCGCCATCCTCACCTGTGCGCGGCGCTCCGGCAGGGGGAGCCGCGGGGCGCGGGCGGCGGGCGCGGCGGTCGGCGACTGTGTCGGCTCGCGCCGGGGCTCCCGCTCCCCTCACCCGCCCCCCGCCCTTCCCTCGTCAGCGACGCACCCGGCTCGCGCAACCGCCCCCCGCCCCGAGCGCCATGGAACCGCACGGAGCTGCGCCCCGCCCACCGGCGCGGAAACCCCGCCCACCAGCCAGGCGCCGTCCCCGTAGACAGCCAATGGGTGCCGCGCCGGAGAGCGCCACTCATTGGCTGGCTGGCCTGTCGCTCTCTTGGCCGCGGCTATAAATAGCTCGGTCTCGCGAGGCCTTCTTGAGTAGCTGTGATGGGAGTCGAGGTGGGACGGGGGTAGGCCCTGCGTCCCCTTCTTAGGCTGTGCTTTTTGGGGGTTATTGTCCTGGAGGGGTCCTAAGAAAGGCTGTCCCAGAACTTGGTTACTTGTCACTCCATGGTCAGCTGCAGGAGGTCTGGCTTAGCTCTCCCTGGCCGCTAAAGGGTGGAGCTCAGGGCCTGCTGCAGTGAGGGTGCATCTGTACTCCTGAAAGGAAGTTGAGGTCAGCAGAAGACTTTTCAAAATGCCTCTTCAGTGCCAAGCAAATCACATGTTTTGGTGCTCTGTGTAATGTGCTTGTTCACCAGCGTTAAGAAGTTGCAGTCATGAATTTTACTGTTGGGTTTGTGTGGTAGTAATCGTCTGCTAGAGCTTGTATCAAGAACTTTTTGAATTCTGGAGCAGCTTGTTGCTTCACACCAGTTAAATGAACCTTCTGTCCTTTGTATGGTTCACAAGTGTGGTTCTGCGGAGGGTGTTTGCGCTGTGATGGTATGTGTGCTGCCCACGAGGCTGTTGAACAGGTACAGCTTCAGAGGTGTGAAAATGAGCTCACTTTCCCCCAGAGGGCTGTTACTGCTGCATTTTTCAACCTGTGAAAGAATGTCAGTGGCAGCTTTACTCTATGGGTTCATTATTTGGAGTTGTGACATATCTGTTCTGGAAGTAATCCCCTATCTTCAGTGGTTTGTTTCATGTGTTCCAAGGGATTTCATGCATGTTTTAGGGTCTGAAAGTACCTGTTAAAATCAAACAGTACCTTCAGCTTAGAGTAGTATCCTATCTACCTCGCAAGAGCCGTACTCTAACTGGTAGCAGTGTTAGTCCTTTTGATTGACTCAATGGCTTCCCATTGTATTTTTTTCTCATCTTCTACCTAATCTATAGTATACATTTTTACACTCTGTTAAGGCTCTTATGCTAGATAGTGGCATAGTCCCCCACTTGAAATTCAGAAACTGGGGGGGGGGGAATCTTACTAGTTATTCTGTCTGAAGAGTGACGTTTAACAAGTCTCCATAGATTATTTTAACTGATGCTTAAACATCATAGTATATTTACACATGTGGGTACCTGCACAGCAGCCCTCAGTGATTTTTTTCAAGCTTTTTTCAAAGTTTGCAGAAAGGGGCCAGTGGCAACTCAGGCAGAGCACAAAAAGCAGCTCAGGAGAACTTTGCAAGATCTTAACATCTAGGCTGTTTTGCAATTTTATTCATTGAGTGGTAAGAATTTATTATGTAAATGTGTGCTTCAATTCTTCCTTTTATAAAGAAGTGGAATGAGGTGGATTTTTTTATTGAAAAACAAGTTCAGCACAATAACTTCCAAACCAAAAATAGTGCGTGTCCTTACACAGAGACATCTATGGCAGAATTTTCTGTAGAGATCCCAACAAGCTAAAAACATTAGAGCCACCATTGTTTGCCTCTAATAGATTAGTGTTGCTTAGGGGTATGAATTTTTGCATGTCTGTGCTGGAAAAAGAACCTGGTGGAGACGTTTTCATATAAAAGTCCTTTTGTCAGGAGAGCTTAGTCTGCTGAAGAAAAGGCTCTGTTACAAGATGAGTTTAATGAGAGTTATTTTACAAGAACTGTCTGAGCCTTCATACTTTTTGTTCTTTCACCAATTGAACATTTGCATTAGGAAGTTTTGCAGACTGGACCTTGACAGTATCCAATTAACTATTAACTTCCCCAAACAATACAGTAAGCACAGTGTGGTTGTTTCTCAGTTTCTGTGATATCTTCCCCTGAAGTTCGTTTCCTGAGAAGGAAGGCAAAGTTCAAGACAGAAACAAAAAATTCAACATTGCCCTCATCTGACCTATTACAGGAATAGTCAAATGTCTCTTGGCATATTCTGCTGCTTGATGTGTGGAAAAAGTACATGTGAAGGAAAAAGCTGCAGCTGCCAGAGGAAAGGAGTTGGGGCTGTTTGGCTGACACCAAAATGTCGCTTGCTTCTGGTAAGAGTGGCAGCTCCCTTTTAGGCCTGAACAAGACTTAATGCCCACAAATTTCCAAATTCTTTCTTCCTGCTGAGTTATTCTTTCATCCTGCAGGTACTGCTGTTCCAACTGGACTATTAGTCTGAAATTGGAGAAGATGAAGCACTTCCAAACAAACACTTTGTGTTTAAATGGAAGTGTTAAGGTGCAGATGCTGTAACAACCATAATGAGAGACATTTGTGGGGAGAAATTGTTTTTAACATATGTGAAGTTTAGATCCTTAGTGTTCCAGCTTGCTTGTTGAAAAAAAGACCAAAGAGCTTGCTATTGTATAGCAGCAGGACCCAAAACACAAGAGAGAAATGCATAAACATATTTCAACAGAGGGAAGATTTCATGCTGGGAAATTTTTGCTAAGGTATTGCCTAAATGTCAGAGTAAAGACAAAGCGTCAAAAGATGCTCCAGGCCAGGCCTGCCATAATTTCACATGCTGCAGTGACTGTTTCTGGCACACCTGGGCAGTTGACTTCTGTAGGGCTGCACAGTTGTTGCCGTTCATCAGATTCGGAGCTTGTTTTATGCAAGCCCTTTTCCCGACTCCTTCAGAAGAAAAACACCAGTGTTGTCCTTGCATTTCAGCATGCTTATGTTCTGGCTTTCCGAGGCACTAGGAAAGATACAGGAAGGTAGAGTGCTTGGCAGTGGCAGCGTAGGTCTTAATGGCTGCTTGGCTGAAAAATGGCCAGCTGAAAAGTGTCTGTGTCTCCTGATGAGAACTGAGTTCTCTCCCAGAGTCAAGTTTTATTCCCAGCCTGCCACTAACCCTGTTTTTTAACAGAGCAAACATTTGGGACTTTCAGTGTTTCTACCTCCATTTCACCTCAGTTTTGCTTTTTTGGACTGTAAGCCTTTCATGACTGAATCGTTTTTGCTGTATGCTAGCTGAGCACCTCGCTCAGTGAGGCTGTGTTTCTGCTGGGCCTTTGCTACACTCCCATACCAACAATAAAAAGAGGGGCACAAATACACCCAGTGTGTATTGCGGAAGGGTTGGCAATGGTTGTCTGCTGCCTCTGCAGTCTTAGACTCCTCTTAGTCTCCGACTAAGGTCATCTGCCGTCCCTACAGCAGTCAGCTGGTGAAAGGAAAAGCAAACTCCCCATCAACCACCTTCTTAAAGGAGCTGTGTGTTGAGGAGCCGGGCTTTGAGTCATGGTGCAGCGTGGCCGAGCCTTGAGGCCCTCACCTGGCACCATGTCAGGGCAGCAGGAGACCGAGGGGAGGGAAAAGGGAAGGGAAGCTTTCTCATTCCCTCCCTATGACTAGGTAAAACAGTGCATGAGTAACAATACAGAAGGTTTTCCAATCTCAGAGACAGGTTTGATGCTCATGCAAATCCAGATCCCGCTACTGTTTTATAGACATAAACTGAAACAAATGCTTCAGTGGCTGAGCTGGTTTGCAAAAGAGAATTTTTGTTTTGTAGTATTGTAAACTTACTTTATACACAAAGCTGCTGGATGTATACGGTTCATGTATACATGTGTGACTTGTGTAGCACCTATTGTTGTGCTAATACTCAACAAATAAAGGGATGTAGATAATTACATTAAAATGTGATTGCGGCTACAAATGCTTAGTAGCAAAAAAATGCCACATTTGGGTAATCTTTATTCTGCCTTTTCTGTAACTACATTATGAAGTTTTGTAGTCTTTTGTTAGATGTTGTGATGCTGCTTCTCCACACGCAGCTGTGTCTCACTCAGAAGTCAGGTGTGACAGTGCTGTCCTTTCCAGTAGGTAAATTGTTGGTCCATTTTAACAAGATAAAACCTGAGGTGGGAGAGAGCAAATAATCTAAGAAGTCTCTCAGGGAGGTAGGAACAGAGCTCCGTCTCCAAACTCATGTTTTTCTACCCTCACCCCCACATTACTGTCATTTTACTCACTGTGTAGGTTCTGTCTGAGCCGCAAATGCCTCTGCCATATGCTCAGAGGTGATGAACATTTACATTTATCAATCTCCTTCTGAAGGCAGAGGCTTTTAAATGCATTCCTACTATTACATAAACATAAACCTGGAAACTGTGAAGTTCATATTGTGCCAATATTGCTGAGGTCCAATGCCTGGGTAAAGAGCAGTCAGATGAAGTTAGTACTGAAGAGATAGTCCAAGCAGAAGGAAATCATGTAAAGAATTAAGGTTTTGATTGCCAGCTCTTTTTCAACATGCCTGCTTCATGGTATTCTCTTAATTTTAAAAAACAGACATTTTTTTCAGGGGAATTTTGAGAACGAGATTTTGTGCATTGGACATCTTCATCATAAGCAAAACACACTGAGATGATGTCGTCTTTAACTTACCTTGGGATACTTTGGTGGTTGGTCCGCCAACAGCAGGGAAGGATGCCGTTAAAGGGAAGTCTGAATCAGGTCCTCAGCAAGTACAGGTTTCTGAAGGTCGTCTTCTTCTGAAGGTCTGTTTCACACTTGCCTAAGCAAAACTAAATATAGGTCCAGACAGCATGGGGAAAGAATCCAAGTCAACTTGCACGGGGAAAAATAAGATATTTCAGAAGAGTTTGTCAAAATCCAGCACAGAGTCTCATTGGTAGATGAAACTTTGACAAACTGACTCCTGTAAGACTCTTAATTATTTTGTGCCGAACTGTTACAGACTATAACGATTTTCTAGCTCTACCCACTGCAAATGCCCAGATACCTACTTGAACAATGCAGTTAATGCTCTAGCATATTTTCCAAAGATGTGGAGTTTTGTAAAACCTGAGCTAAAATCTGCAAAGACAATGCAAATCTAAACTTCTGACTGCCAAAAAACACGGACTAAAACGTTACACTCCAGACTTCTGGTACAAGCTCCCCTGCCAAAGAGTGGGCTGGCTGCACATTAGTCTTTGCATCACATTTTTTGTCTCACCTGTGTTCTTGTCTAACCCAGCCTGCCTCTTCCTCATCAGTCCTCCTTCCCACGGGAAGGCCAGCTTGTGCAGGATGTGGTTCAGTCCACTTCGTTAGGACCAGATGTTAAAGAGTCAAAACCAGGCACCAAACTCTTGGCTAAAACCCAGCTCTGGGACAAGTAGCTCCCTCCTACTCTTGCCACGTCACCCAGGAGGTGTCTGGTCAGTGAGTATCTCTTTCTTCCGCTGCTGACTGAAGGGCAGATCTGGACATCTCTTGAAGACTAAACTGGAATAAAGCAATTGCTGCCGCATCCTTTCACTTTATGCTCTGTTTCTGGTGGGGGTTGATAGCTTGCAAAGAGCCATGCTACGACAAGAGCTCTGCAGATGGAGAAGTGGTGGGGAAAGCTTCCTGTGGTTTCTTGCGTCAACCTGACCTCTTTCTTCACGGAGTGAGCGCACTAGGTGAAGGATGAGCTCGGCACACGTTTTCTGCCACTAGAGGCAGCACGGGGCAGGGGATGAAAATTCCTTCTCCCAGCAAAAGATGAACGGGGGGTGGGGGGTGGTAGCAACAAGTTAAACAGACAGGGTTGGTTACAAGGATGGAGCAGGCTGCACCTCCATGAATTACACTAGCTGTATGACCCCTCTGCATTCATTCTTGGCAACCTAAGTACCAAGCCAAAACTGTATGTGTGGAACTTGATGCTGAAGATGATGGCTGGGTGAGAATTTGCATTGACTGCAGTCATCACCTGTGGCCTACCCATACTCGAGCCAGCATTGCCTCAACGGGCAAAGAGGCATAGCCCTCACTCTTGTACCTTCCTTACCCCACCTTCTGCTCTGATCCCGTGCCACTCTCCTGTTTTCCCCAACTGCTTTGCTTTCATAATTCCATACCAATATTGCGAAGAAGAGCCAGAAATTGTTAAACTTGTTTACACTGGGGTGAAGGGGAGACAGATTCATGGATGCCTTGACAAAGCATAACCCTGCAACGTGCATCCTTCTAATCGTGTCCAGCCCCATCACGTCTGATACGGGTAAGAAGTTCAAATCCTAAGTTCATCCCTAATCATTGGTAAGGGGTTTTTGGTCTCCCCATCAACCTGCCCGGTCTAAATTTCACCCTGAACAGCATATTCACTGTGCATGTCATTCCATGCCACAGCAGGGCCACAGACGAGCGGGCTCCAATCCAGCCCCAGGAGGACTGAGACCTGCTGTTTGAACTCAAGGTACGTGCCAAAGTGATTCTGTCAGCAGCTCATTTAGGGCGGGGTGGGAGAGAGAAGGAATAAGAGAATGACATCTTTAGACCCCCTAGCTCGACTTACCTATAGTACATATTGTTAACTTTAACTTGCGTCATTCCAAGACACGACAAGTATTAACGCAGTCCCTGTGAGTGTGTGAACTCTGCAACACTGGAAATAATTATCAAAGCCACTCTTCATTTAAACTAGCAGAGCTGTTGCTGTGCTGTAATGAAAAGATCTCATGCTTTGCCCTACGGCAGCAGGGATCTAGGCTGTATTAAGTCATTCTGACCGGCCTTAAAGGCTTTAGTGATGGTTTTTTCATTTGAGTGTTATCTTTCTGCCAATTTACAATCGCATCACCTCCCCACAAAGCAAACTTTTAGTTATCCAAGCAGCAGTGGGAGGATGGTAGATGATGAGGAAAACATAGATAGGACAGGAGCATTCTTCATGGCATTTAGAAATAATGAGTGCAATTTCCCATGTCTTAGGACTTTTTAGACCAAGATTTTAGTCAAAAGAGAAATGAACCTTAGTCAGACAGGAGCCCTACCTGTATATTGGAATAACGTGTAAGTAGCAACAAGAAAAGCACTGCTGCAGCTGCAACAGACAATA
Source organism: Falco cherrug (assembly GCF_023634085.1). Classification (NCBI taxonomy): domain Eukaryota; kingdom Metazoa; phylum Chordata; class Aves; order Falconiformes; family Falconidae; genus Falco; species Falco cherrug. Next base: position 70,604,240 of record NC_073698.1, on the reverse strand, counting down.
AAAATGATAGTAATAACGTAAGAGCTTTGTGATAGCTCCATCCCCCAGGAACACCACCAAGGACATAAATTTTTAAATGAAATGGTGTATTCCTTACTTCACACCTTCAGAAGAAGTTTTAGTTTCCCACCTCCACATGTAAACTAGGTGTTCTGCCTGCTCTCAATTGCATGCAGATTACTCTCCTGGCACACAAAGGGAAACCAGCAGTATAAGAGCAATATGTTGATATTGTATTTTATTCCCAAAAAGTACTTTTCAGAATGACAGCTCCTACTATGATCCCACATGCTTTGCAACCACGTGGGCAAATGCTAATTCCACCCACCAAACGCGCAGGTAATAAAAGTGAATGGGACAGGGGTCAGGAGCAGGCACCTATCAAAGCTGTTAAGTACCTCTGGCAGCTGGAGCACACGAAGCAATTAATAAACTCTTTCTGCAGTTTGTCACATGCCAGTCATCAATGATGAGTTTGATAATGGCAATAGCTGCATCACTAGCATATGGCATGCCATGTATGCTGTTACTATTATTCCTATCCTGAGAGAAACAGAGCTGTAACAGATTACAAGGCTGACACATGCAGAGTCCTTTGCTTTTTAAGGCGATTACACTTTAACCCTAGGCTACATGGCACATGTGCACTAACATGTTCGAAGTCAGGCCTCAGGACGACTCCTGTTTATGAAAAATTAAACCCTAAAATCATCAAGGGCTGGATTTTGTCCCTGACCACCAGGGCTGAAGGAGGAAAAAGGCAAGGATGAGGCGGAGAGTATCACATTGCGCACAGGTGAAGTGGGCTTGTGTGGAAAGCAATGGCTTTCCTCCCCATCTCTCTCATGCTGCAGGCTGTGTCACAGCCCACAGCCCTACCTCTTCCCTCTGTATTTAGGTGAGGTTGCCAGCTTGCAGGAGGGTGAGCCCAGGGCTGGCCTGGCTCCCCAGGGAGCACAGCTGTGATGGTAGGTGCTTCTTTAGGGGAAGACATCCCACCTTCTCCTCGCAGACTGTGGCTGCAGCCTGGCCCTCAGCCTTACACTCGTGCTTGTCCTGTTTCATCAGAACCTGTTTATATTTTTAAATCACAGTAATACCATATCTGCTGCTAATTAGAGCCCAACAATACTAACTCAGTGTGCAAACAAGGCCATCATCCAAGTATTGTTTTGTGTAACCAGAATGCTGGCATTGTGCACATTTGCATAATGTTTAATTATTTAGTCAGAACATAAAATTTGTCTTCCTCTCAAAAACATTTCTATGAAATGTCTCAATAATTAAACGCCACTATGTTTATTAAGAGCAGGGAAGATTCATAAAATGCATTAGTCAGAACCAAGCAAGTAAAGTACATCTTGCTACAGTAGTCAAAATACGCTTGCTCCGAAGTAGGTCCCCAAGCACTGCAAACACCAGTGTGAACTCCTACATGCAACCAAGCAGAATATGATTAAAAGTGAAGCAGAATATGATTAAAAGCATAACGGTTCAGCAGCTGTACCTTGGAGGGGTCAGGGAGCCAAAATTCAATGGCTTAATTCACTCATTAATCAATACATATCATTTTGAGAAAACCGGTTCAATTATATTGAATCAGCTAAGTGAGCCCTGTGTTTATGAAAGGTAAAATTTGGGGTCAGCTGGGGGCTCATGCACAGTGCCGCAGCCCAAAGGCATCTGCAGGCTCCTGCTCGGGCATGTTGCCCGTTGGAAGGCAGCAGGACCCATGCGCTAGGCGACAGGACCACGTCTGTGTGGGACCTGGTAGCAGGGAGGGGTTCTTCATGAGGTTCCTCTAGGCAATTGCCTAACAGGCTGAAAAGAAGTAAAACAGGATCTAGGAAAGGAGCCAGAGGCACGTAATAAAAATATCTGCCTTGACAGCATAGGAAAGTTGTTCCTTCTGCAGCGTTTCTGCACCATCGTTTGCTGACAGGGAAGAGGGGCCAGCTCCAACCTCGGTTATTTTGGTGTGTAAATAGAAAAATTCTCCTGAAATGAAAGGTCAGCGCCTGAGCTGAAGTTGCTGAATGTGTTGAGGATGTCCCAGCACCAGGCAAGAGCCAGAGGTTCGTGTAAGCAAACAAAACTCCCATGCTGCAAAGGGAGAGACAGACGCTGGCTGTCACATGCTGGACTCCAGTTTGATCAAAGGGGTTTCTGTGCCCGAGTGTAAAAGCTTCACATTTAATTCAGCTGTTTGAAGGGAAGGCAGAATTCAGGACCAGAAATTGTTTCATGTTAAAGGAGTAATCACCTACTAAATTAGGAGGAAGTATGTTTTATGTCCTGACAAAAAGCATTCACCTCTAAAATAAAATATTTTAATAATTTGAATTTATTAGCTTACATATAAGAGAAGCACAAAATTAAAAAGTTCTTTTGTATAGGCAAGATGGAGATTTTTATTCTCTCTTTTACGTTTGGCTTTATACTTCAGTTGTTTTTCAACAATGTTACACAAGAAATTAAGCTTGTGTCCTTCTGCCCTCTCTGAAACTCATCAGTTACTTGCTAATGATTCCAAATTATCCACACCCATTTCTAAGACATGCGTATAGTTAAGAGGCTCCCTTTTTGTCCATCAATCACATAAAAGCGGCCAAGGAAGCCACCTCTTCTCCTCCCATGTCTTTGGTGTAACTTCTAAGACTCAGCCAGCCGGAGCATTGCTGCTTTGCAGCAGGGTGCCGGCGGTCGTGTCGGGAGGGGGCTGGTGGGGGTACCACTTACTTCGGCAGGGGGTTTGAGGAGCTGCTTGTGCAACGGGGTAAAGCAAACGGGGAAACCAGTACAAGCCCACCTGTTCGAATAACCACCCTCGGCTTTCCCCGCATGAAAACAGGCTCTGACAGCGAACGCTGCCTTTTCCCTAAGCCAAAGCAAAACCTTCATTCCCATCCTGCTTTAGGGAAGTAGGTCACATGAAAATCTGCCTCCCCCAATCTCCTGTCCACGATCGCAAGGTAAGATAAATTATATCTTCACATTAATCAGGGAAATTGTGGCATGCAAAGGCAATTGAAAAGCTCAGTGTCTCTCTGGAGAGCAGCTGACAGCATGATCCACCATCAAAAGCGCATTGCCACCCGCTGCCCCAGGCTGCCCGTGCCCCGCTCTCCCTCGGCGGACTGAGCTCCATAGCTGGGTCTGATGTGGAAAAAACGCAGCCAGGCTCTGGTGGCAGGTGCCTCCATGCACCAGGAAAACAAACAGAAAATCACAGAGCGGGAGGACGCAGCAAAGAAACGGGGCCTTAGGAATCCCGCACTGAGCAGGAAAGGTTGCCTCTGTTATCTCTAGCTCCAACGTTTTTTCTTCACCTTGCTTTTCTTCCTTTCGGGACTGTGACACCGCAGCACGCAGGCCGTGCCTGCCCGATCACCGTGCTGCGCAAAAGCACATCCAGCAGCTCTAGTGCATGGTGAACGCACGCTCATGTGCGTGTCACATGCCTGTCAGTAAAGGGAATTTAGGCTCACCTCGTACTTCTACGCCAGTTTACGGTGAGGCCTGATAACAGGAGGCCAGCGTGACTCCTGCCAGCCGGGGTTCATGCGGCACCGTGCCCTGTGCCGTTCGCAGCGTGCCGCGGTGCCTGGCCTGGGCTGGCCATGGTGTTTTGTGGCAGGTTCTGGGAGGGCTGGAGCTGGACACACGGCACCATTGAACCACCAGGAACCCCGGGGGCTTGAAAGAGTGGACCTACCAGCTTTGCAGTGCCAGAGCTGGGGTGTGGGGAGTGACTTGCACCAGGGCTCTTTTTACTTGGGAGTCTCTTTATTGTGCTTCAAAAGAAAGGCACGAACCAAACAAAAGGCTTCATTAAGCAAAAAGTAATCCCTTTTGCATACTCAAGGCAAGTGCTGTGGGAAGAGTTAAAAGGAGTTAAAAGAAGTCAACCCTTGTTTAAAGGAGTGGCCAGATGGGGAAGATGATGTCTGTTTTGTCTGGACAGGCTGAGGGCCTTATTTCTCTGCCCTGTTTGCAGGCAGCCTGCCCATCAAAATTATCTCCGGTGCTGAGAGCAAAGAGGATGAGCCAACAGCTTATTAAGGAGCCTCTGTTATTTCTGCTGAGAAAGGTGGCTTTTGTTTTCCTGAAGGGTTATTAGCTGAATTCTCCTCCTGTCACAACTGTGGATGTTTTCCTCTGCTCTTTCCAGACAGTTCTCCTTGGTTCTTCGATGTAGGCAATGGCTTGGAGGGGTTTACCAGTAGTCTTGTTACATTCAATGAAGGAGTAATAAAAATAACGTGGGAATAGGATTCCTTTGGGAGACATGATCACCAGAGTGTGACTTTGGGACAAACCTGACTGCAGATCAGCAACTTCTAGTTTCTGACACAGCGTTGAAATCTTTAGAGCACCTTGGGCTGCCACCGCACAGTCCCGTGACTGGAGCCGGAGCCCAGAGCTATGTAAGTGCTATTGCCTCAGCCCAGTGCCATCTGGTACCAGCTGCTGGCTGGGGAGGGCAGCGCGGGTGGTCGTTGGCAATAGGAGGGTCTTGCCGGATTCCTCTGCCTCCTCACCATCACTGATGGGGCCATGGTTTTCCACCATCTGGCCCAAGAGCAGCACGGGTGGCCCAGTTGCCTTGTCACCCTGCAGCAGCTGGCATGGCTAACAGGTGACAGCGTGGAAGCCATGCGCTGGTAATTGTCACAGGGGCCATTGGTACAAAGTGCCATGTTCCAGTAGACAGTGAACAGAGATTTCTTTCTTTTTCCTTTCTTTATTGAAGTGTTTCTCAGGCAGAGCTGACTTTCAAAGGGAGGGTAACAAATTACAAGTCAACCACGACATGAAATCAAACCATATTCGGGGACTACTTGCTGAAGTGGGTTAAGATAACACATGGTACCTGGATCAGCATCCTCAAATAGGCTTCAGTGAAGTTATGAACCTGCCACACACACCACTCCATATGCAAGTAAGTAAATAAACAAGGCAAGAAGAAGTCAACAGTGGAAATACTCAGTGTGAAGGTGTGTGAGATGGCAAGAAGGCAGGAAAATTGTCCCCTATCACTTGGCTTCAGTAATCTCTTACACACTCTTAGCTGCATTCCTAACAGTTCTTAAGAGAGTTATTTCAGATCCCAGAAAGGGAGATAGTTTAACATTTTCCTGAATTACCTTTGTTTTAGCTGCTTTAGGTGAGCTAGAGAGGTTTTCTTCTGGTAATATGGCCAGTGTACACAAAGAATTAGAATCTGCAGCAAAGGTTCTGCAAGATACTGCAAAGGAAAAAGATCTGCATGGACTACGAATATGTGTCCCATCAGCCTCCAGCTTCAAAGTGCAACATGATGCAGAGAATTATCTGGGAGTAATAATCCATAAAAATCTTCAGATGGCATTTATTTTGTGAAGTCAGACAATAAAAGATCCCGCACTATAAAAACTCAATGGTTCCCGTTGCTTGTTGAGCATCTTGGTGAACTTCAGGAGTATGTGAGCCCACTTTGACCTGTGCTCACTTTGAACTTAAATGCCTTCTCCTACAAGAGTTAATCCCACGCAGCCACATGTGCAGGATCACACAGGGTTACATTCCCCCTGGAGTTTTATGAGACGCGCAGCACTGCCCAGTGCTCACAAATGGCTTTTTTGGTGGGGGATTCTGTAACAGTTCATCAGTTACCTTCTAACCACAAACATGAAATCCTGTAATTAAACCTTTGTTACCCACAGCAGAGGGCTCATCATGTATACAAAGCAAACATTTTGGCAAGTTTATGATGCTCCTTGAGACTAAGAGGGAATTAATGACATTGCAAAATTAACAGCAAGCTGCTTGCTGTGCTGCTGCTGGATATTTTCACTGGCAACAAGATTTTATATTCCTCTCATCTTGAAAAAAAAATACAACAGATTTAGTAAATGTTTTTACTGTCAAAGGCAACACAGTGCAAAACACCATACCAAAGCAAAGGCCAGAGGGATATTTCGGCCTTAAAAATTTATTACACTTTGCTGTACATTAAAAATAATTTACTTGTAATTTTTTTCTCAAAATTACAAAACATTAGGAGGTAGCTAATTCAGATACTCCAACTAGTAAACTATGTAAGTCATAGAATCTAGTTTTTGAACTGAAAGATGCCCAGTAAACGATTTTGTTTGCATTGTGTGCAGTCCTTCACCACTGGGAAGGACAACTGCTTGCAGACTGTCACCTTGCTCATTAAATGGAAAGCCAAAGATGTCTCATGCAACGCTTCTGGGAGAGGAAATTTCTATTTTTCAAGTCCATTTTGTTGTTGTTCTTTGACTGTAATTCAAACTATGTTAGTTTATGTGCATGAGTCATGAACAAAAGGTGAATTTTTACATTTTATTTCCCTGTTAGATGTTATACGTCAACAATATATATTGCAGCTGCCTGAGCAAAATGGATCAGCCTGAGTCAGTCGTATTGCTTCTCAGCTGGAAAAGTACAATGACGTCCTTAGGAAAGCTGATCAGATCTGAAAGGCTTTTCTGGTGGTACTGAGTGTGACATATAAATCACTGTTCATACAGAGGAGAAAAATATATTTGTGTTTGAGTCTTTCCATTGCCACAAATAAGCCATCTGACCAAAAAATACACAGGCTCTAAAACTATTTTGCTTACCTGTTGACAAGACAGCTATAGCAAGACCTACTTGCATGACCCCTTGATTTAGAATGAAGAAATCTTGGTACAAAGCAACACTGTTTGTGAAAATCAAAATTCCCCTAGCTGCCAGAGCAGAGGTCCCCGTAGCCAAGCGTCTTCTCTTGCGCAAAGGCCAGGGCCATCGGCAGCGATGGGAGATTATGAAGAAGTCCACCAGCCACACCACCTCCCAAAGCCTTTCAGTCTCCCAAGCCAAGGCCCTGGCTTTTGTGTTGAAAAGCATTTAATGGCCTTTGTGTTCCGCTGATTTGTCTAGCTGCTTTTTGAAGTCAACTAAACCTGTGGTGTCTACAGCCTCCCATGACAAACAGTTTCAGTGTAATTACACATTGCGTGAAAAGCAGCGCATCATGTTGCCGCTTCTCTGAAGCATATTTTGAGATACTTAAATTACTCCGAAATTATGGCAGAATTGGTCAAGATCCTGAGTTTGTTTCACGTAGTCCTGGGCAGCCTGCAGGGCTGTAGTCCTACTCCCTTGGAGGCTGGGTGAAGATTGCTCATGGGCTTGTAGGGATCCACAAAGCTGGCTGTCACTCAGCGCTCACGGCGGTCGTTCGTACCTGCTTGGCACTAAAACCCAAAAGTGAGTTGAGCCAGTGGAAACCCTAAACCATGACCCAGTCAATGGCAAAATGCAGGCTGATGTCCACCTCACGCTTCTCACTTCAGCATGCTCCTAAATTCAGCTCCCAAATGCCACATGAGCTCCACGCAGAGCTGGTTACCCCCTCACCTCCTCTCCTTGACGTATCTTCAAGCGGGGGGGGACACGGGACTTGCTCTCCTTGAGACTGTGCAGGCCTTGCCATGATAGCTCCGCCTTTTGTCTCTTGTCATTCCTGAGCATCCAGCTATGAAAACAGGAGATAGTCCAAGAGGTTTGCACTCTTCCCCATACAGCTGCACAGGTCACACTGCAGGAATTCAGTCATGATTTGAACAGGGTTTTAATTATTTTAAACAGGGAGAGAACTGCAAGGAGACAGACAGTACTTTTAACTGTATTTCCTGAAAACACTGTGCTCTTTTCAAAGGGTGGCAATAATCAGAGAACACAAATTTTGTCTTTTTTTATATATTATATTCCTTTAATAAAGAAACTGCGTTTTTTTTCAAGATTGTTACAAAAGGTAACAGTGTATCTTAAAGCTACACTTTATGCTAATTTTATTACAGAAAGGGTGTTTTGGAGAGAGAGGGAGTTAAGATGCTTTTTATTGTATCTGAAAAATGTACCTATTTCTATGGTAGGCCCTGGAGTATGATTTACATACCAAAAAAAACCCCAAAACCACTTGAGATTAAGGGCTGTGCATGTTTGCTCATGGGGGAGCAATGCGAAAGTTGTTTGCACAACAAACCTCTGGGCAATTGAGCCCAAGGTTGCATGTCCTGTAATTAAGTTACTATTTCTGCCGTGGTTCGGTTTAACAGCGAGCTGTCTTGCCACTTCTGATATCAGCAGGTATGCCCACGCTGCCCGTCGTGATTTGTGTGAAGGAGAAAACCCTGGGACAGCTGGCAGAAGCCCGTTTGCTTTGGGACCACTGACAGCTGCTGTTGATGGGCCGGAGCAGGTCTGTGCAGCAGCTGCATCAGGCCTTCAGCAGCCACGCAGGCTGATTTCAGCAGCCACACAGGCTGATTTCAGCAGCCACGCAGGCTGATTTCAGCAGCCACGCAGGCTGACAGGCTTTATCCAAAGGCTTTGACAAATATAAAACTCGTTTTTCCTCCTCCTATTTTCCATGATGAAAGACAACCTGTCTCAAAACCATTATCGGTGTCTTAGATATCCGCATGTTCCATTGCCTTTTTTCGTTATTCATTGCAAAATGCTGTTGTCATTACTGAGGGAGCTCAGGTTTTCCTCCCCACCTCCTTGAAGAAGACAAGATTTTGAAACAGCAAATGCAGGTGTTAGGAAATCCTAGGCTTCCTAAAGTCCCCCTACTTTTCTCCAAAAAGAGAATGTTAATGTGACAAGAAATACAAAATCACAAATATAAACTAAGGTAGTACTTCACACAAACGTACGCAAAGTGAAATGCTTGCCCTAGCAGTGGGGCATTTAGTTTCAAAGCAATTCCCTAACGGGGTTTGTTGTTTGCTGCTCTAACTCACAGGGAGGTCTTAAAATATATTCAGAGGGGTCCTGATTAATGACCAGCAATGATTTCTCTTGTTAATCTTGTTAAACAGGTGAAGGTGAAGAACCTAGGAGACTTCATGAGCTGGAGTCCCAAACTGGTGGGGAAGACTGAGGCTGATAAGCATGAGAGTTTTATACAAAGGTAGTAAAGTACAGAGATGCTATACATTACTGGTTTTTAATGAGAATAATTAAGATTATGTAGGGGGTGACACGCGAAGCTGACACCACAATGAAGTTCACAGTTTTTCCCAGCATTTCTGTTTGGTCTCTAGCTCAAGACTTTCCAGTTTTCATTTTTTAACTAAATTCATATTGTCCATTGCTACTAATAGTATCCTCGTAATTGAGAAAGATGATTCCACGCAAAGGAAAGCCAGCTGCAACCAGATAAAAGCAGGAAAGCAACTATGGATGCATTGATGAGCTTCCAACTGCAGATCAGTCTCCTTACTGCTTGCCTGCTTGCAAACACTGTGCAACCAAAATTGCTCACAGAAGGAGCTGAGGAATTTTTATTCATGGTCACGCATAAATGTGTGTATTTGTGCTTCATGAAATGTAACCTAAGCCCAGAAATTGGACCACTTGTCTCAGTTAGGCAAGCACGCGGCTCAAGCAACACTTTTTAATGGAGTGCTCACTAGCAGCTACTCATGAACACCTCCATGGGCCGAACAGCTTTGACAGAAAGAGTGTCAGACGATCCCAGTGACACACATCAACAGAGTAACAATGTTAGTGCACAATTTATAAATGTAAACAGAGAAAATCGTAACAAATAGGAGTTTCCAGCAACAACAGAAGTTCAGCAGAGTTTAGCAAAGATCCTGTTTTGATGCAAACATCATTAAAAGCATAAAATGCAGGAAAGTTGTAAGGCAAAAGTTTTCTTTTCAAAGGTGTAAGTATGTCCTTAGCATAATTTAAGTAATCCATTCCCATTGCATCCTGATTGCTAGAAAGTTGAAGGTAAACTTTTTGACTGCAGCTATTGCACACTTTCTCCACAGCTGTATAATAAAACCCTTCTCCTGTATCAAGAGATTCTTCCCTGTGATTAGCTGGTCTGTAGAAGTTCAGTTAAGTAGTTGACTTAATTACAGAAGATGCTATTTGTTTACATTGTTTTATTTTATAATCTGTGGCATATCACTCCAAGCTTGTGATTTCTTTTTGGCCAGTTCCATCCATGATGGCTGATCTGGAGCAGCATTACTGGCTTTCTTCAAGTGGCTTATTTCCTCCTTATCCACCAGTGCTGGTGATGGAGCTACTGTGAATAAAACACATGGATGTTTTACGTTTGTTTGCTGTGCAGCTATACACGCTAGCTCTTTCATTAAAAACTTCCCATGCTAGAAAATCTTTACATTTCATGTGGAAGCTTACTCTGCAATATGTTATTGAGGAAATAACCATTCTGTGCTCAAAAGAATATGATGTTTTTCTCATCAATAATCATTTTTGGTCCCTAAGTTTACCCAAACCAACAGGATGACCTGGATTCCTTGCCATGCCCTGTGTTAACACCCAAGCCAAAGAAGAAGGAGTCTTTTCATTTGCGAATTCCTCCTTTACCCAGCCCCCAACTCATAGGAATTTCATCACCTTCCAAACTTCTGCTCTTCTTTCAAATTTGAATTTATCAAAGAGATTCAAAGTTACTGTGGGAGGACTGAATGGCAGAGAGTTTGTGATCACATCATTCCAGCTTGCTGAGGAAACCACATTAAAACTGAATGCCACTGGAAAGAATTTTGCATGGATTTTACATTTTACACTGGGATAGTGTGTTTGGGACCCTGTCCTGTGAAATGGTCTAGCGCTCTCGATTCACATTTCCTTCAACATGAGTTTTGACTACACTGTAATCAATGCGGCCAAAAGAACATGTCACCAAACAAACCCCCAGCTGTGAATGCTGAGAAAAGTTTGCCCTTGCTGATGTGGAATTGGGGAAGAGATTAGGATCTAGCCCCTACTAGTTTTCCAGCATACTCAAGCAGGATTTCTTCTGACAGGGTTGTGAGATAACAGCCTACATTTCAAACTTTTTGTTTCCTACCAGGGACACAATGTGACAATGAACTGGTTCTCAGCAGGGGCTCCTTCACTTCAGACATTGTCTCTCTCCTCTGTTCTTCAGAAGTGGTTTTAGGTGCCAAGTGTGATGGTTTGCTCCATTGCTGCTTCACTGACCCCTAGGCACAGAGAGGGATAAAATCCAAGTAATGCAGAGAAAATGAGACCAGTTTGGAAGAACACGAGCAAAGGGAGTGGATGTGGTGCCTGTGACAGTCCAAAGGCCGCACGCACTCATCACACATTGGTCCCCATCCTCTCACCTGTTCAAAAAGCTCCAGTGGTTTCATGTTCACATCCATGATACTCAGCCTTACAAATTAAGACTATCCCTCTGTGTCTTTTATTTATAATGGTACCTATGAGTAGGTTATTGTAATCTTCAATGCAAGATGTATTCCAAGTCCTCTGCACACCTCTACTAACATATATAGGATTTGGAAACTCCTTGTTCTCTCATGTTTCCCTTCCACCTCCCAATTTTTGTGGGTTAGGGCACTGTATTTTTGGACAGTTGACAGTAAATGGATTTTCCATAAAAAAGAAATCGAGCACGTCCTCCCGTGGATTTTCTTGCCCGTATCAAAAACTACTCTGAAGTGATAGTGCCTGGTGCCATGTGGGAGAGGAGAAAGTGGGAGTAGTACAGTGGCACCAAGTCTCACATGCTGCAGTCAGGATCATCTTGGCATGTTTTTTGTTGGCTGATATAGGGGGAAAAATGCATGGCATGAATTTTAGGGAACATTGCCAGCTAAAATCTGGAGTTTCCTATTCTGAAACAGAAACTGTATTTTGGGATCATTTAAACCCATGGTGTTTTAAGTGCTATGACAATGTTGAGCATTATCGCAGTTCATAATCTTGCCTAGACACTTTATTAGGTATTATTTTTTGTTAATCTAACCACTGCTATTTCTCGTCATCTAGAAGTCTTCTCTTATTCCAGGATATAACACAGCTATCTGCGTTTCTAACAGTACCATCTGAAACAAGAAAGTAGGCCATTTGCACTGGGAATGCTATATTGGCATAGGACACACATGCTCCTGCATCAGCGCGGGGTTCTTACTGTGCAGGGCGCAACACAGGCAGCACTCGCATGCTGCTGCCTCCCTGAGCTAGCCCGGTACCAGGGAAGCCTTGTTAGTACTCTGGATTAATGCCAAGTCCTTCTGCTGGCAAAGCTCTGTCATCTGGGAAGATCACCCAGGGTATCGCCCTGTTTTGCATGGGATCTTTGAAGAGGCAGCGTCAGCCCACGTTGCATGGCACCACATGGGCATCTGAAGTTATCCATATACAGAGAGCCAGAATTTATATCCTGGCACTTTCTGCAAGTGCAAAAGTTATTTTTATCCTATTTTACTTCTCAAGGCTCTAAAAATTGTTACCTAGGAGCTTCTGGGACCGAGCTGTTCATTCAGTGTTAAATCAGTCAGGAGGTTCAATGAAATGCTGTGCTTAGAAGGATAGTTAAAGAGAAAGTATTCCCCCTGTATTGAGAGAGATCTGAGACTGTACAATTTAGCCCCTCATTTGGGGAATTTTAGCATGCAATACACACATTAGATCTGGTAAGTGTGTACTGGGCACCTAAGCAAGAAATTTTACACATCTTGCATAGTTCCAGATTTCTTGGAAATAGAAAATTACATATCGGAACAATCAGCGAATTCTGCATCTGTAACACATTACTGAGAGCAGTGTGTTTGTTACTTAGGCTTATACTCATTAAGTAACTGTAATCGTGATGGCCTGACTGGTGATATAGCAGTAGATCCAAAGAATACAACAGGAGGGTGATACAAAAGCATCAGAAATTTGTACTGTAAGTACCTCAGTTCGTTCCTTCTCTTTATTCTGTTTCTCTGTATCCAACTTAATATCCGGAGCCACAAGTTTTTCCGTGTTGAGTTCCTGCTCCTGCTGCACACCCCTTTGCTTTTGCCTTGCTATGGAAATCCAGGCTGGCTCTGCAGGAGTGTCGGGATCTCTTCTGCAGTCTCCAGCAACCACGGGGGAAGGCACACTTCTCTCTGTTGACAGATTATTTATGTACACAGTTATAAGAAACAGAGTTGTAATTAGCTTCAGCTCAGACTTGCTCAGTATGCTGACTGGTCCCAGGATGTGACCAGCCTGTGTAAATAGGAATTCTGTTTAGTTTGGTCTCCGGAGAGCAATCTTCCTGTACTCACTGTTCTAAGTTACCATTCTACTGGTGAAAAATGCTTTGCATCTTTCTTTGGCTAGTCACAGTGTCACTGCCCTCACGTGAGGGTGATGCAGAAACAGGAATCTTCATTAATGCACCCATTTTCCAAGGTCTACCCTTCTGCTCCCTCCTCCCATCTGCTTTGTCTTTTAGAGACAAGCCGCAGATGATTCAAAGCTGGACACAGCTGGACTGTGGTGTTGCAAAGGCAACCCCCTCCCTGCTGCAGCTGCCCCCTGCTCCCTATCTTCCCAGGCCCAGGCGGCAGCAGCTGATGCCTTTGGTTTCTGCCTTCCTCCCACCCCTTCAGGAGCAGCCCCCTCACACAGCCCCCTGGTGCCTGCTGGTGCTGTGGGTGACTGAGCACAACAGTCTGTGGTGTTTGATCACACAGAAATACTGCTAAAACCATAGGATTAATTCACAGACTTTTGACGTGAGGTTTACTTTGACTCAGCCCTGCTGACACTGACCGTGCTCTCCTCTGGGGCCAGTCACTTCCACCGTCCTCTTCCAGAACTGAGATTTCAATGAGACAAGAACAAAAAAAAAGGCACTCACAACTGCTACCCAGGGGTGAGCAGTATCCAGGGGTACGGGGAAGTGAAATACCCTCTATTCAAATATTCTGTGAAGGGAAATCCTGTCTACACACTGAGCAGAACTGGATCAAGAGAAGAGCTTCAGCTCCTCTGTTGGCTCCAGCCCCCAGGATCTCCACTTTCGCTGGCTCACGCTGCTCCCAAAACTCAGTTTTCCAACTAATGTGGAGCCTCTGCATGGTTTAAAAGAGGACCAAGAACAGTACTAACATGCTTAGAACCATGATAGAGCCATAAGACAATTCAACCTTTCCAAGCCATTTCTGGCCACTAATGTACCCAAATTTAAGGAAGGCTATTTCAGAGCAGAAGGTAAATCCTCAAACCACGCATGGCCCTGCCCCTAGGAAAAGTTTGTTGCCTACCCAGCACCCTGCTCAGGGAGCCAGGAGGAGGCACACCCAGCCAGGAAGGACTAGTGCCCCCGAGACCCTTAGGGCCCAGCTGCTGTGCTGGTGTAGAGCTGGGCCACCCAGCCACAGGACCCTGTGGAGCTCTCAGACACGTTTCTGGACCGCTATGGTCTAGTTTAGAGGAACATGGCCCCAGTCAGGAAAACAGGCAAATGTCTCTGAAGGCATGTATGAGACGCCTCCTAAAGGCATGGGAGGTGAAAGGGATGAAGCTCTCCCAAGAGCTGGCGTCTGCAAACTCAGGCACATTATGAAAGCCCACAAACATTCTTTGCCCAGGGATTTTCTCAAGTCACTCTTGTGCCTCACCAGAGACAGACTAGTTATTTCATCAAGAAAACACTGTTAAGCCTATGTCAGCTAAAAGCCACAAAAAGAGAAAGAACAAGTTTTGCTCTAAGGCCAAAGCAAGACATTTTGCCAGATGATGCCTGAATTTCCCTTCACGTTCACCTCATGTGATCTTGTAGGGAAACCTCTGAAAGAAACAATCCAGAAAGTCCAGCTGTGCAAATGCAGCACAGATAAAGCAGGGCCCCTGAACACTGAAGGAGATTCTTTCCTGCTTGCACAGCAAGTTACTGCAATTCTCTGCACCCCACCTACACCCCACCTTTGCATGCCAGCAGCTGTTCCTCCCATAATCTTCTCCCCTTCTCTTCACTGGCTCCCCTCACTTCATTTTTGTCTAATTTTACAGAATGATAGAGAATAAGGCTGGGAGAGATCTCAAGATGTCATGCAGTCTATCCTTCAGCTGTAAGGCAAGATCAGTTGCAAGATCAATTTCACATAAATTGTTTCCTGACAAACATGTATCATCTAACCTGTTCTTAAAACCCTCCGAAGACGGGACAGATCTGAGAGTCTTCCCTGGACAACCTACCTACAGTGCTCAAAACTGGCACGTAACACTTGAGGTGAAGGACTACCCCACTTCACCTGAGATGGTGCCCTGTACACATCAGTCAGTATGATGAGTTTCTTGCAGAATTATGTTAGTCTTGTTTTGTATTTAGTTTGTCAGCTCCAGATTGTGTTATTTCCCCTCTTCCATCCCCCATTTGTATCTACGCATCAGACTATTTTTGCACACATAACAGAACCTTCTACTTGTCTGTAAAGTAGACAAGTTTTTTTCAAACTGTGGT
This sequence comes from Falco cherrug, assembly GCF_023634085.1. Lineage (NCBI taxonomy): Eukaryota > Metazoa > Chordata > Aves > Falconiformes > Falconidae > Falco > Falco cherrug. The sequence goes on along the minus strand of NC_073698.1, from coordinate 70,588,942 downwards.
TCCACTTTCTCAAGATAACCTTGACTTCTATTACTGTCCTCCAGTGTGCCCATAGCCTTTCCAGCTCAGTAATACTTGCAAATGTAACAAGCACACACTTAGTTCTGTCACCCATGTCCTTAAATATATTGAATAGTGTCAGACCTAAGACGGCCACCATCTAATATGACAGTGAATCATTAGCTGGCACACAGTAGCTTTGCATCAACCCACAGCAGCTTTGCATCAACCCAATGAATAGCTTCACCAAGACTGTACTTATAGGAATGTCGCTATGTTTATAGGAATGCCCTATGATACCAGTTATTGTGTGACTTGTCTGCTCTTGACCAAGCCACGTTGGTTGGATTTTATATCTGTGTTATCTTGTAGACATTTAGAAATAGCTCAAGTATTCCTTTCAGTATTTCATATTAAAAGGTATATAACACCCTTTCTCCTTCTCTCTCTCTTCTCCATCTCACGCCCCTTTTCAAGACGTGCCACCTTTTGGAGTGCCCCTTGTCTCCAACAGTTCGCTAAGATAACCACTAGCAGCTCAAGGACTACGAGCCCAACTTTTCTGAAGTATTTTACTACAAACTTCATTAGGATCTTCATAAGTAAACCCACACAGTTGAATTGATGTGATGCCTGCTAATGTACCTGCCATCACATCCCCTCCTTTGCCTGCAGGCCATGCCCTTGAACCCTTCTACACCTTTTTAGGTTGTGAGCAATTTGGGCAGGACTTCTTAATGCCTTGCCCAGTAAAACCAGGTGCCACGCTCCATCAGTTCCCAAAGCACTACTGTGGTACACGGATGGACTGCCGCTGCTGAAGGTGACGGTGATGTCTAGCGTTCCTCAGAGCTGAGTACATAAAGTAGCTTTTCACTTTAGTCACTTTCTACCCAAATTAGTAAACTCATTTTCCTAGCATCCTGTAATGAACAACCATCCAACAGTTACACTCAGTATTATGAAGATAATTCCGCACTGAAGCCTCCCTGTGCCCTGCTGGACTCATCCTGTAGCTCCATCCCAAGAAACATTCCCCTTCTCCACCATGTACCGACCTCTTCTCAGCCCAGAGAAGACTGGGTCTCTTCTCTGACTGTACAGCTACAGACACACCACCACACGCATTCTTTTCAACCACCTTTTTTACCTTCCTTCACTGCTTGTAATGTCTTGGTGCTCAAAACCACCCATGTCTTTACAGTGAATGCCCCTTTCAATCTACCCACCAACTTTCTGATGATACTGGGAACCTGGCTTCTGCTGTGATGCTGCTAGTGATGTACATCTTAGTCTCTGATTCAAAATCACCCTTTGTGTTTTGTCCCATTGTGTTTTGTCCCATTTTCCCCGTCGCACCACAGGAGTTTCTGTAAACACCAACTGAACTGCTCATTGCTCTTCCTCTGCTCCCCCCATGCAATCAATACTGACAAAATGACTGCTATGGCCCAGCTCTATTTGCTGCACTACATGTAACGGTCTTACTGCTACCTGTGCTCCTGTTTGTCACCCTCATGGACTGCAGATTCATCTTTCTGTTATTTCAACGTGCATTGCCTAGCACAACAGGGTGCCCAGTCCCGCAGTGATATGTCTGGAGGCTGCTATTATAACAACGCTTTTCATAAGGCAGATACTCCAATGAAGGCATCAAGCACTCTTGCTCTTCAGACAATTCTCCCTGATGAGACACCAGACATCCTAGTCATGCCAATTAGAAGGCAGCCAAACTACAGCCAAGTATCGCCCCATAAGATGGTATCAAAACGCCCCTGTGATAGTAAGGAACAAAAGTTCTTTACCATCATCTTAAAGATTTTATAAGTATCTGTACAGGTCTGACTTAGGGCAGCAGAACAGTATCACCTACAGAGGATCAAGAGCTGATCTGCTTCTGGAAGGGGCTTTCCTGTTTCTTGAAGCAGTTACATTCTGCCCTCGTTCCTGTGAGAGACTTTGCTGGAGAGGCCAGGCAGGCAGGCAAGGCAGGGGAAATGCCTTCTCTTCAGCAAAAACAACTTCAGAAGCAACTCGGGCACGATTCGGTACCTCCTCTGTCAGCCAGAATTACTGTAGGGGATAGAAGAGGCATATTCACTATTAATTATCTTTCCCATTGCCCAGAGGTCCTTTACATCTTCCCACCTCCAACTAGAGGTGGTTTCTTGGCACCATGCATGCACCGTGGTTCCAGCCAAAAGGATGAAAGGTGGTGAAGTAATCCAGGAGACAGTACAATGAAGGGAATCGGCAGTTTAAGGTGATCTGAGACTCTGAGGGGCACCAAGAGGCCAAAAGCTTTCTGAGGAAGCAACTGTTCACAAGAGAAGTGCTGCTTGCACATCCCTCCCAGTTCAGTGACTGACTGATCACCTTGAACAAGCCCTCCCTGTCTTATCTCATCCGGTCACAGGGTACTCTGTGTGCTCTTATGGTTCACCACATGGCAAAGCACAGCATGTTTAAGGAAGCAGATAGCCAGAATGGAACCAGAAGTACTCAAAAGCACAATCTAATTCCTGCTTCTGCTGCAGGTCACAATGCACAGCAGCTAGCACAACAGTTCCCTGCTGGTAGATGCCACTTTTAGGGAGACAACGCAATACAAAATGCAAGCAGTGGCATTCTCTGCCGGAAGATGTGTGACTCCGACTGGCCACAGCCACCACAAATGCCCCATATTCGACTTCTCCTCCAGTGAAGCAGGGCTGAGCCTCTTGCTTCCACATTACACTCAGGAGATTTTCTGAATAAAACGAAAATATGAATCATATTCTTCAGTTTTTATTACAACATGTTATTTTAGACAATATGCTATTCAACTCATTACTTAATAACTTCACGAGCTAATAAAGGATATTGCTGGCAGCAATTTGTCTCGTTTGCTCACAGTTTTAACCTCGTGATTGCATCTTTCCTTGGGTTTCCTGGGAGCTGGCTTGGCCTCAGGCTTTTTAAAAGACAAGTGAGCCCATTCTTCCCCTTGGGATAAGTCACCAACAATGGGAAGATACCAGGTCAGAGCTTGTCAAGCCGTCAAACCACTCTGTGCATAATGTCACCGAGGATTAAAACTAGCATTTAATGTAGGCTGCTGAGGTGTTCTGCTGCTGCTTGAAACCACACCCAGAGGCTGCTGAAGCCCTCCCCTCGCGTCTTTCCCACAGCCACCAAACACACAGGGACAGTCGCAAGACCAGCTGCCCTGTCTGCGTTCTTCATCACTTCCACAGCTTCCCGACTGGCCGCTGAGGATAATCCCCAAAGCCAAGTGAACCACAGCCGCCTTCCCAATTCCCTCCCACAGAGCAGAACCACCTGCGCTCTGACAGCGGCAGGGCTGCCTGCCTCAGCGCTCCCCAAGGAGGGGAGCTTCCCTGCTGGAGCCCTATGAGGGGGTACGCTGGTATATGTTTCCTTCAGTATCTTACTAAAGCAGCTTGCTTTTATTTTTCTCAGAGATGAAATTTCTTCTGCCTACATATTGTGCAAATGAATGCGTACGCTTCTCATTGATCGTTTAATATTATCCTGTAATGTGTGTCAGATTGGTTGTGTGAACAATAAGATGAAGATAAAACATCAATCTTAATGTAAAAAAGGAGATCTATGATTTATTGTGCATTGGTTTATACACACACAGAGAAAGTGAAAAAGAAATACATACCTATTTCTGTCTATTGACAGACAGATATACTCAGTGTATTCAAGCTTACCTGGGTGTGTGTGTGCTGCTTACATGAATAACCACAGCAAAGACATAAACGTAACACTGAGATTTAGGGATTGATTTTTTTTCTTTACAGACATGGCCTCAGATATTGTACCCGTTTTCTTTAAATCTGAAATCCTTTGTGTGCACAAAATACAGGAGAGGCTGTTTGTAACATTTAAATCTCACGCCTGAAAATGAACATCTTATGCCTGCAAGGACTGCAAAGAGTGGTTACTCTTGCCGTACATCTGTGCAGGTGAAAGGTCAGAGTCAGAATGTTAGAGCCTTTCGAAAGTCATACCTCTAACAGCAAGCAAAGCTAACTTGTGAATTCCCTCCGTATTTTAAAAGCAAACATACTCAAAACTAATCCAAACAACTTTACACAGGGAGATAACACCTCCTATATACAACAGTGTCATTGTTTTATAACACAGCTTATGCATGTGTATTTAATTCCACACGGTTGTATCTTTGCTCATTTATAGAACACCAGTTATTTTAAGAAGGGCTTTACAAATGCATATGGCATTTAGTATATCCTGGCCTACATATTTCCCTTTGTTTATTAAAACACAACATGCATTCGTGTCAGTGTACACACCCAATTCCTTAATCTCAGACAAAGCTATTCTAAAAGATTTACTAGGTATTTCCAACATTTCTTTCTTCCCTAAGGCGCTCTGCGAGGCATTTGACTTTTGGCTAGATCTATACCGCTGATGCCAGGAGAGTCTTTTTACACAAGAAACTGCTATGTTTGCATCAATGTCTATTTCGCTGCAAGAAAACAGCCATATCGCGAAATAGCCTGACACAACCCAAAAAGAAACTTCTTTTGGGAAAAAAAAAAAAAAAAGAAAAAAAAAAAAAAGAAGAAAGACAGCTTTCTTTTCAGCTGTAGCCAGGACAACATTAAAGCAATGTCCTTTTTATGTAGAGAGAAACAATTTTCTTGTCATTTCAGAGCCTCTATTTGCCAGACAATACACACCAATTTCATTCACTGTTAAGTTCACCACCCCTCCCTGAGCTCCTTTTGTCTGTTAGAGCATGTCTCGCTACTACAGCTCCTCAGTCACTGACTTTTCTATATCTTAATATGCACATTCACACGGGTATTGCTTATGGTTTTGCTCTTGTAATAACCTGTTAGCATATGTTAATTGTTCCTGCCCTTTATATAGCAAAAGTGTATCGACCCCAAACAACACAGCTCAAACTTTTAGTTCTTGCAAAGGCTTGTGCCTTTAGCTCCAGAAACTTAACAATTGCTCCTCCTGGGGTGACTAATTTCACACAGCCATTAAAGACCCACCTTGCAGCCTGACAGAGGCCAAGCGATCCCCTGCTAGTTCCCCAGAAAACTGTGGAGAGCAGGAGTGCTGCTTTTGCCCAGGGTGGTAAGCCAGCATCCCACCAGCCCTCCTGTTGCCTTTGGTATCAGAAGAGCTGAAAAGCTAAAAATGGAACTGAATGAACCAAATTGTTCCTGCTCACCCCATGATGCAGCAAACTTCACTTTTTTGAGATGAGTGTACGTGAGAAGGGAACTGCACCTCCTTACATCACCATTTCACAGCTTGTCTTCGTGTTCAGCACAGGGATTTCCTAACACACAGTGGGAATAAACTCCCTGACAGCATAACGTGTCTCCCGATGGTGACCACAGCTCTTCAACAGGGCTGATAAATTCAAGGACTAGAAGAGGGCTGGGTGCAAGCATTAAGGGCACTTGGATGGAAAAAAAAAGAAGTGGGTGCCCCAGCAGATCAGGAGGCCAGAGATGGCTGGTAAGCCACGCAATCCACGAAGGACCATGCTGATCATCCTTATCAGATTTCTCTTGCTTGCCGTTGACCCATGCTCCTGACTCACTGGGCTGAGGCAAACATTTCAAAGAGCTTAAAATGATGCTTGGGCAGGGGCACTGCCCTGCTAAGCCCTCATTGTATCCCATGGCTCTCCTGTGTCTCGTGGAGGGGTGTCACTTCTGGGGTCCCTGTGCAAATTCCCCCAGCAAGGCTGGTGTGGTGCCAGGGCAATCAGAGGAGATGGGCACAACTCGTTCACTTGCGACTTCAAGCAGCCAGCTCAGGCTGATGTGGCAGCTTAGCGCAAGGAGGTGCTTGGTCAGATGTCTAAGGAGAAAGGTCTGCAGTGGGGTAGGAAAGACCTCAGGTCAGTTTGGAGCAGACTGCTTTGAATTTAGAATTAAACTCTTTCTGAGTCTTGGCATGACTACATATCAGAACCCATTACCAAGCAATTCAAAGCTGGAAATACATGGAAAACTGTAGCAGCTTTGCTTAAGGTGATAGAGTAAGATCAGTGGGGCAGTAGATAAGGATGAAGACTAATGACCATCACAGACCAATCTCAACCACCATGTTAAACAACCCCAGGCCATACAGATTTTGCTTAATACTGTCAGGTGGAGAGGAACACTTCCGAACAGGGCTCCTCGACCTGCAGCCCCAAGTTCAAATTCCAGGTGTGTGCATCCTTGCCAGGGGGATTGGGGCATGGCTCTCACCCACAGACCCTATTTTGCAGAGGACAGTCCTGAGCCTGGGGGCAGGAGCCTCCTTCATCTTAGGGCTGAGGACCCAGAGGAGAAGTCTGGAGAAGAAACATGCTCCCTGGCTCCATTTCTACCCCTTCTCCCTTCTCCAGCGCTCACTGCCACTGCAGGGACCCTGGGACTCAGCAAAAGGTATGGGAAAAAATGCTGTGTGCAGGAGCACTGGTACTCTGGCTGCTTTCCTCTGTCCTCTGCCAGACCAACCCTACCATGCTAGGTCTCCTCCTCACTTGTTCCCAGTATGACCCTCCCCAAAATCTCAGTCAATCAGAGATTTGAGTGTCACTACAAATAATCAACTACTCCTCAGGGTAGGGCAGAGGGGAAAATGCCTTTAAAGGGAGTGCTGGGTTTATACAAAGGGAGAGTGTCTTGCCCATGAGGTGTGAGGATGCCCTGGCTGGATGGCCATGGGAGCCTCGTCTGGTTGTGGAGGCCAGGACCTGATGAATTCCCTCCTACATGGCTGCTGGGAGAGCAGGAAACAGTAAACATGGTCAGAGCCTTGAAAAAAACACGTGCAATGCTGCAGCAGACGACAAATGGAATCAGCTGTCACCCAGGGGATCAGCAGGTTGCCTCTGGGGCCAGAAAGAGGCTTTTGTCACCCTACAGGACAACCGGCCTGCTATGTCTTGAGGTCTTCTTCTGGCTTGGTGTTTCTCCACTCAGAAACTCAGAGACTGACCCCAACCGGAGAAAAACAACCAGAGAGGAGGGAGCTCTGCAATAGCACAAAGAAACCTTTTCATTTGCTTAGTCAGCATCCCCTCCTCACATTCTTAACATCAAACCCATGACCAGACAGCTTCAGGGCAGGGAAAAAGTTTCTTCCACATATCAGAAGACCTAGAAGTTATTTTACCCTCTCTTGGCTGTTCTCTGAAGTGAAGAGCAGAGCTTTCCTTCTAGAATTGCTTGAGCATGCCTCACCTAACTTGTTTACTGTCACTGCAAAGACCTCAGACAGTGGTGCCACTTTTTGTTCTCTGCCTGTAACTCACAATATTTTAGTCTCCAGAGGACTGCTTTCTTTTTTTTTTTAACTCTAACCCAATTATATGATACAGACAACGTGGTGAAATTTAACAACCTTCAGTAGATATGATCTTACAATCTCTCTTGGCTTTAAACTCCCAAGAATCTGCAGGGTAGTTAATTTTTGTTTTTAAACAAGGAATGAGTAATAATAAAGATGGATAGATGAATAAGTAAAGCTCACAGGAGATAATAAATAAATGGCACGTTGATCATGCCAGGCAGTTATTGGTATTTCTGCCTCAATGCCATGGTGAAAAAGAAGGTCTAGAGGTCTGAGTCAGCAGGACACTGCACTTAATATGTGCTCCTGGCTTTTGAATTGCCATACAGCAGCTCTAAAGGGGGTCATTTAGTGCCTTGATAAGTCTGTTTCACAATACTTGCTAATGCACTTTATTTTCTGAGTGTCACTTTGAACATCCTTTAAACAATGCCCTGAAATGCAAAAATCCCAGGCAAAAGTATCTTATTCTGTCTGCTGCTTCTTCCCTGCTGTCCTTCTGATAATATTTTCAGCAAGGGAGAATCAGGGAGCCACATCACTGAAGGCAGAGCCATCAGCTCACGCTCACCAGTGTTGTGATGACACGACAGGCCTCCCTCACGCTCTCTCAGAACTAAGGTCATTCCTTGCGAGTGAAGGTAACTTTATAAAGTTTTGGGAGTCTTACCAGGCACTTTACAAGGATGTGACTTTTTCTCCAAGTCTCTATCTTCATTCCTGGATTCAGGAGAGTGAATATCTTTGTCCTGCTTCTCCTTGTTTGCAGCAGTATTTGGAACGGTTATGTTTTGCAAGGCTGGCTTTCTGGGCAACGGAGGTTTGCTACTAAGCTGTTCAGAGGACTTCGCTTTGGGTTTGATCTTTTCATTTAAAGAACCACCAATATTTATATCGGCTGTTTTTTTGATCTGTGCCTTATCACCTTTTGGAAAGGAAGCCAATCCTTCATTTTCTAAATTAAACTCTGCACTGTATCTTTTAATCCCTTTTGATTCTGGTGACGAGTTCTCTCGATATTTCAAAGACAGTGAGGTGGATCTGAGTTTCACTTGGAAAGGACTTGTATCTTCACAGCTTAGCTGACTCTGAGAAACCACCAAAGAATCGCCTGGCACTGGCACCGCATCAACAGCCAGAGAAACAAAGCCAGCCAAAATTTCTGTAGGTCGCCCTGTGTTCTCAGAGTCAGACTCTGGCAGCAAAGTCTGCTTTTTGTTGCTATTTTTTTCCTCCTCCAGATCTGATCCCTTCTGCAAGTCTTCTTTCCACTTCGCATTTTTCGAGGAGACTTTTTCTTTGGACAGGAGGAATCTGGTATTTAATGGGCTTCCCAGCTCTGATCTTTCTGGGAAGTGTAGGCTTCTGGTCCTTGGTCTCTCCCGTGCAGAGGAAACAGAAAATTTTCTCAGGGCATGGAGTTCACTGGCTGCTTTTTCAGCTTTCTTCCCCAAAAGTTCCTCCTTGTGGATCAGTGACTGACTGTTCTCCTTACCAGAAGCAGCTGCCCCTTGTGCAGTCTTTGTTTTGTCTAGAAAGCAGGAAGCAGATGATCCCATCCGTGTTGAGGAAGCAGGATGTGAAACATGGAATGAGTCTGTGGGCTGAAAAGGACCTATGGAAAGTTGCTTGCTGGATTCTGACAACAGAGCAACCTCTTTCTTTGCCTCTTTATTACAGGGCATTTCCACAGGTACTTGATCATCCGTCTGTATATTTTCTCCAGAGCCTTCCAAGCAAATAATACTATTCTTACTAACTGAAATATCTTCTTCGGATGGTATTTTATGTACTGAAAACAAGGTAGGAGGCTCCTTATTTTCTTCATTTAAAATATTGATTGACACATTGCTCATATCCCCAGACAACAGAACCAGTGTTTCTGAGGAATCTTTTTGCTTTTGTACTTCTCTGTCTGGACTGGAGTAGGAAGAAGTTGTGGAGTCTTTGCCTTCGAACAGCATCGAGGACTCAGGCTTCACACACGTTGTTTCCAGTGCTGGCTGGCAGCCCTCCGGTTTATTCTCTGGTAGCAGGGCTTCCTGTACAGCAGCAGGCTCAGAAGCAGGCTGAGTCATCACTGGTCTCAAAGCAGGGGGAAAGTCCTCAGGCATTCTGGGCTTCGGCCAGGAAGCCACATCCTGCACTGCAGCTGTGCCACATGGCAGTTCTTGATTGCTGGGTTTGAATACAGCATCTGGCAAGTCTGTCTGTATCTCCTTTTCATCATCCTCTTCTTCTTCTGGGGTACAGCTCAAATCAGTCAGAGATTCAGACTGGGTCCTCTGCAAGAAAGAAATTCAGAAAGCCCCATCACCATGTACAGATTCACTTTTTTTCTTACTCATTACAGTTAAGAACTTACAGAGGAAAGCAATACTTGCCACCAATACTGAGCTTGCTGTTTTCTTAACCTACATAATGGGTGCTTTTTTATCTAAGCAGATCCTGGAATAATGTATTTAATGAACATAAAAGCAATGAGTGATGCGTCTTTCTGCACAACTAGTGCTTTCATGCCTTTGTAGATGGGAAGTTCATCAAAACAATGGCCATTGGACTGTCCTTGGCACTTGATTCCCCAGAGCATACTGGCTATGTTGTGTTGCTCTTAGGCAAAAAGCAGCACTTGAAAGAGAAAAATCTGTCCCTTTGTATTTTGCTACTCCATACTAGCATTAAAAATAAAACAACCCATTCTTCCTAAAGTATGACTCTGAAGAAGGAACGGTACATAGAAGGAAGGGCAAAAGCCTAACAAATCCACCCGGTTATGACACTCTATGCCAGCTGAGTATTTACCCCCATATGGCAGTCTTCTGTCTAATCCCACTGCCATACAGCACTACAACCTTGCCTCCTTTGTGTAAAAGTCTTCTGTTTCTTTCGAGAGTTAGACGATTTGATAAAAGTTTATAAATGCATATGTAGTTATCTGTGAGGTCTTATGATTCAGCTTCAGGTAGGGGCTGGAAAAACATACAGGGTTATTTGAAAGCACATTATTAAGCTGCTGAATATGCCTTTTCATATGGTGCCTGCATTAGCTCATGGATTCACTGTGGTTTGTTGGGTAAATACATATTTTGGAGGTAGGCCCTAATTCTAAGAACACAAAACTTGCACTCTGAAGACACTTTTAAGGTTCTTCCAACTTCTCGTTTTGCAAGTGCAATTGCAAAGACAGAGATGCAATGCCACCTGCGTTCACAATCCACATACACAGGAACATAAAAGCAGAAGAAACATTTAGCCAGAAGCAAGGTGCACAGGCAGAGTTGGGGAGGAAAATATTAAAAATTGCATTATCAAAAGATGTGAACACTCTGCATCGAAAAACAGGAGTGCCCGGTCACCTGGCAGTTTACAGGCAGACTGGACAAAGCAATTGTATTTCAGTAACAATGTTACAATGGAAGAGAAGGTTTGATCAGTAGTTATTGCTTTGTATGCTTTTCTAAATAAGTGGCCTCACCATTGTGTTGCTCACAGTGGTGCTCTAACGAGCTCAAAGATCACTCACCAATTTTTTACAATACAGAATATCAGCTAAGTAATATTTAGACACAGAAGGAATAATATTCCTGGTGATAAGCAAGCCAATTTAATGGCTTTAATGTATCTAAAACATTGAAAGAAACCACAAACGATAAAGTGCAAATACAGTAGTGAGAGCTGGAAACTTTAGTTCTAAAAACAGGAGGGAAAGAGGAAAAGATAAGCCATGCCCTCCATAAGATATTACAAAGAATCAGATAAATGGTGTTTTAAAAGGATGGTTTAAAAAGCAATGGCTTTTTAAATAGTATACAATTTTTAATAGGTTTTTTTAATCGTGTGCACCTTTTTTTTGTTTTCTGTGGAGACTTATTGTAAGTCTCAGTAGTGTACATAAAGGGTTTACAAGTTTTGGGGCAGGGAGGGGTCTGAATTCAGAACAGTCCTAATGTACAGAATCTGGCTCCAATTAATAGGTCACAACTTATTCTTTCTGTACTTTTTGAAAATATAAGTCCAATTATATTTGGAAAGTTAAAACAGCTCCATGAATTGCCTCTCAAAGACTCAAGATTTTACAGGATCCTACAGACTAGGAAAAGTACACAAGTTGATCATCACACTTTCTTAAAAGATTTTTTAAGTAAGTAATGAAGCAGTCAGCCCCAACTTCTGCATCACAAACAAGACACTAAATTGTATTGCGTGGTAAATTTAAGAAGAAATTGTTACATAAACTGCTGCATCAAGAATTCACAAGTAAACTCATAATATTTAATCTGTTCCACATGTCTACTCCAGATACATAGCCTCATCAAATAACAGCTATTAAAACCCAATGAAATATCCATGTCACAATCTGGCTTTCCTTATCATATCTGAGTTTGAAATACAAAGTCCAGTAAGAAATTCCTAGTTTTGTGTCAAAGGTGACACTGTTTATTTTCACAAGTACCTGAGAAAATCTTCTTATTTTACTGGATCTCTGGTTCCGGGGTTTTATTAAAAGCTTATGTTTAGCAGCAGAATTATCCAGGCAAGAGGAAAGCTCAGGTGGAGTGTCAAAATCAACTCCAGGTGAGATGGCACTGTCAGATATCTGGGGAGCTCCAGTTCTGGCACTTCCATGCCTAGGGAACAGCTGACCGTCTGTAAAGTGAGATCTAGAAGAAGAACCCAATGTAACCTGGAAAAAAAAATAATTCCCAAACAAAGAATCAAACAAAGAAATAAAGACACAAAAATAACAATTCTACAAATAAAAGCCCGTGTTTATTGGCACTTTAAGGTTGCCTCTTTTCCTTTTCTGCATCTCTTTAAAATGCATTGCATTTCCTAATGCTGCATGTGGACTAGTGGTGTTCGCAGTTCTGCATTTTCAGCTGCTTGAATATCGTGGTACACTGCCCAATGGGAAGGACAAGTCACATTTAACTAGAAGATCTAAAGCACACAAATACATGGCCAGCATGTTTTAGAAGAAAGATTTACAAAGAGTACTCGGTTACAGAACCCAAAGGGCCAATATCTTTTCTGGGTCTGTCCTCCAGCATCTGTGTCTAGGCTCCCCCCCGCAGTTAGGCTGGATGGCAGCACCTCTAGCTTCCTACATGTCATCAGGTCCCTTCCAACTCTACAATACCCTCCTAAAGACAAGAGAATCAAACATCAGTGGCATGACAGTTAAGTCAGTTTGTGTTTTTTCTTCATGCATTTGTATCTGCAAAATAACCAGGGAGTTTACCTGAAACATAAAATTTCATTTGTAGACTACCCTGGGGAAGGAAATTATGGACAATTCCTACTAGAGGCCAATAACCCATCCAGAAACAACTTCTGAATGCTGCAAGGGGTGCAATACTTTCTTGACGCTGAAATCCAGCCTGCCTGTGCACTTCACCAGAAACTACCCTAGTCCCAGGCCTGATGCGAAAACAAGACTGAAAAAATTATGAAAAAAATACTCTAAAAAGGGTTCTTCATGTCTCTCAGATTCAGTTTTTGTAAACAGACAAAGTAATATTTCCAAATTATCTGTCATGGCATTAACATCACCCCGACAACTTGTGACAGCACTCCCTTTGTAGGCTTGAAATTCCAGTTAATTTCATTAGAGGACCTTTCCTCCTTTGTCATGCTGCCGCCTTCTTTCTGCTTCTTTCTCTGGAAATGGTATGTTACTGAGGGGATTGGATGGGAGAGTGGGGTAGTGTTCCGTTTTATTTAGGGAGGCAAAAAGCATCAGCATTTTCTGCAAGTAGAATTCTGCATTATTCACTGCAGCCAAAAGATACTCCGTAGCGTAGTGAGGGCCTGCTACAGCTTCCCCAATGGCCAGGGGAAAACTCCCATTGATTTTAGTGGAGGCTGGATCCACAGTTTCCAATCATGCTTTCTATTTAAGAAAAAAAAAAGTAGCTTAGCCATGCTGAATAATGGATGCTGTCATTAATTTTCACTCTACAATACCTGCGGTCTAGTACTTAAACATGACTAATGTTCAACAAACGATACGTGGCTGCATTATACATTAGCACCTACAGTGAATAATTTGACATTTCAGCTCCACGATAAAGACGCGGCACATGTTCTCTTTCAAGGCACGTCATTATTTGCCTGCCTTTCTTCTGGCTTCTGCTTTTCCTCGAGAACTTCACGTGTCTTCCCATTGGCAATGCTCAGTGTTGGCCATTACACTGGGAAATCAAGAATCTGGTTTGTTACTTAAATTTCAGCAGCCTGAGTGAATGCCAGCTCTGAGCCACTGCAGAATTTGCCTGCCCCGCGAAGTCTGGCTCTGGCAAAGCCTGCTGGAGGAGGGGATGGCTGGCAGATCCCTTTCTCCAAATCTCACGTACACATGGCTCAGTTCTCCTTCAGCTGGTTGTGCTGGGCGGCACAAGGAGTGGTGCCATGAGGGGAGCCCCATCCCCAAAGCCCAGGTAGGATAGTCACAATCCTCTTCTCCCTTCTTTGATCCAGGAAAGCTTCCAAGACACAGCAAGGTGTCACTGCTGCCCAAAACATCAGGGTTGCATTGTGCAAAACTCCTCAGCCCTGTGAGCTGGTCTCCTGTGACTTCTAGAAGCAGGGCTAATCTCTCCAAAATGCCAGGCAGTAGACGCCGCAGTCTGGGAGGAAAGCTTTCTGATGGGGATACTTCCTGGCTGCACCATGAAGCTGGACTGGGATGAAGAGAGCTCTGAGCTAAATGATGGGGCACGTGGAAAAAGCTGAGCAACTGCACAGTCACCACCACGTCTCAGGAGTCAGCAAGTGAGTCAGAGAGTGATGTTAATGGAACAACAGGGAGACATAAATCCTCCTTTAGCAAATATGCATCCGGACTGAACAAATTTACAGCGAGTCTGTTTTCAAGAAATACCTTCTTCGTGTGTTGTGTTGTTTTTCTTGAAAAATACTAAAAGTTTCACTGCACAGAAGCAGTTTTTCAAACAGCTTCATGTGGAATCTTGCAAGTGTGGCCAGAAATCTTTGCTGAGCCCTGCTGCAGCTGGTCTTGAAATACATTTTGCATAATTACCACGGAAGAGTCAGCCCAGGACTAGCTTCTCTATTTCCTTTCTGCAATTCCCCTCCACCCCTCCTCCTATTTCTAGAAAACGCTTTTCCCTTTACCCCCTGTGTTGTTCCCACCATGACTCCAGCTGCGGACAACTAAAAGGACCTCTTCAGAGCCCTTCAAAACCGCCCTTTAATCAGCCAGAACTGCTGGCTGCTGATTGAAGCAAGCCATCTATTTGCCTGTACTTGAGTCCTGAAAACATCACTTCAGCAAAATTCACAGACAGAACCCGACTGAAGGCTGAACCTCAGACTCCCAAGCAGCAATGCCAGCCACTATCCTCAGGCAAACACTTTCTGTATCAGTGCGAGGTAACTTTGTACTTAAAGCAAGGGTCTGGGCAGATTTCAGAGGATCTATATTTTGTTCACAGCTCCTCAGCAAGCTTCCTCCCTTACCCTATGCATGTAACCCAAGCAGCCTTTACTGCAATTTCCCATCTTTAAAAAAACGGGGATACTGTTTCAGTGTCAAAATCTGGTTGGTTGTGCTTAGAGATTAAATCACATCTATAAAGTTTGCTAAAGGATATGAGGTATTCTAGAGGGCTTAATTATTATCACCAGGAGATTACTTGGCATCAGAATTATGTTGATAAATAATGATAACTTTATGTTTGATGGACAGGCATTAAAAAAGCACAGCAAACAGACAGGCATGCAATTACATACATACAAGGTTGTTTTTTGCAGCAGACGGGCAACAAAATAATATTTATGTCTTACATTTCTTTAAAAAACTACTACACATAATTGCTCGGCCCTTAAGACATTTGGCAGAAGTTACCTGTTCTTCTTCTTCACTGCCTGTTCCAGCTAAACTCAAAGAGCTAAGGTGCTTGTGAGAGTCAGAGAACTGTGGAATGGAATGAGGAAGAGATTCAGTAAAAGATGACAAACAAGGTGGATATACTCACAGAAACGATCTACACAAAGTGCACACAGATACTGACAATGCAAGTTGTTTTTCTCTATAGTCTTAAAGATTAGCAAGGACACTGCAAACATAAAGTGTAAGACATGCAGATAAAGAATGAAATAACGTGTAACAAAACTATCATTTAAAAAGAAAAAACAGTTTCAAATTCTTCTATGTTTCTCTTTCCAGTGACATCCTAGAAAAACATTAAAGCTCTTATCAGCACATTCAAGGGGGAATACAGATTTTTCAGCCTTTTTTTAATGCCTGGCAGCTCTCTGTAGTCCCTAAAAAAACCCCAACATTCCCATGCATGCACACAAGCACATCCTCTTCTTCCTAGTTCTGCATTTTCTGGTATGTTATATTTTAACAGGAACAGGGAATCTAAGTAGCTGTTTACACAGAGAGATAGCATTTTCCCATTTTGAGTAAAGTATTTCTGAATCATTCAGAGATAAAGCAGTGATACATATAGCAAACCAAATAATTTATTCTACCTTCCACACATAGGTAAAATAAGTCATTAAACACTGATTTTTGTCAACACTAGAACAACTCACTCTTGTTGTTGTGCCTGAATTTAAGTTTTCATTGAGCAAAGACATTTCTGGAGGGCTCCTGGGTAATCCATCATCTTCAGAACTAGTCCCAGCATCCTCTGTTCGCTTTGCATGAAGTCCAAATGGAGGTGGAGGTCCCAATTTCATGGTAGGCTGGAGTTTCAACTTCAGTGTGGCATAAAATACATTAGCATGTGATAGCGATGGAGGTTTCCCCAGTACATCTTTTAGCTCAGGTCAATGAGTTACCTTTATTTTAAATTCACAATTGAATGATCCAGAGCATAGGACATCTCACTTTAGATGTTCTCTTAGGGAGCCAAACAACCAACCCATTTTTCAACTATCATTTAAGTAGAACCAAGATATGACACTGCTGTCTAATTAACAAATGCAACATTTAATGTAAGCTGCAGACAGATACTACTTACTAACCAAATGTTCAACTGCAAGTATTATCCCAAAAAATCAAGCCTGGAAAGACATTCCACCTCTTGCATTTGAAAAAATTATGTTGTGTAAATTACCTGTAAAGCTCTAATCCGATCAGAAACATTTTCTTGAGAAAACACTCTTACTGGCCTTGCAGGCTCTTGCCCAGTCTCAGGGATGAAAATGCTATCATGTGACAAAGCTCTGCTTCCCATAATGCCTTTATGTATCCTAGAATAATATAATGAATGAGTGAAAATATACAGATTTTTTTCCCAGTTCTCTTACTCTTAACTCAGGTGGTGTGTTGAACGTGGAGTGGGACATAGCTTTGCCAACATGTATTACACACAAGATTCCAGACTTCTCCATGAATACAATACAGTCATTCAGGCTAATCTAGGTAACACCTTCTAAAACCAAACAAAAATTTGCAGATGCTGTTATCTGTCATGTTAACAAACTGAATCAAAGTTAAAGACACTTTAACCCCAGCAACTGAATTATATCTTACGGAAAAGCTACTGCCCCTTGGCTGGAAGCCAGCAGCTGGGTGGCATGACATTGTCGCAGGCAAGCCCACGTGCAAAATGAAGGCAGTTCACATAAATGAGCCTGTACCTGAGATGGACACTAACTTCTTGCTAATGTAACAATGCGTCTTGCAAATGACTGACCATTACCATAGAAAGACTAAGTACTTTTTACTGTTTAGGCAGGGTACAGCATTTAATGTATTTCTGCCGTACAGGTCATCAACAATAACATTTCAGGCAATACAGTTCTCTCAGAATAATTTGCATAAATCCTTACAAAGTCCTGTGCTGTATATCAAGATGCTTGGGAGTTTCTTTTATGGGCCTGGGGGACACATTTTTCATGGAGACTCTTTGTGGACTAGTGAAAGGAAGCAGGTGATGCTTTATGGGTAGCTTCTCTCATAGTCTGTCTCCTACTTTTGATGCATGCAGTATGTAACTTTCTTTGCAAATGTTACACATGGGGCATGAACACCTTGTTTCCTCATGGGGATGGTACAGGAGACCCATGGACAGACAGCTAGGGGCTAGGGGGTCTCTTGTGCTCATTTTCCTCAGCATATTCCTCAGCTCAGCTCACAGCCTAACTAAGTAGGGACCAGAAACGTGTGTACATGGCATTTCTTCTAGGTTTCCCTTCTTTTAAATTTTTTAAGTAAGACAGCTATGAAATGTCAAACCAGAGTACAGAGCACAGAATTGCTTGGGCTCATGTAACTATCAAGTTAGCAGACATTCTACAGAAAAAAAAAAAAAAAAAAAAGGAGAACTGTGTATTTTTGGATCTTAGATACTGTCACAGGCACATTCAGGAACGTAAACAAACATTGCAGAAAGTAACATTTTCCTCGTAATGGCTGCTATAAATATATTTGATAAAACAATAACAGGAAAAAGTTGATCCGTATTTCTGCTGCAGAAGGAAGGAAAGCCTGCTGCTTCTGCTTAATGCATTAGAGACATTAGAAGAACAATTTATCTAAGTGAAAATGTGATCTCTGCAATGCATCCAAGGTCAGACAGATCTATACCAATTTGCAAAGTAACTGCCAGTCAGGGCTACGATGGCTGCTCCACACACCAACATTTTACAAAGACTGCAGCGGTGGCCAGATAAGCGGTGTTGTCACATGTGCACATTTATCCCAGTGTGCTACCCTTGCTTTCTCTTTCTAGCAGACACATACCTCCCGAATGCGTAGCGGAGGTACCCTAGATCTCTGCTCAGATTATGAGTGCTCAAATTAATTTTCCTTCTATTCAAGGAATATCCTGGTCTCTGTCTGTCTGAACAAATATTAAGAAACAAAAATGTAACGACCCTGCAAGTCATGGCAGAGGAACATGGCCAAAACAGCCAAAGATCGTACCCACTTGGATATGGCCTTGTTGAGTTGTACACAAGGGAAAGAAAATCTGACCATCCATGCCTTCGAAATACGTTGTCGAACAACACCACCACTACAGCCCACTGTTAGACCTGATGCTGGCAGCCAGGAACTCCTGGGGCTTCAAGCTGGACTAATATTAATGTTGCCAATGCCAGAAAAGACACACACAAAAAAATTGTTAATCATTTCTTTCGGTGATTTGGCGCTGCCTGGTGGCCGCGTTGTATAACGTCGTTTTAGCTGGCCGGGACGGTTTGCCTTTCCCCTCCCTCGGCTCAGCAGCATCTCTTGCTTGAGGACCAGGAGGCTTGTTCTGATAGACACGACATTCGACCATGCAAGGACTTGCTTTTTAGGCAGCCAAGGGGCTCTTCAGCCCACCTCTCCATCCAGGAACACATCTGAACTTTAGTCTGGGTTTCTCATGGTTACCTTTCAGTAGTGGGTAACATTTTTAGCAATGCCTGAACGAAGACAGGATTTTCGGAGGCAGACAAATAACACAGGCTGGGATGCACCTGGTCTAGCTTCAGACATTAAACCACAGGTATCTGCATCAGAGCTGGTCACCCCTGGCTCCTGTTTACATTCTGCACAGAGAAATAAGCACTTCTAGAGCCTGGTTCAGCTGAACAACTTCAGACATCTACACAAGAATGATATAAGCTTTCTTAGTAAAGTCAGCTTCTCTTTGGTGATTATAAAAGGCAGCCAGTGACTAACTCAGATGCAGACATTTGTCCTCTGGTCAGATGAACCCCATGCATACAGAGGAAATAAAGGCTTCACAGCCTCTGGTTCCTACTGATTTCAATTGCAGTCAACCCCTTATCCCTTCCTTGCTTTCAAAACCTTGTGTAAATGGTAGGGCATCTAAATTTCTTTAACAGTCCTTAGGAATTACATCTTAGGGGCATAAGACAATCCCGGTAAGATATAAGATAAGTACCTAATTCATTCTTGAAGATGGAAATTACATTGTTTTGAAACAATAACCCAAGGCTTATTTATGATTAACTGAAAGCTTTTTTAGTTATTATTTCTTGCTGCACTCCATCCAATTCCCTTGCATCTGCCATTTTAATCTGTACTTTTCTGAAAAAGGCAACTGTTTGAGAATGCAGCATTGTGAACAAAAGGAGGAGGCAATTTTGGGGTATCCTTAATCTACAAACATTGTAGCAGTTCTGTATTTGTTTACCAGCCAGGGTCCAAAGACTTACTCAAGTTCATCTTCAGAATCATAATTAACATGCATGTTGTGAGAGGCTGCAACATCACTTGTTGACTGGAATAACTTCAGACTGCTGCTCCCAGAAGATGATGTCTCTTTCCTTTTCTTTTTACCAAAAAACTTTTTGAAAGATTTGAACTTTGATTTTTTCTTTCCTAAGTGAAGAAACATAAAAAAGATGCAACCAGCAACATGTGTGAATTGTTGAACAATAATAGTTCTTCTATAATTTCTGCGTAAGTGGATTTTTTTCCTGGAAAATGCCACACTGTCTCCTCTTGCATTAATGTCTTTCAAGACTATATTGGTAGCATGAAATTACTATTACCTTGGAGAATGGACTGTAATGTTTATGATACATAAGAAATAACCTATAGTGTAAAATCTTTCCTAATAGAGTTTCTACTTGCCTCTTGAGATAATTAGACTGTGAAGAAAAACTTTGGTATTAACAGCCTGGGATACAGAGAAGAAATTACAGCTTGGAAACCCACTGCCTTTGTTCAGCAAGCTAAACAGTGATGATAAGGATTGTGTTTCCAAAACCAATTTAAATGTAGAAAAGGCTTACATAGGTGGAATACACAGTGTTGGGAGACTAATGCTTTAAAATGTGAATTTTATAATACATCCCAGAATATTCTGAATGCTAATTACAAGATGTGATGGATCACAAAGTATTAAACCAGAAATCAAGCAATAATCTTGAAAAGCAATGCTAGTCTGCTCAGTGAGGAAAAACCTGAATTGGGATCAGCTGCAAGCTCTGTGAAGGAAATTTCTTAAAATGAATCAGCATTTTGCACAAGGCACCCCAACAACTTGTACCTGCCCCATACAGGTTGGCATGACAGCACTGCGAGGCATCCCTGTCAGGATTTCACTTATTGTTGGATTTTGTTGGGTAGAAAAGTTAAGTTGGTCACAAGACGCCACAAAAAATCTTATTTCAAGCCTCTGAAAATGTCTAAATATAACAGCTCTTGGAGAGAGGAAGAGAGAAGGGGAGAATGCATTCTCTAAACAAACATTCAATTCTGTGATACAGCAAAGACATTGAAGTTCAAGAAGTCACAGCACTTTTCATTCACTGAGAAAGGGAGCAATTCTACCTGAATTGTCCTCTCCATCTCCTTCAGTCTCTCGCATCTTAGGGTCCATTATCCTTGAGGAACTCACGTGAGAATCACTAAAGGAGGTATTAAAAGTGTCAGTCATACCAACAAAATAACAGTACTTCGCTATATATGTGTATACATACATACAGGCAAGTTACCTGTATGTATATAAAAATAAAAATATAAAATATTATGTGTATGCTTTTATATATAAATGCATAGACAATAGATGTCTAAATATATGTATTGTATCTATACATAAATATACATAAAATAAAAAAAAATCCCATAGGATGAAGCTTGTTAGGCTAAGGTATAATAAGTCCCATAGAATATTCCCACTTTCGTAAGGCAATAGTATGTTCTGGTTTAGTTGACCAGCTAGCCTCTCCTGACTGAAAACTGAGTTTGACAAGATTCTCAAGTGCTTCTAAAAGCACGTATCGGAGGAGGTGAGCTTCTTTGGCTCTCCCTCTCTGTGCCTACTCAGGACCACAGATAAAATGTCTTTGTGACAATTACAGCACTTGGGTAACATGTACAAGTAGTATTAGTAGAGAACTGCATCTGGTTTTCCTTTTATTTATGTACAATTTGAAGTATTCTACAGATCGTAGTTTTTCTTCTTTTTTAAGCAACTTGTGAAAAGGTAGCAACTCTTCTTATTCCTTTGTTCATATAGACAACAGGAAAATACAAGTAAAAATAAAACAATTTATTTTCTTCTTCTCTTCTTTGCTTTTTGGAAGCAAAATATCACTTTGCTTATTAAGATTCCTAAATTAAAAAACATTTCCAAAATTGTATATATCCCAAGCCTGAGGACAGAGTATCTGTAATTTAAAATGCATTTCCAGAGCAGTAGTCTGTGCTCTCTTTTCTTCATCTGGAGAACCATCATTTCACTGTCAAGGTTGAATAAACTCATGGGTGCCATTGACTGGATAGTGAGTTAAATGCTGCAGAGTAACAGTTTGGGCTGTGAAGGTGACAGATGCTCACATCACAACCTGGACAGGAGGCTGAGTACACTGTGGCTAATGTGCTCCCCTGAAGTACCAGCGGACTAAAGTAATAAGGCTCATAATTTCCAAGAGTTAGCAAAATGGAAATGAAACTTTTATTACTGAAGTCTAAACCACAACACATCTCCTGAACCATCAGCAATTGAGCTGGGCTGTGACGCAGCAAAGGCACCTCTGCTGCTCAGCATCTCTGGGGCTCCCCCACCAGCTGGACCCCCAGGCTGGTTGTAAAAGACCCCCTGCCACTATCCATTGGGAAAAAGAATCAAAGTTAAACATAAACACAAGGGTGAGCAACTTCTGGTCAAGGGCATTTGGCTTATATAGGGAGAATTATTTATGAACAGGCTCTAGAAAAGAACAGACATGGATGATACGTATATTTTTAAAGTAAATGTCCGCTGGGAGGTGACAGAGAAATATGTATTGTGGGCTGTGGTGTATCTAGTCAATTATTAAACAGGCTCGACGTGTCTCAGATTCAGACCGTTGTGTTGCAATAGCAACGGCAGGAGTGCAGATCAATACCTTTAAAGCCTCAGCTGTTATATGCATGCCCTGTAGCATCTACACGCTACACAATCCAGAGGTGGGATCCTACAGTCTTTATATAAATTATGGATGCCATAGCTCAGATACCCAGCTGTGTCTCACTGGCATAGCTCTGCTGCATCCAGCTGCACTCAGGTGAGAGTATTTTTTTTTCATCCAAATGTTCATATGCCATACTTCACTAGTTCTGAAGTTCAAAGCCACTGAGGGATAAATACCCATGTAATGGAAATGTTAGTTTGAAACATGCAAGGAAGTATAAACACATTCCCTCTGGCAAAATTCAAGCAGATGATACATCGTATTTCTGACAAACCAGAACTGTTTTGTTGTCCCATCCCAAACCTTAGCAGCCTATTTTCTAGAGAATAAAAGCAATTAAAAAAATTTAGCACCACCATACTGTCAGAGAAAAATTGTGTGACTGATTTGTGACATCTGAGGTCACAAAAAGTGTTTCCACCGGGTGTGTCAAACATTTGGGGACAGCACTATGTGACCAGGGGTGCAGCATACATCTCCTCACTTAGGGGAAACAGAAGGGCATGAACCCCGGTGAGTTCTCTCCTTGCCAGCTGTGCATCTTGTAGCAAGGTTCTCGCTCCCCTTCTGACCTCAGCCATTCTACAGGTCTGGAACATTCTTGCTATTTTCTAAGGTTATTTTAAGAAGCAGTGTGTCTTTCCAAAAAGTGCCCAAGCCCTGGGGAAGGCAGCCCACCACTGCTGTGCTTTTGGAGACGTCTTTTGCAAGGGCGCAGCATAGGGCGCAGGGCTGGGGCTCCAGCTTGTGAGAACAAGCCAGGTCCTTGGCCAGCGTGGTACGACTTGGTATACTACTTACATAGAACTGGTTTAGCGTAACTTGCTTAATGTTAGTAGCTGCATTTGCTGAAGCCTTAGGCCACAAGCTGTGAACCTTCACCTAGGTATGCTGAACTTTTACTTAGTCAAGTACAAGGAGGCTCCAGAGTCAGTTCAAGCCAGTAGTAAAGAAGCTGCAGCCTTAGAGACAAGAAAACAAAGGACCTGCCTAGAGACAATGGAAAGGGCCCAATGAAGAATGGGAAGACCCCAGACCTGAACGTTATTCCTGGTCTGAACTGCCATGTGAGGGGTGAGGAATCTAGATTGTAAGAGTATAATCGCCCAGGGATGTCTTTGTTCGAGGTCCCTCTTCAGAGGCACTCAGCTCGAGCTGTAGCGCTCTTCATAAAAAGTGCCTCTATAGAGGAATCTTTCTTCCAGCTTATCGATTCAGCAGAAACCTCGAGTCCAGCCCTGTTATGGTGGCTGGCATGCGTAACTTCCAGAACAGTTTGGTGACCCAGATGGGACTCCAGACAACTGCCATCGGACCCCCTTGGCTCCAAACATCGAACTGCCAGCATCGGGTGAGATCACCTGGGAACTCTGGGGACAGAAGGCACCAACTGGTGAGTGTTAAAATTTTGCTACTAAATTCCAGATATTCTGGGTCCAAGTGGGTTGGAGTCCCACCTCAGAAGGATGCTATAAGTATATTGGGTCCAAATGAGTTTGATTTCCATCTCAGAAGTGTGCTAGGAGAAGTGTGCATGGTCCAATCAGTGTAAAGCGCTCAAATTTGGCACAGAGATTTGGGGAACGTACCCAGCAAGCCAAAGAACTAGAAAATTGGAGGAAAATAGATGGCACTGCATGACTATTGGAAAAATGAGCAATAGCATTGTGTAAGGAAGACTGGCCAGCACTTAGAGAGGCAGGGGTGCATGGCCCTGAAAGGATCCTTTAAATTTAAAAAGGTGGCTATGCTCTGAAAAATTTTGAAAAATGAAAAACCTCAGCAAATGGTTTATTGGTATGTATGGGATCATTGGCTATATGACCACTATAGGATGCTTGAAAATGAGTATGAAAACCTCAAGGAAAAACTTCAGCTGCAGCAATTGTAATTTAACCAAGGTGCCTACAGAGCTGGTCTCTGCACCACCCTATACTCCTCCCTCTGTATGACTTGATTCCCCCCTCCAATGGCCTCTGCTGTCCCTATTCCTTCTGCTGGGCTTCACACTGTGGTTTCTAATGCCATCCCTAATCCTCTTACCATGCAGCCCGTGGTGGCTGCGTGTGGGTGTATGTGTGTGAAATGTTTCTTCCCCACCTCCAGTGTTATATGTATACACGCATCACTCCTGGAACCCCCGGGATTTGTTTATGTGGGAAAATAAAATGCATAGGTTAAGGGAAGATGCAGGTCGATGTGCATCATTATTTTATATTATTTGTTCAGGATATGATCCACCCTGGGCCAACGTTGACCTGTTGTTGAAGAAGTTGTTCCATCCAGGTCAGCAGGGTAAGACAGTTGAAAAGAAACTGGAGTTCACCATACAGGCAGGGGGAAGTCAAACTGTCTGGCCTCAGATTGATCCTGGCTGGGATTCTAATAATCGGAGATAATTGCTGAACAGTGGTTGGAGATCTCATACATGTGATTAGAGCTTGCGAGGAGATAACAATAAATTGAATTAAAGTACAGGAATGTAGACAGAGGCCAGAGGAACACCCCAGCAACTACTGGGGAAGATTGCAGTAGGCTTTGTTGACATATGGGGGAATGACTCTCCAGTATTTTAATAATGAATTGGCAGCAAGTGTGTTTGTGGGCCAAGCCACCTCTGACACGTGCAACTATTTTAAGGGTTGCATGACAGAATGGCAAGAGAAAATATGAAAGATACTGTATTCCCTGGAGGTTCTAGATTTGTACAATATATAAATGATTTGTTACTTGCCAGCAAGACATATGAAGATTGTTTTAAAGATACTATTTTTCTATGTACTGCTTTAGCTGAAAAAAAGGTCACCATGCATCTCTTTGTAAACTTCAGCTGCATCATTAGGAAATAAAATATTTAGGATTTATATTAACAAAAGGACAAAAATTAGTAGACCCAGAACAGGTCCAGGCTGTGGTAAAAATACCTCAACTGGTAACAAAAATTGTGAGATTTTTTAGGTGCAGTAGGATACTGCAGACCCTGGATAATGGGGCTAGGGGAGTTTAAGCAAACTATTGACAAAAAGCTACTAAGGCAGAGGAAGTAGAGCCTACATGTTGGTGTCCAGAGAAAGAAAAGATTTTCCAAGCTATAAAAGGAGCTTTATAGCTCCTGCTCCAGCACTGGGATTGCTGGATTACTGCAAGTCCTTTGAACTCTATGTGCATGAGAGCAAAGGAGTAGCCAGTGGAGTCCTTACTCAAAAGCTAAGTCCACACTGCTGCCGTGTGGCTTATTACTCAACTCAACTGGATCCTGTAGCAGCAAGGAATAATTCCTGTGTTAAAGCAAGAACGGCAACAGCAACTATCACGAAAAGGAGCAGACCATTGGTTCTGGGCCACCCAACAACTGTGTGTGTCCCACATGAAGGAGAACTGATTCTTAAAGGACCTGCTACACAAACGTTGTCCCCACAAAGAGCACATCGTAATGAATTAATGATTTTAAAGGCAGATAATATTACTCTGAAAAGTTGTGATGTTTTGAATTCAGCAACCTCACTGCCTGTTCCCTCTGATGGTGAGCCACATCATGATTGTGCTGAGGTGGTGTTTTACTCCAGACAACTACAGGAAGATCTGGGAGATCAGCCTCTAGAGAACTTGGATCTAACCCTTTTCACCAATGGATCCTCATACTACACAAATGGAAAATGACACGTGGGCTATGCAGTGGTGAGAGACTTCGAGGTACTTTAAACAGAACCTCTACAATCCTTGGTGAGCGCCCAAGAGGCTGAATTAACTTAATTAGCAAGAGCAGCCTGGTGGGTATGTAATCAGCAAGTAACTATACTGCTTCTAAATATGTTTTTGGAGTGTGTCTTACAACAGCTATCCTATGGAAAGAATAAGAGTTCCTCTCCTTGGTAGAAAAGAATATTTCTAATGGAACTGAAGCCCAAACGCTGTTGTAAGCTATTAAGCTTCCAAGGGAAATCGCTGTAGTACACTGTCCAGCTCATACCAAAGACTCCAAGAAAACTGAAAGAAACAATGAAATTACTCAAACTTGTAGTCAGATAGGTTTAAAATGGCCTGAAGTTTTAGGAATAGTACTATGGGATATTTGAAATACCCCTTGCCAACTTCTAGGATTGTCATCAACAGCAATAGTGTCTGGCAGACAATTATACCCAGGACCTTATTCCCCACTAGGACCAGCCTCTTAGACGGAGATGAACAGGTGAGCAAGTTTGTACTGGGAATACAAGAACACCTACAAGGAAACAGGACACAAGCCCAATGGTTTCAACCAGTACTAGCAGTAATGCAAGTACCTGATATCCAGCCTGGGGATACAGGAATGGTAAAAGTCCACTCTCGCAAAACAAAGTTGGACCAGAAGTGGGAAAGTCCATATACTGTGCTACTAACTTCCGATTTATGTAAAAGTTACAAGGAAAGAGAAATTGGATTCATCACTCACATGTTAAATGAATTTCTAAGGATTATCAGTTAAACAAATAACCACCACCCATGCAGAACCCCAGCAATCCTGCAGTACTTTTGGTTCTGGTTATCCTGTGATAATTGTGGTCCACGTTACCCTAGAAAGCGTACTAATAATTGGGAACACTGTCAACAGGGCTGGAGTCAGGGAAGTATAACTAGGAAAGGTGCCTCTGGCCACATAAAGTGGTGCTGTGTGTGCAGGCTATGCCAGCCACTAAAAGTTATAAGCACTTTGCAGCAATACAAAGTATTGATAATTTGGGAATAACTTCCAAGCAAAATATACACATTTGCTGTGCACAGCCTATTTAGCTCTAATCTTATAGCCTTAATATTTATTATATGTGGCAATTATAATTGCCTAGGGATGTCTTTGTTCGAGGTCCCTCTTCAGAGGCACTCAGCTCGAGCTGTAGTGCTATTCATAAAAAGTGCTTTTATGGAGGGATCTTTCGGCTTATTGACTCAGTGGAAACTGAGAGTCCAGCCCTGTTACGGTGGCTGGCATGCATAATTTCCGTAAGACCAGGTGCCATCACTGCTGCCAGTCATCCCTGGATGGCTCCCCAGTGTCAACTGGGGGAAGAGCTGGCTGCTTCACTGTGGAAGAGCTGCCAAAGAGATCCAGGTGGTGTGCGGGGAGGAAGGCCATCCAGGTAAGATGACTTTGGAGTGAAGCAGAAAGTGACCTGAGGTGTGGGTCAGAGGCACCCAGGGTGGAGGAGACACCAGGCACAAGCACCAGTGGCCTCTGCCTCCTGCACAGGAGTCCAGAGACTCTGGTGTCCCCAGCAGGGACATGGTTATTTTAAATTATGGTAAATCCTAGAAGTTTGGGTCAGATGGGCAGTATTGTTTTGCAGCGGGAGAACTGTAAGGCTGTTATAAAAACTATCTCAACTTGGCATGCAATTACAAGGATTGGGGAACTGTGAGGACCGTTCACCGCTGCGAGCTTGCTAGTGGACAGTTTTTCAGTTCAAAGGCACGTTTCCAGCCTGAACCCAGGGTTTGATGTGACTCTCCCAGGCCCCCACTGGCTGGTGTGCAGGAGGCGGAGGTGGCAGCCCTCGCCACACTCACTACCTTGCACAAACACACACTATGAGGAAGACTGCGAGGCGCAGCTGCCCACCCAGTGCCAAGGGTGCGGGAGGAATTTTATGGCTGCTATTACCAAGGGGAGATTTGTTTGTGTCGAGGGACAAATGGGTACCCCCTTCCTTAATCTGAGGGGGGCAGGGGGCGGGGGTCAGCAGGTAGCAAAATGGGCTGCAAGAGTTGTGCAACGCTTGGTGGGCAGTGCGCTTATTTTCAGAAATATGCTCAAAAGTCAACAGGCTGCTTTTTAGCTGAGACTTAGCCACTTGTTTGAGTGTTTTGCCAAGTGATGGTTTCAACTGGAGCAATATCCCAACAGTGCAAAGAGATACTGTCCCCTGCTGAGCATCTGACAGCTGCCAGAGATCCCTCTGCACTGCTCCGCCAGCAGGGAGCTGCCCAGCTTAGCATCTCACCAAACCTAGCTGTAGGCAATCACATTCACGTCTACCTTAAAATTTACGATGACATTAATTATCGACATGAGGGAAAGTTGGTTTTCCTTTTAAATACTTCCTTTGCTGAACAGCGTTAGAAAAACGTTGGGTTTCGCCCACGGTTCATCACCATGAGATAACCCTATTTTCTTTCCCAGATATATAAACTCAGAGAACTGTTCTATCTATACCTCTCCTTTTTTCCTTCAGTATAGCCTATGTCAACAGTATCTTTAGGCAGGTTTTCAATCTTTCAAGTTTTTCCCTCAGTGTCTGTAACAAACCCTCCAGTATTAATACATATATCGTAAGAAAGATTCAATTAAAACATGATACTTAAGAGGAGAAACAAAAAAAACCACAGGCCAAAGTTTACCCCTGGTATGACTATAACTGCTTGTCGCCTCCCTGATGTAAACAGAGATTTGATTGTTTGCTCTGGAGCTAAATTTTATCTTTCTCAAAGCTTTGCTTAAAATCTATGACAGCCTACAAATTTAATAGATAGCTCTGCAATAAAAAGCTGACAAAATCCAGCATCTTTGCATCGGCACCGGTGGTATTCAGTGTGCCCTTATGCTTGGATCTGGAGTCTTGGCTGTGGAGCGGGGCTGCTGAGCTTTCTCATTTCCAGTTTCCCCAAGGACTTACTGAAGTCCACCACTAAATTAAATTATCCTGTGATCTAAAGACTCAGCAGGATTCACATCCTAGAGGAGCAGCCTGCATTGCTGCTTCTCCACTGTTAGCAAGGGCAAGATTTACCACACCGCTGACAGTCATACTCTTTTCCTCTTCTTTTTTTTTTTTTCCTTTACATTTTATGTGTGGTTCTTTTCACAGTGGAATACTAGAGATACCTGGTTTATCAATTTATTATGAGATTTTATAAGCCCAAAATGTCTGATAAATCGCTAAATATTACCCAAGCTTGTAACAGTGTTTTTTCTATATTGGACTTTTCCCAGCAGAGACTTTTTCCACTTTCCTTCTTCCTTTCCATGCCCTTTCTAGATGAGCCAAGATACAAGAAATACAGCTGAGACTACGTCAGTGCAGAGAATAGAGGCAATATGGCAACACAATGGGTTTTTATTCCCTTCCTATCCCTCCCAAATGTCAGTACATTCAAAAGTGTGTATCCAAAAAATCACAGCTGAAGCAAACAACAGCAATTTACACCTTTTATTCCTGCGTTGTATAAGAATATTCTATTTCTAGTAGACAAAGAAACACCAGGAATGAAAAGTGATTTAAAAAAATCTGAATTTAGGGGAATTATTTCACATGAGAGGAAGACCTGCCCTTTTCTCTCTCCAATATCACGATATGCAGTAAAATTCCTACTGGTATTACACAGCCTTGTGGATTTGGGAAAGAAAATGCAGGGATCCTGGGGATATAAAGAAAACCCAAATACTTGGAAAGACTCCTCTAGCTGAAGTATTAAGCAAACTGAAAACATCCTAAATACCAGGGGCAAAGACTGAGGCAGCTTGTCCTCATCCATCCCCTCTCTGAGGGCTCAGACCTGAAATGAAGGCACCATCCATGGGCCATGCAGTCCCTTCTCCTGTCAGATGGACTGCAAAAAAGGGACAACTCAAAGTTTTCAGAGGGAGCAAGCCCAGGATGTCCACTGTGATCTCCTGCCAGCAGCAGGTGCACCAGCAGAGCTTTCACACCTCTAGAGAAGCTCCAGCTCCCCAGCACATGCATTAGCAAGAGCTCAATTCAGACACAGCCCCAGGACACCGCGCCTTGGCACAGCACAGGTCCAAAAGCATGTTAATGATCACCTGCCTCCCAAGCAAAGGTTTACCCTTGCAACTCGGGGAGACCATGTGCTGAAGGCATTGTGCAATGGGATGTAGTAGAAGGAAGTGTAGGAGAGCAGGGTTAGGACCTTGTGATGAGGAGGTATTCACACAGCACAAGAAACCCTCTCTGCTCAGACCCTCTCCTAGTAACAAAGATCCCAAAATCACATCCCCCTTGCAAGCTTTCAAACCACTTTCAGTGCTCCCAAGTGATAACACTTGAGCCTAGCCAAAACTAAATTTCTCACAGTGTGCCGAATTATAAAATCCTTTCCAGAAGTCATCCATCATCTTGAGCTTATGTTAGTAAGATAAACCCCTCTTCTCTACCTCCCTTCTGAAACAGGAGGTCTAGGAAGCAGAGTGAAGTGCTCCCCTTGAGCTAGTACAGCGTGTACAAGCCTAGGTATTAGGAGTGTCCACACCAGCGAGATGCAGGTCTCTGGGAATCCAATTAGTTTGTATAAGCACATCCAAAAAGCTCCCATAAAGGGACAGGAGAACTTGGCAACAACTGCAACACCATTTCCAAAGCCATATATCTTCCTGCTCCAGTCAAAGGAATACAGATTTCACTTTTTATTCGGCCTCCAGTTTTTAAATCAAATGCACCTGAGTGCACGCTTACCTACACACAGCCATCCTAGGAGCTTTAGCGGGAGTCACAGCACAGCGACTGAAGGGCCACCCTGCCTTTCCACCATATGTCAGCACCTACACAGGATCTGTACATATTCTAGCTGCGTTCCCATTCTTTCTGAATTATTAAAAATAATTTGCCCATAGAAGACATATATTCTGAGAAAATTGTTTTTCTCTACCAAATCTATACAAAATATCAACTTAATGCCAAACCAAGAAAAACTCCCTGTCACTTTTTGTATACAACTTTGCCTTTTGTTTTCAAAGTCGGGCAGATGATCATGTCCTTCCATGTTCTTTAAATGTTTTGAATCAGTAAACAAAAAGTATTACTTTACAAACTCTCTGACTTCACGTGTTCTCTGCTTTTTTTAATAATTTAGTGCAGATGCTGTTAGCACTTACTTGTTTACGCTGACTAATGTCCATGGGGACACCATCTTCAAAATGTGGTATTTTCACAAATTGTTTGCTGTCCAAAACATGATAGTTCGTTATTCATCTTCATTATTCTCGCACTGAACCTGGTACACCTTCCCCATCTTTACTTATCTGCATCATTGGTTAATAAAAGTTTTTGTTTCTTTGCTTAAGGCTGACATTTTTCTCCAGCTACTACTACCCTTGTAGCATGCCCTCATGTTAATAGAAAAACTGTGTATTTTGCAAACATGATGGTGTGGTGAGCCACTATGTGCCACTGCTCATGCTCAGAGCAAGACTGACTGCAAGTAGTTTTGCTACCAACATCCTCTCCCTGGCTGTGTGGGTCCTACAGCAGCATCCAGGAGAGAGCACCCAGCCTGAACATGAAGTCAATACCCTCCTCTTTAAATCTCTGCCTTTTAGGGATCCTCCCATCCTCTTCCCAGTCACTGTCAAAATGAATAGAGCTAGCTATGAGTGATTTGCCCTTTCTCTCAGAAATTACTAATAAAAGTTAGTTGCACCAACACATAATATCTTCCAGTGCTGCTCCTTGTGCCAGTTTGCTATTTCTCCCCCTCCAACATCAGAAGCTGTGGCACAGGGACCAGCTAAATGTAACTAGTGACATGCTACCATCTCTGCACCAGCCCTTTCCTTTGCAGTACTCACATCTATCACTCAAATCCCCTGTTGTGTACTGTGTAAACTTAAGGTGGTGCCCAACGCCCCTGATCACTGGTAGAAGAGACACCAAGGGATGCCAAGTAATAAAATACCTGCTAAAAAGAAGATGGGAGAGGGGAGATAGATAGGATATAGCTCACTGCACGGGCTCCCCTTCCAAGCCTTTGAGCAAACAGGGTGAGACGTGCCATGACCAGTGTGTCAGACTTCATGGGCTATGACAGGCAAAGCTGAAGAGGCAGCAGGTACATCTTCCCAAGCCTTTCAGTGGGTTTTCTGGGTGTCCAATTGTTTTCCATTGCTTCTTTCACTACTGTTGGGCAGTGTGTGTTTTCCTTTGCCTAACCAGCCCAAACTCCTCTCTTGTGCATCTGTCCCTGTTATTCCAAAGGCTGTTGCAGATTCTCATGTCAGATCCTCACCAGACCTTCTG
Organism: Falco cherrug; assembly: GCF_023634085.1. Taxonomy (NCBI): domain Eukaryota; kingdom Metazoa; phylum Chordata; class Aves; order Falconiformes; family Falconidae; genus Falco; species Falco cherrug. Next base: position 70,556,696 of record NC_073698.1, on the reverse strand, counting down.
TTGCACCCCTGCCAACGGCACATTCCTTTCTCTATTAGAAGCACAATACACTTCTAAGAGATGGGGGGAGAGCGGGGAGGGAATTCTGCTATCTCCACCGGGTTTTTTCCAAGAATTGATAGTCCTTCTTTCCCTCAGCATTTCTGAGAGTGAAAAACACTCCATAAAATAAACTTTTCTCTTCCTCCCTTTCCTCGCTCTTTTGAAGAGCAAGCTTTTTGTTTTTTAAAAGTGCATTGCAAAGGTCAGAAGACACCACTGGGATTGCCCAGTCTGATGGCCTGGGCAGTGCAGGGACGAGGATGTCCCCCAGAAGGGTGAAGGGAACTCTGCTTCCCTGACAGAACACAGTAATTCAAGGGTATACACCTTGTCAAAGGTTATGTTTTGTTCATGGGAAAAGCATTAACTTACATACTTTCCAAAATAAAGCAAACAACCGTATAAAAGAATTAAAAGGGGGGTGTGGGGGTGTGTGGAGTCTGCATTTGCAAAAGAATAAAGCAACTAATGTCAAATGTCTTATTCCTATGGAATAACGCTTTTCTCCTTGCTTTCAGTTCTCTATTTTTTGTGATTTAATAGAGGGGTCAGGAGATCTATTCTACGAACATAGAAAGCATTATTATTAAAAGACCTGTTAAAGCAATAAAGCCACATGGGCTCTCCTTCTTTCTCAGCACACAGGGATAATAAAGGCATAGCTGTTTTACACAAAGACACAAGACCTCCCCCGGCAAGCTCCCTACAGAGATCCCCCACTATATTTAGGAGCACAAACAGCTCAACATACTACCAGAGTTTTAGGCTTGTATCAGCCATCTTTACTGGTAGAACCACAATCTGTATTTTTAACTTAAATAATATTGAATGTTCACACAGAGCACTTTGACTAATAATGTTCTGAAGAAGTTCATCTTTTTTGTACAATAGCAGGTTAACGTCACTCAGAGTCAAGGGTCAGCAAAGTATTAAAAATTTACTCTGTCTCTCCTTGAAAAGCAATAAAAAGAAGGTAAAATGTCTTGCTTTAGTTAGAACAAAATTGCATTTGATTCTACATGTCGCAATTGCAATTATTCTTGAATTCCGCACTGGGAACGTTCCTGAAGCTATTTCACAAAAATAATTATACCAAGTCTTTTGGTATTCAGAATGAGTAGAAATATCAATGTTGTTATAAGGTCTCAGTGCCTTTGAATTCAGGGAAACATAATAGGGCTTTCATTGATCCTTCCTTGCTTTTTGGAACCATGAATACAATAAATTGTCTATATACCTGTGTATGCACACGCACACACACACACACACACACACACTTACTTTGTGTCAAAGAAAGAATAAGACTCACCTGGAACCACAGCAAGCCCTGAGGTACCGTGCACTTACACCTGCTGCCCCATCAATTAGCCTAATGTAAGCGTGTTCTTGTACAGTGCAGAGGTTAATGGAAGTTTAAGATGCAGAAAGTGTTTAGCACTACCCAGAATAAGATCCTTATTCAGCTTTATCTGCTAGTCTGAAGAAAACTCAGTGGGCCACATTACCTAGACAAGGAAGGCACCACAGCTGAACGCGGCCCAGTTTTCACCCTTTCTGAGCCCATCTATACTGCATGGAGTATTTACTCTCAGGTCCATAACACGTGGTGTAGACAACAGTGTCATTTCAACAGTATAATTAAGTTTATTTAAAAGTTACTGACAAATCTTTTCAAATGTCAGGTTCATCTGAACACAGAATATAGCTATATCCCAGGCCTACTTCCAAATATTTTGCCATTAGTGTGATGAAAAATACAGTCCAGTTTGGCCAAACACAAGTAATGACAAAAGTACATGAAATAAAAAGACTAGACTGGGCTTTACTGGGTTCCTTGGGAATTCCTATGCTGGAATGATGAAATAATCACTGGGATCATCTATGAACTATGTGCAAAATAGTTTTCATGTTGGATATTTAAAGCAAAGAAAAAAGCAAGAAAATAGGGAATGCAAAGAGAACGAATTGCTAAGAGATGTCTGAGCCCTTCCAGGCATAGATACAGCAGCCTACCAGCTGAGACTAGCCAGAACACAAGCAGGTTGTTCCAGGAGCTGCCCATGAAAGATGCCATCAGGGGCCCTCTGTCCTCAGCACTCCCTCGGCTTTGCCTTGTTTCAGCCCACACCACTCTGCCAAACCAGCTGCAGTCGTCTGCTAACCTGGAGTCACCTCGGATGCACGGATAACAAGAAGCCATGTCTCCAGCCCAAGGACCTGTTCGCCCTCCTGGGTCATCCTAGCACAAAGAAGCAGCGAGGATGGAGTGAGATCCAACGGGAAGGCAGCGGGAGGCAGTGGGGAAGGGCAGCATCTTCCCCTGCATTCCCTCTGCAGGGCTCTGACTGCCGACTCAGAGACCAGTTTTCTCCCCAGCATCTACACGGACCATCCAAGAGGTACAGCCACTATCAGAGCAATCTCAGTCTTCTGAAATTTCCCCAGGCAACAGCACTCACATATTTCAGCAATAACTGCTACCTTGTAAACACATTCCACATTCCTGTTGCGTTAAACCCCACAGGCCAAATGCAAAGCTGAATGGCCTCTTGTCTAACTATTGTACAAGGTTCACTCTGAAGCGATACATGTGGCAGGTTTTTAATTGGGAAGGACCTTACTTAGCCTCTTTTGACCCTTCTTAACTTAGTCCCTTCTTGGCTTTCAATTGATAACAATTTTCTTGAGCCTAGATGGGAGAAAGACAAGCCATGGGCTCCTTTCTCTTTCCTCCACCCGAGTAATACTCAGATCACTTCCAGAAAAAAAGATTTTTGATGCAAGTTCACAGCAACACATAGCTACCACACGAGTGTCAGGTAGGAGTCCAGTTAAGTTGGGCAGTCTTCCTAATGCAAGCAATTTCTTACGTGAACAGGCTGGAAGGTTGTTTTCTGACCACGCCACAATAAACAACATTGCTGAGTCCTTTCATCTTTGCTCTGAACCTCCCTCCACTCTATATGAAAAACACAATCAAGATTTCACAAAAGCAAGAGCCCTAATTTTTTGTCATTTACTACCTCAAGACACGTACTTGCAAACTTTTCATTCTTGCTATCCATTCAGGCCATATTTGCTATTTTGTGTTTGAAAGAAAGGAAGTATTTTCCTGTAGCTCTTCTCTCCCCATATATTTGCAGGTCTGTGATCCAAACCACACTCTGTGCTCCAAAACAAGGATATGAGCAAACGGAAATAACTGCCACTTGCTCAGATTCTCATTTTCCCCTTCACTTCTTCCCTGCAGCAATAATCTCAGTGAAAACAACCTCTGGCAAGTCACTGCACGTTTCACCTCCAGTTGCCATTTCAGACTTGCAGACTTTTGGAAGTCAATCCCCTGAATGAAGCTTAATAGTTTTTACTGATGCCTTGTCAGAGGTCCAGAGCCAAGCCTCTAGCGCACCCTACACCACCAGCACAAGCCCACTCATTCCCTTGAACTGGGAAGCAGAAAGCATTTGTACGTGCCAGTTTGTCCAGGACAAGTAACAGTGAGCATGTATGCTCATATACTCAGAAGATTATATGCGAAAATGTTAACATGCAGAACAAGATGAGGAGAGCGGACTGGAGAAAGTACAAGAAAGGACAGCACTGAAGAGTTCAAACCTTCCCTGGGGGTTTATAACAGTAAGGGACATAGTCACTGGGAAGGCTCCTGCCCCTTATCTATGCAGAGCAGCAGCAGAACACGCTACCAGTCACAGTGTCACACCGACCGTGCATCCTCTCTCATCTGCAAAACAGATGGATCCCTGACATCACTTTCATCTTAAACCAGTGCAGGAGGACAGGTGATAAGCATCACTATATGATGCTGCTACTGAGGTTTGATTTCCTAAGGGAACAACACTTATGTGACTGTGCTGTCTACCCTGCTCCATTTTCCTGTTTCCCCACTGCTTTCAAAATCCTTGGTCCTTTTCAGCTGAGTTCAATGGAGAGACACATCTTGAAGCTATAAAGTTCCTACCAGTTTTGTAAAAAATGGTGATCGTGCAGAGTCTCCACTGCAGAAAAGCTCTTGCTAGGCAGCTGAGCAGCCAGTACACCTGTAGCACAGGCACAGCCCTGATGAGCCTCTAGGCTGGCCATTACAGGATACAGGCAGTTCAGGGTATGGTGGAGAGTCGGGAGAAGAGAGGGACTGAAAAGTGAAGTCCTGCAGCGTGCGTGCTGGGGATGCATACTGCAGCAGGGGAGCGTTACTGGCCTGGCAGAAGCCAGCTGCTATTTAGAGAACAGCGCTGATGTTATCATGATGCTGCCACTTGGAGGTGGAGAGAACAAGAGAGTGGAAGAGGCAGCTGCCAGCTTTTGCAGTTCTCTGAAAGACCTGAGATTCAGACCTGTCCCCGACCTCAAGCCATGTAGGACTTTCTGGAGAACATCATGGCTTTTCAAGAAACTGTATTACAAAGATGCAGTTGTTTCCATTTACCACTACAAAGCCTACCATGATGAATTTACGCTAAACCAGTCCATACATATACAATGTTGGGATGACAATCACCCTACAACTTGAGTATGGAGAGATTAAATGCTTTTCCCAATGTCCTTCAAGAAGCACCTCTCAGAGTAGGGACCAGAGTGAGTCTGTAATGCTCAGCTCCAGGCCTGTTCCTCGGTCCAGCTCTTCTGGAGCCGATGGTGCAGACTGAGGTGACCTCTCTGGTCCAGGGCCCAGCTCCCTACGGCACCCTGTGGCATAGAGAAAAGCAGGAGGCAAAGGGAACCGGATCCTGCTCCCTGGATTTCCCTTGGTAGTGGTCTCATGGACTACTGGTGGGAAATACACTGAGAGAAATGTCCCCCTTTTCCCATACCATCACCTGCCCTCAGTCTCTTCTCGTTTCTGCCACTCTGACCTGAGGAGCACTTCCCTTGTGAAACCCCTCTCTGGTTTAAGATTTGTCCCTGGCTGCCTCTCCCTCTGGGCAATGGAGAAAAGAAGACACTTCAGATATTAATAGGTCTAAATCACCTTCCTCTGAGGAGAAGCTAGAGGAAAAGAGAAGATAGAGGGAAACCAGGGTTACCTAGCAGCTCATGGTTAGGTCCTCCGCATTCCCATCCCCACTGTCTTACCCCCCACACCAAGTAAGCCCCAAAGACAACAAAGGAACCTGAAAATGATGTTTAAAAGGGGCAGAATGGAAAAGACCCCTTCGCAGACTTACCCCACTTGTCCCCAGGCTCCCTTCTTTGAATACACCACAAATGTTTTACTTCAATACTCAAAAGCCTGATGAGATGCAGGTTATTAATTTATGACTATGACAAGATTATTATGGTTAATTTAACATGTGCAGGCACTTAACTAACTACTGTTGGGAAATATTTGTCATTAATTCAAAAATTTCCTGCCTGCAGTTTGGCAGAGATAGCACAAGTGGGCTGCAGAAATCCAGCACGACATAAAGAGCTCTCATCTGCCATCACCTTTACACATGACTGTACAGTACTTGAGCTCTGCCTGACTGAAACAAGCACAACAAAATGTACTGCGGTATTCATAAATTAAATGGCATTGGCATTCAGGCCCTAGGAAAACCTAACTCAAGGGTATGCTCTTTCAGACATCGGAAGAGGAGCAGAGAAGCACACAACCTCCCCATGGGGAGCAAAAGGGACATCATTGGGAGAGAGGGTGGCAGAGCAACATGCCTTATCAAAGCTCAGAAAGTAAAAGCTGCTTGTGTGGGCTTTCCTCCCACCTCCTGTGGGTCTGCCATGATCCCAACCAAGTCAGGTGGTGCAGAGTAAAACCACTGGTTTCATTCAGGCACAATCTGTCTCTCAGGCGTGGCACAGACCTCCAGGGCTATTTCACCACTCCTGCGGAGGAAATTCCCCACCTCAAACTGCTGTGTCTCGCTTGCTTTCCCAGAGAGGCAGGAGAAAAAACTGTGTACAGAGCTACTTACAGCAACAATTCAAAACTCATGTCCAAAACAACCAGTCTCATGGCACTTTTGAAGGATCCCAGCACTTCTTGGCTTTCTCTGATCCCTTAGACAGGTCCAAAGCCAGTGATAAATCATTTTGCCCGCCAAGGCTCTTCAGCTCTGTTTTTTTGCGAGATGTATTCCTATTAGATAGATCACACCCTTCCCGGTGCATAGGCTCCATGCATTGCCTGGACCTTTCCAGTTCTCTCATATGGTGAAGTCTCCCGAGGAACGGCATGTTTTGGTACACTTAAATCTTTGAGCTTCACATAGGTGTGTCAGGATAAAACTTGGGAATGTACTACCAGAGGGGACTTCTGGGCATTCAGTGCCCTGTTGTTGCTGGCAAATACTCCATATAATCCTTTCACAAGCTGATTAAACTCTTATTTTTAAAACTATTAAATTTTCCCCGTCCTTTTGACTGAAATATTATTCCAGAACTGTGTAACTGATGGTTAGAAATTCCCAGACTAGATGGCAAGTCTATATTTGTCTATTTTTGTGCCAGTGCAATATTTTCCTTGAATCAGCTTTTCTCTCCTGCAATGGGTAGAGAAGACGGCCATTTCCCATTTCAGCCTTCATCTGCAAAGTCAAACAAGCCATGGCACCTTAATTTCCTCCCAGAGATAAGCTCTCCATTCCCCTGGCTGTCTTACTAACCCTCTCTGCACCCACTCCACTCCGAGCTCACCCGTTTTGGCAGCCAGATGCCCAGAACTGGACAGTGGATCCCAGGCAGCCTCTATAGCTAGGTGACACAAAGGTCACTCTTTGAATTTAAGCTGCCCAGCTCCTGGTTAGACTTGGACAGGTTGGCAGACAGGCAGAGAGGAAAGCATTCACCTTCCACCTCTAGCCCGCACTCTACTGCAGAGTTCAAGGACATGTTTGAGCCATCTACTACCAAGAAATGCCATTCTGTGCAAGGTCTGTGTTCCAACAACCTCCCCAGACTTGGCTCTTTCCTACATCCAGCCACCCAGATTGCTGATGCTGGTTGCCAATACCAGACTATAGGACCCATTCCAGATTCTTTTCAAACCCCAGAGCACCAGCATACGCTTCCTCAGCTGGACTTGCAAGGGCTCAGCCATCTGTATATCTGCAGAGTGTCTCTGGTGTAGGTGTAACAGGAAAATATTTAGCCTTTTACATGCAGTTGGCAAATGTACTAGCTCAAGCTTGAGGAAAATCTGACCCTCTTTGCTTAGGAGCCTCCTTCCAACATTTTTTCAGGCATTTTAAAAACAGTTGTGAGTCATGGCGATGAGGAGGGAACGCGATGCCTAACAGCTCCCATCTTTGGCAGAAGAGCATTACTAAAAGGACACTATAAGGCTTTGTGAACAGAGGAAAGATAAGGCAGTGCTGGACAACTTAATCTCTCGGGTCTCACACTATCCTCTGAGGGTGCTGCTTTACTAAAACAGCTAGATCAAAGTGACTAAAAAGGTTTCTGCTGTTAACTGTCTCCTGAAAGCTGATGACCTCAAGACCAGAACAATTAAATGAAATGTGAAGCTCCTCCTCAGATATTTCTCCTTCTCTGTCCTGCATTGCTTAAACACACAGTAGTGTGAAGTTACACACTTGGGAGAGCCTTTTGTAGTATGGAACATCCTGAACTGCATGAAGACCCTGCCCTGGTATAGATTTTTTTCTCTCTTCTTAAGTGGATGCATACACTGTGGGTCCTAGATATGGATATATGAGCTCTCCCATATGTATGCTAAAGACCAAAAGCTTGGGATACCAAACGGAACACGCACACTTTGAAAAGCAGCCGCTGTATCCAGGTATGCAATGTGAGACTCTGGGAATTGTTTTTCTGAATACTAAGTGTGGAAAATATCAAATGAAACTGCACTTAGTCTTTCTGAAGAAATCAGCCCCTGAACGCCTTAGAGTCAGCACTCAAATTAAACAGCTTCATATTAGAAATAATTAAAACATACAGCTTAAGAATAATCCAGTCTTTTATGTCCCTATTCAGAATCCACCACTACAGCCTTCTGTGCAAAAAGCCTATGAATCCACTTGCGGTGTACCTGTCCCCGAGTTGCGCAGCCAGATCTTCGGCTGATGTCACTCGGCAGGCCTCCGCTGAAGTTAATTTGAGCTGTACCAAATCATATCGCTGAAGAGCTGTAACATACTGTTTATAGACTTCTGAAGAAGGCAAGTTAAATAGCTGTTATGCACCCGGAGACATTAATCTCCACATTTTTCCAAATACAAAACCTGTATTTTCTGTGGGGAGTGGTCCTTCAGAAAATTATCATGCCAGCACTGTACCAGCACTAGATGCGAACATACTCTGGTTTAATTCGTACCATCTCTGGTATCTGTGAGTAAAGAAGAGAGGCTACAGCACAGGGAAGACAATTTTTTTTTTCCTACATTTTTTTTAGTACAGCACATCGCTTTAATTTTTGTATTTGTCAAAGGGTTTCTACTTGCAATCTATCAGAGGAAGACAAAAAGCATTAACAAATCCCACTGTATTACCAACCAGAGGCAATGGCTGCCAACCTCTGCAAACAATACATAGTTAGAAGGACTTGCTGCTTTCCATTTTGTAAATGTGCTACAAAGAACCAATTGCAGCGAGAGCGTGGCAACTAACAACACTTCATCACTTAAGGATTTTTCATTAGCCAATTCTACAATAGATCAACTAGAGAGATTTAAAGGTTGTTTTCAACACTTTATAAACAGACACTACAAGGAACTAGGGAAGACAGTTCATCTTTCCACTTAACTTTTTTTACTTACCACCCGATAAAACTTTAATAAGCACAAAGGCAGGTCAATACTTCCACAAGTGAATGTTGTGCATCTGTGTAACCAAGAAACACATTACACCTGTAGGAAAACAACCTTTAAAGCACCTCAGAAATAAACTTCCTTCTGCTGCTTACCTGCGTATGTTCCTGTTTGCCAGATTCAAGGTAACACAGAAGACTACTGGTGTTTCAAAAGGAATCTGTCATCTCGCCAGATATTTAAGTGGTAGCAAAACCAGCAGAGGCACTTTCAGATTTGCACGGAGGGTTCTGAAAGTCTTGATTCAGTCTGACTTGGATAGCGCACCCTGCATCTCATCAGTTACCCAGCACTGGGCTACACTGCCTTCCCAAGTGTGAGTTATTAGCACTGCCCAATCCCTTCACCAAGTGATCCCTGTATCTAACGCCGAGGGAGTCAGTCAGAGGAGAAAGCACCAGTATCCCAGAGTTGCTAGGAGACAAGCAGGGAGATCCTGACCTGAATTCTTAGCGGAGGCTTACGTTGCTCAGGAAGCTTAGCTGGGTCCTTCCTGGAAAGGCAAGGACATGCCGAAAAGTTACTTCTGGCTTTGCAAAGGCCACCACATAGCACCACCCAGGACCAAGGGACAGCAGCTGAGCCATTTTTACAACAAAAGGCACCTGCTGTGAAAATGGGAAGCACACGTGCAAAAACGGAGAGTGACTTCTCTGTTCTTCATGCCAATGGAACTAGAAAGTCTTTACATTAAAATAAGATCTTTGTATTTCAGAGTTGGTCATTAAACAAAATGGAAGAAATCACCCACCATGCACACAGCCTCAACATTAACAAATGCAATGACAGAATATTAAACATATGAAAATCAAGAAATCAAGGTTATCCTAGACACTTCCACTACAAAGCATAATCTAAAGCCAAACTCATAACATAGAAAACTGAAGTGAAGCAAATCAGGAAAGTTAATGATGACACAAGAACTCTGCATTTTCTGATCTTTTAAATATTTTAAGTTACTGCCATGCCATTGTATTAATTACTCTATTTAGCTTGCAACATCCTCGGCATACGTTTTCTGGAAAAGCTGAGCTAGACCTGAAGAGCTAAAGCACCTCCGGGTCCCTTGGATGGGGTACACCTCACCCTAGTTATCCTGTATAGCGGAAGGAAATAATGACTCCTCAAACGCAACATAACATAAATGTCTCACACAGACCCGATTACCTGAGAAAAATGCCTGTTTGCTTTCTACTGACTCTAAGGAACATCCATCCTCTTGGCAAAAACGGCAAGAAAGTGATGCTGCACACACCATGCACGGCATGGCTCCTGCAGGCTGAAGGGGGCGGTGAGGTCAGGAGGGATGAGAGGCGTCGGAGCAGAAATAAGCCCTTTCATTCTGGTTGGACACCTCTCCATCGTATCTGGGAACATTCTCACATGTGAGCAGTTCCCTCCTTGCTCGGGTGCATGCTGCCAGTCCCAGACAGGAATATCTGTGAAGACCTGCAGCCCAACCAGGGCAGTAGCTCCACTATCAGCTTTGTAGGGCATACTCTCTGCATGAGAGATTTGCAGTAGGTACAGCTACTACCCAGCCACCACATTGTTTAAACTTCTTTTAAAGAGGGGTCTCAAGCACAGGAGGGCTGGCCTGTCATGTCTAGAGAAAACCAGCTATGGCCTTAAAAAGGAATTACTCTACAACCTACACCAGTCTTTTATCTGTTACAAACAAAGCAATGTTTTAATGGAAAAGAAATGCACGAAAGTGCCTGCAGAAATTCCAGACATGGAATGCAGAAATTTGTGCAACCCCAAAAAGGCTCTCCTCTCATTGTAACGTACAGCCAGGTTCAGTGGCCCAATACAGCTGTGTTCAACACAGGCTCCAGGTCAGGCAACAGACCTTATGCTTGAAATCTCTCCCTCCCCCATAAACATCTGTATTTACCCAGGAAATCAGTCTATCCCTGCAACAATTAAAACTGCCAAAAAGCAGATGAGTATTACGGTGCTTCAAGTACCTTTCTGAACAAGAGCAAATACCCATCATGTTGATAGGAAAATTACAGTTCTTTTGTTCATTTCCCTTCTTTCACCTTCTTGCAGAAACAGGAAAAGCTCAGTGTTAAGTCCTATCGCAAAAGCACTTAAATTTCCACACAAAACAGTTACGGATGTCATGACCTGGGGAGCAGCAAAGCTGAATTAATCCAGGTTTTAAAGAGAGTCACAATACAAAAACCTTCACAGATAACCAAGCAGCACTTGGAGGAAACAAACTGAAAATTTAAGATGTTAAATATATACTCACCTGCTGCTAAAGAAAAGCTGATCATCTAACAATATATTGAGTGCCACTGAGAAACCATACCTTGGTGCAGTGCAACTGTATTTGAAGTAGTGCAGGTATTCTGAAACAATTTTCTTTATGAAAGGCCATCTTAAAGATACCATCAACAGAAGGCACAACGATGCAGAGAACCTACTCATAGAAATACTTGCATTTTAGATAGTGCTAGATTCATCTTTTTACTATAGATTCTTCTGCAAACCAAGTGGAGTGCTGTCACTTCAGTGCATTTTTTTCTGCACATTCTTCCAAATGTCCTTGATGTTCAGTGATGAAACAAGCTGACACTAAACAGCAGAAATTAGAGAAAACAGAGGAAGCCTGGCAAAAAGAAAGGCGTGGCAAATATAAGCTTGCAATAATGAGGCCCTTAGTAGAGGCAAAGAGAAAATTAAAGACACAGGTATGGAAGATTTAAGAAAAAATGGAGAATTGCTAAGCCTAAAAGAAAGAGGGAGAGGGGAAAGCCTCTCAGGGACAAGAATTTCTGATGTGAAAGGAGAGGAGGAAGATGAGAAAAATATTTCTGGATTTTTCCGTATACAGGCTTGAAGACAAGGACTGATATGTGGGTAGAGAACCACAGGAGATACTTGGTGAAGACAACAGTGCTTGAGGTAGGTGCCAGAATCTGGCAATCTTCTGGCCACAGATGAGCAAACAGCTCAGTCAGTGATTTGTCACTGACACTCTTGGCAAAGTTGCCACTTATCATACAGCCATTGACTTCTTCAGGTGTTTTCAAGCATAAACAAAATGCTGTGAAGACTCATTGGAAGTTTTAAACTTCTCCTGGGTGAAAAAGAGGATGTGAATGGTACATGGAGCAGAGTGATAACAGGCAATAAAACAGTGAGAACTGCAAAACTATAAAGCAGTTTTATATAAAAGTTAGACAAAAGATGTAGATGGCAATAATGCTGCTGATGCAAAGGAAAGCCCAAACTAGGCACCTTTCCACCCTCTTAACATTTCCTCTGGTCATGTCTTGAACAGCAAGAATGGGTGACTAGTAAAATGGATCTGGGCAGGGTACAGAAAAGCCATTCCATAGTGTTAAAAACAACCTGCCGCATGTTCCGATTGTCTAAACTGGCATAACTCCACCAGCTTCATTTTATGCCGGCTTAAGATATGGCCAAATGCACTGAGTAAGAGGAAGGTGTCAGTTCCTCTTCCATGCTTCATTTTGCCTGCAGGCAAGTTTCAGCAAGGCACAAGTCTATTCCAGGGGAAGACACTTAATGAAGGATTTAAACCTCCTGATGAATACAGAAGGATGCTGATGCACCAAACTCATCAAACACACCTCGCAACAAAATATGTTGTTAAAAATTTGCTTTACTCAGCTACGTATTTGTAAAGCCACGTGAAACAGACAGTTTGAAATTGCCTGACTTCAACCACTGAAAATCAAATTCTGCTGTCCAAATCTCTCTGCAAAGGTATAGTTTTACAGTAATTGAGATAGTACGTAATCTGGTCACATCTCCGCATACATCAGTAATACAGTACCGAGAAGTCTCCCGGTTGTTCAGACGCAGAAGGAGCTGCCTGAAGCACTGATTCACACTGATGAATTGTAACCAAGCAACACTGCCAGCATCCCTCCAGCCCATTGTTCATCTGAGCTGGGGAGAATAACAGCAGAACAGAACTGAAAACCTGCCAGACTCTGACTTCCCCAATTAAAGGATACCATCCCTCTAATACTAGATATAGCAAATTCTTTAACCAAAATTTAACGGAGATAAACTGTTACTTCCCCCTCAGTAAAAAGATAATGACATACTTGAAGGCAGCAAATAAATTTCTGTGTGTCCCTGATTCTCTTGTAAATAATCTTCACAAAAGAAACAGTTCAAATTTACTTTACACAAAAAGTGCAGGGCAATGAATTATTCATCTGAGCAGAGAGACAGAAATACTGCCTTTTTGTTAGTCTGGCTATTAGATGCTGAGGGAAACTAAAGACAACTTTCTCAGATACAATAACTAATCAGTAACAACACAGATGAGATGGAAAGGAAGTAGATCCTTGAAAAATTTGTTCAGTGAGAGTTTTTTCCAAGTAACTGTCTGAAACAGTTAACACACAAAATACAGCTACTACATCATTATTGACATGAACCGTATTATCAACAGCAGCATTAAGAAATGACATTACAATACCAATTTTTTTCCTTTTATTGCAGTAAAGTCTGAGTGCTGGGATTATTTTTTCTGTTTGATAACACAGGTCTGGATACCAAGACCAAATCCATTGTAAAATGATCCACCGTTGCTCTTTAGGGGAATAAGATGACTAATTCTGCCCACAAAATTGTTGGTTACTAGAGAATCTGAATTTTCAAGATGTGCCACAGTTCCCCTCATTTTATCAGGAAGAAAAACCAACCACATTTGTAAGTTAAGATACAGAATAGACTTGTTCTTATAATGTAAAAGACAGGCTAGCAGCTGTGTGCATTTCTCAAGAGTATAAAAACCCAAAGCACTGACCTGTAAAACAGAAATAGTAATAACATCTGCTAGACTTCTGGGCTTTGAAATCACATTCCCTGAGAGCAAGTTTCCAAAAGAAAGGCTGGGCACTTATGTAAGATACCACTTCCTTTTTTCAATGAATTATGCTTCTCTTTTGAAACATTACTTAAAAGCCTGAGTACAAAACCACATATATCTTTCTTCTCTGGGAATAAAAGCAGTAGGGCAAAGTAACAAACTGCCATGGCATTGGCATAAAAACAGATTTATCAATGCCTTTCAGAATTTGGGATATATTAGATCACCCTCTTTGCTTACTCCCTGCTTTTCTTTTTAGTCCTTTTCTACAAACCACATTCCTAGATGCGGTCTTCTCAATCCCATCGTGGGGATCAAGCAGTCCTGTATTCACTGTTCTACGTGGAGTATCACAAGGATCTCACACAGGCAGAAATCCTGCTGCTGCTTAGGCTTTCTCTGCTTGGCAGTTTATCATCTTTCTTATAGGTCCTCAAATGCTGCCAAAGGTTTTGACGCTTCCACAGAACTTCTTATAGGGTCAAAGTCTGCTCTCCCAAGGCACAAGTTCCCAACAACTTCCTCTTGGTTGTGAGCAGATACTTAAAGCAGAACTTGGTCTTATCTTCATTCCCCTCATATGCTTGCCAGATGGCTTTATTTAATGCCTGCTCCCTGGATTGACTCTTAGATTGATTTTTTTTCCTCTACATTTGCCATCTGCTGGTCCAAACAGCTAAATGATACACTTGCTTTTCAATCTCATGGCATTGATTCATTCTTGCTGTCAACTTGGCATCCAAAATAGTATGGCAGGCAGACCAGCAGGTCTGGGTAAGACCTTGCTCCACCGACAGGAGTTTTATCCTTGTGCCTTTAAGAGCCATTACTGCAGGAGCAAAGTTGTAAGAGGAAACAAAGCACAAAGCCAGAGCAAGAGACAAGTACCGAGAGGAAGCAAACCATGTTTTCTCAATGATGGAAAATGATCTGTGTCATGGCTATTGCCCGGAAACAGGATTTGCAGCCCGCGAAGCTGGCACTGTGTGGCCTCGTACAAAGAGAAGACACCATGTTGTGTGGCAGAGAATAGCATGTGCACTTCCAAAAGAAACAAATGCCGTGTGGAAAAAAAACTTGACTTAGAACCTCCGAATCATTTTCCAGAGTCTTCAGCAACTGTCTTACTCTTTTCAGTGACAATGTCCAAGGACTCTTGTGAAATAACTGACATGAGTAAGGGTACCCAGCCTGAGCAGCACTCCAGGGGAGAAGGAAAGGCCAGGACAGGGGTTTGCAAAACTGCAACAGCAGCTGGCTGGGAAAGGTGTGAGGAAGAGGACAGAGGCAGCACAGAGGGAGGAGGAAGGGAAAAGTGCCCAAAACTCTTGCTATGACCCCATAAATACCTAACAGCAAAGTATTACTGAGTTGCCTGAACGCGCATGTTTTACTCATCTTGTTACTTTAAACTCAGAATTTTTTAGAGATGATTCTGTCTCTTGAGTGTTTGCACAGTTCCAAGCACAATAGCTCCTTGTGCTGCCTGAGTCCTTTGAACGCTACGAGAATGCAATTAAATAATAAGAGCAGTAAAAAGCTTGGTGCTATTCATACTTGAGAAGATCGCGCGTGGCTCTGGACACAGAATCATAGCCACAGCAACGTCCTCAACAAATACTTTTTCTAATCCTCTCAATATTATTGTTGCTCTCTCTTAAAGGTATTTTAAAGACTGAAAAAACCAATGCTTTCATGAAAAAATATTTATTTCATTTCATATTTGAATGCCACAGAAGACCCACAGTTTATCCAAACAGTCTAAGTGAACAAAAGCTGGAGAACTCCTCAGTTCAGGGCCTTCCCGTATGCTTAAATATGCATATACACTTGCCTTTTTCTGTTTCTCCTGTGGTTTTGGTGGCTCAGCTGACATCTGAATACCCTGCCTGCTCTCAGGTTTGCATCACATGGTGAAGTAAGTGGGAACAGTGTGAGGTCTGCAGCATCTAGATCTCTTAACGTTTAGATAAATGCTGACACTATAGAGCAGGTCCTAGTTTTCCAGAGCTTCCAACCGCAGTTATGAAACTAATAAACCTATCCCAGCTGTGCAGTGTCCTTGGTCTCAGCAGCTCTGATCCAATGCCCATTGAAGCCAAAAGAAAGCTTCCCTAATTACCCAGTAAGTGTCAAATCAAGCGCAATTAGACTCAAGTGCAACTGAAGAACAAGATGTATAAATTCTTTTGCAATGCAAATTCCTTCGCTACTGAACTGTATTGCATTGACCCACCTGCTCCAGGTCTTTGTGTAATCGGTTACTTCCTACACCACCCTGTGTTCAAGGGAGTGGTGCTGAGAAACAGCTTTCTTGAAATTCTCAAGCTGCTTTATGTACTTCATGTTAGTGGTTCACAATCAGATTTCTGGTTGTCACCATCTTGAATGGAAGGATAAAAATTCAGTGACAAGTTATGAAATGTTACATCTGCTCGAGAAGGTAGGACAACCAGCCAAAAACAATGTGTCACAGAAATGTGTAAAACAGTACCAGATCTAGCCAGATCCAGCCCAAGCCAGGTCTATATTTGAAAGCTGCACTGGTACAGATGTTAGTAGGTGTACTGAATAAAGGGCAGGAAGACTGTACCACCAGTCTGCATATCCATGGTAACCAAGAGGGGATCTCCTGGGGAAAAGAGTGATGAGATGGGGAACAAAGGAGCTTTATTTTTTTCCCCTTTGCATTAGACCTAATTAGCTTTCAAACTATACAGCGAGATTATTTAGGTTGGGGCCATGGTCACCCCTGGATAACAACAGCAATGGGGAAAAAGAACAATATGGCATCTTCAGCCCTCAAAGGGCTTGTCTAGCTTGCACTAAGGTCTGTGTCTCTGCATGTTCACAGCTATTGTTCCACCTAGGCTGATGTTGATGCAAACACACCCAGTCATATTACAACAACCCATTATAATATACACAATACAGTATAGTGCCCAAGACGTACGCTGGTCAGTTGGGGCATGCAAGCTAAAGAAAGAAACAATGGCCTGCTATGCAGCGATCAGTATACAGTACTTGCGTACAAAGTACCAGTACAGCTCATTTCTCTTTCTGTATATGGGTATGTTCTGAATACATTCATGATGATGCAATTGCATCTGCTCTAGGCGAGGTTTAACAGTCTTTACTGTTTTATAACTAGTCATAAAAGTTCTATTACCTTCAGACATAAAGGGTACTTATTACTTCCAGACATTAGAAGGACAACATAGGGAGAAAGGATGAGCTATTGTGTAAGCAATGAAATGACTGGGAGCTCCATACAATGCACAGTGATACCAGTCTCCTCCCATGTGTGCCTACTGCATTACTCTTAATGATTCAAAGGGCAATCCCTTGAGCTCCCGTCCTCTGTCTACCCAAAACCAACCCTCGCACAACCATCTCCATCCATTTCCTTCCAGTTATCATCAAAGCAAGAAGGCAGTGCTGCGGACTGTCTGCTGGGTACCTGTGTGCGGAGCTGCCAGGCAGGAAGCCAAACAGAAGAACAAAAGATATAGGCACCATCTGCCCTGTCGCTGTGCATAGCCTTTGAAGTAGTAGGATGAAAAACTATTACAAATACAGTTACTTTTAATTATCTCCTTTTCTTATTCTCCGGCCTCTGCCACCAGTTTATTCCATTTGTGAGTCTGACAGCCCTCAGCACATGGTCCACTCCTCTGGCTCATTCCTGGTGCAGATTCTCCCTGGGCTTCACCACAGGCAAGAAACAGTGACATCAAAAAGAAAACGGGAGAGAAAGTAAAACTCAAGGTAATAAAGCCCTAACATACGCAAAAAGTCATCTGAACATCCAAACAGAAGCAGAAAAGCTCCTTCTTTTTTTAAACGTATCTTTTATTTCCATGCAATACTACACTATCTACAGGGTATTTTTTCAATAGTCTGTTCTAAAATAAGTTGGGCATGGTCTTGTTACTAAATATTTTATGACTTTATAATCATACAGCAGAGCAAACTACTTTTCTGATCTGGAATAAGTTCTTAAATTCCACAGTGCTTTTAAGAAAATGGGGCTTAAGTACCTTGTATTTCTCCAATGACATATAAGCTCAGGAAAAAGTAATTTTCTCTCTATTTTAGTTGGTTTTGAAAGTCTTGGAATTGACAGTTATATATAAACAATTTATACCTTCATTTTTACAATTACATGAAACCAGCATTGATTTATGCAGCACACAATGTCTTTATTTCTTGATTAACCTCCCTTTGAGCTTTCACTGTAAGCCAGTGTTATTTTATTAGAGATAACAGTGATACTTGTATTGATTTCCTTCATTATATTCAGTTGCTTGTAACTTTAACAGGTGGTGTAACTTTTAGGTCATTTGAGTAGGAGGGCAAAAGGATGAATAGCTTGCGATGGTGTAACTGAAGTCCACCCCACATGCAAGAGGCAGGCTACAGCTGCACAATGAACCTTGGTTCTGACGCATTCAGATCTGCGCTTTGACTTAGCAAAGTAAATAACGCTCTTTTCAAGCAGTCTGCACAAAGTTGTCAGGGCGTTCTGGTTTAACACACAGCATGTTATCAGACATTACGCATCCAACATGATTAATTAAAACATTTAAAAACTGAAGTGGTTTCCCCTGGTATTTGACAATCTGCTGTTCCTAAGCAAAGTGGCTGAGAGTTTAATAAGAAACGTCAGGAAGACTTGTTAAAATTTGAAGTTAATTTTGATTAAGAACCTTCTCACGTAAGTAGACCACTTGCACATTCTTATCACAGTAGCTCGCTCACCTGGCTTTTGCTTCCTTACCGTAACCTATTAAAGCAGATACGGTCTCCAGATCACTACGCATTGTACAGACCTGTTGTGAAATATAATATTTTAATGACACCACAGCAGACTCTTGGGCTGAGCCAACACAAGCTCTCAGCTTTAGTCCAAATCTGATAGCAAAGTAGTTAGGATGATGCTGAGTGCTATTGAAAACTCCAGCCTAATTCCATCCTGAAGAGCAGATGAAGAAAATAAAATGGTTTAATCACTTATAAATATTATAATGAAAACTTATTATGATGAAAACTGTACATTGGCCAGTTTTATTATGCCTTATGCTTCAGAAATGGAGGCTATTAAAATAACAACTAGTCAGATAAGAAAAGCTAATAGGAAATGAGGCTTTATATTGTAGAGATACAGCTGACAAAATTTAGTGCTGTAGGAGCAGATGTGGTTGGAAAAATAACGAAATACTTTTCAGCAGAATTTGCAAGCTCAGTTTGTAGAGATGGAGCCAGGAAGTCCTTGCAGGAGGGTCCCACCACCATCACCCACAGATTCAAAGTCCTCATGAGTCCAACAGGAAGGTTCATTCTGAGATGTGCCTATCTGCACACATGGTCCTCTTTTATAACCCAAATGATTGTTGTGATTGAGCTACAGCTTGTGGCTTTCATTCAGAATAAGACC